>NC_136061.1:1271746672-1273145422 GCF_964261635.1 Lissotriton helveticus
GACAAAAGAGATAACACCCCCCCATTACGTCATGCTTCAGAAAGATGAAAAATGGTCCGTTTTCAAATGTTTTATTTTTGAACGTCAGTTCACATTTGTAGGTGGATCATCAGTTTTAGAGCTAAAATTAGCTTGTTTAAAGTGATTTTCATGCTTCCAGGGGCCCTAAACACAACATTTGTGGAATGGTTAAAAGTGCATGAAAATGGCCAATTTACTCACTCTGAGGTCTCAAAAAGTGTTTCTTCACCCCGGGAAGTGAATTAAATACCATTTAGAGGCATTTAATGTTCAAGCAAAAACGGCTGATTTTTGACAAAAGAGATAACACCCCCCATTACGTCTTGCTTCAGAAAGGTGAAAAATGGTCCATTTTCAATGTTTTATTTTTGAACGTCAGTTCACATTTGTAGGTAAATCATCAGTTTTAGAGCTAAAATTAGCAAGTTTAAAGTGATTTTCATTCTTCTAGGGGCCCTAAACACAACATTTGAGGAATGGTTAAAAGTGCATGAAAATGGCCAATTTACTCACTCTGAGGTCTCAAAAAGTGTTTCTTTATCCCGGGAAGTAAATGAAATACCATTTGGAGGCATTTAATGTTCAAGGAAAAACGGGGGATTTTTGACAAAAGAGATAACACCCCCCCCATTACGTCATGCTTCAGAAAGGTGAAAAATGGTCCGTTTTCAAATGTTTTATTTTTGCATGTCAGTTCACATTTGTAGGTAGATCATCAGTTTTAGAGCTAAAATTAGCATGTTTAAAGTGATTTTCATGCTTCCAGGGGCCCGTGAAGTGAATTAAAAACCATTTGGAGGCATTTAATGTTCAAGCAAAAACAGCAGATTTTTGACAAAAGAAATAACACCCCCCCATTACGTTATGCTTCAGAAAGGTGCAAAATGGTCCAGTTTCAAATATTTTATTTTTGAACGTCAGTTCAGATTTGTAGGTGGATCATCAGTTTTAGAGCTAAAATTAGCATGTTTAAAGTGATTTTCATGCTTCCAGGGGCCCTAAACACAACATTTGTGGAATGGTTAAAAGTGCATGAAAATGGCCAATTTACTCACTCTGACGTCTCAAAAAGTGTTTCTTCACCCCGGGAAGTGAATTAAATGCCATTTGGAGGCATTTAATGTTCAAGCAAAAACGGCTGATTTTTGAATAAAGCGATAACACTCCCCCATTACGTCATGCTTCAGAAAGGTGAAAAATGGTCCGTTTTCAAATGTTTTATTTTTGCACGTCAGTTCACATTTGTAGGAAAATCATCAGTTTTAGAGCTAAAATTAGCATGTTTAAAGTGATTTTAAGGCTTCCAGGGCCCGGGAAGTGAATTAAAAACCATTTGGAGGCATTTAATGTTCAAGCAAAAACAGCTGATTTTTGACAAAAGAGATAACACCCCCCCATTACGTCATGCTTCAGAAAGGTGAAAAATGGTCCGCTTTCAAATGTTTTATTTTTGAACGTCAGTTCACATTTGTAGGTAGTTCATCAGTTTTAGAGCTAAAATTAGCATGTTTAAAGTGGTTTTCATGCTTCCAGGGGCCCTAAACACAACATTTGTGGAATGGTTAAAAGTGCATGAAAATGGCCAATTTACTCACTCTGAGGTCTCAAAAAGTGTTTCTTCACCCCGGGAAGTGAATTAAATACCAATTGGAGGCATTTAATGTTCATGCAAAAACGGCTGATTTTTGACAAAAGAGATAACACCCCCCCATTACGTCATGCTTCAGAAAGGTGAAAAATGGTCCGTTTTCAAATGTTTTATTTTTGAACGTCAGTTCACATTTGTAGGTAGATCATCAGTTTTAGAGCTAAAATTAGCATGTTTAAAGTGATTTTCATGCTTCCAGGGGCCCTAAATACAACATTTGTGTAATGGTTAAAAGTGCATGAAAATGGCCAATTTACTCACTCTAAGGTCTCAAAAAGTGTTTCTTCACACCGGGAAGTGAATTAAATACCATTTGGAGGCATTTAATGTTCAAGCAAAAACTGCTGATTTTTGACTAAAGAGATAACACCCCCCCATTACGTCTTGCTTCAGAAAGGTGAAAAATGGTCCATTTTTAAATGTTTTATTTTTGAATGTCAGTTCACATTTGTAGGTAGATCATCAGTTTTAGAGCTAAAATTAGCATGTTTAAAGTGATTTTCATGCTTCCAGGGGCCCTAAACACAACATTTGTGAAATGGTTAACAGTGCATGAAAATGACCAATTTACTCACTCTGAGGTCTCAAAAAGTGCTTCTTCACACCGGGAAGTGAATTAAATACCATTTGGAGGCATTTAATGTTCAAGCAAAAACGGCTGATTTTTGATGAAAGAGATAACACCCCCCCATTACATCTTGCTTCAGAAAGGTGAAAAATGGTCCATTTTTAAATGTTTTATTTTTGAATGTCAGTTCACATTTGTAGGTAGATCATCAGTTTTAGAGCTAAAATTAGCATGTTTAAAGTGATTTTCATGCTTCCAGGGGCCCGTGAAGTGAATTAAAAACCATTTGGAGGCATTTAATGTTCAAGCAAAAACAGCAGATTTTTGACAAAAGAGATAACACCCCCCCATTACGTCATGCTTCAGAAAGGTGAAAAATGGTCCGCTTTCAAATGTTTTATTTTTGAACGTCAGTTCACATTTGTAGGTAGTTCATCAGTTTTAGAGCTAAAATTAGCATGTTTAAAGTGATTTTCATGCTTCCAGGGGCCCTAAACACAACATTTGTGGAATGGTTAAAAGTGCATGAAAATAGCCAATTTACTCACTCTGAGGTCTCAAAAAGTGTTTCTTCACCCCGGGAAGTGAATTAAATACCAATTGGAGGCATTGAATGTTCAAGCAAAAACGGCTGATTTTTGACAAAAGAGATAACACCCCTCCATTACGTCATGCTTCAGAAAGGTGAAAATGGTCCGTTTTCAAATGTTTTATTTTTGAACGTCAGTTCACATTTGTAGGTGGATCATCAGTTTTAGAGCTAAAATTAGCTTGTTTAAAGTGATTTTCATGCGTCCAGGGGCCCTAAACACAACATTTGTGGAATGGTTAAAAGTGCATGAAAATGGCCAATTTACTCACTCTGAGGTCTCAAAAAGTGTTTCTTCACCCCGGGAAGTGAATTAAATACCATTTAGAGGCATTTAATGTTCAAGCAAAAACGGCTGATTTTTGACAAAAGAGATAACACCCCCCATTACGTCTTGCTTCAGAAAGGTGAAAAATGGTCCGTTTTCAAATGTTTTATTTTTGAACGTCAGTTCACATTTGTAGGTGGATCATCAGTTTTAGAGCTAAAATTAGCATGTTTAAAGTGAATTTCGTGCTTCTAGGGGCCCTAAACACAACATTTATGGAATGGTTAAAAGTGCATGAAAATGGCCAATTTACTCACTCTGAGGTCTCAAAAAGTGTTTCTTCAACCCGGGAAGTGAATTAAATACCATTTGGAGGCATTTAATGTTCAAGCAAAAACGGCTGATTTTTGACAAAAGAGATAACACCCCTATTACGTCATGCTTCAGAAAGGTGAAAAATGGCCCGTTTTCAAATGTTTTATTTTTTAACGTCAGTTCACATTTGTAGGTAGATCATCAGTTTTAGAGCTAAAATTAGCATGTTTAAAGGGATTTTCATGCTTCCAGGGGCCCGTGAAGTGAATTAAAAACCATTTGGAGGCATTTAATATTCAAGCAAAACCAGCCGATTTTTGACAAAAGAGATAACACCCCCCCATTACGTCATGCTTCAGAAAGGTGCAAAATGGTCCGTTTTCAAATGTTTTATTTTTGAACTTCAGTTCACATTTGTAGGTGGATCATCAGTTTTAGAGCTAAAATTAGCATGTTTAAAGTGATTTTCATGCTTCCAGGGGCCCTAAACACAACATTTGTGGAATGGTTAAAAGTTCATGAAAATGGCCAATTTACTCACTCTGAGGTCTCAAAAAGTGTTTCTTCAACCCAAGAAGTGAATTAAATACCATTTGGAGGCATTTAATATTCAAGCAAAACCAGCCGATTTTTGACAAAAGAGACAACACCCCCCCATTACGTCATGCTTCAGAAAGGTGCAAAATGGTCCGTTTTTAAATGTTTTATTTTTGAACCTCAGTTCACATTTGTAGGTGGATCATCAGTTTTAGAGCTAAAATTAGCATGTTTAAGGTGATTTTCATGCTTCCAGGTGCCCTAAACACAACATTTGTGGAATGGTTAAAAGTGCATGAAAATGGCCAATTTACTCACTCTGAGGTCTCAAAAAGTGTTTCTTCAACCCAAGAAGTGAATTAAATACCATTTGGAGGCATTTAATGTTCAAGCAAAACCGGCTGATTTTTGACAAAAAAAGATAACACCCCCATTACGTCATGCTTCAGAAAGGTGAAAAATGGCCCGTTTTCAAATGTTTTCTTTTTTAACGTCAGTTCACATTTGTAGGTAGATCATCAGTTTTAGAGGAAAAATTAGCATGTTTAAAGTGATTTTCATGCTTTCAGGGGCCCAAAAAGTGAATTAAAAACCATTTGGAGGCTTTTAATGTTCAAGCAAAAACAGCTGATTTTTGTTAAAAGAGATAACACCCCCCCATTACGTCTTGCTTCAGAAAGGTGAAAAATGGTCCATTTTTAAATGTTTTATTTTTGAATGTCAGTTCACATTTGTAGGTAGATCATCAGTTTTAGAGCTAAAATTAGCATGTTTAAAGTGATTTTCATGCTTCCAGGGGCCCGTGAAGTGAATTAAAAACCATTTGGAGGCATTTAATGTTCAAGCAAAAACAGCTGATTTTTGACAAAAGAGATAACACCCCCCCATTACGTCATGCTTCAGAAAGGTGAAAAATGGTCCGTTTTCAATGTTTTATTTTTGAACGTCAGTTCACATTTGTAGGTGAATCATCAGTTTTAGAGCTAAAATTAGCAAGTTTAAAGTGATTTTCATTCTTCTAGGGGCCCTAAACACAACATTTGAGGAATGGTTAAAAGTGCATGAAAATGGCGAATTTACTTACTCTGAGGTCTCAAAAAGTGTTTCTTCACCCCGGGAAGTGAATTAAATACCATTTAGAGCCATTTAATGTTCAAGCAAAAACGGCTGATTTTTGACAAAAGAGATAACACCCCCCCATTACGTCATGCTTCAGAAAGATGAAAAATGGTCCGTTTTCAAATGTTTTATTTTTGAACGTCAGTTCACATTTGTAGGTGGATCATCAGTTTTAGAGCTAAAATTAGCTTGTTTAAAGTGATTTTCATGCTTCCAGGGGCCCTAAACACAACATTTGTGGAATGGTTAAAAGTGCATGAAAATGGCCAATTTACTCACTCTGAGGTCTCAAAAAGTGTTTCTTCACCCCGGGAAGTGAATTAAATACCATTTAGAGGCATTTAATGTTCAAGCAAAAACGGCTGATTTTTGACAAAAGAGATAACACCCCCCATTACGTCTTGCTTCAGAAAGGTGAAAAATGGTCCATTTTCAATGTTTTATTTTTGAACGTCAGTTCACATTTGTAGGTAAATCATCAGTTTTAGAGCTAAAATTAGCAAGTTTAAAGTGATTTTCATTCTTCTAGGGGCCCTAAACACAACATTTGAGGAATGGTTAAAAGTGCATGAAAATGGCCAATTTACTCACTCTGAGGTCTCAAAAAGTGTTTCTTCACCCCGGGAAGTGAATTAAATACCATTTAGAGGCATTTAATGTTCAAGCAAAAACGGTTGATTTTTGACAAAAGAGATAACACCCCCCATTACGTCATGCTTCAGAAAGGTGAAAAATGGTCCGTTTTCAAATGTTTCATTTGTGAACGTCAGTTCACATTTGTAGGTGGATCATCAGTTTTAGAGCTAAAATTAGCTTGTTTAAAGTGATTTTCATGCTTCCAGGGGCCCTAAACACAACATTTGTGGAATGGTTAAAAGTGCATGAAAATGGCCAATTTACTCACTCTGAGGTCTCAAAAAGTGTTTCTTCACCCCGGGAAGTGAATTAAATACCATTTAGAGGCATTTAATGTTCAAGCAAAAACGGCTGATTTTTGACAAAAGAGATAACACCCCCCATTACGTCTTGCTTCAGAAAGGTGAAAAATGGTCCATTTTCAAATGTTTTATTTTTGAATGTCAGTTCACATTTGTAGGTAGATCATCAGTTTTAGAGCTGAAATTTGTATGTTTAAAGTGATTTTCATGCTTCCAGGGGCCCTAAACACAACATTTGTGGAATGGTTAAAAGTGCATGAAAATAGCCAATTTACTCACTCTGAGGTCTCAAAAAGTGTGTCTTCAACCCGGGAAGTGAATTAAATACCATTTGGAGGCATTTAATGTTCAAGCAAAAACTGCTGATTTTTGACAAAAGAGATAACACCCCTATTACGTCATGCTTCAGAAAGGTGAAAAATGGCCCGTTTTCAAATGTTTTATTTTTTAACGTCAGTTCACATTTGTAGGTAGATCATCAGTTTTAGAGCTAAAATTAGCATGTTTAAAGGGATTTTCATGCTTCCAGGGGCCCGTGAAGTGAATTAAAAACCATTTGGAGGCATTTAATATTCAAGCAAAACCAGCCGATTTTTGACAAAAGAGATAACACCCCCCCATTACGTCATGCTTCAGAAAGGTGCAAAATGGTCCGTTTTCAAATGTTTTATTTTTGAACGTCAGTTCACATTTGTAGGTGGATCATCAGTTTTAGAGCTAAAATTAGCATGTTTAAAGTGATTTTCATGCTTCCAGGGGCCCTAAACACAACATTTGTGGAATGGTTAAAAGTGCATGAAAATGGCCAATTTACTCACTCTGAGGTCTCAAAAAGTGTTTCTTCAACCCAAGAAGTGAATTAAACACCATTTGGAGGCATTTAATGTTCAAGCAAAAACGGCAGATTTTTGACAAAAGAGATAACACCCCCATTACGTCATGCTTCAGAAAGGTGAAAAATGGCCCGTTTTCAAATGTTTTATTTTTTAACGTCAGTTCACATTTGTAGGTAGATCATCAGTTTTAGAGGAAAAATTAGCATGTTTAAAGTGATTTTCATGCTTTCAGGGGCCCAAAAAGTGAATTAAAAACCATTTGGAGGCTTTTAATGTTCAAGCAAAAACAGCTGATTTTTGTTAAAAGAGATAACACCCCCCCATTACGTCTTGCTTCAGAAAGGTGAAAAATGGTCCATTTTTAAATGTTTTATTTTTGAATGTCAGTTCACATTTGTAGGTAGATCATCAGTTTTAGAGCTAAAATTAGCATGTTTAAAGTGATTTTCATGCTTCCAGGGGCCCGTGAAGTGAATTAAAAACCATTTGGAGGCATTTAATGTTCAAGCAAAAACAGCTGATTTTTGACAAAAGAGATAACACCCCCCATTACGTCATGCTTCAGAAAGGTGAAAAATGGTCCGTTTTCAAATGTTTTATTTTTGAATGTCAGTTCACATTTGTAGGTACATCATCAGTTTTAGAGCTAAAATTAACATGTTTAAAGTGATTTTAAGGCTTCCAGGGGCCCGGGAAGTGAATTAAAACCCATTTGGAGGCATTTAATGTTCAAGCAAAAACAGCTGATTTTTGACAAAAGAGATAACACCCCCCTATTACGTCATGCTTCAGAAAGGTGAAAAATGGTCCGCTTTCAAATGTTTTATTTTTGAACGTCAGTTCACATTTGTAGGTAGTTCATCAGTTTTAGAGCTAAAATTAGCATGTTTAAAGTGAATTTCGTGCTTCTAGGGGCCCTAAACACAACATTTATGGAATGGTTAAAAGTGCATGAAAATGGCCAATTTACTCACCCTGAGGTCTCAAAAAGTGTTTCTTTATCCCGGGAAGTAAATGAAATACCATTTGGAGGCATTTAATGTTCAAGGAAAAACGGGTGATTTTTGACAAAAGAGATAACACCCCCCCCCCCATTACGTCATGCTTCAGAAAGGTGAAAAATGGTCCGTTTTCAAATGTTTTATTTTTGCACGTCAGTTCACATTTGTAGGTAGATCATCAGTTTTAGAGCTAAAATTAGCATGTTTAAAGTGATTTTCATGCTTCCAGGGGCCCTAAATACAACATTTGTGTAATGGTTAAAAGTGCATGCAAATGGCCAATTTACTCACTCTGAGGTCTCAAAAAGTGTTTCTTCACACCGGGAAGTGAATTAAATACCATTTGGAGGAATTTAATGTTCAAGCAAAAACGGCTGATTTTTGACTAAAGAGATAACACCCCCCCATTACGTCTTGCTTCAGAAAGGTGAAAAATGGTCCATTTTTAAATGTTTTATTTTTGAATGTCAGTTCACATTTGTAGGTAGATCATCAGTTTTAGAGCTAAAATTAGCATGTTTAAAGTGATTTTCATGCTTCCAGGGGCCCTAAACACAACATTTGTGAAATGGTTAACAGTGCATGAAAATGACCAATTTACTCACTCTGAGGTCTCAAAAAGTGCTTCTTCACACCGGGAAGTGAATTAAATACCATTTGGAGGCATTTAATGTTCAAGCAAAAACGGCTGATTTTTGATGAAAGAGATAACACCCCCCATTACATCTTGCTTCAGAAAGGTGCAAAATGGTCCAGTTTCAAATATTTTATTTTTGAACGTCAGTTCACATTTGTAGGTGGATCATCAGTTTTAGAGCTAAAATTAGCATGTTTAAAGTGATTTTCATGCTTCCAGGGGCCCTAAACACAACATTTGTGAAATGGTTAAAAGTGCATGAAAATGGCCAATTTACTCACTCTGACGTCTCAAAAAGTGTTTCTTCACCCCGGGAAGTGAATTAAATGCCATTTGGAGGCATTTAATGTTCAATCAAAAACGGCTGATTTTTGACAAAAGCGATAACACTCCCCCATTACGTCATGCTTCAGAAAGGTGAAAAATGGTCCGTTTTCAAATGTTTTATTTTTGCACGTCAGTTCACATTTGTAGGAAAATCATCAGTTTTAGAGCTAAAATTAGCATGTTTAAAGTGATTTTCATGCTTCCAGGGGCCCGTGAAGTGAATTAAAAACCATTTGGAGGCATTTAATGTTCAAGCAAAAACAGCTGATTTTTGACAAAAGAGATAACACCCCCCCATTACGTCATGCTTCAGAAAGGTGAAAAATGGTCCGCTTTCAAATGTTTTATTTTTGAACGTCAGTTCACATTTGTAGGTGGATCATCAGTTTTAGAGCTAAAGTTAGCATGTTTAAAGTGATTTTCATGCTTCCAGGGGCCCTAAACACAACATTTGTGGAATGGTTAAAAGTGCATGAAAATGGCCAATTTACTCACTCTGAGGTCTCAAAAAGTGTTTCTTCACCCCGGGAAGTGAATTAAATACCATTTGGAGGCATTTAATGTTCAAGCAAAAACGGCTGATTTTTGACAAAAGAGATAACACCCCCCCATTACGTCATGCTTCAGAAAGGTGAAAAATGGTCCGTTTTCAAATGTTTTATTTTTGAACGTCAGTTCACATTTGTAGGTGGATCATCAGTTTTAGATCTAAAATTAGCTTGTTTAAAGTGATTTTCATGCTTCCAGGGGCCCTAAACACAACATTTGTGGAATGGTTAAAAGTGCATGAAAATGGCCAATTTACTCACTCTGACGTCTCAAAAAGTGTTTCTTCAACCCAAGAAGTGAATTAAACACCATTTGGAGGCATTTAATGTTCAAGCAAAAACGGCAGATTTTTGACAAAAGAGATAACACCCCCATTACGTCATGCTTCAGAAAGGTGAAAAATGGCCCGTTTTCAAATGTTTTATTTTTTAACGTCAGTTCACATTTGTAGGTAGATCATCAGTTTTAGAGGAAAAATTAGCATGTTTAAAGTGATTTTCATGCTTTCAGGGGCCCAAAAAGTGAATTAAAAACCATTTGGAGGCTTTTAATGTTCAAGCAAAAACAGCTGATTTTTGTTAAAAGAGATAACACCCCCCCATTACGTCTTGCTTCAGAAAGGTGAAAAATGGTCCATTTTTAAATGTTTTATTTTTGAATGTCAGTTCACATTTGTAGGTAGATCATCAGTTTTAGAGCTAAAATTAGCATGTTTAAAGTGATTTTCATGCTTCCAGGGGCCCGTGAAGTGAATTAAAAACCATTTGGAGGCATTTAATGTTCAAGCAAAAACAGCTGATTTTTGACAAAAGAGATAACACCCCCCCATTACGTCATGCTTCAGAAAGGTGAAAAATGGTCCGTTTTCAAATGTTTTATTTTTGAACGTCAGTTCACATTTGTAGGTGAATCATCAGTTTTAGAGCTAAAATTAGCAAGTTTAAAGTGATTTTCATTCTTCTAGGGGCCCTAAACACAACATTTGAGGAATGGTTAAAAGTGCATGAAAATGGCCAATTTACTCAATCTGAGGTCTCAAAAAGTGTTTCTTCACCCCGGGAAGTAAATGAAATACCATTTGGAGGAATTTAATGTTCAAGCAACAACGGCTGATTTTTGACAAAAGAGATAACACCCCCCATTACGTCATGCTTCAGAAAGTTGAAAAATGGTCCGCTTTCAAATGTTTTATTTTTGAATGTCAGTTCACATTTGTAGGTACATCATCAGTTTTAGAGCTAAAATTAACATGTTTAAAGTGATTTTAAGGCTTCCAGGGGCCCGGGAAGTGAATTAAAACCCATTTGGAGGCATTTAATGTTCAAGCAAAAACAGCTGATTTTTGACAAAAGAGATAACACCCCCCTATTACGTCATGCTTCAGAAAGGTGAAAAATGGTCCGCTTTCAAATGTTTTATTTTTGAACGTCAGTTCACATTTGTAGGTAGTTCATCAGTTTTAGAGCTAAAATTAGCATGTTTAAAGTGAATTTCGTGCTTCTAGGGGCCCTAAACACAACATTTATGGAATGGTTAAAAGTGCATGAAAATGGCCAATTTACTCACTCTGAGGTCTCAAAAAGTGTTTCTTTATCCCGGGAAGTAAATGAAATACCATTTGGAGGCATTTAATGTTCAAGGAAAAACGGGTGATTTTTGACAAAAGAGATAACACACCCCCCCCCATTACGTCATGCTTCAGAAAGGTAAAAAATGGTCCGTTTTCAAATGTTTTATTTTTGCACGTCAGTTCACATTTGTAGGTAGATCATCAGTTTTAGAGCTAAAATTAGCATGTTTAAAGTGATTTTCATGCTTCCAGGGGCCCTAAATACAACATTTGTGTAATGGTTAAAAGTGCATGCAAATGGCCAATTTACTCACTCTGAGGTCTCAAAAAGTGTTTCTTCACACCGGGAAGTGAATTAAATACCATTTGGAGGAATTTAATGTTCAAGCAAAAACGGCTGATTTTTGACTAAAGAGATAACACCCCCCCATTACGTCTTGCTTCAGAAAGGTGAAAAATGGTCCATTTTTAAATGTTTTATTTTTGAATGTCAGTTCACATTTGTAGGTAGATCATCAGTTTTAGAGCTAAAATTAGCATGTTTAAAGTGATTTTCATGCTTCTAGGGGCCCTAAACACAACATTTGAGGAATGGTTAAAAGTGCATGAAAATGGCCAATTTACTCAATCTGAGGTCTCAAAAAGTGTTTCTTCACCCCGGGAAGTAAATGAAATACCATTTGGAGGAATTTAATGTTCAAGCAACAACGGCTGATTTTTGACAAAAGAGATAACACCCCCCATTACGTCATGCTTCAGAAAGTTGAAAAATGGTCCGCTTTCAAATGTTTTATTTTTGAATGTCAGTTCACATTTGTAGGTACATCATCAGTTTTAGAGCTAAAATTAACATGTTTAAAGTGATTTTAAGGCTTCCAGGGGCCCGGGAAGTGAATTAAAACCCATTTGGAGGCATTTAATGTTCAAGCAAAAACAGCTGATTTTTGACAAAAGAGATAACACCCCCCTATTACGTCATGCTTCAGAAAGGTGAAAAATGGTCCGCTTTCAAATGTTTTATTTTTGAACGTCAGTTCACATTTGTAGGTAGTTCATCAGTTTTAGAGCTAAAATTAGCATGTTTAAAGTGAATTTCGTGCTTCTAGGGGCCCTAAACACAACATTTATGGAATGGTTAAAAGTGCATGAAAATGGCCAATTTACTCACTCTGAGGTCTCAAAAAGTGTTTCTTTATCCCGGGAAGTAAATGAAATACCATTTGGAGGCATTTAATGTTCAAGGAAAAACGGGTGATTTTTGACAAAAGAGATAACACCCCCCCCCCCATTACGTCATGCTTCAGAAAGGTGAAAAATGGTCCGTTTTCAAATGTTTTATTTTTGCACGTCAGTTCACATTTGTAGGTAGATCATCAGTTTTAGAGCTAAAATTAGCATGTTTAAAGTGATTTTCATGCTTCCAGGGGCCCTAAATACAACATTTGTGTAATGGTTAAAAGTGCATGCAAATGGCCAATTTACTCACTCTGAGGTCTCAAAAAGTGTTTCTTCACACCGGGAAGTGAATTAAATACCATTTGGAGGAATTTAATGTTCAAGCAAAAACGGCTGATTTTTGACTAAAGAGATAACACCCCCCCATTACGTCTTGCTTCAGAAAGGTGAAAAATGGTCCATTTTTAAATGTTTTATTTTTGAATGTCAGTTCACATTTGTAGGTAGATCATCAGTTTTAGAGCTAAAATTAGCATGTTTAAAGTGATTTTCATGCTTCCAGGGGCCCTAAACACAACATTTGTGAAATGGTTAACAGTGCATGAAAATGACCAATTTACTCAGTCTGAGGTCTCAAAAAGTGCTTCTTCACACCGGGAAGTGAATTAAATACCATTTGGAGGCATTTAATGTTCAAGCAAAAACGGCTGATTTTTGATGAAAGAGATAACACCCCCCATTACATCTTGCTTCAGAAAGGTGCAAAATGGTCCAGTTTCAAATATTTTATTTTTGAACGTCAGTTCACATTTGTAGGTGGATCATCAGTTTTAGAGCTAAAATTAGCATGTTTAAAGTGATTTTCATGCTTCCAGGGTCCCTAAACACAACATTTGTGAAATGGTTAAAAGTGCATGAAAATGGCCAATTTACTCACTCTGACGTCTCAAAAAGTGTTTCTTCACCCCGGGAAGTGAATTAAATGCCATTTGGAGGCATTTAATGTTCAATCAAAAACGGCTGATTTTTGACAAAAGCGATAACACTCGCCCATTACGTCATGCTTCAGAAAGGTGAAAAATGGTCCGTTTTCAAATGTTTTATTTTTGCACGTCAGTTCACATTTGTAGGAAAATCATCAGTTTTAGAGCTAAAATTAGCATGTTTAAAGTGATTTTCATGCTTCCAGGGGCCCGTGAAGTGAATTAAAAACCATTTGGAGGCATTTAATGTTCAAGCAAAAACAGCTGATTTTTGACAAAAGAGATAACACCCCCCCATTACGTCATGCTTCAGAAAGGTGAAAAATGGTCCGCTTTCAAATGTTTTATTTTTGAACGTCAGTTCACATTTGTAGGTAGTTCATCAGTTTTAGAGCTAAAATTAGCATGTTTAAAGTGATTTTCATGCTTCCAGGGGCCCTAAACACAACATTTGTGGAATGGTTAAAAGTGCATGAAAATGGCCAATTTACTCACTCTGAGGTCTCAAAAAGTGTTTCTTCACCCCGGGAAGTGAATTAAATACCATTTGAAAGCATTTAATGTTCAAGCAAAAACGGCTGATTTTTGACAAAAGAGATAACACCCCCCCATTACGTCATGCTTCAGAAAGGTGAAAAATGGTCCGTTTTCAAATGTTTTATTTTTGAACGTCAGTTCACATTTGTAGGTGGATCATCAGTTTTAGATCTAAAATTAGCTTGTTTAAAGTGATTTTCATGCTTCCAGGGGCCCTAAACACAACATTTGTGGAATGGTTAAAAGTGCATGAAAATGGCCAATTTACTCACTCTGACGTCTCAAAAAGTGTTTCTTCAACCCAAGAAGTGAATTAAACACCATTTGGAGGCATTTAATGTTCAAGCAAAAACGGCAGATTTTTGACAAAAGAGATAACACCCCCATTACGTCATGCTTCAGAAAGGTGAAAAATGGCCCGTTTTCAAATGTTTTATTTTTTAACGTCAGTTCACATTTGTAGGTAGATCATCAGTTTTAGAGGAAAAATTAGCATGTTTAAAGTGATTTTCATGCTTTCAGGGGCCCAAAAAGTGAATTAAAAACCATTTGGAGGTTTTTAATGTTCAAGCAAAAACAGCAGATTTTTGTTAAAAGAGATAACACCCCCCCATTACGTCTTGCTTCAGAAAGGTGAAAAATGGTCCATTTTTAAATGTTTTATTTTTGAATGTCAGTTCACATTTGTAGGTAGATCATCAGTTTTAGAGCTAAAATTAGCATGTTTAAAGTGATTTTCATGCTTCCAGGGGCCCGTGAAGTGAATTAAAAACCATTTGGAGGCATTTAATGTTCAAGCAAAAACAGCTGATTTTTGACAAAAGAGATAACACCCCCCCATTACGTCATGCTTCAGAAAGGTGAAAAATGGTCCGTTTTCAAATGTTTTATTTTTGAACGTCAGTTCACATTTGTAGGTGAATCATCAGTTTTAGAGCTAAAATTAGCAAGTTTAAAGTGATTTTCATTCTTCTAGGGGCCCTAAACACAACATTTGAGGAATGGTTAAAAGTGCATGAAAATGGCCAATTTACTCAATCTGAGGTCTCAAAAAGTGTTTCTTCACCCCGGGAAGTAAATGAAATACCATTTGGAGGAATTTAATGTTCAAGCAACAACGGCTGATT
Organism: Lissotriton helveticus; assembly: GCF_964261635.1. Classification (NCBI taxonomy): domain Eukaryota; kingdom Metazoa; phylum Chordata; class Amphibia; order Caudata; family Salamandridae; genus Lissotriton; species Lissotriton helveticus. The sequence continues at coordinate 1,271,761,419 of NC_136061.1, forward strand.
TTTGACAAAAGAGATAACACCCCCCATTACGTCATGCTTCAGAAAGTTGAAAAATGGTCCGCTTTCAAATGTTTTATTTTTGAATGTCAGTTCACATTTGTAGGTACATCATCAGTTTTAGAGCTAAAATTAACATGTTTAAAGTGATTTTAAGGCTTCCAGGGGCCCGGGAAGTGAATTAAAACCCATTTGGAGGCATTTAATGTTCAAGCAAAAACAGCTGATTTTTGACAAAAGAGATAACACCCCCCTATTACGTCATGCTTCAGAAAGGTGAAAAATGGTCCGCTTTCAAATGTTTTATTTTTGAACGTCAGTTCACATTTGTAGGTAGTTCATCAGTTTTAGAGCTAAAATTAGCATGTTTAAAGTGAATTTCGTGCTTCTAGGGGCCCTAAACACAACATTTATGGAATGGTTAAAAGTGCATGAAAATGGCCAATTTACTCACTCTGAGGTCTCAAAAAGTGTTTCTTTATCCCGGGAAGTAAATGAAATACCATTTGGAGGCATTTAATGTTCAAGGAAAAACGGGTGATTTTTGACAAAAGAGATAACACACCCCCCCCCATTACGTCATGCTTCAGAAAGGTAAAAAATGGTCCGTTTTCAAATGTTTTATTTTTGCACGTCAGTTCACATTTGTAGGTAGATCATCAGTTTTAGAGCTAAAATTAGCATGTTTAAAGTGATTTTCATGCTTCCAGGGGCCCTAAATACAACATTTGTGTAATGGTTAAAAGTGCATGCAAATGGCCAATTTACTCACTCTGAGGTCTCAAAAAGTGTTTCTTCACACCGGGAAGTGAATTAAATACCATTTGGAGGAATTTAATGTTCAAGCAAAAACGGCTGATTTTTGACTAAAGAGATAACACCCCCCCATTACGTCTTGCTTCAGAAAGGTGAAAAATGGTCCATTTTTAAATGTTTTATTTTTGAATGTCAGTTCACATTTGTAGGTAGATCATCAGTTTTAGAGCTAAAATTAGCATGTTTAAAGTGATTTTCATGCTTCCAGGGGCCCTAAACACAACATTTGTGAAATGGTTAACAGTGCATGAAAATGACCAATTTACTCACTCTGAGGTCTCAAAAAGTGCTTCTTCACACCGGGAAGTGAATTAAATACCATTTGGAGGCATTTAATGTTCAAGCAAAAACGGCTGATTTTTGACAAAAGAGATAACACCCCCCATTACGTCTTGCTTCAGAAAGGTGAAAAATGGTCCGTTTTCAAATGTTTTATTTTTGAACGTCAGTTCACATTTGTAGGTGGATCATCAGTTTTAGAGCTAAAATTAGCATGTTTAAAGTGAATTTCGTGCTTCTAGGGGCCCTAAACACAACATTTATGGAATGGTTAAAAGTGCATGAAAATGGCCAATTTACTCACTCTGAGGTCTCAAAAAGTGTTTCTTCAACCCGGGAAGTGAATTAAATACCATTTGGAGGCATTTAATGTTCAAGCAAAAACGGCTGATTTTTGACAAAAGAGATAACACCCCTATTACGTCATGCTTCAGAAAGGTGAAAAATGGCCCGTTTTCAAATGTTTTATTTTTTAACGTCAGTTCACATTTGTAGGTAGATCATCAGTTTTAGAGCTAAAATTAGCATGTTTAAAGGGATTTTCATGCTTCCAGGGGCCCGTGAAGTGAATTAAAAACCATTTGGAGGCATTTAATATTCAAGCAAAACCAGCCGATTTTTGACAAAAGAGATAACACCCCCCCATTACGTCATGCTTCAGAAAGGTGCAAAATGGTCCGTTTTCAAATGTTTTATTTTTGAACTTCAGTTCACATTTGTAGGTGGATCATCAGTTTTAGAGCTAAAATTAGCATGTTTAAAGTGATTTTCATGCTTCCAGGGGCCCTAAACACAACATTTGTGGAATGGTTAAAAGTTCATGAAAATGGCCAATTTACTCACTCTGAGGTCTCAAAAAGTGTTTCTTCAACCCAAGAAGTGAATTAAATACCATTTGGAGGCATTTAATATTCAAGCAAAACCAGCCGATTTTTGACAAAAGAGATAACACCCCCCCATTACGTCATGCTTCAGAAAGGTGCAAAATGGTCCGTTTTCAAATGTTTTATTTTTGAACCTCAGTTCACATTTGTAGGTGGATCATCAGTTTTAGAGCTAAAATTAGCATGTTTAAGGTGATTTTCATGCTTCCAGGTGCCCTAAACACAACATTTGTGGAATGGTTAAAAGTGCATGAAAATGGCCAATTTACTCACTCTGAGGTCTCAAAAAGTGTTTCTTCAACCCAAGAAGTGAATTAAATACCATTTGGAGGCATTTAATGTTCAAGCAAAAACGGCTGATTTTTGACAAAAAAAGATAACACCCCCATTACGTCATGCTTCAGAAAGGTGAAAAATGGCCCGTTTTCAAATGTTTTCTTTTTTAACGTCAGTTCAGATTTGTAGGTAGATCATCAGTTTTAGAGGAAAAATTAGCATGTTTAAAGTGATTTTCATGCTTTCAGGGGCCCAAAAAGTGAATTAAAAACCATTTGGAGGCTTTTAATGTTCAAGCAAAAACAGCTGATTTTTGTTAAAAGAGATAACACCCCCCCATTACGTCTTGCTTCAGAAAGGTGAAAAATGGTCCATTTTTAAATGTTTTATTTTTGAATGTCAGTTCACATTTGTAGGTAGATCATCAGTTTTAGAGCTAAAATTAGCATGTTTAAAGTGATTTTCATGCTTCCAGGGGCCCGTGAAGTGAATTAAAAACCATTTGGAGGCATTTAATGTTCAAGCAAAAACAGCTGATTTTTGACAAAAGAGATAACACCCCCCCATTACGTCATGCTTCAGAAAGGTGAAACATGATCCGTTTTCAATGTTTTATTTTTGAACGTCAGTTCACATTTGTAGGTGAATCATCAGTTTTAGAGCTAAAATTAGCAAGTTTAAAGTGATTTTCATTCTTCTAGGGGCCCTAAACACAACATTTGAGGAATGGTTAAAAGTGCATGAAAATGGCCAATTTACTTACTCTGAGGTCTCAAAAAGTGTTTCTTCACCCCGGGAAGTGAATTAAATACCATTTAGAGGCATTTAATGTTCAAGGAAAAACGGGGGATTTTTGACAAAAGAGATAACACCCCCCCATTACGTCATGCTTCAGAAAGATGAAAAATGGTCCGTTTTCAATGTTTTATTTTTGCATGTCAGTTCACATTTGTAGGTAGATCATCAGTTTTAGAGCTAAAATTAGCATGTTTAAAGTGATTTTCATGCTTCCAGGGGCCCGTGAAGTGAATTAAAAACCATTTGGAGGCATTTAATGTTCAAGCAAAAACAGCAGATTTTTGACAAAAGAAATAACACCCCCCCCATTACGTTATGCTTCAGAAAGGTGCAAAATGGTCCAGTTTCAAATATTTTATTTTTGAACGTCAGTTCACATTTGTAGGTGGATCATCAGTTTTAGAGCTAAAATTAGCATGTTTAAAGTGATTTTCATGCTTCCAGGGGCCCTAAACACAACATTTGTGGAATGGTTAAAAGTGCATGAAAATGGCCAATTTACTCACTCTGACGTCTCAAAAAGTGTTTCTTCACCCCGGGAAGTGAATTAAATGCCATTTGGAGGCATTTAATGTTCAAGCAAAAACGGCTGATTTTTGACAAAAGCGATAACACTCCCCCATTACGTCATGCTTCAGAAAGGTGAAAAATGGTCCGTTTTCAAATGTTTTATTTTTGCACGTCAGTTCACATTTGTAGGAAAATCATCAGTTTTAGAGCTAAAATTAGCATGTTTAAAGTGATTTTAAGGCTTCCAGGGGCCCGGGAAGTGAATTAAAAACCATTTGGAGGCATTTAATGTTCAAGCAAAAACAGCTGATTTTTGACAAAAGAGATAACACCCCCCCATTACGTCATGCTTCAGAAAGGTGAAAAATGGTCCGCTTTCAAATGTTTTATTTTTGAACGTCAGTTCACATTTGTAGGTAGTTCATCAGTTTTAGAGCTAAAATTAGCATGTTTAAAGTGATTTTCATGCTTCCAGGGGCCCTAAACACAACATTTGTGGAATGGTTAAAAGTGCATGAAAATGGCCAATTTACTCACTCTGAGGTCTCAAAAAGTGTTTCTTCACCCCGGGAAGTGAATTAAATACCATTTGGAGGCATTTAATGTTCAAGCAAAAACGGCTGATTTTTGACAAAAGAGATAACACCCCCCCAGTACGTCATGCTTCAGAAAGGTGAAAAATGGTCCGTTTTCAAATGTTTTATTTTTGAACGTCAGTTCACATTTGTAGGTGGATCATCAGTTTTAGATCTAAAATTAGCTTGTTTAAAGTGATTTTCATGCTTCCAGGGGCCCTAAACACAACATTTGTGGAATGGTTAAAAGTGCATGAAAATGGCCAATTTACTCACTCTGACGTCTCAAAAAGTGTTTCTTCAACCCAAGAAGTGAATTAAACACCATTTGGAGGCATTTAATGTTCAAGCAAAAACGGCAGATTTTTGACAAAAGAGATAACACCCCCATTACGTCATGCTTCAGAAAGGTGAAAAATGGTCCGTTTTCAAATGTTTTATTTTTGCACGTCAGTTCACATTTGTAGGAAAATCATCAGTTTTAGAGCTAAAATTAGCATGTTTAAAGTGATTTTAAGGCTTCCAGGGGCCCGGGAAGTGAATTAAAAACCATTTGGAGGCATTTAATGTTCAAGCAAAAACAGCTGATTTTTGACAAAAGAGATAACACCCCCCCATTACGTCATGCTTCAGAAAGGTGAAAAATGGTCCGCTTTCAAATGTTTTATTTTTGAACGTCAGTTCACATTTGTAGGTAGTTCATCAGTTTTAGAGCTAAAATTAGCATGTTTAAAGTGATTTTCATGCTTCCAGGGGCCCTAAACACAACATTTGTGGAATGGTTAAAAGTGCATGAAAATGGCCAATTTACTCACTCTGAGGTCTCAAAAAGTGTTTCTTCACCCCGGGAAGTGAATTAAATACCATTTGGAGGCATTTAATGTTCAAGCAAAAACGGCTGATTTTTGACAAAAGAGATAACACCCCCCCATTACGTCATGCTTCAGAAAGGTGAAAAATGGTCCGTTTTCAAATGTTTTATTTTTGAACGTCAGTTCACATTTGTAGGTGGATCATCAGTTTTAGATCTAAAATTAGCTTGTTTAAAGTGATTTTCATGCTTCCAGGGGCCCTAAACACAACATTTGTGGAATGGTTAAAAGTGCATGAAAATGGCCAATTTACTCACTCTGACGTCTCAAAAAGTGTTTCTTCAACCCAAGAAGTGAATTAAACACCATTTGGAGGCATTTAATGTTCAAGCAAAAACGGCAGATTTTTGACAAAAGAGATAACACCCCCATTACGTCATGCTTCAGAAAGGTGAAAAATGGCCCGTTTTCAAATGTTTTATTTTTTAACGTCAGTTCACATTTGTAGGTAGATCATCAGTTTTAGAGGAAAAATTAGCATGTTTAAAGTGATTTTCATGCTTTCAGGGGCCCAAAAAGTGAATTAAAAACCATTTGGAGGCTTTTAATGTTCAAGCAAAAACAGCTGATTTTTGTTAAAAGAGATAACACCCCCCCATTACGTCTTGCTTCAGAAAGGTGAAAAATGGTCCATTTTTAAATGTTTTATTTTTGAATGTCAGTTCACATTTGTAGGTAGATCATCAGTTTTAGAGCTAAAATTAGCATGTTTAAAGTGATTTTCATGCTTCCAGGGGCCCGTGAAGTGAATTAAAAACCATTTGGAGGCATTTAATGTTCAAGCAAAAACAGCTGATTTTTGACAAAAGAGATAACACCCCCCCATTACGTCATCCTTCAGAAAGGTGAAAAATGGTCCGTTTTCAAATGTTTTATTTTTGAACGTCAGTTCACATTTGTAGGTGAATCATCAGTTTTAGAGCTAAAATTAGCAAGTTTAAAGTGATTTTCATTCTTCTAGGGGCCCTAAACACAACATTTGAGGAATGGTTAAAAGTGCATGAAAATGGCCAATTTACTCAATCTGAGGTCTCAAAAAGTGTTTCTTCACCCCGGGAAGTAAATGAAATACCATTTGGAGGAATTTAATGTTCAAGCAACAACGGCTGATTTTTGACAAAAGAGATAACACCCCCCATTACGTCATGCTTCAGAAAGTTGAAAAATGGTCCGCTTTCAAATGTTTTATTTTTGAATGTCAGTTCACATTTGTAGGTACATCATCAGTTTTAGAGCTAAAATTAACATGTTTAAAGTGATTTTAAGGCTTCCAGGGGCCCGGGAAGTGAATTAAAACCCATTTGGAGGCATTTAATGTTCAAGCAAAAACAGCTGATTTTTGACAAAAGAGATAACACCCCCCTATTACGTCATGCTTCAGAAAGGTGAAAAATGGTCCGCTTTCAAATGTTTTATTTTTGAACGTCAGTTCACATTTGTAGGTAGTTCATCAGTTTTAGAGCTAAAATTAGCATGTTTAAAGTGAATTTCGTGCTTCTAGGGGCCCTAAACACAACATTTATGGAATGGTTAAAAGTGCATGAAAATGGCCAATTTACTCACTCTGAGGTCTCAAAAAGTGTTTCTTTATCCCGGGAAGTAAATGAAATACCATTTGGAGGCATTTAATGTTCAAGGAAAAACGGGTGATTTTTGACAAAAGAGATAACACACCCCCCCCATTACGTCATGCTTCAGAAAGGTAAAAAATGGTCCGTTTTCAAATGTTTTATTTTTGCACGTCAGTTCACATTTGTAGGTAGATCATCAGTTTTAGAGCTAAAATTAGCATGTTTAAAGTGATTTTCATGCTTCCAGGGGCCCTAAATACAACATTTGTGTAATGGTTAAAAGTGCATGCAAATGGCCAATTTACTCACTCTGAGGTCTCAAAAAGTGTTTCTTCACACCGGGAAGTGAATTAAATACCATTTGGAGGCATTTAATGTTCAAGCAAAAACGGCTGATTTTTGATGAAAGAGATAACACCCCCCATTACATCTTGCTTCAGAAAGGTGCAAAATGGTCCAGTTTCAAATATTTTATTTTTGAACGTCAGTTCACATTTGTAGGTGGATCATCAGTTTTAGAGCTAAAATTAGCATGTTTAAAGTGATTTTCATGCTTCCAGGGGCCCTAAACACAACATTTGTGAAATGGTTAAAAGTGCATGAAAATGGCCAATTTACTCACTCTGACGTCTCAAAAAGTGTTTCTTCACCCCGGGAAGTGAATTAAATGCCATTTGGAGGCATTTAATGTTCAAGCAAAAACGGCTGATTTTTGACAAAAGCGATAACACTCCCCCATTACGTCATGCTTCAGAAAGGTGAAAAATGGTCCGTTTTCAAATGTTTTATTTTTGCACGTCAGTTCACATTTGTAGGAAAATCATCAGTTTTAGAGCTAAAATTAGCATGTTTAAAGTGATTTTAAGGCTTCCAGGGGCCCGGGAAGTGAATTAAAAACCATTTGGAGGCATTTAATGTTCAAGCAAAAACAGCTGATTTTTGACAAAAGAGATAACACCCCCCCATTACGTCATGCTTCAGAAAGGTGAAAAATGGTCCGCTTTCAAATGTTTTATTTTTGAACGTCAGTTCACATTTGTAGGTAGTTCATCAGTTTTAGAGCTAAAATTAGCATGTTTAAAGTGATTTTCATGCTTCCAGGGGCCCTAAACACAACATTTGTGGAATGGTTAAAAGTGCATGAAAATGGCCAATTTACTCACTCTGAGGTCTCAAAAAGTGTTTCTTCACCCCGGGAAGTGAATTAAATACCATTTGGAGGCATTTAATGTTCAAGCAAAAACGGCTGATTTTTGACAAAAGAGATAACACCCCCCCATTACGTCATGCTTCAGAAAGGTGAAAAATGGTCCGTTTTCAAATGTTTTATTTTTGAACGTCAGTTCACATTTGTAGGTGGATCATCAGTTTTAGATCTAAAATTAGCTTGTTTAAAGTGATTTTCATGCTTCCAGGGGCCCTAAACACAACATTTGTGGAATGGTTAAAAGTGCATGAAAATGGCCAATTTACTCACTCTGACGTCTCAAAAAGTGTTTCTTCACCCCGGGAAGTGAAATAAATGCTATTTGGAGGCATTTATTGTTAAAGCAAAAACGGCTGATTTTTTACAAAAGCGATAACACTCCCCCATTACGTCATGCTTCAGAAAGGTGAAAAATGGTTCTTTTTCAAATGTTTTATTTTTGCACGTCAGTTCACATTTGTAGGAAAATCATCAGTTTTAGAGCTAAAATTAGCATGTTTAAAGTGATTTTAAGGCTTCCAGGGGCCCGGGAAGTGAATTAAAAACCATTTGGAGGCATTTAATGTTCAAGCAAAAACAGCTGATTTTTGACAAAAGAGATAACACCCCCCCATTACGTCGTGCTTCAGAAAGGTGAAAAATGGTCCGCTTTCAAATGTTTTATTTTTGAACGTCAGTTCACATTTGTAGGTAGTTCATCAGTTTTAGAGCTAAAATTAGCATGTTTAAAGTGATTTTCATGCTTCCAGGGGCCCTAAACACAACATTTGTGGAATGGTTAAAAGTGCATGAAAATGGCCAATTTACTCACTCTGAGGTCTCAAAAAGTGTTTCTTCACCCCGGGAAGTGAATTAAATGCCATTTGGAGGCATTTAATGTTCAAGCAAAAACGGCTGATTTTTGACAAAAGCGATAACACTCCCCCATTACGTCATGCTTCAGAAAGGTGAAAAATGGTCCGTTTTCAAATGTTTTATTTTTGCACGTCAGTTCACATTTGTAGGAAAATCATCAGTTTTAGAGCTAAAATTAGCATGTTTAAAGTGATTTTAAGGCTTCCAGGGGCCCGGGAAGTGAATTAAAAACCATTTGGAGGCATTTAATGTTCAAGCAAAAACAGCTGATTTTTGACAAAAGAGATAACACCCCCCCATTACGTCATGCTTCAGAAAGGTGAAAAATGGTCCGCTTTCAAATGTTTTATTTTTGAACGTCAGTTCACATTTGTAGGTAGTTCATCAGTTTTAGAGCTAAAATTAGCATGTTTAAAGTGATTTTCATGCTTCCAGGGGCCCTAAACACAACATTTGTGGAATGGTTAAAAGTGCATGAAAATGGCCAATTTACTCACTCTGAGGTCTCAAAAAGTGTTTCTTCACCCCGGGAAGTGAATTAAATACCATTTGGAGGCATTTAATGTTCAAGCAAAAACGGCTGATTTTTGACAAAAGAGATAACACCCCCCCATTACGTCATGCTTCAGAAAGGTGAAAAATGGTCCGTTTTCAAATGTTTTATTTTTGAACGTCAGTTCACATTTGTAGGTGGATCATCAGTTTTAGATCTAAAATTAGCTTGTTTAAAGTGATTTTCATGCTTCCAGGGGCCCTAAACACAACATTTGTGGAATGGTTAAAAGTGCATGAAAATGGCCAATTTACTCACTCTGACGTCTCAAAAAGTGTTTCTTCACCCCGGGAAGTGAAATAAATGCTATTTGGAGGCATTTATTGTTAAAGCAAAAACGGCTGATTTTTTACAAAAGCGATAACACTCCCCCATTACGTCATGCTTCAGAAAGGTGAAAAATGGTTCTTTTTCAAATGTTTTATTTTTGCACGTCAGTTCACATTTGTAGGAAAATCATCAGTTTTAGAGCTAAAATTAGCATGTTTAAAGTGATTTTAAGGCTTCCAGGGGCCCGGGAAGTGAATTAAAAACCATTTGGAGGCATTTAATGTTCAAGCAAAAACAGCTGATTTTTGACAAAAGAGATAACACCCCCCCATTACGTCGTGCTTCAGAAAGGTGAAAAATGGTCCGCTTTCAAATGTTTTATTTTTGAACGTCAGTTCACATTTGTAGGTAGTTCATCAGCTTTAGAGCTAAAATTAGCATGTTTAAAGTGATTTTCATGCTTCCAGGGGCCCTAAACACAACATTTGTGGAATGGTTAAAAGTGCATGAAAATGGCCAATTTACTCACTCTGAGGTCTCAAAAAGTGTTTCTTCACCCCGGGAAGTGAATTAAATACCATTTGGAGGCATTTAATGTTCAAGCAAAAACGGCTGATTTTTGACAAAAGAGATAACACCCCCCCATTACGTCATGCTTCAGAAAGGTGAAAAATGGTCCGTTTTCAAATGTTTTATTTTTGAACGTCAGTTCACATTTGTAGGTGGATTATCAGTTTTAGAGCTAAAATTAGCTTGTTTAAAGTGATTTTCATGCTTCCAGGGGCCCTAAACACAACATTTGTGGAATGGTTCAAAGTGCATGAAAATGGCCAATTTACTCACTCTGACGTCTCAAAAAGTGTTTCTTCACCCCGGGAAGTGAAATAAATGCTATTTGGAGGCATTTAATGTTAAAGCAAAAACGGCTGATTTTTTACAAAAGCGATAACACTCCCCCATTACGTCATGCTTCAGAAAGGTGAAAAATGGTCCGTTTTCAAATGTTTTATTTTTGCACGTCAGTTCACATTTGTAGGAAAATCATCAGTTTTAGAGCTAAAATTAGCATGTTTAAAGTGATTTTAAGGCTTCCAGGGGCCCGGGAAGTGAATTAAAAACCATTTGGAGGCATTTAATGTTCAAGCAAAAACAGCTGATTTTTGACAAAAGAGATAACACCCCCCCATTACGTCATGCTTCAGAATGGTGAAATATGGTCCGTTTTCAAATGTTTTATTTTTGAACGTCAGTTCACATTTGTAGGTGGATCATCAGTTTTAGAGCTAAAATTAGCATGTTTAAAGTGATTTTCATGCTTCCAGGGGCCCTAAATACAACATTTGTGTAATGGTTAAAAGTGCATGAAAATGGCCAATTTACTCACTCTAAGGTCTCAAAAAGTGTTTCTTCACACCGGGAAGTGAATTAAATACCATTTGGAGGCATTTAATGTTCAAGCAAAAACGGCTGATTTTTGACTAAAGAGATAACACCCCCCCATTACGTCTTGCTTCAGAAAGGTGAAAAATGGTCCATTTTTAAATGTTTTATTTTTGAATGTCAGTTCACATTTGTAGGTAGATCATCAGTTTTAGAGCTAAAATTAGCATGTTTAAAGTGATTTTCATGCTTCCAGGGGCCCTAAACACAACATTTGTGAAATGGTTAACAGTGCATGAAAATGACCAATTTACTCACTCTGAGGTCTCAAAAAGTGCTTCTTCACACCGGGAAGTGAATTAAATACCATTTGGAGGCATTTAATGTTCAAGCAAAAACGGCTGATTTTTGACAAAAGAGATAACACCCCCCCATTACGTCATGCTTCAGAAAGGTGAAAAATGGTCCGTTTTCAAATGTTTTATTTTTGAACGTCAGTTCACATTTGTAGGTGGATCATCAGTTTTAGAGCTAAAATTAGCTTGTTTAAAGTGATTTTCATGCTTCCAGGGGCCCTAAACACAACATTTGTGGAATGGTTAAAAGTGCATGAAAATGGCCAATTTACTCACTCTGACGTCTCAAAAAGTGTTTCTTCACCCCGGGAAGTGAAATAAATGCTATTTGGAGGCATTTATTGTTAAAGCAAAAACGGCTGATTTTTTACAAAAGCGATAACACTCCCCCATTACGTCATGCTTCAGAAAGGTGAAAAATGGTTCTTTTTCAAATGTTTTATTTTTGCACGTCAGTTCACATTTGTAGGAAAATCATCAGTTTTAGAGCTAAAATTAGCATGTTTAAAGTGATTTTAAGGCTTCCAGGGGCCCGGGAAGTGAATTAAAAACCATTTGGAGGCATTTAATGTTCAAGCAAAAACAGCTGATTTTTGACAAAAGAGATAACACCCCCCCATTACGTCATGCTTCAGAAAGGTGAAAAATGGTCCGCTTTCAAATGTTTTATTTTTGAACGTCAGTTCACATTTGTAGGTAGTTCATCAGTTTTAGAGCTAAAATTAGCATGTTTAAAGTGATTTTCATGCTTCCAGGGGCCCTAAACACAACATTTGTGGAATGGTTAAAAGTGCATGAAAATGGCCAATTTACTCACTCTGAGGTCTCAAAAAGTGTTTCTTCACCCCGGGAAGTGAATTAAATACCATTTGGAGGCATTTAATGTTCAAGCAAAAACGGCTGATTTTTGACAAAAGAGATAACACCCCCCCATTACGTCATGCTTCAGAAAGGTGAAAAATGGTCCGTTTTCAAATGTTTTATTTTTGAACGTCAGTTCACATTTGTAGGTGGATCATCAGTTTTAGAGCTAAAATTAGCTTGTTTAAAGTGATTTTCATGCTTCCAGGGGCCCTAAACACAACATTTGTGGAATGGTTAAAAGTGCATGAAAATGGCCAATTTACTCACTCTGACGTCTCAAAAAGTGTTTCTTCACCCCGGGAAGTGAAATAAATGCTATTTGGAGGCATTTAATGTTAAAGCAAAAACGGCTGATTTTTTACAAAAGCGATAACACTCCCCCATTACGTCATGCTTCAGAAAGGTGAAAAATGGTCCGTTTTCAAATGTTTTATTTTTGCACGTCAGTTCACATTTGTAGGAAAATCATCAGTTTTAGAGCTAAAATTAGCATGTTTAAAGTGATTTTAAGGCTTCCAGGGGCCCGGGAAGTGAATTAAAAACCATTTGGAGGCATTTAATGTTCAAGCAAAAACAGCTGATTTTTGACAAAAGAGATAACACCCCCCCATTACGTCATGCTTCAGAATGGTGAAATATGGTCCGTTTTCAAATGTTTTATTTTTGAACGTCAGTTCACATTTGTAGGTGGATCATCAGTTTTAGAGCTAAAATTAGCATGTTTAAAGTGAATTTCGTGCTTCTAGGGGCCCTAAACACAACATTTATGGAATGGTTAAAAGTGCATGAAAATGGCCAATTTACTCACTCTGAGGTCTCAAAAAGTGTTTCTTTATCCCGGGAAGTAAATGAAATACCATTTGGAGGCATTTAATGTTCAAGGAAAAACAGCTGATTTTTGACAAAAGAGATAACCCCCCCCCCCCCCCCCCCCATTACGTCATGCTTCAGAAAGGTGAAAAATGGTCCGTTTTCAAATGTTTTATTTTTGCACGTCAGTTCACATTTGTAGGTAGATCATCAGTTTTAGAGCTAAAATTAGCATGTTTAAAGTGATTTTCATGCTTCCAGGGGCCCTAAATACAACATTTGTGTAATGGTTAAAAGTGCATGAAAATGGCCAATTTACTCACTCTAAGGTCTCAAAAAGTGTTTCTTCACACCGGGAAGTGAATTAAATACCATTTGGAGGCATTTAATGTTCAAGCAAAAACGGCTGATTTTTGACTAAAGAGATAACACCCCCCCATTACGTCTTGCTTCAGAAAGGTGAAAAATTGTCCATTTTTAAAAGTTTTATTTTTGAATGTCAGTTCACATTTGTAGGTAGATCATCAGTTTTAGAGCTAAAATTAGCATGTTTAAAGTGATTTTCATGCTTCCAGGGGCCCTAAACACAACATTTGTGAAATGGTTAACAGTGCATGAAAATGACCAATTTACTCACTCTGAGGTCTCAAAAAGTGCTTCTTCACACCGGGAAGTGAATTAAATACCATTTGGAGGCATTTAATGTTCAAGCAAAAACGGCTGATTTTTGATGAAAGAGATAACACCCCCCCATTACATCTTGCTTCAGAAAGGTGAAAAATGGTCCATTTTTAAATGTTTTATTTTTGAATGTCAGTTCACATTTGTAGGTAGATCATCAGTTTGGGAGCTAAAATTAGCATGTTTAAAGTGATTTTCATGCTTCCAGGGGCCCGTGAAGTGAATAAAAAACCATTTGGAGGCATTTAATGTTCAAGCAAAAACAGCAGATTTTTGACAAAAGAGATAACACCCCCCCATTACGTCATGCTTCAGAAAGGTGCAAAATGGTCCAGTTTCAAATATTTTATTTTTGAACGTCAGTTCACATTTGTAGGTGGATCATCAGTTTTAGAGCTAAAATTAGCATGTTTAAAGTGATTTTCATGCTTCCAGGGGCCCTAAACACAACATTTGTGGAATGGTTAAAAGTGCATGAAAATGGCCAATTTACTCACTCTGACGTCTCAAAAAGTGTTTCTTCACCCCGGGAAGTGAATTAAATGCCATTTGGAGGCATTTAATGTTAAAGCAAAAACGGCTGATTTTTGACAAAAGCGATAACACTCCCCCATTACGTCATGCTTCAGAAAGGTGAAAAATGGTCCGTTTTCAAATGTTTTATTTTTGCACGTCAGTTCACATTTGTAGGAAAATCATCAGTTTTAGAGCTAAAATTAGCATGTTTAAAGTGATTTTAAGGCTTCCAGGGGCCCGGGAAGTGAATTAAAAACCATTTGGAGGCATTTAATGTTCAAGCAAAAACAGCTGATTTTTGACAAAAGAGATAACACCCCCCCATTACGTCATGCTTCAGAAAGGTGAAAAATGGTCCGCTTTCAAATGTTTTATTTTTGAACGTCAGTTCACATTTGTAGGTAGTTCATCAGTTTTAGAGCTAAAATTAACATGTTTAAAGTGATTTTCATGCTTCCAGGGGCCCTAAACACAACATTTGTGGAATGGTTAAAAGTGCATGAAAATGGCCAATTTACTCACTCTGAGGTCTCAAAAAGTGTTTCTTCACCCCGGGAAGTGAATTAAATACCATTTGGAGGCATTTAATGTTCAAGCAAAAACGGCTGATTTTTGACTAAAGAGATAACACCCCCCCATTACGTCTTGCTTCAGAAAGGTGAAAAATGGTCCATTTTTAAATGTTTTATTTTTGAATGTCAGTTCACATTTGTAGGTAGATCATCAGTTTTAGAGCTAAAATTAGCATGTTTAAAGTGATTTTCATGCTTCCAGGGGCCCTAAACACAACATTTGTGAAATGGTTAACAGTGCATGAAAATGACCAATTTACTCACTCTGAGGTCTCAAAAAGTGCTTCTTCACACCGGGAAGTGAATTAAATACCATTTGGAGGCATTTAATGTTCAAGCAAAAACGGCTGATTTTTGACAAAAGAGATAACACCCCCCCATTACGTCATGCTTCAGAAAGGTGAAAAATGGTCCGTTTTCAAATGTTTTATTTTTGAACGTCAGTTCACATTTGTAGGTGGATCATCAGTTTTAGAGCTAAAATTAGCTTGTTTAAAGTGATTTTCATGCTTCCAGGGGCCCTAAACACAACATTTGTGGAATGGTTAAAAGTGCATGAAAATGGCCAATTTACTCACTCTGACGTCTCAAAAAGTGTTTCTTCACCCCGGGAAGTGAAATAAATGCTATTTGGAGGCATTTATTGTTAAAGCAAAAACGGCTGATTTTTTACAAAAGCGATAACACTCCCCCATTACGTCATGCTTCAGAAAGGTGAAAAATGGTTCTTTTTCAAATGTTTTATTTTTGCACGTCAGTTCACATTTGTAGGAAAATCATCAGTTTTAGAGCTAAAATTAGCATGTTTAAAGTGATTTTAAGGCTTCCAGGGGCCCGGGAAGTGAATTAAAAACCATTTGGAGGCATTTAATGTTCAAGCAAAAACAGCTGATTTTTGACAAAAGAGATAACACCCCCCCATTACGTCATGCTTCAGAAAGGTGAAAAATGGTCCGCTTTCAAATGTTTTATTTTTGAACGTCAGTTCACATTTGTAGGTAGTTCATCAGTTTTAGAGCTAAAATTAGCATGTTTAAAGTGATTTTCATGCTTCCAGGGGCCCTAAACACAACATTTGTGGAATGGTTAAAAGTGCATGAAAATGGCCAATTTACTCACTCTGAGGTCTCAAAAAGTGTTTCTTCACCCCGGGAAGTGAATTAAATACCATTTGGAGGCATTTAATGTTCAAGCAAAAACGGCTGATTTTTGACAAAAGAGATAACACCCCCCCATTACGTCATGCTTCAGAAAGGTGAAAAATGGTCCGTTTTCAAATGTTTTATTTTTGAACGTCAGTTCACATTTGTAGGTGGATCATCAGTTTTAGAGCTAAAATTAGCTTGTTTAAAGTGATTTTCATGCTTCCAGGGGCCCTAAACACAACATTTGTGGAATGGTTAAAAGTGCATGAAAATGGCCAATTTACTCACTCTGACGTCTCAAAAAGTGTTTCTTCACCCCGGGAAGTGAAATAAATGCTATTTGGAGGCATTTAATGTTAAAGCAAAAACGGCTGATTTTTTACAAAAGCGATAACACTCCCCCATTACGTCATGCTTCAGAAAGGTGAAAAATGGTCCGTTTTCAAATGTTTTATTTTTGCACGTCAGTTCACATTTGTAGGAAAATCATCAGTTTTAGAGCTAAAATTAGCATGTTTAAAGTGATTTTAAGGCTTCCAGGGGCCCGGGAAGTGAATTAAAAACCATTTGGAGGCATTTAATGTTCAAGCAAAAACAGCTGATTTTTGACAAAAGAGATAACACCCCCCCATTACGTCATGCTTCAGAAAGGTGAAAAATGGTCCGCTTTCAAATGTTTTATTTTTGAACGTCAGTTCACATTTGTAGGTAGTTCATCAGTTTTAGAGCTAAAATTAACATGTTTAAAGTGATTTTCATGCTTCCAGGGGCCCTAAACACAACATTTGTGGAATAGTTAAAAGTGCATGAAAATGGCCAATTTACTCACTCTGAGGTCTCAAAAAGTGTTTCTTCACCCCGGGAAGTGAATTAAATACCATTTGGAGGCATTTAATGTTCAAGCAAAAACGGCTGATTTTTGACTAAAGAGATAACACCCCCCCATTACGTCTTGCTTCAGAAAGGTGAAAAATGGTCCATTTTTAAATGTTTTATTTTTGAATGTCAGTTCACATTTGTAGGTAGATCATCAGTTTTAGAGCTAAAATTAGCATGTTTAAAGTGATTTTCATGCTTCCAGGGGCCCTAAACACAACATTTGTGAAATGGTTAACAGTGCATGAAAATGACCAATTTACTCACTCTGAGGTCTCAAAAAGTGCTTCTTCACACCGGGAAGTGAATTAAATACCATTTGGAGGCATTTAATGTTCAAGCAAAAACGGCTGATTTTTGACAAAAGAGATAACACCCCCCCATTACGTCATGCTTCAGAAAGGTGAAAAATGGTCCGTTTTCAAATGTTTTATTTTTGAACGTCAGTTCACATTTGTAGGTGGATCATCAGTTTTAGAGCTAAAATTAGCTTGTTTAAAGTGATTTTCATGCTTCCAGGGGCCCTAAACACAACATTTATGGAATGGTTAAAAGTGCATGAAAATGGCCAATTTACTCACTCTGACGTCTCAAAAAGTGTTTCTTCACCCCGGGAAGTGAAATAAATGCTATTTGGAGGCATTTATTGTTAAAGCAAAAACGGCTGATTTTTTACAAAAGCGATAACACTCCCCCATTACGTCATGCTTCAGAAAGGTGAAAAATGGTTCTTTTTCAAATGTTTTATTTTTGCACGTCAGTTCACATTTGTAGGAAAATCATCAGTTTTAGAGCTAAAATTAGCATGTTTAAAGTGATTTTAAGGCTTCCAGGGGCCCGGGAAGTGAATTAAAAACCATTTGGAGGCATTTAATGTTCAAGCAAAAACAGCTGATTTTTGACAAAAGAGATAACACCCCCCCATTACGTCATGCTTCAGAAAGGTGAAAAATGGTCCGCTTTCAAATGTTTTATTTTTGAACGTCAGTTCACATTTGTAGGTAGTTCATCAGTTTTAGAGCTAAAATTAGCATGTTTAAAGTGATTTTCATGCTTCCAGGGGCCCTAAACACAACATTTGTGGAATGGTTAAAAGTGCATGAAAATGGCCAATTTACTCACTCTGAGGTCTCAAAAAGTGTTTCTTCACCCCGGGAAGTGAATTAAATACCATTTGGAGGCATTTAATGTTCAAGCAAAAACGGCTGATTTTTGACAAAAGAGATAACACCCCCCCATTACGTCATGCTTCAGAAAGGTGAAAAATGGTCCGTTTTCAAATGTTTTATTTTTGAACGTCAGTTCACATTTGTAGGTGGATCATCAGTTTTAGAGCTAAAATTAGCTTGTTTAAAGTGATTTTCATGCTTCCAGGGGCCCTAAACACAACATTTGTGGAATGGTTAAAAGTGCATGAAAATGGCCAATTTACTCACTCTGACGTCTCAAAAAGTGTTTCTTCACCCCGGGAAGTGAAATAAATGCTATTTGGAGGCATTTAATGTTAAAGCAAAAACGGCTGATTTTTTACAAAAGCGATAACACTCCCCCATTACGTCATGCTTCAGAAAGGTGAAAAATGGTCCGTTTTCAAATGTTTTATTTTTGCACGTCAGTTCACATTTGTAGGAAAATCATCAGTTTTAGAGCTAAAATTAGCATGTTTAAAGTGATTTTAAGGCTTCCAGGGGCCCGGGAAGTGAATTAAAAACCATTTGGAGGCATTTAATGTTCAAGCAAAAACAGCTGATTTTTGACAAAAGAGATAACACCCCCCCATTACGTCATGCTTCAGAATGGTGAAATATGGTCCGTTTTCAAATGTTTTATTTTTGAACGTCAGTTCACATTTGTAGGTGGATCATCAGTTTTAGAGCTAAAATTAGCATGTTTAAAGTGAATTTCGTGCTTCTAGGGGCCCTAAACACAACATTTATGGAATGGTTAAAAGTGCATGAAAATGGCCAATTTACTCACTCTGAGGTCTCAAAAAGTGTTTCTTTATCCCGGGAAGTAAATGAAATACCATTTGGAGGCATTTAATGTTCAAGGAAAAACAGCTGATTTTTGACAAAAGAGATAACACCCCCCCCCCCCCCCCCCCCATTACGTCATGCTTCAGAAAGGTGAAAAATGGTCCGTTTTCAAATGTTTTATTTTTGCACGTCAGTTCACATTTGTAGGTAGATCATCAGTTTTAGAGCTAAAATTAGCATGTTTAAAGTGATTTTCATGCTTCCAGGGGCCCTAAATACAACATTTGTGTAATGGTTAAAAGTGCATGAAAATGGCCAATTTACTCACTCTAAGGTCTCAAAAAGTGTTTCTTCACACCGGGAAGTGAATTAAATACCATTTGGAGGCATTTAATGTTCAAGCAAAAACGGCTGATTTTTGATGAAAGAGATAACACCCCCCCATTACATCTTGCTTCAGAAAGGTGAAAAATGGTCCATTTTTAAATGTTTTATTTTTGAATGTCAGTTCACATTTGTAGGTAGATCATCAGTTTGAGAGCTAAAATTAGCATGTTTAAAGTGATTTTCATGCTTCCAGGGGCCCGTGAAGTGAATAAAAAACCATTTGGAGGCATTTAATGTTCAAGCAAAAACAGCAGATTTTTGACAAAAGAGATAACACCCCCCCATTACGTCATGCTTCAGAAAGGTGCAAAATGGTCCAGTTTCAAATATTTTATTTTTGAACGTCAGTTCACATTTGTAGGTGGATCATCAGTTTTAGAGCTAAAATTAGCATGTTTAAAGTGATTTTCATGCTTCCAGGGGCCCTAAACACAACATTTGTGGAATGGTTAAAAGTGCATGAAAATGGCCAATTTACTCACTCTGACGTCTCAAAAAGTGTTTCTTCACCCCGGGAAGTGAATTAAATGCCATTTGGAGGCATTTAATGTTAAAGCAAAAACGGCTGATTTTTGACAAAAGCGATAACACTCCCCCATTACGTCATGCTTCAGAAAGGTGAAAAATGGTCCGTTTTCAAATGTTTTATTTTTGCACGTCAGTTCACATTTGTAGGAAAATCATCAGTTTTAGAGCTAAAATTAGCATGTTTAAAGTGATTTTAAGGCTTCCAGGGGCCCGGGAAGTGAATTAAAAACCATTTGGAGGCATTTAATGTTCAAGCAAAAACAGCTGATTTTTGACAAAAGAGATAACACCCCCCCATTACGTCATGCTTCAGAAAGGTGAAAAATGGTCCGCTTTCAAATGTTTTATTTTTGAACGTCAGTTCACATTTGTAGGTAGTTCATCAGTTTTAGAGCTAAAATTAACATGTTTAAAGTGATTTTCATGCTTCCAGGGGCCCTAAACACAACATTTGTGGAATGGTTAAAAGTGCATGAAAATGGCCAATTTACTCACTCTGAGGTCTCAAAAAGTGTTTCTTCACCCCGGGAAGTGAATTAAATACCAATTGGAGGCATTTAATGTTCAAGCAAAAACGGCTGATTTTTGACAAAAGAGATAACACCCCCCCATTACGTCATGCTTCAGAAAGGTGAAAAATGGTCCGTTTTCAAATGTTTTATTTTTGAACGTCAGTTCACATTTGTAGGTGGATCATCAGTTTTAGAGCTAAAATTAGCTTGTTTAAAGTGATTTTCATGCTTCCAGGGGCCCTAAACACAACATTTATGGAATGGTTAAAAGTGCATGAAAATGGCCAATTTACTCACTCTGAGGTCTCAAAAAGTGTTTCTTCACCCCGGGAAGTGAATTAAATACCATTTAGAGGCATTTAATGTTCAAGCAAAAATGGCTGATTTTTGACAAAAGAGATAACACCCCCCATTACGTCTTGCTTCAGAAAGGTGAAAAATGGTCCGTTTTCAAATGTTTTATTTTTGAACGTCAGTTCACATTTGTAGGTGGATCATCAGTTTTAGAGCTAAAATTAGCATGTTTAAAGTGAATTTCGTGCTTCTAGGGGCCCTAAACACAACATTTATGGAATGGTTAAAAGTGCATGAAAATGGCCAATTTACTCACTCTGAGGTCTCAAAAAGTGTTTCTTCAACCCGGGAAGTGAATTAAATACCATTTGGAGGCATTTAATGTTCAAGCAAAAACGGCTGATTTTTGACAAAAGAGATAACACCCCTATTACGTCATGCTTCAGAAAGGTGAAAAATGGCCCGTTTTCAAATGTTTTATTTTTTAACGTCAGTTCACATTTGTAGGTAGATCATCAGTTTTAGAGCTAAAATTAGCATGTTTAAAGGGATTTTCATGCTTCCAGGGGCCCGTGAAGTGAATTAAAAACCATTTGGTGGCATTTAATATTCAAGCAAAACCAGCCGATTTTTGACAAAAGAGATAACACCCCCCCATTACGTCATGCTTCAGAAAGGTGCAAAATGGTCCATTTTCGAATGTTTTATTTTTGAACGTCAGTTCACATTTGTAGGTGGATCATCAGTTTTAGAGCTAAAATTAGCATGTTTAAAGTGATTTTCATGCTTCCAGGGGCCCTAAACACAACATTTGTGGAATGGTTAAAAGTGCATGAAAATGGCCAATTTACTCACTCTGAGGTCTCAAAAAGTGTTTCTTCAACCCAAGAAGTCAATTAAATACCATTTGGAGGCATTTAATATTCAAGCAAAACCAGCCGATTTTTGACAAAAGAGATAACACCCCCTCATTACGTCATGCTTCAGAAAGGTGAAAAATGGTCCGTTTACAAATGTTTTATTTTTGAACGTCAGTTCACATTTGTAGGTGAATCATCAGTTTTAGAGCTAAAATTAGCAAGTTTAAAGTGATTTTCATTCTTCTAGGGGCCCTAAACACAACATTTGAGGAATGGTTAAAAGTGCATGAAAATGGCCAATTTACTCAATCTGAGGTCTCAAAAAGTGTTTCTTCACCCCGGGAAGTAAATGAAAGACCATTTGGAGGAATTTAATGTTCAAGCAAAAACGGCTGATTTTTGACAAAAGAGATAACACCCCCCCATTACGTCATGCTTCAGATAGTTGAAAAATGGTCCGCTTTCAAATGTTTTTTTTTTGAATGTCAGTTCACATTTGTAGGTACATCATCAGTTTTAGAGCTAAAATTAGCATGTTTAAAGTGATTTTAAGGCTTCCAGGGACCCGGGAAGTGAATTAAAAACCATTTGGAGGCATTTAATGTTCAAGCAAAAACAGCTGATTTTTGACAAAAGAGATAACACCCCCCTATTACGTCATGCTTCAGAAAGGTGAAAAATGGTCCGCTTTCAAATGTTTTATTTTTGAACGTCAGTTCACATTTGTAGGTAGTTCATCAGTTTTAGAGCTAAAATTAGCATGTTTAAAGTGATTTTCATGCTTCCAGGGGCCCTAAACACAACATTTGTGGAATGGTTAAAATTGCATGAAAATGGCCAATTTACTCACTCTGAGGTATCAAAAAGTGTTTCTTCACCCCGGGAAGTGAATTAAACACCATTTGGAGGCATTTAATGTTCAAGCAAAAACAGCAGATTTTTGACAAAAGAGATAACACCCCCCCATTACGTCATGCTTCAGAAAGGTGCAAAATGGTCCAGTTTCAAATATTTTATTTTTGAACGTCAGTTCACATTTGTAGGTGGATCATCAGTTTTAGAGCTAAAATTAGCATGTTTAAAGTGATTTTCATGCTTCCAGGGGCCCTAAACACAACATTTGTGGAATGGTTAAAAGTGCATGAAAATGGCCAATTTACTCACTCTGACGTCTCAAAAAGTGTTTCTTCACCCCGGGAAGTGAATTAAATGCCATTTGTAGGCATTTAATGTTCAAGCAAAAACGGCTGATTTTTGACAAAAGCGATAACACTCCCCCATTACATCATGCTTCAGAAAGGTGAAAAATGGTCCGTTTTCAAATGTTTTATTTTTGCACGTCAGTTCACATTTGTAGGAAAATCATCAGTTTTAGAGCTAAAATTAGCATGTTTAAAGTGATTTTAAGGCTTCCAGGGGCCCGGGAAGTGAATTAAACACCATTTGGAGGCATTTAATGTTCAAGCAAAAACAGCAGATTTTTGACAAAAGAGATAACACCCCCCCATTACGTCATGCTTCAGAAAGGTGCAAAATGGTCCGTTTTCAAATGTTTTATTTTTGAACGTCAGTTCACATTTGTAGGTGGATCATCAGTTTTAGAGCTAAAATTAGCTTGTTTAAAGTGATTTTCATGCTTCCAGGGGCCCTAAACACAACATTTGTGGAATGGTTAAAAGTGCATGAAAATGGCCAATTTACTCACTCTGACGTCTCAAAAAGTGTTTCTTCACCCCGGGAAGTGAAATAAATGCTATTTGGAGGCATTTAATGTTAAAGCAAAAACGGCTGATTTTTTACAAAAGCGATAACACTCCCCCATTACGTCATGCTTCAGAAAGGTAAAAAATGGTCCGTTTTCAAATGTTTTATTTTTGCATGTCAGTTCACATTTGTAGGAAAATCATCAGTTTTAGAGCTAAAATTAGCATGTTTAAAGTGATTTTAAGGCTTCCAGGGGCCCGGGAAGTGAATTAAAAACCATTTGGAGGCATTTAATGTTCAAGCAAAAACAGCTGATTTTTGACAAAAGAGATAACACCCCCCCATTACGTCATGCTTCAGAAAGGTGAAAAATGGTCCGTTTTCAAATGTTTTATTTTTGCACGTCAGTTCACATTTGTAGGTAGATCATCAGTTTTAGAGCTAAAATTAGCATGTTTAAAGTGATTTTCATGCTTCCAGGGGCCCTAAATACAACATTTGTGTAATGGTTAAAAGTGCATGAAAATGGCCAATTTACTCACTCTAAGGTCTCAAAAAGTGTTTCTTCACACCGGGAAGTGAATTAAATACCATTTGGAGGCATTTAATGTTCAAGCAAAAACGGCTGATTTTTGACAAAAGAGATAACACCCCCCATTACGTCTTGCTTCAGAAAGGTGAAAAATGGTCCGTTTTCAAATGTTTTATTTTTGAACGTCAGTTCACATTTGTAGGTGGATCATCAGTTTTAGAGCTAAAATTAGCATGTTTAAAGTGAATTTCGTGCTTCTAGGGGCCCTAAACACAACATTTATGGAATGGTTAAAAGTGCATGAAAATGGCCAATTTACTCACTCTGAGGTCTCAAAAAGTGTTTCTTCAACCCGGGAAGTGAATTAAATACCATTTGGAGGCATTTAATGTTCAAGCAAAAACGGCTGATTTTTGACAAAAGAGATAACACCCCTATTACGTCATGCTTCAGAAAGGTGAAAAATGGCCCGTTTTCAAATGTTTTATTTTTTAACGTCAGTTCACATTTGTAGGTAGATCATCAGTTTTAGAGCTAAAATTAGCATGTTTAAAGGGATTTTCATGCTTCCAGGGGCCCGTGAAGTGAATTAAAAACCATTTGGAGGCATTTAATATTCAAGCAAAACCAGCCGATTTTTGACAAAAGAGATAACACCCCCCCATTACGTCATGCTTCAGAAAGGTGCAAAATGGTCCATTTTCGAATGTTTTATTTTTGAACGTCAGTTCACATTTGTAGGTGGATCATCAGTTTTAGAGCTAAAATTAGCATGTTTAAAGTGATTTTCATGCTTCCAGGGGCCCTAAACACAACATTTGTGGAATGGTTAAAAGTGCATGAAAATGGCCAATTTACTCACTCTGAGGTCTCAAAAAGTGTTTCTTCAACCCAAGAAGTCAATTAAATACCATTTGGAGGCATTTAATATTCAAGCAAAACCAGCCGATTTTTGACAAAAGAGATAACACCCCCTCATTACGTCATGCTTCAGAAAGGTGCACAATGGTACGTTTTCAAATGTTTTATTTTTGAACGTCAGTTCACATTTGTAGGTGGATCATCAGTTTTAGAGCTAAAATTAGCATGTTTAAAGTGATTTTCATGCTTCCAGGGGCCCGTGAAGTGAATTAAAAACCATTTGGAGGCATTTAATGTTCAAGCAAAAACAGCTGATTTTTGACAAAAGAGATAACACCCCCCCATTACGTCATGCTTCAGAAAGGTGAAAAATGGTCCGTTTACAAATGTTTTATTTTTGAACGTCAGTTCACATTTGTAGGTGAATCATCAGTTTTAGAGCTAAAATTAGCAAGTTTAAAGTGATTTTCATTCTTCTAGGGGCCCTAAACACAACATTTGAGGAATGGTTAAAAGTGCATGAAAATGGCCAATTTACTCAATCTGAGGTCTCAAAAAGTGTTTCTTCACCCCGGGAAGTAAATGAAAGACCATTTGGAGGAATTTAATGTTCAAGCAAAAACGGCTGATTTTTGACAAAAGAGATAACACCCCCCATTACGTCATGCTTCAGATAGTTGAAAAATGGTCCGCTTTCAAATGTTTTATTTTTGAATGTCAGTTCACATTTGTAGGTACATCATCAGTTTTAGAGCTAAAATTAGCATGTTTAAAGTGATTTTAAGGCTTCCAGGGACCCGGGAAGTGAATTAAAAACCATTTGGAGGCATTTAATGTTCAAGCAAAAACAGCTGATTTTTGACAAAAGAGATAACACCCCCCTATTACGTCATGCTTCAGAAAGGTGAAAAATGGTCCGCTTTCAAATGTTTTATTTTTGAACGTCAGTTCACATTTGTAGGTAGTTCATCAGTTTTAGAGCTAAAATTAGCATGTTTAAAGTGATTTTCATGCTTCCAGGGGCCCTAAACACAACATTTGTGGAATGGTTAAAAGTGCATGAAAATGGCCAATTTACTCACTCTGAGGTCTCAAAAAGTGTTTCTTCAACCCAAGAAGTCAATTAAATACCATTTGGAGGCATTTAATATTCAAGCAAAACCAGCCGATTTTTGACAAAAGAGATAACACCCCCTCATTACGTCATGCTTCAGAAAGGTGCACAATGGTACGTTTTCAAATGTTTTATTTTTGAACGTCAGTTCACATTTGTAGGTGGATCATCAGTTTTAGAGCTAAAATTAGCATGTTTAAAGTGATTTTCATGCTTCCAGGGGCCCGTGAAGTGAATTAAAAACCATTTGGAGGCATTTAATGTTCAAGCAAAAACAGCTGATTTTTGACAAAAGAGATAACACCCCCCCATTACGTCATGCTTCAGAAAGGTGAAAAATGGTCCGTTTACAAATGTTTTATTTTTGAACGTCAGTTCACATTTGTAGGTGAATCATCAGTTTTAGAGCTAAAATTAGCAAGTTTAAAGTGATTTTCATTCTTCTAGGGGCCCTAAACACAACATTTGAGGAATGGTTAAAAGTGCATGAAAATGGCCAATTTACTCACTCTGAGGTCTCAAAAAGTGTTTCTTCAACCCAAGAAGTCAATTAAATACCATTTGGAGGCATTTAATATTCAAGCAAAACCAGCCGATTTTTGACAAAAGAGATAACACCCCCTCATTACGTCATGCTTCAGAAAGGTGAAAAATGGTCCGTTTACAAATGTTTTATTTTTGAACGTCAGTTCACATTTGTAGGTGAATCATCAGTTTTAGAGCTAAAATTAGCAAGTTTAAAGTGATTTTCATTCTTCTAGGGGCCCTAAACACAACATTTGAGGAATGGTTAAAAGTGCATGAAAATGGCCAATTTACTCAATCTGAGGTCTCAAAAAGTGTTTCTTCACCCCGGGAAGTAAATGAAAGACCATTTGGAGGAATTTAATGTTCAAGCAAAAACGGCTGATTTTTGACAAAAGAGATAACACCCCCCCATTACGTCATGCTTCAGATAGTTGAAAAATGGTCCGCTTTCAAATGTTTTTTTTTTGAATGTCAGTTCACATTTGTAGGTACATCATCAGTTTTAGAGCTAAAATTAGCATGTTTAAAGTGATTTTAAGGCTTCCAGGGACCCGGGAAGTGAATTAAAAACCATTTGGAGGCATTTAATGTTCAAGCAAAAACAGCTGATTTTTGACAAAAGAGATAACACCCCCCTATTACGTCATGCTTCAGAAAGGTGAAAAATGGTCCGCTTTCAAATGTTTTATTTTTGAACGTCAGTTCACATTTGTAGGTAGTTCATCAGTTTTAGAGCTAAAATTAGCATGTTTAAAGTGATTTTCATGCTTCCAGGGGCCCTAAACACAACATTTGTGGAATGGTTAAAATTGCATGAAAATGGCCAATTTACTCACTCTGAGGTATCAAAAAGTGTTTCTTCACCCCGGGAAGTGAATTAAACACCATTTGGAGGCATTTAATGTTCAAGCAAAAACAGCAGATTTTTGACAAAAGAGATAACACCCCCCCATTACGTCATGCTTCAGAAAGGTGCAAAATGGTCCAGTTTCAAATATTTTATTTTTGAACGTCAGTTCACATTTGTAGGTGGATCATCAGTTTTAGAGCTAAAATTAGCATGTTTAAAGTGATTTTCATGCTTCCAGGGGCCCTAAACACAACATTTGTGGAATGGTTAAAAGTGCATGAAAATGGCCAATTTACTCACTCTGACGTCTCAAAAAGTGTTTCTTCACCCCGGGAAGTGAATTAAATGCCATTTGTAGGCATTTAATGTTCAAGCAAAAACGGCTGATTTTTGACAAAAGCGATAACACTCCCCCATTACATCATGCTTCAGAAAGGTGAAAAATGGTCCGTTTTCAAATGTTTTATTTTTGCACGTCAGTTCACATTTGTAGGAAAATCATCAGTTTTAGAGCTAAAATTAGCATGTTTAAAGTGATTTTAAGGCTTCCAGGGGCCCGGGAAGTGAATTAAACACCATTTGGAGGCATTTAATGTTCAAGCAAAAACAGCAGATTTTTGACAAAAGAGATAACACCCCCCCATTACGTCATGCTTCAGAAAGGTGCAAAATGGTCCGTTTTCAAATGTTTTATTTTTGAACGTCAGTTCACATTTGTAGGTGGATCATCAGTTTTAGAGCTAAAATTAGCTTGTTTAAAGTGATTTTCATGCTTCCAGGGGCCCTAAACACAACATTTGTGGAATGGTTAAAAGTGCATGAAAATGGCCAATTTACTCACTCTGACGTCTCAAAAAGTGTTTCTTCACCCCGGGAAGTGAAATAAATGCTATTTGGAGGCATTTAATGTTAAAGCAAAAACGGCTGATTTTTTACAAAAGCGATAACACTCCCCCATTACGTCATGCTTCAGAAAGGTAAAAAATGGTCCGTTTTCAAATGTTTTATTTTTGCATGTCAGTTCACATTTGTAGGAAAATCATCAGTTTTAGAGCTAAAATTAGCATGTTTAAAGTGATTTTAAGGCTTCCAGGGGCCCGGGAAGTGAATTAAAAACCATTTGGAGGCATTTAATGTTCAAGCAAAAACAGCTGATTTTTGACAAAAGAGATAACACCCCCCCATTACGTCATGCTTCAGAATGGTGAAATATGGTCCGTTTTCAAATGTTTTATTTTTGAACGTCAGTTCCCATTTGTAGGTGGATCATCAGTTTAAGAGCTAAAATTAGCATGTTTAAAGTGAATTTCGTGCTTCTAGGGGCCCTAAACACAACATTTATGGAATGGTTAAAAGTGCATGAAAATGGCCAATTTACTCACTCTGAGGTCTCAAAAAGTGTTTCTTTATCCCGGGAAGTAAATGAAATACCATTTGGAGGCATTTAATGTTCAAGGAAAAACAGCTGATTTTTGACAAAAGAGATAACACCCCCCCCCCCATTACGTCATGCTTCAGAAAGGTGAAAAATGGTCCGTTTTCAAATGTTTTATTTTTGCACGTCAGTTCACATTTGTAGGTAGATCATCAGTTTTAGAGCTAAAATTAGCATGTTTAAAGTGATTTTCATGCTTCCAGGGGCCCTAAATACAACATTTGTGTAATGGTTAAAAGTGCATGAAAATGGCCAATTTACTCACTCTAAGGTCTCAAAAAGTGTTTCTTCACACCGGGAAGTGAATTAAATACCATTTGGAGGCATTTAATGTTCAAGCAAAAACGGCTGATTTTTGACAAAAGAGATAACACCCCCCATTACGTCTTGCTTCAGAAAGGTGAAAAATGGTCCGTTTTCAAATGTTTTATTTTTGAACGTCAGTTCACATTTGTAGGTGGATCATCAGTTTTAGAGCTAAAATTAGCATGTTTAAAGTGAATTTCGTGCTTCTAGGGGCCCTAAACACAACATTTATGGAATGGTTAAAAGTGCATGAAAATGGCCAATTTACTCACTCTGAGGTCTCAAAAAGTGTTTCTTCAACCCGGGAAGTGAATTAAATACCATTTGGAGGCATTTAATGTTCAAGCAAAAACGGCTGATTTTTGACAAAAGAGATAACACCCCTATTACGTCATGCTTCAGAAAGGTGAAAAATGGCCCGTTTTCAAATGTTTTATTTTTTAACGTCAGTTCACATTTGTAGGTAGATCATCAGTTTTAGAGCTAAAATTAGCATGTTTAAAGTGATTTTAAGGCTTCCAGGGACCCGGGAAGTGAATTAAAAACCATTTGGAGGCATTTAATGTTCAAGCAAAAACAGCTGATTTTTGACAAAAGAGATAACACCCCCCTATTACGTCATGCTTCAGAAAGGTGAAAAATGGTCCGCTTTCAAATGTTTTATTTTTGAACGTCAGTTCACATTTGTAGGTAGTTCATCAGTTTTAGAGCTAAAATTAGCATGTTTAAAGTGATTTTCATGCTTCCAGGGGCCCTAAACACAACATTTGTGGAATGGTTAAAAGTGCATGAAAATGGCCAATTTACTCACTCTGAGGTCTCAAAAAGTGTTTCTTCAACCCAAGAAGTCAATTAAATACCATTTGGAGGCATTTAATATTCAAGCAAAACCAGCCGATTTTTGACAAAAGAGATAACACCCCCTCATTACGTCATGCTTCAGAAAGGTGCACAATGGTACGTTTTCAAATGTTTTATTTTTGAACGTCAGTTCACATTTGTAGGTGGATCATCAGTTTTAGAGCTAAAATTAGCATGTTTAAAGTGATTTTCATGCTTCCAGGGGCCCGTGAAGTGAATTAAAAACCATTTGGAGGCATTTAATGTTCAAGCAAAAACAGCTGATTTTTGACAAAAGAGATAACACCCCCCCATTACGTCATGCTTCAGAAAGGTGAAAAATGGTCCGTTTACAAATGTTTTATTTTTGAACGTCAGTTCACATTTGTAGGTGAATCATCAGTTTTAGAGCTAAAATTAGCAAGTTTAAAGTGATTTTCATTCTTCTAGGGGCCCTAAACACAACATTTGAGGAATGGTTAAAAGTGCATGAAAATGGCCAATTTACTCACTCTGAGGTCTCAAAAAGTGTTTCTTCAACCCAAGAAGTCAATTAAATACCATTTGGAGGCATTTAATATTCAAGCAAAACCAGCCGATTTTTGACAAAAGAGATAACACCCCCTCATTACGTCATGCTTCAGAAAGGTGAAAAATGGTCCGTTTACAAATGTTTTATTTTTGAACGTCAGTTCACATTTGTAGGTGAATCATCAGTTTTAGAGCTAAAATTAGCAAGTTTAAAGTGATTTTCATTCTTCTAGGGGCCCTAAACACAACATTTGAGGAATGGTTAAAAGTGCATGAAAATGGCCAATTTACTCAATCTGAGGTCTCAAAAAGTGTTTCTTCACCCCGGGAAGTAAATGAAAGACCATTTGGAGGAATTTAATGTTCAAGCAAAAACGGCTGATTTTTGACAAAAGAGATAACACCCCCCCATTACGTCATGCTTCAGATAGTTGAAAAATGGTCCGCTTTCAAATGTTTTTTTTTTGAATGTCAGTTCACATTTGTAGGTACATCATCAGTTTTAGAGCTAAAATTAGCATGTTTAAAGTGATTTTAAGGCTTCCAGGGACCCGGGAAGTGAATTAAAAACCATTTGGAGGCATTTAATGTTCAAGCAAAAACAGCTGATTTTTGACAAAAGAGATAACACCCCCCTATTACGTCATGCTTCAGAAAGGTGAAAAATGGTCCGCTTTCAAATGTTTTATTTTTGAACGTCAGTTCACATTTGTAGGTAGTTCATCAGTTTTAGAGCTAAAATTAGCATGTTTAAAGTGATTTTCATGCTTCCAGGGGCCCTAAACACAACATTTGTGGAATGGTTAAAATTGCATGAAAATGGCCAATTTACTCACTCTGAGGTATCAAAAAGTGTTTCTTCACCCCGGGAAGTGAATTAAACACCATTTGGAGGCATTTAATGTTCAAGCAAAAACAGCAGATTTTTGACAAAAGAGATAACACCCCCCCATTACGTCATGCTTCAGAATGGTGAAATATGGTCCGTTTTCAAATGTTTTATTTTTGAACGTCAGTTCCCATTTGTAGGTGGATCATCAGTTTTAGAGCTAAAATTAGCATGTTTAAAGTGAATTTCGTGCTTCTAGGGGCCCTAAACACAACATTTATGGAATGGTTAAAAGTGCATGAAAATGGCCAATTTACTCACTCTGAGGTCTCAAAAAGTGTTTCTTTATCCCGGGAAGTAAATGAAATACCATTTGGAGGCATTTAATGTTCAAGGAAAAACAGCTGATTTTTGACAAAAGAGATAACACCCCCCCCCCCATTACGTCATGCTTCAGAAAGGTGAAAAATGGTCCGTTTTCAAATGTTTTATTTTTGCACGTCAGTTCACATTTGTAGGTAGATCATCAGTTTTAGAGCTAAAATTAGCATGTTTAAAGTGATTTTCATGCTTCCAGGGGCCCTAAATACAACATTTGTGTAATGGTTAAAAGTGCATGAAAATGGCCAATTTACTCACTCTAAGGTCTCAAAAAGTGTTTCTTCACACCGGGAAGTGAATTAAATACCATTTGGAGGCATTTAATGTTCAAGCAAAAACGGCTGATTTTTGACAAAAGAGATAACACCCCCCATTACGTCTTGCTTCAGAAAGGTGAAAAATGGTCCGTTTTCAAATGTTTTATTTTTGAACGTCAGTTCACATTTGTAGGTGGATCATCAGTTTTAGAGCTAAAATTAGCATGTTTAAAGTGAATTTCGTGCTTCTAGGGGCCCTAAACACAACATTTATGGAATGGTTAAAAGTGCATGAAAATGGCCAATTTACTCACTCTGAGGTCTCAAAAAGTGTTTCTTCAACCCGGGAAGTGAATTAAATACCATTTGGAGGCATTTAATGTTCAAGCAAAAACGGCTGATTTTTGACAAAAGAGATAACACCCCTATTACGTCATGCTTCAGAAAGGTGAAAAATGGCCCGTTTTCAAATGTTTTATTTTTTAACGTCAGTTCACATTTGTAGGTAGATCATCAGTTTTAGAGCTAAAATTAGCATGTTTAAAGTGATTTTAAGGCTTCCAGGGACCCGGGAAGTGAATTAAAAACCATTTGGAGGCATTTAATGTTCAAGCAAAAACAGCTGATTTTTGACAAAAGAGATAACACCCCCCTATTACGTCATGCTTCAGAAAGGTGAAAAATGGTCCGCTTTCAAATGTTTTATTTTTGAACGTCAGTTCACATTTGTAGGTAGTTCATCAGTTTTAGAGCTAAAATTAGCATGTTTAAAGTGATTTTCATGCTTCCAGGGGCCCTAAACACAACATTTGTGGAATGGTTAAAAGTGCATGAAAATGGCCAATTTACTCACTCTGAGGTCTCAAAAAGTGTTTCTTCAACCCAAGAAGTCAATTAAATACCATTTGGAGGCATTTAATATTCAAGCAAAACCAGCCGATTTTTGACAAAAGAGATAACACCCCCTCATTACGTCATGCTTCAGAAAGGTGCACAATGGTACGTTTTCAAATGTTTTATTTTTGAACGTCAGTTCACATTTGTAGGTGGATCATCAGTTTTAGAGCTAAAATTAGCATGTTTAAAGTGATTTTCATGCTTCCAGGGGCCCGTGAAGTGAATTAAAAACCATTTGGAGGCATTTAATGTTCAAGCAAAAACAGCTGATTTTTGACAAAAGAGATAACACCCCCCCATTACGTCATGCTTCAGAAAGGTGAAAAATGGTCCGTTTACAAATGTTTTATTTTTGAACGTCAGTTCACATTTGTAGGTGAATCATCAGTTTTAGAGCTAAAATTAGCAAGTTTAAAGTGATTTTCATTCTTCTAGGGGCCCTAAACACAACATTTGAGGAATGGTTAAAAGTGCATGAAAATGGCCAATTTACTCACTCTGAGGTCTCAAAAAGTGTTTCTTCAACCCAAGAAGTCAATTAAATACCATTTGGAGGCATTTAATATTCAAGCAAAACCAGCCGATTTTTGACAAAAGAGATAACACCCCCTCATTACGTCATGCTTCAGAAAGGTGAAAAATGGTCCGTTTACAAATGTTTTATTTTTGAACGTCAGTTCACATTTGTAGGTGAATCATCAGTTTTAGAGCTAAAATTAGCAAGTTTAAAGTGATTTTCATTCTTCTAGGGGCCCTAAACACAACATTTGAGGAATGGTTAAAAGTGCATGAAAATGGCCAATTTACTCAATCTGAGGTCTCAAAAAGTGTTTCTTCACCCCGGGAAGTAAATGAAAGACCATTTGGAGGAATTTAATGTTCAAGCAAAAACGGCTGATTTTTGACAAAAGAGATAACACCCCCCCATTACGTCATGCTTCAGATAGTTGAAAAATGGTCCGCTTTCAAATGTTTTTTTTTTGAATGTCAGTTCACATTTGTAGGTACATCATCAGTTTTAGAGCTAAAATTAGCATGTTTAAAGTGATTTTAAGGCTTCCAGGGACCCGGGAAGTGAATTAAAAACCATTTGGAGGCATTTAATGTTCAAGCAAAAACAGCTGATTTTTGACAAAAGAGATAACACCCCCCTATTACGTCATGCTTCAGAAAGGTGAAAAATGGTCCGCTTTCAAATGTTTTATTTTTGAACGTCAGTTCACATTTGTAGGTAGTTCATCAGTTTTAGAGCTAAAATTAGCATGTTTAAAGTGATTTTCATGCTTCCAGGGGCCCTAAACACAACATTTGTGGAATGGTTAAAATTGCATGAAAATGGCCAATTTACTCACTCTGAGGTATCAAAAAGTGTTTCTTCACCCCGGGAAGTGAATTAAACACCATTTGGAGGCATTTAATGTTCAAGCAAAAACAGCAGATTTTTGACAAAAGAGATAACACCCCCCCATTACGTCATGCTTCAGAAAGGTGCAAAATGGTCCAGTTTCAAATATTTTATTTTTGAACGTCAGTTCACATTTGTAGGTGGATCATCAGTTTTAGAGCTAAAATTAGCATGTTTAAAGTGATTTTCATGCTTCCAGGGGCCCTAAACACAACATTTGTGGAATGGTTAAAAGTGCATGAAAATGGCCAATTTACTCACTCTGACGTCTCAAAAAGTGTTTCTTCACCCCGGGAAGTGAATTAAATGCCATTTGTAGGCATTTAATGTTCAAGCAAAAACGGCTGATTTTTGACAAAAGCGATAACACTCCCCCATTACATCATGCTTCAGAAAGGTGAAAAATGGTCCGTTTTCAAATGTTTTATTTTTGCACGTCAGTTCACATTTGTAGGAAAATCATCAGTTTTAGAGCTAAAATTAGCATGTTTAAAGTGATTTTAAGGCTTCCAGGGGCCCGGGAAGTGAATTAAACACCATTTGGAGGCATTTAATGTTCAAGCAAAAACAGCAGATTTTTGACAAAAGAGATAACACCCCCCCATTACGTCATGCTTCAGAAAGGTGCAAAATGGTCCGTTTTCAAATGTTTTATTTTTGAACGTCAGTTCACATTTGTAGGTGGATCATCAGTTTTAGAGCTAAAATTAGCTTGTTTAAAGTGATTTTCATGCTTCCAGGGGCCCTAAACACAACATTTGTGGAATGGTTAAAAGTGCATGAAAATGGCCAATTTACTCACTCTGACGTCTCAAAAAGTGTTTCTTCACCCCGGGAAGTGAAATAAATGCTATTTGGAGGCATTTAATGTTAAAGCAAAAACGGCTGATTTTTTACAAAAGCGATAACACTCCCCCATTACGTCATGCTTCAGAAAGGTAAAAAATGGTCCGTTTTCAAATGTTTTATTTTTGCATGTCAGTTCACATTTGTAGGAAAATCATCAGTTTTAGAGCTAAAATTAGCATGTTTAAAGTGATTTTAAGGCTTCCAGGGGCCCGGGAAGTGAATTAAAAACCATTTGGAGGCATTTAATGTTCAAGCAAAAACAGCTGATTTTTGACAAAAGAGATAACACCCCCCCATTACGTCATGCTTCAGAATGGTGAAATATGGTCCGTTTTCAAATGTTTTATTTTTGAACGTCAGTTCCCATTTGTAGGTGGATCATCAGTTTTAGAGCTAAAATTAGCATGTTTAAAGTGAATTTCGTGCTTCTAGGGGCCCTAAACACAACATTTATGGAATGGTTAAAAGTGCATGAAAATGGCCAATTTACTCACTCTGAGGTCTCAAAAAGTGTTTCTTTATCCCGGGAAGTAAATGAAATACCATTTGGAGGCATTTAATGTTCAAGGAAAAACAGCTGATTTTTGACAAAAGAGATAACACCCCCCCCCCATTACGTCATGCTTCAGAAAGGTGAAAAATGGTCCGTTTTCAAATGTTTTATTTTTGCACGTCAGTTCACATTTGTAGGTAGATCATCAGTTTTAGAGCTAAAATTAGCATGTTTAAAGTGATTTTCATGCTTCCAGGGGCCCTAAATACAACATTTGTGTAATGGTTAAAAGTGCATGAAAATGGCCAATTTACTCACTCTAAGGTCTCAAAAAGTGTTTCTTCACACCGGGAAGTGAATTAAATACCATTTGGAGGCATTTAATGTTCAAGCAAAAACGGCTGATTTTTGACAAAAGAGATAACACCCCCCATTACGTCTTGCTTCAGAAAGGTGAAAAATGGTCCGTTTTCAAATGTTTTATTTTTGAACGTCAGTTCACATTTGTAGGTGGATCATCAGTTTTAGAGCTAAAATTAGCATGTTTAAAGTGAATTTCGTGCTTCTAGGGGCCCTAAACACAACATTTATGGAATGGTTAAAAGTGCATGAAAATGGCCAATTTACTCACTCTGAGGTCTCAAAAAGTGTTTCTTCAACCCAGGAAGTGAATTAAATACCATTTGGAGGCATTTAATGTTCAAGCAAAAACGGCTGATTTTTGACAAAAGAGATAACACCCCTATTACGTCATGCTTCAGAAAGGTGAAAAATGGCCCGTTTTCAAATGTTTTATTTTTTAACGTCAGTTCACATTTGTAGGTAGATCATCAGTTTTAGAGCTAAAATTAGCATGTTTAAAGGGATTTTCATGCTTCCAGGGGCCCGTGAAGTGAATTAAAAACCATTTGGAGGCATTTAATATTCAAGCAAAACCAGCCGATTTTTGACAAAAGAGATAACACCCCCCCATTACGTCATGCTTCAGAAAGGTGCAAAATGGTCCATTTTCGAATGTTTTATTTTTGAACGTCAGTTCACATTTGTAGGTGGATCATCAGTTTTAGAGCTAAAATTAGCATGTTTAAAGTGATTTTCATGCTTCCAGGGGCCCTAAACACAACATTTGTGGAATGGTTAAAAGTGCATGAAAATGGCCAATTTACTCACTCTGAGGTCTCAAAAAGTGTTTCTTCAACCCAAGAAGTCAATTAAATACCATTTGGAGGCATTTAATATTCAAGCAAAACCAGCCGATTTTTGACAAAAGAGATAACACCCCCTCATTACGTCATGCTTCAGAAAGGTGCACAATGGTACGTTTTCAAATGTTTTATTTTTGAACGTCAGTTCACATTTGTAGGTGGATCATCAGTTTTAGAGCTAAAATTAGCATGTTTAAAGTGATTTTCATGCTTCCAGGGGCCCGTGAAGTGAATTAAAAACCATTTGGAGGCATTTAATGTTCAAGCAAAAACAGCTGATTTTTGACAAAAGAGATAACACCCCCCCATTACGTCATGCTTCAGAAAGGTGAAAAATGGTCCGTTTACAAATGTTTTATTTTTGAACGTCAGTTCACATTTGTAGGTGAATCATCAGTTTTAGAGCTAAAATTAGCAAGTTTAAAGTGATTTTCATTCTTCTAGGGGCCCTAAACACAACATTTGAGGAATGGTTAAAAGTGCATGAAAATGGCCAATTTACTCAATCTGAGGTCTCAAAAAGTGTTTCTTCACCCCGGGAAGTAAATGAAAGACCATTTGGAGGAATTTAATGTTCAAGCAAAAACGGCTGATTTTTGACAAAAGAGATAACACCCCCCATTACGTCATGCTTCAGATAGTTGAAAAATGGTCCGCTTTCAAATGTTTTATTTTTGAATGTCAGTTCACATTTGTAGGTACATCATCAGTTTTAGAGCTAAAATTAGCATGTTTAAAGTGATGTTAAGGCTTCCAGGGACCCGGGAAGTGAATTAAAAACCATTTGGAGGCATTTAATGTTCAAGCAAAAACAGCTGATTTTTGACAAAAGAGATAACACCCTCCTATTACGTCATGCTTCAGAAAGGTGAAAAATGGTCCGCTTTCAAATGTTTTATTTTTGAACGTCAGTTCACATTTGTAGGTAGTTCATCAGTTTTAGAGCTAAAATTAGCATGTTTAAAGTGATTTTCATGCTTCCAGGGGCCCTAAACACAACATTTGTGGAATGGTTAAAAGTGCATGAAAATGGCCAATTTACTCACTCTGAGGTCTCAAAAAGTGTTTCTTCAACCCAAGAAGTCAATTAAATACCATTTGGAGGCATTTAATATTCAAGCAAAACCAGCCGATTTTTGACAAAAGAGATAACACCCCCTCATTACGTCATGCTTCAGAAAGGTGCACAATGGTACGTTTTCAAATGTTTTATTTTTGAACGTCAGTTCACATTTGTAGGTGGATCATCAGTTTTAGAGCTAAAATTAGCATGTTTAAAGTGATTTTCATGCTTCCAGGGGCCGTGAAGTGAATTAAAAACCATTTGGAGGCATTTAATATTCAAGCAAAAACAGCTGATTTTTGACAAAAGAGATAACACCCCCCCATTACGTCATGCTTCAGAAAGGTGAAAAATGGTCCGTTTACAAATGTTTTATTTTTGAACGTCAGTTCACATTTGTAGGTGAATCATCAGTTTTAGAGCTAAAATTAGCAAGTTTAAAGTGATTTTCATTCTTCTAGGGGCCCTAAACACAACATTTGAGGAATGGTTAAAAGTGCATGAAAATGGCCAATTTACTCAATCTGAGGTCTCAAAAAGTGTTTCTTCACCCCGGGAAGTAAATGAAAGACCATTTGGAGGAATTTAATGTTCAAGCAAAAACGGCAGATTTTTGACAAAAGAGATAACACCCCCCCATTACGTCATGCTTCAGATAGTTGAAAAATGGTCCGCTTTCAAATGTTTTATTTTTGAATGTCAGTTCACATTTGTAGGTACATCATCAGTTTTAGAGCTAAAATTAGCATGTTTAAAGTGATTTTAAGGCTTCCAGGGACCCGGGAAGTGAATTAAAAACCATTTGGAGGCATTTAATGTTCAAGCAAAAACAGCTGATTTTTGACAAAAGAGATAACACCCCCCTATTACGTCATGCTTCAGAAAGGTGAAAAATGGTCCGCTTTCAAATGTTTTATTTTTGAACGTCAGTTCACATTTGTAGGTAGTTCATCAGTTTTAGAGCTAAAATTAGCATGTTTAAAGTGATTTTCATGCTTCCAGGGGCCCTAAACACAACATTTGTGGAATGGTTAAAATTGCATGAAAATGGCCAATTTACTCACTCTGAGGTATCAAAAAGTGTTTCTTCACCCCGGGAAGTGAATTAAACACCATTTGGAGGCATTTAATGTTCAAGCAAAAACAGCAGATTTTTGACAAAAGAGATAACACCCCCCCATTACGTCATGCTTCAGAAAGGTGCAAAATGGTCCAGTTTCAAATATTTTATTTTTGAACGTCAGTTCACATTTGTAGGTGGATCATCAGTTTTAGAGCTAAAATTAGCATGTTTAAAGTGATTTTCATGCTTCCAGGGGCCCTAAACACAACATTTGTGGAATGGTTAAAAGTGCATGAAAATGGCCAATTTACTCACTCTGACGTCTCAAAAAGTGTTTCTTCACCCCGGGAAGTGAATTAAATGCCATTTGGAGGCATTTAATGTTCAAGCAAAAACGGCTGATTTTTGACAAAAGCGATAACACTCCCCCATTACATCATGCTTCAGAAAGGTGAAAAATGGTCCGTTTTCAAATGTTTTATTTTTGCACGTCAGTTCACATTTGTAGGAAAATCATCAGTTTTAGAGCTAAAATTAGCATGTTTAAAGTGATTTTAAGGCTTCCAGGGGCCCGGGAAGTGAATTAAAAACCATTTGGAGGCATTTAATGTTCAAGCAAAAACTGCTGATTTTTGACAAAAGAGATAACACCCCCCCATTACGTCATGCTTCAGAAAGGTGAAAAATGGTCCGTTTTCAAATGTTTTATTTTTGAACGTCAGTTCACATTTGTAGGTGGATCATCAGTTTTAGAGCTAAAATTAGCTTGTTTAAAGTGATTTTCATGCTTCCAGGGGCCCTAAACACAACATTTGTGGAATGGTTAAAAGTGCATGAAAATGGCCAATTTACTCACTCTGACGTCTCAAAAAGTGTTTCTTTATCCCGGGAAGTAAATGAAATACCATTTGGAGGCATTTAATGTTCAAGGAAAAACAGCTGATTTTTGACAAAAGAGATAACACCCCCCCCCCATTACGTCATGCTTCAGAAAGGTGAAAAATGGTCCGTTTTCAAATGTTTTATTTTTGCACGTCAGTTCACATTTGTAGGTAGATCATCAGTTTTAGAGCTAAAATTAGCATGTTTAAAGTGATTTTCATGCTTCCAGGGGCCCTAAATACAACATTTGTGTAATGGTTAAAAGTGCATGAAAATGGCCAATTTACTCACTCTAAGGTCTCAAAAAGTGTTTCTTCACACCGGGAAGTGAATTAAATACCATTTGGAGGCATTTAATGTTCAAGCAAAAACGGCTGATTTTTTACTAAAGAGATAACACCCCCCCATTACGTCTTGCTTCAGAAAGGTGAAAAATGGTCCATTTTTAAATGTTTTATTTTTGAATGTCAGTTCACATTTGTAGGTAGATCATCAGTTTTAGAGCTAAAATTAGCATGTTTAAAGTGATTTTCATGCTTCCAGGGGCCCTAAACACAACATTTGTGAAATGGTTAACAGTGCATGAAAATGACCAATTTACTCACTCTGAGGTCTCAAAAGTGCTTCTTCACACCGGGAAGTGAATTAAATACCATTTGGAGGCATTTAATGTTCAAGCAAAAACGGCTGATTTTTGATGAAAGAGATAACACCCCCCCATTACATCTTGCTTCAGAAAGGTGAAAAATGGTCCATTTTTAAATGTTTTATTTTTGAATGTCAGTTCACATTTGTAGGTAGATCATCAGTTTGAGAGCTAAAATTAGCATGTTTAAAGTGATTTTCATGCTTCCAGGGGCCCGTGAAGTGAATTAAAAACCATTTGGAGGCATTTAATGTTCAAGCAAAAACAGCAGATTTTTGACAAAAGAGATAACACCCCCCCATTACGTCATGCTTCAGAAAGGTGCAAAATGGTCCAGTTTCAAATATTTTATTTTTGAACATCAGTTCACATTTGGAGGTGGATCATCAGTTTTAGAGCTAAAATTAGCATGTTTAAAGTGATTTTCATGCTTCCAGGGGCCCTAAACACAACATTTGTGGAATGGTTAAAAGTGCATGAAAATGGCCAATTTACTCACTCTGACGTCTCAAAAAGTGTTTCTTCACCCCGGGAAGTGAATTAAATGCCATTTGGAGGCATTTAATGTTCAAGCAAAAACGGCTGATTTTTGACAAAAGCGATAACACTCCCCCATTACGTCATGCTTCAGAAAGGTGAAAAATGGTCCGTTTTCAAATGTTTTATTTTTGCACGTCAGTTCACATTTGTAGGAAAATCATCAGTTTTAGAGCTAAAATTAGCATGTTTAAAGTGATTTTAAGGCTTCCAGGGGCCCGGGAAGTGAATTAAAAACCATTTGGAGGCATTTAATGTTCAAGCAAAAACAGCTGATTTTTGACAAAAGAGATAACACCCCCCATTACGTCATGCTTCAGAAAGGTGAAAAATGGTCCGCTTTCAAATGTTTTATTTTTGAACGTCAGTTCACATTTGTAGGTAGTTCATCAGTTTTAGAGCTAAAATTAGCATGTTTAAAGTGATTTTCATGCTTCCAGGGGCCCTAAACACAACATTTGTGGAATGGTTAAAAGTGCATGAAAATGGCCAATTTACTCACTCTGAGGTCTCAAAAAGTGTTTCTACACACCGGGAAGTGAATTAAATACCATTTGGAGGCCTTTAATGTTCAAGCAAAAACGGCAGATTTTTGACAAAAGAGATAACACCCCCCCATTACGTCATGCTTCAGATAGTTGAAAAATGGTCCGCTTTCAAATGTTTTATTTTTGAATGTCAGTTCACATTTGTAGGTACATCATCAGTTTTAGAGCTAAAATTAGCATGTTTAAAGTGATTTTAAGGCTTCCAGGGACCCGGGAAGTGAATTAAAAACCATTTGGAGGCATTTAATGTTCAAGCAAAAACAGCTGATTTTTGACAAAAGAGATAACACCCCCCTATTACGTCATGCTTCAGAAAGGTGAAAAATGGTCCGCTTTCAAATGTTTTATTTTTGAACGTCAGTTCACATTTGTAGGTAGTTCATCAGTTTTAGAGCTAAAATTAGCATGTTTAAAGTGATTTTCATGCTTCCAGGGGCCCTAAACACAACATTTGTGGAATGGTTAAAATTGCATGAAAATGGCCAATTTACTCACTCTGAGGTATCAAAAAGTGTTTCTTCACCCCGGGAAGTGAATTAAACACCATTTGGAGGCATTTAATGTTCAAGCAAAAACAGCAGATTTTTGACAAAAGAGATAACACCCCCCCATTACGTCATGCTTCAGAAAGGTGCAAAATGGTCCAGTTTCAAATATTTTATTTTTGAACGTCAGTTCACATTTGTAGGTGGATCATCAGTTTTAGAGCTAAAATTAGCATGTTTAAAGTGATTTTCATGCTTCCAGGGGCCCTAAACACAACATTTGTGGAATGGTTAAAAGTGCATGAAAATGGCCAATTTACTCACTCTGACGTCTCAAAAAGTGTTTCTTCACCCCGGGAAGTGAATTAAATGCCATTTGGAGGCATTTAATGTTCAAGCAAAAACGGCTGATTTTTGACAAAAGCGATAACACTCCCCCATTACATCATGCTTCAGAAAGGTGAAAAATGGTCCGTTTTCAAATGTTTTATTTTTGCACGTCAGTTCACATTTGTAGGAAAATCATCAGTTTTAGAGCTAAAATTAGCATGTTTAAAGTGATTTTAAGGCTTCCAGGGGCCCGGGAAGTGAATTAAAAACCATTTGGAGGCATTTAATGTTCAAGCAAAAACGGCTGATTTTTGACAAAAGAGATAACACCCCCCCATTACGTCATGCTTCAGAAAGGTGAAAAATGGTCCGTTTTCAAATGTTTTATTTTTGAACGTCAGTTCACATTTGTAGGTGGATCATCAGTTTTAGAGCTAAAATTAGCTTGTTTAAAGTGATTTTCATGCTTCCAGGGGCCCTAAACACAACATTTGTGGAATGGTTAAAAGTGCATGAAAATGGCCAATTTACTCACTCTGACGTCTCAAAAAGTGTTTCTTCACCCCGGGAAGTGAAATAAATGCTATTTGGAGGCATTTATTGTTAAAGCAAAAACGGCAGATTTTTTACAAAAGCGATAACACTCCCCCATTACGTCATGCTTCAGAAAGGTGAAAAATGGTTCTTTTTCAAATGTTTTATTTTTGCACGTCAGTTCACATTTGTAGGAAAATCATCAGTTTTAGAGCTAAAATTAGCATGTTTAAAGTGATTTTAAGGCTTCCAGGGGCCCGGGAAGTGAATTAAAAACCATTTGGAGGCATTTAATGTTCAAGCAAAAACAGCTGATTTTTGACAAAAGAGATAACACCCCCCCATTACGTCATGCTTCAGAAAGGTGAAAAATGGTCCGCTTTCAAATGTTTTATTTTTGAACGTCAGTTCACATTTGTAGGTAGTTCATCAGTTTTAGAGCTAAAATTAGCATGTTTAAAGTGATTTTCATGCTTCCAGGGGCCCTAAACACAACATTTGTGGAATGGTTAAAAGTGCATGAAAATGGCCAATTTACTCACTCTGAGGTCTCAAAAAGTGTTTCTTCACCCCGGGAAGTGAATTAAATACCATTTGGAGGCATTTAATGTTCAAGCAAAAACGGCTGATTTTTGACAAAAGAGATAACACCCCCCCATTACGTCATGCTTCAGAAAGGTGAAAAATGGTCCGTTTTCAAATGTTTTATTTTTGAACGTCAGTTCACATTTGTAGGTGGATCATCAGTTTTAGAGCTAAAATTAGCTTGTTTAAAGTGATTTTCATGCTTCCAGGGGCCCTAAACACAACATTTGTGGAATGGTTAAAAGTGCATGAAAATG
The DNA here is from genome assembly GCF_964261635.1 of Lissotriton helveticus. Classification (NCBI taxonomy): domain Eukaryota; kingdom Metazoa; phylum Chordata; class Amphibia; order Caudata; family Salamandridae; genus Lissotriton; species Lissotriton helveticus. The sequence goes on from NC_136061.1 coordinate 1,271,804,586, forward strand.
GCCAATTTACTCACTCTGACGTCTCAAAAAGTGTTTCTTCACCCCGGGAAGTGAAATAAATGCTATTTGGAGGCATTTAATGTTAAAGCAAAAACGGCTGATTTTTTACAAAAGCGATAACACTCCCCCATTAAGTCATGCTTCAGAAAGGTGAAAAATGGTCCGTTTTCAAATGTTTTATTTTTGCACGTCAGTTCACATTTGTAGGAAAATCATCAGTTTTAGAGCTAAAATTAGCATGTTTAAAGTGATTTTAAGGCTTCCAGGGGCCCGGGAAGTGAATTAAAAACCATTTGGAGGCATTTAATGTTCAAGCAAAAACAGGTGATTTTTGACAAAAGAGATAACACCCCCCCATTACGTCATGCTTCAGAATGGTGAAATATGGTCCGTTTTCAAATGTTTTATTTTTGAACGTCAGTTCACATTTGTAGGTGGATCATCAGTTTTAGAGCTAAAATTAGCATGTTTAAAGTGAATTTCGTGCTTCTAGGGGCCCTAAACACAACATTTATGGAATGGTTAAAAGTGCATGAAAATAGCCAATTTACTCACTCTGAGGTCTCAAAAAGTGTTTCTTTATCCCGGGAAGTAAATGAAATACCATTTGGAGGCATTTAATGTTCAAGGAAAAACAGCTGATTTTTGACAAAAGAGATTACACCCCCCCCCCCCATTACGTCATGCTTCAGAAAGGTGAAAAATGGTCCGTTTTCAAATGTTTTATTTTTGCACGTCAGTTCACATTTGTAGGTAGATCATCAGTTTTAGAGCTAAAATTAGCATGTTTAAAGTGATTTTCATGCTTCCAGGGGCCCTAAATACAACATTTGTGTAATGGTTAAAAGTGCATGAAAATGGCCAATTTACTCACTCTAAGGTCTCAAAAAGTGTTTCTTCACACCGGGAAGTGAATTAAATACCATTTGGAGGCATTTAATGTTCAAGCAAAAACGGCTGATTTTTGACTAAAGAGATAACACCCCCCATTACGTCTTGCTTCAGAAAGGTGAAAAATGGTCAATTTTTAAATGTTTTATTTTTGAATGTCAGTTCACATTTGTAGGTAGATCATCAGTTTTAGAGCTAAAATTAGCATGTTTAAAGTGATTTTCATGCTTCCAGGGGCCCTAAACACAACATTTGTGAAATGGTTAACAGTGCATGAAAATGACCAATTTACTCACTTTGAGGTCTCAAAAAGTGCTTCTTCACACCGGGAAGTGAATTAAATACCATTTGGAGGCATTTAATGTTCATGCAAAAACGGCTGATTTTTGACAAAAGAGATAACACCCCCCCATTACGTCATGCTTCAGAAAGGTGAAAAATGGTCCGTTTTCAAATGTTTTATTTTTGAACGTCAGTTCACATTTGTAGGTGGATCATCAGTTTTAGAGCTAAAATTAGATTGTTTAAAGTGATTTTCATGCTTCCAGGGGCCCTAAACACAACATTTGTGGAATGGTTAAAAGTGCATGAAAATGGCCAATTTACTCACTCTGACGTCTCAAAAAGTGTTTCTTCACCCCGGGAAGTGAAATAAATGCTATTTGGAGGCATTTATTGTTAAAGCAAAAACGGCTGATTTTTTACAAAAGCGATAACACTCCCCCATTACGTCATGCTTCAGAAAGGTGAAAAATGGTTCTTTTTCAAATGTTTTATTTTTGCACGTCAGTTCACATTTGTAGGAAAATCATCAGTTTTAGAGCTAAAATTAGCATGTTTAAAGTGATTTTAAGGCTTCCAGGGGCCCGGGAAGTGAATTAAAAACCATTTGGAGGCATTTAATGTTCAAGCAAAAACAGCTGATTTTTTACAAAAGAGATAACACCCCCCCATTACGTCATGCTTCAGAAAGGTGAAAAATGGTCCGCTTTCAAATGTTTTTTTTTGAACGTCAGTTCACATTTGTAGGTAGTTCATCAGTTTTAGAGCTAAAATTAGCATGTTTAAAGTGATTTTCATGCTTCCAGGGGCCCTAAACACAACATTTGTGGAATGGTTAAAAGTGCATGAAAATGGCCAATTTACTCACTCTGAGGTCTCAAAAAGTGTTTCTTCACCCCGGGAAGTGAATTAAATACCATTTGGAGGCATTTAATGTTCAAGCAAAAACGGCTGATTTTTGACAAAAGAGAAAACACCCCCCCATTACGTCATGCTTCAGAAAGGTGAAAAATGGTCCGTTTTCAAATGTTTTATTTTTGAACGTCAGTTCACATTTGTAGGTGGATCATCAGTTTTAGAGCTAAAATTAGCTTGTTTAAAGTGATTTTCATGCTTCCAGGGGCCCTAAACACAACATTTGTGGAATGGTTAAAAGTGCATGAAAATGGCCAATTTACTCACTCTGACGTCTCAAAAAGTGTTTCTTCACCCCGGGAAGTGAAATAAATGCTATTTGGAGGCATTTAATGTTAAAGCAAAAACGGCTGATTTTTTACAAAAGCGATAACACTCCCCCATTACGTCATGCTTCAGAAAGGTGAAAAATTGTCCGTTTTCAAATGTTTTATTTTTGCACGTCAGTTCACATTTGTAGGAAAATCATCAGTTTTAGAGCTAAAATTAGCATGTTTAAAGTGATTTTAAGGCTTCCAGGGGCCCGGGAAGTGAATTAAAAACCATTTGGAGGCATTTAATGTTCAAGCAAAAACAGCTGATTTTTGACAAAAGAGATAACCCCCCCCCCATTACGTCATGCTTCAGAATGGTGAAATATGGTCAGTTTTCAAATGTTTTATTTTTGAACGTCAGTTCACATTTGTAGGTGGATCATCAGTTTTAGAGCTAAAATTAGCACGTTTAAAATGAATTTCGTGCTTCTAGGGGCCCTAAACACAACATTTATGGAATGGTTAAAAGTGCATGAAAATGGCCAATTTACTCACTCTGAGGTCTCAAAAAGTGTTTCTTTATCCCGGGAAGTAAATGAAATACCATTTGGAGGCATTTAATGTTCAAGGAAAAACAGCTGATTTTTGACAAAAGAGATAACACCCCCCCCCATTACGTCATGCTTCAGAAAGGTGAAAAATGGTCCGTTTTCAAATGTTTTATTTTTGCACGTCAGTTCACATTTGTAGGTAGATCATCAGTTTTAGAGCTAAAATTAGCATGTTTAAAGTGATTTTCATGCTTCCAGGGGCCCTAAATACAACATTTGTGTAATGGTTAAAAGTGCATGAAAATGGCCAATTTACTCACTCTAAGGTCTCAAAAAGTGTTTCTTCACACCGGGAAGTGAATTAAATACCATTTGGAGGCATTTAATGTTCAAGCAAAAACGGCTGATTTTTTACTAAAGAGATAACACCCCCCCATTACGTCTTGCTTCAGAAAGGTGAAAAATGGTCCATTTTTAAATGTTTTATTTTTGAATGTCAGTTCACATTTGTAGGTAGATCATCAGTTTTAGAGCTAAAATTAGCATGTTTAAAGTGATTTTCATGCTTCCAGGGGCCCTAAACACAACATTTGTGAAATGGTTAACAGTGCATGAAAATGACCAATTTACTCACTCTGAGGTCTCAAAAGTGCTTCTTCACACCGGGAAGTGAATTAAATACCATTTGGAGGCATTTAATGTTCAAGCAAAAACGGCTGATTTTTGATGAAAGAGATAACACCCCCCCATTACATCTTGCTTCAGAAAGGTGAAAAATGGTCCATTTTTAAATGTTTTATTTTTGAATGTCAGTTCACATTTGTAGGTAGATCACACGTTTTAGAGCTAAAATTAGCATGTTTAAAGTGATTTTCATGCTTCCAGGGGCCCTAAACACAACATTTGTGGAATGGTTAAAAGTGCATGAAAATGGCCAATTTACTCACTCTGAGGTCTCAAAAAGTGTTTCTACACACCGGGAAGTGAATTAAATACCATTTGGAGGCCTTTAATGTTCAAGCAAAAACGGCTGATTTTTGACTAAAGAGATAACACCCCCCCCCATTACGTCTTGCTTCAGAAAGGTGAAAAATTGTCCTTTTTTAAATGTTTTATTTTTGAATGTCAGTTCACATTTGTAGGTAGATCACACGTTTTAGAGCTAAAATTAGCATGTTTAAAGTGATTTTCATGCTTCCAGGGGCCCTTAACACAACATTTGTGAAATGGTTAACAGTGCATGAAAATGACCAATTTACTCACTCTGAGGTCTCAAAAAGTGCTTCTTCACACCGGGAAGTGAATTAAATACAATTTGGAGGCATTTAATGTTCAAGCAAAAACGGCTGATTTTTGATGAAAGAGATAACACCCCCCATTACATCTTGCTTCAGAAAGGTGAAAAATGGTCCATTTTTAAATGTTTTATTTTTGAATGTCAGTTCACATTTGTAGGTAGATCATCAGTTTTAGAGCTAAAATTAGCATGTTTAAAGTGATTTTCATGCTTCCAGGGGCCCGGGCAGTGAATTAAAAACCATTTGGAGGCATTTAATGTTCAAGCAAAAACAGCTGATTTTTGACAAAAGAGATAACACCCCCCCCATTACGTCATGCTTCAGAAAGGTGCAAAATGGTCAGTTTTCAAATGTTTTATTTTTGAACGTTAGTTCACATTTGTAGGTGGATCATCAGTTTTAGAGCTAAAATTAGCATGTTTAAAGTGATTTTCATGCTTCCTGGGGCCCTAAACACAACATTTGTGGAATGGTTAAAAGTGCATGAAAATGGCCAATTTACTCACTCTGAGGTCTCAAAAAGTGTTTCTTCACCCCGGGAAGTGAATTAAATACCATTTGGAGGCATTTAATGTTCAAGCAAAAACGGCAGATTTTTGACAAAAGAGATAACACCCCTATTACGTCATGCTTCAGAAAGGTGAAAAATGGCCCGTTTTCAAATGTTTTATTTTTTAACGTCAGATCACATTTGTAGGTGGATCATCAGTTTTAGAGCTAAAATTAGCATGTTTAAAGTGATGTTCATGCTTCCAGGGGCCCGTGAAGTGAATTAAAAACCATTTGGAGGCATTTAATGTTCAAGCAAAAACAGCTGATTTTTGACAAAAGAGATAACACCCCCCATTACGTCATGCTTCAGAAAGGTGAAATATGGTCCGTTTTCAAATGTTTTATTTTTGAACGTCAGTTCACATTTGTAGGTGGATCATCAGTTTTAGAGCTAAAATTAGCATGTTTAAAGTGAATTTCGTGCTTCTAGGGGCCCTAAACACAACATTTATGGAATGGTTAAAAGTGCATGAAAATGGCCAATTTACTCACTCTGAGGTCTCAAAAAGTGTTTCTTTATCCCGGGAAGTAAATGAAATACCATTTGGAGGCATTTAATGTTCAAGGAAAAACGGGTGATTTTTGACAAAAGAGATAACACCCCCCCCCCCCATTACGTCATGCTTCAGAAAGGTGAAAAATGGTCCGTTTTCAAATGTTTTATTTTTGCACGTCAGTTCACATTTGTAGGTAGATCATCAGTTTTAGAGCTAAAATTAGCATGTTTAAAGTGATTTTCATGCTTCCAGGGGCCCTAAACACAACATTTGTGAAATGGTTAACAGTGCATGAAAATGACCAATTTACTCACTCTGAGGTCTCAAAAAGTGCTTCTTCACACCGGGAAGTGAATTAAATACCATTTGGAGGCATTTAATGTTCAAGCAAAAACGGCTGATTTTTGATGAAAGAGATAACACCCCCCATTACATCTTGCTTCAGAAAGGTGAAAAATGGTCCATTTTTAAATGTTTTATTTTTGAATGTCAGTTCACATTTGTAGGTAGATCATCAGTTTTAGAGCTAAAATTAGCATGTTTAAAGTGATTTTCATGCTTCCAGGGGCCCGGGCAGTGAATTAAAAACCATTTGGAGGCATTTAATGTTCAAGCAAAAACAGCTGATTTTTGACAAAAGAGATAACACCCCCCCATTACGTCATGCTTCAGAAAGGTGAAAAATGGTCCGCTTTCAAATGTTTTATTTTTGAACGTCAGTTCACATTTGTAGGTAGTTCATCAGTTTTAGAGCTAAAATTAGCATGTTTAAAGTGATTTTCATGCTTCCTGGGGCCCTAAACACAACATTTGTGGAATGGTTAAAAGTGCATGAAAATGGCCAATTTACTCACTCTGAGGTCTCAAAAAGTATTTCTTCACCCCGGGAAGTGAATTAAATACCATTTGGAGGCATTTAATGTTCAAGCAAAAACGGCTGATTTTTGACAAAAGAGATAACACCCCCATTACGTCATGCTTCAGAAAGGTGAAAAATGGCCCATTTTCAAATGTTTTATTTTTTAACGTCAGATCACATTTGTAGGTGGATCATCAGTTTTAGAGCTAAAATTAGCATGTTTAAAGTGATTTTCATGCTTCCAGGGGCCCGTGAAGTGAATTAAAAACCATTTGGAGGCATTTAATGTTCAAGCAAAAACAGCTGATTTTTGACAAAAGAGATAACACCCCCCATTACGTCATGCTTCAGAAAGGTGAAATATGGTCCGTCTTCAAATGTTTTATTTTTGAACGTCAGTTCACATTTGTAGGTGGATCATCAGTTTTAGAGCTAAAATTAGCATGTTTAAAGTGAATTTCGTGCTTCTAGGGGCCCTAAACACAACATTTATGGAATGGTTAAACGTGCATGAAAATGGCCAATTTACTCACTCTGAGGTCTCAAAAAGTGTTTCTTTACCCCGGGAAGTAAATGAAATACCATTTGGAGGCATTTAATGTTCAAGGAAAAACGGGTGATTTTTGACAAAAGAGATAACACCCCCCATTACGTCATGCTTCAGAAAGGTGAAAAATGGTCTGTTTTCAAATGTTTTATTTTTGCACGTCAGTTCACATTTGTAGGTAGATCATCAGTTTTAGAGCTAAAATTAGCATGTTTAAAGTGATTTTTATGCTTCCAGGGGCCCTAAATACAACATTTGTGTAATGGTTAAAAGTGCATGAAAATGGCCAATTTACTCACTCTGAGGTCTCAAAAAGTGTTTCTACACACCGGGAAGTGAATTAAATACCATTTGGAGGCCTTTAATGTTCAAGCAAAATCGGCTGATTTTTGACTAAAGAGATAACACCCCCCCATTACGTCTTGCTTCAGAAAGGTGAAAAATGGTCCTTTTTTAAATGTTTTATTTTTGAATGTCAGTTCACATTTGTAGGTAGATCATCAGTTTTAGAGCTACAATTAGCATGTTTAAAGTGATTTTCATGCTTCCAGGGGCCCTAAACACAACATTTGTGAAATGGTTAACAGTGCTTGAAAATGACCAATTTACTCACTCTGAGGTCTCAAAAAGTGCTTCTTCACACCAGGAAGTGAATTAAATACCATTTGGAGGCATTTAATGTTCAAGCAAAAACGGCTGATTTTTGATGAAAGAGATAACACCCCCCATTACATCTTGCTTCAGAAAGGTGAAAAATGGTCCATTTTTAAATGTTTTATTTTTGAATGTCAGTTCACATTTGTAGGTAGATCATCAGTTTTAGAGCTAAAATTAGCATGTTTAAAGTGATTTTCATGCTTCCAGGGGCCCGGGCAGTGAATTAAAAACCATTTGGAGGCATTTAATATTCAAGCAAAAACAGCCGATTTTTGACAAAAGAGATAACACCCCCCCATTACGTCATGCTTCAGAAAAGTGCAAAATGGTCCGTTTTCAAAAGTTTTATTTTTGAACTTCAGTTCACATTTGTAGGTGGATCATCAGTTTTAGAGCTAAAATTAGCATGTTTAAAGTGATTTTCATGCTTCCAGGGGCCCTAAACACAACATTTGTGGAATGGTTAAAAGTGCATCAAAATGGCCAATTTACTCACTCTGAGGTCTCAAAAAGTGTTTCTTCAACCCAAGAAGTTAATTAAATACCATTTGGAGGCATTTAATGTTCAAGCAAAAACGGCTGATTTTTGACAAAAGAGATAACACCCCCATTACGTCATGCTTCAGAAAGGTGAAAAATGGCCCGTTTTCAAATGTTTTATTTTTTAACGTCAGTTCACATTTGTAGGTAGATCATCAGTTTTAGAGCAAAAATTTGCATGTTTAAAGTGATTTTCATGCTTTCAGGGGCCCAAAAAGTGAATTAAAAACCATGTGGAGGCTTTTAATGTTCAAGCAAAAACAGCTGATTTTTGTTAAAAGAGATAACACCCCCCATTACGTCTTGCTTCAGAAAGGTGAAAAATGGTCCGTTTTTAAATGTTTTATTTTTGAATGTCAGTTCACATTTGTAGGTAGATCATCAGTTTTAGAGCTAAAATTAGCATGTTTAAAGTGATTTTCATGCTTCCAGGGGCCCGTGAAGTGAATTAAAAACCATTTGGAGGCATTTAATGTTCAAGCAAAAACAGCAGATTTTTGACAAAAGAGATAACACCCCCCCCCCATTACGTCATGCTTCAGAAAGGTGCAAAATTGTCCAGTTTCAAATATTTTATTTTTGAACGTCAGTTCACATTTGTAGGTGGATCATCAGTTTTAGAGCTAAAATTAGCATGTTTAAAGTGATTTTCATGCTTCCAGGGGCCCTAAACACAAGATTTGTGGAATGGTTAAAAGTGCATGAAAATGGCCAATTTACCCACTCTGAGGTCTCAAAAAGTGTTTCTTCACCCCGGGAAGTGAATTAAATGCCATTTGGCGGCATTTAATGTTCAAGTAAAAACGGCTGATTTTTGACAAAAGCGATAACACTCCCCCATTACGTCATGCTTCAGAAAGGTGAAAAATGGTCCGTTTTCAAATGTTTTATTTTTGCACGTCAGTTCACATTTGTAGGAAAATCATCAGTTTTAGAGCTAAAATTAGCATGTTTAAAGTGATTTTAAGGCTTCCAGGGGCCCGGGAAGTGAATTAAAAACCATTTGGAGGCATTTAATGTTCAAGCAAAAACAGCTGATTTTTGACAAAAGAGATAACACCCCCCCATTACGTCATGCTTCAGAAAGGTGAAAAATGGTCCGCTTTCAAATGTTTTATTTTTGAACGTCAGTTCACATTTGTTGGTAGTTCATCAGTTTTAGAGCTAAAATTAGCATGTTTAAAGTGATTTTCATGCTTCCAGGGGCCCTAAACACAACATTTGTGGAATGGTTAAAAGTGCATGAAAATGGCCAATTTACTCACTCTGAGGTCTCAAAAAGTGTTTCTACACACCGGGAAGTGAATTAAACACCATTTGGAGGCCTTTAATGTTCAAGCAAAAACGGCAGATTTTTGACTGAAGAGATAACACCCCCCCATTACGTCTTGCTTCAGAAAGGTGAAAAATTGTCCTTTTTTAAATGTTTTATTTTTGAATGTCAGTTCACATTTGTAGGTAGATCATCAGTTTTAGAGCTAAAATTAGCATGTTTAAAGTGAATTTCGTGCTTCTAGGGGCCCTAAACACAACATTTATGGAATGGTTAAAAGTGCATGAAAATGGCCAATTTACTCACTCTGAGGTCTCAAAAAGTGTTTCTTTACCCCGGGAAGTAAATGAAATACCATTTGGAGGCATTTAATGTTCAAGGAAAAACAGGTGATTTTTGACAAAAGAGATAACACCCCCCATTACGTCATGCTTCAGAAAGGTGAAAAATGGTCCGTTTTCAAATGTTTTATTTTTGCACGTCAGTTCACATTGGTAGGTAGATCATCAGTTTTAGAGCTAAAATTAGCATGTTTAAAGTGATTTTCATGCTTCCAGGGACCCTAAATACAACATTTGTGTAATGGTTAAAAGTGCATGAAAATGGCCAATTTACTCACTCTGAGGTCTCAAAAAGTGTTTTTACACACCGGGAAGTGAATTAAATACCATTTGGAGGCCTTTAATGTTCAAGCAAAACCGGCTGATTTTTGACTAAAGAGATAACACGCCCCCATTACGTCTTGCTTCAGAAAGGTGAATAATGGTCCTTTTTTAAATGTTTTATTTTTGAATGTCAGTTCACATTTGTAGGTAGATCATCAGTTTTAGAGCTAAAATTAGCATGTTTAAAGTGATTTTCATGCTTCCAGGGGCCCTAAACACAACATTTGTGAAATGGTTAACAGTGCATGAAAATGACCAATTTACTCACTCTGAGGTCTCAAAAAGTGCTTCTTCACACCGGGAAGTGAATTAAATACCATTTGGAGGCATTTAATGTTCAAGCAAAAACGGCTGATTTTTGATGAAAGAGATAACACCCCCCATTACATCTTGCTTCAGAAAGGTGAAAAATGGTCCATTTTTAAATGTTTTATTTTTGAATGTCAGTTCACATTTGTAGGTAGATCATCAGTTTTAGAGCTAAAATTAGCATGTTTAAAGTGATTTTCATGCTTCCAGGGGCCCGGGCAGTGAATTAAAAACCATTTGGAGGCATGTAATGTTCAAGCAAAAACAGCTGATTTTTGACAAAAGAGATAACACCCCCCCATTACGTCATGCTTCAGAAAGGTGAAAAATGGTCCGCTTTCAAATGTTTTATTTTTGAACGTCAGTTCACATTTGTAGGTAGTTCATCAGTTTTAGAGCTAAAATTAGCATGTTTAAAGTGATTTTCATGCTTCCTGGGGCCCTAAACACAACATTTGTGGAATGGTTAAAAGTGCATGAAAATGGCCAATTTACTCACTCTGAGGTCTCAAAAAGTGTTTCTTCACCCCGGGAAGTGAATTAAATACCATTTGGAGGCATTTAATGTTCAAGCAAAAACGGCTGATTTTTGACAAAAGAGATAACACCCCCCATTACGTCTTGCTTCAGAAAGGTGAAAAATGGTCCATTTTCAAATGTTTTATTTTTGAATGTCAGTTCACATTTGTAGGTAGATCATCAGTTTTAGAGCTAAAATTAGCATGTTTAAAGTGATTTTCATGCTTCCAGGGGCCCGTGAAGTGAATTAAAAACCATTTGGAGGCATTTAATGTTCAAGCAAAAACAGCAGATTTTTGACAAAAGAGATAACACCCCCCCATTACGTCATGCTTCAGAAAGGTGCAAAATGGTCCAGTTTCAAATAATTAATTTTTGAACGTCAGTTCACATTTGTAGGTGTATCATCAGTTTTAGAGCTAAAATTAGCATGTTTAAAGTGATTTTCATGCTTCCAGGGGCCCTAAACACAACATTTGTGGAATGGTTAAAAGTGCATGAAAATGGCCAATTTACTCACTCTGACGTCTCAAAAAGTGTTTCTTCACCCCGGGAAGTGAATTAAATGCCATTTGGAGGCATTTAATGTTCAAGCAAAAACGGCTGATTTTTGACAAAAGCGATAACACTCCCCCATTACGTCATGCTTCAGAAAGGTGAAAAATGGTCCGCTTTCAAATGTTTTATTTTTGAACGTCAGTTCACATTTGTAGGTAGTTCATCAGTTTTAGAGCTAAAATTAGCATGTTTAAAGTGATTTTCATGCTTCCTGGGGCCCTAAACACAACATTTGTGGAATGGTTAAAAGTGCATGAAAATGGCCAATTTACTCACTCTGAGGTCTCAAAAAGTGTTTCTTCACCCCGGGAAGTGAATTAAATACCATTTGGAGGCATTTAATGTTCAAGCAAAAACGGCTGATTTTTGACAAAAGAGATAACACCCCCATTACGTCATGCTTCAGAAAGGTGAAAAATGGCCCGTTTTCAAATGTTTTATTTTTTAACGTCAGATCACATTTGTAGGTGGATCATCAGTTTTAGAGCTAAAATTAGCATGTTTAAAGTGATTTTCATGCTTCCAGGGGCCCGTGAAGTGAATTAAAAACCATTTGGAGGCATTTAATGTTCAAGCAAAAACAGCTGATTTTTGACAAAAGAGATAACACCCCCCATTACGTCATGCTTCAGAAAGGTGAAATATGGTCCGTTTTCAAATGTTTTATTTTTGAACGTCAGTTCACATTTGTAGGTGGATCATCAGTTTTAGAGCTAAAATTAGCATGTTTAAAGTGAATTTCGTGCTTCTAGGGGCCCTAAACACAACATTTATGGAATGGTTAAAAGTGCATGAAAATGGCCAATTTACTCACTCTGAGGTCTCAAAAAGTGTTTCTTTACCCCGGGAAGTAAATGAAATACCATTTGGAGGCATTTAATGTTCAAGGAAAAACGGGTGATTTTTGACAAAAGAGATAACACCCCCCATTACGTCATGCTTCAGAAAGGTGAAAAATGGTCTGTTTTCAAATGTTTTATTTTTGCACGTCAGTTCACATTTGTAGGTAGATCATCAGTTTTAGAGCTAAAATTAGCATGTTTAAAGTGATTTTCATGCTTCCAGGGGCCCTAAATACAACATTTGTGTAATGGTTAAAAGTGCATGAAAATGGCCAATTTACTCACTCTGAGGTCTCAAAAAGTGTTTCTACACACCGGGAAGTGAATTAAATACCATTTGGAGGCCTTTAATGTTCAAGCAAAACCGGCTGATTTTTGACTAAAGAGATAACACCCCCCCATTCCGTCTTGCTTCAGAAAGGTGAAAAATGGTCCTTTTTTAATGTTTTATTTTTGCACGTCAGTTCACATTTGTAGGAAAATCATCAGTTTTAGAGCTAAAATTAGCATGTTTAAAGTGATTTTAAGGCTTCCAGGGGCCCGGGAAGTGAATTAAAAACCATTTGGAGGCATTTAATGTTCAAGCAAAAACAGCTGATTTTTGACAAAAGAGATAACACCCCCCCATTACGTCATGCTTCAGAAAGGTGAAAAATGGTCCGTTTTCAAATGTTTTATTTTTGCACTTCAGTTCACATTTGTAGGTAGATCATCAGTTTTAGAGCTAAAATTAGCATGTTTAAAGTGATTTTCATGCTTCCAGGGGCCCTAAACACAACATTTGTGAAATGGTTAACAGTGCATGAAAATGACCAATTTACTCACTCTGAGGTCTCAAAAAGTGCTTCTTCACACCGGGAAGTGAATTAAATACCATTTGGAGGCATTTAATGTTCAAGCAAAAACGGCTGATTTTTGATGAAAGAGATAACACCCCCCATTACATCTTGCTTCAGAAAGGTGAAAAATGGTCCATTTTTAAATGTTTTATTTTTGAATGTCAGTTCACATTTGTAGGTAGATCATCAGTTTTAGAGCTAAAATTAGCATGTTTAAAGTGATTTTCATGCTTCCAGGGGCCCGGGCAGTGAATTAAAAACCATTTGGAGGCATTTAATGTTCAAGCAAAAACAGCTGATTTTTGACAAAAGAGATAACACCCCCCCATTACGTCATGCTTCAGAAAGGTGAAAAATGGTCCGCTTTCAAATGTTTTATTTTTGAACGTCAGTTCACATTTGTAGGTAGTTCATCAGTTTTAGAGCTAAAATTAGCATGTTTAAAGTGATTTTCATGCTTCCTGGGGCCCTAAACACAACATTTGTGGAATGGTTAAAAGTGCATGAAAATGGCCAATTTACTCACTCTGAGGTCTCAAAAAGTGTTTCTTCACCCCGGGAAGTGAATTAAATACCATTTGGAGGCATTTAATGTTCAAGCAAAAACGGCTGATTTTTGACAAAAGAGATAACACCCCCCATTACGTCTTGCTTCAGAAAGGTGAAAAATGGTCCATTTTCAAATGTTTTATTTTTGAATGTCAGTTCACATTTGTAGGTAGATCATCAGTTTTAGAGCTAAAATTAGCATGTTTAAAGGGATTTTCATGCTTCCAGGGGCCCGTGAAGTGAATTAAAAACCATTTGGAGGCATTTAATATTCAAGCAAAAACAGCCGATTTTTGACAAAAGAGATAACACCCCCCCATTACGTCATGCTTCAGAAAGGTGCAAAATGGTCCGTTTTCAAAAGTTTTATTTTTGAACGTCAGTTCACATTTGTAGGTGGATCATCAGTTTTAGAGCTAAAATTAGCATGTTTAAAGTGATTTTCATGCTTCCAGGGGCCCTAAACACAACATTTGTGGAATGGTTAAAAGTGCATGAAAATGGCCAATTTACTCACTCTGAGGTCTCAAACAGTGTTTCTTCACCCCGGGAAGTAAATGAAATACCATTTGGAGGAATTTAATGTTCAAGCAAAAACGGCTGATTTTTGACAAAAGAGATAACACCCCCCCCATTATGTCATGCTTCAGAAAGGTGAAAAATGGTCCGCTTTCAAATGTTTCATTTTTGAATGTCAGTTCACATTTGTAGGTACATCATCAGTTTTAGAGCTAAAATTAGCATGTTTAAAGTGATTTTCATGCTCCCATGGGCCCGGGAAGTGAATTAAAAACCATTTGGAGGCATTTAATGTTCAAGCAAAAACAGCTGATTTTTGACAAAAGAGATAACACCCCCCCCATTACGTCATGCTTCAGAAAGGTGAAATATGGTCCGTTTTCAAATGTTTTATTTTTGAACGTCAGTTCACATTTGTAGGTAGATCATCAGTTTTAGAGCTAAAATTAGCATGTTTAAAGTGATTTTCATGCTTCCAGGGGCCCTAAATACAACATTTGTGTAATGGTTAAAAGTGCATGAAAATGGCCAATTTACGCACTCTGAGGTCTCAAAAAGTGCTTCTTCACACCGGGAAGTGAATTAAATACCATTTGGAGGCATTTAATGTTCAAGCAAAAACGGCTGATTTTTGACAAAAGAGATAACACCCCCCCCATTATGTCATGCTTCAGAAAGGTGAAAAATGGTCCGCTTTCAAATGTTTCATTTTTGAATGTCAGTTCACATTTGTAGGTACATCATCAGTTTTAGAGCTAAAATTAGCATGTTTAAAGTGATTTTAAGGCTTCCAGGGGCCCGGGAAGTGAATTAAAAACCATTTGGAGGCATTTAATGTTGAAGCAAAAACAGCTGATTTTTGACAAAAGAGATAACACCCCCCCCATTACGTCATGCTTCAGAAAGGTGAAATATGGTCCGTTTTCAAATGTTTTATTTTTGAACGTCAGTTCACATTTGTAGGTAGATCATCAGTTTTAGAGCTAAAATTAGCATGTTTAAAGTGATTTTCATGCTTCCAGGGGCCCTAAATACAACATTTGTGTAATGGTTAAAAGTGCATGAAAATGGCCAATTTACGCACTCTGAGGTCTCAAAAAGTGCTTCTTCACACCGGGAAGTGAATTAAATACCATTTGGAGGCATTTAATGTTCAAGCAAAACAGGCTGATTTTTGACAAAAGAGATAACACCCCCCCATTACGTCTTGCTTCGGAAAGGTGAAAAATGGTCCATTTTTAAATGTTTTATTTTTGAATGTCAGTTGACATTTGTAGGTAGATCATCAGTTTTAGAGCTAAAATTAGCATGTTTAAAGTGATTTTCATGCTTCCAGGGGCCCTAAACACAACATTTGTGAAATGGTTAACAGTGCATGAAAATGACCAATTTACTCACTCTGAGGTCTCAAAAAGTGTTTCTTCACCCCGTGAAGTAAATGAAATACCATATGGAGGCATTTAATGTTCAAGCAAAAACGGCTGATTTTTGACAAAAGAGATAACACCCCCCCCAGTACGTCATGCTTCAGAAAGGTGAAAAATGGTCCGCTTTCAAATATTTTATTTTTGAACGTCAGTTCACATTTGTAGGTACATCATCAGTTTTAGAGCTAAAATTCGCATGTTTACAGTGATTTTCATGCTTCCAGGGGCCCGGGAAGTTAATTAAAAACCATTTGGAGGCATTTAATGTTCAAGCAAAAACAGCTGATTTTTGACAAAAGAGATAAACCCCCCCCCCCCCCCCCCATTACGTCATGCTTCAGAAAGGTGAAATATGGTCCGTTTTCAAATATTTTATTTTTGAACGTCAGTTCACATTTGTAGGTGGATCATCAGTTTTAGAGCTAAAATTAGCATGTTTAAAGTGATTTTCATGCTTCCAGGGGCCCTAAACACAACATTTGTGGAATGGTTAAAAGTGCATGAAAATGGCCAATTTACTCACTCTGAGGTCTCAAAAAGTGTTTCTTCACCCCGGGAAGTGAATTAAATGCCATTTAGAGGCATTTAATGTTCAAGCAAAAACGGCTGATTTTTGACAAAAGAGATAACACTCCCCCATTACGTCATGCTTCAGAAAGGTTAAAAATGGTCCGTTTTCAAATGTTTTATTTTTGCACGTCAGTTCACATTTGTAGGAAAATCATCAGTTTTAGAGCTAAAATTAGCATGTTTAAAGTGATTTTAAGGCTTCTAGGGGCCCGGGAAGTGAATTGAAAACCATTTGGAGGCATTTCATGTTCAAGCAAAAACAGCAGATTTTTGACAAAAGAGATAACACCCCCCCATTACGTCATGCTTCAGAAAGGTGAAAAATGGTCCGTTTTCAAATGTTTTATTTTTGAACGTCAGTTCACATTTGTAGGTGGATCATCAGTTTTAGAGCTAAAATTAGCTTGTTTAAAGTGATTTCCATGCTTCCAGGGGCCCTAAACACAACATTTGTGGAATGGTTAAAAGTGCATGAAAATGGCCAATTTACTCACTCTGAGGTCTCAAAAAGTCTTTCTTCACCCCGGGAAGTAAATGAAATACCATTTGGAGGCATTTAATGTTCAAGCAAAAACGGCTGATTTTTGACAAAAGAGATAACACCCCCCCCCATTACGTCATGCTTCAGAAAGGTAAAAAATGGTCCGCTTTCAAATGTTTTATTTTTGAATGTCAGTTCACATTTGTAGGTACATCATCAGTTTTAGAGCTAAAATTAGCATGTTTAAAGTGATTTTCATGCTTCCAGGGGCCCTAAACACAACATTTGTGGAATGGTTAAAAGTGCATGAAAATGGCCAATTTACTCACTCTGAGGTCTCAAAAAGTCTTTCTTCACCCCGGGAAGTAAATGAAATACCATTTGGAGGCATTTAATGTTCAAGCAAAAACGGCTGATTTTTGACAAAAGAGATAACACCCCCCCCATTACGTCATGCTTCAGAAAGGTAAAAAATGGTCCGCTTTCAAATGTTTTATTTTTGAATGTCAGTTCACATTTGTAGGTACATCATCAGTTTTAGAGCTAAAATTAGCATGTTTAAAGTGATTTTCATGCTTCCAGGGGCCCGGGAAGTTAATTAAAAACCATTTGGAGGCATTTAATGTTCAAGCAAAAACAGCTGATTTTTGACAAAAGAGATAACACCCCCCCATTACGTCATGCTTCAGAAAGGTGAAATATGGTCCGTTTTCAAATATTTTATTTTTGAACGTCAGTTCACATTTGTAGGTGGATCATCAGTTTTAGAGCTAAAATTAGCATGTTTAAAGTGATTTTCATGCTTTCAGGGGCCCTAAACACAACATTTGTGGAATGGTTAAAAGTGCATGAAAATGGCCAATTTACTCACTCTGAGGTCTCAAAAAGTGTTTCTTCACCCCGGGAAGTGAATTAAATGCCATTTGGAGGCATTTAATGTTCAAGCAAAAACGGCTGATTTTTGACAAAAGAGATAACACTCCCCCATTACGTCATGCTTCAGAAAGGTAAAAAATGGTCCGTTTTCAAATGTTTTATTTTTGCACGTCAGTTCACATTTGTAGGAAAATCATCAGTTTTAGAGCTAATATTAGCATGTTTAAAGTGATTTTAAGGCTTCCAGGGGCCTGGGAAGTGAATTAAAAACCATTTGGAGGCATTTCATGTTCAAGCAAAAACAGCTGATTTTTGACAAAAGAGATAACACCCCCCCATTACGTCATGCTTCAGAAAGGTAAAAAATGGTCCGTTTTCAAATGTTTTATTTTTGAACGTCAGTTCACATTTGTAGGTGGATCATCAGTTTTAGTGCTAAAATTAGCTTGTTTAAAGTGATTTTCATGCTTCCAGGGGCCCTAAACACAACATTTGTGGAATGGTTAAAAGTGCATGAAAATGGTCAATTTACTCACCGTGAGGTCTCAAAAAGTGTTTCTTCAACCCGGGAAGTGAATTAAATACCATTTGGAGGCATTTAATGTTCAAGCAAAAACAGCAGATTTTTGACAAAAGAGATAACACCCCCCCCCCCCATTACGTCATGCTTCAGAAAGGTGCAAAATGGTCCGTTTTCAAATGTTTTATTTTTTAACGTCAGTTCACATTTGTAGGTGGATCATCAGTTTTAGAGCTAAAATTAGCATGTTTAAAGTGATTTTCATGCTTCCAGGGGCCCCAAACACAACATTTGTGGAATGGTTAAAAGTGCATGAAAATGGCCAATTTTCTCACTCTGAGGTCTCAAAAAGTGTTTCTTCACCCCGGGAAGTGAATTAAATACCATTTGGAGGCATTTAATGTTCAAGCAAAAACAGCAGATTTTTGACACAAGAGATAACACCCCCCCATTACGTCATGCTTCAGAAAGGTGCAAAATGGTCCAGTTTCAAATATTTTATTTTTCAACGTCAGTTCACATTTGTAGGTGGATCATCAGTTTTAGAGCTACAATTAGCATGTTTAAAGTGATTTTAAGGCTTCCAGGGGCCCGGGAAGTGAATTAAAAACCATTTGGAGGCATTTAATGTTCAAGCAAAAACAGCTGATTTTTGACAAAAGAGATAACACCCCCCCATTACATCATGCTTCAGAAAGGTGCAAAATGGTCCGTTTTGAAATGTTTTATTTTTGAATGTCAGTTCACATTTGTAGGTGGATCATCAGTTTTAGAGCTAAAATTAGCATGTTTAAAGTGATTTTCATGCTTCCAGGGGCCCTAAACACAACATTTGTGTAATGGTTAAAAGTGCATGAAAATGGCCAATTTACTCACTCTGAGGTCTCAAAAAGTGTTTCTTCACCCCGGGAAGTGAATTAAATACCATTTGGAGGCATTTAATGTTCAAGCAAAAACAGCAGATTTTTGACAAAAGAGATAACACCCCCCATTACGTCATGCTTCAGAAAGGTGCAAAATGGTCCAGTTTCAAATATTTTATTTTTGAACGTCAGTTCACATTTGTAGGTGGATCATCAGTTTTAGAGCTAAAATTAGCATGTTTAAAGTGATTTTAAGGCTTCCAGGGGCCCGGGAAGTGAATTAAAAACCATTTGGAGGCATTTAATGTTCAAGCAAAAACAGCTGATTTTTGACAAAAGAGATAACACCCCCCCTTTACGTCATGCTTCAGAAAGGTGAAAAATGGTCCGTTTTCAAATGTTTTATTTTTGAACGTCAGTTCACATTTGTAGGTGGATCATCAGTTTTAGAGCTACAATTAGCATGTTTAAAGTGATTTTAAGGCTTCCAGGGGCCCGGGAAGTGAATTAAAAACCATTTGGAGGCATTTAATGTTCAAGCAAAAACAGCTGATTTTTGACAAAAGAGATAACACCCCCCCCCATTACGTCATGCTTCAGAAAGGTGAAAAATGGTCCGCTTTCAAATGTTTTATTTTTCAATGTCAGTTCACATTTGTAGGTACATCATCAGTTTTAGAGCTAAAATTAGCATGTTTAAAGTGATTTTCATGCTTCCAGGGGCCCGGGAAGTGAATTAAAAACCATTTGGAGGCATTTAATGTTCAAGCAAAAACAGCTGATTTTTGACAAAAGAGATAACACCCCCCCATTACATCATGCTTCAGAAAGGTGCAAAATGGTCCGTTTTCAAATGTTTTATTTTTGAATGTCAGTTCACATTTGTAGGTGGATCATCAGTTTTAGAGCTAAAATTAGCATGTTTAAAGTGATTTTCATGCTTCCAGGGGCCCTAAACACAACATTTGTGGAACGGTTAAAAGTGCATGAAAATGGCCAATTTACTCACTCTGAGGTCTCAAAAAGTGTTTCTTCACCCCGGGAAGTGAATTAAATACCATTTGGAGGCATTTAATGTTCAAGCAAAAACAGCAGATTTTTGACAAAAGAGATAACACCCCCCCCATTACGTCATGCTTCAGAAAGGTGCAAAATGGTCCAGTTTCAAATATTTTATTTTTCAACGTCAGTTCACATTTGTAGGTGGATCATCAGTTTTAGAGCTACAATTAGCATGTTTAAAGTGATTTTAAGGCTTCCAGGGGCCCGGGAAGTGAATTAAAAACCATTTGGAGGCATTTAATGTTCAAGCAAAAACAGCTGATTTTTGACAAAAGAGATAACACCCCCCCCATTACGTCATGCTTCAGAAAGGTGAAAAATGGTCCGCTTTCAAATGTTTTATTTTTGAATGTCAGTTCACATTTGTAGGTACATCATCAGTTTTAGAGCTAAAATTAGCATGTTTAAAGTGATTTTCATGCTTCCAGGGGCCCGGGAAGTGAATTAAAAACCATTTGGAGGCATTTAATGTTCAAGCAAAAACAGCTGATTTTTGACAAAAGAGATAACACCCCCCCATTACGTCATGCTTCAGAAAGGTGCAAAATGGTCCGTTTTCAAATGTTTTATTTTTGAATGTCAGTTCACATTTGTAGGTGGATCATCAGTTTTAGAGCTAAAATTAGCATGGTTAAAGTGATTTTCATGCTTCCAGGGGCCCTAAACACAACATTTGTGGAATGGTTAAAAGTGCATGAAAATGGCCAATTTACTCACTCTGAGGTCTCAAAAAGTGTTTCTTCACCCCGTGAAGTAAATGAAATACCATATGGAGGCATTTAATGTTCAAGCAAAAACGGCTGATTTTTGACAAAAGAGATAACACCCCCCCCAGTACGTCATGCTTCAGAAAGGTGAAAAATGGTCCGCTTTCAAATATTTTATTTTTGAACGTCAGTTCACATTTGTAGGTACATCATCAGTTTTAGAGCTAAAATTCGCATGTTTACAGTGATTTTCATGCTTCCAGGGGCCCGGGAAGTTAATTAAAAACCATTTGGAGGCATTTAATGTTCAAGCAAAAACAGCTGATTTTTGACAAAAGAGATAACCCCCCCCCCCATTACGTCATGCTTCAGAAAGGTGAAATATGGTCCGTTTTCAAATATTTTATTTTTGAACGTCAGTTCACATTTGTAGGTGGATCATCAGTTTTAGAGCTAAAATTAGCATGTTTAAAGTGATTTTCATGCTTCCAGGGGCCCTAAACACAACATTTGTGGAATGGTTAAAAGTGCATGAAAATGGCCAATTTACTCACTCTGAGGTCTCAAAAAGTGTTTCTTCACCCCGGGAAGTGAATTAAATGCCATTTAGAGGCATTTAATGTTCAAGCAAAAACGGCTGATTTTTGACAAAAGAGATAACACTCCCCCATTACGTCATGCTTCAGAAAGGTTAAAAATGGTCCGTTTTCAAATGTTTTATTTTTGCACGTCAGTTCACATTTGTAGGAAAATCATCAGTTTTAGAGCTAAAATTAGCATGTTTAAAGTGATTTTAAGGCTTCTAGGGGCCCGGGAAGTGAATTGAAAACCATTTGGAGGCATTTCATGTTCAAGCAAAAACAGCAGATTTTTGACAAAAGAGATAACACCCCCCCCATTACGTCATGCTTCAGAAAGGTGAAAAATGGTCCGTTTTCAAATGTTTTATTTTTGAACGTCAGTTCACATTTGTAGGTGGATCATCAGTTTTAGAGCTAAAATTAGCTTGTTTAAAGTGATTTCCATGCTTCCAGGGGCCCTAAACACAACATTTGTGGAATGGTTAAAAGTGCATGAAAATGGCCCATTTACTCACTCTGAGGTCTCAAAAAGTCTTTCTTCACCCCGGGAAGTAAATGAAATACCATTTGGAGGCATTTAATGTTCAAGCAAAAACGGCTGATTTTTGACAAAAGAGATAACACCCCCCCCCATTACGTCATGCTTCAGAAAGGTAAAAAATGGTCCGCTTTCAAATGTTTTATTTTTGAATGTCAGTTCACATTTGTAGGTACATCATCAGTTTTAGAGCTAAAATTAGCATGTTTAAAGTGATTTTCATGCTTCCAGGGGCCCTAAACACAACATTTGTGGAATGGTTAAAAGTGCATGAAAATGGCCAATTTACTCACTCTGAGGTCTCAAAAAGTCTTTCTTCACCCCGGGAAGTAAATGAAATACCATTTGGAGGCATTTAATGTTCAAGCAAAAACGGCTGATTTTTGACAAAAGAGATAACACCCCCCCCATTACGTCATGCTTCAGAAAGGTAAAAAATGGTCCGCTTTCAAATGTTTTATTTTTGAATGTCAGTTCACATTTGTAGGTACATCATCAGTTTTAGAGCTAAAATTAGCATGTTTAAAGTGATTTTCATGCTTCCAGGGGCCCGGGAAGTTAATTAAAAACCATTTGGAGGCATTTAATGTTCAAGCAAAAACAGCTGATTTTTGACAAAAGAGATAACACCCCCCCATTACGTCATGCTTCAGAAAGGTGAAATATGGTCCGTTTTCAAATATTTTATTTTTGAACGTCAGTTCACATTTGTAGGTGGATCATCAGTTTTAGAGCTAAAATTAGCATGTTTAAAGTGATTTTCATGCTTTCAGGGGCCCTAAACACAACATTTGTGGAATGGTTAAAAGTGCATGAAAATGGCCAATTTACTCACTCTGAGGTCTCAAAAAGTGTTTCTTCACCCGGGAAGTGAATTAAATGCCATTTGGAGGCATTTAATGTTCAAGCAAAAACGGCTGATTTTTGACAAAAGAGATAACACTCCCCCATTACGTCATGCTTCAGAAAGGTAAAAAATGGTCAGTTTTCAAATGTTTTATTTTTGCACGTCAGTTCACATTTGTAGGAAAATCATCAGTTTTAGAGCTAATATTAGCATGTTTAAAGTGATTTTAAGGCTTCCAGGGGCCTGGGAAGTGAATTAAAAACCATTTGGAGGCATTTCATGTTCAAGCAAAAACAGCTGATTTTTGACAAAAGAGATAACACCCCCCCATTACGTCATGCTTGAGAAAGGTAAAAAATGGTCCGTTTTCAAATGTTTTATTTTTGAACGTCAGTTCACATTTGTAGGTGGATCATCAGTTTTAGTGCTAAAATTAGCTTGTTTAAAGTGATTTTCATGCTTCCAGGGGCCCTAAACACAACATTTGTGGAATGGTTAAAAGTGCATGAAAATGGTCAATTTACTCACCGTGAGGTCTCAAAAAGTGTTTCTTCAACCCGGGAAGTGAATTAAATACCATTTGGAGGCATTTAATGTTCAAGCAAAAACAGCAGATTTTTGACAAAAGAGATAACACCCCCCCCCCCATTACGTCATGCTTCAGAAAGGTGCAAAATGGTCCGTTTTCAAATGTTTTATTTTTGAACGTCAGTTCACATTTGTAGGTGGATCATCAGTTTTAGAGCTAAAATTAGCATGTTTAAAGTGATTTTCATGCTTCCAGGGGCCCCAAACACAACATTTGTGGAATGGTTAAAAGTGCATGAAAATGGCCAATTTTCTCACTCTGAGGTCTCAAAAAGTGTTTCTTCACCCCGGGAAGTGAATTAAATACCATTTGGAGGCATTTAATGTTCAAGCAAAAACAGCAGATTTTTGACAAAAGAGATAACATCCCCCATTACGTCATGCTTCAGAAAGGTGCAAAATGGTCCAGTTTCAAATATTTTATTTTTGAACGTCAGTTCACATTTGTAGGTGGATCATCAGTTTTAGAGCTAAAATTAGCATGTTTAAAGTGATTTTAAGGCTTCCAGGGGCCCGGGAAGTGAATTAAAAACCATTTGGAGGCATTTAATGTTCAAGCAAAAACAGCTGATTTTTGACAAAAGAGATAACACCCCCCCTTTACGTCATGCTTCAGAAAGGTGAAAAATGGTCCGTTTTCAAATGTTTTATTTTTGAACGTCAGTTCACATTTGTAGGTGGATCATCAGTTTTAGAGCTACAATTAGCATGTTTAAAGTGATTTTAAGGCTTCCAGGGGCCCGGGAAGTGAATTAAAAACCATTTGGAGGCATTTAATGTTCAAGCAAAAACAGCTGATTTTTGACAAAAGAGATAACACCCCCCCCCATTACGTCATGCTTCAGAAAGGTGAAAAATGGTCCGCTTTCAAATGTTTTATTTTTGAATGTCAGTTCACATTTGTAGGTACATCATCAGTTTTAGAGCTAAAATTAGCATGTTTAAAGTGATTTTCATGCTTCCAGGGGCCCGGGAAGTGAATTAAAAACCATTTGGAGGCATTTAATGTTCAAGCAAAAACAGCTGATTTTTGACAAAAGAGATAACACCCCCCCATTACATCATGCTTCAGAAAGGTGCAAAATGGTCCGTTTTCAAATGTTTTATTTTTGAATGTCAGTTCACATTTGTAGGTGGATCATCAGTTTTAGAGCTAAAATTAGCATGTTTAAAGTGATTTTCATGCTTCCAGGGGCCCTAAACACAACATTTGTGGAATGGTTAAAAGTGCATGAAAATGGCCAATTTACTCACTCTGAGGTCTCAAAAAGTGTTTCTTCACCCCGGGAAGTAAATGAAATACCATTTGGAGGCATTTAATGTTCAAGCAAAAACGGCTGATTTTTGACAAAAGAGATAACACCCCCCCATTACGTCATGCTTCAGGAAGGTAAAAAATGGTCCGCTTTCAAATGTTTTATTTTTGAATGTCAGTTCACATTTGTAGGTACATCATCAGTTTTAGAGCTAAAATTAGCATGTTTAAAGTGATTTTCATGCTTCCAGGGGCCCGGGAAGTTAATTAAAAACCATTTGGAGGCATTTAATGTTCAAGCAAAAACAGCTGATTTTTGACAAAAGAGATAACACCCCCCCATTACGTCATGCTTCAGAAAGGTGAAATATGGTCCGTTTTCAAATATTTTATTTTTGAACGTCAGTTCACATTTGTAGGTGGATCATCAGTTTTAGAGCTAAAATTAGCATGTTTAAAGTGATTTTCATGCTTTCAGGGGCCCTAAACACAACATTTGTGGAATGGTTAAAAGTGCATGAAAATGGCCAATTTACTCACTCTGAGGTCTCAAAAAGTGTTTCTTCACCCCGGGAAGTGAATTAAATGCCATTTGGAGGCATTTAATGTTCAAGCAAAAACGGCTGATTTTTGACAAAAGAGATAACACCCCCCCCATTACGTCATGCTTCAGAAAGGTAAAAAATGGTCCGTTTTCAAATGTTTTATTTTTGCACGTCAGTTCACATTTGTAGGAAAATCATCAGTTTTAGAGCTAATATTAGCATGTTTAAAGTGATTTTAAGGCTTCCAGGGGCCTGGGAAGTGAATTAAAAACCATTTGGAGGCATTTCATGTTCAAGCAAAAACAGCTGATTTTTGACAAAAGAGATAACACCCCCCCATTACGTCATGCTTCAGAAAGGTAAAAAATGGTCCGTTTTCAAATGTTTTATTTTTGAACGTCAGTTCACATTTGTAGGTGGATCATCAGTTTTAGTGCTAAAATTAGCTTGTTTAAAGTGATTTTCATGCTTCCAGGGGCCCTAAACACAACATTTGTGGAATGGTTAAAAGTGCATGAAAATGGTCAATTTACTCACCGTGAGGTCTCAAAAAGTGTTTCTTCAACCCGGGAAGTGAATTAAATACCATTTGGAGGCATTTAATGTTCAAGCAAAAACAGCAGATTTTTGACAAAAGAGATAACACCCCCCCCCCCCATTACGTCATGCTTCAGAAAGGTGCAAAATGGTCCGTTTTCAAATGTTTTATTTTTGAACGTCAGTTCACATTTGTAGGTGGATCATCAGTTTTAGAGCTAAAATTAGCATGTTTAAAGTGATTTTCATGCTTCCAGGGGCCCCAAACACAACATTTGTGGAATGGTTAAAAGTGCATGAAAATGGCCAATTTTCTCACTCTGAGGTCTCAAAAAGTGTTTCTTCACCCCGGGAAGTGAATTAAATACCATTTGGAGGCATTTAATGTTCAAGCAAAAACAGCAGATTTTTGACACAAGAGATAACACCCCCCCATTACGTCATGCTTCAGAAAGGTGCAAAATGGTCCAGTTTCAAATATTTTATTTTTCAACGTCAGTTCACATTTGTAGGTGGATCATCAGTTTTAGAGCTACAATTAGCATGTTTAAAGTGATTTTAAGGCTTCCAGGGGCCCGGGAAGTGAATTAAAAACCATTTGGAGGCATTTAATGTTCAAGCAAAAACAGCTGATTTTTGACAAAAGAGATAACACCCCCCCATTACATCATGCTTCAGAAAGGTGCAAAATGGTCCGTTTTGAAATGTTTTATTTTTGAATGTCAGTTCACATTTGTAGGTGGATCATCAGTTTTAGAGCTAAAATTAGCATGTTTAAAGTGATTTTCATGCTTCCAGGGGCCCTAAACACAACATTTGTGGAATGGTTAAAAGTGCATGAAAATGGCCAATTTACTCACTCTGAGGTCTCAAAAAGTGTTTCTTCACCCCGGGAAGTGAATTAAATACCATTTGGAGGCATTTAATGTTCAAGCAAAAACAGCAGATTTTTGACAAAAGAGATAACACCCCCCATTACGTCATGCTTCAGAAAGGTGCAAAATGGTCCAGTTTCAAATATTTTATTTTTGAACGTCAGTTCACATTTGTAGGTGGATCATCAGTTTTAGAGCTAAAATTAGCATGTTTAAAGTGATTTTAAGGCTTCCAGGGGCCCGGGAAGTGAATTAAAAACCATTTGGAGGCATTTAATGTTCAAGCAAAAACAGCTGATTTTTGACAAAAGAGATAACACCCCCCCATTACGTCATGCTTCAGAAAGGTGAAATATGGTCCGTTTTCAAATATTTTATTTTTGAACGTCAGTTCACATTTGTAGGTGGATCATCAGTTTTAGAGCTAAAATTAGCATGTTTAAAGTGATTTTCATGCTTTCAGGGGCCCTAAACACAACATTTGTGGAATGGTTAAAAGTGCATGAAAATGGCCAATTTACTCACTCTGAGGTCTCAAAAAGTGTTTCTTCACCCCGGGAAGTGAATTAAATGCCATTTGGAGGCATTTAATGTTCAAGCAAAAACGGCTGATTTTTGACAAAAGAGATAACACCCCCCCCATTACGTCATGCTTCAGAAAGGTAAAAAATGGTCCGTTTTCAAATGTTTTATTTTTGCACGTCAGTTCACATTTGTAGGAAAATCATCAGTTTTAGAGCTAATATTAGCATGTTTAAAGTGATTTTAAGGCTTCCAGGGGCCTGGGAAGTGAATTAAAAACCATTTGGAGGCATTTCATGTTCAAGCAAAAACAGCTGATTTTTGACAAAAGAGATAACACCCCCCCATTACGTCATGCTTCAGAAAGGTAAAAAATGGTCCGTTTTCAAATGTTTTATTTTTGAACGTCAGTTCACATTTGTAGGTGGATCATCAGTTTTAGTGCTAAAATTAGCTTGTTTAAAGTGATTTTCATGCTTCCAGGGGCCCTAAACACAACATTTGTGGAATGGTTAAAAGTGCATGAAAATGGTCAATTTACTCACCGTGAGGTCTCAAAAAGTGTTTCTTCAACCCGGGAAGTGAATTAAATACCATTTGGAGGCATTTAATGTTCAACAAAAACAGCAGATTTTTGACAAAAGAGATAACACCCCCCCCCCATTACGTCATGCTTCAGAAAGGTGCAAAATGGTCCGTTTTTAAATGTTTTATTTTTGAACGTCAGTTCACATTTGTAGGTGGATCATCAGTTTTAGAGCTAAAATTAGCATGTTTAAAGTGATTTTCATGCTTCCAGGGGCCCCAAACACAACATTTGTGGAATGGTTAAAAGTGCATGAAAATGGCCAATTTTCTCACTCTGAGGTCTCAAAAAGTGTTTCTTCACCCCGGGAAGTGAATTAAATACCATTTGGAGGCATTTAATGTTCAAGCAAAAACAGCAGATTTTTGACACAAGAGATAACACCCCCCCATTACGTCATGCTTCAGAAAGGTGCAAAATGGTCCAGTTTCAAATATTTTATTTTTCAACGTCAGTTCACATTTGTAGGTGGATCATCAGTTTTAGAGCTACAATTAGCATGTTTAAAGTGATTTTAAGGCTTCCAGGGGCCCGGGAAGTGAATTAAAAACCATTTGGAGGCATTTAATGTTCAAGCAAAAACAGCTGATTTTTGACAAAAGAGATAACACCCCCCCATTACATCATGCTTCAGAAAGGTGCAAAATGGTCCGTTTTGAAATGTTTTATTTTTGAATGTCAGTTCACATTTGTAGGTGGATCATCAGTTTTAGAGCTAAAATTAGCATGTTTAAAGTGATTTTCATGCTTCCAGGGGCCCTAAACACAACATTTGTGGAATGGTTAAAAGTGCATGAAAATGGCCAATTTACTCACTCTGAGGTCTCAAAAAGTGTTTCTTCACCCCGGGATGTGAATTAAATACCATTTGGAGGCATTTAATGTTCAAGCAAAAACAGCAGATTTTTGACAAAAGAGATAACACCCCCCATTACGTCATGCTTCAGAAAGGTGCAAAATGGTCCAGTTTCAAATATTTTTTTTTTGAACGTCAGTTCACATTTGTAGGTGGATCATCAGTTTTAGAGCTAAAATTAGCATGTTTAAAGTGATTTTAAGGCTTCCAGGGGCCCGGGAAGTGAATTAAAAACCATTTGGAGGCATTTAATGTTCAAGCAAAAACAGCTGATTTTTGACAAAAGAGATAACACCCCCCCTTTACGTCATGCTTCAGAAAGGTGAAAAATGGTCCGTTTTCAAATGTTTTATTTTTGAACGTCAGTTCACATTTGTAGGTGGATCATCAGTTTTAGAGCTACAATTAGCATGTTTAAAGTGATTTTAAGGCTTCCAGGGGCCCGGGAAGTGAATTAAAAACCATTTGGAGGCATTTAATGTTGAAGCAAAAACAGCTGATTTTTGACAAAAGAGATAACACCCCCCCCCCATTACGTCATGCTTCAGAAAGGTGAAAAATGGTCCGCTTTCAAATGTTTTATTTTTGAATGTCAGTTCACATTTGTAGGTACATCATCAGTTTTAGAGCTAAAATTAGCATGTTTAAAGTGATTTTCATGCTTCCAGGGGCCCGGGAAGTGAATTAAAAACCATTTGGAGGCATTTAATGTTCAAGCAAAAACAGCTGATTTTTGACAAAAGAGATAACACCCCCCCATTACATCATGCTTCAGAAAGGTGCAAAATGGTCCGTTTTCAAATGTTTTATTTTTGAATGTCAGTTCACATTTGTAGGTGGATCATCAGTTTTAGAGCTAAAATTAGCATGTTTAAAGTGATTTTCATGCTTCCAGGGGCCCTAAACACAACATTTGTGGAACGGTTAAAAGTGCATGAAAATGGCCAATTTACTCACTCTGAGGTCTCAAAAAGTGTTTCTTCACCCCGGGAAGTGAATTAAATACCATTTGGAGGCATTTAATGTTCAAGCAAAAACAGCAGATTTTTGACAAAAGAGATAACACCCCCCCATTACGTCATGCTTCAGAAAGGTGCAAAATGGTCCAGTTTCAAATATTTTATTTTTCAACGTCAGTTCACATTTGTAGGTGGATCATCAGTTTTAGAGCTACAATTAGCATGTTTAAAGTGATTTTAAGGCTTCCAGGGGCCCGGGAAGTGAATTAAAAACCATTTGGAGGCATTTAATGTTCAAGCAAAAACAGCTGATTTTTGACAAAAGAGATAACACCCCCCCCATTACGTCATGCTTCAGAAAGGTGAAAAATGGTCCGCTTTCAAATGTTTTATTTTTGAATGTCAGTTCACATTTGTAGGTACATCATCAGTTTTAGAGCTAAAATTAGCATGTTTAAAGTGATTTTCATGCTTCCAGGGGCCCGGGAAGTGAATTAAAAACCATTTGGAGGCATTTAATGTTCAAGCAAAAACAGCTGATTTTTGACAAAAGAGATAACACCCCCCCATTACGTCATGCTTCAGAAAGGTGCAAAATGGTCCGTTTTCAAATGTTTTATTTTTGAATGTCAGTTCACATTTGTAGGTGGATCATCAGTTTTAGAGCTAAAATTAGCATGTTTAAAGTGATTTTCATGCTTCCAGGGGCCCTAAACACAACATTTGTGGAATGGTTAAAAGTGCATGAAAATGGCCAATTTTCTCACTCTGAGGTCTCAAAAAGTGTTTCTTCACCCCGGGAAGTGAATTAAATACCATTTGGAGGCATTTAATGTTCAAGCAAAAACAGCAGATTTTTGACACAAGAGATAACACCCCCCCATTACGTCATGCTTCAGAAAGGTGCAAAATGGTCCAGTTTCAAATATTTTATTTTTCAACGTCAGTTCACATTTGTAGGTGGATCATCAGTTTTAGAGCTACAATTAGCATGTTTAAAGTGATTTTAAGGCTTCCAGGGGCCCGGGAAGTGAATTAAAAACCATTTGGAGGCATTTAATGTTCAAGCAAAAACAGCTGATTTTTGACAAAAGAGATAACACCCCCCCCCCATTACGTCATGCTTCAGAAAGGTGAAAAATGGTCCGCTTTCAAATGTTTTATTTTTGAATGTCAGTTCACATTTGTAGGTACATCATCAGTTTTAGAGCTAAAATTAGCATGTTTAAAGTGATTTTCATGCTTCCAGGGGCCCGGGAAGTGAATTAAAAACCATTTGGAGGCATTTAATGTTCAAGCAAAAACAGCTGATTTTTGACAAAAGAGATAACACCCCCCCATTACGTCATGCTTCAGAAAGGTGCAAAATGGTCCGTTTTCAAATGTTTTATTTTTGAATGTCAGTTCACATTTGTAGGTGGATCATCAGTTTTAGAGCTAAAATTAGCATGTTTAAAGTGATTTTCATGCTTCCAGGGGCCCTAAACACAACATTTGTGGAATGGTTAAAAGTGCATGAAAATGGCCAATTTACTCACTCTGAGGTCTCAAAAAGTGTTTCTTCACCCTGGGAAGTGAATTAAATACCATTTGGAGGCATTTAATGTTCAAGCAAAAACAGCAGATTTTTGACAAAAGAGATAACTCCCCCCATTACGTCATGCTTCAGAAAGGTGCAAAATGGTCCAGTTTCAAATATTTTATTTTTGAACGTCAGTTCACATTTGTAGGTGGATCATCAGTTTTAGAGCTAAAATTAGCATGTTTAAAGTTATTTTAAGGCTTCCAGGGGCCCGGGAAGTGAATTAAAAACCATTTGGAGGCATTTAATGTTCAAGCAAAAACAGCTGATTTTTGACAAAAGAGATAACACCCCCCCCATTACGTCATGCTTCAGAAAGGTGAAAAATGGTCCGTTTTCAAATGTTTTATTTTTGAACGTCAGTTCACATTTGTAGGTGGATCGTCAGTTTTAGAGCTAAAATTAGCATGTTTAAAGTGATTTTCATGCTTCTAGGGGCCCTAAACACAACATTTGTGGAATGGTTAAAAGTGCATGAAAATGGCCAATTTACTCACACTGAGGTCTCAAAAAGTGTTTCTTCACCCCGGGAAGTAGATGAAATACCATTTGGAGGCATTTAATGTTCAAGCAAAAACGGCTGATTTTTGACAAAAGAGATAACACCCCCCCATTACGTCATGCTTCAGAAAGGTGAAAAATGGTCCGCTTTCAAATGTTTTATTTTTGAATGTCAGTTCACATTTGTAGGTACATCATCAGTTTTAGAGCTAAAATTAGCATGTTTAAAGTGATTTTCATGCTTCCAGGGGCGCGGGAAGTTAATTAAAAACCATTTGGAGGCATTTAATGTTCAAGCAAAAACAGCTGATTTTTGACAAAAGAGATATCACCCCCCCATTACGTCATGCTTCAGAAAGGTGCAAAATGGTCCAGTTTCAAATATTTTATTTTTGAACGTCAGTTCACATTTGTAGGTGGATCATCAGTTTTAGAGCTAAAATTAGCATGTTTAAAGTGATTTTCATGCTTTCAGGGGCCCTAAACACAACATTTGTGGAATGGTTAAAAGTGCATGAAAATGGCCAATTTACTCACTCTGAGGTCTCAAAAAGTGTTTCTTCACCCCGGGAAGTGAATTAAATGCCATTTGGAGGCATTTAATGTTCAAGCAAAAACGGCTGATTTTTGACAAAAGACTCCCCCATTACGTCATGCTTCAGAAAGGTAAAAAATGGTCCGTTTTCAAATGTTTTATTTTTGCACGTCAGTTCACATTTGTAGGAAAATCATCAGTTTTAGAGCTAATATTAGCATGTTTAAAGTGATTTTAAGGCTTCCAGGGGCCTGGGAAGTGAATTAAAAACCATTTGGAGGCATTTCATGTTCAAGCAAAAACAGCTGATTTTTGACAAAAGAGATAACACCCCCCATTACGTCATGCTTCAGAAAGGTAAAAAATGGTCCGTTTTCAAATGTTTTATTTTTGAACGTCAGTTCACATTTGTAGGTGGATCATCAGTTTTAGTGCTAAAATTAGCTTGTTTTAAGTGATTTTCATGCTTCCAGGGGCCCTAAACACAACATTTGTGGAATGGTTAAAAGTGCATGAAAATGGTCAATTTATTCACCGTGAGGTCTCAAAAAGTGTTTCTTCAACCCGGGAAGTGAATTAAATACCATTTGGAGGCATTTAATGTTCAACAAAAACAGCAGATTTTTGACAAAAGAGATAACACCCCCCCCCATTACGTCATGCTTCAGAAAGGTGCAAAATGGTCCGTTTTCAAATGTTTTATTTTTGAACGTCAGTTCACATTTGTAGGTGGATCATCAGTTTTAGAGCTAAAATTAGCATGTTTAAAGTGATTTTCATGCTTCCAGGGGCCCCAAACACAACATTTGTGGAATGGTTAAAAGTGCATGAAAATGGCCAATTTTCTCACTCTGAGGTCTCAAAAAGTGTTTCTTCACCCCGGGAAGTGAATTAAATACCATTTGGAGGCATTTAATGTTCAAGCAAAAACAGCAGATTTTTGACACAAGAGATAACACCCCCCCATTACGTCATGCTTCAGAAAGGTGCAAAATGGTCCGTTTTGAAATGTTTTATTTTTGAATGTCAGTTCACATTTGTAGGTGGATCATCAGTTTTAGAGCTAAAATTAGCATGTTTAAAGTGATTTTCATGCTTCCAGGGGCCCTAAACACAACATTTGTGGAATGGTTAAAAGTGCATGAAAATGGCCAATTTACTCACTCTGAGGTCTCAAAAAGTGTTTCTTCACCCCGGGAAGTGAATTAAATACCATTTGGAGGCATTTAATGTTCAACAAAAACAGCAGATTTTTGACAAAAGAGATAACACCCCCCCCCCCATTACGTCATGCTTCAGAAAGGTGCAAAATGGTCAGTTTTCAAATGTTTTATTTTTGAACGTCAGTTCACATTTGTAGGTGGATCATCAGTTTTAGAGCTAAAATTAGCATGTTTAAAGTGATTTTCATGCTTCCAGGGGCCCCAAACACAACATTTGTGGAATGGTTAAAAGTGCATGAAAATGGCCAATTTTCTCACTCTGAGGTCTCAAAAAGTGTTTCTTCACCCCGGGAAGTGAATTAAATACCATTTGGAGGCATTTAATGTTCAAGCAAAAACAGCAGATTTTTGACACAAGAGATAACACCCCCCCATTACGTCATGCTTCAGAAAGGTGCAAAATGGTCCAGTTTCAAATATTTTATTTTTGAACGTCAGTTCACATTTGTAGGTGGATCATCAGTTTTAGAGCTAAAATTAGCATGTTTAAAGTGATTTTAAGGCTTCCAGGGGCCCGGGAAGTGAATTAAAAACCATTTGGAGGCATTTAACCCCTTAAGTGCTGCCGTCGGCCAACGGTCGTCACGGGCACTACCTCCCCAGTGCTGCGCACGACCGTTGGACGTCCAGTTCAGCACCGGATAATGGACAGCGCAGCACTGGGGAGGTTTGTTTACTAGCTTTAAAGGGGTTAATGTTCAAGCAAAAACAGCTGATTTTTGACAAAAGAGATAACACCCCCCCCATTACGTCATGCTTCAGAAAGGTGAAAAATGGTCCGCTTTCAAATGTTTTATTTTTGAATGTCAGTTCACATTTGTAGGTACATCATCAGTTTTAGAGCTAAAATTAGCATGTTTAAAGTGATTTTCATGCTTCCAGGGGCCCGGGAAGTGAATTAAAAACCATTTGGAGGCATTTAATGTTCAAGCAAAAACAGCTGATTTTTGACAAAAGAGATAACACCCCCCCATTACATCATGCTTCAGAAAGGTGCAAAATGGTCCGTTTTCAAATGTTTTATTTTTGAATGTCAGTTCACATTTGTAGGTGGATCATCAGTTTTAGAGCTAAAATTAGCATGTTTAAAGTGATTTTCATGCTTCCAGGGGCCCTAAACACAACATTTGTGGAACGGTTAAAAGTGCATGAAAATGGCCAATTTACTCACTCTGAGGTCTCAAAAAGTGTTTCTTCACCCCGGGAAGTGAATTAAATACCATTTGGAGGCATTTAATGTTCAAGCAAAAACAGCAGATTTTTGACAAAAGAGATAACACCCCCCCATTACGTCATGCTTCAGAAAGGTGCAAAATGGTCCAGTTTCAAATATTTTATTTTTCAACGTCAGTTCACATTTGTAGGTGGATCATCAGTTTTAGAGCTACAATTAGCATGTTTAAAGTGATTTTAAGGCTTCCAGGGGCCCGGGAAGTGAATTAAAAACCATTTGGAGGCATTTAATGTTCAAGCAAAAACAGCTGATTTTTGACAAAAGAGATAACACCCCCCCCATTACGTCATGCTTCAGAAAGGTGAAAAATGGTCCGCTTTCAAATGTTTTATTTTTGAATGTCAGTTCACATTTGTAGGTACATCATCAGTTTTAGAGCTAAAATTAGCATGTTTAAAGTGATTTTCATGCTTCCAGGGGCCCGGGAAGTGAATTAAAAACCATTTGGAGGCATTTAATGTTCAAGCAAAAACAGCTGATTTTTGACAAAAGAGATAACACCCCCCCATTACGTCATGCTTCAGAAAGGTGCAAAATGGTCCGTTTTCAAATGTTTTATTTTTGAATGTCAGTTCACATTTGTAGGTGGATCATCAGTTTTAGAGCTAAAATTAGCATGTTTAAAGTGATTTTAAGGGTTCCAGGGGCCCGGGAAATGAATTAAAAACCATTTGGAGGCATTTAATGTTCAAGCAAAAACAGCTGATTTTTGACAAAAGAGATAACACCCCCCCATTACGTCATGCTTCAGAAAGGTGAAAAATGGTCCGCTTTCAAATGTTTTATTTTTGAATGTCAGTTCACATTTGTAGGTACATCATCAGTTTTAGAGCTAAAATTAGCATGTTTAAAGTGATTTTCATGCTTCCAGGGGCCCGGGAAGTGAATTAAAAACCATTTGGAGGCATTTAATGTTCAAGCAAAAACAGCTGATTTTTGACAAGAGAGATAACACCCCCCCATTACGTCATGCTTCAGAAAGGTGCAAAATGGTCCGTTTTCAAATGTTTTATTTTTGAATGTCAGTTCACATTTGTAGGTGGATCATCAGTTTTAGAGCTAAAATTAGCATGTTTAAAGTGATTTTCATGCTTCCAGGGGCCCTAAACACAACATTTGTGGAATGGTTAAAAGTGCATGAAAATGGCCAATTTACTCACTCTGAGGTCTCAAAAAGTGTTTCTTCACCCTGGGAAGTGAATTAAATACCATTTGGAGGCATTTAATGTTCAAGCAAAAACAGCAGATTTTTGACAAAAGAGATAACACCCCCCATTACGTCATGCTTCAGAAAGGTGCAAAATGGTCCAGTTTCAAATATTTTATTTTTGAACGTCAGTTCACATTTGTAGGTGGATCATCAGTTTTAGAGCTAAAATTAGCATGTTTAAAGTGATTTTCATGCTTCCAGGGGCCCTAAACACAACATTTGTGGAATGGTTAAAAGTGCATGAAAATGGCCAATTTACTCACTCTGAGGTCTCAAAAAGTGTTTCTTCAACCCGGGAAATGAATTAAATACCATTTGGAGGCATTTAATGTTCAAGCAAAAATGGCTGATTTTTGATAAAAGAGATAACACCCCCCATTACGTCATGCTTCAGAAAGGTGCAAAATTGTCCAGTTTCAAATATTTTATTTTTGAACGTCAGTTCACATTTGTAGGTGGATCATCAGTTTTAGAGCTAAAATTAGCATATTTAAAGTGATTTTAAGGCTTCCAGGGGCCCAGGAAGTGAATTAAAAACCATTTGGAGGCATTTAATGTTCAAGCAAAAACAGCTGATTTTTGACAAAAGAGATAACACCCCCATTACGTCATGCTTCAGAAAGGTGAAAAATGGTCCATTTTCAAATGTTTTATTTTTGAACGTCAGTTCACATTTGTAGGTGGATCATCAGTTTTAGAGCTAAAATTAGCATGTTTAAAATGATTTTCATGCTTCTATGGGCCCTAAACACAACATTTGTGGAATGGTTAAAAGTGCATGAAAATGGCCAATTTACTGACTCTGAGGTCTCAAAAAGTGTTTCTTCACCCCGGGAAGTAAATGAAATACCATTTGGAGGCATTTAATGTTCAAGCAAAAACGGCTGATTTTTGACAAAAGAGATAACACCCCCCCCATTACGTCATGCTTCAGAAAGGTGAAAAATGGCCCGCTTTCAAATGTTTTATTTTTGAATGTCAGTTCACATTTGTAGGTACATCATCAGTTTTAGAGCTAAAATTAGCATGTTTACAGTGATTTTCATGCTTCCAGGGGCCCGGGAAGTTAATTAAAAACCATTTGGAGGCATTTAATGTTCAAGCAAAAACAGCTGATTTTTGACAAAAGAGATAACACCCCCCATTACGTCATGCTTCAGAAAGGTGAAATATGGTCCGTTTTCAAATATTTTATTTTTGAACGTCAGTTCACATTTGTAGGTGGATCATCAGTTTTAGAGCTAAAATTAGCTTGTTTAAAGTGATTTCCATGCTTCCAGGGGCCCTAAACACAACATTTGTGGAATGGTTAAAAGTGCATGAAAATGGCCAATTTACTCACTCTGAGGTCTCAAAAAGTGTTTCTTCACCCCGGGAAGTGAATTAAATACCATTTAGAGGCATTTAATGTTCAAGCAAAAACGGCTGATTTTTGACAAAAGAGATAACACACCCCATTACGTCTTGCTTCAGAAAGGTGAAAAATGGTCAATTTTCAAATGTTTTATTTTTGAATGTCAGTTCACATTTGTAGGTAGATCATCAGTTTTAGAGCTAAAATTAGCATGTTTAAAGTGATTTTCATGCTTCCAGGGGCCCTAAACACAACGTTTGTGGAATGGTTAAAAGTGCATGAAAATGGCCAATTTACTCACTCTGAGGTCTCAAAAAGTGTTTCTTCACCCCGGGAAGTAAATGAAATACCATTTGGAGGCATTTAATGTTCAAGCAAAAACGGCTGATTTTTGACAAAAGAGATAACACCCCACCCCCATTACGTCATGCTTCAGAAAGGTGAAAAATGGTCCGCTTTCAAATGTTTTATTTTTGAATGTCAGTTCACATTTGTAGGTACATCATCAGTTTTAGAGCTAAAATTAGCATGTTTAAAGTGATTTTCATGCTTCCAGGGGCCCGGGAAGTTAATTAAAAACCATTTGGAGGCATTTAATGTTCAAGCAAAAACAGCTGATTTTTGACAAAAGAGATAACACCCCCCCATTACGTCATGCTTCAGAAAGGTGAAATATGGTCCGTTTTCAAATATTTTATTTTTGAACGTCAGTTCACATTTGTAGGTGGATCATCAGTTTTAGAGCTAAAATTAGCATGTTTAAAGTGATTTTCATGCTTCCAGGGGCCCTAAACACAACATTTGTGGAATGGTTAAAAGTGCATGAAATGGCCAATTTACTCACTCTGAGGTCTCAAAAAGTGGTTCTTCACCCCGGGAAGTGAATTAAATGCCATTTGGAGGCATTTAATGTTCAAGCAAAAACGGCTGATTTTTGACAAAAGAGATAACACTCCCCCATTACGTCATGCTTCAGAAAGGTAAAAAATGGTCCGTTTTCAAATGTTTTATTTTTGCACGTCAGTTCACATTTGTAGGAAAATCATCAGTTTTAGAGCTAAAATTAGCATGTTTAAAGTGATTTTCATGCTTCCAGGGGCCCGGGAAGTGAATTAAAAACCATTTGGAGGCATTTCATGTTCAAGCAAAAACAGCTGATTTTTGACAAAAGAGATAACACCCCCCCATTACGTCATGCTTCAGAAAGGTGAAAAATGGTCCATTTTCAAATGTTTTATTTTTGAACGTCAGTTCACATTTGTAGGTGGATCATCAGTTTTAGAGCTAAAATTAGCTTGTTTAAAGTGATTTTCATGCTTCCAGGGGCCCTAAACACAACATTTGTGGAATGGTTAAAAGTACATGAAAATGGCCAATTTACTCACTCTGAGGTCTCAAAAAGTGTTTCTTCACCCCGGGAAGTGAATTAAATACCATTTAGAGGCATTTAATGTTCAAGCAAAAACGGCTGATTTTTGACAAAAGAGATAACACCCCCATTACGTCTTGCTTCAGAAAGGTGAAAAATGGTCCATTTTCAAATGTTTTATTTTTGAATGTCAGTTCACATTTGTAGGTAGATCATCAGTTTTAGAGCTAAAATTAGCATGTTTAAAGTGATTTTCAGGCTTCCAGGGGCCCTAAACACAACATTTGTGGAATGGTTAAAAGTGCATGAAAATGGCCAATTTACTCACTCTGAGGTCTCAAAAAGTGTTTCTTCAACCCGGGAAGTGAATTAAATACCATTTGGAGGCATTTAATGTTCAAGCAAAAACAGCAGATTTTTGACAAAAGAGATAACCCCCCCCATTACGTCATGCTTCAGAAAGGTGCAAAATGGTCCGTTTTCAAATGTTTTATTTTTGAACGTCAGTTCACATTTGTAAGTGGATCATCAGTTTTAGAGCTAAAATTAGCATGTTTAAAGTGATTTTCATGCTTCCAGGGGCCCGGGAAGTGAATTAAAAACCATTTGGAGGCATTTAATGTTCAAGTAAAAACAGCTGATTTTAGACAAAAGAGATAACACCCCCCCCCCATTACGTCATGCTTCAGAAAGGTGAAAAATGGTCCGCTTTCAAATGTTTTATTTTTGAATGTCAGTTCACATTTGTAGGTACATCATCAGTTTTAGAGCTAAAATTAGCATGTTTAAAGTGATTTTCATGCTTCCAGGGGCCCGGGAAGTGAATTAAATACCATTTGGAGGCATTTAATATTCAAGCAACGGCTGATTTTTGACAAAAGAGATAACACCCCCCATTACGTCATGCTTCAGAAAGGTGAAAAATGGTCCGCTTTCAAATGTTTTATTTTTGAACGTCAGTTCACATTTGTAGGTAGATAATCAGTTTTAGAGCTAAAATTGGCATGTTTAAAGTGATTTTCATGCTTCCAGGGGCCCTAAACACAACATTTGTGGAATGGTTAAAAGTGCATGAAAATGGCCAATTTACTCACTCTGACGTCTCAAAAAGTGTTTCTGCACCCCGGGAAGTGAATTAAATGCCATTTGGAGGCATTTAATGTTCAAGCAAAAACTGCAGATTTTTGACAAAAGAGATAACACTCCCCCATTAGGTCATGCTTCAGAAAGGTGAAAAATGGTCCGTTTTCAAATGTTTTATTTTTGAACGTCAGTTCACATTTGTAGGTGGATCATCAGTTTTAGAGCTAAAATTAGCTTGTTTAAAGTGATTTTCATGCTTCCAGGGGCCCTAAACACAACATTTGTGGAATGGTTAAAAGTGCATGAAAATGGCCAATTTACTCACTCTGAGGTCTCAAAAAGTGTTTCTTCACCCCGGGAAGTGAATCAAATACCATTTAGAGGCATTTAATGTTCAAGCAAAAACGGCTGATTTTTGACAAAAGAGATAACACCCCCATTACGTCATGCTTCAGAAAGGTGAAAAATGGCCCGTTTTCAAAGGTTTTATTTTTTAACGTCAGTTCATATTTGTAGGTAGATCATCAGTTTTAGAGCAAAAATTAGCATGTTTAAAGTGATTTTCATGCTTCCAGGGGCCCTAAACACAACATTTGTGAAATGGTTAACAGTGCATAAAAATGGCCAATTTACTCACTCTGACGTCTCAAAAAGTGTTTCTTCACACCGGGAAGTGAATTAAA
Source organism: Lissotriton helveticus (assembly GCF_964261635.1). Lineage (NCBI taxonomy): Eukaryota > Metazoa > Chordata > Amphibia > Caudata > Salamandridae > Lissotriton > Lissotriton helveticus. The sequence continues at coordinate 1,271,844,471 of NC_136061.1, forward strand.
TACCATTTGGAGGCATTTAATGTTCAAGCAAAAACGGCTGATTTTTGATAAAAGAGATAACACCCCCCTATTACGTCTTGCTTCAGAAAGGTGAAAAATGGTCCATTTTTAAATGTTTTATTTTTGAATGTCAGTTCACATTTGTAGGTAGATCATCAGTTTTAGAGCTAAAATTAGCATGTTTAAAGTGATTTTCATGCTTCCAGGGGCCCTAAACACAACATTTGTGAAATGGTTAACAGTGCATAAAAATGGCCAATTTACTCACTCTGACGTCTCAAAAAGTGTTTCTTCACACCGGGAAGTGAATTAAATACCATTTGGAGGCATTTAATGTTCAAGCAAAAACGGCTGATTTTTGATAAAAGAGATAACACCCCCCCATTACGTCTTGCTTCAGAAAGGTGAAAAATGGTCCATTTTTAAATGTTTTATTTTTGAATGTCAGTTCACATTTGTAGGTAGATCATCAGTTTTAGAGCTAAAATTAGCATGTTTAAAGTGATTTTCATGCTTCCAGGGGCCCTAAACACAACATTTGTGGAATGGTTAAAAGTGCATGAAAATTGCCAATTTACTCACTCTGAGGTCTCAAAAAGTGTTTCTTCACCCTGGGAAGTGAATTAAGTACCATTTGGAGGCATTTAATGTTCAAGCAAAAACAGCAGATTTTTGACAAAAGAGATAACACCCCCCATTACGTCATGCTTCAGAAAGGTGCAAAATGGTCCAGTTTCAAATATTTTATTTTTGAACGTCAGTTCACATTTGTAGGTGGATCATCAGTTTTAGAGCTAAAATTAGCATATTTAAAGTGATTTTAAGGCTTCCAGGGGCCCGGGAAGTGAATTAAAAACCATTTGGAGGCATTTAATGTTCAAGCAAAAACAGCTGATTTTTGACAAAAGAGATAACACCCCCATTACGTCATGCTTCAGAAAGGTGAAAAATGGTCCATTTTCAAATGTTTTATTTTTGAACGTCAGTTCACATTTGTAGGTGGATCATCAGTTTTAGAGCTAAAATTAGCATGTTTAAAATGATTTTCATGCTTCTATGGGCCCTAAAGACAACATTTGTGGAATGGTTAAAAGTGCATGAAAATGGCCAATTTACTGACTCTGAGGTCTCAAAAAGTGTTTCTTCACCCCGGGAAGTAAATGAAATACCATTTGGAGGCATTTAATGTTCAAGCAAAAACGGCTGATTTTTGACAAAAGAGATAACACCCCCCCATTACGTCATGCTTCAGAAAGGTGAAAAATGGTCCGCTTTCAAATGTTTTATTTTTGAATGTCACTTCACATTTGTAGGTACATCATCAGTTTTAGAGCTAAAATTAGCATGTTTACAGTGATTTTCATGCTTCCAGGGGCCCGGGAAGTTAATTAAAAACCATTTGGAGGCATTTAATGTTCAAGCAAAAACAGCTGATTTTTGACAAAAGAGATAACACCCCCCCCCATTACGTCATGCTTCAGAAAGGTGAAATATGGTCCGTTTTCAAATATTTTATTTTTGAACGTCAGTTCACATTTGTAGGTGGATCATCAGTTTTAGAGCTAAAATTAGCATGTTTAAAGTGATTTTCATGCTTCCAGCGGCCCTAAACACAACATTTGTGGAATGGTTAAAAGTGCATGAAAATGGCCAATTTACTCACTCTGAGGTCTCAAAAAGTGTTTCTTCACCCCGGGAAGTGAATTAAATGCCATTTAGAGGCATTTAATGTTCAAGCAAAAACGGCTGATTTTTGACAAAAGAGATAACACTCCCCCATTACGTCATGCTTCAGAAAGGTTAAAAATGGTCCGTTTTCAAATGTTTTATTTTTGCACGTCAGTTCACATTTGTAGGAAAATCATCAGTTTTAGAGCTAAAATTAGCATGTTTAAAGTGATTTTAAGGCTTCCAGGGGCCCGGGAAGTGAATTGAAAACCATTTGGAGGCATTTCATGTTCAAGCAAAAACAGCTGATTTTTGACAAAAGAGATAACACCCCCCCATTACGTCATGCTTCAGAAAGGTGTAAAATGGTCCGTTTTCAAATGTTTTATTTTTGAACGTCAGTTCACATTTGTAGGTGGATCATCAGTTTTAGAGCTAAAATTAGCATATTTAAAGTGATTTTAAGGCTTCCAGGGGCCCGGGAAGTGAATTAAAAACCATTTGGAGGCATTTAATGTTCAAGCAAAAACAGCTGATTTTTGACAAAAGAGATAACACCCCCATTACGTCATGCTTCAGAAAGGTGAAAAATGGTCCATTTTCAAATGTTTTATTTTTGAACGTCAGTTCACATTTGTAGGTGGATCATCAGTTTTATAGCTAAAATTAGCATGTTTAAAATGATTTTCATGCTTCTATGGGCCCTAAAGACAACATTTGTGGAATGGTTAAAAGTGCATGAAAATGGCCAATTTACTGACTCTGAGGTCTCAAAAAGTGTTTCTTCACCCCGGGAAGTAAATGAAATACCATTTGGAGGCATTTAATGTTCAAGCAAAAACGGCTGATTTTTGACAAAAGAGATAACACCCCCCCATTACGTCATGCTTCAGAAAGGTGAAAAATGGTCCGCTTTCAAATGTTTTATTTTTGAATGTCAGTTCACATTTGTAGGTACATCATCAGTTTTAGAGCTAAAATTAGCATGTTTACAGTGATTTTCATGCTTCCAGGGGCCCGGGAAGTTAATTAAAAACCATTTGGAGGCATTTAATGTTCAAGCAAAAACAGCTGATTTTTGACAAAAGAGATAACACCCCCCCCCATTACGTCATGCTTCAGAAAGGTGAAATATGGTCCGTTTTCAAATATTTTATTTTTGAACGTCAGTTCACATTTGTAGGTGGATCATCAGTTTTAGAGCTAAAATTAGCATGTTTAAAGTGATTTTCATGCTTCCAGGGGCCCTAAACACAACATTTGTGGAATGGTTAAAAGTGCATGAAAATGGCCAATTTACTCACTCTGAGGTCTCAAAAAGTGTTTCTTCACCCCGGGAAGTGAATTAAATGCCATTTAGAGGCATTTAATGTTCAAGCAAAAACGGCTGATTTTTGACAAAAGAGATAACACTCCCCCATTACGTCATGCTTCAGAAAGGTTAAAAATGGTCCGTTTTCAAATGTTTTATTTTTGCACGTCAGTTCACATTTGTAGGAAAATCATCAGTTTTAGAGCTAAAATTAGCATGTTTAAAGTGATTTTAAGGCTTCCAGGGGCCCGGGAAGTGAATTGAAAACCATTTGGAGGCATTTCATGTTCAAGCAAAAACAGCTGATTTTTGACAAAAGAGATAACACCCCCCCCATTACGTCATGCTTCAGAAAGGTGTAAAATGGTCCGTTTTCAAATGTTTTATTTTTGAACGTCAGTTCACATTTGTAGGTGGATCATCAGTTTTAGAGCTAAAATTAGCTTGTTTAAAGTGATTTCCATGCTTCCAGGGGCCCTAAACACAACATTTGTGGAATGGTTAAAAGTGCATGAAAATGGCCAATTTACTCACTCTGAGGTCTCAAAAAGTGTTTCTTCACCCCGGGAAGTGAATTAAATACCATTTAGAGGCATTTAATGTTCAAGCAAAAACGGCTGATTTTTGACAAAAGAGATAACACACCCCATTACGTCTTGCTTCAGAAAGGTGAAAAATGGTCCATTTTCAAATGTTTTATTTTTGAATGTCAGTTCACATTTGTAGGTAGATCATCAGTTTTAGAGCTAAAATTAGCATGTTTAAAGTGATTTTCATGCTTTCAGGGGCCCTAAACACAACATTTGTGGAATGGTTAAAAGTGCATGAAAATGGCCAATTTACTCACTCTGAGGTCTCAAAAAGTGTTTCTTCACCCCGGGAAGTAAATGAAATACCATTTGGAGGCATTTAATGTTCAAGCAAAAACGGCTGATTTTTGACAAAAGAGATAACACCCCCCCATTACGTCATGCTTCAGAAAGGTGAAAAATGGTCCGCTTTCAAATGTTTTATTTTTGAATGTCAGTTCACATTTGTAGGTACATCATCAGTTTTAGAGATAAAATTAGCATGTTTAAAGTGATTTTCATGCTTCCAGGGGCCCGGGAAGTTAATTAAAAACCATTTGGAGGCATTTAATGTTCAAGCAAAAACAGCTGATTTTTGACAAAAGAGATAACACCCCCCCATTACGTCATGCTTCAGAAAGGTGAAATATGGTCCGTTTTCAAATATTTTATTTTTGAACGTCAGTTCACATTTGTAGGTGGATCATCAGTTTTAGAGCTAAAATTAGCATGTTTAAAGTGATTTTCATGCTTTCAGGGGCCCTAAACACAACATTTGTGGAATGGTTAAAAGTGCATGAAAATGGCCAATTTACTCACTCTGAGGTCTCAAAAAGTGTTTCTTCACCCCGGGAAGTGAATTAAATGCCATTTGGAGGCATTTAATGTTCAAGCAAAAACGGCTGATTTTTGACAAAAGAGATAACACTCCCCCATTACGTCATGCTTCAGAAAGGTAAAAAATGGTCCGTTTTCAAATGTTTTATTTTTGCACGTCAGTTCACATTTGTAGGAAAATCATCAGTTTTAGAGCTAAAATTAGCATGTTTAAAGTGATTTTAAGGCTTCCAGGGGCCTGGGAAGTGAATTAAAAACCATTTGGAGGCATTTCATGTTCAAGCAAAAACAGCCGATTTTTGACAAAAGAGATAACACCCCCCCATTACGTCATGCTTCAGAAAGGTAAAAAATGGTCCGTTTTCAAATGTTTTATTTTTGAACGTCAGTTCACATTTGTAGGTGGATCATCAGTTTTAGTGCTAAAATTAGCTTGTTTAAAGTGATTTTCATGCTTCCAGGGGCCCTAAACACAACATTTGTGGAATGGTTAAAAGTGCATGAAAATGGTCAATTTACTCACTCTGAGGTCTCAAAAAGTGTTTCTTCAACCCGGGAAGTTAATTAAATACCATTTGGAGGCATTTAATGTTCAAGCAAAAACAGCAGATTTTTGACAAAAGAGATAACACCCCCCCATTACGTCATGCTTCAGAAAGGTGCAAAATGGTCCGTTTTCAAATGTTTTATTTTTGAACGTCAGTTCACATTTGTAGGTGGATCATCAGTTTTAGAGCTAAAATTAGCATGTTTAAAGTGATTTTCAGGCTTCCAGGGGCCCCAAACACAACATTTGTGGAATGGTTAAAAGTGCATGAAAATGGCCAATTTTCTCACTCTGAGGTCTCAAAAAGTGTTTCTTCACCCCGGGAAGTGAATTAAATACCATTTGGAGGCATTTAATGTTCAAGCAAAAACAGCAGATTTTTGACAAAAGAGATAACACCCCCCCATTACGTCATGCTTCAGAAAGGTGCAAAATGGTCCAGTTTCAAATATTTTATTTTTCAACGTCAGTTCACATTTGTAGGTGGATCATCAGTTTTAGAGCTACAATTAGCATGTTTAAAGTGATTTTAAGGCTTCCAGGGGCCCGGGAAGTGAATTAAAAACCATTTGGAGGCATTTAATGTTCAAGCAAAAACAGCTGATTTTTGACAAAAGAGATAACACCCCCCCATATCGTCATGCTTCAGAAAGGTACAAAATGGTCCGTTTTCAAATGTTTTATTTTTGAATGTCAGTTCACATTTGTAGGTGGATCATCAGTTTTAGAGCTAAAATTAGCATGTTTAAAGTGATTTTCATGCTTCCAGGGGCCCTAAACACAACATTTGTGGAATGGTTAAAAGTGCATGAAAATGGCCAATTTACTCACTCTGAGGTCTCAAAAAGTGTTTCTTCACCCTGGGAAGTGAATTAAATACCATTTGGAGGCATTTAATGTTGAAGCAAAAACAGCAGATTTTTGACAAAAGAGATAACACCCCCCATTACGTCATGCTTCAGAAAGGTGAAAAATGGTCCGTTTTCAAATGTTTTATTTTTGCACGTCAGTTCACATTTGTAGGAAAATCATCAGTTTTAGAGCAAAAATTAGCATGTTTAAAGTGATTTTAAGGCTTCCAGGGGCCCGGGAAGTGAATTAAAAACCATTTGGAGGCATTTCATGTTCAAGCAAAAACAGCTGATTTTTGACACAAGAGATAACACCCCCCATTACGTCATGCTTCAGAAAGGTGCAAAATGGTCCAGTTTCAAATATTTTATTTTTGAACGTCAGTTCACATTTGTAGGTGGATCATCAGTTTTAGAGCTAAAATTAGCATGTTTAAAGTGATTTTAAGGCTTCCAGGGGCCCGGGAAGTGAATTAAAAACCATTTGGAGGCATTTAATGTTCAAGCAAAAACAGCTGATTTTTGACAAAAGAGATAACACCCCCCCCATTACGTCATGCTTCAGAAAGGTGAAAAATGGTCCGTTTTCAAATGTTTTATTTTTGAACGTCAGTTCACATTTGTAGGTGGATCATCAGTTTTAGAGCTAAAATTAGCATGTTTAAAGTGATTTTCATGCTTCTAGGGGCCCTAAACACAACATTTGTGGAATGGTTAAAAGTGCATGAAAATGGCCAATTTACTCACTCTGAGGTCTCAAAAAGTGTTTCTTCACCCCGGGAAGTAAATGAAATACCATTTGGAGGCATTTAATGTTCAAGCAAAAACGGCAGATTTTTGACAAAAGAGATAACACCCCCCCATTACGTCATGCTTCAGAAAGGTGAAAAATGGTCCGCTTTCAAATGTTTTATTTTTGAATGTCAGTTCACATTTGTAGGTACATCATCAGTTTTAGAGCTAAAATTAGCATGTTTAAAGTGATTTTCATGCTTCCAGGGGCGCGGGAAGTTAATTAAAAACCATTTGGAGGCATTTAATGTTCAAGCAAAAACAGCTGATTTTTGACAAAAGAGATAACACCCCCCCATTACGTCATGCTTCAGAAAGGTGAAAAATGGTCCGTTTTCAAATGTTTTATTTTTGCACGTGAGTTCACATTTGTAGGAAAATCATCAGTTTTAGAGCGAAAATTAGCATGTTTAAAGTGATTTTAAGGCTTCCAGGGGCCCGGGAAGTGAATTAAAAACCATTTGGAGGCATTTAATGTTCAAGCAAAAACAGCTGATTTTTGACAAAAGAGATAACACCCCCCCCCATTACGTCATGCTTCAGAAAGGTGAAAAATGGTCCGCTTTCAAATGTTTTATTTTTGAATGTCAGTTCACATTTGTAGGTACATCATCAGTTTTAGAGCTAAAATTAGCATGTTTAAAGTGATTTTCATGCTTCCAGGGGCCCTAAACACAACATTTGTGGAATGGTTAAAAGTGCATGAAAATGGCCAATTTACTCACTCTGAGGTCTCAAAAAGTGTTTCTTCAACCCGGGAAATGAATTAAATACCATTTGGAGGCATTTAATGTTCAAGCAAAAACGGCTGATTTTTGATAAAAGAGATAATACCCCCCCATTACGTCTTGCTTCAGAAAGGTGAAAAATGGTCCATTTTTAAATGTTTTATTTTTGAATGTCAGTTCACATTTGTAGGTAGATCATCAGTTTTAGAGCTAACATTAGCATGTTTAAAGTGATTTTCATGCTTCCAGGGGCCCGTGAAGTGAATTAAAAACCATTTGGAGGCATTTAATGTTCAAGCAAAAACAGCAGATTTTTGACAAAAGAGATAACACCCCCCATTACGTCTTTCTTCAGAAAGGTGAAAAATGGTCCATTTTTAAATGTTTTATTTTTGAATGTCAGTTCACATTTGTAGGTGGATCATCAGTTTTAGAGCTAAAATTAGCATGTTTAAAGTGATTTTCATGCTTCCAGGGGCCCTAAACACAACATTTGTGGAATGGTTAAAAGTGCATGAAAATGGCCAATTTACTCACTCTGAGGTCTCAAAAAGTGTTTCTTCACCCTGGGAAGTGAATTAAGTACCATTTGGAGGCATTTAATGTTCAAGCAAAAACAGCAGATTTTTGACAAAAGAGATAACACCCCCCATCACGTCATGCTTCAGAAAGGTGCAAAATGGTCCAGTTTCAAATATTTTATTTTTGAACGTCAGTTCACATTTGTAGGTGGATCATCAGTTTTAGAGCTAAAATTAGCATATTTAAAGTGATTTTAAGGCTTCCAGGGGCCCGGGAAGTGAATTAAAAACCATTTGGAGGCATTTAATGTTCAAGCAAAAACAGCAGATTTTTGACAAAAGAGATAACACCCCCCATTACGTCTTTCTTCAGAAAGGTGAAAAATGGTCCATTTTTAAATGTTTTATTTTTGAATGTCAGTTCACATTTGTAGGTGGATCATCAGTTTTAGAGCTAAAATTAGCATGTTTAAAGTGATTTTCATGCTTCCAGGGGCCCTAAACACAACATTTGTGGAATGGTTAAAAGTGCATGAAAATGGCCAATCTACTGACTCTGAGGTCTCAAAAAGTGTTTCTTCACCCCGGGAAGTAAATGAAATACCATTTGGAGGCATTTAATTTTCAAGCAAAAACGGCTGATTTTTGACAAAAGAGATAACACCCCCCCCCATTACGTCATGCTTCAGAAAGGTGAAAAATGGTCCGCTTTCAAATGTTTTATTTTTGAATGTCAGTTCACATTTGTAGGTACATCATCAGTTTTAGAGCTAAAATTAGCATGTTTACAGTGATTTTCATGCTTCCAGGGGCCCGGGAAGTTAATTAAAAACCATTTGGAGGCATTTAATGTTCAAGCAAAAACAGCTGATTTTTGACAAAAGAGATAACACCCCCCCATTACGTCATGCTTCAGAAAGGTGAAATATGGTCCGTTTTCAAATATTTTATTTTTGAACGTCAGTTCACATTTGTAGGTGGATCATCAGTTTTAGAGCTAAAATTAGCATGTTTAAAGTGATTTTCATGCTTCCAGGGGCCCTAAACACAACATTTGTGGAATGGTTAAAAGTGCATGAAAATGGCCAATTTACTCACTCTGAGGTCTCAAAAAGTGTTTCTTCACCCCGGGAAGTGAATTAAATGCCATTTAGAGGCATTTAATGTTCAAGCAAAAACGGCTGATTTTTGACAAAAGAGATAACACTCCCCCATTACGTCATGCTTCAGAAAGGTGAAAAATGGTCCGTTTTCAAATGTTTTATTTTTGCACGTCAGTTCACATTTGTAGGAAAATCATCAGTTTTAGAGCTAAAATTAGCATGTTTAAAGTGATTTTAAGGCTTCCAGGGGCCCTAAACACAACATTTGTGGAATGGTTAAAAGTGCATGAAAATGGCCAATTTACTCACTCTGAGGTCTCAAAAAGTGTTTCTTCACCCCGGGAAGTGAATTAAATGCCATTTGGAGGCATTTCATGTTCAAGCAAAAACAGCTGATTTTTGACAAAAGAGATAACACCCCCCCATTACGTCATGCTTCAGAAAGGTGAAAAATGGTCCGTTTTCAAATGTTTTATTTTTGAACGTCAGTTCACATTTGTAGGTGGATCATCAGTTTTAGAGCTAAAATTAGCTTGTTTAAAGTGATTTCCATGCTTCCAGGGGCCCTAAACACAACATTTGTGGAATGGTTAAAAGTCCATGAAAATGGCCAATTTACTCACTCTGAGGTCTCAAAAAGTGTTTCTTCACCCCGGGAAGTGAATTAAATACCATTTAGAGGCATTTAATGTTCAAGCAAAAACGGCTGATTTTTGACAAAAGAGATCACACCCCATTACGTCTTGCTTCAGAAAGGTGAAAAATGGTCCATTTTCAAATGTTTTATTTTTGAATGTCACTTCACATTTGTAGGTAGATCATCAGTTTTAGAGCTAAAATTAGCATGTTTAAAGTGATTTTCATGCTTCCAGGGGCCCTAAACACAACATTTGTGGAATGGTTAAAAGTGCATGAAAATGGCCAATTTACTCACTCTGAGGTCTCAAAAAGTGTTTCTTCACCCCGGGAAGTAAATGAAATACCATTTGGAGGCATTTAATGTTCAAGCAAAAACGGCTGATTTTTGACAAAAGAGATAACACCCCCCCATTACGTCATGCTTCAGAAAGGTGAAAAATGGTCCGCTTTCAAATGTTTTATTTTTGAATGTCAGTTCACATTTGTAGGTACATCATCAGTTTTAGAGCTAAAATTTGCATGTTTAAAGTGATTTTCATGCTTCCAGGGGCCCGGGAAGTTAATTAAAAACCATTTGAAGGCATTTAATGTTCAAGCAAAAACAGCTGATTTTTGACAAAAGAGATAACACCCCCCCATTACGTCATGCTTCAGAAAGGTGAAATATGGTCCGTTTTCAAATATTTTATTTTTGAACGTCAGTTCACATTTGTAGGTGGATCATCAGTTTTAGAGCTAAAATTAGCATGTTTAAAGTGATTTTCATGCTTTCAGGGGCCCTAAACACAACATTTGTGGAATGGTTAAAAGTGCATGAAAATGGCCAATTTACTCACTCTGAGGTCTCAAAAAGTGTTTCTTCACCCTGGGAAGTGAATTAAATGCCATTTGGAGGCATTTAATGTTCAAGCAAAAACGGCTGATTTTTGACAAAAGAGATAACTCTCCCCCATTACGTCATGCTTCAGAAAGGTAAAAAATGGTCCGTTTTCAAATGTTTTATTTTTGAATGTCAGTTCACATTTGTAGGTAGATCATCAGTTTTAGAGCTAAAATTAGCATGTTTAAAGTGATTTTCATGCTTCCAGGGGCCCGGGAAGTGAATTAAAAACCATTTGGAGGCATTTCATGTTCAAGCAAAAACAGCTGATTTTTGACAAAAGAGATAACACCCCCCCATTACGTCATGCTTCAGAAAGGTAAAAAATGGTCCGTTTTCAAATGCTATATTTTTGAACGTCAGTTCACATTTGTAGGTGGATCATCAGTTTTAGTGCTAAAATTAGCTTGTTTAAAGTTATTTTCATGCTTCCAGGGGCCCTAAACACAACATTTGTGGAATGGTTAAAAGTGCATGAAAATGGTCAATTTACTCACTCTGAGGTCTCAAAAAGTGTTTCTTCAACCCGGGAAGTGAATTAAATTCCATTTGGAGGCATTTAATGTTCAAGCAAAAACAGCAGATTTTTGACAAAAGAGATAACACCCCCCCCCCATTAAGTCATGCTTCAGAAAGGTGCAAAATGGTCCGTTTTCAAATGTTTTATTTTTGAACGTCAGTTCACATTTGTAGGTGGATCATCAGTTTTAGAGCTAAAATTAGCATGTTTAAAGTGATTTTCATGCTTCCAGGGGCCCCAAACACAACATTTGTGGAATGGTTAAAAGTGCATGAAAATGGCCAATTTTCTCACTCTGAGGTCTCAAAAAGTGTTTCTTCACCCCGGGAAGTGAATTAAATACCATTTGGAGGCATTTAATGTTCAAGCAAAAACAGCAGATTTTTGACAAAAGAGATAACACCCCCCCATTACGTCATGCTTCAGAAAGGTGCAAAATGGTCCAGTTTCAAATATTTTATTTTTCAACGTCAGTTCACATTTGTAGGTGGATCATCAGTTTTAGAGCTACAATTAACATGTTTAAAGTGATTTTAAGGCTTCCAGGGGCCCGGGAAGTGAATTAAAAACCATTTGGAGGCATTTAATGTTCAAGCAGAAACAGCTGATTTTTGACAAAAGAGATAACACCCCCCCATTACGTCATGCTTCAGAAAGCTGAAAAATGGTCCGCTTTCAAATGTTTTATTTTTGAATGTCAGTTCACATTTGTAGGTACATCATCAGTTTTAGAGCTAAAATTAGCATGTTTAAAGTGATTTTCATGCTTCCAGGGGCCCGGGAAGTGAATTAAAAACCATTTGGAGGCATTTAATGTTCAAGCAAAAACAGCTGATTTTTGACAAAAGAGATAACACCCCCCCATTACGTCATGCTTCAGAAAGGTGCAAAATGGTCCGTTTTCAAATGTTTTATTTTTGAATGTCAGTTCACATTTGTAGGTGGATCATCAGTTTTAGAGCTAAAATTAGCATGTTTAAAGTGATTTTCATGCTTCCAGGGGCCCTAAACACAACATTTGTGGAATGGTTAAAAGTGCATGAAAATGGCCAATTTACTCACTCTGAGGTCTCAAAAAGTGTTTCTTCGCCCTGGGAAGTGAATTAAATACCATTTGGAGGCATTTAATGTTCAAGCAAAAACAGCAGATTTTTGACAAAAGAGATAACACCCCCCATTACGTCATGCTTCAGAAAGGTGCAAAATGGTCCAGTTTCAAATATTTTATTTTTGAACGTCAGTTCACATTTGTAGGTGGATCATCAGTTTTAGAGATAAAATTAGCATGTTTAAAGTGATTTTAAGGCTTCCAGGGGCCCGGGAAGTGAATTAAAAACCATTTGGAGGCATTTAATGTTCAAGCAAAAACAGCTGATTTTTGACAAAAGAGATAACACCCCCCCATTACGTCATGCTTCAGAAAGGTGAAAAATGGTCCGTTTTCAAATGTTTTATTTTTGAACGTCAGTTCACATTTGTAGGTGGATCATCAGTTTTAGAGCTAAAATTAGCATGTTTAAAGTGATTTTCATGCTTCTAGGGGCCCTAAACACAACATTTGTGGAATGGTTAAAAGTGCATGAAAATGGCCAATTTACTCACTCTGAGGTCTCAAAAAGTGTTTCTTCACCCCGGGAAGTAAATAATATACCATTTGGAGGCATTTAATGTTCAAGCAAAAACGGCTGATTTTTGACAAACAAGATAACACCCCCCCATTACGTCATGCTTCAGAAAGGTGAAAAATGGTCCGCTTTCAAATGTTTTATTTTTGAATGTCAGTTCACATTTGTAGGTACATCATCAGTTTTAGAGCTAAAATTAGCATGTTTAAAGTGATTTTCATGCTTCCAGGGGCGCGGGAAGTTAATTAAAAACCATTTGGAGGCATTTAATGTTCAAGCAAAAACAGCTGATTTTTGACAAAAGAGATAACACCCCCCCATTACGTCATGCTTCAGAAAGGTGAAAAATGGTCCGTTTTCAAATGTTTTATTTTTGCACGTCAGTTCACATTTGTAGGTGGATCATCAGTTTTAGAGCTAAAACTAGCTTGTTTAAAGTGATTTTCATGCTTCCAGGGGCCCTAAACACAACATTTGTGGAATGGTTAAAAGTGCATGAAAATTGCCAATTTACTCACTCTGAGGTCTCAAAAAGTGTTTGTTCAACCCGTGAAATGAATTAAATACCATTTGGAGGCATTTAATGTTCAAGCAAAAATGGCTGATTATTGACAAAAGAGAGAACACCCCCATTACGTCATGCTTCAGAAAGGTGAAAAATGGCCCGTTTTCAAATGTTTTATTTTTTAACGTCAGTTCACATTTGTAGGTAGATCATCAGTTTTAGAGCAAAAATTAGCATGTTTAAAGTGATTTTCATGCTTCCAGGGGCCCGTTAAGTGAATTAAAAACCATTTGGAGGCATTTAATGTTCAAGCAAAAACAGCAGATTTTTGACAAAAGAGATAACACCCCCCCATTACGTCATGCTTCAGAAAGGTGCAAAATGGTCCGTTTTCAAATGTTTTATTTTTGAACGTCAGTTCACATTTGTAGGTGGATCATCAGTTTTAGAGCTAAAATTAGCATGTTTAAAGTTATTTTCATGCTTCCAGAGGCCCCAAACACAACATTTGTGGAATGGTTAAGAGTGCATGAAAATGGCCAATTTACTCACTCTGAGGTCTCAAAAAGTGTTTCTTCACCCCGGGAAGTAAATAATATACCATTTGGAGGCATTTAATGTTCAATCAAAAACGGCTGATTTTTGACAAAAGAGATAACACCCCCCCATTACGTCATGCTTCAGAAAGGTGAAAAATGCTCCGCTTTCAAATGTTTTATTTTTGAATGTCAGTTCACATTTGTAGGTACATCATCAGTTTTAGAGCTAAAATTAGCATGTTTAAAGTGATTTTCATGCTTCCAGGGGCGCGGGAAGTTAATTAAAAACCATTTGGAGGCATTTAATGTTCAAGCAAAAACAGCTGATTTTTGACAAAAGAGATAACACCCCCCCATTACGTCATGCTTCAGAAAGGTGAAAAATGGTCCGTTTTCAAATGTTTTATTTTTGCACGTCAGTTCACATTTGTAGGTGGATCATCAGTTTTAGAGCTAAAACTAGCTTGTTTAAAGTGATTTTCATGCTTCCAGGGGCCCTAAACACAACATTTGTGGAATGGTTAAAAGTGCATGAAAATTGCCAATTTACTCACTCTGAGGTCTCAAAAAGTGTTTGTTCAACCCGTGAAATGAATTAAATACCATTTGGAGGCATTTAATGTTCAAGCAAAAACGGCTGATTATTGACAAAAGAGATAACACCCCCATTACGTCATGCTTCAGAAAGGTGAAAAATGGCCCGTTTTCAAATGTTTTATTTTTTAACGTCAGTTCACATTTGTAGGTAGATCATCAGTTTTAGAGCAAAAATTAGCATGTTTAAAGTGATTTTCATGCTTCCAGGGGCCCGTTAAGTGAATTAAAAACCATTTGGAGGCATTTAATGTTCAAGCAAAAACAGCAGATTTTTGACAAAAGAGATAACACCCCCCATTACGTCATGCTTCAGAAAGGTGCAAAATGGTCCAGTTTCAAATATTTTATTTTTGAACGTCAGTTCACATTTGTAGGTGGATCATCAGTTTTAGAGCTACAATTAGCATGTTTAAAGTGATTTTAATGCTTCCAGGGGCCCGGGAAGTGAATTAAAAACCATTTGGAGGCATTTAATGTTCAAGCAAAAACAGCTGATTTTTGACAAAAGAGATAACACCCCCCCCATTACGTCATGCTTCAGAAAGGTGAAAAATGGTCCGCTTTCAAATGTTTTATTTTTGAATGTCAGCTCACATTTGTAGGTACATCATCAGTTTTAGAGCTAAAATTAGCATGTTTAAAGTGATTTTCATGCTTCCAGGGGCCCGGGAAGTGAATTAAAAACCATTTGGAGGCATTTAATGTTCAAGCAAAAACAGCTGATTTTTGACAAAAGAGATAACATCCCCCCATTACGTCATGCTTCAGAAAGGTGAAATATGGTCCGTTTTCAAATGTTTTATTTTTGAACGTCAGTTCACATTTGTAGGTGGATCATCAGTTTTAGAGCTAAAATTAGCATGTTTAAAGTGAATTTCATGCTTCTAGCGGCCCTAAACACAACATTTGTGTAATGGTTAAAAGTGCATGAAAATGGTCAATTTACTTACAACTGAGGTCTCAAAAAGTGTTTCTTCACACCGGGAAGTGAATTAAATACCATTTGGAGGCATTTAATGTTCAAGCAAAAACGGCTGATTTTTGACAAAAGAGATAACACCCCCCCATTACGTCTTGCTTCAGAAAGGTGAAAAATGGTCCATTTTTAAATGTTTTATTTTTGAATGTCAGTTCACATTTGTAGGTAGATCATCAGTTTTAGAGCTAAAATTAGCATGTTTAAAGTGATTTTCATGCTTCGAGGGGCCCGTGAAGTGAATTAAAAACCATTTGGAGGCATTTAATGTTCAAGCAAAAACAGCAGATTTTTGACAAAAGAGATAACACCCCCCATTACGTCATGCTTCAGAAAGGTGCAAAATGGTCCATTTTCAAATGTTTTATTTTTGAACGTCAGTTCACATTTGTAGGTGGATCATCAGTTTTAGAGCTAAAATTAGCATGTTTAAAGTGATTTTCATGCTTCCAGGGGCGCGGGAAGTTAATTAAAAACCATTTGGAGGCATTTAATGTTCAAGCAAAAACAGCTGATTTTTGACAAAAGAGATAACACCCCCCCCATTACGTCATGCTTCAGAAAGGTGAAAAATGGTCAGTTTTCAAATGTTTTATTTTTGCACGTCAGTTCACATTTGTAGGACAATCATCAGTTTTAGAGCTAAAATTAGCATGTTTAAAGTGATTTTAAGGCTTCCAGGGGCCCGGGCAGTGAATTAAAAACCATTTGGAGGCATTTCATGTTCAAGCAAAAACAGCTGATTTTTGACAAAAGAGATAACACCCCCCCATTACGTCATGCTTCAGAAAGGTGAAAAATGGTCCGTTTTCAAATGTTTTATTTTTGAACGTCAGTTCACATTTGTAGGTGGATCATCAGTTTTAGAGCTAAAATTAGCATGTTTAAAGTGATTTTCATGCTTCTAGGGGCCCTAAACACAACATTTGTGGAATGGTTAAAAGTGCATGAAAATGGCCAATTTACTCACTCTGAGGTCTCAAAAAGTGTTTCTTCACCCCGGGAAGTAAATAATATACCATTTGGAGGCATTTAATGTTCAAGCAAAAACGGCTGATTTTTGACAAAAGAGATAACACCCCCCCATTACGTCATGCTTCAGAAAGGTGAAAAATGGTCCGCTTTCAAATGTTTTATTTTTGCACGTCAGTTCACATTTGTAGGTGGATCATCAGTTTTAGAGCTAAAACTAGCTTGTTTAAAGTGATTTTCATGCTTCCAGGGGCCCTAAACACAACATTTGTGGAATGGTTAAAAGTGCATGAAAATGGCCAATTTACTCACTCTGAGGTCTCAAAAAGTGTTTCTTCAACCCGTGAAATGAATTAAATACCATTTGGAGGCATTTAATGTTCAAGCAAAAACGGCTGATTATTGACAAAAGAGATAACACCCCCATTACGTCATGCTTCAGAAAGGTGAAAAATGGCCCGTTTTCAAATGTTTTATTTTTTAACGTCAGTTCACATTTGTAGGTAGATCATCAGTTTTAGAGCAAAAATTAGCATGTTTAAAGTGATTTTCATGCTTCCAGGGGCCCGTTAAGTGAATTAAAAACCATTTGGAGGCATTTAATGTTCAAGCAAAAACAGCAGATTTTTGACAAAAGAGATAACACCCCCCCATTACGTCATGCTTCAGAAAGGTGCAAAATGGTCCGTTTTCAAATGTTTTATTTTTGAACGTCAGTTCACATTTGTAGGTGGATCATCAGTTTTAGAGCTAAAATGAGCATGTTTAAAGTTATTTTCATGCTTCCAGGGGCCCCAAACACAACATTTGTGGAATGGTTAAAAGTGCATGAAAATGGCCAATTTACTCACTCTGAGGTCTCAAAAAGTGTTTCTTCACCCCGGGAAGTGAATTAAATACCATTTGGAGGCATTTAATGTTCAAGCAAAAACAGCAGATTTTTGACAAAAGAGATAACACCCCCATTACGTCATGCTTCAGAAAGGTGCAAAATGGTCCAGTTTCAAATATTTTATTTTTGAACGTCAGTTCACATTTGTAGGTGGATCATCAGTTTTAGAGCTACAATTAGCATGTTTAAAGTGATTTTAATGCTTCCAGGGGCCCGGGAAGTGAATTAAAAACCATTTGGAGGCATTTAATGTTCAAGCAAAAACAGCTGATTTTTGACAAAAGAGATAACACCCCCCCATTACGTCATGCTTCAGAAAGGTGAAAAATGGTCCGCTTTCAAATGTTTTATTTTTGAATGTCAGTTCACATTTGTATGTACATCATCAGTTTTAGAGCTAAAATTAGCATGTTTAAAGTGATTTTCATGCTTCCAGGGGCCCGGGAAGTGAATTAAAAACCATTTGGAGGCATTTAATGTTCAAGCAAAAACAGCTGATTTTTGACAAAAGAGATAACACCCCCCCATTACGTCATGCTTCAGAAAGGTGAAATATGGTCCGTTTTCAAATGTTTTATTTTTGAACGTCAGTTCACATTTGTAGGTGGATCATCAGTTTTAGAGCTAAAATTAGCATGTTTAAAGTTATTTTCATGCTTCCAGAGGCCCCAAACACAACATTTGTGGAATGGTTAAGAGTGCATGAAAATGGCCAATTTACTCACTCTGAGGTCTCAAAAAGTGTTTCTTCACCCCGGGAAGTAAATAATATACCATTTGGAGGCATTTAATGTTCAATCAAAAACGGCTGATTTTTGACAAAAGAGATAACACCCCCCCATTACGTCATGCTTCAGAAAGGTGAAAAATGCTCCGCTTTCAAATGTTTTATTTTTGAATGTCAGTTCACATTTGTAGGTACATCATCAGTTTTAGAGCTAAAATTAGCATGTTTAAAGTGATTTTCATGCTTCCAGGGGCGCAGGAAGTTAATTAAAAACCATTTGGAGGCATTTAATGTTCAAGCAAAAACAGCTGATTTTTGACAAAAGAGATAACACCCCCCCATTACGTCATGCTTCAGAAAGGTGAAAAATGGTCCGTTTTCAAATGTTTTATTTTTGCACGTCAGTTCACATTTGTAGGTGGATCATCAGTTTTAGAGCTAAAACTAGCTTGTTTAAAGTGATTTTCATGCTTCCAGGGGCCCTAAACACAACATTTGTGGAATGGTTAAAAGTGCATGAAAATTGCCAATTTACTCACTCTGAGGTCTCAAAAAGTGTTTGTTCAACCCGTGAAATGAATTAAATACCATTTGGAGGCATTTAATGTTCAAGCAAAAACGGCTGATTATTGACAAAAGAGATAACACCCCCATTACGTCATGCTTCAGAAAGGTGAAAAATGGCCCGTTTTCAAATGTTTTATTTTTTAACGTCAGTTCACATTTGTAGGTAGATCATCAGTTTTAGAGCAAAAATTAGCATGTTTAAAGTGATTTTCATGCTTCCAGGGGCCCGTTAAGTGAATTAAAAACCATTTGGAGGCATTTAATGTTCAAGCAAAAACAGCAGATTTTTGACAAAAGAGATAACACCCCCCATTACGTCATGCTTCAGAAAGGTGCAAAATGGTCCAGTTTCAAATATTTTATTTTTGAACGTCAGTTCACATTTGTAGGTGGATCATCAGTTTTAGAGCTACAATTAGCATGTTTAAAGTGATTTTAATGCTTCCAGGGGCCCGGGAAGTGAATTAAAAACCATTTGGAGGCATTTAATGTTCAAGCAAAAACAGCTGATTTTTGACAAAAGAGATAACACCCCCCCCATTACGTCATGCTTCAGAAAGGTGAAAAATGGTCCGCTTTCAAATGTTTTATTTTTGAATGTCAGCTCACATTTGTAGGTACATCATCAGTTTTAGAGCTAAAATTAGCATGTTTAAAGTGATTTTCATGCTTCCAGGGGCCCGGGAAGTGAATTAAAAACCATTTGGAGGCATTTAATGTTCAAGCAAAAACAGCTGATTTTTGACAAAAGAGATAACATCCCCCCATTACGTCATGCTTCAGAAAGGTGAAATATGGTCCGTTTTCAAATGTTTTATTTTTGAACGTCAGTTCACATTTGTAGGTGGATCATCAGTTTTAGAGCTAAAATTAGCATGTTTAAAGTGAATTTCATGCTTCTAGCGGCCCTAAACACAACATTTGTGTAATGGTTAAAAGTGCATGAAAATGGTCAATTTACTTACAACTGAGGTCTCAAAAAGTGTTTCTTCACACCGGGAAGTGAATTAAATACCATTTGGAGGCATTTAATGTTCAAGCAAAAACGGCTGATTTTTGACAAAAGAGATAACACCCCCCCATTACGTCTTGCTTCAGAAAGGTGAAAAATGGTCCATTTTTAAATGTTTTATTTTTGAATGTCAGTTCACATTTGTAGGTAGATCATCAGTTTTAGAGCTAAAATTAGCATGTTTAAAGTGATTTTCATGCTTCGAGGGGCCCGTGAAGTGAATTAAAAACCATTTGGAGGCATTTAATGTTCAAGCAAAAACAGCAGATTTTTGACAAAAGAGATAACACCCCCCATTACGTCATGCTTCAGAAAGGTGCAAAATGGTCCATTTTCAAATGTTTTATTTTTGAACGTCAGTTCACATTTGTAGGTGGATCATCAGTTTTAGAGCTAAAATTAGCATGTTTAAAGTGATTTTCATGCTTCCAGGGGCGCGGGAAGTTAATTAAAAACCATTTGGAGGCATTTAATGTTCAAGCAAAAACAGCTGATTTTTGACAAAAGAGATAACACCCCCCCCATTACGTCATGCTTCAGAAAGGTGAAAAATGGTCAGTTTTCAAATGTTTTATTTTTGCACGTCAGTTCACATTTGTAGGACAATCATCAGTTTTAGAGCTAAAATTAGCATGTTTAAAGTGATTTTAAGGCTTCCAGGGGCCCGGGCAGTGAATTAAAAACCATTTGGAGGCATTTCATGTTCAAGCAAAAACAGCTGATTTTTGACAAAAGAGATAACACCCCCCCATTACGTCATGCTTCAGAAAGGTGAAAAATGGTCCGTTTTCAAATGTTTTATTTTTGAACGTCAGTTCACATTTGTAGGTGGATCATCAGTTTTAGAGCTAAAATTAGCATGTTTAAAGTGATTTTCATGCTTCTAGGGGCCCTAAACACAACATTTGTGGAATGGTTAAAAGTGCATGAAAATGGCCAATTTACTCACTCTGAGGTCTCAAAAAGTGTTTCTTCACCCCGGGAAGTAAATAATATACCATTTGGAGGCATTTAATGTTCAAGCAAAAACGGCTGATTTTTGACAAAAGAGATAACACCCCCCCATTACGTCATGCTTCAGAAAGGTGAAAAATGGTCCGCTTTCAAATGTTTTATTTTTGCACGTCAGTTCACATTTGTAGGTGGATCATCAGTTTTAGAGCTAAAACTAGCTTGTTTAAAGTGATTTTCATGCTTCCAGGGGCCCTAAACACAACATTTGTGGAATGGTTAAAAGTGCATGAAAATGGCCAATTTACTCACTCTGAGGTCTCAAAAAGTGTTTCTTCAACCCGTGAAATGAATTAAATACCATTTGGAGGCATTTAATGTTCAAGCAAAAACGGCTGATTATTGACAAAAGAGATAACACCCCCATTACGTCATGCTTCAGAAAGGTGAAAAATGGCCCGTTTTCAAATGTTTTATTTTTTAACGTCAGTTCACATTTGTAGGTAGATCATCAGTTTTAGAGCAAAAATTAGCATGTTTAAAGTGATTTTCATGCTTCCAGGGGCCCGTTAAGTGAATTAAAAACCATTTGGAGGCATTTAATGTTCAAGCAAAAACAGCAGATTTTTGACAAAAGAGATAACACCCCCCCATTACGTCATGCTTCAGAAAGGTGCAAAATGGTCCGTTTTCAAATGTTTTATTTTTGAACGTCAGTTCACATTTGTAGGTGGATCATCAGTTTTAGAGCTAAAATGAGCATGTTTAAAGTTATTTTCATGCTTCCAGGGGCCCCAAACACAACATTTGTGGAATGGTTAAAAGTGCATGAAAATGGCCAATTTACTCACTCTGAGGTCTCAAAAAGTGTTTCTTCACCCCGGGAAGTGAATTAAATACCATTTGGAGGCATTTAATGTTCAAGCAAAAACAGCAGATTTTTGACAAAAGAGATAACACCCCCATTACGTCATGCTTCAGAAAGGTGCAAAATGGTCCAGTTTCAAATATTTTATTTTTGAACGTCAGTTCACATTTGTAGGTGGATCATCAGTTTTAGAGCTACAATTAGCATGTTTAAAGTGATTTTAATGCTTCCAGGGGCCCGGGAAGTGAATTAAAAACCATTTGGAGGCATTTAATGTTCAAGCAAAAACAGCTGATTTTTGACAAAAGAGATAACACCCCCCCATTACGTCATGCTTCAGAAAGGTGAAAAATGGTCCGCTTTCAAATGTTTTATTTTTGAATGTCAGTTCACATTTGTATGTACATCATCAGTTTTAGAGCTAAAATTAGCATGTTTAAAGTGATTTTCATGCTTCCAGGGGCCCGGGAAGTGAATTAAAAACCATTTGGAGGCATTTAATGTTCAAGCAAAAACAGCTGATTTTTGACAAAAGAGATAACACCCCCCCCATTACGTCATGCTTCAGAAAGGTGAAATATGGTCCGTTTTCAAATGTTTTATTTTTGAACGTCAGTTCACATTTGTAGGTGCATCATCAGTTTTAGAGCTAAAATTAGCATGTTTAAAGTGAATTTCATGCTTCTAGGGGCCCTAAACACAACATTTGTGTAATGGTTAAAAGTGCATGAAAATGGCCAATTTACTTACAACTGAGGTCTCAAAAAGTGTTTCTTGGAGGCATTTCATGTTCAAGCAAAAACAGCTGATTTTTGACAAAAGAGATAACACCCCCCCATTACGTCATGCTTCAGAAAGGTGAAAAATGGTCCGTTTTCAAATGTTTTATTTTTGAACGTCAGTTCACATTTGTAGGTGGATCATCAGTTTTAGAGCTAAAACTAGCTTGTTTAAAGTGATTTTCATGCTTCCAGGGGCCCTAAACACAACATTTGTGGAATGGTTAAAAGTGCATGAAAATGGCCAATTTACTCACTCTGAGGTCTCAAAAAGTGTTTCTTCAACCCGGGAAATGAATTAAATACCATTTGGAGGCATTTAATGTTCAAGCAAAAACGTCTGATTTTTGACAAAAGAGATAACACCCCCATTACGTCATGCTTCAGAAAGGTGAAAAATGGCCCGTTTTCAAATGTTTTATTTTTTAACATCAGTTCACATTTGTAGGTAGATCATCAGTTTTAGAGCAAAAATGAGCATGTTTAAAGTGATTTTCATGCTTTCAGGGGCCCGGAAAGTGAATTAAAAACCATTTGGAGGCATTTAATGTTCAAGCAAAAACAGCTGATTTTTGTTAAAAGAGATAACACCCCCCCATTACGTCTTGCTTCAGAAAGGTGAAAAATGGTCCATTTTTAAATGTTTTATTTTTGAATGTCAGTTCACATTTGTAGGTAGATCATCAGTTTTAGAGCTAAAATTAGCATGTTTAAAGTGATTTTCATGCTTCCAGGGGCCCGTTAAGTGAATTAAAAACCATTTGGAGGCATTTAATGTTCAAGCAAAAACAGCAGATTTTTGACAAAAGAGATAACACCCCCCCATTACGTCATGCTTCAGAAAGGTGAAATATGGTCCGTTTTCAAATGTTTTATTTTTGAACGTCAGTTCACATTTGTAGGTGGATCATCAGTTTTAGAGCTAAAATTAGCATGTTTAAAGTGAATTTCATGCTTCTAGGGGCCCTAAACACAACATTTGTGTAATGGTTAAAAGTGCATGAAAATGGCCAATTTACTTACAACTGAGGTCTCAAAAAGTGTTTCTTCACACCGGGAAGTTAATTAAATACCATTTGGAGGCATTTAATGTTCAAGCAAAAACGGCTGATTTTTGCCAAAAGAGATAACACCCCCTATTACGTCTTGCTTCAGAAAGGTGAAAAATGGTCAATTTTTAAATGTTTTATTTTTGAACGTCAGTTCACATTTGTAGGTGGATCATCAGTTTTAGAGATAAAATTAGCATGTTTAAAGTGATTTTAAGGCTTCCAGGGGCCCGGGAAGTGAATTAAAAAACATTTGGAGGCATTTAATGTTCAAGCAAAAACAGCTGATTTTTGACAAAAGAGATAACACCCCCCCCATTACGTCATGCTTCAGAAAGGTGAAAAATGGTCCGTTTTCAAATGTTTTATTTTTGAACGTCAGTTCACATTTGTAGGTGGATCATCAGTTTTAGAGCTAAAATTAGCATGTTTAAAGTGATTTTCATGCTTCTAGGGGCCCTAAACACAACATTTGTGGAATGGTTAAAAGTGCATGAAAATGGCCAATTTACTCACTCTGAGGTCTCAAAAAGTGTTTCTTCACCCCGGGAAGTAAATAATATACCATTTGGAGGCATTTAATGTTCAAGCAAAAACGGCTGATTTTTGACAAAAGAGATAACACCCCCCCATTACGTCATGCTTCAGAAAGGTGAAAAATGGTCCGCTTTCAAATGTTTTATTTTTGCACGTCAGTTCACATTTGTAGGTGGATCATCAGTTTTAGAGCTAAAACTAGCTTGTTTAAAGTGATTTTCATGCTTCCAGGGGCCCTAAACACAACATTTGTGGAATGGTTAAAAGTGCATGAAAATGGCCAATTTACTCACTCTGAGGTCTCAAAAAGTGTTTCTTCAACCCGTGAAATGAATTAAATACCATTTGGAGGCATTTAATGTTCAAGCAAAAACGGCTGATTATTGACAAAAGAGATAACACCCCCATTACGTCATGCTTCAGAAAGGTGAAAAATGGCCCGTTTTCAAATGTTTTATTTTTTAACGTCAGTTCACATTTGTAGGTAGATCATCAGTTTTAGAGCAAAAATTAGCATGTTTAAAGTGATTTTCATGCTTCCAGGGGCCCGTTAAGTGAATTAAAAACCATTTGGAGGCATTTAATGTTCAAGCAAAAACAGCAGATTTTTGACAAAAGAGATAACACCCCCCCATTACGTCATGCTTCAGAAAGGTGCAAAATGGTCCGTTTTCAAATGTTTTATTTTTGAACGTCAGTTCACATTTGTAGGTGGATCATCAGTTTTAGAGCTAAAATGAGCATGTTTAAAGTTATTTTCATGCTTCCAGGGGCCCCAAACACAACATTTGTGGAATGGTTAAAAGTGCATGAAAATGGCCAATTTACTCACTCTGAGGTCTCAAAAAGTGTTTCTTCACCCCGGGAAGTGAATTAAATACCATTTGGAGGCATTTAATGTTCAAGCAAAAACAGCAGATTTTTGACAAAAGAGATAACACCCCCATTACGTCATGCTTCAGAAAGGTGCAAAATGGTCCAGTTTCAAATATTTTATTTTTGAACGTCAGTTCACATTTGTAGGTGGATCATCAGTTTTAGAGCTACAATTAGCATGTTTAAAGTGATTTTAATGCTTCCAGGGGCCCGGGAAGTGAATTAAAAACCATTTGGAGGCATTTAATGTTCAAGCAAAAACAGCTGATTTTTGACAAAAGAGATAACACCCCCCCATTACGTCATGCTTCAGAAAGGTGAAAAATGGTCCGCTTTCAAATGTTTTATTTTTGAATGTCAGTTCACATTTGTATGTACATCATCAGTTTTAGAGCTAAAATTAGCATGTTTAAAGTGATTTTCATGCTTCCAGGGGCCCGGGAAGTGAATTAAAAACCATTTGGAGGCATTTAATGTTCAAGCAAAAACAGCTGATTTTTGACAAAAGAGATAACACCCCCCCCATTACGTCATGCTTCAGAAAGGTGAAATATGGTCCGTTTTCAAATGTTTTATTTTTGAACGTCAGTTCACATTTGTAGGTGCATCATCAGTTTTAGAGCTAAAATTAGCATGTTTAAAGTGAATTTCATGCTTCTAGGGGCCCTAAACACAACATTTGTGTAATGGTTAAAAGTGCATGAAAATGGCCAATTTACTTACAACTGAGGTCTCAAAAAGTGTTTCTTCACACCGGGAAGTGAATTAAATACCATTTGGAGGCATTTAATGTTCAAGCAAAAACGGCTGATTTTTGACAAAAGAGATAACACCCCCCCATTACGTCTTGCTTCAGAAAGGTGAAAAATGGTCCATTTTTAAATGTTTTATTTTTGAATGTCAGTTCACATTTGTAGGTAGATCATCAGTTTTAGAGCTAAAATTAGCATGTTTAAAGTGATTTTCATGCTTCGAGGGGCCCGTGAAGTGAATTAAAAACCATTTGGAGGCATTTAATGTTCAAGCAAAAACAGCAGATTTTTGACAAAAGAGATAACACCCCCCCATTACGTCATGCTTCAGAAAGGTGCAAAATGGTCCATTTTCAAATGTTTTATTTTTGAACATCAGTTCACATTTGTAGGTGGATCATCAGTTTTAGAGCTAAAATTAGCATGTTTAAAGTGATTTTCATGCTTCCAGGGGCGCGGGAAGTTAATTAAAAACCATTTGGAGGCATTTCATGTTCAAGCAAAAACAGCTGATTTTTGACAAAAGAGATAACACCCCCCCATTACATCATGCTTCAGAAAGGTGAAAAATGGTCCGTTTTCAAATGTTTTATTTTTGAACGTCAGTTCACATTTGTAGGTGGATCATCAGTTTTAGAGCTAAAACTAGCTTGTTTAAAGTGATTTTCATGCTTCCAGGGGCCCTAAACACAACATTTGTGGAATGGTTAAAAGTGCATGAAAATGGCCAATTTACTCACTCTGAGGTCTCAAAAAGTGTTTCTTCAACCCGGGAAATGAATTAAATACCATTTGGAGGCATTTAATGTTCAAGCAAAAACGTCTGATTTTTGACAAAAGAGATAACACCCCCATTACGTCATGCTTCAGAAAGGTGAAAAATGGCCCGTTTTCAAATGTTTTATTTTTTAACGTCAGTTCACATTTGTAGGTAGATCATCAGTTTTAGAGCAAAAATGAGCATGTTTAAAGTGATTTTCATGCTTTCAGGGGCCCGGAAAGTGAATTAAAAACCATTTGGAGGCATTTAATGTTCAAGCAAAAACAGCTGATTTTTGTTAAAAGAGATAACACCCCCCCATTACGTCTTGCTTCAGAAAGGTGAAAAATGGTCCATTTTTAAATGTTTTATTTTTGAATGTCAGTTCACATTTGTAGGTAGATCATCAGTTTTAGAGCTAAAATTAGCATGTTTAAAGTGATTTTCATGCTTCCAGGGGCCCGTTAAGTGAATTAAAAACCATTTGGAGGCATTTAATGTTCAAGCAAAAACAGCAGATTTTTGACAAAAGAGATAACACCCCCCCATTACGTCATGCTTCAGAAAGGTGAAATATGGTCCGTTTTCAAATGTTTTATTTTTGAACGTCAGTTCACATTTGTAGGTGGATCATCAGTTTTAGAGCTAAAATTAGCATGTTTAAAGTGAATTTCATGCTTCTAGGGGCCCTAAACACAACATTTGTGTAATGGTTAAAAGTGCATGAAAATGGCCAATTTACTTACAACTGAGGTCTCAAAAAGTGTTTCTTCACACCGGGAAGTTAATTAAATACCATTTGGAGGCATTTAATGTTCAAGCAAAAACGGCTGATTTTTGCCAAAAGAGATAACACCCCCTATTACGTCTTGCTTCAGAAAGGTGAAAAATGGTCAATTTTTAAATGTTTTATTTTTGAACGTCAGTTCACATTTGTAGGTGGATCATCAGTTTTAGAGATAAAATTAGCATGTTTAAAGTGATTTTAAGGCTTCCAGGGGCCCGGGAAGTGAATTAAAAAACATTTGGAGGCATTTAATGTTCAAGCAAAAACAGCTGATTTTTGACAAAAGAGATAACACCCCCCCATTACGTCATGCTTCAGAAAGGTGAAAAATGGTCCGTTTTCAAATGTTTTATTTTTGAACGTCAGTTCACATTTGTAGGTGGATCATCAGTTTTAGAGCTAAAATTAGCATGTTTAAAGTGATTTTCATGCTTCTAGGGGCCCTAAACACAACATTTGTGGAATGGTTAAAAGTGCATGAAAATGGCCAATTTACTCACTCTGAGGTCTCAAAAAGTGTTTCTTCACCCCGGGAAGTAAATAATATACCATTTGGAGGCAATTAATGTTCAAGCAAAAACGGCTGATTTTTGACAAAAGAGATAACACCCCCCCATTACGTCATGCTTCAGAAAGGTGAAAAATGGTCCGCTTTCAAATGTTTTATTTTTGAATGTCAGTTCACATTTGTAGGTACATCATCAGTTTTAGAGCTAAAATTAGCATGTTTAAAGTGATTTTCATGCTTCCAGGGACGCGGGAAGTTAATTAAAAACCATTTGGAGGCATTTAATGTTCAAGCAAAAACAGCTGATTTTTGACAAAAGAGATAACACCCCCCCCATTACGTCATGCTTCAGAAAGGTGAAAAATGGTCCGTTTTCAAATGTTTTATTTTTGAACGTCAGTTCACATTTGTAGGTGGATCATCAGTTTTAGAGCTAAAATTAGCATGTTTAAAGTGATTTTCATGCTTCTAGGGGCCCTAAACACAACATTTGTGGAATGGTTAAAAGTGCATGAAAATGGCCAATTTACTCACTCTGAGGTCTCAAAAAGTGTTTCTTCACCCCGGGAAGTAAATAATATACCATTTGGAGGCATTTAATGTTCAAGCAAAAACGGCTGATTTTTGACAAAAGAGATAACACCCCCCCATTACGTCATGCTTCAGAAAGGTGAAAAATGGTCCGCTTTCAAATGTTTTATTTTTGAATGTCAGTTCACATTTGTAGGTACATCATCAGTTTTAGAGCTAAAATTAGCATGTTTAAAGTGATTTTCATGCTTCCAGGGGCGCGGGAAGTTAATTAAAAACCATTTGGAGGCATTTAATGTTCAAGCAAAAACAGCTGATTTTTTACAAAAGAGATAACACCCCCCCATTACGTCATGCTTCAGAAAGGTGAAAAATGGTCCGCTTTCAAATGTTTTATTTTTGAATGTCAGTTCACATTTGTAGGTACTTCATCAGTTTTAGAGCTAAAACTAGCTTGTTTAAAGTGATTTTCATGCTTCCAGGGGCCCTAAACACAACATTTGTGGAATGGTTAAAAGTGCATGAAAATGGCCAATTTACTCACTCTGAGGTCTCAAAAAGTGTTTCTTCAACCCGTGAAATGAATTAAATACCATTTGGAGGCATTTAATGTTCAAGCAAAAACGGCTGATTATTGACAAAAGAGATAACACCCCCATTACGTCATGCTTCAGAGAGGTGAAAAATGGCCCGTTTTCAAATGTTTTATTTTTTAACGTCAGTTCACATTTGTAGGTAGATCATCAGTTTTAGAGCAAAAATTAGCATGTTTAAAGTGATTTTCATGCTTCCAGGGGCCCGTTAAGTGAATTAAAAACCATTTGGAGGCATTTAATGTTCAAGCAAAAACAGCAGATTTTTGACAAAAGAGATAACACCCCCCCATCACGTCATGCTTCAGAAAGGTGCAAAATGGTCCGTTTTCAAATGGTTTATTTTTGAACGTCAGTTCACATTTGTAGGTGGATCATCAGTTTTAGAGCTAAAATTAGCATGTTTAAAGTTATTTTCATGCTTCCAGGGGCCCCAAACACAACATTTGTGGAATGGTTAAAAGTGCATGAAAATGGCCAATTTACTCACTCTGAGGTCTCAAAAAGTGTTTCTTCACCCCGGGAAGTGAATTAAATACCATTTGGAGGCATTTAATGTTCAAGCAAAAACAGCAGATTTTTGACAAAAGAGATAACACCCCCCATTACGTCATGCTTCAGAAAGGTGCAAAATGGTCCAGTTTCAAATATTTTATTTTTGAACGTCAGTTCACATTTGTAGGTGGATCATCAGTTTTAGAGCTACAATTAGCATGTTTAAAGTGATTTTAATGCTTCCAGGGGCCCGGGAAGTGAATTAAAAACCATTTGGAGGCATTTAATGTTCAAGCAAAAACAGCTGATTTTTGACAAAAGAGATAACACCCCCCCATTACGTCATGCTTCAGAAAGGTGAAAAATGGTCCGCTTTCAAATGTTTTATTTTTGAATGTCAGTTCACATTTGTAGGTACATCATCAGTTTTAGAGCTAAAATTAGCATGTTTAAAGTGATTTTCATGCTTCCAGGGGCCCGGGAAGTGAATTAAAAACCATTTGGAGGCATTTAATGTTCAAGCAAAAACAGCTGATTTTTGACAAAAGAGATAACACTCCCCCATTACGTCATGCTTCAGAAAGGTGAAATATGGTCCGTTTTCAAATGTTTTATTTTTGAACGTCAGTTCACATTTGTAGGTGGATCATCAGTTTTAGAGCTAAAATTAGCATGTTTAAAGTGAATTTCATGCTTCTAGGGGCCCTAAACACAACATTTGTGTAATGGTTAAAAGTGCATGAAAATGGCCAATTTACTTACAACTGAGGTCTCAAAAAGTGTTTCTTCACACCGGGAAGTGAATTAAATACCATTTGGAGGCATTTAATGTTCAAGCAAAAACGGCTGATTTTTGACAAAAGGGATAACACCCCCCCATGACGTCTTGCTTCAGAAAGGTGAAAAATGGTCCATTTTTAAATGTTTTATTTTTGAATGTCAGTTCACATTTGTAGGTAGATCATCAGTTTTAGAGCTAAAATTAGCATGTTTAAAGTGATTTTCATGCTTCGAGGGGCCCGTGAAGTGAATTAAAAACCATTTGGAGGCATTTAATGTTCAAGCAAAAACAGCTGATTTTTGACAAAAGAGATAACACCCCCCCATTACGTCATGCTTCAGAAAGGTGCAAAATGGTCCATTTTCAAATGTTTTATTTTTGAACGTCAGTTCACATTTGTAGGTGGATCATCAGTTTTAGAGCTAAAATTAGCATGTTTAAAGTGATTTTCATGCTTCCAGGGGCGCGGGAAGTTAATTAAAAACCATTTGGAGGCATTTAATGTTCAAGCAAAAACAGCTGATTTTTGACAAAAGAGATAACACCCCCCCATTACGTCATGCTTCAGAAAGGTGAAAAATGGTCCGTTTTCAAATGTTTTATTTTTGAACGTCAGTTCACATTTGTAGGTGGATCAACAGTTTTAGAGCTAAAATTAGCATGTTTAAAGTGATTTTCATGCTTCTAGGGGCCCTAAACACAACATTTGTGGAATGGTTAAAAGTGCATGAAAATGGCCAATTTACTCACTCTGAGGTCTCAAAAAGTGTTTCTTCACCCCGGGAAGTAAATAATATACCATTTGGAGGCATTTAATGTTCAAGCAAAAACGGCTGATTTTTGACAAAAGAGATAACACCCCCCCATTACGTCATGCTTCAGAAAGGTGAAAAATGGTCCGCTTTCAAATGTTTTATTTTTGAATGTCAGTTCACATTTGTAGGTACATCATCAGTTTTAGAGCTAAAATTAGCATGTTTAAAGTGATTTTCATGCTTCCAGGGGCGCGGGAAGTTAATTAAAAACCATTTGGAGGCATTTAATGTTCAAGCAAAAACAGCTGATTTTTGACAAAAGAGATAACACCCCCCCATTACGTCATGCTTCAGAAAGGTGAAAAATGGTCCGTTTTCAAATGTTTTATTTTTGAACGTCAGTTCACATTTGTAGGTGGATCATCAGTTTTAGAGCTAAAATTAGCATGTTTAAAGTGATTTTCATGCTTCTAGGGGCCCTAAACACAACATTTGTGGAATGGTTAAAAGTGCATGAAAATGGCCAATTTACTCACTCTGAGGTCTCAAAAAGTGTTTCTTCACCCCGGGAAGTAAATAATATACCATTTGGAGGCATTTAATGTTCAAGCAAAAACGGCTGATTTTTGACAAAAGAGATAACACCCCCCCATTACGTCATGCTTCAGAAAGGTGAAAAATGGTCCGCTTTCAAATGTTTTATTTTTGAATGTCAGTTCACATTTGTAGGTACATCATCAGTTTTAGAGCTAAAATTAGCATGTTTAAAGTGATTTTCATGCTTCCAGGGGCGCGGGAAGTTAATTAAAAACCATTTGGAGGCATTTAATGTTCAAGCAAAAACAGCTGATTTTTGACAAAAGAGATAACACCCCCCCATTACGTCATGCTTCAGAAAGGTGAAAAATGGTCCGCTTTCAAATGTTTTATTTTTGAATGTCAGTTCACATTTGTAGGTACATCATCAGTTTTAGAGCTAAAACTAGCTTGTTTAAAGTGATTTTCATGCTTCCAGGGGCCCTAAACACAACATTTGTGGAATGGTTAAAAGTGCATGAAAATGGCCAATTTACTCACTCTGAGGTCTCAAAAAGTGTTTCTTCAACCCGTGAAATGAATTAAATACCATTTGGAGGCATTTAATGTTCAAGCAAAAACGGCTGATTATTGACAAAAGAGATAACACCCCCATTACGTCATGCTTCAGAGAGGTGAAAAATGGCCCGTTTTCAAATGTTTTATTTTTTAACGTCAGTTCACATTTGTAGGTAGATCATCAGTTTTAGAGCAAAAATTAGCATGTTTAAAGTGATTTTCATGCTTCCAGGGGCCCGTTAAGTGAATTAAAAACCATTTGGAGGCATTTAATGTTCAAGCAAAAACAGCAGATTTTTGACAAAAGAGATAACACCCCCCCATCACGTCATGCTTCAGAAAGGTGCAAAATGGTCCGTTTTCAAATGGTTTATTTTTGAACGTCAGTTCACATTTGTAGGTGGATCATCAGTTTTAGAGCTAAAATTAGCATGTTTAAAGTTATTTTCATGCTTCCAGGGGCCCCAAACACAACATTTGTGGAATGGTTAAAAGTGCATGAAAATGGCCAATTTACTCACTCTGAGGTCTCAAAAAGTGTTTCTTCACCCCGGGAAGTGAATTAAATACCATTTGGAGGCATTTAATGTTCAAGCAAAAACAGCAGATTTTTGACAAAAGAGATAACACCCCCCATTACGTCATGCTTCAGAAAGGTGCAAAATGGTCCAGTTTCAAATATTTTATTTTTGAACGTCAGTTCACATTTGTAGGTGGATCATCAGTTTTAGAGCTACAATTAGCATGTTTAAAGTGATTTTAATGCTTCCAGGGGCCCGGGAAGTGAATTAAAAACCATTTGGAGGCATTTAATGTTCAAGCAAAAACAGCTGATTTTTGACAAAAGAGATAACACCCCCCCATTACGTCATGCTTCAGAAAGGTGAAAAATGGTCCGCTTTCAAATGTTTTATTTTTGAATGTCAGTTCACATTTGTAGGTACATCATCAGTTTTAGAGCTAAAATTAGCATGTTTAAAGTGATTTTCATGCTTCCAGGGGCCCGGGAAGTGAATTAAAAACCATTTGGAGGCATTTAATGTTCAAGCAAAAACAGCTGATTTTTGACAAAAGAGATAACACCCCCCCATTACGTCATGCTTCAGAAAGGTGAAATATGGTCCGTTTTCAAATGTTTTATTTTTGAACGTCAGTTCACATTTGTAGGTGGATCATCAGTTTTAGAGCTAAAATTAGCATGTTTAAAGTGAATTTCATGCTTCTAGGGGCCCTAAACACAACATTTGTGTAATGGTTAAAAGTGCATGAAAATGGCCAATTTACTTACAACTGAGGTCTCAAAAAGTGTTTCTTCACACCGGGAAGTGAATTAAATACCATTTGGAGGCATTTAATGTTCAAGCAAAAACGGCTGATTTTTGACAAAAGGGATAACACCCCCCCATGACGTCTTGCTTCAGAAAGGTGAAAAATGGTCCATTTTTAAATGTTTTATTTTTGAATGTCAGTTCACATTTGTAGGTAGATCATCAGTTTTAGAGCTAAAATTAGCATGTTTAAAGT
The DNA here is from genome assembly GCF_964261635.1 of Lissotriton helveticus. Taxonomy (NCBI): domain Eukaryota; kingdom Metazoa; phylum Chordata; class Amphibia; order Caudata; family Salamandridae; genus Lissotriton; species Lissotriton helveticus. The sequence continues at coordinate 1,271,877,491 of NC_136061.1, forward strand.
GATTTTCATGCTTCGAGGGGCCCGTGAAGTGAATTAAAAACCATTTGGAGGCATTTAATGTTCAAGCAAAAACAGCTGATTTTTGACAAAAGAGATAACACCCCCCCATTACGTCATGCTTCAGAAAGGTGCAAAATGGTCCATTTTCAAATGTTTTATTTTTGAACGTCAGTTCACATTTGTAGGTGGATCATCAGTTTTAGAGCTAAAATTAGCATGTTTAAAGTGATTTTCATGCTTCCAGGGGCGCGGGAAGTTAATTAAAAACCATTTGGAGGCATTTAATGTTCAAGCAAAAACAGCTGATTTTTGACAAAAGAGATAACACCCCCCCATTACGTCATGCTTCAGAAAGGTGAAAAATGGTCAGTTTTCAAATGTTTTATTTTTGCACGTCAGTTCACATTTGTAGGAAAATCATCAGTTTTAGAGCTAAAATTAGCATGTTTAAAGTGATTTTAAGGCTTCCAGGGGCCCGGGAAGTGAATTAAAAACCATTTGGAGGCATTTCATGTTCAAGCAAAAACAGCAGATTTTTGACAAAAGAGATAACACCCCCCAATACGTCATGCTTCAGAAAGGTGAAAAATGGTCCGCTTTCAAATGTTTTATTTTTGAATGTCAGTTCACATTTGTAGGTACATCATCAGTTTTAGAGCTAAAATTAGCATGTTTAAAGTGATTTTCATGCTTCCAGGTGCACGGGAAAAGAATTAAAAACCATTTGGAGGCTTTTAATGTTCAAGCAAAAACAGCTGATTTTTGACAAAAGAGATAACACCCCCCCATTACGTCATGCTTCAGAAAGGTGAAAAATGGTCCGTTTTCAAATGTTTTATTTTTGAACGTCAGTTCACATTGGTAGGTAGATAATCAGTTTTAGAGCTAAAATTAGCATGTTTAAAGTGATTTTCATGCTTCCAGGGGCCCTAAACACAACATTTGTGAAATGGTTAACAGTGCATGAAAATGGCCAATTTACTCACTCTGAGGTCTCAAAAAGTGTTTCTTCACACCGGGAAGTGAATTAAATACCATTTGGAGGCATTTAATGTTCAAGCAAAAACGGCTGATTTTTGATAAAAGAGATAACACCCCCCCCTCATTACGTCTTGCTTCAGAAAGGTGAAAAATGGTCCATTTTAAAATGTTTTATTTTTGAATGTCAGTTCACATTTGTACGTAGATCATCAGTTTTAGAGCTAAAATTAGCATGTTTAAAGTGATTTTCATGCTTCCAGGGGCCCGTGAAGTGAATTAAAAACCATTTGGAGGCCTTTAATGTTCAAACAAAAACAGCAGATTTTTGACAAAAGAGATAACACCCCCCCATTACGTCATGCTTCAGAAAGGTGCAAAATGGTCCAGTTTCAAATATTTTATTTTTGAACGTCAGTTCACATTTGTAGGTGCATCATCAGTTTTAGAGCTAAAATTAGCATGTTTAAAGTGATTTTCATGCTTCCAGGGGCCCTAAACACAACATTTGTTGAATGGTTAAAAGTGCATGAAAATGGCCAATTTACTCACTCTGACATCTCAAAAAGTGTTTCTTCACCCCGGGAAGTGAATTAAATGCCATTTAGAGGCATTTAATGTTCAAGCAAAAACGGCAGATTTTTGACAAAAGAGATAACACTCCCCCATTACGTCATGCTTCAGATAGGTGGAAAATGGTCCGTTTTCAAATGTTTTATTTTTGAACCTCAGTTCACATTTGTAGCTGGATCATCAGTTTTAGAGCTAAAATTAGCTTGTTTAAAGTGATTTTCATGCTTCCAGGGGCCCTAAACACAACATTTGTGGAATGGTTAAAAGTGCATGAAAATGGCCAATTTACTCACTCTGAGGTCTCAAATAGTGTTTCTTCAACCTGGGAAATGAATTAAATACCATTTGGAGGCATTTAATGTTCAAGCAAAAACGGCTGATTTTTGACAAAAGAGATAACACCCCCATTACGTCATGCTTCAGAAAGGTGAAAAATGGCCCGTTTTCAAATGTTTTATTTTTTAACGTCAGTTCACATTTGTAGGTAGATCATCAGTTTTAGAGCAAAAATGAGCATGTTTAAAGTGATTTTCATGCTTTCAGGGGCCCGGAAAGTGAATTAAAAACCATTTGGAGGCATTTAATGTTCAAGCAAAAACAGCTGATTTTTGTTAAAAGAGATAACACCCCCCCATTACGTCTTGCTTCAGAAAGGTGAAAAATGGTCCATTTTTAAATGTTTTATTTTTGTATGTCAGTTCACATTTGTAGGTAGATCATCAGTTTTAGAGCTAAAATTAGCATGTTTAAAGTGATTTTCATGCTTCCAGGGGCCCTAAACACAACATTTGTGGAATGGTTAAAAGTGCATGAAAATGGCCAATTTACTCACTCTGACGTCTCAAAAAGTGTTTCTTCACCCCGGGAAGTGAATTAAATGCCATTTGGAGGCATTTAATGTTCAAGCAAAAATGGCTGATTTTTGACAAAAGCGATAACACTCCCCCATTACGTCATGCTTCAGAAAGGTGAAAAATGGTCCATTTTCAAATGTTTTATTTTTGCACGTCAGTTCACATTTGTAGGAAAATCATCAGTTTTAGAGCTAAAATTAGCATGTTTAAAGTGATTTTAAGGCTTCCAGGGGCCCGGGAAGTGAATTAAAAACCATTTGGAGGCATTTAATGTTCAAGCAAAAATGGCTGATTTTTGACAAAAGAGATAACACCCCCCCATTACGTCATGCTTCAGAAAGGTGAAATATGGTCCGTTTTCAAATGTTTTATTTTTGAACGTCAGTTCACATTTGTAGGTGGATCATCAGTTTTAGAGCTAAAATTAGCATGTTTAAAGTGAATTTCATGCTTCTAGGGGCCCTAAACACAACATTTGTGGAATGGTTAAAAGTGCATGAAAATGGCCAATTTACTCACTCTGAGGTCTCAAAAAGTGTTTCTTCACCCCGGGAAGTGAATTAAATACCATTTAGAGGCATTTAATGTTCAAGCAAAAACGGCTGATTTTTGACAAAAGAGATAACACCCCCCATTACGTCTTGCTTCAGAAAGGTGAAAAATGGTCCATTTTCAAATGTTTTATTTTTGAATGTCAGTTCACATTTGTAGGTAGATCATCAGTTTTAGAGCTAAAATTAGCATGTTTAAAGTGATTTTCATGCTTCCAGGGGCCCTAAACACAACATTTGTGGAATGGTTAAAAGTGCATGAAAATGGCCAATTTACTCACTCTGAGGTCTCAAAAAGTGTTTCTTCAACCCAGGAAGTGAAATAAATACCATTTGGAGGCATTTAATGTTCAAGCAAAAACGGCTGATTTTTGACAAAAGAGATAACACTCCCCCATTACGTCATGCTTCAGAAAGGTGAAAAATGGTCCGTTTTCAAATGTTTTATTTTTGCACGTCAGTTCATATTTGTAGGAAAATCATCAGTTTTAGAGCTAAAATTAGCATGTTTAAAGTGATTTTAAGGCTTCCAGGGGCCCGGGAAGTGAATTAAAAACCATTTGGAGGCATTTCATGTTCAAGCAAAAACAGGAGATTTTTGACAAAAGAGATTACACCCCCAATACGTCATGCTTCAGAAAGGTGAAAAATGGTCCGCTTTCAAATGTTTTATTTTTGAACGTCAGTTCACATTGGTAGGTAGATAATCAGTTTTAGAGCTAAAATTAGCATGTTTAAAGTGAATTTCATGCTTCCAGGGGCCCTAAACACAACATTTGTGGAATGGTTAAAAGTGCATGAAAATGGCCAATTTACTCACTCTGAGGTCTCAAAAAGTGTTTCTTCAACCCAGGAAGTGAAATAAATACCATTTGGAGGCATTTAATGTTCAAGCAAAAACGGCTGATTTTTGACAAAAGAGATAACACCTCCATTACGTCATGCTTGAGAAAGGTGAAAAATGGCCCGTTTTCAAATGTTTTATTTTTTAACGTCAGTTCACATTTGTAGGTGGATCATCAGTTTTAGAGCAAAAATTAGCATGGTTAAAGTGATTTTCATGCTTTCAGGGGCCCGGAAAGTGAATTAAAAAACATTTGGAGGCATTTAATGTTCAAGCAAAAACTGCTGATTTTTGTTAAAAGAGATAACACCCCCCCATTACGTCTTGCTTCAGAAAGGTGAAAAATGGTCCATTTTTAAATGTTTTATTTTTGAATGTCAGTTCACATTTGTAGGTAGATCATCAGTTTTAGAGGTAAAATTAGCATGTTTAGAGTGATTTTCATGCTTCCAGGGTCCCCAAACACAACATTTGTGGAATGGTTAAAAGTGCATGAAAATGGCCAATTTACTCACTCTGAGGTCTCAAAAAGTGTTTCTTTACCCCGGGAAGTGAATTAAATACCATTTGGAGGCATTTAATGTTCAAGCAAAAACAGCAGATTTTTGACAAAAGAGATAACACCCCCCCATTACGTCATGCTTCAGAAAGGTGCAAAATGGTCCAGTTTCAAATATTTTATTTTTGAACGTCAGTTCACATTTGTAGGTGGATCATCAGTTTTAGAGCTACAATTAGCATGTTTAAAGTGATTTTAAGGCTTCCAGGGGCCCGGGAAGTGAATTAAAAACCATTTGGAGGCATTTAATGTTCAAGCAAAAACAGCTGATTTTTGACAAAAGAGATAACACCCCCCTATTACGTCATGCTTCAGAAAGGTGAAATATGGTCCGTTTTCAAATGTTTTATTTTTGAACGTCAGTTCACATTTGTAGGTGGATCATCAGTTTTAGAGCTAAAATTAGCATGTTTAAAGTGAATTTCATGCTTCCAGGGGCCCTAAACACAACATTTGTGGAATGGTTAAAAGTGCATGAAAATGGCCAATTTACTCACTCTGAGGTCTCAATAAATGTTTCTTCACCCCGGGAAGTGAATTAAATACCATTTGGAGGCATTTAATGTTCAAGCAAAAACGGCTGATTTTTGACAAAAGAGATAACACCCCCCATTACGTCATGCTTCAGAAAGGTGAAAAATGGTCCGCTTTCAAATGTTTTATTTTTGAACGTCAGCTCACATTGGTAGGTAGATAATCAGTTTTAGAGCTAAAATTAGCATGTTTAAAGGGATTTTCATGCTTCCAGGGGCCCTAAACACAACATTTGTGAAATGGTTAACAGTGCATGAAAATGGCCAATTTACTCACTCTGAGGTCTCAAAAAGTGTTTCTTCACACCGGGAAGTGAATTAAATACCATTTGGAGGCATTTAATGTTCAAGCAAAAACGGCTGATTTTTGATAAAAGAGATAACACCCCCCCCATTACGTCTTGCTTCAGAAAGGTGAAAAATGGTCCATTTTTAAATGTTTTATTTTTGAATGTCAGTTCACATTTGTAGGTAGATCATCAGTTTTAGAGCTAAAATTAGCATGTTTAAAGTGATTTTCATGCTTCCAGGGGCCCGTGAAGTGAATTAAAAACCATTTGGAGGCCTTTAATGTTCAAGCAAAAACAGCAGATTTTTGACAAAAGAGATAACACCCCCCATTACGTCATGCTTCAGAAAGGTGCAAAATGGTCCGTTTTCAAATGTTTTATTTTTGAACGTCAGTTCACATTTGTAGGTGGATCATCAGTTTTAGAGCTAAAAATAGCATGTTTAAAGTGATTTTCATGCTTCCAGGGGCCCTAAACACAGCATTTGTGGAATGGTTAAAAGTGCATGGAAATGGCCAATTTACTCACTCTGAGGTCTCAAAAAGTGTTTCTTCACCCCGGGAAGTGAATTAAATACCATTTGGAGGCATTTAGTGTTCAAGCAAAAACAGCAGATTTTTGACAAAAGAGATAACACCCCCCCATTACGTCATGCTTCAGAAAGGTGCAAAATGGTCCAGTTTCAAATATTTTATTTTTGAATGTCAGTTCACATTTGTAGGTGGATCATCAGTTTTAGAGCTACGATTAGCATGTTTAAAGATATTTTAAGGCTTCCAGGGGCCCGGGAAGTGAATTAAAAACCATTTGGGGGCATTTAATGTTCAAGCAAAAACAGCTGATTTTTGACATAAGAGATAACACCCCCCCATTACGTCATGCTTCAGAAAGGTGAAAAATGGTCCGCTTTCAAATGTTTTATTTTTGAATGTCAGTTCACATTTGTAGGTACATCATCAGTTTTAGAGCTAAAATTAGCATGTTTAAAGTGATTTTCATGCTTCCAGGGGCCCTAAACACAACATTTGTGGAATGGTTAAAAGTGCATGAAAATGGCCAATTTACTCACTCTGAGGTCTCAATAAGTGTTTCTTCACCCCGGGAAGTGAATTAAATACAATTTGGAGGCATTTAATGTTCAAGCAACGGCTGATTTTTGACAAAAGAGATAACACCCCCATTACGTCATGCTTCAGAAAGGTGAAAAATGGTCCGCTTTCAAATGTTTTATTTTTGAACGTCAGTTCACATTGGTAGGTAGATAATCAGTTTTAGAGCTAAAATTAGCATGTTTAAAGTGATTTTCATGCTTCCAGGGGCCCTAAACACAACATTTGTGAAATGGTTAACAGTGCATGAAAATGGCCAATTTATCACTCTGAGGTCTCAAAAAGTGTTTCTTCACACCGGGAAGTGAATTCAATACCATTTGGAGGCATTTAACGTTCAAGCAAAAACGGCTGATTTTTGATAAAAGAGATAACACCCCCCCCCCATTACGTCTTGCTTCAGAAAGGTGAAAAATGGTCCATTTTTAAATGTTTTATTTTTGAATGTCAGTTCACATTTGTAGGTAGATCATCAGTTTTAGAGCTAAAATTAGCATGTTTAAAGTGATTTTCATGCTTCCAGGGGCCCGTTAAGTGAATTAAAAACCATTTGGAGGCATTTAATGTTCAAGCAAAAACAGCAGATTTTTGACAAAAGAGATAACACCCCCCCATTACGTCATGCTTCAGAAAGGTGAAATATGGTCCGTTTTCAAATGTTTTATTTTTGAACGTCAGTTCACATTTGTAGGTGGATCATCAGTTTTAGAGCTAAAATTAGCATGTTTAAAGTGAATTTCATGCTTCTAGGGGCCCTAAACACAACATTTGTGTAATGGTTAAAAGTGCATGAAAATGGCCAATTTACTTACAACTGAGGTCTCAAAAAGTGTTTCTTCACACCGGGAAGTTAATTAAATACCATTTGGAGGCATTTAATGTTCAAGCAAAAACGGCTGATTTTTGCCAAAAGAGATAACACCCCCTATTACGTCTTGCTTCAGAAAGGTGAAAAATGGTCAATTTTTAAATGTTTTATTTTTGAACGTCAGTTCACATTTGTAGGTGGATCATCAGTTTTAGAGATAAAATTAGCAGTTTAAAGTGATTTTAAGGCTTCCAGGGGCCCGGGAAGTGAATTAAAAAACATTTGGAGGCATTTAATGTTCAAGCAAAAACAGCTGATTTTTGACAAAAGAGATAACACCCCCCCATTACGTCATGCTTCAGAAAGGTGAAAAATGGTCCGTTTTCAAATGTTTTATTTTTGAACGTCAGTTCACATTTGTAGGTGGATCATCAGTTTTAGAGCTAAAATTAGCATGTTTAAAGTGATTTTCATGCTTCTAGGGGCCCTAAACACAACATTTGTGGAATGGTTAAAAGTGCATGAAAATGGCCAATTTACTCACTCTGAGGTCTCAAAAAGTGTTTCTTCACCCCGGGAAGTAAATAATATACCATTTGGAGGCATTTAATGTTCAAGCAAAAACGGCTGATTTTTGACAAAAGAGATAACACCCCCCCATTACGTCATGCTTCAGAAAGGTGAAAAATGGTCCGCTTTCAAATGTTTTATTTTTGAATGTCAGTTCACATTTGTAGGTACATCATCAGTTTTAGAGCTAAAATTAGCATGTTTAAAGTGATTTTCATGCTTCCAGGGGCGCGGGAAGTTAATTAAAAACCATTTGGAGGCATTTAATGTTCAAGCAAAAACAGCTGATTTTTGACAAAAGAGATAACACCCCCCCATTACGTCATGCTTCAGAAAGGTGAAAAATGGTCCGTTTTCAAATGTTTTATTTTTGAACGTTAGTTCACATTTGTAGGTGGATCATCAGTTTTAGAGCTAAAATTAGCATGTTTAAAGTGATTTTCATGCTTCTAGGGGCCCTAAACACAACATTTGTGGAATGGTTAAAAGTGCATGAAAATGGCCAATTTACTCACTCTGAGTCCTCAAAAAGTGTTTCTTCACCCCGGGAAGTAAATAATATACCATTTGGAGGCATTTAATGTTCAAGCAAAAACGGCTGATTTTTGACAAAAGAGATAACACCCCCCCATTACGTCATGCTTCAGAAAGGTGAAAAATGGTCCGCTTTCAAATGTTTTATTTTTGAATGTCAGTTCACATTTGTAGGTACATCATCAGTTTTAGAGCTAAAATTAGCATGTTTAAAGTGATTTTCATGCTTCCAGGGGCGCGGGAAGTTAATTAAAAACCATTTGGAGGCATTTAATGTTCAAGCAAAAACAGCTGATTTTTGACAAAAGAGATAACACCCCCCCATTACGTCATGCTTCAGAAAGGTGAAAAATGGTCTGCTTTCAAATGTTTTATTTTTGAATGTCAGTTCACATTTGTAGGTACATCATCAGTTTTAGAGCTAAAACTAGCTTGTTTAAAGTGATTTTCATGCTTCCAGGGGCCCTAAACACAACATTTGTGGAATGGTTAAAAGTGCATGAAAATGGCCAATTTACTCACTCTGAGGTCTCAAAAAGTGTTTCTTCAACCCGTGAAATGAATTAAATACCATTTGGAGGCATTTAATGTTCAAGCAAAAACGGCTGATTATTGACAAAAGAGATAACACCCCCATTACGTCATGCTTCAGAGAGGTGAAAAATGGCCCGTTTTCAAATGTTTTATTTTTTAACGTCAGTTCACATTTGTAGGTAGATCATCAGTTTTAGAGCAAAAATTAGCATGTTTAAAGTGATTTTCATGCTTCCAGGGGCCCGTTAAGTGAATTAAAAACCATTTGGAGGCATTTAATGTTCAAGCAAAAACAGCAGATTTTTGACAAAAGAGATAACACCCCCCATCACGTCATGCTTCAGAAAGGTGCAAAATGGTCCGTTTTCAAATGTTTTATTTTTGAACGTCAGCTCACATTGGTAGGTAGATAATCAGTTTTAGAGCTAAAATTAGCATGTTTAAAGGGATTTTCATGCTTCCAGGGGCCCTAAACACAACATTTGTGAAATGGTTAACAGTGCATGAAAATGGCCAATTTACTCACTCTGAGGTCTCAAAAAGTGTTTCTTCACACCGGGAAGTGAATTAAATACCATTTGGAGGCATTTAATGTTCAAGCAAAAACGGCTGATTTTTGATAAAAGAGATAACACCCCCCCCATTACGTCTTGCTTCAGAAAGGTGAAAAATGGTCCATTTTTAAATGTTTTATTTTTGAATGTCAGTTCACATTTGTAGGTAGATCATCAGTTTTAGAGCTAAAATTAGCATGTTTAAAGTGATTTTCATGCTTCCAGGGGCCCGTGAAGTGAATTAAAAACCATTTGGAGGCCTTTAATGTTCAAGCAAAAACAGCAGATTTTTGACAAAAGAGATAACACCCCCCATTACGTCATGCTTCAGAAAGGTGCAAAATGGTCCGTTTTCAAATGTTTTATTTTTGAACGTCAGTTCACATTTGTAGGTGGATCATCAGTTTTAGAGCTAAAAATAGCATGTTTAAAGTGATTTTCATGCTTCCAGGGGCCCTAAACACAGCATTTGTGGAATGGTTAAAAGTGCATGGAAATGGCCAATTTACTCACTCTGAGGTCTCAAAAAGTGTTTCTTCACCCCGGGAAGTGAATTAAATACCATTTGGAGGCATTTAGTGTTCAAGCAAAAACAGCAGATTTTTGACAAAAGAGATAACACCCCCCCATTACGTCATGCTTCAGAAAGGTGCAAAATGGTCCAGTTTCAAATATTTTATTTTTGAATGTCAGTTCACATTTGTAGGTGGATCATCAGTTTTAGAGCTACGATTAGCATGTTTAAAGATATTTTAAGGCTTCCAGGGGCCCGGGAAGTGAATTAAAAACCATTTGGGGGCATTTAATGTTCAAGCAAAAACAGCTGATTTTTGACATAAGAGATAACACCCCCCCATTACGTCATGCTTCAGAAAGGTGAAAAATGGTCCGCTTTCAAATGTTTTATTTTTGAATGTCAGTTCACATTTGTAGGTACATCATCAGTTTTAGAGCTAAAATTAGCATGTTTAAAGTGATTTTCATGCTTCCAGGGGCCCTAAACACAACATTTGTGGAATGGTTAAAAGTGCATGAAAATGGCCAATTTACTCACTCTGAGGTCTCAATAAGTGTTTCTTCACCCCGGGAAGTGAATTAAATACAATTTGGAGGCATTTAATGTTCAAGCAACGGCTGATTTTTGACAAAAGAGATAACACCCCCATTACGTCATGCTTCAGAAAGGTGAAAAATGGTCCGCTTTCAAATGTTTTATTTTTGAACGTCAGTTCACATTGGTAGGTAGATAATCAGTTTTAGAGCTAAAATTAGCATGTTTAAAGTGATTTTCATGCTTCCAGGGGCCCTAAACACAACATTTGTGAAATGGTTAACAGTGCATGAAAATGGCCAATTTATCACTCTGAGGTCTCAAAAAGTGTTTCTTCACACCGGGAAGTGAATTCAATACCATTTGGAGGCATTTAACGTTCAAGCAAAAACGGCTGATTTTTGATAAAAGAGATAACACCCCCCCCCATTACGTCTTGCTTCAGAAAGGTGAAAAATGGTCCATTTTTAAATGTTTTATTTTTGAATGTCAGTTCACATTTGTAGGTAGATCATCAGTTTTAGAGCTAAAATTAGCATGTTTATAGTGATTTTCATGCTTCCAGGGGCCCGTTAAGTGAATTAAAAACCATTTGGAGGCATTTAATGTTCAAGCAAAAACAGCAGATTTTTGACAAAAGAGATAACACCCCCCCATTACGTCATGCTTCAGAAAGGTGAAATATGGTCCGTTTTCAAATGTTTTATTTTTGAACGTCAGTTCACATTTGTAGGTGGATCATCAGTTTTAGAGCTAAAATTAGCATGTTTAAAGTGAATTTCATGCTTCTAGGGGCCCTAAACACAACATTTGTGTAATGGTTAAAAGTGCATGAAAATGGCCAATTTACTTACAACTGAGGTCTCAAAAAGTGTTTCTTCACACCGGGAAGTTAATTAAATACCATTTGGAGGCATTTAATGTTCAAGCAAAAACGGCTGATTTTTGCCAAAAGAGATAACACCCCCTATTACGTCTTGCTTCAGAAAGGTGAAAAATGGTCAATTTTTTAAATGTTTTATTTTTGAACGTCAGTTCACATTTGTAGGTGGATCATCAGTTTTAGAGATAAAATTAGCGTGTTTAAAGTGATTTTAAGGCTTCCAGGGGCCCGGGAAGTGAATTAAAAAACATTTGGAGGCATTTAATGTTCAAGCAAAAACAGCTGATTTTTGACAAAAGAGATAACACCCCCCCATTACGTCATGCTTCAGAAAGGTGAAAAATGGTCCGTTTTCAAATGTTTTATTTTTGAACGTCAGTTCACATTTGTAGGTGGATCATCAGTTTTAGAGCTAAAATTAGCATGTTTAAAGTGATTTTCATGCTTCTAGGGGCCCTAAACACAACATTTGTGGAATGGTTAAAAGTGCATGAAAATGGCCAATTTACTCACTCTGAGGTCTCAAAAGTGTTTCTTCACCCCGGGAAGTAAATAATATACCATTTGGAGGCATTTAATGTTCAAGCAAAAACGGCTGATTTTTGACAAAAGAGATAACACCCCCCCATTACGTCATGCTTCAGAAAGGTGAAAAATGGTCCGCTTTCAAATGTTTTATTTTTGAATGTCAGTTCACATTTGTAGGTACATCATCAGTTTTAGAGCTAAAATTAGCATGTTTAAAGTGATTTTCATGCTTCCAGGGGCGCGGGAAGTTAATTAAAAACCATTTGGAGGCATTTAATGTTCAAGCAAAAACAGCTGATTTTTGACAAAAGAGATAACACCCCCCCATTACGTCATGCTTCAGAAAGGTGAAAAATGGTCCGTTTTCAAATGTTTTATTTTTGAACGTTAGTTCACATTTGTAGGTGGATCATCAGTTTTAGAGCTAAAATTAGCATGTTTAAAGTGATTTTCATGCTTCTAGGGGCCCTAAACACAACATTTGTGGAAAGGTTAAAAGTGCATGAAAATGGCCAATTTACTCACTCTGAGTCCTCAAAAAGTGTTTCTTCACCCCGGGAAGTAAATAATATACCATTTGGAGGCATTTAATGTTCAAGCAAAAACGGCTGATTTTTGACAAAAGAGATAACACCCCCCCATTACGTCATGCTTCAGAAAGGTGAAAAATGGTCCGCTTTCAAATGTTTTATTTTTGAATGTCAGTTCACATTTGTAGGTACATCATCAGTTTTAGAGCTAAAATTAGCATGTTTAAAGTGATTTTCATGCTTCCAGGGGCGCGGGAAGTTAATTAAAAACCATTTGGAGGCATTTAATGTTCAAGCAAAAACAGCTGATTTTTGACAAAAGAGATAACACCCCCCCATTACGTCATGCTTCAGAAAGGTGAAAAATGGTCCGCTTTCAAATGTTTTATTTTTGAATGTCAGTTCACATTTGTAGGTACATCATCAGTTTTAGAGCTAAAACTAGCTTGTTTAAAGTGATTTTCATGCTTCCAGGGGCCCTAAACACAACATTTGTGGAATGGTTAAAAGTGCATGAAAATGGCCAATTTACTCACTCTGAGGTCTCAAAAAGTGTTTCTTCAACCCGTGAAATGAATTAAATACCATTTGGAGGCATTTAATGTTCAAGCAAAAACGGCTGATTATTGACAAAAGAGATAACACCCCCATTACGTCATGCTTCAGAGAGGTGAAAAATGGCCCGTTTTCAAATGTTTTATTTTTTAACGTCAGTTCACATTTGTAGGTAGATCATCAGTTTTAGAGCAAAAATTAGCATGTTTAAAGTGATTTTCATGCTTCCAGGGGCCCGTTAAGTGAATTAAAAACCATTTGGAGGCATTTAATGTTCAAGCAAAAACAGCAGATTTTTGACAAAAGAGATAACACCCCCCATCACGTCATGCTTCAGAAAGGTGCAAAATGGTCCGTTTTCAAATGGTTTATTTTTGAACGTCAGTTCACATTTGTAGGTGGATCATCAGTTTTAGAGCTAAAATTAGCATGTTTAAAGTTATTTTCATGCTTCCAGGGGCCCCAAACACAACATTTGTGGAATGGTTAAAAGTGCATGAAAATGGCCAATTTACTCACTCTGAGGTCTCAAAAAGTGTTTCTTCACCCCGGGAAGTGAATTAAATACCATTTGGAGGCATTTAATGTTCAAGCAAAAACAGCAGATTTTTGACAAAAGAGATAACACCCCCCATTACGTCATGCTTCAGAAAGGTGCAAAATGGTCCAGTTTCAAATATTTTATTTTTGAACGTCAGTTCACATTTGTAGGTGGATCATCAGTTTTAGAGCTACAATTAGCATGTTTAAAGTGATTTTAATGCTTCCAGGGGCCCGGGAAGTGAATTAAAAACCATTTGGAGGCATTTAATGTTCAAGCAAAAACAGCTGATTTTTGACAAAAGAGATAACACCCCCCCATTACGTCATGCTTCAGAAAGGTGAAAAATGGTCCGCTTTCAAATGTTTTATTTTTGAATGTCAGTTCACATTTGTAGGTACATCATCAGTTTTAGAGCTAAAATTAGCATGTTTAAAGTGATTTTCATGCTTCCAGGGGCCCGGGAAGTGAATTAAAAACCATTTGGAGGCATTTAATGTTCAAGCAAAAACAGCTGATTTTTGACAAAAGAGATAACACCCCCCCATTACGTCATGCTTCAGAAAGGTGAAATATGGTCCGTTTTCAAATGTTTTATTTTTGAACGTCAGTTCACATTTGTAGGTGGATCATCAGTTTTAGAGCTAAAATTAGCATGTTTAAAGTGAATTTCATGCTTCTAGGGGCCCTAAACACAACATTTGTGTAATGGTTAAAAGTGCATGAAAATGGCCAATTTACTTACAACTGAGGTCTCAAAAAGTGTTTCTTCACACCGGGAAGTGAATTAAATACCATTTGGAGGCATTTAATGTTCAAGCAAAAACGGCTGATTTTTGACAAAAGGGATAACACCCCCCCATGACGTCTTGCTTCAGAAAGGTGAAAAATGGTCCATTTTTAAATGTTTTATTTTTGAATGTCAGTTCACATTTGTAGGTAGATCATCAGTTTTAGAGCTAAAATTAGCATGTTTAAAGTGATTTTCATGCTTCGAGGGGCCCGTGAAGTGAATTAAAAACCATTTGGAGGCATTTAATGTTCAAGCAAAAACAGCTGATTTTTGACAAAAGAGATAACACCCCCCCATTACGTCATGCTTCAGAAAGGTGCAAAATGGTCCATTTTCAAATGTTTTATTTTTGAACGTCAGTTCACATTTGTAGGTGGATCATCAGTTTTAGAGCTAAAATTAGCATGTTTAAAGTGATTTTCATGCTTCCAGGGGCGCGGGAAGTTAATTAAAAACCATTTGGAGGCATTTAATGTTCAAGCAAAAACAGCTGATTTTTGACAAAAGAGATAACACCCCCCCATTACGTCATGCTTCAGAAAGGTGAAAAATGGTCAGTTTTCAAATGTTTTATTTTTGCACGTCAGTTCACATTTGTAGGAAAATCATCAGTTTTAGAGCTAAAATTAGCATGTTTAAAGTGATTTTAAGGCTTCCAGGGGCCCGGGAAGTGAATTAAAAACCATTTGGAGGCATTTCATGTTCAAGCAAAAACAGCTGATTTTTGGCAAAAGAGATAACACCCCCCCATTACGTCATGCTTCAGAAAGGTGAAAAATGGTCCGTTTTCAAATGTTTTATTTTTGAACGTCAGTTCACATTTGTAGGTGTATCATCAGTTTTAGAGCTAAAACTAGCTTGTTTAAAAGTGATTTTCATGCTTCCAGGGGCCCTAAACACAACATTTGTGGAATGGTTAAAAGTGCATGAAAATGGCCAATTTACTCACTCTGAGGTCTCAAAAAGTGTTTCTTCAACCTGGGAAATGAATTAAATACCATTTGGAGGCATTTAATGTTCAAGCAAAAACGGCTGATTTTTGACAAAAGAGATAACACCCCCATTACGTCATGCTTCAGAAAGGTGAAAAATGGCCCGTTTTCAAATGTTTTATTTTTTAACGTCAGTTCACATTTGTAGGTAGATCATCAGTTTTAGAGCAAAAATGAGCATGTTTAAAGTGATTTTCATGCTTTCAGGGGCCCGGAAAGTGAATTAAAAACCATTTGGAGGCATTTAATGTTCAAGCAAAAACAGCTGATTTTTGTTAAAAGAGATAACACCCCCCCATTACGTCTTGCTTCAGAAAGGTGAAAAATGGTCCATTTTTAAATGTTTTATTTTTGAATGTCAGTTCACATTTGTAGGTAGATCATCAGTTTTAGAGCTAAAATTAGCATGTTTAAAGTGATTTTCATGCTTCCAGGGGCCCTAAACACAACATTTGTGGAATGGTTAAAAGTGCATGAAAATGGCCAATTTACTCACTCTGACGTCTCAAAAAGTGTTTCTTCACCCCGGGAAGTGAATTAAATGCCATTTGGAGGCATTTAATGTTCAAGCAAAAATGGCTGATTTTTGACAAAAGCGATAACACTCCCCCATTACGTCATGCTTCAGAAAGGTGAAAAATGGTCCGTTTTCAAATGTTTTATTTTTGCACGTCAGTTCACATTTGTAGGAAAATCATCAGTTTTAGAGCTAAAATTAGCATGTTTAAAGTGATTTTAAGGCTTCCAGGGGCCCGGGAAGTGAATTAAAAACCATTTGGAGGCATTTAATGTTCAAGCAAAAATGGCTGATTTTTGACAAAAGAGATAACACCCCCCCATTACGTCATGCTTCAGAAAGGTGAAATATGGTCCGTTTTCAAATGTTTTATTTTTGAACGTCAGTTCACATTTGTAGGTGGATCATCAGTTTTAGAGCTAAAATTAGCATGTTTAAAGTGAATTTCATGCTTCTAGGGGCCCTAAACACAACATTTGTGGAATGGTTAAAAGTGCATGAAAATGGCCAATTTACTCACTCTGAGGTCTCAAAAAGTGTTTCTTCACCCCGGGAAGTGAATTAAATACCATTTAGAGGCATTTAATGTTCAAGCAAAAACGGCTGATTTTTGACAAAAGAGATAACACCCCCCATTACGTCTTGCTTCAGAAAGGTGAAAAATGGTCCATTTTCAAATGTTTTATTTTTGAATGTCAGTTCACATTTGTAGGTAGATCATCAGTTTTAGAGCTAAAATTAGCATGTTTAAAGTGATTTTCATGCTTCCAGGGGCCCTAAACACAACATTTGTGGAATGGTTAAAAGTGCATGAAAATGGCCAATTTACTCACTCTGAGGTCTCAAAAAGTGTTTTTTCAACCCAGGAAGTGAAATAAATACCATTTGGAGGCATTTAATGTTCAAGCAAAAACGGCTGATTTTTGACAAAAGAGATAACACTCCCCCATTACGTCATGCTTCAGAAAGGTGAAAAATGGTCCGTTTTCAAATGTTTTATTTTTGCACGTCAGTTCATATTTGTAGGAAAATCATCAGTTTTAGAGCTAAAATTAGCATGTTTGAAGTGATTTTAAGGCTTCCAGGGGCCCGGGAAGTGAATTAAAAACCATTTGGAGGCATTTCATGTTCAAGCAAAAACAGCAGATTTTTGACAAAAGAGATTACACCCCCAATACGTCATGCTTCAGAAAGGTGAAAAATGGTCCGCTTTCAAATGTTTTATTTTTGAACGTCAGTTCACATTGGTAGGTAGATAATCAGTTTTAGAGCTAAAATTAGCATGTTTAAAGTGAATTTCATGCTTCCAGGGGCCCTAAACACAACATTTGTGGAATGGTTAAAAGTGCATGAAAATGGCCAATTTACTCACTCTGAGGTCTCAAAAAGTGTTTCTTCAACCCAGGAAGTGAAATAAATACCATTTGGAGGCATTTAATGTTCAAGCAAAAACGGCAGATTTTTGACAAAAGAGATAACACCTCCATTACGTCATGCTTGAGAAAGGTGAAAAATGGCCCGTTTTCAAATGTTTTATTTTTTAACGTCAGTTCACATTTGTAGGTGGATCATCAGTTTTAGAGCAAAAATTAGCATGGTTAAAGTGATTTTCATGCTTTCAGGGGCCCGGAAAGTGAATTAAAAAACATTTGGAGGCATTTAATGTTCAAGCAAAAACTGCTGATTTTTGTTAAAAGAGATAACACCCCCCCATTACGTCTTGCTTCAGAAAGGTGAAAAATGGTCCATTTTTAAATGTTTTATTTTTGAATGTCAGTTCACATTTGTAGGTAGATCATCAGTTTTAGAGGTAAAATTAGCATGTTTAGAGTGATTTTCATGCTTCCAGGGTCCCCAAACACAACATTTGTGGAATGGTTAAAAGTGCATGAAAATGGCCAATTTACTCACTCTGAGGTCTCAAAAAGTGTTTCTTTACCCCGGGAAGTGAATTAAATACCATTTGGAGGCATTTAATGTTCAAGCAAAAACAGCAGATTTTTGACAAAAGAGATAACACCCCCCCATTACGTCATGCTTCAGAAAGGTGCAAAATGGTCCAGTTTCAAATATTTTATTTTTGAACGTCAGTTCACATTTGTAGGTGGATCATCAGTTTTAGAGCTACAATTAGCATGTTTAAAGTGATTTTAAGGCTTCCAGGGGCCCGGGAAGTGAATTAAAAACCATTTGGAGGCATTTAATGTTCAAGCAAAAACAGCTGATTTTTGACAAAAGAGATAACACCCCCCTATTACGTCATGCTTCAGAAAGGTGAAATATGGTCCGTTTTCAAATGTTTTATTTTTGAACGTCAGTTCACATTTGTAGGTGGATCATCAGTTTTAGAGCTAAAATTAGCATGTTTAAAGTGAATTTCATGCTTCCAGGGGCCCTAAACACAACATTTGTGGAATGGTTAAAAGTGCATGAAAATGGCCAATTTACTCACTCTGAGGTCTCAATAAATGTTTCTTCACCCCGGGAAGTGAATTAAATACCATTTGGAGGCATTTAATGTTCAAGCAAAAACGGCTGATTTTTGACAAAAGAGATAACACCCCCCATTACGTCATGCTTCAGAAAGGTGAAAAATGGTCCGCTTTCAAATGTTTTATTTTTGAACGTCAGCTCACATTGGTAGGTAGATAATCAGTTTTAGAGCTAAAATTAGCATGTTTAAAGGGATTTTCATGCTTCCAGGGGCCCTAAACACAACATTTGTGAAATGGTTAACAGTGCATGAAAATGGCCAATTTACTCACTCTGAGGTCTCAAAAAGTGTTTCTTCACACCGGGAAGTGAATTAAATACCATTTGGAGGCATTTAATGTTCAAGCAAAAACGGCTGATTTTTGATAAAAGAGATAACACCCCCCCCATTACGTCTTGCTTCAGAAAGGTGAAAAATGGTCCATTTTTAAATGTTTTATTTTTGAATGTCAGTTCACATTTGTAGG
The DNA here is from genome assembly GCF_964261635.1 of Lissotriton helveticus. Lineage (NCBI taxonomy): Eukaryota > Metazoa > Chordata > Amphibia > Caudata > Salamandridae > Lissotriton > Lissotriton helveticus. Next base: position 1,271,896,132 of record NC_136061.1, read on the forward strand.
TAGATCATCAGTTTTAGAGCTAAAATTAGCATGTTTAAAGTGATTTTCATGCTTCCAGGGGCCCGTGAAGTGAATTAAAAACCATTTGGAGGCCTTTAATGTTCAAGCAAAAACAGCAGATTTTTGACAAAAGAGATAACACCCCCCATTACGTCATGCTTCAGAAAGGTGCAAAATGGTCCGTTTTCAAATGTTTTATTTTTGAACGTCAGTTCACATTTGTAGGTGGATCATCAGTTTTAGAGCTAAAAATAGCATGTTTAAAGTGATTTTCATGCTTCCAGGGGCCCTAAACACAGCATTTGTGGAATGGTTAAAAGTGCATGGAAATGGCCAATTTACTCACTCTGAGGTCTCAAAAAGTGTTTCTTCACCCCGGGAAGTGAATTAAATACCATTTGGAGGCATTTAGTGTTCAAGCAAAAACAGCAGATTTTTGACAAAAGAGATAACACCCCCCCATTACGTCATGCTTCAGAAAGGTGCAAAATGGTCCAGTTTCAAATATTTTATTTTTGAATGTCAGTTCACATTTGTAGGTGGATCATCAGTTTTAGAGCTACGATTAGCATGTTTAAAGATATTTTAAGGCTTCCAGGGGCCCGGGAAGTGAATTAAAAACCATTTGGGGGCATTTAATGTTCAAGCAAAAACAGCTGATTTTTGACATAAGAGATAACACCCCCCCATTACGTCATGCTTCAGAAAGGTGAAAAATGGTCCGCTTTCAAATGTTTTATTTTTGAATGTCAGTTCACATTTGTAGGTACATCATCAGTTTTAGAGCTAAAATTAGCATGTTTAAAGTGATTTTCATGCTTCCAGGGGCCCTAAACACAACATTTGTGGAATGGTTAAAAGTGCATGAAAATGGCCAATTTACTCACTCTGAGGTCTCAATAAGTGTTTCTTCACCCCGGGAAGTGAATTAAATACAATTTGGAGGCATTTAATGTTCAAGCAACGGCTGATTTTTGACAAAAGAGATAACACCCCCATTACGTCATGCTTCAGAAAGGTGAAAAATGGTCCGCTTTCAAATGTTTTATTTTTGAACGTCAGTTCACATTGGTAGGTAGATAATCAGTTTTAGAGCTAAAATTAGCATGTTTAAAGTGATTTTCATGCTTCCAGGGGCCCTAAACACAACATTTGTGAAATGGTTAACAGTGCATGAAAATGGCCAATTTATCACTCTGAGGTCTCAAAAAGTGTTTCTTCACACCGGGAAGTGAATTCAATACCATTTGGAGGCATTTAACGTTCAAGCAAAAACGGCTGATTTTTGATAAAAGAGATAACACCCCCCCCATTACGTCTTGCTTCAGAAAGGTGAAAAATGGTCCATTTTTAAATGTTTTATTTTTGAATGTCAGTTCACATTTGTAGGTAGATCATCAGTTTTAGAGCTAAAATTAGCATGTTTAAAGTGATTTTCATGCTTCCAGGGGCCCGTGAAGTGAATTAAAAAACATTTGGAGGCCTTTAATGTTCAAGCAAAAACAGCAGATTTTTGACAAAAGAAATAACACCCCCCCCATTACGTCATGCTTCAGAAAGGTGCAAAATGGTCCGTTTTCAAATGTTTTATTTTTGAACGTCAGTTCACATTTGTAGGTGGATCATCAGTTTTAGAGCTAAAATTAGCATGTTTAAAGTGATTTTCATGCTTCCAGGGGCCCTAAACACAACATTTGTGGAATGGTTAAAAGTGCATGAAAATGGCCAATTTACTCACTCTGAGGTCTCAAAAAGTGTGTCTTCACCCCGGGAAGTGAATTAAATACCATTTGGAGGCATTTAATGTTCAAGCAAAAACAGCAGTTTTTTGACAAAAGAGATAACACCCCCATTACGTCATGCTTCAGAAAGGTGCAAAATGGTCCAGTTTCAAATATTTTATTTTTGAACGTCAGTTCACATTTGTAGGTGGATCATCAGTTTTAGAGCAACAATTAGCAGGTTTAAAGTGATTTTAAGGCTTCCAGGGGCCAGGGAAGTGAATTAAAAACCATTTGGAGGCATTTAATGTTCAAGCAAAAACAGCTGATTTTTGACAAAAGAGATAACACCCCCCCATTACGTCATGCTTCAGAAAGGTGAAAAATGGTCCGCTTTCAAATGTTTTATTTTTGAATGTCAGTTAACATTTGTAGGTACATCATCAGTTTTAGAGCTAAAATTAGCATGTTTAAAGTGATTTTCATGCTTCCAGGGGCCCGGGAAGTGAATTAAAAACCATTTGGAGGCATTTAATGTTCAAGCAAAAACAGCTGATTTTTGACAAAAGAGATAACACCCCCCCATTACGTCATGCTTCAGAAAGGTGCAAAATTGTCCGTTTTCAAATGTTTTATTTTTGAATGTCAGTTCACATTTGTAGGTGGATCATCAGTTTTAGAGCTAAAATTAGCATGTTTAAAGTGATTTTCATGCTTCCAGGGGCCCTAAACACAACATTTGTGGAATGGTTAAAAGTGCATGAAAATGGCCAATTTACTCACTCTGAGGTCTCAAAAAGTGTTTCTTCACCCCGGGAAGTGAATTAAATGCCATTTGGAGGCATTTAATGTTCAAGCAAAAACGGCTGATTTTTGACAAAAGAGATAACACTCCCCCATTACGTCATGCTTCAGAAAGGTGAAAAATGGTCCGTTTTCAAATGTTTTATTTTTGCACGTCAGTTCATATTTGTAGGAAAATCATCAGTTTTAGAGCTAAAATTAGCATGTTTAAAGTGATTTTAAGGCTTCCAGGGGCCCGGGAAGTGAATTAAAAACCATTTGGAGGCATTTCATGTTCAAGCAAAAACAGCAGATTTTTGACAAAAGAGATTACACCCCCAATACGTCATGCTTCAGAAAGGTGAAAAATGGTACGCTTTCAAATGTTTTATTTTTGAACGTCAGTTCACATTGGTAGGTAGATAATCAGTTTTAGAGCTAAAATTAGCATGTTTAAAGTGAATTTCATGCTTCCAGGGGCCCTAAACACAACATTTGTGGAATGGTTAAAAGTGCATGAAAATGGCCAATTTACTCACTCTGAGGTCTCAAAAAGTGTTTCTTCACCCCGGGAAGTGAATTAAATGCCATTTGGAGGCATTTAATGTTCAAGCAAAAACGGCTGATTTTTGACAAAAGAGATAACACTCCCCCATTACGTCATGCTTCAGAAAGGTGAAAAATGGTCCGTTTTCAAATGTTTTATTTTTGCACGTCAGTTCACATTTGTAGGAAAATCATCAGTTTTAGAGCTAAAATTAGCATGTTTAAAGTGATTTTAAGGCTTCCAGGGGCCCGGGAAGTGAATTAAAAACCATTTGGAGGCATTTCATGTTCAAGCAAAAACAGCAGATTTTTGACAAAAGAGATAACACCCCCCAATACGTCATGCTTCAGAAAGGTGAAAAATGGTCCGCTTTCAAATGTTTTATTTTTGAATGTCAGTTCACATTTGTAGGTACATCATCAGTTTTAGAGCTAAAATTAGCATGTTTAAAGTGATTTTCATGCTTCCAGGTGCACGGGAAAAGAATTAAAAACCATTTGGAGGCTTTTAATGTTCAAGCAAAAACAGCTGATTTTTGACAAAAGAGATAACACCCCCCCATTACGTCATGCTTCAGAAAGGTGAAAAATGGTCCGTTTTCAAATGTTTTATTTTTGAACGTCAGTTCACATTGGTAGGTAGATAATCAGTTTTAGAGCTAAAATTAGCATGTTTAAAGTGATTTTCATGCTTCCAGGGGCCCTAAACACAACATTTGTGAAATGGTTAACAGTGCATGAAAATGGCCAATTTACTCACTCTGAGGTCTCAAAAAGTGTTTCTTCACACCGGGAAGTGAATTAAATACCATTTGGAGGCATTTAATGTTCAAGCAAAAACGGCTGATTTTTGATAAAAGAGATAACACCCCCCCCTCATTACGTCTTGCTTCAGAAAGGTGAAAAATGGTCCATTTTAAAATGTTTTATTTTTGAATGTCAGTTCACATTTGTACGTAGATCATCAGTTTTAGAGCTAAAATTAGCATGTTTAAAGTGATTTTCATGCTTCCAGGGGCCCGTGAAGTGAATTAAAAACCATTTGGAGGCCTTTAATGTTCAAACAAAAACAGCAGATTTTTGACAAAAGAGATAACACCCCCCCATTACGTCATGCTTCAGAAAGGTGCAAAATGGTCCAGTTTCAAATATTTTATTTTTGAACGTCAGTTCACATTTGTAGGTGCATCATCAGTTTTAGAGCTAAAATTAGCATGTTTAAAGTGATTTTCATGCTTCCAGGGGCCCTAAACACAACATTTGTTGAATGGTTAAAAGTGCATGAAAATGGCCAATTTACTCACTCTGACATCTCAAAAAGTGTTTCTTCACCCCGGGAAGTGAATTAAATGCCATTTAGAGGCATTTAATGTTCAAGCAAAAACGGCAGATTTTTGACAAAAGAGATAACACTCCCCCATTACGTCATGCTTCAGATAGGTGGAAAATGGTCCGTTTTCAAATGTTTTATTTTTGAACCTCAGTTCACATTTGTAGCTGGATCATCAGTTTTAGAGCTAAAATTAGCTTGTTTAAAGTGATTTTCATGCTTCCAGGGGCCCTAAACACAACATTTTTGGAATGGTTAAAAGTGCATGAAAATGGCCAATTTACTCACTCTGAGGTCTCAAAAAGTGTTTCTTCACCCCGGGAAGTAAATTAAATACCATTTAGAGGCATTTAATGTTCAAGCAAAAACGGCTGATTTTTTTACAAAAGAGATAACACCCCCCCATTACGTCTTGCTTCAGAAAGGTGAAAAATGGTCCATTTTCAAATGTTTTATTTTTGAATGTCAGTTCACATTTGTAGGTAGATCATCAGTTTTAGAGCTAAAATTAGCATGTTTAAAGTGAATTTCATGCTTCTAGGGGCCCTAAACACAACATTTGTGGAATGGTTAAAAGTGCATGAAAATTGCCAATTTTCTCACTCTGAGGTCTCAAAAAGTGTTTCTTCACCCCGGGAAGTGAATTAAATGCCATTTGGAGGCATTTAATGTTCAAGCAAAAACGGCTGATTTTTGACAAAAGAGATAACACTCCCCCATTACGTCATGCTTCAGAAAGGTGAAAAATGGTCCGTTTTCAAATGTTTTATTTTTGCACGTCAGTTCACATTTGTAGGTAGATAATAAGTTTTAGAGCTAAAATTAGCATGTTTAAAGTGAATTTCATGCTTCTAGGGGCCCTAAACACAACATTTGTGGAATGGTTAAAAGTGCATGAAAATGGCCAATTTACTCACTCTGAGGTCTCAAAAAGTGTTTCTTCACCCCGGGAAGTAAATTAAATGCCATTTGGAGGCATTTAATGTTCAAGCAAAAACGGCTGATTTTTGACAAAAGAGATAACACTCCCCCATTACGTCATGCTTCAGAAAGGTGAAAAATGGTCCGTTTTCAAATGTTTTATTTTTGCACGTCAGTTCACATTTGTAGGAAAATCATCAGTTTTAGAGCTAAAATTAGCATGTTTAAAGTGATTTTAAGGATTCCAGGGGCCCGGGAAGTGAATTAAAAACCATTTGGAGGCATTTCATGTTCAAGCAAAAACAGCAGATTTTTGACAAAAGAGATAACACCCCTCCCATTACGTTATGCTTCAGAAAGGTGCAAAATGGTCCATTTTCAAATGTTTTATTTTTGAACGTCAGTTCACATTTGTACGTGGATCATCATTTTTAGAGCTAAAATTAGCATGTTTAAAGTGATTTTCATGCTTCCAGGGGCCCTAAACACAACATTTGTGGAATGGTTAAAAGTGCATGAAAATGGCCAATTTACTCACTCTGAGGTCTCAAAAAGTGTTTCTTCACCCCAGGAAGTGAATTAAATACCATTTGGAGGCACTTAATGTTCAAGCAACGGCTGATTTTTGACAAAAGAGATAACACCCCCCATTACGTCATGCTTCAGAAAGGTGAAAAATGGTCCGTTTTCAAATGTTTTATTTTTGCACGTCAGTTCACATTTGTAGGTAGATCATCAGTTTTAGAGCTAAAATTAGCATGTTTAAAGTGATTTTCATGCTTCCAGGGGCCCTAAACACAACATTTGTGTAATGGTTAAAAGTGCATGAAAATGGCCAATTTACTCACTCTGAGGTCTCAAAAAGTGTTTCTTCACACCGGGAAGTGAATTAAATACCATTTAGAGGCATTTAATGTTCAAGCAAAAACGGCAGATTTTTGACAAAAGAGATAACACTCCCCCATTACGTCATGCTTCAGATAGGTGAAAAATGGTCAGTTTTCAAATGTTTTATTTTTGAACGTCAGTTCACATTTGTAGCTGGATCATCAGTTTTAGAGCTAAAATTAGCTTGTTTAAAGTGATTTTCATGCTTCCAGTGGCCCTAAACACAACATTTGTGGAATGGTTAAAAGTGCATGAAAATGGCAAATTTACTCACTCTGAGGTCTCAAAAAGTGTTTCTTCACCCCGGGAAGTGAATTAAATACCATTTAGAGGCATTTAATGTTCAAGCAAAAACGGCTGATTTTTGACAAAAGAGATAACACCCCCCCATTACGTCTTGCTTCAGAAAGGTGAAAAATGGTCCATTTTCAAATGTTTTATTTTTGAATGTCAGTTCACATTTGTAGGTAGATCATCAGTTTTAGAGCTAAAATTAGCATGTTTAAAGTGATTTTCATGCTTCCAGGGGCCCTAAACACAACATTTGTGGAATGGTCAAAAAGTGCATGAAAATGGCCAATTTACTCACTCTGAGGTCTCAAAAAGTGTTTCTTCAACCCGGGAAGTGAATTAAATACCATTTGGAGGCATTTAATGTTCAAGCAAAAACGGCTGATTTTTGACAAAAGAGATAACACCCCCATTACGTCATGCTTCAGAAAGGTGAAAAATGGCCTGTTTTCAAATGTTTTATTTTTTAACGTCAGTTCACATTTGTAGGTAGATCATCAGTTTTAGAGCAAAAATTAGCATGTTTAAAGTGATTTTCATGCTTCCAGGGGCCCTAAACACAACATTTGTGAAATGGTTAACAGTGCATGAAAATGACCAATTTACTCACTCTGAGGTCTCAAAAAGTGCTTCTTCACACCGGGAAGTGAATTAAATACCATTTGGAGGCATTTAATGTTCAAGCAAAAACGGCTGATTTTTGACAAAAGAGATAACACCCCCCATTACGTCTTGCTTCAGAAAGGTGAAAAATGGTCCATTTTTAAATGTTTTATTTTTGAATGTCAGTTCACATTTGTAGGTAGATCATCAGTTTTAGAGCAAAAATTAGCATGTTTAAAGTGATTTTCATGCTTCCAGGGGCCCTAAACACAACATTTGTGAAATGGTTAACAGTGCATGAAAATGACCAATTTACTCACTCTGAGGTCTCAAAAAGTGTTTCTTCACATCGGGAAGTGAATTAAATACCATTTGGAGGCATTTAATGTTCAAGCAAAAACGGCTGATTTTTGATAAAAGAGATGACACCCCCCCCATTACGTCTTGCTTCAGAAAGGTGAAAAATGGTCCATTTTTAAATGTTTTATTTTTGAATGTCAGTTCACATTTGTAGGTAGATCATCAGTTTTAGAGCTAAAATTAGCATGTTTAAAGTGATTTTCATGCTTCCAGGGGCCCGTGAAGTGAATTAAAAACCATTTGGAGGCATTCAATATTCAAGCAAAAACAGCTGATTTTTGACAAAAGAGATAACACCCCCCTATTACGTCATGCTTCAGAAAGGTGAAATATGGTCCGTTTTCAAATGTTTTATTTTTGAACGTCAGTTCACATTTGTAGGTGGATCATCAGTTTTAGAGCTAAAATTAGCATGTTTAAAGTGAATTTCATGCTTCCAGGGGCCCTAAACACAACATTTGTGGAATGGTTAAAAGTGCATGAAAATGGCCAATTTACTCACTCTGAGGTCTCAATAAATGTTTCTTCACCCCGGGAAGTGAATTAAATACCATTTGGAGGCATTTAATGTTCAAGCAAAAACGGCTGATTTTTGACAAAAGAGATAACACCCCCCATTACGTCATGCTTCAGAAAGGTGAAAAATGGTCCGCTTTCAAATGTTTTATTTTTGAACGTCAGCTCACATTGGTAGGTAGATAATCAGTTTTAGAGCTAAAATTAGCATGTTTAAAGGGATTTTCATGCTTCCAGGGGCCCTAAACACAACATTTGTGAAATGGTTAACAGTGCATGAAAATGGCCAATTTACTCACTCTGAGGTCTCAAAAAGTGTTTCTTCACACCGGGAAGTAAATTAAATACCATTTGGAGGCATTTAATGTTCAAGCAAAAACGGCTGATTTTTGATAAAAGAGATAACACCCCCCCCATTACGTCTTGCTTCAGAAAGGTGAAAAATGGTCCATTTTTAAATGTTTTATTTTTGAATGTCAGTTCACATTTGTAGGTAGATCATCAGTTTTAGAGCTAAAATTAGCATGTTTAAAGTGATTTTCATGCTTCCAGGGGCCCGTGAAGTGAATTAAAAACCATTTGGAGGCCTTTAATGTTCAAGCAAAAACAGCAGATTTTTGACAAAAGAGATAACACCCCCCATTACGTCATGCTTCAGAAAGGTGCAAAATGGTCCGTTTTCAAATGTTTTATTTTTGAACGTCAGTTCACATTTGTAGGTGGATCATCAGTTTTAGAGCTAAAAATAGCATGTTTAAAGTGATTTTCATGCTTCCAGGGGCCCTAAACACAGCATTTGTGGAATGGTTAAAAGTGCATGGAAATGGCCAATTTACTCACTCTGAGGTCTCAAAAAGTGTTTCTTCACCCCGGGAAGTGAATTAAATACCATTTGGAGGCATTTAGTGTTCAAGCAAAAACAGCAGATTTTTGACAAAAGAGATAACACCCCCCCATTACGTCATGCTTCAGAAAGGTGCAAAATGGTCCAGTTTCAAATATTTTATTTTTGAATGTCAGTTCACATTTGTAGGTGGATCATCAGTTTTAGAGCTACGATTAGCATGTTTAAAGATATTTTAAGGCTTCCAGGGGCCCGGGAAGTGAATTAAAAACCATTTGGGGGCATTTAATGTTCAAGCAAAAACAGCTGATTTTTGACATAAGAGATAACACCCCCCCATTACGTCATGCTTCAGAAAGGTGAAAAATGGTCCGCTTTCAAATGTTTTATTTTTGAATGTCAGTTCACATTTGTAGGTACATCATCAGTTTTAGAGCTAAAATTAGCATGTTTAAAGTGATTTTCATGCTTCCAGGGGCCCTAAACACAACATTTGTGGAATGGTTAAAAGTGCATGAAAATGGCCAATTTACTCACTCTGAGGTCTCAATAAGTGTTTCTTCACCCCGGGAAGTGAATTAAATACAATTTGGAGGCATTTAATGTTCAAGCAACGGCTGATTTTTGACAAAAGAGATAACACCCCCATTACGTCATGCTTCAGAAAGGTGAAAAATGGTCCGCTTTCAAATGTTTTATTTTTGAACGTCAGTTCACATTGGTAGGTAGATAATCAGTTTTAGAGCTAAAATTAGCATGTTTAAAGTGATTTTCATGCTTCCAGGGGCCCTAAACACAACATTTGTGAAATGGTTAACAGTGCATGAAAATGGCCAATTTATCACTCTGAGGTCTCAAAAAGTGTTTCTTCACACCGGGAAGTGAATTCAATACCATTTGGAGGCATTTAACGTTCAAGCAAAAACGGCTGATTTTTGATAAAAGAGATAACACCCCCCCCCCATTACGTCTTGCTTCAGAAAGGTGAAAAATGGTCCATTTTTAAATGTTTTATTTTTGAATGTCAGTTCACATTTGTAGGTAGATCATCAGTTTTAGAGCTAAAATTAGCATGTTTAAAGTGATTTTCATGCTTCCAGGGGCCCGTGAAGTGAATTAAAAAACATTTGGAGGCCTTTAATGTTCAAGCAAAAACAGCAGATTTTTGACAAAAGAAATAACACCCCCCCCATTACGTCATGCTTCAGAAAGGTGCAAAATGGTCCGTTTTCAAATGTTTTATTTTTGAACGTCAGTTCACATTTGTAGGTGGATCATCAGTTTTAGAGCTAAAATTAGCATGTTTAAAGTGATTTTCATGCTTCCAGGGGCCCTAAACACAACATTTGTGGAATGGTTAAAAGTGCATGAAAATGGCCAATTTACTCACTCTGAGGTCTCAAAAAGTGTGTCTTCACCCCGGGAAGTGAATTAAATACCATTTGGAGGCATTTAATGTTCAAGCAAAAACAGCAGTTTTTTGACAAAAGAGATAACACCCCCATTACGTCATGCTTCAGAAAGGTGCAAAATGGTCCAGTTTCAAATATTTTATTTTTGAACGTCAGTTCACATTTGTAGGTGGATCATCAGTTTTAGAGCCACAATTAGCAGGTTTAAAGTGATTTTAAGGCTTCCAGGGGCCAGGGAAGTGAATTAAAAACCATTTGGAGGCGTTTAATGTTCAAGCAAAAACAGCTGATTTTTGACAAAAGAGATAACACCCCCCCATTACGTCATGCTTCAGAAAGGTGAAAAATGGTCCGCTTTCAAATGTTTTATTTTTGAATGTCAGTTAACATTTGTAGGTACATCATCAGTTTTAGAGCTAAAATTAGCATGTTTAAAGTGATTTTCATGCTTCCAGGGGCCCGGGAAGTGAATTAAAAACCATTTGGAGGCATTTAATGTTCAAGCAAAAACAGCTGATTTTTGACAAAAGAGATAACACCCCCCCATTACGTCATGCTTCAGAAAGGTGCAAAATTGTCCGTTTTCAAATGTTTTATTTTTGAATGTCAGTTCACATTTGTAGGTGGATCATCAGTTTTAGAGCTAAAATTAGCATGTTTAAAGTGATTTTCATGCTTCCAGGGGCCCTAAACACAACATTTGTGGAATGGTTAAAAGTGCATGAAAATGGCCAATTTACTCACTCTGAGGTCTCAAAAAGTGTTTCTTCACCCCGGGAAGTGAATTAAATGCCATTTGGAGGCATTTAATGTTCAAGCAAAAACGGCTGATTTTTGACAAAAGAGATAACACTCCCCCATTACGTCACGCTTCAGAAAGGTGAAAAATGGTCCGTTTTCAAATGTTTTATTTTTGCACGTCAGTTCATATTTGTAGGAAAATCATCAGTTTTAGAGCTAAAATTAGCATGTTTAAAGTGATTTTAAGGCTTCCAGGGGCCCGGGAAGTGAATTAAAAACCATTTGGAGGCATTTCATGTTCAAGCAAAAACAGCAGATTTTTGACAAAAGAGATTACACCCCCAATACGTCATGCTTCAGAAAGGTGAAAAATGGTACGCTTTCAAATGTTTTATTTTTGAACGTCAGTTCACATTGGTAGGTAGATAATCAGTTTTAGAGCTAAAATTAGCATGTTTAAAGTGAATTTCATGCTTCCAGGGGCCCTAAACACAACATTTGTGGAATGGTTAAAAGTGCATGAAAATGGCCAATTTACTCACTCTGAGGTCTCAAAAAGTGTTTCTTCACCCCGGGAAGTGAATTAAATGCCATTTGGAGGCATTTAATGTTCAAGCAAAAACGGCTGATTTTTGACAAAAGAGATAACACTCCCCCATTACGTCATGCTTCAGAAAGGTGAAAAATGGTCTGTTTTCAAATGTTTTATTTTTGCACGTCAGTTCACATTTGTAGGAAAATCATCAGTTTTAGAGCTAAAATTAGCATGTTTAAAGTGATTTTAAGGCTTCCAGGGGCCCGGGAAGTGAATTAAAAACCATTTGGAGGCATTTCATGTTCAAGCAAAAACAGCAGAATTTTGACAAAAGAGATAACACCCCCCAATACGTCATGCTTCAGAAAGGTGAAAAATGGTCCGCTTTCAAATGTTTTATTTTTGAATGTCAGTTCACATTTGTAGGTACATCATCAGTTTTAGAGCTAAAATTAGCATGTTTAAAGTGATTTTCATGCTTCCAGGTGCACGGGAAAAGAATTAAAAACCATTTGGAGGCTTTTAATGTTCAAGCAAAAACAGCTGATTTTTGACAAAAGAGATAACACCCCCCCATTACGTCATGCTTCAGAAAGGTGAAAAATGGTCCGTTTTCAAATGTTTTATTTTTGAACGTCAGTTCACATTGGTAGGTAGATAATCAGTTTTAGAGCTAAAATTAGCATGTTTAAAGTGATTTTCATGCTTCCAGGGGCCCTAAACACAACATTTGTGAAATGGTTAACAGTGCATGAAAATGGCCAATTTACTCACTCTGAGGTCTCAAAAAGTGTTTCTTCACACCGGGAAGTGAATTAAATACCATTTGGAGGCATTTAATGTTCAAGCAAAAACGGCTGATTTTTGATAAAAGAGATAACACCCCCCCCTCATTACGTCTTGCTTCAGAAAGGTGAAAAATGGTCCATTTTAAAATGTTTTATTTTTGAATGTCAGTTCACATTTGTACGTAGATCATCAGTTTTAGAGCTAAAATTAGCATGTTTAAAGTGATTTTCATGCTTCCAGGGGCCCGTGAAGTGAATTAAAAACCATTTGGAGGCCTTTAATGTTCAAGCAAAAACAGCAGATTTTTGACAAAAGAGATAACACCCCCCCATTACGTCATGCTTCAGAAAGGTGCAAAATGGTCCAGTTTCAAATATCTTATTTTTGAACGTCAGTTCACATTTGTAGGTGCATCATCAGTTTTAGAGCTAAAATTAGCATGTTTAAAGTGATTTTCATGCTTCCAGGGGCCCTAAACACAACATTTGTTGAATGGTTAAAAGTGCATGAAAATGGCCAATTTACTCACTCTGACATCTCAAAAAGTGTTTCTTCACCCCGGGAAGTGAATTAAATGCCATTTAGAGGCATTTAATGTTCAAGCAAAAACGGCAGATTTTTGACAAAAGAGATAACACTCCCCCATTACGTCATGCTTCAGATAGGTGGAAAATGGTCCGTTTTCAAATGTTTTATTTTTGAACCTCAGTTCACATTTGTAGCTGGATCATCAGTTTTAGAGCTAAAATTAGCTTGTTTAAAGTGATTTTCATGCTTCCAGGGGCCCTAAACACAACATTTGTGGAATGGTTAAAAGTGCATGAAAATGGCCAATTTACTCACTCTGAGGTCTCAAAAAGTGTTTCTTCACCCCGGGAAGTGAATTAAATACCATTTAGAGGCATTTAATGTTCAAGCAAAAACGGCTGATTTTTTTACAAAAGAGATAACACCCCCCCATTACGTCTTGCTTCAGAAAGGTGAAAAATGGTCCATTTTCAAATGTTTTATTTTTGAATGTCAGTTCACATTTGTAGGTAGATCATCAGTTTTAGAGCTAAAATTAGCATGTTTAAAGTGAATTTCATGCTTCTAGGGGCCCTAAACACAACATTTGTGGAATGGTTAAAAGTGCATGAAAATTGCCAATTTTCTCACTCTGAGGTCTCAAAAAGTGTTTCTTCACCCCGGGAAGTGAATTAAATGCCATTTGGAGGCATTTAATGTTCAAGCAAAAACGGCTGATTTTTGACAAAAGAGATAACACTCCCCATTACGTCATGCTTCAGAAAGGTGAAAAATGGTCCGTTTTCAAATGTTTTATTTTTGCACGTCAGTTCACATTTGTAGGTAGATAATAAGTTTTAGAGCTAAAATTAGCATGTTTAAAGTGAATTTCATGCTTCTAGGGGCCCTAAACACAACATTTGTGGAATGGTTAAAAGTGCATGAAAATGGCCAATTTACTCACTCTGAGGTCTCAAAAAGTGTTTCTTCACCCCGGGAAGTAAATTAAATGCCATTTGGAGGCATTTAATGTTCAAGCAAAAACGGCTGATTTTTGACAAAAGAGATAACACTCCCCCATTACGTCATGCTTCAGAAAGGTGAAAAATGGTCCGTTTTCAAATGTTTTATTTTTGCACGTCAGTTCACATTTGTAGGAAAATCATCAGTTTTAGAGCTAAAATTAGCATGTTTAAAGTGATTTTAAGGATTCCAGGGGCCCGGGAAGTGAATTAAAAACCATTTGGAGGCATTTCATGTTCAAGCAAAAACAGCAGATTTTTGACAAAAGAGATAACACCCCTCCCATTACGTTATGCTTCAGAAAGGTGCAAAATGGTCCATTTTCAAATGTTTTATTTTTGAACGTCAGTTCACATTTGTACGTGGATCATCATTTTTAGAGCTAAAATTAGCATGTTTAAAGTGATTTTCATGCTTCCAGGGGCCCTAAACACAACATTTGTGGAATGGTTAAAAGTGCATGAAAATGGCCAATTTACTCACTCTGAGGTCTCAAAAAGTGTTTCTTCACCCCAGGAAGTGAATTAAATACCATTTGGAGGCACTTAATGTTCAAGCAACGGCTGATTTTTGACAAAAGAGATAACACCCCCCATTACGTCATGCTTCAGAAAGGTGAAAAATGGTCCGTTTTCAAATGTTTTATTTTTGCACGTCAGTTCACATTTGTAGGTAGATCATCAGTTTTAGAGCTAAAATTAGCATGTTTAAAGTGATTTTCATGCTTCCAGGGGCCCTAAACACAACATTTGTGTAATGGTTAAAAGTGCATGAAAATGGCCAATTTACTCACTCTGAGGTCTCAAAAAGTGTTTCTTCACACCGGGAAGTGAATTAAATACCATTTAGAGGCATTTAATGTTCAAGCAAAAACGGCAGATTTTTGACAAAAGAGATAACACTCCCCCATTACGTCATGCTTCAGATAGGTGAAAAATGGTCAGTTTTCAAATGTTTTATTTTTGAACGTCAGTTCACATTTGTAGCTGGATCATCAGTTTTAGAGCTAAAATTAGCTTGTTTAAAGTGATTTTCATGCTTCCAGTGGCCCTAAACACAACATTTGTGGAATGGTTAAAAGTGCATGAAAATGGCAAATTTACTCACTCTGAGGTCTCAAAAAGTGTTTCTTCACCCCGGGAAGTGAATTAAATACCATTTAGAGGCATTTAATGTTCAAGCAAAAACGGCTGATTTTTGACAAAAGAGATAACACCCCCCCATTACGTCTTGCTTCAGAAAGGTGAAAAATGGTCCATTTTCAAATGTTTTATTTTTGAATGTCAGTTCACATTTGTAGGTAGATCATCAGTTTTAGAGCTAAAATTAGCATGTTTAAAGTGATTTTCATGCTTCCAGGGGCCCTAAACACAACATTTGTGGAATGGTCAAAAAGTGCATGAAAATGGCCAATTTACTCACTCTGAGGTCTCAAAAAGTGTTTCTTCAACCCGGGAAGTGAATTAAATACCATTTGGAGGCATTTAATGTTCAAGCAAAAACGGCTGATTTTTGATAAAAGAGATGACACCCCCCCCCCATTACGTCTTGCTTCAGAAAGGTGAAAAATGGTCCATTTTTAAATGTTTTATTTTTGAATGTCAGTTCACATTTGTAGGTAGATCATCAGTTTTAGAGCTAAAATTAGCATGTTTAAAGTGATTTTCATGCTTCCAGGGGCCCGTGAAGTGAATTAAAAACCATTTGGAGGCATTCAATATTTAAGCAAAAACAGCAGATTTTTGACAAAAGAGATAACACCCCCCCATTACGTCATGCTTCAGAAAGGTGCAAAATGGTCCATTTTCAAATGTTTTATTTTTGAACGTCAGTTCACATTTGTAGGTGGATCATCAGTTTTAGAGCTAAAATTAGCATGTTTAAAGTGATTTTCATGCTTCCAGGGGCCCTAAACACAACATTTGTTGAATGGTTAAAAGTGCATGAAAATGGCCAATTTACTCACTCTGACATCTCAAAAAGTGTTTCTTCACCCCGGGAAGTGAATTAAATGCCATTTGGAGGCATTTAATGTTCAAGCAAAAACGGCAGATTTTTGACAAAAGAGATAACAGTCCCCCATTACGTCATGCTTCAGATAGGTGAAAAATGGTCCGTTTTCATATGTTTTATTTTTGAACGTCAGTTCACATTTGTAGCTGGATCATCAGTTTTAGAGCTAAAATTAGCTTGTTTAAAGTGATTTTCATGCTTCCAGGGGCCCTAAACACAACATTTGTGGAATGGTTAAAAGTGCATGAAAATGGCCAATTTACTCACTCTGAGGTCTCAAAAAGTGTTTCTTCACCCCGGGAAGTGAATTAAATACCATTTAGAGGCATTTAATGTTCAAGCAAAAACGGCTGATTTTTGACAAAAGAGATAACACCCCCCCATTACGTCTTGCTTCAGAAAGGTGAAAAATGGTCCATTTTCAAATGTTTTATTTTTGAATGTCAGTTCACATTTGTAGGTAGATCATCAGTTTTAGAGCTAAAATTAGCATGTTTAAAGTGATTTTCATGCTTCCAGGGGCCCTAAACACAACATTCGTGGAATGGTTAAAAGTGCATGAAAATGGCCAATTTACTCACTCTGAGGTCTCAAAAAGTGTTTCTTCAACCCGGGAAGTGAATTAAATACCATTTGGAGGCATTTAATGTTCAAGCAAAAACGGCTGATTTTTGACAAAAGAGATAACACCCCCATTACGTCATGCTTCAGAAAGGTGAAAAATGGCCCGTTTTCAAATGTTTTATTTTTTAACGTCAGTTCACATTTGTAGGTAGATCATTAGTTTTAGAGCAAAAATTAGCATGTTTAAAGTGATTTTCATGCTTCAAGGGGCCCTAAACACAACATTTGTGAAATGGTTAACAGTGCATGAAAATGGCCAATTTACTCACTCTGACGTCTCAAAAAGTGTTTCTTCACACCGGGAAGTGAATTAAATACCATTTGGAGGCATTTAATGTTCAAGCAAAAACGGCTGATTTTTGATAAAAGAGATGACACCCCCCCATTACGTCTTGCTTCAGAAAGGTGAAAAATGGTCCATTTTTAAATGTTTTATTTTTGAATGTCAGTTCACATTTGTAGGTAGATCATCAGTTTTAGAGCTAAAATTAGCATGTTTAAAGTGATTTTCATGCTTCCAGGGGCCCGTGAAGTGAATTAAAAACCATTTGGAGGCATTCAATATTCAAGCAAAAACAGCAGATTTTTGACAAAAGAGATAACACCCCCCCATTACGTCATGCTCCAGAAAGGTGCAAAATGGTCCGTTTTCAAATGTTTTATTTTTGAACGTCAGTTCACATTTGTAGGTGGATCATCAGTTTTAGAGCTAAAATTAGCATGTTTAAAGTGATTTTCATGCTTCCAGGGGCCCTAAACACAACATTTGTGAATGGTTAAAAGTGCATGAAAATGGCCAATTTACTCACTCTGACATCTCAAAAAGTGTTTCTTCACCCCGGGAAGTGAATTAAATGCCATTTGGAGGCATTTAATGTTCAAGCAAAAACGGCAGATTTTTGACAAAAGAGATAACCCTCCCCCATTACGTCATGCTTCAGATAGGTGAAAAATAGTCCGTTTTCAAATGTTTTATTTTTGAACGTCAGTTCACATTTGTAGCTGGATCATCAGTTTTAGAGCTAAAATTAGCTTGTTTAAAGTGATTTCATGCTTCCAGGGGCCCTAAACACAACATTTGTGGAATGGTTAAAAGTGCATGAAAATGGCCAATTTACTCACTCTGAGGTCTCAAAAAGTGTTTCTTCACCCCGGGAAGTGAATTAAATACCATTTAGAGGCATTTAATGTTCAAGCAAAAACGGCTGATTTTTGACAAAAGAGATAACACCCCCCCATTACGTCTTGCTTCAGAAAGGTGAAAAATGGTCCATTTTCAAATGTTTTATTTTTGAATGTCAGTTCACATTTGTAGGTAGATCATCAGTTTTAGAGCTAAAATTAGCATGTTTAAAGTGATTTTCATGCTTTCAGGGGCCCTAAACACAACATTTGTGGAATGGTTAAAAGTGCATGAAAATGGCCAATTTATTCACTCTGAGGTCTCAAAAAGTGTTTCTTCAACCCGGGAAGTGAATTAAATACCATTTGGAGGCATTTAATGTTCAAGCAAAAACGGCTGATTTTTGACAAAAGAGATAACACCCCCATTACGTCATGCTTCAGAAAGGTGAAAAATGGCCCGTTTTCAAATGTTTTATTTTTTAACGTCAGTTCACATTTGTAGGTAGATCATCAGTTTTAGAGCAAAAATTAGCATGTTTAAAGTGATTTTCATGCTTCCAGGGGCCCTAAACACAACATTTGTGAAATGGTTAACAGTGCATGAAAATGGCCAATTTACTCACTCTGACGTCTCAAAAAATGTTTCTTCACACCGGGAAGTGAATTAAATACCATTTGGAGGCATTTAATGTTCAAGCAAAAACGGCAGATTTTTGATAAAAGAGATAACACCCCCCCCCCATTACGTCTTGCTTCAGAAAGGTGAAAAATGGTCAATTTTTAAATGTTTTATTTTTGAATGTCAGTTCACATTTGTAGGTAGATCATCAGTTTTAGAGCTAAAATTAGCATGTTTAAAGTGATTTTCATGCTTCCAGGGGCCCGTGAAGTGAATTAAAAACCATTTGGAGGCATTCAATATTCAAGCAAAAACAGCAGATTTTTGACAAAAGAGATAACACCCCCCCATTACGTCATGCTTCAGAAAGGTGCAAAATGGTCCGTTTTCAAATGTTTTATTTTTGAACGTCAGTTCACATTTGTAGGTGGATCATCAGTTTTAGAGCAAAAATTAGCATGTTTAAAGTGATTTTCATGCTTCCAGGGGCCGTAAACACAACATTTGTGAAATGGTTAAAAGTGCATGAAAATGGCCAATTTACTCACTCTGAGGTCTCAAAAAGTGTTTCTTCACACCAGGAAGTGAATTAAATACCATTTGGAGGCATTTAATATTCAAGCAAAAACAGCTGATTTTTGATAAAAGAGATAACACCCCCCCATTACGTCTTGCTTCAGAAAGGTGAAAAATGGTCCATTTTTAAATGTTTTATTTTTGAATGTCAGTTCACATTTATAGGTAGATCATCAGTTTTAGATCTAAAATTAGCATGTTTAAAGTGATGTTCATGCTTCCAGGGGCCCGTGAAGTGAATTAAAAAACCATTTGGAGGCATTTAATGTTCAAGCAAAAACAGCAGATTTTTGACAAAAGAGATAACACCCCCCCATTACGTCATGCTTCAGAAAGGTGAAAAATGGTCCGCTTTCAAATGTTTTATTTTTGAACGTCAGTTCACATTTGTAGGTAGATCATCAGTTTTAGAGCTAAAATTAGCATGTTTAAAATGATTTTCATGCTTCCAGGGGCCCTAAACACAACATTTGTGAAATGGTTAAAAGTGCATGAAAATGGCCAATTTACTCACTCTGAGGTCTCAAAAAGTGTTTCTTCACACCAGGAAGTGAATTAAATGCCATTTGGAGGCATTTAATGTTCAAGCAAAAACGGCTGATTTTTGACAAAAGAGATAACACTCCCCCATTACGTCATGCTTCAGAAAGGTGAAAAATGGTCCGTTTTCAAATGTTTTATTTTTGCACGTCAGTTCACATTCGTAGGAAAATCATCAGTTTTAGAGCTAAAATTAGCATGTTTAAAGTGATTTTAAGGCTTCCAGGGGCCCGGGAGGTGAATTAAAAACCATTTGGAGGCATTTCATGTTCAAGCAAAAACAGCTGATTTTTGACAAAAGAGATAACACCCCCCCATTACGTCATGCTTCAGAAAGGTGCAAAATGGTCAGTTTTCAAATGTTTTATTTTTGAACGTCAGTTCACATTTGTAGGTGGATCATCAGTTTTAGAGCTAAAATTAGCATGTTTAAAGTGATTTTCATGCTTCCAGGGGCCCTAAACACAACATTTGTGAAATGGTTAACAGTGCATGAAAATGGCCAATTTACTCACTCTGACGTCTCAAAAAGTGTTTCTTCACACCGGGAAGTGAATTAAATACCATTTGGAGGCATTTAATGTTCAAGCAAAAACGGCTGATTTTTGATAAAAGAGATGACACCCCCCCCCCATTACGTCTTGCTTCAGAAAGGTGAAAAATGGTCCATTTTTAAATGTTTTATTTTTGAATGTCAGTTCACATTTGTAGGTAGATCATCAGTTTTAGAGCTAAAATTAGCATGTTTAAAGTGATTTTCATGCTTCCAGGGGCCCGTGAAGTGAATTAAAAACCATTTGGAGGCATTCAATATTTAAGCAAAAACAGCAGATTTTTGACAAAAGAGATAACACCCCCCCATTACGTCATGCTTCAGAAAGGTGCAAAATGGTCCATTTTCAAATGTTTTATTTTTGAACGTCAGTTCACATTTGTAGGTGGATCATCAGTTTTAGAGCTAAAATTAGCATGTTTAAAGTGATTTTCATGCTTCCAGGGGCCCTAAACACAACATTTGTTGAAAGGTTAAAAGTGCATGAAAATGGCCAATTTACTCACTCTGACATCTCAAAAAGTGTTTCTTCACCCCGGGAAGTGAATTAAATGCCATTTGGAGGCATTTAATGTTCAAGCAAAAACGGCAGATTTTTGACAAAAGAGATAACCCTCCCCCATTACGTCATGCTTCAGATAGGTGAAAAATAGTCCGTTTTCAAATGTTTTATTTTTGAACGTCAGTTCACATTTGTAGCTGGATCATCAGTTTTAGAGCTAAAATTAGCTTGTTTAAAGTGATTTTCATGCTTCCAGGGGCCCTAAACACAACATTTGTGGAATGGTTAAAAGTGCATGAAAATGGCCAATTTACTCACTCTGAGGTCTCAAAAAGTGTTTCTTCACCCCGGGAAGTGAATTAAATACCATTTAGAGGCATTTAATGTTCAAGCAAAAACGGCTGATTTTTGACAAAAGAGATAACACCCCCCCATTACGTCTTGCTTCAGAAAGGTGAAAAATGGTCCATTTTCAAATGTTTTATTTTTGAATGTCAGTTCACATTTGTAGGTAGATCATCAGTTTTAGAGCTAAAATTAGCATGTTTAAAGTGATTTTCATGCTTCCAGGGGCCCTAAACACAACATTTGTGGAATGGTTAAAAGTGCATGAAAATGGCCAATTTATTCACTCTGAGGTCTCAAAAAGTGTTTCTTCAACCCGGGAAGTGAATTAAATACCATTTGGAGGCATTTAATGTTCAAGCAAAAACGGCTGATTTTTGACAAAAGAGATAACACCCCCATTACGTCATGCTTCAGAAAGGTGAAAAATGGCCCGTTTTCAAATGTTTTATTTTTTAACGTCAGTTCACATTTGTAGGTAGATCATCAGTTTTAGAGCAAAAATTAGCATGTTTAAAGTGATTTTCATGCTTCCAGGGGCCCTAAACACAACATTTGTGAAATGGTTAACAGTGCATGAAAATGGCCAATTTACTCACTCTGACGTCTCAAAAAATGTTTCTTCACACCGGGAAGTGAATTAAATACCATTTGGAGGCATTTAATGTTCAAGCAAAAACGGCAGATTTTTGATAAAAGAGATAACACCCCCCCCCCATTACGTCTTGCTTCAGAAAGGTGAAAAATGGTCCATTTTTAAATGTTTTATTTTTGAATGTCAGTTCACATTTGTAGGTAGATCATCAGTTTTAGAGCTAAAATTAGCATGTTTAAAGTGATTTTCATGCTTCCAGGGGCCCGTGAAGTGAATTAAAAACCATTTGGAGGCATTCAATATTCAAGCAAAAACAGCAGATTTTTGACAAAAGAGATAACACCCCCCCATTACGTCATGCTTCAGAAAGGTGCAAAATGGTCCGTTTTCAAATGTTTCATTTTTGAACGTCAGTTCACATTTGTAGGTGGATCATCAGTTTTAGAGCAAAAATTAGCATGTTTAAAGTGATTTTCATGCTTCCAGGGGCCGTAAACACAACATTTGTGAAATGGTTAAAAGTGCATGAAAATGGCCAATTTACTCACTCTGAGGTCTCAAAAAGTGTTTCTTCACACCAGGAAGTGAATTAAATACCATTTGGAGGCATTTAATATTCAAGCAAAAACAGCTGATTTTTGATAAAAGAGATAACACCCCCCTATTACGTCTTGCTTCAGAAAGGTGAAAAATGGTCCATTTTTAAATGTTTTATTTTTGAATGTCAGTTCACATTTATAGGTAGATCATCAGTTTTAGATCTAAAATTAGCATGTTTAAAGTGATGTTCATGCTTCCAGGGGCCCGTGAAGTGAATTAAAAAACCATTTGGAGGCATTTAATGTTCAAGCAAAAACAGCAGATTTTTGACAAAAGAGATAACACCCCCCCATTACGTCATGCTTCAGAAAGGTGAAAAATGGTCCGCTTTCAAATGTTTTATTTTTGAACGTCAGTTCACATTTGTAGGTAGATCATCAGTTTTAGAGCTAAAATTAGCATGTTTAAAATGATTTTCATGCTTCCAGGGGCCCTAAACACAACATTTGTGAAATGGTTAAAAGTGCATGAAAATGGCCAATTTACTCACTCTGAGGTCTCAAAAAGTGTTTCTTCACACCAGGAAGTGAATTAAATGCCATTTGGAGGCATTTAATGTTCAAGCAAAAACGGCTGATTTTTGACAAAAGAGATAACACTCCCCCATTACGTCATGCTTCAGAAAGGTGAAAAATGGTCCGTTTTCAAATGTTTTATTTTTGCACGTCAGTTCACATTCGTAGGAAAATCATCAGTTTTAGAGCTAAAATTAGCATGTTTAAAGTGATTTTAAGGCTTCCAGGGGCCCGGGAGGTGAATTAAAAACCATTTGGAGGCATTTCATGTTCAAGCAAAAACAGCTGATTTTTGACAAAAGAGATAACACCCCCCCATTACGTCATGCTTCAGAAAGGTGCAAAATGGTCAGTTTTCAAATGTTTTATTTTTGAACGTCAGTTCACATTTGTAGGTGGATCATCAGTTTTAGAGCTAAAATTAGCATGTTTAAAGTGATTTTCATGCTTCCAGGGGCCCTAAACACAACATTTGTGAAATGGTTAACAGTGCATGAAAATGGCCAATTTACTCACTCTGACGTCTCAAAAAGTGTTTCTTCACACCGGGAAGTGAATTAAATACCATTTGGAGGCATTTAATGTTCAAGCAAAAACGGCTGATTTTTGATAAAAGAGATGACACCCCCCCATTACGTCTTGCTTCAGAAAGGTGAAAAATGGTCCATTTTTAAATGTTTTATTTTTGAATGTCAGTTCACATTTGTAGGTAGATCATCAGTTTTAGAGCTAAAATTAGCATGTTTAAAGTGATTTTCATGCTTCCAGGGGCCCGTGAAGTGAATTAAAAACCATTTGGAGGCATTCAATATTCAAGCAAAAACAGCAGATTTTTGACAAAAGAGATAACACCCCCCCATTACGTCATGCTCCAGAAAGGTGCAAAATGGTCCGTTTTCAAATGTTTTATTTTTGAACGTCAGTTCACATTTGTAGGTGGATCATCAGTTTTAGAGCTAAAATTAGCATGTTTAAAGTGATTTTCATGCTTCCAGGGGCCCTAAACACAACATTTGTTGAATGGTTAAAAGTGCATGAAAATGGCCAATTTACTCACTCTGACATCTCAAAAAGTGTTTCTTCACCCCGGGAAGTGAATTAAATGCCATTTGGAGGCATTTAATGTTCAAGCAAAAACGGCAGATTTTTGACAAAAGAGATAACCCTCCCCCATTACGTCATGCTTCAGATAGGTGAAAAATAGTCCGTTTTCAAATGTTTTATTTTTGAACGTCAGTTCACATTTGTAGCTGGATCATCAGTTTTAGAGCTAAAATTAGCCTGTTTAAAGTGATTTTCATGCTTCCAGGGGCCCTAAACACAACATTTGTGGAATGGTTAAAAGTGCATGAAAATGGCCAATTTACTCACTCTGAGGTCTCAAAAAGTGTTTCTTCACCCCGGGAAGTGAATTAAATACCATTTAGAGGCATTTAATGTTCAAGCAAAAACGGCTGATTTTTGACAAAAGAGATAACACCCCCCCATTACGTCTTGCTTCAGAAAGGTGAAAAATGGTCCATTTTCAAATGTTTTATTTTTGAATGTCAGTTCACATTTGTAGGTAGATCATCAGTTTTAGAGCTAAAATTAGCATGTTTAAAGTGATTTTCATGCTTCCAGGGGCCCTAAACACAACATTTGTGGAATGGTTAAAAGTGCATGAAAATGGCCAATTTACTCACTCTGAGGTCTCAAAAAGTGTTTCTTCAACCCGGGAAGTGAATTAAATACCATTTGGAGGCATTTAATGTTCAAGCAAAAACGGCTGATTTTTGACAAAAGAGATAACACCCCCATTACGTCATGCTTCAGAAAGGTGAAAAATGGCCCGTTTTCAAATGTTTTATTTTTTAACGTCAGTTCACATTTGTAGGTAGATCATCAGTTTTAGAGCAAAAATTAGCATGTTTAAAGTGATTTTCATGCTTCCAGGGGCCCTAAACACAACATTTGTGAAATGGTTAACAGTGCATGAAAATGGCCAATTTACTCACTCTGACGTCTCAAAAAGTGTTTCTTCACACCGGGAAGTGAATTAAATACCATTTGGAGGCATTTAATGTTCAAGCAAAAACGGCAGATTTTTGATAAAAGAGATAACACCCCCCCCCCCATTACGTCTTGCTTCAGAAAGGTGAAAAATGGTCCATTTTTAAATGTTTTATTTTTGAATGTCAGTTCACATTTGTAGGTAGATCATCAGTTTTAGAGCTAAAATTAGCATGTTTAAAGTGATTTTCATGCTTCCAGGGGCCCGTGAAGTGAATTAAAAACCATTTGGAGGCATTCAATATTCAAGCAAAAACAGCAGATTTTTGACAAAAGAGATAACACCCCCCCATTACGTCATGCTTCAGAAAGGTGCAAAATGGTCCGTTTTCAAATGTTTTATTTTTGAACGTCAGTTCACATTTGTAGGTGGATCATCAGTTTTAGAGCAAAAATTAGCATGTTTAAAGTGATTTTCATGCTTCCAGGGGCCGTAAACACAACATTTGTGAAATGGTTAAAAGTGCATGAAAATGGCCAATTTACTCACTCTGAGGTCTCAAAAAGTGTTTCTTCACACCAGGAAGTGAATTAAATACCATTTGGAGGCATTTAATATTCAAGCAAAAACAGCTGATTTTTGATAAAAGAGATAACACCCCCCCATTACGTCTTGCTTCAGAAAGGTGAAAAATGGTCCATTTTTAAATGTTTTATTTTTGAATGTCAGTTCACATTTATAGGTAGATCATCAGTTTTAGATCTAAAATTAGCATGTTTAAAGTGATTTGCATGCTTCCAGGGGCCCGTGAAGTGAATTAAAAAACCATTTGGAGGCATTTAATGTTCAAGCAAAAACAGCAGATTTTTGACAAAAGAGATAACACCCCCCCATTACGTCATGCTTCAGAAAGGTGAAAAATGGTCCGCTTTCAAATGTTTTATTTTTGAACGTCAGTTCACATTTGTAGGTAGATCATCAGTTTTAGAGCTAAAATTAGCATGTTTAAAATGATTTTCATGCTTCCAGGGGCCCTAAACACAACATTTGTGAAATGGTTAAAAGTGCATGAAAATGGCCAATTTACTCACTCTGAGGTCTCAAAAAGTGTTTCTTCACACCAGGAAGTGAATTAAATGCCATTTGGAGGCATTTAATGTTCAAGCAAAAACGGCTGATTTTTGACAAAAGAGATAACACTCCCCCATTACGTCATGCTTCAGAAAGGTGAAAAATGGTCCGTTTTCAAATGTTTTATTTTTGCACGTCAGTTCACATTCGTAGGAAAATCATCAGTTTTAGAGCTAAAATTAGCATGTTTAAAGTGATTTTAAGGCTTCCAGGGGCCCGGGAGGTGAATTAAAAACCATTTGGAGGCATTTCATGTTCAAGCAAAAACAGCTGATTTTTGACAAAAGAGATAACACCCCCCCATTACGTCATGCTTCAGAAAGGTGCAAAATGGTCAGTTTTCAAATGTTTTATTTTTGAACGTCAGTTCACATTTGTAGGTGGATCATCAGTTTTAGAGCTAAAATTAGCATGTTTAAAGTGATTTTCATGCTTCCAGGGGCCCTAAACACAGCATTTGTGGAATGGTTAAAAGTGCATGAAAATGGCCAATTTAGTCACTCTGAGGTCTCAAAAAGTGTTTCTTCACACCGGGAAGTGAATTAAATACCATTTGGAGGCATTTAATGTACAAGCAAAAACGGCTGATTTTTGATAAAAGAGATAACACCCCCCCATTACGTCTTGCTTCAGAAAGGTGAAAAATGGTCCATTTTTAAATGTTTTATTTTTGAATGTCAGTTCACATTTGTAGGTAGATCATCAGTTTTAGAGCTAAAATTAGCATGTTTACAGTGAATTTCATGCTTCCAGGGGCCCGTGAAGTGAATTAAAAAACATTTGGAGGCATTTAATGTTCAAGCAAAAACGGCTGATTTTTGACAAAAGAGATAACACTCCCCCATTACGTCATGCTTCAGAAAGGTGAAAAATGGTACGTTTTCAAATGTTTTATTTTTGCACGTCAGTTCACATTTGTAGGAAAATCATCAGTTTTAGAGCTAAAATTAGCATGTTTAAAGTGATTTTAAGGCTTCCAGGGGCCCGGGAAGTGAATTAAAAAGCATTTGGAGGCATTTCATGTTGAAGCAAAAACAGCTGATTTTTGACAAAAGAGATAACACCCCCCCATTACGTCATGCTTCAGAAAGGTGCAAAATGGTCAGTTTTCAAATGTTTTATTTTTGAACGTCAGTTCACATTTGTAGGTGGATCATCAGTTTTAGAGCTAAAATTAGCATGTTTAAAGTGATTTTCATGCTTCCAGGGGCCCTAAACACAACATTTGTGTAATGGTTAAAAGTGCATGAAAATGGCCAATTTACTCACTCTGAGGTCTCAAAAAGTGTTTCTTCACACCGGGAAGTGAATTAAATACCATTTGGAGGCATTTAATGTTCAAGCAAAAACGGCAGATTTTTGACAAAAGAGATAACACTCCCCCATTACGTCATGCTTCAGATAGGTGAAAAATGGTCCGTTTTCAAATGTTTTATTTTTGAACGTCAGTTCACATTTGTAGCTGGATCATCAGTTTTAGAGCTAAAATTAGCTTGTTTAAAGTGATTTTCATGCAAGTGGCCCTAAACACAACATTTGTGGAATGGTTAAAAGTGCATGAAAATGGCCAATTTACTCACTCTGAGGTCTCAAAAAGTGTTTCTTCACCCCGGGAAGTGAATTAAATACCATTTAGAGGCATTTAATGTTCAAGCAAAAACGGCTGATTTTTGACAAAAGAGATAACACCCCCCCATTACGTCTTGCTTCAGAAAGGTGAAAAATGGTCCATTTTCAAATGTTTTATTTTTGAATGTCAGTTCACATTTGTAGGTAGATCATCAGTTTTAGAGCTAAAATTAGCATGTTTAAAGTGATTTTCATGCTTCCAGGGGCCCTAAACACAACATTTGTGGAATGGTCAAAAAGTGCATGAAAATGGCCAATTTACTCACTCTGAGGTCTCAAAAAGTGTTTCTTCAACCCGGGAAGTGTATTAAATACCATTTGGAGGCATTTAATGTTCAAGCAAAAACGGCTGATTTTTGACAAAAGAGATAACACCCCCATTACGTCATGCTTCAGAAAGGTGAAAAACGGCCCGTTTTCAAATGTTTTATTTTTTAACGTCAGTTCACATTTGTAGGTAGATCATCAGTTTTAGAGCAAAAATTAGCATGTTTAAAGTGATTTTCATGCTTCCAGGGGCCCTAAACACAACATTTGTGAAATGGTTAACAGTGCATGAAAATGGCCAATTTACTCACTCTGACGTCTCAAAAAGTGTTTCTTCACATCGGGAAGTGAATTAAATACCATTTGGAGGCATTTAATGTTCAAGCAAAAACGGCTGATTTTTGATAAAAGAGATCACACCCCCCCCATTACGTCTTGCTTCAGAAAGGTGAAAAATTGTCCATTTTTAAATGTTTTATTTTTGAATGTCAGTTCACATTTGTAGGTAGATCATCAGTTTTAGAGCTAAAATTAGCATGTTTAAAGTGATTTTCATGCTTCCAGGGGCCCGTGAAGTGAATTAAAAACCATTTGGAGGCCTTCAATATTCAAGCAAAAACAGCAGATTTTTGACAAAAGAGATAACACCCCCCCATTACGTCATGCTTCAGAAAGGTGCAAAATGGTCCGTTTTCAAATGTTTTATTTTTGAACGTCAGTTCACATTTGTAGGTGGATCATCAGTTTTAGAGCTAAAATTAGCATGTTTAAAGTGATTTTCATGCTTCCAGGGGCCCTAAACACAACATTTGTTGAATGGTTAAAAGTGCATGAAAATGGCCAATTTACTCACTCTGACATCTCAAAAAGTGTTTCTTCACCCCGGGAAGTGAATTAAATGCCATTTGGAGGCATTTAATGTTCAAGCAAAAACGGCAGATTTTTGACAAAAGAGATAACACTCCCCCATTACGTCATGCTTCAGAAAGGTGCAAAATGGTCAGTTTTCAAATGTTTTATTTTTGAACGTCAGTTCACATTTGTAGGTGGATCATCAGTTTTAGAGCTAAAATTAGCATGTTTAAAGTGATTTTCATGCTTCCAGGGGCCCTAAACACAGCATTTGTGGAATGGTTAAAAGTGCATGAAAATGGCCAATTTAGTCACTCTGAGGTCTCAAAAAGTGTTTCTTCACACCGGGAAGTGAATTAAATACCATTTGGAGGCATTTAATGTACAAGCAAAAACGGCTGATTTTTGATAAAAGAGATAACACCCCCCCATTACGTCTTGCTTCAGAAAGGTGAAAAATGGTCCATTTTTAAATGTTTTATTTTTGAATGTCAGTTCACATTTGTAGGTAGATCATCAGTTTTAGAGCTAAAATTAGCATGTTTACAGTGAATTTCATGCTTCCAGGGGCCCGTGAAGTGAATTAAAAAACATTTGGAGGCATTTAATGTTCAAGCAAAAACGGCTGATTTTTGACAAAAGAGATAACACTCCCCCATTACGTCATGCTTCAGAAAGGTGAAAAATGGTACGTTTTCAAATGTTTTATTTTTGCACGTCAGTTCACATTTGTAGGAAAATCATCAGTTTTAGAGCTAAAATTAGCATGTTTAAAGTGATTTTAAGGCTTCCAGGGGCCCGGGAAGTGAATTAAAAAGCATTTGGAGGCATTTCATGTTGAAGCAAAAACAGCTGATTTTTGACAAAAGAGATAACACCCCCCCATTACGTCATGCTTCAGAAAGGTGCAAAATGGTCAGTTTTCAAATGTTTTATTTTTGAACGTCAGTTCACATTTGTAGGTGGATCATCAGTTTTAGAGCTAAAATTAGCATGTTTAAAGTGATTTTCATGCTTCCAGGGGCCCTAAACACAACATTTGTGTAATGGTTAAAAGTGCATGAAAATGGCCAATTTACTCACTCTGAGGTCTCAAAAAGTGTTTCTTCACACCGGGAAGTGAATTAAATACCATTTGGAGGCATTTAATGTTCAAGCAAAAACGGCAGATTTTTGACAAAAGAGATAACACTCCCCCATTACGTCATGCTTCAGATAGGTGAAAAATGGTCCGTTTTCAAATGTTTTATTTTTGAACGTCAGTTCACATTTGTAGCTGGATCATCAGTTTTAGAGCTAAAATTAGCTTGTTTAAAGTGATTTTCATGCTTCCAGTGGCCCTAAACACAACATTTGTGGAATGGTTAAAAGTGCATGAAAATGGCCAATTTACTCACTCTGAGGTCTCAAAAAGTGTTTCTTCACCCCGGGAAGTGAATTAAATACCATTTAGAGGCATTTAATGTTCAAGCAAAAACGGCTGATTTTTGACAAAAGAGATAACACCCCCCCATTACGTCTTGCTTCAGAAAGGTGAAAAATGGTCCATTTTCAAATGTTTTATTTTTGAATGTCAGTTCACATTTGTAGGTAGATCATCAGTTTTAGAGCTAAAATTAGCATGTTTAAAGTGATTTTCATGCTTCCAGGGGCCCTAAACACAACATTTGTGGAATGGTCAAAAAGTGCATGAAAATGGCCAATTTACTCACTCTGAGGTCTCAAAAAGTGTTTCTTCAACCCGGGAAGTGAATTAAATACCATTTGGAGGCATTTAATGTTCAAGCAAAAACGGCTGATTTTTGACAAAAGAGATAACACCCCCATTACGTCATGCTTCAGAAAGGTGAAAAACGGCCCGTTTTCAAATGTTTTATTTTTTAACGTCAGTTCACATTTGTAGGTAGATCATCAGTTTTAGAGCAAAAATTAGCATGTTTAAAGTGATTTTCATGCTTCCAGGGGCCCTAAACACAACATTTGTGAAATGGTTAACAGTGCATGAAAATGGCCAATTTACTCACTCTGACGTCTCAAAAAGTGTTTCTTCACATCGGGAAGTGAATTAAATACCATTTGGAGGCATTTAATGTTCAAGCAAAAACGGCTTATTTTTGATAAAAGAGATCACACCCCCCCCCATTACGTCTTGCTTCAGAAAGGTGAAAAATTGTCCATTTTTAAATGTTTTATTTTTGAATGTCAGTTCACATTTGTAGGTAGATCATCAGTTTTAGAGCTAAAATTAGCATGTTTAAAGTGATTTTCATGCTTCCAGGGGCCCGTGAAGTGAATTAAAAACCATTTGGAGGCCTTCAATATTCAAGCAAAAACAGCAGATTTTTGACAAAAGAGATAACACCCCCCCATTACGTCATGCTTCAGAAAGGTGCAAAATGGTCCGTTTTCAAATGTTTTATTTTTGAACGTCAGTTCACATTTGTAGGTGGATCATCAGTTTTAGAGCTAAAATTAGCATGTTTAAAGTGATTTTCATGCTTCCAGGGGCCCTAAACACAACATTTGTTGAATGGTTAAAAGTGCATGAAAATGGCCAATTTACTCACTCTGACATCTCAAAAAGTGTTTCTTCACCCCGGGAAGTGAATTAAATGCCATTTGGAGGCATTTAATGTTCAAGCAAAAACGGCAGATTTTTGACAAAAGAGATAACACTCCCCCATTACGTCATGCTTCAGATAGGTGAAAAATGGTCCGTTTTCAAATGTTTTATTTTTGAACGTCAGTTCACATTTGTAGCTGGATCATCAGTTTTAGAGCTACAATTAGCTTGTTTAAAGTGATTTTCATG
Source organism: Lissotriton helveticus (assembly GCF_964261635.1). Taxonomy (NCBI): domain Eukaryota; kingdom Metazoa; phylum Chordata; class Amphibia; order Caudata; family Salamandridae; genus Lissotriton; species Lissotriton helveticus. The sequence continues at coordinate 1,271,927,233 of NC_136061.1, forward strand.
CTTCCAGGGGCCCTAAACACAACATTTGTGGAATGGTTAAAAGTGCATGAAAATGGCCAATTTACTCACTCTGAGGTCTCAAAAAGTGTTTCTTCAACCCGGGAAGTGAATTAAATACCATTTGGAGGCATTTAATGTTCAAGCAAAAACGGCAGATTTTTGATAAAAGAGATAACACCCCCCCCCATTACGTCTTGCTTCAGAAAGGTGAAAAATGGTCCATTTTTAAATGTTTTATTTTTGAATGTCAGTTCACATTTGTAGGTAGATCATCAGTTTTAGAGCTAAAATTAGCATGTTTAAAGTGATTTTCATGCTTCCAGGGGCCGTAAACACAACATTTGTGAAATGGTTAAAAGTGCATGAAAATGGCCAATTTACTCACTCTGAGGTCTCAAAAAGTGTTTCTTCACACCAGGAAGTGAATTAAATACCATTTGGAGGCATTTAATATTCAAGCAAAAACAGCTGATTTTTGATAAAAGAGATAACACCCCCCCATTACATCTTGCTTCAGAAAGGTGAAAAATGGTCCATTTTTAAATGTTTTATTTTTGAATGTCAGTTCACATTTGTAGGTAGATCATCAGTTTTAGATCTAAAATTAGCATGTTTAAAGTGATTTTCATGCTTCCAGGGGCCGTAAACACAACATTTGTGAAATGGTTAAAAGTGCATGAAAATGGCCAATTTACTCACTCTGAGGTCTCAAAAAGTGTTTCTTCACACCAGGAAGTGAATTAAATACCATTTGGAGGCATTTAATGTTCAAGCAAAAACAGCAGATTTTTGACAAAAGAGATAACACCCCCCCCATTACGTCATGCTTCAGAAAGGTGAAAAATGGTCCGCTTTCAAATGTTTTATTTTTGAACGTCAGTTCACATTTGTAGGTAGATCATCAGTTTTAGAGCTAAAATTAGCATGTTTAAAATGATTTTCATGCTTCCAGGGGCCCTAAACACAACATTTGTGAAATGGTTAAAAGTGCATGAAAATGGCCAATTTACTCACTCTGAGGTCTCAAAAAGTGTTTCTTCACACCAGGAAGTGAATTAAATGCCATTTGGAGGCATTTAATGTTCAAGCAAAAACGGCTGATTTTTGACAAAAGAGATAACACTCCCCCATTACGTCATGCTTCAGAAAGGTGAAAAATGGTCCGTTTTCAAATGTTTTATTTTTGCACGTCAGTTCACATTTGTAGGAAAATCATCAGTTTTAGAGCTAAAATTAGCATGTTTAAAGTGATTTTAAGGCTTCCAGGGGCCCGGGAAGTGAATTAAAAACCATTTGGAGGCATTTCATGTTCAAGCAAAAACAGCTGATTTTTGACAAAAGAGATAACACCCCCCCATTACGTCATGCTTCAGAAAGGTGCAAAATGGTCAGTTTTCAAATGTTTTATTTTTGAACGTCAGTTCACATTTGTAGGTGGATCATCAGTTTTAGAGCTAAAATTAGCATGTTTAAAGTGATTTTCATGCTTCCAGGGGCCCTAAACACAACATTTGTGGAATGGTTAAAAGTGCATGAAAATGGCCAATTTAGTCACTCTGAGGTCTCAAAAAGTGTTTCTTCACACCGGGAAGTGAATTAAATACCATTTGGAGGCATTTAATGTACAAGCAAAAACGGCTGATTTTTGATAAAAGAGATAACACCCCCCCATTACGTCTTGCTTCAGAAAGGTGAAAAATGGTCCATTTTTAAATGTTTTATTTTTGAATGTCAGTTCACATTTGTAGGTAGATCATCAGTTTTAGAGCTAAAATTAGCATGTTTACAGTGATTTTCATGCTTCCAGGGGCCCGTGAAGTGAATTAAAAACCATTTGGAGGCATTTAATGTTCAAGCAAAAACGGCTGATTTTTGACAAAAGAGATAACACTCCCCCATTACGTCATGCTTCAGAAAGGTGAAAAATGGTACGTTTTCAAATGTTTTATTTTTGCACGTCAGTTCACATTTGTAGGAAAATCATCAGTTTTAGAGCTAAAATTAGCATGTTTAAAGTGATTTTAAGGCTTCCAGGGGCCCGGGAAGTGAATTAAAAACCATTTGGAGGCATTTCATGTTCAAGCAAAACCAGCTGATTTTTGACAAAAGAGATAACCCCCCCCATTACGTCATGATTCAGAAAGGTGAAAAATGGTCCGTTTTCAAATGTTTTATATTTGAACGTCAGTTCACATTTGTAGTTGGATCATCAGTTTTAGAGCTAAAATTAGCTTGTTTAAAGTGATTTTCATGCTTCCAGGGGCCCTAAACACAACATTTGTGGAATGGTTAAAAGTGCATGAAAATGGACAATTTACTAACTCTGAGGTCTCAAAAAGTGTTTCTTCAACCCGGGAAGTGAATTAAATATCATTTAGAGGCATTTAATGTTCAAGCAAAAACGGCAGATTTTTGACAAAAGAGATAACACCCCCCCATTACGTCATGCTTCAGAAAGGTGAAAAATGGTCCATTTTCAAATGTTTTATTTTTGAATGTCAGTTCACATTTGTAGGTAGATCATCAGTTTTAGAGCTAAAATTAGCATGTTTAAAGTGATTTTCATGCTTCCAGGGGCCCTAAACACAACATTTGTGAAATGGTTAAAAGTGCATGAAAATTGACAATTTACTCACTCTGAGGTCTCAAAAAGTGTTTCTTCAACCCGGGAAGTGAATTAAATACCATTTGGAGGCATTTAATGTTCAAGCAAAAACGGCAGATTTTTTACAAAAGAGATAACACCCCCATTACGTCATCCTTCAGAAAGGTGAAAAATGGCCCGTTTTCAAATGTTTCATTTTTTAACGTCAGTTCACATTTGTAGGTAGATCATCAGTTTTAGAGCAAAAATTAGCATGTTTAAAGTGATTTTCATGCTTCCAGGGGCCCTAAACACAACATTTGTGAAATGGTTAACAGTGCATGAAAATGGCCAATTTACTCACTCTGAGGTCTCACAAAGTGTTTCTTCACAACCGGAAGTGAATTAAATACCATTTGGAGGCATTTAATGTTCAAGCCAAAACGGCTGATTTTTGATAAAAGAGATAACACCCCCCCATTACGTCTTGCTTCAGAAAGGTGAAAAATGGTACATTTTTAAATGTTTTATTTTTGAATGTCAGTTCACATTTGTAGGTAGATCATCAGTTTTAGAGCTAAAATTAGCATGTTTAAAGTGATTTTCATGCTTCCAGGGGCCGGTGAAGTGAATTAAAAACCATTTGGAGGCATTTAATATTCAAGCAAAAACAGCAGATTTTTGACAAAAGAGATAACACCCCCCCATTACGTCATGCTTCAGAAAGGTGCAAAATGGTCCGTTTTCAAATGTTTTATTTTTGAACGTCAGTTCACATTTGTAGGTGGATCATCAGTTTTAGAGCTAAAATTAGCATGTTTAAAGTGATTTTCATGCTGACAGGGGCCCTAAACACAACATTTGTGGAATGGTTAAAAGTGCATGAAAATGGCCAATTTACTCACTCTGAGGTCTCAAAAAGTGTTTCTTCACCCCGGGAAGTGAATTAAATACCATTTGGAGGCATTTAATGTTCAAGCAAAAACGGCTGATTTTTGACAAAAGAGATAACACTCCCCCATTACGTCATGCTTCAGAAAGGTGAAAAATGGTCCGTTTTCAAATGTTTTATTTTTGAACGTCAGTTCACATTTGTAGGTGGATCATCAGTTTTAGAGCTAAAATTAGCATGTTTAAAGTGATTTTCATGCTTCCAGGGGCCCTAAACACAACATTTGTGGAATGGTTAAAAGTGCATGAAAATGGCCAATTTACTCACTCTGAGGTCTCAAAAAGTGTTTCTTCACCCCAGGAAGTGAATTAAATACCATTTGGAGGCATTTAATGTTCAAGCAACGGCTGATTTTTGACAAAAGAGATAACACCCCCCCCATTACGTCATGCTTCAGAAAGGTGAAAAATGGTCCGCTTTCAAATGTTTTATTTTTGAACGTCAGTTCACATTTGTAGGTAGATCATCAGTTTTAGAGCTAAAATCAGCATGTTTAAAGTGATTTTCATGCTTCCAGGGGCCCTAAACACAACATTTGTGAAATGGTTAACAGTGCATGAAAATGGCCAATTTACTCACTCTGAGGTCTCAAAAAGTGTTTCTTCACACCGGGAAGTGAATTAAAAACCATTTGGAGGCATTTAATGTTCAAGCAAAAACAGCAGATTTTTGACAAAAGAGATAACACCCCCCATTACGTCATGCTTCAGAAAGGTGCAAAATGGTCCAGTTTCAAATATTTTATTTTTGAACGTCAGTTCACATTTGTAGGTGGATCCTCAGTTTTAGAGCTAAAATTAGCATGTTTAAAGTGATTTTCATGCTTCCAGGGGCCCTAAACACAACATTTGTGGAATGGTTAAAAGTGCATGAAAATGGCCAATTTACTCACTCTGAGGTCTCAAAAAGTGTTTCTTCACCCCAGGAAGTGAATTAAATACCATTTGGAGGCATTTAATGTTCAAGCAACGGCTGATTTTTGACAAAAGAGATAACACCCCCCCCCATTACGTCATGCTTCAGAAAGGTGAAAAATGGTCCGCTTTCAAATGTTTTATTTTTGAACGTCAGTTCACATTTGTAGGTAGATCATCAGTTTTAGAGCTAAAATCAGCATGTTTAAAGTGATTTTCATGCTTCCAGGGGCCCTAAACACAACATTTGTGAAATGGTTAACAGTGCATGAAAATGGCCAATTTACTCACTCTGAGGTCTCAAAAAGTGTTTCTTCACACCGGGAAGTGAATTAAAAACCATTTGGAGGCATTTAATGTTCAAGCAAAAACAGCAGATTTTTGACAAAAGAGATAACACCCCCCATTACGTCATGCTTCAGAAAGGTGCAAAATGGTCCAGTTTCAAATATTTTATTTTTGAACGTCAGTTCACATTTGTAGGTGGATCCTCAGTTTTAGAGCTAAAATTAGCATGTTTAAAGTGATTTTCATGCTTCCAGGGGCCCTAAACACAACATTTGTGGAATGGTTAAAAGTGCATGAAAATGGCCAATTTACTCACTCTGAGGTCTCAAAAAGTGTTTCTTCAACCCGGGAAGTGAATTAAATACCATTTGGAGGCATTTAATGTTCAAGCAAAAACGGCTGATTTTTTACAAAAGAGATAACACCCCCATTACGTCATGCTTCACAAAGGTGAAAAATGGCCCATTTTCAAATGTTTTATTTTTTAACGTCAGTTCACATTTGTAGGTAGATCATCAGTTTTAGAGCAAAAATTAGCATGTTTAAAGTGATTTTCATGCTTCCAGGGGCCCTAAACACAACATTTGTGAAATGGTTAACAGTGCATGAAAATGGCCAATTTACTCACTCTGACGTCTCAAAAAGTGTATCTTCACACCGGGAAGTGAATTAAATACCATTTGGAGGCATTTAATGTTCAAGCAAAAACGGCTGATTTTTGATAAAAGAGATAACACCCCCCCCCATTACGTCTTGCTTCAGAAAGGTGAAAAATTGTCCATTTTTAAATGTTTTATTTTTGAATGTCAGTTCACATTTATAGGTAGATCATCAGTTTTAGAGCTAAAATTAGCATGTTTAAAGTGATTTTCATGCTTCCAGGGGCCGTAAACACAACATTAGTGGAATGGTTAAAATGCATGAAAATGGCCAATTTACTCACTCTGAGGTCTCAAAAAGTGTTTCTTCAACCCGGGAAGTGAATTTAATACCATTTGGAGGCATTTAATGTTCAAGCAAAAACAGCAGATTTTTTACAAAAGAGATACCACCTTCTACGTCATGCTTCAGAAAGGTGAAAAATGGCCCGTTTTCAAATGTTTTATTTTTTAACGTCAGTTCACATTTGTAGGTAGATCATCTGTTTTAGAGCAAAAATTAGCATGTTTAAAGTGATTTTCATGCTTTCAGGGGCCCGGAAAGTGAATTAAAAACCATTTGGAGGCATTTAATGTTCAAGCAAAAACAGCTGATTTTTGTTAAAAGAGATAACACCCCCATTACGTCTTGCTTCAGAAAGGTGAAAAATGGTCCATTTTTAAATGTTTTATTTTTGAATGTCAGTTCACATTTGTAGGTAGATCATCAGTTTTAGAGCTAAAATTAGCATGTTTAAAGTGATTTTCATGCTTCCAGGGGCCCGTGAAGTGAATTAAAAACCATTTGGAGGCATTTAATGTTCAAGCAAAAACAGCAGATTTTTGACAAAAGAGATAACACCCCCCCATTACGTCATGCTTCAGAAAGGTGCAAAATGGTCCTTTTTCAAATGTTTTATTTTTGAACGTCAGTTCACATTTGTAGGTGGATCATCAGTTTTAGAGCTAAAATTAGCATGTTTAAAGTGATTTTCATGCTTCCAGGGGCCCTAAACACAACATTTGTGGAATGGTAAAAAGTGCATGAAAATGGCCAATTTACTCAATCTGAGATCTCAAAAAGTGTTTCTTCACCCCGGGAAGTGAATTAAATACCATTTGGAGGCATTTAATGTTCAAGCAACGGCTGATTTTTGACAAAAGAGATAACACCACCCCATTACGTCATGCTTCAGAAAGGTGAAAAATGGTCCGCTTTCAAATGTTTTATTTTTGAACGTCAGTTCACATTTGTAGGTAGATCATCAGTTTTAGAGCTAAAATTAGCATGTTTAAAATGATTTTCATGCTTCCAGGGGCGCTAAACACAACATTTGTGAAATGGTTAAAAGTTCATGAAAATGGCCAATTTACTCACTCTGAGGTCTCAAAAAGTGTTTCTTCAACCCGGGAAGTGAATTAAATACCATTTGGAGGCATTTAATGTTCAAGCAAAAACAGCTGATTTTTGACAAAAGAGTTAACACCCCCCCATTACGTCATGCTTCAGAAAGGTGCAAAATGGTCAGTTTTCAAATGTTTTATTTTTGAACGTCAGTTCACATTTGTAGGTGGATCATCAGTTTTAGAGCTAAAATTAGCATGTTTAAAGTGATTTTCATGCTTCCAGGGGCCATAAACACAACATTTGTGGAATGGTTAAAAGTGCATGAAAATGGCCAATTTACTCACTCTGAGGTCTCAAAAAGTGTCTCTTCACCCCGGGAAGTGAATTAAATACCATTTGGAGGCATTTAATGTTCAAGCAACGGCTGATTTTTGACAAAAGAGATAACACCCCCCCATTACGTCATGCTTCAGAAAGGTGAAAAATGGTCCGCTTTCAAATGTTTTATTTTTGTACGTCAGTTCACATTTGTAGGTAGATCATCAGTTTTAGAGCTAAAATTAGCATGTTTAAAGTGATTTTCATGCTTCCAGGGGCCCTAAACACAACATTTGTGAAATGGTTAACAGTGCATGAAAATGGCCAATTTAGTCACTCTGAGGTCTCAAAAAGTGTTTCTTCACACCGGGAAGTGAATTAAATACCATTTGGAGGCATTTAATGTACAAGCAAAAACGGCTGATTTTTGATAAAAGTGATAACACCCCCCCCATTACGTCTTGCTTCAGAAAGGTGAAAAATGGTCCATTTTTAAATGTTTTATTTTTGAATGTCAGTTCACATTTGTAGGTAGATCATCAGTTTTAGAGCTAAAATTAGCATGTTTACAGTGATTTTCATGCTTCCAGGGGCCCGTGAAGTGAATTAAAAACCATTTGGAGGCATTTAATGTTCAAGCAAAAACGGCTGATTTTTGACAAAAGAGATAACACTCCCCCATTACGTCATGCTTCAGAAAGGTGAAAAATGGTAAGTTTTCAAATGTTTTATTTTTGCACGTCAGTTCACATTTGTAGGAAAATAATCAGTTTTAGAGCTAAAATTAGCATGTTTAAAGTGATTTTAAGGCTTCCAGGGGCCCGGGAAGTGAATTAAAAACCATTTGGAGGCATTTCATGTTCAAGCAAAACCAGCTGATTTTTGACAAAAGAGATAACCCCCCCATTACGTCATGATTCAGAAAGGTGAAAAATGGTCCGTTTTCAAATGTTTTATTTTTGAACGTCAGTTCACATTTGTAGGTGGATCATCAGTTTTAGAGCTAAAATTAGCTTGTTTAAAGTGATTTTCATGCTTCCAGGGGCCCTAAACACAACATTTGTGGAATGGTTAAAAGTGCATGAAAATGGCCAATTTACTCACTCTGAGGTCTCAAGAAGTGTTTCTTCACCCCGGGAAGTGAATTAAATACCATTTAGAGGCATTTAATGTTCAAGCAAAAACCGCAGATTTTTGACAAAAGAGATAACACCCCCCCATTACATCATGCTTCAGAAAGGTGAAAAATGGTCCGTTTTCAAATGTTTTATTTTTGAATGTCAGTTCACATTTTTAGGTAGATCATCAGTTTTAGAGCTAAAATTAGCATGTTTAAAGTGATTTTCATGCTTCCAGGGGCCCTAAACACAACATTTGTGGAATGGTTAAAAGTGCATGAAAATTGCCAATTTACTCACTCTGAGGTCTCAAAAAGTGTTTCTTCAACCCGGGAAGTGAATTAAATACCATTTGGAGGCATTTAATGTTCAAGCAAAAACGGCAGATTTTTTACAAAAGAGATAACACCCCCATTACGTCATCCTTCAGAAAGGTGAAAAATGGCCCGTTTTCAAATGTTTCATTTTTTAACGTCAGTTCACATTTGTAGGTAGATCATCAGTTTTAGAGCAAAAATTAGCATGTTTAAAGTGATTTTCATGCTTCCAGGGGCCCTAAACACAACATTTGTGAAATGGTTAACAGTGCATGAAAATGGCCAATTTACTCACTCCGAGGTCTCACAAAGTGTTTCTTCACAACCGGAAGTGAATTAAATACCATTTGGAGGCATTTAATGTTCAAGCCAAAACGGCTGATTTTTGATAAAAGAGATAACACCCCCCCATTACGTCTTGCTTCAGAAAGGTGAAAAATGGTACATTTTTAAATGTTTTATTTTTGAATGTCAGTTCACATTTGTAGGTAGATCATCAGTTTTAGAGCTAAAATTAGCATGTTTAAAGTGATTTTCATGCTTCCAGGGGCCGGTGAAGTGAATTAAAAACCATTTGGAGGCATTTAATATTCAAGCAAAAACAGCAGATTTTTGACAAAAGAGATAACACCCCCCCCATTACGTCATGCTTCAGAAAGGTGCAAAATGGTCCGTTTTCAAATGTTTTATTTTTGAACGTCAGTTCACATTTGTAGGTGGATCATTAGTTTTAGAGCTAAAATTAGCATGTTTAAAGTGATTTTCATGCTTCCAGGGGCCCTAAACACAACATTTGTGGAATGGTTAAAAGTGCATGAAAATGGCCAATTTACTCACTCTGAGGTCTCAAAAAGTGTTTCTTCACCCCGGGAAGTGAATTAAATACCATTTGGAGGCATTTAATGTTCAAGCAAAAACGGCTGATTTTTGACAAAAGAGATAACACTCCCCCATTACGTCATGCTTCAGAAAGGTGAAAAATGGTCCGTTTTCAAATGTTTTATTTTTGAACGTCAGTTCACATTTGTAGGTGGATCATCAGTTTTAGAGCTAAAATTAGCATGTTTAAAGTGATTTTCATGCTTCCAGGGGCCCTAAACACAACATTTGTGGAATGGTTAAAAGTGCATGAAAATGGCCAATTTACTCACTCTGAGGTCTCAAAAAGTGTTTCTTCACCCCGGGAAGTGAATTAAATACCATTTGGAGGCATTTAATGTTCAAGCAACGGCTGATTTTTGACAAAAGAGATAACACCCCCCCATTACGTCATGCTTCAGAAAGGTGAAAAATGGTCCGCTTTCAAATGTTTTATTTTTGAACGTCAGTTCACATTTGTAGGTAGATTATCAGTTTTAGAGCTAAAATTAGCATGTTTAAAGTGATTTTCATGCTTCCAGGGGCCCTAAACACAACATTTGTGAAATGGTTAACAGTGCATGAAAATGGCCAATTTACTCACTCTGAGGTCTCAAAAAGTGTTTCTTCACACCGGGAAGTGAATTAAAAACCATTTGGAGGCATTTAATGTTCAAGCAAAAACAGCAGATTTTTGACAAAAGAGATAACACCCCCCATTACGTCATGCTTCAGAAAGGTGCAAAATGGTCCAGTTTCAAATATTTTATTTTTGAACGTCAGTTCACATTTGTAGGTGGATCATCAGTTTTAGAGCTAAAATTAGCATGTTTAAAGTGATTTTCATGCTTCCAGGGGCCCTAAACACAACATTTGTGGAATGGTTAAAAGTGCATGAAAATAGCCAATTTACTCACTCTGACGTCTCAAAAAGTGTTTCTTCACCACGGGAAGTGAATTAAATGCCAGTTGGAGGCATTTAATGTTCAAGCAAAAACGGCAGATTTTTGACAAAAGAGATAACACTCCCCCATTACGTCATGCTTCAGAAAGGTGAAAAATGGTCCGTTTTCAAATGTTTTATTTTTGCATGTCAGTTCACATTTGTAGGAAAATGATCAGTTTTAGAGCTAAAATGAGCATGTTTAAAGTGATTTTAAGGCTTCCAGGGGCCCGGGAAGTGAATTAAAAACCATTTGGAGGCATTTCATGTTCAAGCAAAACCAGCTGATTTTTGACAAAAGAGATAACACCCCCCATTACGTCATGCTTCAGAAAGGTGAAAAATGGTCAGTTTTCAAATGTTTTATTTTTGAACGTCAGTTCACATTTGTAGGTGGATCATCAGTTTTACAGCTAAAATTAGCTCTTTTAAAGTGATTTTCATGCTTCCAGGGGCCCTAAACACAACATTTGTGGAATGGTTAAAAGTGCATGAAAATGTCCAATTTACTCACTCTGGGGTCTCAAAAAGTGTTTCTTCACCCCGGGAAGTGAATTAAATACCATTTAGAGGCATTTAATGTTCAAGTAAAAACGGCTGATTTTTGACAAAAGAGATAACACCCCCCATTACGTCTTGCTTCAGAAAGGTGAAAAATGGTCCATTTTCAAATGTTTTATTTTTGAATGTCAGTTCATATTTGTAGGTAGATCATCAGTTTTAGAGCTAAAATTAGCATGTTTAAAGTGATTTTCATGCTTCCAGGGGCCCTAAACACAACATTTGTGGAATGGTTAAAAGTGCATGAAAATGGCCAATTTACTCACTCTGAGGTCTCAAAAAGTGTTTCTTCACCCCGGGAAGTGAATTAAATACCATTTGGAGGCATTTAATATTCAAGCAAAAACAGCAGATTTTTGACAAAAGAGATAACACCCCCCCCATTACGTCATGCTTCAGAAAAGTGCAAAATGGTCCAGTTTCAAATATTTAATTTTTGAACGTCAGTTCACATTTGTGGGTGGATCATCAGTTTTAGAGCTAAAATTAGCATGTTTAAAGTGATTTTCATGCTTCCAGGGGCCCGTGAAGTGAATTAAAAACCATTTGGAGGCATTTAATGTTCAAGCAAAAACAGCAGATTTTTGACAAAAGAGATAACACCCCCCCATTACGTCATGCTTCAGAAAGGTGCAAAATGGTCCAGTTTCAAATATTTTATTTTTGAACATCAGTTCACATTTGTAGGTGGATCATCAGTTTTAGAGCTAAAATTAGCATGTTTAAAGTGATTTTCATGCTTCCAGGGGCCCTAAACACAACATCTGTGGAATGGTTGAAAGTGCATGAAAATGGCCAATTTACTCACTCTGACGTCTCAAAAAGTGTTTCTTCACCACGGGAAGTGAATTAAATGCCATTTGGAGGCATTTAATGTTCAAGCAAAAACGGCTGATTTTTTACAAAAAAGATAACACTCCCCCATTACGTCATGCTTCAGAAAGGTGAAAAATGGTCCGTTTTCAAATGTTTTATTTTTGCACGTCAGTTCACATTCGTAGGAAAATCATCAGTTTTAGAGCTAAAATGAGCATGTTTAAAGTGATTTTAAGGCTTCCAGGGGCCCGGGAAGTGAATTAAAAACCATTTGGAGGCATTTCATGTTCAAGCAAAAACAGCCGATTTTTGACAAAAGAGATAACACCCCCCCATTACGTCATGCTTCAGAAAGGTGCAAAATGGCCCGTTTTCAAATGTTTTATTTTTGAACGTCAGTTCACATTTGTAGGTGGATCATCAGTTTTAGAGCTAAAATTAGCATGTTTAAAGTGATTTTCATGCTTCCAGGGGCCCTAAACACAACATTTGTGGAATGGTTAAAAGTGCATGAAAATGGCCAATTTACTCACTCTGAGGTCTCAAAAAGTGTTTCTTCACCCCGGGAAGTGAATTAAATACCATTTGGAGGCATTTAATGTTCAAGCAAAAACAGCAGATTTTTGACAAAAGAGATAACACCCCCCCTTACGTCATGCTTCAGAAAGGTGCAAAATGGCCCAGTTTCAAATATTTATTTTTTGAACGTCAGTTCACATTTATGGGTGGATCATCAGTTTTAGAGCTAGAATTAGCATGTTTAAAGTGATTTTCATGCTTCCAGGGGCCCTAAACACAACATTTGTGGAATGGTTAAAAGTGCATGAAAATGGCCAATGTATTCACTCTGAGGTCTCAAAAAGTGTTTCTTCACACCGGGAAGTGAATTAAATACCATTTGGAGGCATTTAATGTTCAAGCAAAAACGGCTGATTTTTGATAAAAGAGATAACACCCCCCATTACGTCTTGCTTCAGAAAAGTGAAAAATGGTCCATTTTTAAATGTTTTATTTTTGAATGTCAGTTCACATTTGTAGGTAGATCATCAGTTTTAGAGCTAAAATTAGCATGTTTAAAGTGATTTTCATGCTTCCAGGGGCCCGTGAAGTGTATTAAAAACCATTTGGAGGCATTTAATGTTCAAGCAAAAACAGCAGATTTTTGACAAAAGAGATAACACCCCCCCATTACGTCATGCTTCAGAAAGGTGCAAAATGGTCAGTTTTCAAATGTTTTATTTTTGAACGTCAGTTCACATTTGTAGGTGGATCATCAGTTTTAGAGCTAAAATTAGCATGTTTAAAGTGATTTTCATGCTTCCATGGGCCCTAAACACAACATTTGTGGAATGGTTAAAAGTGCATGAAAATGGCCAATTTACTCACTCTGAGGTCTCAAAAAGTGTTTCTTCACCCCGGGAAGTGAATTAAATACCATTTGGAGGCATTTAATGTTCAAGCAACGGCTGATTTTTGACAAAAGAGATAACACCCCCCATTACGTCATGCTTCAGAAAGGTGAAAAATGGTCCGCTTTCAAATGTTTTATTTTTGTACGTCAGTTCACATTTGTAGGTAGATCATCAGTTTTAGAGCTAAAATTAGCATGTTTAAAGTGATTTTCATGCTTCCAGGGGCCCTAAACACAACATTTGTGAAATGGTTAACAGTGCATGAAAATGGCCAATTTAGTCACTCTGAGGTCTCAAACAGTGTTTCTTCACACCGGGAAGTGAATTAAATACCATTTGGAGGCATTTAATGTACAAGCAAAAACGTCTGATTTTTGATAAAAGAGATAACACCCCCCCCATTACGTCTTGCTTCAGAAAGGTGAAAAATGGTCCATTTTTAAATGTTTTATTTTTGAATGTCAGTTCACATTTGTAGGTAGATCATCAGTTTTAGAGCTAAAATTAGCATGTTTACAGTGATTTTCATGCTTCCAGGGGCCCGTGAAGTGAATTAAAAACCATTTGGAGGCATTTAATGTTCAAGCAAAAACGGCTGATTTTTGACAAAAGAGATAACACTCCCCCATTACGTCATGCTTCAGAAAGGTGAAAAATTGTATGTTTTTAAATGTTTTATTTTTGCACGTCAGTTCACATTTGTAGGAAAATCATCAGTTTTAGAGCTAAAATTAGCATGTTTAAAGTGATTTTAAGGCTTCCAGGGACCCGGGAAGTGAAATAAAAACCATTTGGAGGCATTTAATGTTCAAGCAAAAACAGCTGATTTTTGACAAAAGAGATAACACCCCCCCATTACGTCATGCTTCAGAAAGGGGAAAAATGGTCCGTTTTATTTTTGACTTCAGTTCACATTTGTAGGTGGATCATCAGTTTTAGAGCTAAAATTAGCATGTTTAAAGTGATTTTCATGCTTCCAGGGGCTCTAAACACAACATTTGTGGAATGGTTAAAAGTGCATGAAAATGGCCAATTTACTCACTCTGATGTCTCAAAAAGTGTTTCTTCACCACGGGAAGTGAATTAAATGCCATTTGGAGGCATTTAATGTTCAAGCAAAAACGGCTGGTTTTTGACAAAAGAGATAACACTCCCCCATTACGTCATGCTTCAGAAAGGTGCAAAAGGGTCAGTTTTCAAATGTTTTATTTTTGAACGTCAGTTCACATTTGTAGGTGGATCATCAGTTTTAGAGCTAAAATTAGCATGTTTAAAGTGATTTTCATGCTTGCAGGGGCCGGTGAAGTGAATTAAAAACCATTTGGAGGCATTTAATATTCAAGCAAAAACAGCAGATTTTTGACAAAAGAGATAACACCCCCCCCATTACGTCATGCTTCAGAAAGGTGCAAAAGGGTCAGTTTTCAAATGTTTTATTTTTGAACGTCAGTTCACATTTGTAGGTGGATCATCAGTTTTAGAGCTAAAATTAGCATGTTTAAAGTGATTTTCATGCTTGCAGGGGCCCTAAACACAATATTTGTGGAATGGTTAAAAGTGCATGAAAATTGCCAATTTACTCACTCTGAGGTCTCAAAAAGTGTTTCTTCACCCCGGGAAGTGAATTAAATACCATTTGGAGGCATTTAATGTTCAAGCAAAAACAGCAGATTTTTGACAAAAGAGATAACACCCCCCCATTACGTCATGCTTCAGAAAGGTGCAAAATGGCCCGTTTTCAAATGTTTTATTTTTGAACGTCAGTTCACATTTGTAGGTGGATCATCAGTTTTAGAGCTAAAATTAGCATGTTTAAAGTGATTTTCATGCTTCCAGGGGCCCTAAACACAACATTTGTGGAATGGTTAAAAGTGCATGAAAATGGCCAATTTACTCACTCTGAGGTCTCAAAAAGTGTTTCTTCACCCCGGGAAGTGAATTAAATACCATTTGGAGGCATTTAATGTTCAAGCAAAAACAGCAGATTTTTGACAAAAGAGATAACACCCCCCCTTACGTCATGCTTCAGAAAGGTGCAAAATGGCCCAGTTTCAAATATTTATTTTTTGAACGTCAGTTCACATTTATGGGTGGATCATCAGTTTTAGAGCTAGAATTAGCATGTTTAAAGTGATTTTCATGCTTCCAGGGGCCCTAAACACAACATTTGTGGAATGGTTAAAAGTGCATGAAAATGGCCAATTTATTCACTCTGAGGTCTCAAAAAGTGTTTCTTCACACCGGGAAGTGAATTAAATACCATTTGGAGGCATTTAATGTTCAAGCAAAAACGGCTGATTTTTGATAAAAGAGATAACACCCCCCATTACGTCTTGCTTCAGAAAAGTGAAAAATGGTCCATTTTTAAATGTTTTATTTTTGAATGTCAGTTCACATTTGTAGGTAGATCATCAGTTTTAGAGCTAAAATTAGCATGTTTAAAGTGATTTTCATGCTTCCAGGGGCCCGTGAAGTGTATTAAAAACCATTTGGAGGCATTTAATGTTCAAGCAAAAACAGCAGATTTTTGACAAAAGAGATAACACCCCCCCATTACGTCATGCTTCAGAAAGGTGCAAAATGGTCAGTTTTCAAATGTTTTATTTTTGAACGTCAGTTCACATTTGTAGGTGGATCATCAGTTTTAGAGCTAAAATTAGCATGTTTAAAGTGATTTTCATGCTTCCATGGGCCCTAAACACAACATTTGTGGAATGGTTAAAAGTGCATGAAAATGGCCAATTTACTCACTCTGAGGTCTCAAAAAGTGTTTCTTCACCCCGGGAAGTGAATTAAATACCATTTGGAGGCATTTAATGTTCAAGCAACGGCTGATTTTTGACAAAAGAGATAACACCCCCCATTACGTCATGCTTCAGAAAGGTGAAAAATGGTCCGCTTTCAAATGTTTTATTTTTGTACGTCAGTTCACATTTGTAGGTAGATCATCAGTTTTAGAGCTAAAATTAGCATGTTTAAAGTGATTTTCATGCTTCCAGGGGCCCTAAACACAACATTTGTGAAATGGTTAACAGTGCATGAAAATGGCCAATTTAGTCACTCTGAGGTCTCAAACAGTGTTTCTTCACCCCGGGAAGTGAATTAAATACCATTTGGAGGCATTTAATGTTCAAGCAAAAACAGCAGATTTTTGACAAAAGAGATAACACCCCCCCATTACGTCATGCTTCAGAAAGGTGCAAAATGGTCAGTTTTCAAATGTTTTATTTTTGAACGTCAGTTCACATTTGTAGGAAAATCATCAGTTTTAGAGCTAAAATTAGCATGTTTAAAGTGATTTTCATGCTTCCAGGGGCCGGTGAAGTGAATTAAAAACCATTTGGAGGCATTTAATATTCAAGCAAAAACAGCAGATTTTTGACAAAAGAGATAACACCCCCCCCCATTACGTCATGCTTCAGAAAGGTGCAAAAGGGTCAGTTTTCAAATGTTTTATTTTTGAACGTCAGTTCACATTTGTAGGTGGATCATCAGTTTTAGAGCTAAAATTAGCATGTTTAAAGTGATTTTCATGCTTCCAGGGGCCCTAAACACAACATTTGTGAAATGGTTAACAGTGCATGAAAATGGCCAATTTAGTCACTCTGAGGTCTCAAACAGTGTTTCTTCACCCCGGGAAGTGAATTAAATACCATTTGGAGGCATTTAATGTTCAAGCAAAAACAGCAGATTTTTGACAAAAGAGATAACACCCCCCCATTACGTCATGCTTCAGAAAGGTGCAAAATGGTCAGTTTTCAAATGTTTTATTTTTGAACGTCAGTTCACATTTGTAGGAAAATCATCAGTTTTAGAGCTAAAATTAGCATGTTTAAAGTGATTTTCATGCTTCCAGGGGCCGGTGAAGTGAATTAAAAACCATTTGGAGGCATTTAATATTCAAGCAAAAACAGCAGATTTTTGACAAAAGAGATAACACCCCCCCCCATTACGTCTTGCTTCAGAAAGGTGAAAAATGGTCCATTTTTAAATGTTTTATTTTTTAATGTCAGTTCACATTTGTAGGTAGATCATCAGTTTTAGAGCTAAAATTAGCATGTTTACAGTGATTTTCATGCTTCCAGGGGCCCGTGAAGTGAATTAAAAACCATTTGGAGGCATTTAATGTTCAAGCAAAAACGGCTGATTTTTGACAAAAGAGATAACACTCCCCCATTACGTCATGCTTCAGAAAGGTGAAAAATTGTATGTTTTTAAATGTTTTATTTTTGCACGTCAGTTCACATTTGTAGGAAAATCATCAGTTTTAGAGCTAAAATTAGCATGTTTAAAGTGATTTTAAGGCTTCCAGGGACCCGGGAAGTTAAATAAAAACCATTTGGAGGCATTTAATGTTCAAGCAAAAACAGCTGATTTTTGACAAAAGAGATAACACCCCCCCATTACGTCATGCTTCAGAAAGGTGAAAAATGGTCCGTTTTATTTTTGAACGTCAGTTCACATTTGTAGGTGGATCATTAGTTTTAGAGCTAAAATTAGCATGTTTAAAGTGATTTTCATGCTTCCAGGGGCCCTAAACACAACATTTGTGGAATGGTTAAAAGTGCATGAAAATGGCCAATTTACTCACTCTGATGTCTCAAAAAGTGTTTCTTCACCACGGGAAGTGAATTAAATGCCATTTGGAGGCATTTAATGTTCAAGCAAAAACGGCTGATTTTTGACAAAAGAGATAACACTCCCCCATTACGTCATGCTTCAGAAAGGTGAAAAATGGTCCCTTTTGAAATGTTTTATTTTTGCACGTCAGTTCACATTTGTAGGAAAATCATCAGTTTTAGAGCTAAAATTAGCATGTTTAAAGTGATTTTCATGCTTCCAGGGGCCGGTGAAGTGAATTAAAAACCATTTGGAGGCATTTAATATTCAAGCAAAAACAGCAGATTTTTGACAAAAGAGATAACACCCCCCCATTACGTCATGCTTCAGAAAGGTGCAAAATGGTCAGTTTTCAAATGTTTTATTTTTGAACGTCAGTTCACATTTGTAGGTGGATCATCAGTTTTAGAGCTAAAATTAGCATGTTTAAAGTGATTTTCATGCTTGCAGGGGCCCTAAACACAATATTTGTGGAATGGTTAAAAGTGCATGAAAATGGGCAATTTACTCACTCTGAGGTCTCAAAAAGTGTTTCTTCACCCCGGGAAGTGAATTAAATACCATTTGGAGGCATTTAATGTTCAAGCAAAAACAGCAGATTTTTGACAAAAGAGATAACACCCCCCCATTACGTCATGCTTCAGAAAGGTGCAAAATGGTCAGTTTTCAAATGTTTTATTTTTGAACGTCAGTTCACATTTGTAGGTGGATCATCAGTTTTAGAGCTAAAATTAGCATGTTTAAAGTGATTTTCATGCTTCCAGGGGCCCTAAACACAACATTTGTGGAATGGTTAAAAGTGCATGAAAATGGCCAATGTACTCACTCTGAGGTCTCAAAAAGTGTTTCTTCACCCCGGGAAGTGAATTAAATACCATTTGGAGGCATTTAATGTTCAAGCAAAAACAGCAGATTTTTGACAAAAGAGATAACACCCCCCCCATTACGTCATGCTTCAGAAAGGTGCAAAATGGTCCAGTTTCAAATATTTAATTTTTGAACGTCAGTTCAAATTTGTAGGAAAATCATCAGTTTTAGAGCTAAAATTAGCATGTTTAAAGTGATTTTCATGCTTCCAGGGGCCGGTGAAGTGAATTAAAAACCATTTGGAGGCATTTAATATTCAAGCAAAAACAGCAGATTTTTGACAAAAGAGATAACACCCCCCCATTACATCATGCTTCAGAAAGGTGCAAAATGTTCAGTTTTCAAATGTTTTATTTTTGAACGTCAGTTCACATTTGTAGGTGGATCATCAGTTTTAGAGCTAAAATTAGCATGTTTAAAGTGATTTTCATGCTTCCAGGGGCCCTAAACACAACATTTGTGGAATGGTTAAAAGTGCATGAAAATGGCCAATTTACTCACTCTCAGGTCTCAAAAAGTGTTTCTTCACCCCGGGAAGTGAATTAAATACCATTTGGAGGCATTTAATGTTCAAGCAAAAACAGCAGATTTTTGACAAAAGAGATAACACCCCCCCATTACGTCATGCTTCAGAAAGGTGCAAAATGGTCCAGTTTCAAATATTTAATTTTTGAACGTCAGTTCACATTTGTGGGTGGATCATCAGTTTTAGAGCCAAAATTAGCATGTTTAAAGTGATTTTCATGCTTCCAGGGGCCCTAAACACAACATTTGTGGAATGGTTAAAAGTGCATGAAAATGGCCAATTTCCTCACTCTGACGTCTCAAAAAGTGTTTCTTCACCCCGGGAAGTGAATTAAATGCCATTTGGAGGCATTTAATGTTCAAGCAAAAACGGCAGATTTTTGACAAAAGAGATAACACTCCCCCATTACGTCATGCTTCAGAAAGGTGAAAAATGGTCTGTTTTCAAATGTTTTATTTTTGAACGTCAGTTCACATTTGTAGGTGGATCATCAGTTTTAGAGCTAAACTTAGCATGTTTAAAGTGATTGTCATGCTTCCAGGGGCCCTAAACACAACATTTGTGGAATGGTTAAAAGTGCATGAAAATGGCCAATTTACTCACTCTGAGGTCTCAAAAAGTGTTTCTTCACCCCGGGAAGTGAATGAAATACCATTTGGAGGCATTTAATGTTCAAGCAAAAACAGCAGATTTTTGACAAAAGAGATAACACCCCCCCTTACGTCATGCTTCAGAAAGGTGCAAAATGGCCCATTTTCAAATATTTATTTTTTGAACGTCAGTTCACATTTATGGGTGGATCATCAGTTTTAGAGCTAAAATTAGCATGTTTAAAGTGATTTTCATGCTTCCAGGGGCCCTAAACACAACATTTGTGGAATGGTTAAAGGTGCATGAAAATGGCCAATTTACTCACTCTGACGTCTCAAAAAGTGTTTCTTCACCCCGGGAAGTGAATTAAATGCCATTTGGAGGCATTTAATGTTCAAGCAAAAACGGCTGATTTTTGACAAAAGAGATAACACTCCCCCATTACGTCATGCTTCAGAAAGGTGAAAAATGGTCCATTTTTAAATGTTTTATTTTTGATTGTCAGTTCACATTTGTAGGTAGATCATCAGTTTTAGAGCTAAAATTAGCATGTTTAAAGTGATTTTCATGCTTCCAGGGGCCCGTGAAGTGTATTAAAAACCATTTGGAGGTATTTAATGTTCAAGCAAAAACAGCAGATTTTTGACAAAAGAGATAACACCCCCCCATTACGTCATGCTTCAGAAAGGTGCAAAATGGTCAGTTTTCAAATGTTTTATTTTTGAACGTCAGTTCACATTTGTAGGTGGATCATCAGTTTTAGAGCTAAAATTAGCATGTTTAAAGTGATTTTCATGCTTCCAGGGGCCCTAAACACAACATTTGTGGTATGGTTAAAAGTGCATGAAAATGGCCAATTTACTCACTCTGAGGTCTCAAAAAGTGTTTCTTCACCCCGGTAAGTGAATTAAATACCATTTGGAGGCATTTAATGTTCAAGCAAAAACAGCAGATTTTTGACAAAAGAGATAACACCCCCCCATTACGTCATGCTTCAGAAAGGTGCAAAATGGTCCAGTTTCAAATATTTAATTTTTGAACGTCAGTTCACATTTGTGGGTGGATCATCAGTTTTAGAGCCAAAATTAGCATGTTTAAAGTGATTTTCATGCTTCCAGGGGCCCTAAACACAACATTTGTGGAATGGTTAAAAGTGCATGAACATGGCCAATTTACTCACTCTGACGTCTCAAAAAGTGTTTCTTCACCCCGGGAAGTGAATTAAATGCTATTTGGAGGCATTTAATGTTCAAGCAAAAACGGCTGATTTTTGACAAAAGAGATAACACTCCCCCATTACGTCATGCTTCAGAAAGGTGAAAAATGGTCTGTTTTCAAATGTTTTATTTTGAACGTCAGTTCACATTTGTAGGTGGATCATCAGTTTTAAAGCTAAAATTAGCATGTTTAAAGTGATTTTCATGCTTCCAGGGGCCCTAAACACAACATTTGTGGAATGGTTAAAAGTGCATGAAAATGGCCAATTTACTCACTCTGAGGTCTCAAAAAGTGTTTCTTCACCCCGGGAAGTGAATTAAATACCATTTGGAGGCATTTAATGTTCAAGCAAAAACAGCAGATTTTTGACAAAAGAGATAACACCCCCCATTACGTCTTGCTTCAGAAAAGTGAAAAATGGTCCATTTTTAAATGTTTTATTTTTGAATGTCAGTTCACATTTGTAGGTAGATCATCAGTTTTGGAGCTAAAATTAGCATGTTTAAAGTGATTTTCATGCTTCCAGGGGCCCGTGAAGTGTATTAAAAACCATTTGGAGGCATTTAATGTTCAAGCAAAAACAGCAGATTTTTGACAAAAGAGATAACACCCCCCCATTACGTCATGCTTCAGAAAGGTGCAAAATGGTCCGTTTTCAAATGTTTTATTTTTGAACGTCAGTTCACATTTGTAGGTGGATCATCAGTTTTAGAGCTAAAATTAGCATGTTTAAAGTGATTTTCATGCTTCCAGGGGCCCTAAACACAACATTTGTGGAATGGTTAAAAGTGCATGAAAATGGCCAATTTACTCACTCTGAGGTCTCAAAAAGTGTTTCTTCACCCCGGGAAGTGAATTAAATACCATTTGGAGGCATTTAATGTTCAAGCAAAAACAACAGATTTTTGACAAAAGTGATAACACCCCCCCATTACGTCATGCTTCAGAAAGGTGCAAAATGGACCAGTTTCAAATATTTAATTTTTGAACGTCAGTTCACATTTGTAGGAAAATCATCAGTTTTAGAGCTAAAATTTGCATGTTTAAAGTGATTTTCATGCTTCCAGGGGCCGGTGAAGTGAATTAAAAACCATTTGGAGGCATTTAATATTCAAGCAAAAACAGCAGATTTTTGACAAAAGAGATAACACCCCCCCCATTACGTCATGCTTCAGAAAGGTGCAAAATGGTCAGTTTTCAAATGTTTTATTTTTGAACGTCAGTTCACATTTGTAGGTGGATCATCAGTTTTAGAGCTAAAATTAGCATGTTTAAAGTGATTTTCATGCTTCCAGGGGCCCTAAACACAACATTTGTGGAATGGTTAAAAGTGCATGAAAATGGCCAATTTACTCACTCTGAGGTCTCAAAAAGTGTTTCTTCACCCCGGGAAGTGAATTAAATACCATTTGGAGGCATTTAATGTTCAAGCAAAAACAGCAGATTTTTGACAAAAGAGATAACACCCCCCCATTACGTCATGCTTCAGAAAGGTGCAAAATGGTCCAGTTTCAAATATTTAATTTTTGAACGTCAGTTCACATTTGTGGGTGGATCATCAGTTTTAGAGCCAAAATTAGCATGTTTAAAGTGATTTTCATGCTTCCAGGGGCCCTAAACACAACATTTGTGGAATGGTTAAAAGTGCATGAACATGGCCAATTTACTCACTCTGACGTCTCAAAAAGTGTTTCTTCACCCCGGGAAGTGAATTAAATGCCATTTGGAGGCATTTAATGTTCAAGCAAAAACGGCTGATTTTTGACAAAAGAGATAACACTCCCCCATTACGTCATGCTTCAGAAAGGTGAAAAATGGTCTGTTTTCAAATGTTTTATTTTGAACGTCAGTTCACATTTGTAGGTGGATCATCAGTTTTAAAGCTAAAATTAGCATGTTTAAAGTGATTTTCATGCTTCCAGGGGCCCTAAACACAACATTTGTGGAATGGTTAAAAGTGCATGAAAATGGCCAATTTACTCACTCTGAGGTCTCAAAAAGTGTTTCTTCACCCCGGGAAGTGAATTAAATACCATTTGGAGGCATTTAATGTTCAAGCAAAAACAGCAGATTTTTGACAAAAGAGATAACACCCCCCATTACGTCTTGCTTCAGAAAAGTGAAAAATGGTCCATTTTTAAATGTTTTATTTTTGAATGTCAGTTCACATTTGTAGGTAGATCATCAGTTTTAGAGCTAAAATTAGCATGTTTAAAGTGATTTTCATGCTTCCAGGTGCCCGTGAAGTGTATTAAAAACCATTTGGAGGCATTTAATGTTCAAGCAAAAACAGCAGATTTTTGACAAAAGAGATAACACCCCCCCCATTACGTCATGCTTCAGAAAGGTGCAAAATGGTCCGTTTTCAAATGTTTTATTTTTGAACGTCAGTTCACATTTGTAGGTGGATCATCAGTTTTAGAGCTAAAATTAGCATGTTTAAAGTGATTTTCATGCTTCCATGGGCCCTAAACACAACATTTGTGGAATGGTTAAAAGTGCATGAAAATGGCCAATTTACTCACTCTGAGGTCTCAAAAAGTGTTTCTTCACCCCGGGAAGTGAATTAAATACCATTTGGAGGCATTTAATGTTCAAGCAACGGCTGATTTTTGACAAAAGAGATAACACACCCCCATTACGTCATGCTTCAGAAAGGTGAAAAATGGTCCGCTTTCAAATGTTTTATTTTTGTACGTCAGTTCACATTTGTAGGTAGATCATCAGTTTTAGAGCTAAAATTAGCATGTTTAAAGTGATTTTCATGCTTCCAGGGGCCCTAAACACAACATTTGTGAAATGGTTAACAGTGCATGAAAATGGCCAATTTAGTCACTCTGAGGTCTCAAAAAGTGTTTCTTCACACCGGGAAGTGAATTAAATACCATTTGGAGGCATTTAATGTACAAGCAAAAACGGCAGATTTTTGATAAAAGAGATAACACCCCCCCCATTACGTCTTGCTTCAGAAAGGTGAAAAATTGTCCATTTTTAAATGTTTTATTTTTGAATGTCAGTTCACATTTATAGGTAGATCATCAGTTTTAGAGCTAAAATTAGCATGTTTACAGTGATTTTCATGCTTCCAGGGACCCGGGAAGTGAAATAAAAACCATTTGGAGGCATTTAATGTTCAAGCAAAAACAGCTGATTTTTGACAAAAGAGATAACACCCCCCATTACGTCATGCTTCAGAAAGGTGAAAAATGGTCCGTTTTATTTTTGAACGTCAGTTCACATTTGTAGGTGGATCATCAGTTTTAGAGCTAAAATTAGCATGTTTAAAGTGATTTTCATGCTTCCAGGGGCCCTAAACACAACATTTGTGGAATGGTTAAAAGTGCATGAAAATGGCCAATTTACTCACTCTGATGTCTCAAAAAACGTTTCTTCACCACGGGAAGTGAATTAAATGCCATTTGGAGGCATTTAATGTTCAAGCAAAAACGGCTGATTTTTGACAAAAGAGATAACACTCCCCCATTACGTCATGCTTCAGAAAGGTGAAAAATGGTCCTTTTCAAATGTTTTATTTTTGCACGTCAGTTCACATTTGTAGGAAAATCATCAGTTTTAGAGCTAAAATTAGCATGTTTAAAGTGATTTTCATGCTTCCAGGGGCCGGGTAAGTGAATTAAAAACCATGTGGAGGCATTTAATATTCAAGCAAAAACAGCAGATTTTTGACAAAAGAGATAACACCCCCCCCAATACGTCATGCTTCAGAAAGGTGCAAAATGGTCAGTTTTCAAATGTTTTATTTTTGAACGTTAGTTCACATTTGTAGGTGGATCATCAGTTTTAGAGCTAAAATTAGCATGTTTAAAGTGATTTTCATGCTTCCAGGGGCCCTAAACACAATATTTGTGGAATGGTTAAAAGTGCATGAAAATGGCCAATTTACTCACTCTGAGGTCTCAAAAAGTGTTTCTTCACCCCGGGAAGTGAATTAAATACCATTTGGAGGCATTTAATGTTCAAGCAAAAACAGCAGATTTTTGACAAAAGAGATAACACCCCCCCATTACGTCATGCTTCAGAAAGGTGCAAAATGGTCAGTTTTCAAATGTTTTATTTTTGAACGTCAGTTCACATTTGTAGGTGGATCATCAGTTTTAGAGCTAAAATTAGCATGTTTAAAGTGATTTTCATGCTTCCAGGGGCCCTAAACACAACATTTGTGGAATGGTTAAAAGTGCATGAAAATGGCCAATTTACTCACTCTGAGGTCTCAAAAAGTGTTTCTTCACCCCGGGAAGTGAATTAAATACCATTTGGAGGCATTTAATGTTCAAGCAAAAACAGCAGATTTTTGACAAAAGAGATAACACCCCCCCATTACGTCATGCTTCAGAAAGGTGCAAAATGGTCCGTTTTCAAATGTTTTATTTTTGAACGTCAGTTCACATTTGTAGGTGGATCATCAGTTTTAGAGCTAAAATTAGCATGTTTAAAGTGATTTTCAGGCTTCCAGGGGCCCTAAACACAACATTTGTGGAATGGTTAAAAGTGCATGAAAATGGCCAATTTACTCACTCTGAGATCTCAAAAAGTGTTTCTTCACCCCGGGAAGTGAATAAAATACCATTTGGAGGCATTTAATGTTCAAGCAAAAACGGCTGATTTTTGACAAAAGAGATAACACCCCCATTACGTCATGCTTCAGAAAGGTGAAAAATGGCCGTTTTCAAATGTTTTATTTTTTAACGTCAGTTCACATTTGTAGGTAGATCATCAGTTTTAGAGCTAAAATTAGCATGTTTACAGTGATTTTAAGGCTTCCAGGGACCCGGGAAGTGAAATAAAAAACATTTGGAGGCATTTAATGTTCAAGCAAAAACAGCTGATTTTTGACAAAAGAGATAACACCCCCCCATTACGTCATGCTTCAGAAAGGTGAAAAATGGTCAGTTTTCAAATGTTTTATTTTTGAACGTCAGTTCACATTTGTAGGTGGATCATCAGTTTTAGAGCTAAAATTAGCACGTTTAAAGTGATTTTCATGCTTCCAGGGGCCCTAAACACAACATTTGTGGAATGGTTAAAAGTGCATGAAAATGGCCAATTTACTCACTCTGATGTCTCAAAAAGTGTTTCTTCACCACGGGAAGTGAATTAAATGCCATTTGGAGGCATTTAGTGTTCAAGCAAAAACGGCTGATTTTTGACAAAAGAGATAACACTCCCCCATTACGTCATGCTTCAGAAAGGTGAAAAATGGTCCGTTTTCAAATGTTTTATTTTTGCACGTCAGTTCACATTTGTAGGAAAATCATCAGTTTTAGAGCTAAAATTAGCATGTTTAAAGTGATTTTCATGCTTCCAGGGGCCGGGGAAGTGAATTAAAAACCATTTGGAGGCATTTAATATTCAAGCAAAAACAGCAGATTTTTGACAAAAGAGATAACACCCCCCCCATTACGTCATGCTTCAGAAAGGTGCAAAATGGTCAGTTTTCAAATGTTTTATTTTTGAACGTTAGTTCACATTTGTAGGTGGATCATCAGTTTTAGAGCTAAAATTAGCATGTTTAAAGTGATTTTCATGCTTCCAGGGGCCCTAAACACAACATTTGTGGAATGGTTAAAAGTGCATGAAAATGGCCAATTTACTCACTCTGAGGTCTCAAAAAGTGTTTCTTCACCCCGGGAAGTGAATTAAATACTATTTGGAGGCATTTAATGTTCAAGCAAAAACAGCAGATTTTTGACAAAAGAGATAACACCCCCCCATTACGTCATGCTTCAGAAAGGTGCAAAATGGTCCAGTTTCAAATATTTAATTTTTGAACGTCAGTTCACATTTGTAGGAAAATCATCAGTTTTAGAGCTAAAATTAGCATGTTTAAAGTGATTTTCATGCTTCCAGGGGCCGGTGAAGTGAATTAAAAACCATTTGGAGGCATTTAATGTTCAAGCAAAAACAGCAGATTTTTGACAAAAGAGATAACACCCCCCCATTACGTCATGCTTCAGAAAGGTGCAAAATGGTCAGTTTTCAAATGTTTTATTTTTGAACGTCAGTTCACATTTGTAGGTGGATCATCAGTTTTAGAGCTAAAATTAGCATGTTTAAAGTGATTTTCATGCTTCCAGGGGCCCTAAACACAACATTTGTGAAATGGTTAAAAGTGCATGAAAATGGCCAATTTACTCACTCTGAGGTCTCAAAAAGTGTTTCTTCACACCGGGAAGTGAATTAAATACCATTTGGAGGCATTTAATGTTCAAGCAAAAACGGCTGATTTTTGATAAAAGAGATAACACCCCCCCCCCATTACGTCTTGCTTCAGAAAGGTGAAAAATGGTCCATTTTTAAATGTTTTATTTTTGAATGTCAGTTCACATTTGTAGGTAGATCATCAGTTTTAGAGCTAAAATTAGCATGTTTAACGTGATTTTCATGCTTCCAGGGGCCCGTGAAGTGAATTAAAAACCATTTGGAGGCATTTAATGTTCAAGCAAAAACAGCAGATTTTTGAAAAAAGAGATAACACCCCTTCCATTACGTCATGCTTCAGAAAGGTGCAAAATGGTCCAGTTTCAAATATTTTATTTTTGAACGTCAGTTCACATTTGTAGGTGGATCATCAGTTTTAGAGCTAAAATTAGCATGTTTAAAGTGATTTTCATGCTTCCAGGGGCCCTAAACACAACATTTGTGGAATGGTTAAAAGTGCATGAAAATAGCCAATTTACTCACTCTGACGTCTCAAAAAGTGTTTCTTCACCACGGGAAGTGAATTAAATGCCATTTGGAGGCATTTAATGTTCAAGCAAAAACGGCTGATTTTTGACAAAAGAGATAACACTCCCCCATTACGTCATGCTTCAGAAAGGTGAAAAATGGTCCGTTTTCAAATGTTTTATTTTTGCACGTCAGTTCACATTTGTAGGAAAATCATCAGTTTTAGAGCTAAAATTAGCATGTTTAAAGTGATTTTAAGGCTTCCAGGGGCCCGGGAAGTGAATTAAAAACCATTTGGAGGCATTTCATGTTCAAGCAAGCCCAGCTGATTTTTGACAAAAGAGATAACACCCCCCCCATTACGCCATGCTTCAGAAAGGTGAAAAATGGTCCGTTTTCAAATGTTTTATTTTTGAACGTCAGTTCACATTTGTAGGTGGATCATCAGTTTTACAGCTAAAATTAGCTCTTTTAAAGTGATTTTCATGCTTCCAGGGGCCCTAAACACAACATTTGTGGAATGGTTAAAAGTGCATGAAAATGGCCAATTTACTCACTCTGGGGTCTCAAAAAGTGTTTCTTCACCCCGGGAAGTGAATTAAATACCATTTAGAGGCATTTAATGTTCAAGCAAAAACGGCTGATTTTTGACAAAAGAGATAACACCCCCCCATTACGTCTTGCTTCAGAAAGGTGAAAAATGGTCCATTTTCAAATGTTTTATTTTTGAATGTCAGT
The DNA here is from genome assembly GCF_964261635.1 of Lissotriton helveticus. Taxonomy (NCBI): domain Eukaryota; kingdom Metazoa; phylum Chordata; class Amphibia; order Caudata; family Salamandridae; genus Lissotriton; species Lissotriton helveticus. Next base: position 1,271,955,547 of record NC_136061.1, read on the forward strand.
TCACATTTGTAGGTAGATCATCAGTTTTAGAGCTAAAATTAGCATGTTTAAAGTGATTTTCATGCTTCCAGGGGCCCTAAACACAACATTTGTGGAATGGTTAAAAGTGCATGAAAATGGCCAATTTACTCACTCTGAGGTCTCAAAAAGTGTTTCTTCACCCAGGAAAGGGAATTAAATACCATTTGGAGGCATTTAATATTTAAGCAAAAACAGCAGACTTTTGACAAAAGAGATAACACCCCCCCCCCATTACGTCATGCTTCAGAAAGGTGCAAAGTGGTCCGTTTTCAAATGTTTTATTTTTGAACGTCAGTTCACATTTGTAGGTGGATCATCAGTTTTAGAGCTAAAATTAGCATGTTTAAAGTGATTTTCATGCTTCCAGGGGCCCGAAACACAACATTTGTGCAATGGTTAAAAGTGCATGAAAATGGCCAATTTACTCACTCTGAGGTCTCAAAAAGTGTTTCTTCACCCCGGGAAGTGAATTAAATGCCATTTGGAGGCATTTAATGTTCAAGGAAAAACAGCTGATTTTTGACAAAAGAGATAACACCCCCCCATTACGTCATGCTTCAGAAAGGTGAAAAATGGTCCGTTTTCAAATGTTTTATTTTTGAACGTCAGTTCACATTTGTAGGTAGATCATCAGTTTTAGAGCTAAAATTTGCATGTTTAAAGTGATTTTCATGCTTCCAGGGGCCCTAAACACAACATTTGTGAAATGGTTAACAGTGCATGAAAATGGCCAATTTACTCACTCTGAGGTCTCAAACAGTGTTTCTTCACACCGGGAAGTGAATTAAATACCATTTGGAGGCATTTAATGTTCAAGCAAAAACGGCTGATTTTTGATAAAAGACATAACACCCCCCCCCCATTACGTCTTGCTTCAGAAAGGTGAAAAATGGTCCATTTTTAAATGTTTTAATTTTGAATGTCAGTTCACATTTGTAGGTAGATCATCAGTTTTAGAGCTAAAATTAGCATGTTTAAAGTGATTTTCATGCTTCCAGGGGCCCGTGAAGTGAATTAAAAACCATTTGGAGGCATTTAATGTTCAAGCAAAAACAGCAGATTTTTGACAAAAGAGATAACACCCCCCATTACGTCATGCTTCAGAAATGTGCAAAATGGTCCAGTTTCAAATATTTTATGTTTGAACGTCAGTTCACATTTGTAGGTGGATCATCAGTTTTAGAGTTAAAATTAGCATGTTTAAAGTGATTTTCATGCTTCCAGGGGCCCTAAACACAACATTTGTGGAATGGTTAAAAGTGCATGAAAATAGCCAATTTACTCACTCTGACGTCTCAAAAAGTGTTTCTTCACCCCGGGAAGTGAATAAAATACCATTTGGAGACATTTAGTGTTCAAGCAAAAACGGCTGATTTTTGACAAAAGAGATAACACCCCCATTACGTCATGCTTCAGAAAGGTGAAAAATGGCCGTTTTCAAATGTTTTATTTTTTAACGTCAGTTCACATTTGTAGGTAGATCATCAGTTTTAGAGCAAAAATTAGCATGTTTAAAGTGATTTTCATGCTTTCAGGGGCCCGGAAAGTGAATTAAAAATCATTTGGAGGCATTTAATGTTCAAGCAAAAACAGCTGAGTTTTGTTAAAAGAGATAACACCCCCCCATTACGTCATGCTTCAGAAAGGTGAAAAATGGTCCGTTTTCAAATGTTTTATTTTTGAACGTCATTTCACATTTGTAGGTGGATTTTCAGTTTTAGAGCTAAAATTAGCATGTTTAAAGTGATTTTCATGCTTCCAGGGGCCCTAAACACAACATTTGTGGAATGGTTAAAAGTGCATCAAAATGGCCAATTTACTCACTCTGAGGTCTCAAAAAGTGTTTCTTCACCCCGGGAAGTGAATTAAATACCATTTGGAGGCATTTAATGTTCAAGCAAAAACAGCAGATTTTTGACAAAAGAGATAACACCCCCCCATTACGTCATGCTTCAGAAAGGTGCAAAATGGTCAGTTTTCAAATGTTTTATTTTTGAACGTCAGTTCACATTTGTAGGTGGATCATCAGTTTTAGAGCTAAAATTAGCATGTTTAAAGTGATTTTCATGCTTCCAGGGGCCCTAAACACAACATTTGTGAAATGGTTAAAAGTGCATGAAAATGGCCAATTTACTCACTCTGAGGTCTCAAAAAGTGTTTCTTCACCCCGGGAAGTGAATTAAATACCATTTAGAGGCATTTAATGTTCAAGCAAAAACGGCTGATTTTTGACAAAAGAGATAACACCCCCCCATTACGTCTTGCTTCAGAAAGGTGAAAAATGGTCCATTTTCAAATGTTTTATTTTTGAATGTCAGTTCACATTTGTAGGTAGATCATCAGTTTTAGAGCTAAAATTAGCATGTTTAAAGTGATTTTCATGCTTCCAGGGGCCCTAAACACAACATTTGTGGAATGGTTAAAAGTGCATGAAAATGGCCAATTTACTCACTCTGAGGTCTCAAAAAGTGTTTCTTCACCCAGGAAAGGGAATTAAATACCATTTGGAGGCATTTAATATTTAAGCAAAAACAGCAGACTTTTGACAAAAGAGATAACACCCCCCCCCCATTACGTCATGCTTCAGAAAGGTGCAAAGTGGTCCGTTTTCAAATGTTTTATTTTTGAACGTCAGTTCACATTTGTAGGTGGATCATCAGTTTTAGAGCTAAAATTAGCATGTTTAAAGTGATTTTCATGCTTCCAGGGGCCCGAAACACAACATTTGTGCAATGGTTAAAAGTGCATGAAAATGGCCAATTTACTCACTCTGAGGTCTCAAAAAGTGTTTCTTCACCCCGGGAAGTGAATTAAATGCCATTTGGAGGCATTTAATGTTCAAGGAAAAACAGCTGATTTTTGACAAAAGAGATAACACCCCCCCATTACGTCATGCTTCAGAAAGGTGAAAAATGGTCCGTTTTCAAATGTTTTATTTTTGAACGTCAGTTCACATTTGTAGGTAGATCATCAGTTTTAGAGCTAAAATTAGCATGTTTAAAGTGATTTTCATGCTTCCAGGGGCCCTAAACACAACATTTGTGAAATGGTTAACAGTGCATGAAAATGGCCAATTTACTCACTCTGAGGTCTCAAACAGTGTTTCTTCACACCGGGAAGTGAATTAAATACCATTTGGAGGCATTTAATGTTCAAGCAAAAACGGCTGATTTTTGATAAAAGACATAACACCCCCCCCCATTACGTCTTGCTTCAGAAAGGTGAAAAATGGTCCATTTTTAAATGTTTTAATTTTGAATGTCAGTTCACATTTGTAGGTAGATCATCAGTTTTAGAGCTAAAATTAGCATGTTTAAAGTGATTTTCATGCTTCCAGGGGCCCGTGAAGTGAATTAAAAACCATTTGGAGGCATTTAATGTTCAAGCAAAAACAGCAGATTTTTGACAAAAGAGATAACACCCCCCATTACGTCATGCTTCAGAAATGTGCAAAATGGTCCAGTTTCAAATATTTTATGTTTGAACGTCAGTTCACATTTGTAGGTGGATCATCAGTTTTAGAGTTAAAATTAGCATGTTTAAAGTGATTTTCATGCTTCCAGGGGCCCTAAACACAACATTTGTGGAATGGTTAAAAGTGCATGAAAATAGCCAATTTACTCACTCTGACGTCTCAAAAAGTGTTTCTTCACCCCGGGAAGTGAATAAAATACCATTTGGAGACATTTAGTGTTCAAGCAAAAACGGCTGATTTTTGACAAAAGAGATAACACCCCCATTACGTCATGCTTCAGAAAGGTGAAAAATGGCCGTTTTCAAATGTTTTATTTTTTAACGTCAGTTCACATTTGTAGGTAGATCATCAGTTTTAGAGCAAAAATTTGCATGTTTAAAGTGATTTTCATGCTTTCAGGGGCCCGGAAAATGAATTAAAAATCATTTGGAGGCATTTAATGTTCAAGCAAAAACAGCTGAGTTTTGTTAAAAGAGATAACACCCCCCCATTACGTCATGCTTCAGAAAGGTGAAAAATGGTCCGTTTTCAAATGTTTTATTTTTGAACGTCATTTCACATTTGTAGGTGGATTTTCAGTTTTAGAGCTAAAATTAGCATGTTTAAAGTGATTTTCATGCTTCCAGGGGCCCTAAACACAACATTTGTGGAATGGTTAAAAGTGCATCAAAATGGCTAATTTACTCACTCTGCGGTCTAAAAAGTGTTTCTTCACCCCGGGAAGTGAATTAAATGCCATTTGGAGGCATTTAATGTTCAAGCAAAAACGGCTGATTTTTGACAAAAGAGATAACACCCCCCCATTACGTCTTGCTTCAGAAAGGTGAAAAATGGTCCATTTTTAAATGTTTTATTTTTGAATGTCAGTTCACATTTGTAGGTAGATCATCAGTTTTAGATCTAAAATTAGCATGTTTAAAGTGATTTTCATGCTTCCAGGGGCCCGTGAAGTGAATTAAAAACCAGTTGGAGGCATTTAATGTTCAAGCAAAAACAGCAGATTTTTGACAAAAGAGATAACACCCCCCCATTACATCATGCTTCAGAAAGGTGCAAAATGGTCCAGTTTCAAATATTTTATTTTTGAACATCAGTTCACATTTGTAGGTGGATCATCAGTTTTAGAGCTAAAATTAGCATGTTTAAAGTGATTTTCATGCTTCCAGGGGCCCTAAACACAACATCTGTGGAATGGTTAAAAGTGCATGAAAATGGCCAATTTACTCACTCTGACGTCTCAAAAAGTGTTTCTTCACCACGGGAAGTGAATTAAATGCCATTTGGAGGCATTTAATGTTCAAGCAAAAACGGCTGATTTTTGACAAAAGAGATAACACTCCCCCATTACGTCATGCTTCAGAAAGGTGAAAAATGGTCCGTTTTTAAATGTTTTATTTTTGCACATCAGTTCACATTTGTAGGAAAATCATCAGTTTTAGAGCTACAATTAGCATGTTTAAAGTGATTTTAAGGCTTCCAGGGGCCCGGGAAGTGAATTAAAAACCATTTGGAGGCATTTCATGTTCAAGCAAAAACAGCAGATTTTTGACAAAAGAGATAACACCCCCCCATTACGTCATGCTTCAGAAAGGTGCAAAATGGTCAGTTTTCAAATGTTTTATTTTTGAACGTCAGTTCACATTTGTAGGTGGATCATCAGTTTTAGAGCTAAAATTAGCATGTTTAAAGTGATTTTCATGCTTCCAGGGGCCCTAAACACAACATTTGTGGAATGGTTAAAAGTGCATGAAAATGGCCAATTACTCACTCTGAGATCTCAAAAAGTGTATCTTCACCCCGGGAAGTGAATAAAATACCATTTGGAGGCATTTAATGTTCAAGCAAAAACGGCTGATTTTTTACAAAAGAGATAACACCCCCATTACGTCATGCTTCAGAAAGGTGAAAAATGGCCGTTTTCAAATGTTTTATTTTTTAACGTCAGTTCACATTTGTAGGTAGATCATCAGTTTTAGAGCTAAAATTAGCATGTTTACAGTGATTTTAAGGCTTCCAGGGACCCGGGAAGTGAAATAAAAAACATTTGGAGGCATTTAATGTTCAAGCAAAAACAGCTGATTTTTGACAAAAGAGATAACACCCCCCCATTACGTCATGCTTCAGAAAGGTGAAAAATGGTCAGTTTTCAAATGTTTTATTTTTGAACGTCAGTTCACATTTGTAGGTGGATCATCAGTTTTAGAGCTAAAATTAGCACGTTTAAAGTGATTTTCATGCTTCCAGGGAACCCTAAACACAACATTTGTGGAATGGTTAAAAGTGCATGAAAATGGCCAATTTACTCACTCTGATGTCTCAAAAAGTGTTTCTTCACCACGGGAAGTGAATTAAATGCCATTTGGAGGCATTTAATGTTCAAGCAAAAACGGCTGATTTTTGACAAAAGAGATAACACTCCCCCATTACGTCATGCTTCAGAAAGGTGAAAAATAGTCCGTTTTCAAATGTTTTATTTTTGCACGTCAGTTCACATTTGTAGGAAAATCATCAGTTTTAGAGCTAAAATTAGCATGTTTAAAGTGATTTTAAGGCTTCCAGGGGCCCGGGAAGTGAATTAAAAACCATTTGGAGGCATTTCATGTTCAAGCAAGCCCAGCTGATTTTTGACAAAAGGGATAACACCCCCCCATTACGCCATGCTTCAGAAAGGTGAAAAATGGTCCGTTTTCAAATGTTTTATTTTTGAACGTCAGTTCACATTTGTAGGTGGATCATCAGTTTTACAGCTAAAATTAGCTCTTTTAAAGTGATTTTCATACATCCAGGGGCCCTAAACACAACATTTGTGAAATGGTTAACAGTGCATGAAAATGGCCAATTTACTCACTCTGAGGTCTCAAAAAGTGTTTCTTCACCCCGGGAAGTGAATTAAATACCATTTGGAGGCATTTAATGTTCAAGCAACGGCTGATTTTTGACAAAAGAGATAACACCCCCCCCATTACGTCATGCTTCAGAAAGGTGAAAAATGGTCCGCTTTCAAATGTTTTATTTTTGAACGTCAGTTCACATTTGTAGGTAGATCATCAGTTTTAGAGCTAAAATTAGCATGTTTAAAGTGATTTTCATGCTTCCAGGGGCCCTAAACACAACATTTGTGGAATGGTTAAAAGTGCATGAAAATGGCTAATTTACTCACTCTGAGGTCTAAAAAGTGTTTCTTCACCCCGGGAAGTGAATTAAATGCCATTTGGAGGCATTTAATATTCAAGCAAAAACGGCTGATTTTTGACAAAAGAGATAACACCCCCCCATTACGTCTTGCTTCAGAAAGGTGAAAAATGGTCCATTTTTAAATGTTTCATTTTTGAATGTCAGTTCACATTTGTAGGTAGATCATCAGTTTTAGATCTAAAATTAGCATGTTTAAAGTGATTTTCATGCTTCCAGGGGCCCGTGAAGTGAATTAAAAACCATTTGGAGGCATTTAATGTTCAAGCAAAAACAGCAGATTTTTGACAAAAGAGATAACACCCTGCCATTACGTCATGCTTCAGAAAGGTGCAAAATGGTCCAGTTTCAAATATTTTATTTTTGAACATCAGTTCACATTTGTAGGTGGATCATCAGTTTTAGAGCTAAAATTAGCATGTTTAAAGTGATTTTCATGCTTCCAGGGGCCCTAAACACAACATCTGTGGAATGGTTAAAAGTGCATGAAAATGGCCAATTTACTCACTCTGACGTCTCAAAAAGTGTTTCTTCACCACGGGAAGTGAATTAAATGCCATTTGGAGGCATTTAATGTTCAAGCAAAAACGGCTGATTTTTGACAAAAGAGATAACACTCCCCCATTACGTCATGCTTCAGAAAGGTGAAAAATGGTCCGTTTTCAAATGTTTTATTTTTGCACGTCAGTTCACATTTGTAGGAAAATCATCAGTTTTAGAGCTAAAATTAGCATGTTTATAGTGATTTTAAGGCTTCCAGGGGCCCGGGAAGTGAATTAAAAACCATTTGGAGGCATTTCATGTTCAAGCAAAAACAGCAGATTTTTGACAAAAGAGATAACCCCCCCCCCCATTACGTCATGCTTCAGAAAGGTGCAAAATGGTCCGGTTTCAAATGTTTTATTTTTGAACGTCAGTTCGCATTTGTAGGTGGATCATCAGTATTAGAGCTAAAATTAGCATGTTTAAAGTGATTTTCATGCTTCCAGGGGCCCTAAACACAACATTTGTGGAATGGTTAAAAGTGCATGAAAATGGCCAATTTACTCACTCTGAGGTCTCAAAAAGTGTTTCTTCACCCCGGGAAGTGAATAAAATACCATTTGGAGGCATTTAATGTTCAAGCAAAAACAGCTGATTTTCGACAAAAGAGATAACGCCCCCCCATTACGTCATGCTTCAGAAAGGTGAAAAATGGTCCGTTTTCAAATGTTTTATTTTTGAACGTCAGTTCACATTTGTAGGTGGATCATCAGTTTTAGAGCTAAAATTAGCATGTTTAAAGTGATTTTCATGCTTCCAGGGGCCCTAAACACAACATTTGTGGAATGGTTAAAAGTGCATGAAAATGGCCAATTTACTCACTCTGAGGTCTCAAAAAGTGTTTCTTCACCCAGGAAAGGGAATTAAATACCATTTGGAGGCATTTAATATTTAAGCAAAAACAGCAGACTTTTGACAAAAGAGATAACACCCCCCCCCATTACGTCATGCTTCAGAAAGGTGCAAAGTGGTCCGTTTTCAAATGTTTTATTTTTGAACGTCAGTTCACATTTGTAGGTGGATCATCAGTTTTAGAGCTAAAATTAGCATGTTTAAAGTGATTTTCATGCTTCCAGGGGCCCTAAACACAACATTTGTGAAATGGTTAAAAGTGCATGAAAATGGCCAATTTACTCACTCTGAGGTCTCAAAAAGTGTTTCTTCACACCGGGAAGTGAATTAAATACCATTTGGAGGCATTTAATGTTCAAGCAAAAACGGCTGATTTTTGATAAAAGAGATAACACCCCCCCCCCCATTACGTCTTGCTTCAGAAAGGTGAAAAATGGTCCATTTTTAAATGTTTTATTTTTGAATGTCAGTTCACATTTGTAGGTAGATCATCAGTTTTAGAGCTAAAATTAGCATGTTTAAAGTGATTTTCATGCTTCCAGGGGCCCGTGAAGTGAATTAAAAACCATTTGGAGGCATTTAATGTTCAAGCAAAAACAGCAGATTTTTGAAAAAAGAGATAACACCCCTTCCATTACGTCATGCTTCAGAAAGGTGCAAAATGGTCCAGTTTCAAATATTTTATTTTTGAACGTCAGTTCACATTTGTAGGTGGATCATCAGTTTTAGAGCTAAAATTAGCATGTTTAAAGTGATTTTCATGCTTCCAGGGGCCCTAAACACAACATTTGTGGAATGGTTAAAAGTGCATGAAAATAGCCAATTTACTCACTCTGACGTCTCAAAAAGTGTTTCTTCACCACGGGAAGTGAATTAAATGCCATTTGGAGGCATTTAATGTTCAAGCAAAAACGGCTGATTTTTGACAAAAGAGATAACACTCCCCCATTACGTCATGCTTCAGAAAGGTGAAAAATGGTCCGTTTTCAAATGTTTTATTTTTGCACGTCAGTTCACATTTGTAGGAAAATCATCAGTTTTAGAGCTAAAATTAGCATGTTTAAAGTGATTTTAAGGCTTCCAGGGGCCCGGGAAGTGAATTAAAAACCATTTGGAGGCATTTCATGTTCAAGCAAGCCCAGCTGATTTTTGACAAAAGAGATAACACCCCCCCATTACGCCATGCTTCAGAAAGGTGAAAAATGGTCCGTTTTCAAATGTTTTATTTTTGAACGTCAGTTCACATTTGTAGGTGGATCATCAGTTTTACAGCTAAAATTAGCTCTTTTAAAGTGATTTTCATGCTTCCAGGGGCCCTAAACACAACATTTGTGGAATGGTTAAAAGTGCATGAAAATGGCCAATTTACTCACTCTGGGGTCTCAAAAAGTGTTTCTTCACCCCGGGAAGTGAATTAAATACCATTTAGAGGCATTTAATGTTCAAGCAAAAACGGCTGATTTTTGACAAAAGAGATAACACCCCCCCATTACGTCTTGCTTCAGAAAGGTGAAAAATGGTCCATTTTCAAATGTTTTATTTTTGAATGTCAGTTCACATTTGTAGGTAGATCATCAGTTTTAGAGCTAAAATTAGCATGTTTAAAGTGATTTTCATGCTTCCAGGGGCCCTAAACACAACATTTGTGGAATGGTTAAAAGTGCATGAAAATGGCCAATTTACTCACTCTGAGGTCTCAAAAAGTGTTTCTTCACCCAGGAAAGGGAATTAAATACCATTTGGAGGCATTTAATATTTAAGCAAAAACAGCAGACTTTTGACAAAAGAGATAACACCCCCCCCCCCCATTACGTCATGCTTCAGAAAGGTGCAAAGTGGTCCGTTTTCAAATGTTTTATTTTTGAACGTCAGTTCACATTTGTAGGTGGATCATCAGTTTTAGAGCTAAAATTAGCATGTTTAAAGTGATTTTCATGCTTCCAGGGGCCCGAAACACAACATTTGTGCAATGGTTAAAAGTGCATGAAAATGGCCAATTTACTCACTCTGAGGTCTCAAAAAGTGTTTCTTCACCCAGGGAAGTGAATTAAATGCCATTTGGAGGCATTTAATGTTCAAGGAAAAACAGCTGATTTTTGACAAAAGAGATAAAACCCCACCATTACGTCATGCTTCAGAAAGGTGAAAAATGGTCCGTTTTCAAATGTTTTATTTTTGAACGTCAGTTCACATTTGTAGGTAGATCATCAGTTTTAGAGCTAAAATTAGCATGTTTAAAGTGATTTTCATGCTTCCAGGGGCCCTAAACACAACATTTGTGAAATGGTTAACAGTGCATGAAAATGGCCAATTTACTCACTCTGAGGTCTCAAACAGTGTTTCTTCACACCGGGAAGTGAATTAAATACCATTTGGAGGCATTTAATGTTCAAGCAAAAACGGCTGATTTTTGATAAAAGACATAACACCCCCCCCATTACGTCTTGCTTCAGAAAGGTGAAAAATGGTCCATTTTTAAATGTTTTAATTTTGAATGTCAGTTCACATTTGTAGGTAGATCATCAGTTTTAGAGCTAAAATTAGCATGTTTAAAGTGATTTTCATGCTTCCAGGGGCCCGTGAAGTGAATTAAAAACCATTTGGAGGCATTTAATGTTCAAGCAAAAACAGCAGATTTTTGACAAAAGAGATAACACCCCCCATTACGTCATGCTTCAGAAATGTGCAAAATGGTCCAGTTTCAAATATTTTATGTTTGAACGTCAGTTCACATTTGTAGGTGGATCATCAGTTTTAGAGTTAAAATTAGCATGTTTAAAGTGATTTTCATGCTTCCAGGGGCCCTAAACACAACATTTGTGGAATGGTTAAAAGTGCATGAAAATAGCCAATTTACTCACTCTGACGTCTCAAAAAGTGTTTCTTCACCCCGGGAAGTGAATAAAATACCATTTGGAGACATTTAGTGTTCAAGCAAAAACGGCTGATTTTTGACAAAAGAGATAACACCCCCATTACGTCATGCTTCAGAAAGGTGAAAAATGGCCGTTTTCAAATGTTTTATTTTTTAACGTCAGTTCACATTTGTAGGTAGATCATCAGTTTTAGAGCAAAAATTAGCATGTTTAAAGTGATTTTCATGCTTTCAGGGGCCCGGAAAGTGAATTAAAAATCATTTGGAGGCATTTAATGTTCAAGCAAAAACAGCTGAGTTTTGTTAAAAGAGATAACACCCCCCCATTACGTCATGCTTCAGAAAGGTGAAAAATGGTCCGTTTTCAAATGTTTTATTTTTGAACGTCATTTCACATTTGTAGGTGGATTTTCAGTTTTAGAGCTAAAATTAGCATGTTTAAAGTGATTTTCATGCTTCCAGGGGCCCTAAACACAACATTTGTGGAATGGTTAAAAGTGCATCAAAATGGCTAATTTACTCACTCTGCGGTCTAAAAAGTGTTTCTTCACCCCGGGAAGTGAATTAAATGCCATTTGGAGGCATTTAATGTTCAAGCAAAAACGGCTGATTTTTGACAAAAGAGATAACACCCCCCCATTACGTCTTGCTTCAGAAAGGTGAAAAATGGTCCATTTTTAAATGTTTTATTTTTGAATGTCAGTTCACATTTGTAGGTAGATCATCAGTTTTAGATCTAAAATTAGCATGTTTAAAGTGATTTTCATGCTTCCAGGGGCCTGTGAAGTGAATTAAAAACCAGTTGGAGGCATTTAATGTTCAAGCAAAAACAGCAGATTTTTGACAAAAGAGATAACACCCCCCCATTACATCATGCTTCAGAAAGGTGCAAAATGGTCCAGTTTCAAATATTTTATTTTTGAACATCAGTTCACATTTGTAGGTGGATCATCAGTTTTAGAGCTAAAATTAGCATGTTTAAAGTGATTTTCATGCTTCCAGGGGCCCTAAACACAACATCTGTGGAATGGTTAAAAGTGCATGAAAATGGCCAATTTACTCACTCTGACGTCTCAAAAAGTGTTTCTTCACCACGGGAAGTGAATTAAATGCCATTTGGAGGCATTTAATGTTCAAGCAAAAACGGCTGATTTTTGACAAAAGAGATAACACTCCCCCATTACGTCATGCTTCAGAAAGGTGAAAAATGGTCCGTTTTTAAATGTTTTATTTTTGCACATCAGTTCACATTTGTAGGAAAATCATCAGTTTTAGAGCTACAATTAGCATGTTTAAAGTGATTTTAAGGCTTCCAGGGGCCCGGGAAGTGAATTAAAAACCATTTGGAGGCATTTCATGTTCAAGCAAAAACAGCAGATTTTTGACAAAAGAGATAACACCCCCCCATTACGTCATGCTTCAGAAAGGTGCAAAATGGTCAGTTTTCAAATGTTTTATTTTTGAACGTCAGTTCACATTTGTAGGTGGATCATCAGTTTTAGAGCTAAAATTAGCATGTTTAAAGTGATTTTCATGCTTCCAGGGGCCCTAAACACAACATTTGTGGAATGGTTAAAAGTGCATGAAAATGGCCAATTACTCACTCTGAGATCTCAAAAAGTGTATCTTCACCCCGGGAAGTGAATAAAATACCATTTGGAGGCATTTAATGTTCAAGCAAAAACGGCTGATTTTTGACAAAAGAGATAACACCCCCATTACGTCATGCTTCAGAAAGGTGAAAAATGGCCGTTTTCAAATGTTTTATTTTTTAACGTCAGTTCACATTTGTAGGTAGATCATCAGTTTTAGAGCTAAAATTAGCATGTTTACAGTGATTTTAAGGCTTCCAGGGACCCGGGAAGTGAAATAAAAAACATTTGGAGGCATTTAATGTTCAAGCAAAAACAGCTGATTTTTGACAAAAGAGATAACACCCCCCCATTACGTCATGCTTCAGAAAGGTGAAAAATGGTCAGTTTTCAAATGTTTTATTTTTGAACGTCAGTTCACATTTGTAGGTGGATCATCAGTTTTAGAGCTAAAATTAGCACGTTTAAAGTGATTTTCATGCTTCCAGGGAACCCTAAACACAACATTTGTGGAATGGTTAAAAGTGCATGAAAATGGCCAATTTACTCACTCTGATGTCTCAAAAAGTGTTTCTTCACCACGGGAAGTGAATTAAATGCCATTTGGAGGCATTTAATGTTCAAGCAAAAACGGCTGATTTTTGACAAAAGAGATAACACTCCCCCATTACGTCATGCTTCAGAAAGGTGAAAAATAGTCCGTTTTCAAATGTTTTATTTTTGCACGTCAGTTCACATTTGTAGGAAAATCATCAGTTTTAGAGCTAAAATTAGCATGTTTAAAGTGATTTTAAGGCTTCCAGGGGCCCGGGAAGTGAATTAAAAACCATTTGGAGGCATTTCATGTTCAAGCAAGCCCAGCTGATTTTTGACAAAAGAGATAACACCCCCCCATTACGCCATGCTTCAGAAAGGTGAAAAATGGTCCGTTTTCAAATGTTTTATTTTTGAACGTCAGTTCACATTTGTAGGTGGATCATCAGTTTTACAGCTAAAATTAGCTCTTTTAAAGTGATTTTCATACATCCAGGGGCCCTAAACACAACATTTGTGAAATGGTTAACAGTGCATGAAAATGGCCAATTTACTCACTCTGAGGTCTCAAAAAGTGTTTCTTCACCCCGGGAAGTGAATTAAATACCATTTGGAGGCATTTAATGTTCAAGCAACGGCTGATTTTTGACAAAAGAGATAACACCCCCCCCATTACGTCATGCTTCAGAAAGGTGAAAAATGGTCCGCTTTCAAATGTTTTATTTTTGAACGTCAGTTCACATTTGTAGGTAGATCATCAGTTTTAGAGCTAAAATTAGCATGTTTAAAGTGATTTTCATGCTTCCAGGGGCCCTAAACACAACATTTGTGAAATGGTTAACAGTGCATGAAAATGGCCAATTTACTCACTCTGAGGTCTCAAAAAGTGTTTCTTCACCACGGGAAGTGAATTAAATGCCATTTGGAGGCATTTAATGTTCAAGCAAAAACGGCTGATTTTTGACAAAAGAGATAACACTCCCCCATTACGTCATGCTTCAGAAAGGTGAAAAATGGTCCGTTTTCAAATGTTTTATTTTTGCACATCAGTTCACATTTGTAGGAAAATCATCAGTTTTAGAGCTACAATTAGCATGTTTAAAGTGATTTTAAGGCTTCCAGGGGCCCGGGAAGTGAATTAAAAACCATTTGGAGGCATTTCATGTTCAAGCAAAAACAGCAGATTTTTGACAAAAGAGATAACACCCCCCCATTACGTCATGCTTCAGAAAGGTGCAAAATGGTCCGTTTTCAAATGTTTTATTTTTGAACGTCAGTTCACATTTGTAGGTGGATCATCAGTTTTAGAGCTAAAATTAGCATGTTTAAAGTCATTTTCATGCTTCCAGGGGCCCTAAACACAACATTTGTGGAATGGTTAAAAGTGCATGAAAATGGCCAATTTACTCACTCTGAGATCTCAAAAAGTGTTTCTTCACCCCGGGAAGTGAATAAAATACCATTTGGAGGCATTTAATGTTCAAGCAAAAACGGCTGATTTTTGACAAAAGAGATAACACCCCCATTACGTCATGCTTCAGAAAGGTGAAAAATGGCCGTTTTCAAATGTTTTATTTTTTAACGTCAGTTCACATTTGTAGGTAGATCATCAGTTTTAGAGCTAAAATTAGCATGTTTACAGTGATTTTAAGGCTTCCAGGGACCCGGGAAGTGAAATAAAAAACATTTGGAGGCATTTAATGTTCAAGCAAAAACAGCTGATTTTTGACAAAAGAGATAACACCCCCCCATTACGTCATGCTTCAGAAAGGTGAAAAATGGTCAGTTTTCAAATGTTTTATTTTTGAACGTCATTTCACATTTGTAGGTGGATTTTCAGTTTTAGAGCTAAAATTAGCATGTTTAAAGTGATTTTCATGCTTCCAGGGGCCCTAAACACAACATTTGTGGAATGGTTAAAAGTGCATGAAAATGGCTAATTTACTCACTCTGAGGTCTAAAAAGTGTTTCTTCACCCCGGGAAGTGAATTAAATGCCATTTGGAGGCATTTAATATTCAAGCAAAAACGGCTGATTTTTGACAAAAGAGATAACACCCCCCCATTACGTCTTGCTTCAGAAAGGTGAAAAATGGTCCATTTTTAAATGTTTCATTTTTGAATGTCAGTTCACATTTGTAGGTAGATCATCAGTTTTAGATCTAAAATTAGCATGTTTAAAGTGATTTTCATGCTTCCAGGGGCCCGTGAAGTGAATTAAAAACCATTTGGAGGCATTTAATGTTCAAGCAAAAACAGCAGATTTTTGACAAAAGAGATAACACCCTGCCATTACGTCATGCTTCAGAAAGGTGCAAAATGGTCCAGTTTCAAATATTTTATTTTTGAACATCAGTTCACATTTGTAGGTGGATCATCAGTTTTAGAGCTAAAATTAGCATGTTTAAAGTGATTTTCATGCTTCCAGGGGCCCTAAACACAACATCTGTGGAATGGTTAAAAGTGCATGAAAATGGCCAATTTACTCACTCTGACGTCTCAAAAAGTGTTTCTTCACCACGGGAAGTGAATTAAATGCCATTTGGAGGCATTTAATGTTCAAGCAAAAACGGCTGATTTTTGACAAAAGAGATAACACTCCCCCATTACGTCATGCTTCAGAAAGGTGAAAAATGGTCCGTTTTCAAATGTTTTATTTTTGCACGTCAGTTCACATTTGTAGGAAAATCATCAGTTTTAGAGCTAAAATTAGCATGTTTAAAGTGATTTTAAGGCTTCCAGGGGCCCGGGAAGTGAATTAAAAACCATTTGGAGGCATTTCATGTTCAAGCAAAAACAGCAGATTTTTGACAAAAGAGATAACCCCCCCCCCCATTACGTCATGCTTCAGAAAGGTGCAAAATGGTCCGGTTTCAAATGTTTTATTTTTGAACGTCAGTTCGCATTTGTAGGTGGATCATCAGTATTAGAGCTAAAATTAGCATGTTTAAAGTGATTTTCATGCTTCCAGGGGCCCTAAACACAACATTTGTGGAATGGTTAAAAGTGCATGAAAATGGCCAATTTACTCACTCTGAGGTCTCAAAAAGTGTTTCTTCACCCCGGGAAGTGAATAAAATACCATTTGGAGGCATTTAATGTTCAAGCAAAAACAGCTGATTTTCGACAAAAGAGATAACGCCCCCCCATTACGTCATGCTTCAGAAAGGTGAAAAATGGTCCGTTTTCAAATGTTTTATTTTTGAACGTCAGTTCACATTTGTAGGTGGATCATCAGTTTTAGAGCTAAAATTAGCATGTTTAAAGTGATTTTCATGCTTCCAGGGGCCCTAAACACAACATTTGTGGAATGGTTAAAAGTGCATGAAAATGGCCAATTTACTCACTCTGATGTCTCAAAAAGTGTTTCTTCACCACGGGAAGTGAATTAAATGCCATTTGGAGGCGTTTAATGTTCAAGCAAAAACTGCTGATTTTTGACAAAAGAGATAACACTCCCCCATTACGTCATGCTTCAGAAAGGTGAAAAATGGTCCGTTTTCAAATGTTTTATTTTTGCACGTCAGTTCACATTTGTAGGAAAATCATCAGTTTTAGAGCTAAAATTAGCATGTTTAAAGTGATTTTCATGCTTCCAGGGGCCGGTGAAGTGAATTAAAAACCATTTGGAGGCATTTAATATTCAAGCAAAAACAGCAGATTTTTGACAAAAGAGATAACACCCCCCCCCCCATTACGTCATGCTTCAGAAAGGTGCAAAATGGTCAGTTTTCAAATGTTTTATTTTTGAACGTCAGTTCACATTTGTAAGTGGATCATCAGTTTTAGAGCTGAAATTAGCATGTTTAAAGTGATTTTCATGCTTCCAGGGGCCCTAAACACAACATTTGTGGAATGGTTAAAAGTGCATGAAAATGGCCAATTTACTCACTCTGAGGTCTCAAAAAGTGTTTCTTCAACCCGGGAAGTGAATTAAATACCATTTGGAGGCATTTAATGTTCAAGCAAAAACAGCAGATTTTTGACAAAAGAGATAACACCCCCCATTACGTCATGCTTCAGAAAGGTGCAAAATGGTCCAGTTTCAAATATTTAATTTTTGAACGTCAGTTCACATTTGTAGGTGGATCATCAGTTTTAGAGCTAAAATTAGCATGTTTAAAGTGATTTTCATGCTTCCAGGGGCCCTAAACACAACATCTGTGGAATGGTTAAAAGTGCATGAAAATGGCCAATTTACTCACTCTGACGTCTCAAAAAGTGTTTCTTCACCACGGGAAGTGAATTAAATGCCATTTGGAGGCATTTAATGTTCAAGCAAAAACGGCTGATTTTTGACAAAAGAGATAACACTCCCCTATTACGTCATGCTTCAGAAAGGTGAAAAATGGTCCGTTTTCAAATGTTTTATTTTTGCACGTCAGTTCACATTTGTAGGAAAATCATCAGTTTTAGAGCTAAAATTAGCATGTTTAAAGTGATTTTAAGGCTTCCAGGGGCCCGGGAAGTGAATTAAAAACCATTTGGAGGCATTTAATATTCAAGCAAAAACAGCAGATTTTTGACAAAAGAGATAACACCCCCCCCATTACGTCATGCTTCAGAAAGGTGCAAAATGGTCAGTTTTCAAATGTTTTATTTTTGAACGTCAGTTCACATTTGTAAGTGGATCATCAGTTTTAGAGCTAAAATTAGCATGTTTAAAGTGATTTTCATGCTTCCAGGGGCCCTAAACACAACATTTGTGGAATGGTTAAAAGTGCATGAAAATGGCCAATTTACTCACTCTGAGGTCTCAAAAAGTGTTTCTTCACCCCGGGAAGTGAATTAAATACCATTTGGAGGCATTTAATGTTCAAGCAAAAACAGCAGATTTTTGACAAAAGAGATAACACCCCCCCATTACGTCATGCTTCAGAAAGGTGCAAAATGGTCCAGTTTCAAATATTTAATTTTTGAACGTCAGTTCACATTTGTAGGTGGATCATCCGTTTTGGAGCTAAAATTAGCAGGTTTAATGTGATTTTCATGCTTCCAGGGGCCCTAAACACAACATTTGTGGAATGGTTAAAAGTGCATGAAAATGGCCAATTTACTCACTCTGAGGTCTCAAAAAGTGTTTCTTCACCCCGGGAAGTGAATTAAATACCATTTGGAGGCATTTAATGTTCAAGCAACGGCTGATTTTTGACAAAAGAGATAACAACCCCCCCCATTACGTCATGCTTCAGAAAGGTGAAAAATGGTCCGCTTTCAAATGTTTTATTTTTGAACGTCAGTTCACATTTGTAGGTAGATCATCACTTTTAGAGCAAAAATTAGCATGTTTAAAGTGATTTTCATGCTTCCAGGGGCCCTAAACACAACATTTGTGAAATGGTTAACAGTGCATGAAAATGGCCAATTTACTCACTCTGAGGTCTCAAAAAGTGTTTCTTCACACCGGGAAGTGAATTAAATACCATTTGGAGGCATTTAATGTTCAAGCAAAAACGGCTGATTTTTGATAAAAGAGATAACACCCCCCCCCATTACGTCTTGCTTCAGAAAGGTGAAAAATGGTCCATTTTTAAATGTTTTATTTTTGAATGTCAGTTCACATTTGTAGGTAGATCATCAGTTTTAGATCTAAAATTAGCATGTTTAAAGTGATTTTCATGCTTCCAGGGGCCCGTGAAGTGAATTAAAAACCATTTGGAGGCATTTAATGTTCAAGCAAAAACAGCAGATTTTTGACAAAAGAGATAACACCCCCCCATTACGTCATGCTTCAGAAAGGTGCAAAATGGTCCGTTTTCAAATGTTTTATTTTTGAACATCAGTTCACATTTGTAGGTGGATCATCAGTGTTAGAGCTAAAATTAGCATGTTTAAAGTGATTTTCATGCTTCCAGGGGCCCTAAACACAACATTTGTGGAATGTTTAAAAGTGCATGAAAATGGCCAATTTACTCACTCTGAGGTCTCAAAAAGTGTTTCTTCACCCCGGGAAGTGAATAAAATACCATTTGGAGGCATTTAGTGTTCAAGCAAAAATGGCTGATTTTTGACAAAAGAGATAACACCCCCATTACGTCATGCTTCAGAAAGGTGAAAAATGGCCGTTTTCAAATGTTTTATTTTTTAACGTCAGTTCACATTTGTAGGTATATCATCAGTTTTAGAGCAAAAATTAGCATGTTTAAAGTGATTTTCATGCTTTCAGGGGCCCGGAAAGTGAATTAAAAATCATTTGGAGGCATTTAATGTTCAAGCAAAAACAGCTGATTTTTGTTAAAAGAGATAACACCCCCCCATTACGTCATGCTTCAGAAAGGTGAAAAATGGTCCGTTTTCAAATGTTTTATTTTTGAACGTCATTCCACATTTGTAGGTGGATTTTCAGTTTTAGAGCTAAAATTAGCATGTTTAAAGTGATTTTCATGCTTCCAGGGGCCCTAAACACAACATTTGTGGAATGGTTAAAAGTGCATGAAAATGGCCAATTTACTCACTCTGAGGTCTAAAAAGTGTTTCTTCACCCCGGGAAGTGAATTAAATGCCATTTGGAGGCATTTAATGTTCAAGCAAAAACTGCTGATTTTTGATAAAAGAGATAACACCCCCCCCATTACGTCTTGCTTCAGAAAGGTGAAAAATGGTCCATTTTTAAATGTTTTATTTTTGAATGTCAGTTCACATTTGTAGGTAGATCATCAGTTTTAGATCTAAAATTAGCATGTTTAAAGTGATTTTCATGCTTCCAGGGGCCCGTGAAGTGAATTAAAAACCATTTGGAGGCATTTAATGTTCAAGCAAAAACAGCAGATTTTTGACAAAAGAGATAACACCCCCCCATTACGTCATGCTTCAGAAAGGTGAAAAATGGTCCGTTTTCAAATGTTTTATTTTTGCACGTCAGTTCACATTTGTAGGAAAATCATCAGTTTTAGAGCTAAAATTAGCATGTTTAAAGTGATTTTAAGGCTTCCAGGGGCCCGGGAAGTGAATTAAAAACCATTTGGAGGCATTTCATGTTCAAGCAAAAACAGCAGATTTTTGACAAAAGAGATAACACCCCCCCATTACGTCATGCTTCAGAAAGGTGCATAATGGTCCGTTTTCAAATGTTTTATTTTTGAACGTCAGTTCACATTTGTAGGTGGATCATCAGTTTTAGAGCTAAAATTAGCATGTTTAAAGTGATTTTCATGCTTCCAGGGGCCCTAAACACAACATTTGTGGAATGGTTAAAAGTGCATGAAATTGGCCAATTTACTCACTCTGAGGTCTCAAAAAGTTTTTCTTCACCCCGGGAAGTGAATAAAATACCATTTGGAGGCATTTAATGTTCAAGCAAAAACGGCTGATTTTTGACAAAAGAGATAACACCCCCATTACGTCATGCTTCAGAAAGGTGAAAAATGGCCGTTTTCAAATGTTTTATTTTTTAACGTCAGTTCACATTTGTAGGTAGATCATCAGTTTTAGAGCAAAAATTAGCATGTTTAAAGTGATTTTCAGGCTTTCAGGGGCCCGGGAAGTGAATTAAAAACCATTTGGAGGCATTTCATGTTCAAGCAAAACCAGCTGATTTTTGACCATAGAGATAACACCCCCCCATTACGTCATGCTTCAGAAAGGTGAAAAATGGTCCGTTTTCAAATGTTTTATTTTTGAACGTCAGTTCACATTTGTAGGTGGATCATCAGTTTTAGAGCTAAAATTAGCTTGTTTAAAGTGATTTTCATGCTTCCAGGGGCCCTAAACACAACATTTGTGGAATGGTTAAAAGTGCATGAAAATGGCCAATTACTCACTCTGAGATCTCAAAAAGTGTATCTTCACCCCGGGAAGTGAATAAAATACCATTTGGAGGCATTTAATGTTCAAGCAAAAACGGCTGATTTTTGACAAAAGAGATAACACCCCCATTACGTCATGCTTCAGAAAGGTGAAAAATGGCCGTTTTCAAATGTTTTATTTTTTAACGTCAGTTCACATTTGTAGGTAGATCATCAGTTTTAGAGCTAAAATTAGCATGTTTACAGTGATTTTAAGGCTTCCAGGGACCCGGGAAGTGAAATAAAAAACATTTGGAGGCATTTAATGTTCAAGCAAAAACAGCTGATTTTTGACAAAAGAGATAACACCCCCCCATTACGTCATGCTTCAGAAAGGTGAAAAATGGTCAGTTTTCAAATGTTTTATTTTTGAACGTCAGTTCACATTTGTAGGTGGATCATCAGTTTTAGAGCTAAAATTAGCACGTTTAAAGTGATTTTCATGCTTCCAGGGAACCCTAAACACAACATTTGTGGAATGGTTAAAAGTGCATGAAAATGGCCAATTTACTCACTCTGATGTCTCAAAAAGTGTTTCTTCACCACGGGAAGTGAATTAAATGCCATTTGGAGGCATTTAATGTTCAAGCAAAAACGGCTGATTTTTGACAAAAGAGATAACACCCCCCCATTACGTCTTGCTTCAGAAAGGTGAAAAATGGTCCATTTTTAAACGTTTTATTTTTGAATGTCAGTTCACATTTGTAGGTAGATCATCAGTTTTAGATCTAAAATTAGCATGTTTAAAGTGATTTTCATGCTTCCAGGGGCCCGTGAAGTGAATTAAAAACCATTTGGAGGCATTTAATGTTCAAGCAAAAACAGCAGATTTTTGACAAAAGAGATAACACCCCCCCATTACGTCATGCTTCAGAAAGGTGCAAAATGGTCCAGTTTCAAATATTTTATTTTTGAACATCAGTTCACATTTGTAGGTAGATCATCAGTTTTAGAGCAAAAATTAGCATGTTTAAAGTGATTTTCATGCTTTCAGGGGCCCGGGAAGTGAATTAAAAACCATTTGGAGGCATTTCATGTTCAAGCAAAACCAGCTGATTTTTGACAAAAGAGATAACACCCCCCCATTACGTCATGCTTCAGAAAGGTGAAAAATGGTCCGTTTTCAAATGTTTTATTTTTGAACGTCAGTTCACATTTGTAGGTGGATCATCAGTTTTAGAGCTAAAATTAGCTTGTTTAAAGTGATTTTCATGCTTCCAGAGGCCCTAAACACAACATTTGTGGAATGGTTAAAAGTGCATGAAAATGGCCAATTTACTCACTCTGAGGTCTCAAAAAGTGTTTCTTCACCCCGGGAAGTGAATAAAATACCATTTGGAGGCATTTAGTGTTCAAGCAAAAACGGCTGATTTTTGACAAAAGAGATAACACCCCCATTACGTCATGCTTCAGAAAGGTGAAAAATGGCCGTTTTCAAATGTTTTATTTTTTAACGTCAGTTCACATTTGTAGGTAGATCATCAGTTTTAGAGCAAAAATTAGCATGTTTAAAGTGATTTTCATGCTTTCAGGGGCCCGGAAAGTGAATTAAAAATCATTTGGAGGCATTTAATGTTCAAGCAAAAACAGCTGATTTTTGTTAAAAGAGATAACACCCCCCATTACGTCATGCTTCAGAAAGGTGAAAAATGGTCCGTTTTCAAATGTTTTATTTTTGAACGTCATTTCACATTTGTAGGTGGATTTTCAGTTTTAGAGCTAAAATTAGCATGTTTAAAGTGATTTTCATGCTTCCAGGGGCCCTAAACACAACATTTGTGAAATGGTTAAAAGTGCATGAAAATGGCCAATTTACTCACTTTGAGGTCTCAAAAAGTGTTTCATCACACCGGGAAGTGAATGAAATACCATTTGGAGGCATTTAATGTTCAAGCAAAAACGGCTGATTTTTGATAAAAGAGATAACACCCCCCCATTACGTCTTGCTTCAGAAAGGTGAAAAATGGTCCATTTTTAAATGTTTTATTTTTGAATGTCAGTTCACATTTGTAGGTAGATCATCAGTTTTAGATCTAAAATTAGCATGTTTAAAGTGATTTTCATGCTTCCAGGGGCCCGTGAAGTGAATTAAAAACCATTTGGAGGCATTTAATGTTCAAGCAAAAACAGCAGATTTTTGACAAAAGAGATAACACCCCCCATTACCTCATGCTTCAGAAAGGTGCAAAATGGTCAGTTTTCAAATGTTTTATTTTTGAACATCAGTTCACATTTGTAGGTGGATCATCAGTTTTATTGCTAAAATTAGCATGTTTAAAGTGATTTTCATGCTTCCAGGGGCCCTAAACACAACATTTGTGGAATGGTTAAAAGTGCATGAAAATTGCCAATTTACTCACTCTGAGGTCTCAAAAAGTGTTTCTTCACCCCGGGAAGTGAATAAAATACCATTTGGAGGCATTTAGTGTTCAAGCAAAAACGGCTGATTTTTGACAAAAGAGATAACACCCCCATTACGTCATGCTTCAGAAAGGTGAAAAATGGCCGTTTTCAAATGTTTTATTTTTTAACGTCAGTTCACATTTGTAGGTAGATCATCAGTTTTAGAGCTAAAATTAGCATGTTTACAGTGATTTTCATGCTTCCAGGGGCCCGTGAAGTGAATTAAAAACCATTTGGAGGCATTTAATGTTCAAGCAAAAATGGCTGATTTTTGACAAAAGAGATAACACCCCCCCATTACGTCATGCTTCAGAAAGGTGAAAAATGGTCCGTTTTCAAATGTTTTATTTTTGAACGTCAGTTCACATTTGTAGGTGGATCATCAGTTTTAGAGCTAAAATTAGCATGTTTAAAGTGATTTCCATGCTTCCAGGGGCCCTAAACACAACATTTGTGGAATGGTTAAAAGTGCATGAAAATGGCCAATTTACTCACTCTGATGTCTCAAAAAGTGTTTCTTCACCACGGGAAGTGAATTAAATGCCATTTGGAGGCATTAAATGTTCAAGCAAAAACGGCTGATTTTTGACAAAAGAGATAACACTCCCCCATTACGTCATGCTTCAGAAAGCTGAAAAATGGTCCGTTTTCAAATGTTTAATTTTTGCACGTCAGTTCACATTTGTAGGAAAATCATCAGTTTTAGAGCTAAAATTAGCATGTTTAAAGTGATTTCCATGCTTCCAGGGGCCCTAAACACAACATTTGTGGAATGGTTAAAAGTGCATGAAAATGGCCAATTTACTCACTCTGAGGTCTCAAAAAGTGTTTCTTCACCCCGGGAAGTGAATTAAATACCATTTGGAGGCATTTAATGTTCAAGCAAAAACAGCAGATTTTTGACAAAAGAGATAATACCCCCCCATTACGTCATGCTTCAGAAAGGTGCAAAATGGTCCAGTTTCAAATGTTTTATTTTTTAACGTCAGTTCACATTTGTAGGTGGATCATCAGTTTTGGAGCTAAAATTAGCAGGTTTAATGTGATTTTCATGCTTCCAGGGGCCCTAATCACAACATTTGTGGAATGGTTAAAAGTGCATGAAAATGGCCAATTTACTCACTCTGAGGTCTCAAAAAGTGTTTCTTCACCCCGGGAAGTGAATTAAATACCATTTGGAGGCATTTAATGTTCAAGCAACGGCTGATTTTTGACAAAAGAGATAACAACCCCCCCATTACGTCATGCTTCAGAAAGGTGAAAAATGGTCCGCTTTCAAATGTTTTATTTTTGAACGTCAGTTCACATTTGTAGGTAGATCATCACTTTTAGAGCAAAAATTAGCATGTTTAAAGTGATTTTCATGCTTCCAGGGGCCCTAAACACAACATTTGTGAAATGGTTAACAGTGCATGAAAATGGCCAATTTACTCACTCTGAGGTCTCAAAAAGGGTTTCTTCACACCGGGAAGTGAATTAAATACCATTTGGAGGCATTTAATGTTCAAGCAAAAACGGCTGATTTTTGATAAAAGAGATAACACCCCCCCCCATTATGTCTTGCTTCAGAAAGGTGAAAAATGGTCCATTTTTAAATGTTGTATTTTTGAATGTCAGTTCACATTTGTAGGTAGATCATCAGTTTTAGATCTAAAATTAGCATGTTTAAAGTGATTTTCATGCTTCCAGGGGCCCGTGAAGTGAATTAAAAACCATTTGGAGGCATTTAATGTTCAAGCAAAAACAGCAGATTTTTGACAAAAGAGATAACACCCCCCCATTACGTCATGCTTCAGAAAGGTGCAAAATGGTCCGTTTTCAAATGTTTTATTTTTGAACATCAGTTCACATTTGTAGGTGGATCATCAGTGTTAGAGCTAAAATTAGCATGTTTAAAGTGATTTTCATGCTTCCAGGGGCCCTAAACACAACATTTGTGGAATGGTTAAAAGTGCATGAAAATGGCCAATTTACTCACTCTGAGGTCTCAAAAAGTGTTTCTTCACCCCGGGAAGTGAATAAAATACCATTTGGAGGCATTTAGTGTTCAAGCAAAAATGGCTGATTTTTGACAAAAGAGATAACACCCCCATTACGTCATGCTTCAGAAAGGTGAAAAATGGCCGTTTTCAAATGTTTTATTTTTTAACGTCAGTTCACATTTGTAGGTAGATCATCAGTTTTAGAGCAAAAATTAGCATGTTTAAAGTGATTTTCATGCTTTCAGGGGCCCGGAAAGTGAATTAAAAATCATTTGGAGGCATTTAATGTTCAAGCAAAAACAGCTGATTTTTGTTAAAAGAGATAACACCCCCCCATTACGTCATGCTTCAGAAAGGTGAAAAATGGTCCGTTTTCAAATGTTTTATTTTTGAACGTCATTTCACATTTGTAGGTGGATTTTCAGTTTTAGAGCTAAAATTAGCATGTTTAAAGTGATTTTCATGCTTCCAGGGGCCCTAAACACAACATTTGTGGAATGGTTAAAAGTGCATGAAAATGGCCAATTTACTCACTCTGAGGTCTAAAAAGTGTTTCTTCACCCCGGGAAGTGAATTAAATGCCATTTGGAGGCATTTAATGTTCAAGCAAAAACTGCTGATTTTTGATAAAAGAGATAACACCCCCCCATTACGTCTTGCTTCAGAAAGGTGAAAAATGGTCCATTTTTAAATGTTTTATTTTTGAATGTCAGTTCACATTTGTAGGTAGATCATCAGTTTTAGATCTAAAATTAGCATGTTTAAAGTGATTTTCATGCTTCCAGGGGCCCGTGAAGTGAATTAAAAACCATTTGGAGGCATTTAATGTTCAAGCAAAAACAGCAGATTTTTGACAAAAGAGATAACACCCCCCCATTACGTCATGCTTCAGAAAGGTGCAAAATGGTCCAGTTTCAAATATTTTATTTTTGAACATCAGTTCACATTTGTAGGTAGATCATCAGTTTTAGAGCAAAAATTAGCATGTTTAAAGTGATTTTCATGCTTTCAGGGGCCCGGGAAGTGAATTAAAAACCATTTGGAGGCATTTCATGTTCAAGCAAAACCAGCTGATTTTTGACAAAAGAGATAACACCCCCCATTACGTCATGCTTCAGAAAGGTGAAAAATGGTCCGTTTTCAAATGTTTTATTTTTGAACGTCAGTTCACATTTGTAGGTGGATCATCAGTTTTAGAGCTAAAATTAGCTTGTTTAAAGTGATTTTCATGCTTCCAGAGGCCCTAAACACAACATTTGTGGAATGGTTAAAAGTGCATGAAAATGGCCAATTTACTCACTCTGAGGTCTCAAAAAGTGTTTCTTCACCCCGGGAAGTGAATAAAATACCATTTGGAGGCATTTAGTGTTCAAGCAAAAACGGCTGATTTTTGACAAAAGAGATAACACCCCCATTACGTCATGCTTCAGAAAGGTGAAAAATGGCCGTTTTCAAATGTTTTATTTTTTAACGTCAGTTCACATTTGTAGGTAGATCATCAGTTTTAGAGCAAAAATTAGCATGTTTAAAGTGATTTTCATGCTTTCAGGGGCCCGGAAAGTGAATTAAAAATCATTTGGAGGCATTTAATGTTCAAGCAAAAACAGCTGATTTTTGTTAAAAGAGATAACACCCCCCATTACGTCATGCTTCAGAAAGGTGAAAAATGGTCCGTTTTCAAATGTTTTATTTTTGAACGTCATTTCACATTTGTAGGTGGATTTTCAGTTTTAGAGCTAAAATTAGCATGTTTAAAGTGATTTTCATGCTTCCAGGGGCCCTAAACACAACATTTGTGGAATGGTTAAAAGTGCATGAAAATGGCCAATTTACTCACTATGAGGTCTAAAAAGTGTTTCTTCACCCCGGGAAGTGAATTAAATGCCATTTGGAGGCATTTAATGTTCAAGCAAAAACGGCTGATATTTGACAAAAGAGATAACACCCCCCCATTACGTCTTGCTTCAGAAAGGTGAAAAATGGTCCATTTTTAAATGTTTTATTTTTGAATGTCAGTTCACATTTGTAGGTAGATCATCAGTTTTAGATCTAAAATTAGCATGTTTAAAGTGATTTTCATGCTTCCAGGGGCCCGTGAAGTGAATTAAAAACCATTTGGAGGCATTTAATGTTCAAGCAAAAACAGCAGATTTTTGACAAAAGAGATAACACCCCCCCATTACGTCATGCTTCAGAAAGGTGCAAAATGGTCCAGTTTCAAATATTTTATTTTTGAACATCAGTTCACATTTGTAGGTGGATCATCAGTTTTAGAGCTAAAATTAGCATGTTTAAAGTGATTTTCATGCTTCCAGGGGCCCTAAACACAACATTTGTGAAATGGTTAAAAGTGCATGAAAATGGCCAATTTACTCACTTTGAGGTCTCAAAAAGTGTTTCATCACACCGGGAAGTGAATGAAATACCATTTGGAGGCATTTAATGTTCAAGCAAAAACGGCTGATTTTTGATAAAAGAGATAACACCCCCCCATTACGTCTTGCTTCAGAAAGGTGAAAAATGGTCCATTTTTAAATGTTTTATTTTTGAATGTCAGTTCACATTTGTAGGTAGATCATCAGTTTTAGATCTAAAATTAGCATGTTTAAAGTGATTTTCATGCTTCCAGGGGCCCGTGAAGTGAATTAAAAACCATTTGGAGGCATTTAATGTTCAAGCAAAAACAGCAGATTTTTGACAAAAGAGATAACACCCCCCATTACCTCATGCTTCAGAAAGGTGAAAAATGGTCCATTTTTAAATGTTTTATTTTTGAATGTCAGTTCACATTTGTAGGTAGATCATCAGTTTTAGATCTAAAATTAGCATGTTTAAAGTGATTTTCATGCTTCCAGGGGCCCGTGAAGTGAATTAAAAACCATTTGGAGGCATTTAATGTTCAAGCAAAAATGGCTGATTTTTGACAAAAGAGATAACACCCCCATTACGTCATGCTTCAGAAAGGTGAAAAATGGCCGTTTTCAAATGTTTTATTTTTTAACGTCAGTTCACATTTGTAGGTAGATCATCAGTTTTAGAGCAAAAATTAGCATGTTTAAAGTGATTTTCATGCTTTCAGGGGCCCGGAAAGTGAATTAAAAATCATTTGGAGGCATTTAATGTTCAAGCAAAAACAGCTGATTTTTGTTAAAAGAGATAACACCCCCCCATTACGTCATGCTTCAGAAAGGTGAAAAATGGTCCGTTTTCAAATGTTTTATTTTTGAACGTCATTTCACATTTGTAGGTGGATTTTCAGTTTTAGAGCTAAAATTAGCATGTTTAAAGTGATTTTCATGCTTCCAGGGGCCCTAAACACAACATTTGTGGAATGGTTAAAAGTGCATGAAAATGGCCAATTTACTCACTCTGAGGTCTAAAAAGTGTTTCTTCACCCCGGGAAGTGAATTAAATGCCATTTGGAGGCATTTAATGTTCAAGCAAAAACTGCTGATTTTTGATAAAAGAGATAACACCCCCCCATTACGTCTTGCTTCAGAAAGGTGAAAAATGGTCCATTTTTAAATGTTTTATTTTTGAATGTCAGTTCACATTTGTAGGTAGATCATCAGTTTTAGATCTAAAATTAGCATGTTTAAAGTGATTTTCATGCTTCCAGGGGCCCGTGAAGTGAATTAAAAACCATTTGGAGGCATTTAATGTTCAAGCAAAAACAGCAGATTTTTGACAAAAGAGATAACACCCCCCCATTACGTCATGCTTCAGAAAGGTGCAAAATGGTCCAGTTTCAAATATTTTATTTTTGAACATCAGTTCACATTTGTAGGTAGATCATCAGTTTTAGAGCAAAAATTAGCATGTTTAAAGTGATTTTCATGCTTTCAGGGGCCCGGGAAGTGAATTAAAAACCATTTGGAGGCATTTCATGTTCAAGCAAAACCAGCTGATTTTTGACAAAAGAGATAACACCCCCCATTACGTCATGCTTCAGAAAGGTGAAAAATGGTCCGTTTTCAAATGTTTTATTTTTGAACGTCAGTTCACATTTGTAGGTGGATCATCAGTTTTAGAGCTAAAATTAGCTTGTTTAAAGTGATTTTCATGCTTCCAGAGGCCCTAAACACAACATTTGTGGAATGGTTAAAAGTGCATGAAAATGGCCAATTTACTCACTCTGAGGTCTCAAAAAGTGTTTCTTCACCCCGGGAAGTGAATAAAATACCATTTGGAGGCATTTAGTGTTCAAGCAAAAACGGCTGATTTTTGACAAAAGAGATAACACCCCCATTACGTCATGCTTCAGAAAGGTGAAAAATGGCCGTTTTCAAATGTTTTATTTTTTAACGTCAGTTCACATTTGTAGGTAGATCATCAGTTTTAGAGCAAAAATTAGCATGTTTAAAGTGATTTTCATGCTTTCAGGGGCCCGGAAAGTGAATTAAAAATCATTTGGAGGCATTTAATGTTCAAGCAAAAACAGCTGATTTTTGTTAAAAGAGATAACACCCCCCATTACGTCATGCTTCAGAAAGGTGAAAAATGGTCCGTTTTCAAATGTTTTATTTTTGAACGTCATTTCACATTTGTAGGTGGATTTTCAGTTTTAGAGCTAAAATTAGCATGTTTAAAGTGATTTTCATGCTTCCAGGGGCCCTAAACACAACATTTGTGGAATGGTTAAAAGTGCATGAAAATGGCCAATTTACTCACTATGAGGTCTAAAAAGTGTTTCTTCACCCCGGGAAGTGAATTAAATGCCATTTGGAGGCATTTAATGTTCAAGCAAAAACGGCTGATATTTGACAAAAGAGATAACACCCCCCCATTACGTCTTGCTTCAGAAAGGTGAAAAATGGTCCATTTTTAAATGTTTTATTTTTGAATGTCAGTTCACATTTGTAGGTAGATCATCAGTTTTAGATCTAAAATTAGCATGTTTAAAGTGATTTTCATGCTTCCAGGGGCCCGTGAAGTGAATTAAAAACCATTTGGAGGCATTTAATGTTCAAGCAAAAACAGCAGATTTTTGACAAAAGAGATAACACCCCCCCATTACGTCATGCTTCAGAAAGGTGCAAAATGGTCCAGTTTCAAATATTTTATTTTTGAACATCAGTTCACATTTGTAGGTGGATCATCAGTTTTAGAGCTAAAATTAGCATGTTTAAAGTGATTTTCATGCTTCCAGGGGCCCTAAACACAACATTTGTGAAATGGTTAAAAGTGCATGAAAATGGCCAATTTACTCACTTTGAGGTCTCAAAAAGTGTTTCATCACACCGGGAAGTGAATGAAATACCATTTGGAGGCATTTAATGTTCAAGCAAAAACGGCTGATTTTTGATAAAAGAGATAACACCCCCCCATTACGTCTTGCTTCAGAAAGGTGAAAAATGGTCCATTTTTAAATGTTTTATTTTTGAATGTCAGTTCACATTTGTAGGTAGATCATCAGTTTTAGATCTAAAATTAGCATGTTTAAAGTGATTTTCATGCTTCCAGGGGCCCGTGAAGTGAATTAAAAACCATTTGGAGGCATTTAATGTTCAAGCAAAAACAGCAGATTTTTGACAAAAGAGATAACACCCCCCATTACCTCATGCTTCAGAAAGGTGCAAAATGGTCAGTTTTCAAATGTTTTATTTTTGAACATCAGTTCACATTTGTAGGTGGATCATCAGTTTTAGAGCTAAAATTAGCATGTTTAAAGTGATTTTCATGCTTCCAAGGGCCCTAAACACAACATTTGTGGAATGGTTAAAAGTGCATGAAAATGGCCAATTTACTCACTCTGAGGTCTCAAAAAGTGTTTCTTCACCCCGGGAAGTGAATAAAATACCATTTGGAGGCATTTAGTGTTCAAGCAAAAACGGCTGATTTTTGACAAAAGAGATAACACCCCCATTACGTCATGCTTCAGAAAGGTGAAAAATGGCCGTTTTCAAATGTTTTATTTTTTAACGTCAGTTCACATTTGTAGGTAGATCATCAGTTTTAGAGCAAAAATTAGCATGTTTAAAGTGATTTTCATGCTTTCAGGGGCCCGGAAAGTGAATTAAAAATCATTTGGAGGCATTTAATGTTCAAGCAAAAACAGCTGATTTTTGTTAAAAGAGATAACACACCCCCATTACGTCATGCTTCAGAAAGGTGAAAAATGGTCCGTTTTCAAATGTTTTATTTTTGAACGTCATTTCACATTTGTAGGTGGATTTTCAGTTTTAGAGCTAAAATTAGCATGTTTAAAGTGATTTTCATGCTTCCAGGGGCCCTAAACACAACATTTGTGGAATGGTTAAAAGTGCATGAAAATGGCCAATTTACTCACTCTGAGGTCTAAAAAGTGTTTCTTCACCCCGGGAAGTGAATTAAATGCCATTTGGAGGCATTTAATGTTCAAGCAAAAACGGCTGATTTTTGACAAAAGAGATAACACCCCCCCATTACGTCATGCTTCAGAAAGGTGAAATATGGTCCGTTTTCAAATGTTTTATTTTTGAACGTCAGTTCACATTTGTAGGTGGATCATCAGTTTTAGAGCTAAAATTAGCATGTTTAAAGTGATTTTCATGCTTCCAGGGGCCCTAAACACAACATTTGTGAAATGGTTAAAAGTGCATGAAAATGGCCAATTTACTCACTCTGAGGTCTCAAAAAGTGTTTCATCACACCGGGAAGTGAATTAAATACCATTTGGAGGCATTTAATGTTAAAGTAAAAACGGCTGATTTTTGATAAAAGAGATAACACCCCTCCATTACGTCTTGCTTCAGAAAGGTGAAAAATGGTCCATTTTTAAATGTTTTATTTTTGAATGTCAGTTCACATTTGTAGGTAGATCATCAGTTTTAGATCTAAAATTAGCATGTTTAAAGTGATTTTCATGCTTCCAGGGGCCCGTGAAGTGAATTAAAAACCATTTGGAGGCATTTAATGTTCAAGCAAAAACAGCAGATTTTTGACAAAAGAGATAACACCCCCCCATTACGTCATGCTTCAGAAAGGTGTAAAATTGTCCAGTTTCAAATATTTTATTTTTGAACATCAGTTCACATTTGTAGGTGGATCATCAGTTTTAGAGCTAAAATTAGCATGTTTAAAGTGATTTTCATGCTTCCAGGTGCCCTAAACACAACATCTGTGGAATGGTTAAAAGTGCATGAAAATGGCCAATTTACTCACTCTGACGTCTCAAAAAGTGTTTCTTCACCACGGGAAGTGAATTAAATGCCATTTGGAGGCATTTAATGTTCAAGCAAAAATGGCTGATTTTTGACAAAAGAGATAACACTCCCCCATTACGTCATGCTTCAGAAAGGTGAAAAATGGTCCGTTTTCAAATGTTTTATTTTTGCACGTCAGTTCACATTTGTAGGAAAATCATCAGTTTTAGAGCTAAAATTAGCATGTTTAAAGTGATTTTAAGGCTTCCAGGGGCCCGGGAAGTGAATTAAAAACCATTTGGAGGCATTTCATGTTCAAGCAAAAACAGCAGATTTTTTACAAAAGAGATAACACCCCCCCATTACGTCATGCTTCAGAAAGGTGCATAATGGTCCGTTTTCAAATGTTTTATTTTTGAACGTCAGTTCACATTTGTAGGTGGATCATCAGTTTTAGAGCTAAAATTAGCATGTTTAAAGTGATTTTCATGCTTCCAGGGGCCCTAAACACAACATTTGTGGAATGGTTAAAAGTGCATGAAAATGGCCAATTTACTCACTCTGAGGTCTCAAAAAGTGTTTCTTCACCCCGGGAAGTGAATAAAATACCATTTGGAGGCATTTAGTGTTCAAGCAAAAACGGCTGATTTTTTACAAAAGAGATAACACCCCCATTACGTCATGCTTCAGAAAGGTGAAAAATGGCCGTTTTCAAATGTTTTATTTTTTAACGTCAGTTCACATTTGTAGGTAGATCATCAGTTTTAGAGCAAAAATTAGCATGTTTAAAGTGATTTTCATGCTTTCAGGGGCCCGGAAAGTGAATTAAAAATCATTTGGAGGCATTTAATGTTCAAGCAAAAACAGCTGATTTTTGTTAAAAGAGATAACACCCAACCATTACGTCATGCTTCAGAAAGGTGAAAAATGGTCCGTTTTCAAATGTTTTATTTTTGAACGTCATTTCATATTTGTAGGTGGATTTTCAGTTTTAGAGCTAAAATTAGCATGTTTAAAGTGATTTTCATGCTTCCAGGGGCCCTAAACACAACATTTGTGGAATGGTTAAAAGTGCATGAAAATGGCCAATTTACTCACTATGAGGTCTAAAAAGTGTTTCTTCACCCCGGGAAGTGAATTAAATGCCATTTGGAGGCATTTAATGTTCAAGCAAAAACGGCTGATTTTTGACAAAAGAGATAACACCCCCCCCATTACGTCTTGCTTCAGAAAGGTGAAAAATGGTCCATTTTTAAATGTTTTATTTTTGAATGTCAGTTCACATTTGTAGGTAGATCATCAGTTTTAGATCTAAAATTAGCATGTTTAAAGTGATTTTCATGCTTCCAGGGGCCCGTGAAGTGAATTAAAAACCATTTGGAGGCATTTAATGTTCAAGCAAAAACAGCAGATTTTTGACAAAAGAGATAACACCCCCCATTACGTCATGCTTCAGAAAGGTGCAAAATGGTCCAGTTTCAAATATTTTATTTTTGAACATCAGTTCACATTTGTAGGTGGATCATCAGTTTTAGAGCTAAAATTAGCATGTTTAAAGTGATTTTCATGCTTCCAGGGGCCCTAAACACAACATCTGTGGAATGGTTAAAAGTGCATGAAAATGGCCAATTTACTCACTCTGACGTCTCAAAAAGTGTTTCTTCACCACGGGAAGTGAATTAAATGCCATTTGGAGGCATTAATGTTCAAGCAAAAACGGCTGATTTTTGACAAAAGAGATAACACTCCCCCATTAAGTCATGCTTCAGAAAGGTGAAAAATGGTCCGTTTTCAAATGTTTTATTTTTGCACGTCAGTTCACATTTGTAGGAAAATCATCAGTTTTAGAGCTAAAATTAGCATGTTTAAAGTGATTTTAAGGCTTCCAGGGGCCCGGGAAGTGAATTAAAAACCATTTGGAGGCATTTCATGTTCAAGCAAAAACAGCAGATTTTTGACTAAAGAGATAACACCCCCCCATTACGTCATGATTCAGAAAGGTGCAAAATGGTCCTTTTTCAAATGTTTTATTTTTGAACGTCAGTTCACATTTGTAGGTGGATCATCAGTTTTAGAGCTAAAATTAGCATGTTTAAAGTGATTTTCATGCTTCCAGGGGCCCTAAACACAACATTTGTGGAATGGTTAAAAGTGCATGAAAATGGCCAATTTACTCACTCTGAGGTCTCAAAAAGTGTTTCTTCACCCCGGGAAGTGAATAAAATACCATTTGGAGGCATTTAATGTTAAAGCAAAAACGGCTGATTTTTGACAAAAGAAATAACACCCCCATTACGTCATGCTTCAGAAAGGTGAAAAATGGCCGTTTTCAAATGTTTTATTTTTTAACGTCAGTTCACATTTGTAGGTAGATCATCAGTTTTAGAGCAAAAATTAGCATGTTTAAAGTGATTTTCATGCTTTCAGGGGCCCGGGAAGTGAATTAAAAACCATTTGGAGGCATTTCATGTTCAAGCAAAACCAGCTGATTTTTGACAAAAGAGATAACACCCCCCCATTACGTCATGCTTCAGAAAGGTGAAAAATGGTCCGTTTTCAAATGTTTTATTTTTGAACGTCAGTTCACATTTGTAGATGGATCATCAGTTTTAGAGCTAAAATTAGCATGTTTAAAGTGATTTTCATGCTTCCAGGGGCCCTAAACACAACATTTGTGAAATGGTTAAAAGTGCATGAAAATGGCCAATTTACTCACTTTGAGGTTTCAAAAAGTGTTTCATCACACCGGGAAGTGAATTAAATACCATTTGGAGGCATTTAATGTTCAAGCAAAAACGGCTGATTTTTGATAAAAGAGATAACACCCCCCCATTACGTCATGCTTCAGAAAGGTGCAAAATGGTCCAGTTTCAAATATTTTATTTTTGAACATCAGTTCACATTTGTAGGTGGATCATCAGTTTTAGAGCTAAAATTAGCATGTTTAAAGTGATTTTCACGCTTCCAGGGGCCCTAAACACAACATCTGTGGAATGGTTAAAAGTGCATGAAAATGGGCAATTTACTCACTCTGACGTCTCAAAAAGTGTTTCTTCACCACGGGAAGTTAATTAAATGCCATTTGGAGGCATTTAATGTTCAAGCAAAAACGGCTGATTTTTGACAAAAGAGATAACACTCCCCCATTACGTCATGCTTCAGAAAGGTGAAAAATGGTCCGTTTACAAATGTTTTATTTTTGCACGTCATTTCACATTTGTAGGAAAATCATCAGTTTTAGAGCTAAAATTAGCATGTTTAAAGTGATTTTAAGGCTTCCAGGGGCCCGGGAAGTGAATTAAATACCATTTGGAGGCATTTAATATTCAAGCAAAAACTGCAGATTTTTGACAAAAGAGATAACACCCCCCCCCCATTACGTCATGCTTCAGAAAGGTGCAAAATGGTCCGTTTTCAAATGTTTTATTTTTGAACGTCAGTTCACATTTGTAGGTGGATCATCAGTTTTAGAGCCAAAATTAGCATGATTAAAGTGATTTTCATGCTTCCAGGGGCCCTAAACACAACATTTGTGCAATGGTTAAAAGTGCATGAAAATGGCCAATTTACTCACTCTGAGGTCTCAAAAAGTGTTTCTTCACCCCGGGAAGTGAATTAAATGCCATTTGGAGGCATTTAATGTTCAAGCAAAAACGGCTGATTTTTGACAAAAGAGATAACACTCCCCCATTACGTCATGCTTCAGAAAGGTGAAAAATGGTCCGTTTTCAAATGTTTTATTTTTGAACGTCAGTTCACATTTGTAGGTGGATCATCAGTTTTAGAGCTAAAATTAGCATGTTTAAAGTGATTTTCATGCTTCCAGGGGCCCTAAACACAACATTTGTGAAATGGTTAACAGTGCGTGAAAATGGCCAATTTACTCACTCTGAGGTCTCAAAAAGTGTTTCTTCACACCGGGAAGTGAATTAAATACCATTTGGAGGCATTTAATGTTCAAGCAAAAACGGCTGATTTTTGATAAAAGAGATAACACCCCCCCCCATTACGTCTTGCTTCAGAAAGGTGAAAAATGGTTCATTTTTAAATGTTTTATTTTTGAATGTCAGTTCACATTTGTAGGTAGATCATCAGTTTTAGAGCTAAAATTAGCATGTTTAAAGTGATTTTCATGCTTCCAGGGGCCCGGGAAGTGAATTAAAAACCATTTGGAGGCATTTAATGTTCAAGCAAAAACAGCAGATTTTTGACAAAAGAGATAACACCCCCCCCATTACGTCATGCTTCAGAAAGGTGCAAAATGGTCCAGTTTCAAATATTTTATTTTTGAACGTCAGTTCACATTTGTAGGTGGATCATCAGTTTTAGAGCTAAAATTAGCATGTTTAAAGTGATTTTCATGCTTCCAGGGGCCCTAAACACAACATTTGTGGAATGGTTAAAAGTGCATGAAAATAGCCAATTTACTCACTCCGACGTCTCAAAAAGTGTTTCTTCACCACGGGAAGTGAATTAAATGCCATTTGGAGGCATTTAATGTTCAAGCAAAAACGGCTGATTTTTGACAAAAGAGATAACACTCCCCCATTACGTCATGCTTCAGAAAGGTGAAAAATGGTACGTTTTCAAATGTTTTATTTTTGCACGTCAGTTCACATTTGTAGGAAAATCATCAGTTTTAGAGCTAAAATTTGCATGTTTAAAGTGATTTTAAGGCTTCCAGGGACCCGGGAAGTGAAATAAAAACCATTTGGAGGCATTTAATGTTCAAGCAAAAACAGCTGATTTTTGACAAAAGAGATAACACCCCCCCATTACGTCATGCTTCAGAAAGGTGAAAAATGGTCCGTTTTCAAATGTTTTATTTTTGAACGTCAGTTCACATTTGTAGGTGGATCATCAGTTTTAGAGCTAAAATTAGCATGTTTAAAGTGATTTTCATGCTTCCAGGGGCCCTAAACACAACATTTGTGAAATGGTTAAAAGTGCATGAAAATGGCCAATTTACTCACTTTGAGGTCTCAAAAAGTGTTTCATCACACCGGGAAGTGAATGAAATACCATTTGGAGGCATTTAATGTTCAAGCAAAAACGGCTGATTTTTGATAAAAGAGATAACACCCCCCCATTACGTCTTGCTTCAGAAAGGTGAAAAATGGTCCATTTTTAAATGTTTTATTTTTGAATGTCAGTTCACATTTGTAGGTAGATCATCAGTTTTAGATCTAAAATTAGCATGTTTAAAGTGATTTTCATGCTTCCAGGGGCCCGTGAAGTGAATTAAAAACCATTTGGAGGCATTTAATGTTCAAGCAAAAACAGCAGATTTTTGACAAAAGAGATAACACCCCCCATTACGTCATGCTTCAGAAAGGTGCAAAATGGTCCAGTTTCAAATATTTTATTTTTGAACATCAGTTCACATTTGTAGGTGGATCATCAGTTTTAGAGCTAAAATTAGCATGTTTAAAGTGATTTTTCTGCTTCCAGGGGCCCTAAACACAACATCTGTGGAATGGTTAAAAGTGCATGAAAATGGCCAATTTACTCACTCTGACGTCTCAAAAAGTGTTTCTTCACCACGGGAAGTGAATTAAATGCCATTTGGAGGCATTTAATGTTCAAGCAAAAACGGCTGATTTTTGACAAAAGAGATAACACTCCCCCATTACGTCATGCTTCAGAAAGGTGAAAAATGGTCCATTTTCAAATGTTTTATTTTTGCACGTCAGTTCACATTTGTAGGAAAATCATCAGTTTTAGAGCTAAAATTAGCATGTTTAAAGTGATTTTAAGGCTTCCAGGGGCCCGGGAAGTGAATTAAAAACCATTTGGAGGCATTTCATGTTCAAGCAAAAACAGCAGATTTTTGACAAAAGAGATAACACCCCCCCATTACGTCATGCTTCAGAAAGGTGCATAATGGTCCGTTTTCAAATGTTTTATTTTTGAACGTCAGTTCACATTTGTAGGTGGATCATCAGTTTTAGAGCTAAAATTAGCATGTTTAAAGTGATTTTCATGCTTCCAGGGGCCCTAAACACAACATTTGTGGAATGGTTAAAAGTGCATGAAAATGGCCAATTTACTCACTCTGAGGTCTCAAAAAGTGTTTCTTCACCCCGGGAAGTGAATAAAATACCATTTGGAGGCATTTAATGTTCAAGCAAAAACGGCTGATTTTTGACAAAAGAGATAACACCCCCATTACGTCATGCTTCAGAAAGGTGAAAAATGGCCGTTTTCAAATGTTTTATTTTTTAACGTCAGTTCACATTTGTAGGTAGATCATCAGTTTTAGAGCAAAAATTGGCATGTTTAAAGTGATTTTCATGCTTTCAGGGGCCCGGGAAGTGAATTAAAAACCATTTGGAGGCATTTCATGTTCAAGCAAAAACAGCTGATTTTTGTTAAAAGAGATAACACCCCCCATTACGTCATGCTTCAGAAAGGTGAAAAATGGTCCGTTTTCAAATGTTTTATTTTTGAACGTCAGTTCACATTTGTAGGTGGATTTTCAGTTTTAGAGCTAAAATTAGCATGTTTAAAGTGATTTTCATGCTTCCAGGGGCCCTAAACACAACATTTGTGGAATGGTTAAAAGTGCATGAAAATGGCCAATTTACTCACTATGAGGTCTAAAAAGTGTTTCTTCACCCCGGGAAGTGAATTAAATGCCATTTGGAGGCATTTAATGTTCAAGCAAAAACGGCTGATTTTTGACAAAAGAGATAACACCCCCCCATTACGTCTTGCTTCAGAAAGGTGAAAAATGGTCCATTTTTAAATGTTTTATTTTTGAATGTCAGTTCACATTTGTAGGTAGATCATCAGTTTTAGATCTAAAATTAGCATGTTTAAAGTGATTTTCATGCTTCCAGGGGCCCGTGAAGTGAATTAAAAACCATTTGGAGGCATTTAATGTTCAAGCAAAAACAGCAGATTTTTGACAAAAGAGATAACACCCCCATTACGTCATGCTTCAGAAAGGTGCAAAATGGTCCAGTTTCAAATATTTTATTTTTGAACATCAGTTCACATTTGTAGGTGGATCATCAGTTTTAGAGCTAAAATTAGCATGTTTAAAGTGATTTTCATGCTTCCAGGGGCCCTAAACACAACATCTGTGGAATGGTTAAAAGTGCATGAAAATGGCCAATTTACTCACTCTGACGTCTCAAAAAGTGTTTCTTCACCACGGGAAGTGAATTAAATGCCATTTGGAGGCATTAATGTTCAAGCAAAAACGGCTGATTTTTGACAAAAGAGATAACACTCCCCCATTACGTCATGCTTCAGAAAGGTGAAAAATGGTCCGTTTTCAAATGTTTTATTTTTGCACGTCAGTTCACATTTGTAGGAAAATCATCAGTTTTAGAGCTAAAATTAGCATGTTTAAAGTGATTTTAAGGCTTCCAGGGGCCCGGGAAGTGAATTAAAAACCATTTGGAGGCATTTCATGTTCAAGCAAAAACAGCAGATTTTTGACTAAAGAG
Source organism: Lissotriton helveticus (assembly GCF_964261635.1). NCBI lineage: Eukaryota > Metazoa > Chordata > Amphibia > Caudata > Salamandridae > Lissotriton > Lissotriton helveticus. The sequence goes on from NC_136061.1 coordinate 1,271,995,380, forward strand.
ATAACACCCCCCCATTACGTCATGCTTCAGAAAGGTGCAAAATGGTCCTTTTTCAAATGTTTTATTTTTGAACGTCAGTTCACATTTGTAGGTGGATCATCAGTTTTAGAGCTAAAATTAGCATGTTTAAAGTGATTTTCATGCTTCCAGGGGCCCTAAACACAACATTTGTGGAATGGTTAAAAGTGCATGAAAATGGCCAATTTACTCACTCTGAGGTCTCAAAAAGTGTTTCTTCACCCCGGGAAGTGAATAAAATACCATTTGGAGGCATTTAATGTTAAAGCAAAAATGGCTGATTTTTGACAAAAGAAATAACACCCCCATTACGTCATGCTTCAGAAAGGTGAAAAATGGCCGTTTTCAAATGTTTTATTTTTTAACGTCAGTTCACATTTGTAGGTAGATCATCAGTTTTAGAGCAAAAATTAGCATGTTTAAAGTGATTTTCATGCTTTCAGGGGCCCGGGAAGTGAATTAAAAACCATTTGGAGGGATTTCATGTTCAAGCAAAACCAGCTGATTTTTGACAAAAGAGATAACACCCCCCCATTACGTCATGCTTCAGAAAGGTGAAAAATGGTCCGTTTTCAAATGTTTTATTTTTGAACGTCAGTTCACATTTGTAGATGGATCATCAGTTTTAGAGCTAAAATTAGCATGTTTAAAGTGATTTTCATGCTTCCAGGGGCCCTAAACACAACATTTGTGAAATGGTTAAAAGTGCATGAAAATGGCCAATTTACTCACTTTGAGGTTTCAAAAAGTGTTTCATCACACCAGGAAGTGAATTAAATACCATTTGGAGGCATTTAATGTTCAAGCAAAAACGGCTGATTTTTGATAAAAGAGATAACACCCCCCCATTACGTCATGCTTCAGAAAGGTGCAAAATGGTCCAGTTTCAAATATTTTATTTTTGAACATCAGTTCACATTTGTAGGTGGATCATCAGTTTTAGAGCTAAAATTAGCATGTTTAAAGTGATTTTCACGCTTCCAGGGGCCCTAAACACAACATCTGTGGAATGGTTAAAAGTGCATGAAAATGGCCAATTTACTCACTCTGACGTCTCAAAAAGTGTTTCTTCACCACGGGAAGTGAATTAAATGCCATTTGGAGGCATTTAATGTTCAAGCAAAAACGGCTGATTTTTGACAAAAGAGATAACACTCCCCCATTACGTCATGCTTCAGAAAGGTGAAAAATGGTCCGTTTTCAAATGTTTTATTTTTGCACGTCATTTCACATTTGTAGGAAAATCATCAGTTTTAGAGCTAAAATTAGCATGTTTAAAGTGATTTTAAGGCTTCCAGGGGCCCGGGAAGTGAATTAAATACCATTTGGAGGCATTTAATATTCAAGCAAAAACAGCAGATTTTTGACAAAAGAGATAACACCCCCCCATTACGTCATGCTTCAGAAAGGTGCAAAATGGTCCGTTTTCAAATGTTTTATTTTTGAACGTCAGTTCACATTTGTAGGTGGATCATCAGTTTTAGAGCCAAAATTAGCATGATTAAAGTGATTTTCATGCTTCCAGGGGCCCTAAACACAACATTTGTGCAATGGTTAAAAGTGCATGAAAATGGCCAATTTACTCACTCTGAGGTCTCAAAAAGTGTTTCTTCACCCCGGGAAGTGAATTAAATGCCATTTGGAGGCATTTAATGTTCAAGCAAAAACGGCTGATTTTTGACAAAAGAGATAACACTCCCCCATTACGTCATGCTTCAGAAAGGTGAAAAATGGTCCGCTTTCAAATGTTTTATTTTTGAACGTCAGTTCACATTTGTAGGTAGATCATCAGTTTTAGAGCTAAAATTAGCATGTTTAAAGTGATTTTCATGCTTCCAGGGGCCCGGGAAGTGAATTAAAAACCATTTGGAGGCATTTAATGTTCAAGCAAAAACAGCAGATTTTTGACAAAAGAGATAACCCCCCCCCCCCCATTACGTCATGCTTCTGAAAGGTGCAAAATGGTCCAGTTTCAAATATTTTATTTTTGAACGTCAGTTCACATTTGTAGGTGGATCATCAGTTTTAGAGCTAAAATTAGCATGTTTAAAGTGATTTTCATGCTTCCAGGGGCCCTAAACACAACATTTGTGGAATGGTTAAAAGTGCATGAAAATAGCCAATTTACTCACTCTGACGTCTCAAAAAGTGTTTCTTCACCACGGGAAGTGAATTAAATGCCATTTGGAGGCATTTAATGTTCAAGCAAAAACGGCTGATTTTTGACAAAAGAGATAACACTCCCCCATTACGTCATGCTTCAGAAAGGTGAAAAATGGTACGTTTTCAAATGTTTTATTTTTGCACGTCAGTTCACATTTGTAGGAAAATCATCAGTTTTAGAGCTAAAATTAGCATGTTTAAAGTGATTTTAAGGCTTCCAGGGACCCGGGAAGTGAAATAAAAACCATTTGGAGGCATTTAATGTTCAAGCAAAAACAGCTGATTTTTGACAAAAGAGATAACACCCCCCCATTACGTCATGCTTCAGAAAGGTGAAAAATGGTCCGTTTTCAAATGTTTTATTTTTGAACGTCAGTTCACATTTGTAGGTGGATCATCAGTTTTAGAGCTAAAATTAGCATGTTTAAAGTGATTTTCATGCTTCCAGGGGCACTAAACACAACATTTGTGAAATGGTTAAAAGTGCATGAAAATGGCCAATTTACTCACTTTGAGGTCTCAAAAAGTGTTTCATCACACCGGGAAGTGAATGAAATACCATTTGGAGGCATTTAATGTTCAAGCAAAAACGGCTGATTTTTGACAAAAGAGATAACACCCCCCCATTACGTCATGCTTCAGAAAGGTGCAAAATGGTCCTTTTTCAAATGTTTTATTTTTGAACGTCAGTTCACATTTGTAGGTGGATCATCAGTTTTAGAGCTAAAATTAGCATGTTTAAAGTGATTTTCATGCTTCCAGGGGCCCTAAACACAACATTTGTGGAATGGTTAAAAGTGCATGAAAATGGCCAATTTACTCACTCTGAGGTCTCAAAAAGTGTTTCTTCACCCCGGGAAGTGAATAAAATACCATTTGGAGGCATTTAATGTTAAAGCAAAAACGGCTGATTTTTGACAAAAGAAATAACACCCCCATTACGTCATGCTTCAGAAAGTTGAAAAATGGCCGTTTTCAAATGTTTTATTTTTTAACGTCAGTTCACATTTGTAGGTAGATCATCAGTTTTAGAGCAAAAATTAGCATGTTTAAAGTGATTTTCATGCTTTCAGGGGCCCGGGAAGTGAATTAAAAACCATTTGGAGGGATTTCATGTTCAAGCAAAACCAGCTGATTTTTGACAAAAGAGATAACACCCCCCCATTACGTCATGCTTCAGAAAGGTGAAAAATGGTCCGTTTTCAAATGTTTTATTTTTGAACGTCAGTTCACATTTGTAGATGGATCATCAGTTTTAGAGCTAAAATTAGCATGTTTAAAGTGATTTTCATGCTTCCAGGGGCCCTAAACACAACATTTGTGAAATGGTTAAAAGTGCATGAAAATGGCCAATTTACTCACTTTGAGGTTTCAAAAAGTGTTTCATCACACCGGGAAGTGAATTAAATACCATTTGGAGGCATTTAATGTTCAAGCAAAAACGGCTGATTTTTGATAAAAGAGATAACACCCCCCCATTACGTCATGCTTCAGAAAGGTGCAAAATGGTCCAGTTTCAAATATTTTATTTTTGAACATCAGTTCACATTTGTAGGTGGATCATCAGTTTTAGAGCTAAAATTAGCATGTTTAAAGTGATTTTCACGCTTCCAGGGGCCCTAAACACAACATCTGTGGAATGGTTAAAAGTGCATGAAAATGGCCAATTTACTCACTCTGACGTCTCAAAAAGTGTTTCTTCACCACGGGAAGTGAATTAAATGCCATTTGGAGGCATTTAATGTTCAAGCAAAAACGGCTGATTTTTGACAAAAGAGATAACACTCCCCCATTACGTCATGCTTCAGAAAGGTGAAAAATGGTCCGTTTTCAAATGTTTTATTTTTGCACGTCATTTCACATTTGTAGGAAAATCATCAGTTTTAGAGCTAAAATTAGCATGTTTAAAGTGATTTTAAGGCTTCCAGGGGCCCGGGAAGTGAATTAAATACCATTTGGAGGCATTTAATATTCAAGCAAAAACAGCAGATTTTTGACAAAAGAGATAACACCCCCCATTACGTCATGCTTCAGAAAGGTGCAAAATGGTCCGTTTTCAAATGTTTTATTTTTGAACGTCAGTTCACATTTGTAGGTGGATCATCAGTTTTAGAGCCAAAATTAGCATGATTAAAGTGATTTTCATGCTTCCAGGGGCCCTAAACACAACATTTGTGCAATGGTTAAAAGTGCATGAAAATGGCCAATTTACTCACTCTGAGGTCTCAAAAAGTGTTTCTTCACCCCGGGAAGTGAATTAAATGCCATTTGGAGGCATTTAATGTTCAAGCAAAAACGGCTGATTTTTGACAAAAGAGATAACACTCCCCCATTACGTCATGCTTCAGAAAGGTGAAAAATGGTCCGTTTTCAAATGTTTTATTTTTGAACGTCAGTTCACATTTGTAGGTGGATCATCAGTTTTAGAGCTAAAATTAGCATGTTTAAAGTGATTTTCATGCTTCCAGGGGCCCTAAACACAACATTTGTGGAATGGTAAAAGTGCATGAAAATGGCCAATTTACTCACTCTGAGGTCTCAAAAAGTGTTTCTTCACCCCGGGAAGTAAATTAAATACCATTTGGAGGCATTTAATGTTCAAGCAACGGCTGATTTTTGACAAAAGAGATAACACCCCCCCATTACGTCATGCTTCAGAAAGGTGAAAAATGGTCCGCTTTCAAATGTTTTATTTTTGAACGTCAGTTCACATTTGTAGGTAGATCATCAGTTTTAGAGCTAAAATTAGCATGTTTAAAGTGATTTTCATGCTTCCAGGGGCCCTAAACACAACATTTGTGGAATGGTAAAAGTGCATGAAAATGGCCAATTTACTCACTCTGAGGTCTCAAAAAGTGTTTCTTCACCCCGGGAAGTAAATTAAATACCATTTGGAGGCATTTAATGTTCAAGCAACGGCTGATTTTTGACAAAAGAGATAACACCCCCCCATTACGTCATGCTTCAGAAAGGTGAAAAATGGTCCGCTTTCAAATGTTTTATTTTTGAACGTCAGTTCACATTTGTAGGTAGATCATCAGTTTTAGAGCTAAAATTAGCATGTTTAAAGTGATTTTCATGCTTCCAGGGGCCCTAAACACAACATTTGTGAAATGGTTAACAGTGCATGAAAATGGCCAATTTACTCACTCTGAGGTCTCAAAAAGTGTTTCTTCACACCGGGAAGTGAATTAAATACCATTTGGAGGCATTTAATGTTCAAGCAAAAACGGCTGATTTTTGATAAAAGAGATAACACCCCCCCCCATTACGTCTTGCTTCAGAAAGGTGAAAAATGGTCCATTTTTAAATGTTTTATTTTTGAATGTCAGTTCACATTTGTAGGTAGATCATCAGTTTTAGAGCTAAAATTAGCATGTTTAAAGTGATTTTCATGCTTCCAGGGGCCCGGGAAGTGTATTAAAAACCATTTGGAGGCATTCAATATTCAAGCAAAAACAGCAGATTTTTGACAAAAGAGATAACACCCCCCCATTACGTCATGCTTCAGAAAGGTGCAAAATGGTCCAGTTTCAAATATTTTATTTTTGAACGTCAGTTCACATTTGTAGGTGGATCATCAGTTTTAGAGCTAAAATTAGCATGTTTAAAGTGATTTTCATGCTTCCAGGGGCCCTAAACACAACATTTGTGGAATGGTTAAAAGTGCATGAAAATAGCCAATTTACTCACTCTGACGTCTCAAAAAGTGTTTCTTCACCACGGGAAGTGAATTAAATGCCATTTGGAGGCATTTAATGTTCAAGCAAAAACGGCTGATTTTTGACAAAAGAGATAACACTCCCCCATTACGTCATGCTTCAGAAAGGTGAAAAATGGTACGTTTTCAAATGTTTTATTTTTGCACGTCAGTTCACATTTGTAGGAAAATCATCAGTTTTAGAGCTAAAATTAGCATGTTTAAAGTGATTTTAAGGCTTCCAGGGACCCGGGAAGTGAAATAAAAACCATTTGGAGGCATTTAATGTTCAAGCAAAAACAGCTGATTTTTGACAAAAGAGATAACACCCCCCCATTACGTCATGCTTCAGAAAGGTGAAAAATGGTCCGTTTTCAAATGTTTTATTTTTGAACGTCAGTTCACATTTGTAGGTGGATCATCAGTTTTAGAGCTAAAATTAGCATGTTTAAAGTGATTTTCATGCTTCCAGGGGCACTAAACACAACATTTGTGAAATGGTTAAAAGTGCATGAAAATGGCCAATTTACTCACTTTGAGGTCTCAAAAAGTGTTTCATCACACCGGGAAGTGAATGAAATACCATTTGGAGGCATTTAATGTTCAAGCAAAAACGGCTGATTTTTGATAAAAGAGATAACACCCCCCCATTACGTCTTGCTTCAGAAAGGTGAAAAATGGTCCATTTTTAAATGTTTTATTTTTGAATGTCAGTTCACATTTGTAGATAGATCATCAGTTTTAGATCTAAAATTAGCATGTTTAAAGTGATTTTCATGCTTCCAGGGGCCCTAAACACAACATTTGTGGAATGGTTAAAAGTGCATGAAAATGGCCAATTTACTCACTCTGAGGTCTCAAAAAGTGTTTCTTCACCCCGGGAAGTGAATAAAATACCATTTGGAGGCATTTAGTGTTCAAGCAAAAACGGCTGATTTTTGACAAAAGAGATAACACCCCCATTACGTCATGCTTCAGAAAGGTGAAAAATGGTCCGTTTTCAAATGTTTTTATTTTTGAACGTCAGTTCACATTTGTAGATGGATCATCAGTTTTAGAGCTAAAATTAGCATGTTTAAAGTGATTTTCATGCTTCCAGGGGCCCTAAACACAACATTTGTGAAATGGTTAAAAGTGCATGAAAATGGCCAATTTACTCACTTTGAGGTTTCAAAAAGTGTTTCATCACACCGGGAAGTGAATTAAATACCATTTGGAGGCATTTAATGTTCAAGCAAAAACGGCTGATTTTTGATAAAAGAGATAACACCCCCCCATTACGTCATGCTTCAGAAAGGTGCAAAATGGTCCAGTTTCAAATATTTTATTTTTGAACATCAGTTCACATTTGTAGGTGGATCATCAGTTTTAGAGCTAAAATTAGCATGTTTAAAGTGATTTTCACGCTTCCAGGGGCCCTAAACACAACATCTGTGGAATGGTTAAAAGTGCATGAAAATGGCCAATTTACTCACTCTGACGTCTCAAAAAGTGTTTCTTCACCACGGGAAGTGAATTAAATGCCATTTGGAGGCATTTAATGTTCAAGCAAAAACGGCTGATTTTTGACAAAAGAGATAACACTCCCCCATTACGTCATGCTTCAGAAAGGTGAAAAATGGTCCGTTTTCAAATGTTTTATTTTTGCACGTCATTTCACATTTGTAGGAAAATCATCAGTTTTAGAGCTAAAATTAGCATGTTTAACCCCTTCAGTGCTAATGACAAGGTTAACTCGTCATGGAGTTTCCATTGATTTCAATGGAAAGTCAATGGAGGTCCATGAACACCCTTAGCAGCCAAGTGGTTAAAGTGATTTTAAGGCTTCCAGGGGCCCGGGAAGTGAATTAAATACCATTTGGAGGCATTTAATATTCAAGCAAAAACAGCAGATTTTTGACAAAAGAGATAACACCCCCCCCATTACGTCATGCTTCAGAAAGGTGCAAAATGGTCCGTTTTCAAATGTTTTATTTTTGAACGTCAGTTCACATTTGTAGGTGGATCATCAGTTTTAGAGCCAAAATTAGCATGATTAAAGTGATTTTCATGCTTCCAGGGGCCCTAAACACAACATTTGTGCAATGGGTAAAAGTGCATGAAAATGGCCAATTTACTCACTCTGAGGTCTCAAAAAGTGTTTCTTCACCACGGGAAGTGAATTAAATGCCATTTGGAGGCATTAATGTTCAAGCAAAAACGGCTGATTTTTGACAAAAGAGATAACACTCCCCCATTACGTCATGCTTCAGAAAGGTGAAAAATGGTCCGTTTTCAAATGTTTTATTTTTGCACGTCAGTTCACATTTGTAGGAAAATCATCAGTTTTAGAGCTAAAATTAGCATGTTTAAAGTGATTTTAAGGCTTCCAGGGGCCCGGGAAGTGAATTAAAAACCATTTGGAGGCATTTCATGTTCAAGCAAAAACAGCAGATTTTTGACTAAAGAGATAACACCCCCCCATTACGTCATGCTTCAGAAAGGTGCAAAATGGTCCTTTTTCAAATGTTTTATTTTTGAACGTCAGTTCACATTTGTAGGTGGATCATCAGTTTTAGAGCTAAAATTAGCATGTTTAAAGTGATTTTCATGCTTCCAGGGGCCCTAAACACAACATTTGTGGAATGGTTAAAAGTGCATGAAAATGGCCAATTTACTCACTCTGAGGTCTCAAAAAGTGTTTCTTCACCCCGGGAAGTGAATAAAATACCATTTGGAGGCATTTAATGTTCAAGCAAAAACGGCTGATTTTTGATAAAAAAGATATCACCCCCCCATTACGTCATGCTTCAGAAAGGTGCAAAATGGTCCAGTTTCAAATATTTTATTTTTGAACATCAGTTCACATTTGTAGGTGGATCATCAGTTTTAGAGCTAAAATTAGCATGTTTAAAGTGATTTTCACGCTTCCAGGGGCCCTAAACACAACATCGGTGGAATGGTTAAAAGTGCATGAAAATGGCCAATTTACTCACTCTGACGTCTCAAAAAGTGTTTCTTCACCACGGGAAGTGAATTAAATGCCATTTGGAGGCATTTAATGTTCAAGCAAAAACGGCTGATTTTTGACAAAAGAGATAACACTCCCCCATTACGTCATGCTTCAGAAAGGTGAAAAATGGTCCGTTTTCAAATGTTTTATTTTTGAACGTCAGTTCACATTTGTAGATGGATCATCAGTTTTAGAGCTAAAATTAGCATGTTTAAAGTGATTTTCATGCTTCCAGGGGCCCTAAACACAACATTTGTGAAATGGTTAAAAGTGCATGAAAATGGCCAATTTACTCACTTTGAGGTTTCAAAAAGTGTTTCATCACACCGGGAAGTGAATTAAATACCATTTGGAGGCATTTAATGTTCAAGCAAAAACGGCTGATTTTTGATAAAAGAGATAACACCCCCCCATTACGTCATGCTTCAGAAAGGTGCAAAATGGTCCAGTTTCAAATATTTTATTTTTGAACATCAGTTCACATTTGTAGGTGGATCATCAGTTTTAGAGCTAAAATTAGCATGTTTAAAGTGATTTTCACGCTTCCAGGGGCCCTTAACACAACATCTGTGGAATGGTTAAAAGTGCATGAAAATGGCCAATTTACTCACTCTGACGTCTCAAAAAGTGTTTCTTCACCACGGGAAGTGAATTAAATGCCATTTGGAGGCATTTAATGTTCAAGCAAAAACGGCTGATTTTTGATAAAAGAGAGAACACCCCCCCCCATTACGTCTTGCTTCAGAAAGGTGAAAAGTTGTTCATTTTTAAATGTTTTATTTTTGAATGTCAGTTCACATTTGTAGGTAGATCATCAGTTTTAGAGCTAAAATTAGCATGTTTAAAGTGATTTTCATGCTTCCAGGGGCCCGGGAAGTGAATTAAAAACCATTTGGAGGCATTTAATGTTCAAGCAAAAACAGCAGATTTTTGACAAAAGAGATAACACCCCCCCCCATTACGTCATGCTTCAGAAAGGTGCAAAATGGTCCAGTTTCAAATATTTTATTTTTGAACGTCAGTTCACATTTGTAGGTGGATCATCAGTTTTAGAGCTAAAATTAGCATGTTTAAAGTGATTTTCATGCTTCCAGGGGCCCTAAACACAACATTTGTGGAATGGTTAAAAGTGCATAAAAATAGCCAATTTACTCACTCCGACGTCTCAAAAAGTGTTTCTTCACCACGGGAAGTGAATTAAATGCCATTTGGAGGCATTTAATGTTCAAGCAAAAACGGCTGATTTTTGACAAAAGAGATAACACTCCCCCATTACGTCATGCTTCAGAAAGGTGAAAAATGGTACGTTTTCAAATGTTTTATTTTTGCACGTCAGTTCACATTTGTAGGAAAATCATCAGTTTTAGAGCTAAAATTAGCATGTTTAAAGTGATTTTAAGGCTTCCAGGGACCCGGGAAGTGAAATAAAAACCATTTGGAGGCATTTAATGTTCAAGCAAAAACAGCTGATTTTTGACAAAAGAGATAACACCCCCCCATTACGTCATGCTTCAGAAAGGTGAAAAATGGTCCGTTTTCAAATGTTTTATTTTTGAACGTCAGTTCACATTTGTAGGTGGATCATCAGTTTTAGAGCTAAAATTAGCATGTTTAAAGTGATTTTCTTGCTTCCAGGGGCACTAAACACAACATTTGTGAAATGGTTAAAAGTGCATGAAAATGGCCAATTTACTCACTTTGAGGTCTCAAAAAGTGTTTCATCACACCGGGAAGTGAATGAAATACCATTTGGAGGCATTTAATGTTCAAGCAAAAACGGCTGATTTTTGACAAAAGAGATAACACCCCCCCATTACGTCATGCTTCAGAAAGGTGCAAAATGGTCCTTTTTCAAATGTTTTATTTTTTAACGTCAGTTCACATTTGTAGGTAGATCATCAGTTTTAGAGCAAAAATTGGCATGTTTAAAGTGATTTTCATGCTTTCAGGGGCCCGGGAAGTGAATTAAAAACCATTTGGAGGCATTTCATGTTCAAGCAAAACCAGCTGATTTTTGACAAAAGAGATAACACCCCCCAATTACGCCATGCTTCAGAAAGGTGCAAAATGGTCCTTTTTCAAATGTTTTATTTTTGAACATCAGTTCACATTTGTAGGTGGATCATCAGTTTTAGAGCTAAAATTAGCATGTTTAAAGTGATTTTCACGCTTCCAGGGGCCCTAAACACAACATCTGTGGAATGGTTAAAAGTGCATGAAAATGGCCAATTTACTCACTCTGACGTCTCAAAAAGTGTTTCTTCACCACGGGAAGTGAATTAAATGCCATTTGGAGGCATTTAATGTTCAAGCAAAAACGGCTGATTTTTGACAAAAGAGATAACACTCCCCCATTACGTCATGCTTCAGAAAGGTAAAAAATGGTCCGTTTTCAAATGTTTTATTTTTGAACGTCAGTTCACATTTGTAGGTGGATCATCAGTTTTAGAGCTAAAATTAGCTTGTTTAAAGTGATTTTCATGCTTCCAGGGGCCCTAAACACAACATTTGTGGAATGGTTAAAAGTGCATGAAAATGGCCAATTTACTCACTCTGAGGTCTCAAAAAGTGTTTCTTCACCCCGGGAAGTGAATAAAATACCATTTGGAGGCATTTAGTGTTCAAGCAAAAACGGCTGATTTTTTACAAAAGAGATAACACCCCCATTACGTCATGCTTCAGAAAGGTGAAAAATGGCCGTTTTCAAATGTTTTATTTTTTAACGTCAGTTCACATTTGTAGGTAGATCATCAGTTTTAGAGCAAAAATTAGCATGTTTAAAGTGATTTTCATGCTTTCAGGGGCCCGGAAAGTGAATTAAAAATCATTTGGAGGCATTTAATGTTCAAGCAAAAACAGCTGATTTTTGTTAAAAGAGATAACACCCCCCATTACGTCATGCTTCAGAAAGGTGAAAAATGGTCCGTTTTCAAATGTTTTATTTTTGAACGTCATTTCACATTTGTAGGTGGATTTTCAGTTTTAGAGCTAAAATTAGCATGTTTAAAGTGATTTTCATGCTTCCAGGGGCCCTTAACACAACATTTGTGGAATGGTTAAAAGTGCATGAAAATGGCCAATTTACTCACTATGAGGTCTAAAAAGTGTTTCTTCACCCCGGGAAGTGAATTAAATGCCATTTGGAGGCATTTAATGTTCAAGCAAAAACGGCTGATTTTTGACAAAAGAGATAACACCCCCCCATTACGTCTTGCTTCAGAAAGGTGAAAAATGGTCCATTTTTAAATGTTTTATTTTTGAATGTCAGTTCACATTTGTAGGTAGATCATCAGTTTTAGATCTAAAATTAGCATGTTTAAAGTGATTTTCATGCTTCCAGGGGCCCGTGAAGTGAATTAAAAACCATTTGGAGGCATTTAATGTTCAAGCAAAAACAGCAGATTTTTGACAAAAGAGATAACACCCCCCATTACGTCATGCTTCAGAAAGGTGCAAAATGGTCCAGTTTCAAATATTTTATTTTTGAACATCAGTTCACATTTGTAGGTGGATCATCAGTTTTAGAGCTAAAATTAGCATGTTTAAAGTTATTTTCATGCTTCCAGGGGCCCTAAACACAACATCTGTGGAATGGTTAAAAGTGCATGAAAATGGCCAATTTACTCACTCTGACGTCTCAAAAAGTGTTTCTTCACCACGGGAAGTGAATTAAATGCCATTTGGAGGCATTAATGTTCAAGCAAAAACGGCTGATTTTTGACAAAAGAGATAACACTCCCCCATTACGTCATGCTTCAGAAAGGTGAAAAATGGTCCATTTTCAAATGTTTTATTTTTGCACGTCAGTTCACATTTGTAGGAAAATCATCAGTTTTAGAGCTAAAATTAGCATGTTTAAAGTGATTTTAAGGCTTCCAGGGGCCCGGGAAGTGAATTAAAAACCATTTGGAGGCATTTCATGTTCAAGCAAAAACAGCAGATTTTTGACTAAAGAGATAACACCCCCCCATTACGTCATGCTTCAGAAAGGTGCATAATGGTCCGTTTTCAAATGTTTTATTTTTGAACGTCAGTTCACATTTGTAGGTGGATCATCAGTTTTAGAGCTAAAATTAGCATGTTTAAAGTGATTTTCATGCTTCCAGGGGCCCTAAACACAACATTTGTGGAATGGTTAAAAGTGCATGAAAATAGCCAATTTACTCACTCTGACGTCTCAAAAAGTGTTTCTTCACCACGGGAAGTGAATTAAATGCCATTTGGAGGCATTTAATGTTCAAGCAAAAACGGCTGATTTTTGACAAAAGAGATAACACTCCCCCATTACGTCATGCTTCAGAAAGGTGAAAAATGGTACGTTTTCAAATGTTTTATTTTTGCACGTCAGTTCACATTTGTAGGAAAATCATCAGTTTTAGAGCTAAAATTAGCATGTTTAAAGTGATTTTAAGGCTTACAGGGACCCGGGAAGTGAAATAAAAACCATTTGGAGGCATTTAATGTTCAAGCAAAAACAGCTGATTTTTGACAAAAGAGATAACACCCCCCCATTACGTCATGCTTCAGAAAGGTGAAAAATGGTCCGTTTTCAAATGTTTTATTTTTGAACGTCAGTTCACATTTGTAGGTGGATCATCAGTTTTAGAGCTAAAATTAGCATGTTTAAAGTGATTTTCATGCTTCCAGGGGCACTAAACACAACATTTGTGAAATGGTTAAAAGTGCATGAAAATGGCCAATTTACTCACTTTGAGGTCTCAAAAAGTGTTTCATCACACCGGGAAGTGAATGAAATACCATTTGGAGGCATTTAATGTTCAAGCAAAAACGGCAGATTTTTGACAAAAGAGATAACACCCCCCCATTACGTCATGCTTCAGAAAGGTGCAAAATGGTCCTTTTTCAAATGTTTTATTTTTGAACGTCAGTTCACATTTGTAGGTGGATCATCAGTTTTAGAGCTAAAATTAGCATGTTTAAAGTGATTTTCATGCTTCCAGGGGCCCTAAACACAACATTTGTGGAATGGTTAAAAGTGCATGAAAATGGCCAATTTACTCACTCTGAGGTCTCAAAAAGTGTTTCTTCACCCCGGGAAGTGAATAAAATACCATTTGGAGGCATTTAATGTTAAAGCAAAAACGGCTGATTTTTGACAAAAGAAATAACACCCCCATTACGTCATGCTTCAGAAAGGTGAAAAATGGCCGTTTTCAAATGTTTTATTTTTTAACGTCAGTTCACATTTGTAGGTAGATCATCAGTTTTAGAGCAAAAATTAGCATGTTTAAAGTGATTTTCATGCTTTCAGGGGCCCGGGAAGTGAATTAAAAACCATTTGGAGGGATTTCATGTTCAAGCAAAACCAGCTGATTTTTGACAAAAGAGATAACACCCCCCCATTACGTCATGCTTCAGAAAGGTGAAAAATGGTCCGTTTTCAAATGTTTTATTTTTGAACGTCAGTTCACATTTGTAGATGGATCATCAGTTTTAGAGCTAAAATTAGCATGTTTAAAGTGATTTTCATGCTTCCAGGGGCCCTAAACACAACATTTGTGAAATGGTTAAAAGTGCATGAAAATGGCCAATTTACTCACTTTGAGGTTTCAAAAAGTGTTTCATCACACCGGGAAGTGAATTAAATACCATTTGGAGGCATTTAATGTTCAAGCAAAAACGGCTGATTTTTTATAAAAGAGATAACACCCCCCCATTACGTCATGCTTCAGAAAGGTGCAAAATGGTCCAGTTTCAAATATTTTATTTTTGAACATCAGTTCACATTTGTAGGTGGATCCTCAGTTTTAGAGCTAAAATTAGCATGTTTAAAGTGATTTTCACGCTTCCAGGGGCCCTAAACACAACATCTGTGGAATGGTTAAAAGTGCATGAAAATGGCCAATTTACTCACTCTGACGTCTCAAAAAGTGTTTCTTCACCACGGGAAGTGAATTAAATGCCATTTGGAGGCATTTAATGTTCAAGCAAAAACGGCTGATTTTTGACAAAAGAGATAACACTCCCCCATTACGTCATGCTTCAGAAAGGTGAAAAATGGTCCGTTTTCAAATGTTTTATTTTTGCACGTCATTTCACATTTGTAGGAAAATCATCAGTTTTAGAGCTAAAATTAGCATGTTTAAAGTGATTTTAAGGCTTCCAGGGGCCCGGGAAGTGAATTAAATACCATTTGGAGGCATTTAATATTCAAGCAAAAACAGCAGATTTTTGACAAAAGAGATAACACCCCCCATTACGTCATGCTTCAGAAAGGTGCAAAATGGTCCGTTTTCAAATGTTTTATTTTTGAACGTCAGTTCACATTTGTAGGTGGATCATCAGTTTTAGAGCCAAAATTAGCATGATTAAAGTGATTTTCATGCTTCCAGGAGCCCTAAACACAACATTTGTGCAATGGTTAAAAGTGCATGAAAATGGCCAATTTACTCACTCTGAGGTCTCAAAAAGTGTTTCTTCACCCCGGGAAGTGAATTAAATGCCATTTGGAGGCATTTAATGTTCAAGCAAAAACGGCTGATTTTTGACAAAAGAGATAACACTCCCCCATTACGTCATGCTTCAGAAAGGTGAAAAATGGTCCGTTTTCAAATGTTTTATTTTTGAACGTCAGTTCACATTTGTAGGTGGATCATCAGTTTTAGAGCTAAAATTAGCATGTTTAAAGTGATTTTCATGCTTCCAGGGGCCCTAAACACAACATTTGTGGAATGGTAAAAGTGCATGAAAATGGCCAATTTACTCACTCTGAGGTCTCAAAAAGTGTTTCTTCACCCCGGGAAGTAAATTAAATACCATTTGGAGGCATTTAATGTTCAAGCAACGGCTGATTTTTGACAAAAGAGATAACACCCCCCCATTACGTCATGCTTCAGAAAGGTGAAAAATGGTCCGCTTTCAAATGTTTTATTTTTGAACGTCAGTTCACATTTGTAGGTAGATCATCAGTTTTAGAGCTAAAATTAGCATGTTTAAAGTGATTTTCATGCTTCCAGGGGCCCTAAACACAACATTTGTGAAATGGTTAACAGTGCATGAAAATGGCCAATTTACTCACTCTGAGGTCTCAAAAAGTGTTTCTTCACACCGGGAAGTGAATTAAATACCATTTGGAGGCATTTAATGTTCAAGCAAAAACGGCTGATTTTTGATAAAAGAGATAACACCCCCCCCCCATTACGTCTTGCTTCAGAAAGGTGAAAAATGGTCCATTTTTAAATGTTTTATTTTTGAATGTCAGTTCACATTTGTAGGTAGATCATCAGTTTTAGAGCTAAAATTAGCATGTTTAAAGTGATTTTCATGCTTCCAGGGGCCCGGGAAGTGAATTAAAAACCATTTGGAGGCATTCAATATTCAAGCAAAAACAGCAGATTTTTGACAAAAGAGATAACACCCCCCCATTACGTCATGCTTCAGAAAGGTGCAAAATGGTCCAGTTTCAAATATTTTATTTTTGAACGTCAGTTCACATTTGTAGGTGGATCATCAGTTTTAGAGCTAAAATTAGCATGTTTAAAGTGATTTTCATGCTTCCAGGGGCCCTAAACACAACATTTGTGGAATGGTTAAAAGTGCATGAAAATAGCCAATTTACTCACTCTGACGTCTCAAAAAGTGTTTCTTCACCACGGCAAGTGAATTAAATGCCATTTGGAGGCATTTAATGTTCAAGCAAAAACGGCTGATTTTTGACAAAAGAGATAACACTCCCCCATTACGTCATGCTTCAGAAAGGTGAAAAATGGTACGTTTTCAAATGTTTTATTTTTGCACGTCAGTTCACATTTGTAGGAAAATCATCAGTTTTAGAGCTAAAATTAGCATGTTTAAAGTGATTTTAAGGCTTCCAGGGACCCGGGAAGTGAAATAAAAACCATTTGGAGGCATTTAATGTTCAAGCAAAAACAGCTGATTTTTGACAAAAGAGATAACACCCCCCCATTACGTCATGCTTCAGAAAGGTGAAAAATGGTCCGTTTTCAAATGTTTTATTTTTGAACGTCAGTTCACATTTGTAGGTGGATCATCAGTTTTAGAGCTAAAATTAGCATGTTTAAAGTGATTTTCATGCTTCCAGGGGCACTAAACACAACATTTGTGAAATGGTTAAAAGTGCATGAAAATGGCCAATTTACTCACTTTGAGGTCTCAAAAAGTGTTTCATCACACCGGGAAGTGAATGAAATACCATTTGGAGGCATTTAATGTTCAAGCAAAAACGGCTGATTTTTGATAAAAGAGATAACACCCCCCCATTACGTCTTGCTTCAGAAAGGTGAAAAATGGTCCATTTTTAAATGTTTTATTTTTGAATGTCAGTTCACATTTGTAGATAGATCATCAGTTTTAGATCTAAAATTAGCATGTTTAAAGTGATTTTCATGCTTCCAGGGGCCCTAAACACAACATTTGTGGAATGGTTAAAAGTGCATGAAAATGGCCAATTTACTCACTCTGAGGTCTCAAAAAGTGTTTCTTCACCCCGGGAAGTGAATAAAATACCATTTGGAGGCATTTAGTGTTCAAGCAAAAACGGCTGATTTTTGACAAAAGAGATAACACCCCCATTACGTCATGCTTCAGAACGGTGAAAAATGGTCCGTTTTCAAATGTTTTTATTTTTGAACGTCAGTTCACATTTGTAGATGGATCATCAGTTTTAGAGCTAAAATTAGCATGTTTAAAGTGATTTTCATGCTTCCAGGGGCCCTAAACACAACATTTGTGAAATGGTTAAAAGTGCATGAAAATGGCCAATTTACTCACTTTGAGGTTTCAAAAAGTGTTTCATCACACCGGGAAGTGAATTAAATACCATTTGGAGGCATTTCATGTTCAAGCAAAAACGGCTGATTTTTGATAAAAGAGATAACACCCCCCCATTACGTCATGCTTCAGAAAGGTGCAAAATGGTCCAGTTTCAAATATTTTATTTTTGAACATCAGTTCACATTTGTAGGTGGATCATCAGTTTTAGAGCTAAAATTAGCATGTTTAAAGTGATTTTCACGCTTCCAGGGGCCCTAAACACAACATCTGTGGAATGGTTAAAAGTGCATGAAAATGGCCAATTTACTCACTCTGACGTCTCAAAAAGTGTTTCTTCACCACGGGAAGTGAATTAAATGCCATTTGGAGGCATTTAATGTTCAAGCAAAAACGGCTGATTTTTGACAAAAGAGATAACACTCCCCCATTACGTCATGCTTCAGAAAGGTGAAAAATGGTCCGTTTTCAAATGTTTTATTTTTGCACGTCATTTCACATTTGTAGGAAAATCATCAGTTTTAGAGCTAAAATTAGCATGTTTAACCCCTTCAGTGCTAATGACAAGGTTAACTCGTCATGGAGTTTCCATTGATTTCAATGGAAAGTCAATGGAGGTCCATGAACACCCTTAGCAGCCAAGTGGTTAAAGTGATTTTAAGGCTTCCAGGGGCCCGGGAAGTGAATTAAATACCATTTGGAGGCATTTAATATTCAAGCAAAAACAGCAGATTTTTGACAAAAGAGATAACACCCCCCCCATTACGTCATGCTTCAGAAAGGTGCAAAATGGTCCGTTTTCAAATGTTTTATTTTTGAACGTCAGTTCACATTTGTAGGTGGATCATCAGTTTTAGAGCCAAAATTAGCATGATTAATGTGATTTTCATGCTTCCAGGGGCCCTAAACACAACATTTGTGCAATGGGTAAAAGTGCATGAAAATGGCCAATTTACTCACTCTGAGGTCTCAAAAAGTGTTTCTTCACCACGGGAAGTGAATTAAATGCCATTTGGAGGCATTAATGTTCAAGCAAAAACGGCTGATTTTTGACAAAAGAGATAACACTCCCCCATTACGTCATGCTTCAGAAAGGTGAAAAATGGTCCGTTTTCAAATGTTTTATTTTTGCACGTCAGTTCACATTTGTAGGAAAATCATCAGTTTTAGAGCTAAAATTAGCATGTTTATAGTGATTTTAAGGCTTCCAGGGGCCCGGGAAGTGAATTAAAAACCATTTGGAGGCATTTCATGTTCAAGCAAAAACAGCAGATTTTTGACTAAAGAGATAACACCCCCCCATTACGTCATGCTTCAGAAAGGTGCAAAATGGTCCTTTTTCAAATGTTTTATTTTTGAACGTCAGTTCACATTTGTAGGTGGATCATCAGTTTTAGAGCTAAAATTAGCATGTTTAAAGTGATTTTCATGCTTCCAGGGGCCCTAAACACAACATTTGTGGAATGGTTAAAAGTGCATGAAAATGGCCAATTTACTCACTCTGAGGTCTCAAAAAGTGTTTCTTCACCCCGGGAAGTGAATAAAATACCATTTGGAGGCATTTAATGTTCAAGCAAAATCGGCTGATTTTTGATAAAAGAGATAACACCCCCCCATTACGTCATGCTTCAGAAAGGTGCAAAATGGTCCAGTTTCAAATATTTTATTTTTGAACATCAGTTCACATTTGTAGGTGGATCATCAGTTTTAGAGCTAAAATTAGCATGTTTAAAGTGATTTTCACGCTTCCAGGGGCCCTAAACACAACATCTGTGGAATGGTTAAAAGTGCATGAAAATGGCCAATTTACTCACTCTGACGTCTCAAAAAGTGTTTCTTCACCACGGGAAGTGAATTAAATGCCATTTGGAGGCATTTAATGTTCAAGCAAAAACGGCTGATTTTTGACAAAAGAGATAACACTCCCCCATTACGTCATGCTTCAGAAAGGTGAAAAATGGTCCGTTTTCAAATGTTTTATTTTTGAACGTCAGTTCACATTTGTAGATGGATCATCAGTTTTAGAGCTAAAATTAGCATGTTTAAAGTGATTTTCATGCTTCCAGGGGCCCTAAACACAACATTTGTGAAATGGTTAAAAGTGCATGAAAATGGCCAATTTACTCACTTTGAGGTTTCAAAAAGTGTTTCATCACACCGGGAAGTGAATTAAATACCATTTGGAGGCATTTAATGTTCAAGCAAAAACGGCTGATTTTTGATAAAAGAGATAACACCCCCCCATTACGTCATGCTTCAGAAAGGTGCAAAATGGTCCAGTTTCAAATATTTTATTTTTGAACATCAGTTCACATTTGTAGGTGGATCATCAGTTTTAGAGCTAAAATTAGCATGTTTAAAGTGATTTTCACGCTTCCAGGGGCCCTTAACACAACATCTGTGGAATGGTTAAAAGTGCATGAAAATGGCCAATTTACTCACTCTGACGTCTCAAAAAGTGTTTCTTCACCACGGGAAGTGAATTAAATGCCATTTGGAGGCATTTAATGTTCAAGCAAAAACGGCTGATTTTTGATAAAAGAGATAACACCCCCCCCCCCCATTACGTCTTGCTTCAGAAAGGTGAAAAATTGTTCATTTTTAAATGTTTTATTTTTGAATGTCAGTTCACATTTGTAGGTAGATCATCAGTTTTAGAGCTAAAATTAGCATGTTTAAAGTGATTTTCATGCTTCCAGGGGCCCGGGAAGTGAATTAAAAACCATTTGGAGGCATTTAATGTTCAAGCAAAAACAGCAGATTTTTGACAAAAGAGATAACACCCCCCCCCATTACGTCATGCTTCAGAAAGGTGCAAAATGGTCCAGTTTCAAATATTTTATTTTTGAACGTCAGTTCACATTTGTAGGTGGATCATCAGTTTTAGAGCTAAAATTAGCATGTTTAAAGTGATTTTCATGCTTCCAGGGGCCCTAAACACAACATTTGTGGAATGGTTAAAAGTGCATGAAAATAGCCAATTTACTCACTCCGACGTCTCAAAAAGTGTTTCTTCACCACGGGAAGTGAATTAAATGCCATTTGGAGGCATTTAATGTTCAAGCAAAAACGGCTGATTTTTGACAAAAGAGATAACACTCCCCCATTACGTCATGCTTCAGAAAGGTGAAAAATGGTACGTTTTCAAATGTTTTATTTTTGCACGTCAGTTCACATTTGTAGGAAAATCATCAGTTTTAGAGCTAAAATTAGCATGTTTAAAGTGATTTTAAGGCTTCCAGGGACCCGGGAAGTGAAATAAAAACCATTTGGAGGCATTTAATGTTCAAGCAAAAACAGCTGATTTTTGACAAAAGAGATAACACCCCCCCATTACGTCATGCTTCAGAAAGGTGAAAAATGGTCCGTTTTCAAATGTTTTATTTTTGAACGTCAGTTCACATTTGTAGGTGGATCATCAGTTTTAGAGCTAAAATTAGCATGTTTAAAGTGATTTTCATGCTTCCAGGGGCACTAAACACAACATTTGTGAAATGGTTAAAAGTGCATGAAAATGGCCAATTTACTCACTTTGAGGTCTCAAAAAGTGTTTCATCACACCGGGAAGTGAATGAAATACCATTTGGAGGCATTTAATGTTCAAGCAAAAACGGCTGATTTTTGACAAAAGAGATAACACCCCCCCATTACGTCATGCTTCAGAAAGGTGCAAAATGGTCCTTTTTCAAATGTTTTATTTTTTAACGTCAGTTCACATTTGTAGGTAGATCATCAGTTTTAGAGCAAAAATTGGCATGTTTAAAGTGATTTTCATGCTTTCAGGGGCCCGGGAAGTGAATTAAAAACCATTTGGAGGCATTTCATGTTCAAGCAAAACCAGCTGATTTTTGACAAAAGAGATAACACCCCCCCATTACGCCATGCTTCAGAAAGGTGCAAAATGGTCCAGTTTCAAATATTTTATTTTTGAACATCAGTTCACATTTGTAGGTGGATCATCAGTTTTAGAGCTAAAATTAGCATGTTTAAAGTGATTTTCACGCTTCCAGGGGCCCTAAACACAACATCTGTGGAATGGTTAAAAGTGCATGAAAATGGCCAATTTACTCACTCTGACGTCTCAAAAAGTGTTTCTTCACCACGGGAAGTGAATTAAATGCCATTTGGAGGCATTTCATGTTCAAGCAAAACCAGCTGATTTTTGACAAAAGAGATAACACCCCCCCATTACGTCATGCTTCAGAAAGGTAAAAAATGGTCCGTTTTCAAATGTTTTATTTTTGAACGTCAGTTCACATTTGTAGGTGGATCATCAGTTTTAGAGCTAAAATTAGCTTGTTTAAAGTGATTTTCATGCTTCCAGGGGCCCTAAACACAACATTTGTGGAATGGTTAAAAGTGCATGAAAATGGCCAATTTACTCACTCTGAGGTCTCAAAAAGTGTTTCTTCACCCCGGGAAGTGAATAAAATACCATTTGGAGGCATTTAGTGTTCAAGCAAAAACTGCTGATTTTTTACAAAAGAGATAACACCCCCATTACGTCATGCTTCAGAAAGGTGAAAAATGGCCGTTTTCAAATGTTTTATTTTTTAACGTCAGTTCACATTTGTAGGTAGATCATCAGTTTTAGAGCAAAAATTAGCATGTTTAAAGTGATTTTCATGCTTTCAGGGGCCCGGAAAGTGAATTAAAAATCATTTGGAGGCATTTAATGTTCAAGCAAAAACAGCTGATTTTTGTTAAAAGAGATAACACCCCCCATTACGTCATGCTTCAGAAAGGTGAAAAATGGTCCGTTTTCAAATGTTTTATTTTTGAACGTCATTTCACATTTGTAGGTGGATTTTCAGTTTTAGAGCTAAAATTAGCATGTTTAAAGTGATTTTCATGCTTCCAGGGGCCCTAAACACAACATTTGTGGAATGGTTAAAAGTGCATGAAAATGGCCAATTTACTCACTATGAGGTCTAAAAAGTGTTTCTTCACCCCGGGAAGTGAATTAAATGCCATTTGGAGGCATTTAATGTTCAAGCAAAAACGGCTGATTTTTGACAATAGAGATAACACCCCCCCATTACGTCTTGCTTCAGAAAGGTGAAAAATGGTCCATTTTTAAATGTTTTATTTTTGAATGTCAGTTCACATTTGTAGGTAGATCATCAGTTTTAGATCTAAAATTAGCATGTTTAAAGTGATTTTCATGCTTCCAGGGGCCCGTGAAGTGAATTAAAAACCATTTGGAGGCATTTAATGTTCAAGCAAAAACAGCAGATTTTTGACAAAAGAGATAACACCCCCCATTACGTCATGCTTCAGAAAGGTGCAAAATGGTCCAGTTTCAAATATTTTATTTTTGAACATCAGTTCACATTTGTAGGTGGATCATCAGTTTTAGAGCTAAAATTAGCATGTTTAAAGTTATTTTCATGCTTCCAGGGGCCCTAAACACAACATCTGTGGAATGGTTAAAAGTGCATTTAAATGGCCAATTTACTCACTCTGACGTCTCAAAAAGTGTTTCTTCACCACGGGAAGTGAATTAAATGCCATTTGGAGGCATTAATGTTCAAGCAAAAACGGCTGATTTTTGACAAAAGAGATAACACCCCCCCATTACGTCATGCTTCAGAAAGGTGCAAAATGGTCCAGTTTCAAATATTTTATTTTTGAACATCAGTTCACATTTGTAGGTGGATCATCAGTTTTAGAGCTAAAATTAGCATGTTTAAAGTGATTTTCACGCTTCCAGGGGCCCTTAACACAACATCTGTGGAATGGTTAAAAGTGCATGAAAATGGCCAATTTACTCACTCTGACGTCTCAAAAAGTGTTTCTTCACCACGGGAAGTGAATTAAATGCCATTTGGAGGCATTTAATGTTCAAGCAAAAACGGCTGATTTTTGATAAAAGAGATAACACCCCCCCCCCCATTACGTCTTGCTTCAGAAAGGTTAAAAATTGTTCATTTTTAAATGTTTTATTTTTGAATGTCAGTTCACATTTGTAGGTAGATCATCAGTTTTAGAGCTAAAATTAGCATGTTTAAAGTGATTTTCATGCTTCCAGGGGCCCGGGAAGTGAATTAAAAACCATTTGGAGGCATTTAATGTTCAAGCAAAAACAGCAGATTTTTGACTAAAGAGATAACACCCCCCCATTACGTCATGCTTCAGAAAGGTGCAAAATGGTCCTTTTTCAAATGTTTTATTTTTGAACGTCAGTTCACATTTGTAGGTGGATCATCAGTTTTAGAGCTAAAATTAGCATGTTTAAAGTGATTTTCATGCTTCCAGGGGCCCTAAACACAACATTTGTGGAATGGTTAAAAGTGCATGAAAATGGCCAATTTACTCACTCTGAGGTCTCAAAAAGTGTTTCTTCACCCCGGGAAGTGAATAAAATACCATTTGGAGGCATTTAATGTTAAAGCAAAAACGGCTGATTTTTGACAAAAGAAATAACACCCCCATTACGTCATGCTTCAGAAAGGTGAAAAATGGCCGTTTTCAAATGTTTTATTTTTTAACGTCAGTTCACATTTGTAGGTAGATCATCAGTTTTAGAGCAAAAATTAGCATGTTTAAAGTGATTTTCATGCTTTCAGGGGCCCGGGAAGTGAATTAAAAACCATTTGGAGGGATTTCATGTTCAAGCAAAACCAGCTGATTTTTGACAAAAGAGATAACACCCCCCCATTACGTCATGCTTCAGAAAGGTGAAAAATGGTCCGTTTTCAAATGTTTTATTTTTGAACGTCAGTTCACATTTATAGATGGATCATCAGTTTTAGAGCTAAAATTAGCATGTTTAAAGTGATTTTCATGCTTCCAGGGGCCCTAAACACAACATTTGTGAAATGGTTAAAAGTGCATGAAAATGGCCAATTTACTCACTTTGAGGTTTCAAAAAGTGTTTCATCACACCGGGAAGTGAATTAAATACCATTTGGAGGCATTTAATGTTCAAGCAAAAATGGCTGATTTTTGATAAAAGAGATAACACCCCCCCATTACGTCATGCTTCAGAAAGGTGCAAAATGGTCCAGTTTCAAATATTTTATTTTTGAACATCAGTTCACATTTGTAGGTGGATCATCAGTTTTAGAGCTAAAATTAGCATGTTTAAAGTGATTTTCACGCTTCCAGGGGCCCTAAACACAACATCTGTGGAATGGTTAAAAGTGCATGAAAATGGCCAATTTACTCACTCTGACGTCTCAAAAAGTGTTTCTTCACCACGGGAAGTGAATTAAATGCCATTTGGAGGCATTTAATGTTCAAGCAAAAACGGCTGATTTTTGACAAAAGAGATAACACTCCCCCATTACGTCATGCTTCAGAAAGGTGAAAAATGGTCCGTTTTCAAATGTTTTATTTTTGCACGTCATTTCACATTTGTAGGAAAATCATCAGTTTTAGAGCTAAAATCAGCATGTTTAAAGTGATTTTAAGGCTTCCAGGGGCCCGGGAAGTGAATTAAATACCATTTGGAGGCATTTAATATTCAAGCAAAAACAGCAGATTTTTGACAAAAGAGATAACACCCCCCCATTACGTCATGCTTCAGAAAGGTGCAAAATGGTCCGTTTTCAAATGTTTTATTTTTGAACGTCAGTTCATATTTGTAGGTGGATCATCAGTTTTAGAGCCAAAATTAGCATGATTAAAGTGATTTTCATGATTCCAGGGGCCCTAAACACAACATTTGTGCAATGGTTAAAAGTGCATGAAAATGGCCAATTTACTCACTCTGAGGTCTCAAAAAGTGTTTCTTCACCCCGGGAAGTGAATTAAATGCCATTTGGAGGCATTTAATGTTCAAGCAAAAACGGCTGATTGTTGACAAAAGAGATAACACTCCCCCATTACGTCATGCTTCAGAAAGGTGAAAAATGGTCCGTTTTCAAATGTTTTATTTTTGAACGTCAGTTCACATTTGTAGGTGGATCATCAGTTTTAGAGCTAAAATTAGCATGTTTAAAGTGATTTTCATGCTTCCAGGGGCCCTAAACACAACATTTGTGGAATGGTAAAAGTGCATGAAAATGGCCAATTTACTCACTCTGAGGTCTCAAAAAGTGTTTCTTCACCCCGGGAAGTAAATTAAATACCATTTGGAGGCATTTAATGTTCAAGCAACGGCTGATTTTTGACAAAAGAGATAACACCCCCCCATTACGTCATGCTTCAGAAAGGTGAAAAATGGTCCGCTTTCAAATGTTTTATTTTTGAACGTCAGTTCACATTTGTAGGTAGATCATCAGTTTTAGAGCTAAAATTAGCATGTTTAAAGTGATTTTCATGCTTCCAGGGGCCCTAAACACAACATTTGTGAAATGGTTAACAGTGCATGAAAATGGCCAATTTACTCACTCTGAGGTCTCAAAAAGTGTTTCTTCACACCGGGAAGTGAATTAAATACCATTTGGAGGCATTTAATGTTCAAGCAAAAACGGCTGATTTTTGATAAAAGAGATAACACCCCCCCCCATTACGTCTTGCTTCAGAAAGGTGAAAAATGGTCCATTTTTAAATGTTTTATTTTTGAATGTCAGTTCACATTTGTAGGTAGATCATCAGTTTTAGAGCTAAAATTAGCATGTTTAAAGTGATTTTCATGCTTCCAGGGGCCCGGGAAGTGAATTAAAAACCATTTGGAGGCATTTAATGTTCAAGCAAAAACAGCAGATTTTTGACAAAAGAGATAACACCCCCCCCATTACGTCATGCTTCAGAAAGGTGCAAAATGGTCCAGTTTCAAATATTTTATTTTTGAACGTCAGTTCACATTTGTAGGTGGATCATCAGTTTTAGAGCTAAAATTAGCATGTTTAAAGTGATTTTCATGCTTCCAGGGGCCCTAAACACAACATTTGTGGAATGGTTAAAAGTGCATGAAAATAGCCAATTTACTCACTCTGACGTCTCAAAAAGTGTTTCTTCACCACGGGAAGTGAATTAAATGCCATTTGGAGGCATTTAATGTTCAAGCAAAAACGGCTGATTTTTGACAAAAGAGATAACACTCCCCCATTACGTCATGCTTCAGAAAGGTGAAAAATGGTACGTTTTCAAATGTTTTATTTTTGCACGTCAGTTCACATTTGTAGGAAAATCATCAGTTTTAGAGCTAAAATTAGCATGTTTAAAGTGATTTTAAGGCTTCCAGGGACCCGGGAAGTGAAATAAAAACCATTTGGAGGCATTTAATGTTCAAGCAAAAACAGCTGATTTTTGACAAAAGAGATAACACCCCCCCATTACGTCATGCTTCAGAAAGGTGAAAAATGGTCCGTTTTCAAATGTTTTATTTTTGAACGTCAGTTCACATTTGTAGGTGGATCATCAGTTTTAGAGCTAAAATTAGCATGTTTAAAGTGATTTTCATGCTTCCAGGAGCACTAAACACAACATTTGTGGAATGGTTAAAAGTGCATGAAAATGGCCAATTTACTCACTCTGAGGTCTCAAAAAGTGTTTCTTCACCCCGGGAAGTGAATAAAATACCATTTGGAGGCATTTAGTGTTCAAGCAAAAACGGCTGATTTTTGACAAAAGAGATAACACCCCCATTACGTCATGCTTCAGAAAGGTGAAAAATGGTCCGTTTTCAAATGTTTTATTTTTGAACGTCAGTTCACATTTGTAGATGGATCATCAGTTTTAGAGCTAAAATTAGCATGTTTAAAGTGATTTTCATGCTTCCAGGGGCCCTAAACACAACATTTGTGAAATGGTTAAAAGTGCATGAAAATGGCCAATTTACTCACTTTGAGGTTTCAAAAAGTGTTTCATCACACCGGGAAGTGAATTAAATACCATTTGGAGGCATTTAATGTTCAAGCAAAAACGGCTGATTTTTGATAAAAGAGATAACACCCCCCCATTACGTCATGCTTCAGAAAGGTGCAAAATGGTCCAGTTTCAAATATTTTATTTTTGAACATCAGTTCACATTTGTAGGTGGATCATCAGTTTTAGAGCTAAAATTAGCATGTTTAAAGTGATTTTCACGCTTCCAGGGGCCCTAAACACAACATCTGTGGAATGGTTAAAAGTGCATGAAAATGGCCAATTTACTCACTCTGACGTCTCAAAAAGTGTTTCTTCACCACGGGAAGTGAATTAAATGCCATTTGGAGGCATTTAATGTTCAAGCAAAAACGGCTGATTTTTGACAAAAGAGATAACACTCCCCCATTACGTCATGCTTCAGAAAGGTGAAAAATGGTCCGTTTTCAAATGTTTTATTTTTGCACGTCATTTCACATTTGTAGGAAAATCATCAGTTTTAGAGCTAAAATTAGCATGTTTAAAGTGATTTTAAGGCTTCCAGGGGCCCGGGAAGTGAATTAAATACCATTTGGAGGCATTTAATATTCAAGCAAAAACAGCAGATTTTTGACAAAAGAGATAACACCCCCCCCATTACGTCATGCTTCAGAAAGGTGCAAAATGGTCCGTTTTCAAATGTTTTATTTTTGAACGTCAGTTCACATTTGTAGGTGGATCATCAGTTTTAGAGCCAAAATTAGCATGATTAAAGTGATTTTCATGCTTCCAGGGGCCCTAAACACAACATTTGTGCAATGGGTAAAAGTGCATGAAAATGGCCAATTTACTCACTCTGAGGTCTCAAAAAGTGTTTCTTCACCACGGGAAGTGAATTAAATGCCATTTGGAGGCATTAATGTTCAAGCAAAAACGGCTGATTTTTGACAAAAGAGATAACACTCCCCCATTACGTCATGCTTCAGAAAGGTGAAAAATGGTCCGTTTTCAAATGTTTTATTTTTGCACGTCAGTTCACATTTGTAGGAAAATCATCAGTTTTAGAGCTAAAATTAGCATGTTTAAAGTGATTTTAAGGCTTCCAGGGGCCCGGGAAGTGAATTAAAAACCATTTGGAGGCATTTCATGTTCAAGCAAAAACAGCAGATTTTTGACTAAAGAGATAACACCCCCCCATTACGTCATGCTTCAGAAAGGTGCAAAATGGTCCTTTTTCAAATGTTTTATTTTTGAACGTCAGTTCACATTTGTAGGTGGATCATCAGTTTTAGAGCTAAAATTAGCATGTTTAAAGTGATTTTCATGCTTCCAGGGGCCCTAAACACAACATTTGTGGAATGGTTAAAAGTGCATGAAAATGGCCAATTTACTCACTCTGAGGTCTCAAAAAGTGTTTCTTCACCCCGGGAAGTGAATAAAATACCATTTGGAGGCATTTAATGTTCAAGCAAAAACGGCTGATTTTTGATAAAAGAGATAACACCCCCCCATTACGTCATGCTTCAGAAAGGTGCAAAATGGTCCAGTTTCAAATATTTTATTTTTGAACATCAGTTCACATTTGTAGGTGGATCATCAGTTTTAGAGCTAAAATTAGCATGTTTAAAGTGATTTTCACGCTTCCAGGGGCCCTAAACACAACATCTGTGGAATGGTTAAAAGTGCATGAAAATGGCCAATTTACTCACTCTGACGTCTCAAAAAGTGTTTCTTCACCACGGGAAGTGAATTAAATGCCATTTGGAGGCATTTAATGTTCAAGCAAAAACGGCTGATTTTTGACAAAAGAGATAACACTCCCCCATTACGTCATGCTTCAGAAAGGTGAAAAATGGTCCGTTTTCAAATGTTTTATTTTTGAACGTCAGTTCACATTTGTAGATGGATCATCAGTTTTAGAGCTAAAATTAGCATGTTTAAAGTGATTTTCATGCTTCCAGGGGCCCTAAACACAACATTTGTGAAATGGTTAAAAGTGCATGAAAATGGCCAATTTACTCACTTTGAGGTTTCAAAAAGTGTTTCATCACACCGGGAAGTGAATTAAATACCATTTGGAGGCATTTAATGTTCAAGCAAAAACGGCTGATTTTTGATAAAAGAGATAACACCCCCCATTACGTCATGCTTCAGAAAGGTGCAAAATGGTCCAGTTTCAAATATTTTATTTTTGAACATCAGTTCACATTTGTAGGTGGATCATCAGTTTTAGAGCTAAAATTAGCATGTTTAAAGTGATTTTCACGCTTCCAGGGGCCCTAAACACAACATCTGTGGAATGGTTAAAAGTGCATGAAAATGGCCAATTTACTCACTCTGACGTCTCAAAAAGTGTTTCTTCACCACGGGAAGTGAATTAAATGCCATTTGGAGGCATTTAATGTTCAAGCAAAAACGGCTGATTTTTGACAAAAGAGATAACACTCCCCCATTACGTCATGCTTCAGAAAGGTGAAAAATGGTCCGTTTTCAAATGTTTTATTTTTGCACGTCATTTCACATTTGTAGGAAAATCATCAGTTTTAGAGCTAAAATTAGCATGTTTAAAGTGATTTTAAGGCTTCCAGGGGCCCGGGAAGTGAATTAAATACCATTTGGAGGCATTTAATATTCAAGCAAAAACAGCAGATTTTTGACAAAAGAGATAACACCCCCCCATTACGTCATGCTTCAGAAAGGTGCAAAATGGTCCGTTTTCAAATGTTTTATTTTTGAACGTCAGTTCACATTTGTAGGTGGATCATCAGTTTTAGAGCCAAAATTAGCATGATTAAAGTGATTTTCATGCTTCCAGGGGCCCTAAACACAACATTTGTGCAATGGGTAAAAGTGCATGAAAATGGCCAATTTACTCACTCTGGGGTCTCAAAAAGTGTTTCTTCACCACGGGAAGTGAATTAAATGCCATTTGGAGGCATTAATGTTCAAGCAAAAACGGCTGATTTTTTACAAAAGAGATAACACTCCCCCATTACGTCATGCTTCAGAAAGGTGAAAAATGGTCCGTTTTCAAATGTTTTATTTTTGCACGTCAGTTCACATTTGTAGGAAAATCATCAGTTTTAGAGCTAAAATTAGCATGTTTAAAGTGATTTTAAGGCTTCCAGGGGCCCGGGAAGTGAATTAAAAACCATTTGGAGGCATTTCATGTTCAAGCAAAAACAGCAGATTTTTGACTAAAGAGATAACACCCCCCCATTACGTCATGCTTCAGAAAGGTGCAAAATGGTCCTTTTTCAAATGTTTTATTTTTGAACGTCAGTTCACATTTGTAGGTGGATCATCAGTTTTAGATCTAAAATTAGCATGTTTAAAGTGATTTTCATGCTTCCAGGGGCCCTAAACACAACATTTGTGGAATGGTTAAAAGTGCATGAAAATGGCCAATTTACTCACTCTGAGGTCTCAAAAAGTGTTTCTTCACCCCGGGAAGTGAATAAAATACCATTTGGAGGCATTTAATGTTCAAGCAAAAACGGCTGATTTTTGATAAAAGAGATAACACCCCCCCATTACGTCATGCTTCAGAAAGGTGCAAAATGGTCCAGTTTCAAATATTTTATTTTTGAACATCAGTTCACATTTGTAGGTGGATCATCAGTTTTAGAGCTAAAATTAGCATGTTTAAAGTGATTTTCACGCTTCCAGGGGCCCTAAACACAACATCTGTGGAATGGTTAAAAGTGCATGAAAATGGCCAATTTACTCACTCTGACGTCTCAAAAAGTGTTTCTTCACCACGGGAAGTGAATTAAATGCCATTTGGAGGCATTTAATGTTCAAGCAAAAACGGCTGATTTTTGATAAAAGAGATAACACTCCCCCATTACGTCATGCTTCAGAAAGGTGAAAAATGGTCCGTTTTCAAATGTTTTATTTTTGAACGTCAGTTCACATTTGTAGGTGGATCATCAGTTTTAGAGCTAAAATTAGCATGTTTAAAGTGATTTTCATGCTTCCAGGGGCCCTAAACACAACATTTGTGGAATGGTAAAAGTGCATGAAAATGGCCAATTTACTCACTCTGAGGTCTCAAAAAGTGTTTCTTCACCCCGGGAAGTAAATTAAATACCATTTGGAGGCATTTAATGTTCAAGCAACGGCTGATTTTTGACAAAAGAGATAACACCCCCCCATTACGTCATGCTTCAGAAAGGTGAAAAATGGTCCGCTTTCAAATGTTTTATTTTTGAACGTCAGTTCACATTTGTAGGTAGATCATCAGTTTTAGAGCTAAAATTAGCATGTTTAAAGTGATTTTCATGCTTCCAGGGGCCCTAAACACAACATTTGTGAAATGGTTAACAGTGCATGAAAATGGCCAATTTACTCACTCTGAGGTCTCAAAAAGTGTTTCTTCACACCGGGAAGTGAATTAAATACCATTTGGAGGCATTTAATGTTCAAGCAAAAACGGCTGATTTTTGATAAAAGAGATAACACCCCCCCATTACGTCTTGCTTCAGAAAGGTGAAAAATGGTCCATTTTTAAATGTTTTATTTTTGAATGTCAGTTCACATTTGTAGGTAGATCATCAGTTTTAGAGCTAAAATTAGCATGTTTAAAGTGATTTTCATGCTTCCAGGGGCCCGGGAAGTGAATTAAAAACCATTTGGAGGCATTTCATGTTCAAGCAAAAACAGCAGATTTTTGACAAAAGAGATAACACCCCCCCCCCATTACGTCATGCTTCAGAAAGGTGCAAAATGGTCCAGTTTCAAATATTTTATTTTTGAACGTCAGTTCACATTTGTAGGTGGATCATCAGTTTTAGAGCTAAAATTAGCATGTTTAAAGTGATTTTCATGCTTCCAGGGGCCCTAAACACAACATTTGTGGAATGGTTAAAAGTGCATGAAAATAGCCAATTTACTCACTCTGAGGTCTCAAAAAGTGTTTCTTCACCCCGGGAAGTGAATAAAATACCATTTGGAGGCATTTAATGTTAAAGCAAAAACGGCTGATTTTTGACAAAAGAAATAACACCCCCATTACGTCATGCTTCAGAAAGGTGAAAAATGGCCGTTTTCAAATGTTTTATTTTTTAACGTCAGTTCACATTTGTAGGTAGATCATCAGTTTTAGAGCAAAAATTAGCATGTTTAAAGTGATTTTCATGCTTTCAGGGGCCCGGGAAGTGAATTAAAAACCATTTGGAGGGATTTCATGTTCAAGCAAAACCAGCTGATTTTTGACAAAAGAGATAACACCCCCCATTACGTCATGCTTCAGAAAGGTGAAAAATGGTCTGTTTTCAAATGTTTTATTTTTGAACGTCAGTTCACATTTATAGATGGATCATCAGTTTTAGAGCTAAAATTAGCATGTTTAAAGTGATTTTCATGCTTCCAGGGGCCCTAAACACAACATTTGTGAAATGGTTAAAAGTGCATGAAAATGGCCAATTTACTCACTTTGAGGTTTCAAAAAGTGTTTCATCACACCGGGAAGTGAATTAAATACCATTTGGAGGCATTTAATGTTCAAGCAAAAACGGCTGATTTTTGATAAAAGAGATAACACCCCCCCATTACGTCATGCTTCAGAAAGGTGCAAAATGGTCCAGTTTCAAATATTTTATTTTTGAACATCAGTTCACATTTGTAGGTGGATCATCAGTTTTAGAGCTAAAATTAGCATGTTTAAAGTGATTTTCACGCTTCCAGGGGCCCTAAACACAACATCTGTGGAATGGTTAAAAGTGCATGAAAATGGCCAATTTACTCACTCTGACGTCTCAAAAAGTGTTTCTTCACCACGGGAAGTGAATTAAATGCCATTTGGAGGCATTTAATGTTCAAGCAAAAACGGCTGATTTTTGACAAAAGAGATAACACTCCCCCATTACGTCATGCTTCAGAAAGGTGAAAAATGGTCCGTTTTCAAATGTTTTATTTTTGCACGTCATTTCACATTTGTAGGAAAATCATCAGTTTTAGAGCTAAAATTAGCATGTTTAAAGTGATTTTAAGGCTTCCAGGGGCCCGGGAAGTGAATTAAATACCATTTGGAGGCATTTAATATTCAAGCAAAAACAGCAGATTTTTGACAAAAGAGATAACACCCCCCCATTACGTCATGCTTCAGAAAGGTGCAAAATGGTCCGTTTTCAAATGTTTTATTTTTGAACGTCAGTTCACATTTGTAGGTGGATCATCAGTTTTAGAGCCAAAATTAGCATGATTAAAGTGATTTTCATGATTCCAGGGGCCCTAAACACAACATTTGTGCAATGGTTAAAAGTGCATGAAAATGGCCAATTTACTCACTCTGAGGTCTCAAAAAGTGTTTCTTCACCCCGGGAAGTGAATTAAATGCCATTTGGAGGCATTTAATGTTCAAGCAAAAACGGCTGATTTTTGACAAAAGAGATAACACTCCCCCATTACGTCATGCTTCAGAAAGGTGAAAAATGGTCCGTTTTCAAATGTTTTATTTTTGAACGTCAGTTCACATTTGTAGGTGGATCCTCAGTTTTAGAGCTAAAATTAGCATGTTTAAAGTGATTTTCATGCTTCCAGGGGCCCTAAACACAACATTTGTGGAATGGTAAAAGTGCATGAAAATGGCCAATTTACTCACTCTGAGGTCTCAAAAAGTGTTTCTTCACCCCGGGAAGTAAATTAAATACCATTTGGAGGCATTTAATGTTCAAGCAACGGCTGATTTTTGACAAAAGAGATAACACCCCCCCATTACGTCATGCTTCAGAAAGGTGAAAAATGGTCCGCTTTCAAATGTTTTATTTTTGAACGTCAGTTCACATTTGTAGGTAGATCATCAGTTTTAGAGCTAAAATTAGCATGTTTAAAGTGATTTTCATGCTTCCAGGGGCCCTAAACACAACATTTGTGAAATGGTTAACAGTGCATGAAAATGGCCAATTTACTCACTCTGAGGTCTCAAAAAGTGTTTCTTCACACCGGGAAGTGAATTAAATACCATTTGGAGGCATTTAATGTTCAAGCAAAAACGGCTGATTTTTGATAAAAGAGATAACACCCCCCCCCCCATTACGTCTTGCTTCAGAAAGGTGAAAAATGGTCCATTTTTAAATGTTTTATTTTTGAATGTCAGTTCACATTTGTAGGTAGATCATCAGTTTTAGAGCTAAAATTAGCATGTTTAAAGTGATTTTCATGCTTCCAGGGGCCCGGGAAGTGAATTAAAAACCATTTGGAGGCATTTAATGTTCAAGCAAAAACAGCAGATTTTTGACAAAAGAGATAACACCCCCCCCATTACGTCATGCTTCAGAAAGGTGCAAAATGGTCCAGTTTCAAATATTTTATTTTTGAACGTCAGTTCACATTTGTAGGTGGATCATCAGTTTTAGAGCTAAAATTAGCATGTTTAAAGTGATTTTCATGCTTCCAGGGGCCCTAAACACAACATTTGTGGAATGGTTAAAAGTGCATGAAAATAGCCAATTTACTCACTCTGACGTCTCAAAAAGTGTTTCTTCACCACGGGAAGTGAATTAAATGCAATTTGGAGGCATTTAATGTTCAAGCAAAAACGGCTGATTTTTGACAAAAGAGATAACACTCCCCCATTACGTCATGCTTCAGAAAGGTGAAAAATGGTACGTTTTCAAATGTTTTATTTTTGCACGTCAGTTCACATTTGTAGGAAAATCATCAGTTTTAGAGCTAAAATTAGCATGTTTAAAGTGATTTTAAGGCTTCCAAGGACCCGGGAAGTGAAATAAAAACCATTTGGAGGCATTTAATGTTCAAGCAAAAACAGCTGATTTTTGACAAAAGAGATAACACCCCCCCATTACGTCATGCTTCAGAAAGGTGAAAAATGGTCCGTTTTCAAATGTTTTATTTTTGAACGTCAGTTCACATTTGTAGGTGGATCATCAGTTTTAGAGCTAAAATTAGCATGTTTAAAGTGATTTTCATGCTTCCAGGGGCACTAAACACAACATTTGTGGAATGGTTAAAAGTGCATGAAAATGGCCAATTTACTCACTCTGAGGTCTCAAAAAGTGTTTCTTCACCCCGGGAAGTGAATAAAATACCATTTGGAGGCATTTAGTGTTCAAGCAAAAACGGCTGATTTTTGACAAAAGAGATAACACCCCCATTACGTCATGCTTCAGAAAGGTGAAAAATGGTCCGTTTTCAAATGTTTTATTTTTGAACGTCAGTTCACATTTGTAGATGGATCATCAGTTTTAGAGCTAAAATTAGCATGTTTAAAGTGATTTTCATGCTTCCAGGGGCCCTAAACACAACATTTGTGAAATGGTTAAAAGTGCATGAAAATGGCCAATTTACTCACTTTGAGGTTTCAAAAAGTGTTTCATCACACGGGAAGTGAATTAAATACCATTTGGAGGCATTTAATGTTCAAGCAAAAACGGCTGATTTTTGATAAAAGAGATAACACCCCCCCATTACGTCATGCTTCAGAAAGGTGCAAAATGGTCCAGTTTCAAATATTTTATTTTTGAACATCAGTTCACATTTGTAGGTGGATCATCAGTTTTAGAGCTAAAATTAGCATGTTTAAAGTGATTTTCACGCTTCCAGGGGCCCTAAACACAACATCTGTGGAATGGTTAAAAGTGCATGAAAATGGCCAATTTACTCACTCTGACGTCTCAAAAAGTGTTTCTTCACCACGGGAAGTGAATTAAATGCCATTTGGAGGCATTTAATGTTCAAGCAAAAACGGCTGATTTTTGACAAAAGAGATAACACTCCCCCATTACGTCATGCTTCAGAAAGGTGAAAAATGGTCCGTTTTCAAATGTTTTATTTTTGCACGTCATTTCACATTTGTAGGAAAATCATCAGTTTTAGAGCTAAAATTAGCATGTTTAACCCCTTCAGTGCTAATGACAAGGGTAACTCGTCATGGAGTTTCCATTGATTTCAATGGAAAGTCAATGGAGGTCCATGAACACCCTTAGCAGCCAAGTGGTTAAAGTGATTTTAAGGCTTCCAGGGGCCCGGGAAGTGAATTAAATACCATTTGGAGGCATTTAATATTCAAGCAAAAACAGCAGATTTTTGACAAAAGAGATAACACCCCCCCATTACGTCATGCTTCAGAAAGGTGCAAAATGGTCCGTTTTCAAATGTTTTATTTTTGAACGTCAGTTCACATTTGTAGGTGGATCATCAGTTTTAGAGCCAAAATTAGCATGATTAAAGTGATTTTCATGCTTCCAGGGGCCCTAAACACAACATTTGTGCAATGGGTAAAAGTGCATGAAAATGGCCAATGTACTCACTCTGAGGTCTCAAAAAGTGTTTCTTCACCACGGGAAGTGAATTAAATGCCATTTGGAGGCATTAATGTTCAAGCAAAAACGGCTGATTTTTGACAAAAGAGATAACACTCCCCCATTACGTCATGCTTCAGAAAGGTGAAAAATGGTCCGTTTTCAAATGTTTTATTTTTGCACGTCAGTTCACATTTGTAGGAAAATCATCAGTTTTAGAGCTAAAATTAGCATGTTTAAAGTGATTTTAAGGCTTCCAGGGGCCCGGGAAGTGAATTAAAAACCATTTGGAGGCATTTCATGTTCAAGCAAAAACAGCAGATTTTTGACTAAAGAGATAACACCCCCCCATTACGTCATGCTTCAGAAAGGTGCAAAATGGTCCTTTTTCAAATGTTTTATTTTTGAACGTCAGTTCACATTTGTAGGTGGATCATCAGTTTTAGAGCTAAAATTAGCATGTTTAAAGTGATTTTCATGCTTCCAGGGGCCCTAAACACAACATTTGTGAAATGGTTAAAAGTGCATGAAAATGGCCAATTTACTCACTCTGAGGTCTCAAAAAGTGTTTCTTCACCCCGGGAAGTGAATAAAATACCATTTGGAGGCATTTAATGTTCAAGCAAAAACGGCTGATTTTTGATAAAAGAGATAACACCCCCCCATTACGTCATGCTTCAGAAAGGTGCAAAATGGTCCAGTTTCAAATATTTTATTTTTGAACATCAGTTCACATTTGTAGGTGGATCATCAGTTTTAGAGCTAAAATTAGCATGTTTAAAGTGATTTTCACGCTTCCAGGGGCCCTAAACACAACATCTGTGGAATGGTTAAAAGTGCATGAAAATGGCCAATTTACTCACTCTGACGTCTCAAAAAGTGTTTCTTCACCACGGGAAGTGAATTAAATGCCATTTGGAGGCATTTAATGTTCAAGCAAAAACGGCTGATTTTTGACAAAAGAGATAACACTCCCCCATTACGTCATGCTTCAGAAAGGTGAAAAATGGTCCGTTTTCAAATGTTTTATTTTTGCACGTCATTTCACATTTGTAGGAAAATCATCAGTTTTAGAGCTAAAATTAGCATGTTTAAAGTGATTTTAAGGCTTCCAGGGGCCCGGGAAGTGAATTAAATACCATTTGGAGGCATTTAATATTCAAGCAAAAACAGCAGATTTTTGACAAAAGAGATAACACCCCCCCATTACGTCATGCTTCAGAAAGGTGCAAAATGGTCCGTTTTCAAATGTTTTATTTTTGAACGTCAGTTCACATTTGTAGGTGGATCATCAGTTTTAGAGCCAAAATTAGCATGATTAAAGTGATTTTCATGCTTCCAGGGGCCCTAAACACAACATTTGTGCAATGGGTAAAAGTGCATGAAAATGGCCAATTTACTCACTCTGGGGTCTCAAAAAGTGTTTCTTCACCACGGGAAGTGAATTAAATGCCATTTGGAGGCATTAATGTTCAAGCAAAAACGGCTGATTTTTGACAAAAGAGATAACACTCCCCCATTACGTCATGCTTCAGAAAGGTGAAAAATGGTCCGTTTTCAAATGTTTTATTTTTGCACGTCAGTTCACATTTGTAGGAAAATCATCAGTTTTAGAGCTAAAATTAGCATGTTTAAAGTGATTTTAAGGCTTCCAGGGGCCCGGGAAGTGAATTAAAAACCATTTGGAGGCATTTCATGTTCAAGCAAAAACAGCAGATTTTTGACTAAAGAGATAACACCCCCCCATTACGTCATGCTTCAGAAAGGTGCAAAATGGTCCTTTTTCAAATGTTTTATTTTTGAACGTCAGTTCACATTTGTAGGTGGATCATCAGTTTTAGAGCTAAAATTAGCATGTTTAAAGTGATTTTCATGCTTCCAGGGGCCCTAAACACAACATTTGTGGAATGGTTAAAAGTGCATGAAAATGGCCAATTTACTCACTCTGAGGTCTCAAAAAGTGTTTCTTCACCCCGGGAAGTGAATAAAATACCATTTGGAGGCATTTAATGTTCAAGCAAAAACGGCTGATTTTTGATAAAAGAGATAACACCCCCCCATTACGTCATGCTTCAGAAAGGTGCAAAATGGTCCAGTTTCAAATATTTTATTTTTGAACATCAGTTCACATTTGTAGGTGGATCATCAGTTTTAGAGCTAAAATTAGCATGTTTAAAGTGATTTTCACGCTTCCAGGGGCCCTAAACACAACATCTGTGGAATGGTTAAAAGTGCATGAAAATGGCCAATTTACTCACTCTGACGTCTCAAAAAGTGTTTCTTCACCACGGGAAGTGAATTAAATGCCATTTGGAGGCATTTAATGTTCAAGCAAAAACGGCTGATTTTTGATAAAAGAGATAACACTCCCCCATTACGTCATGCTTCAGAAAGGTGAAAAATGGTCCGTTTTCAAATGTTTTATTTTTGAACGTCAGTTCACATTTGTAGGTGGATCATCAGTTTTAGAGCTAAAATTAGCATGTTTAAAGTGATTTTCATGCTTCCAGGGGCCCTAAACACAACATTTGTGGAATGGTAAAAGTGCATGAAAATGGCCAATTTACTCACTCTGAGGTCTCAAAAAGTGTTTCTTCACCCCGGGAAGTAAATTAAATACCATTTGGAGGCATTTAATGTTCAAGCAACGGCTGATTTTTGACAAAAGAGATAACACCCCCCCATTACGTCATGCTTCAGAAAGGTGAAAAATGGTCCGCTTTCAAATGTTTTATTTTTGAACGTCAGTTCACATTTGTAGGTAGATCATCAGTTTTAGAGCTAAAATTAGCATGTTTAAAGTGATTTTCATGCTTCCAGGGGCCCTAAACACAACATTTGTGAAATGGTTAACAGTGCATGAAAATGGCCAATTTACTCACTCTGAGGTCTCAAAAAGTGTTTCTTCACACCGGGAAGTGAATTAAATACCATTTGGAGGCATTTAATGTTCAAGCAAAAACGGCTGATTTTTGATAAAAGAGATAACACCCCCCCCATTACGTCTTGCTTCAGAAAGGTGAAAAATGGTCCATTTTTAAATGTTTTATTTTTGAATGTCAGTTCACATTTGTAGGTAGATCATCAGTTTTAGAGCTAAAATTAGCATGTTTAAAGTGATTTTCATGCTTCCAGGGGCCCGGGAAGTGAATTAAAAACCATTTGGAGGCATTTCATGTTCAAGCAAAAACAGCAGATTTTTGACAAAAGAGATAACACCCCCCCCATTACGTCATGCTTCAGAAAGGTGCAAAATGGTCCAGTTTCAAATATTTTATTTTTGAACGTCAGTTCACATTTGTAGGTGGATCATCAGTTTTAGAGCTAAAATTAGCATGTTTAAAGTGATTTTCATGCTTCCAGGGGCCCTAAACACAACATTTGTGGAATGGTTAAAAGTGCATGAAAATAGCCAATTTACTCACTCTGACGTCTCAAAAAGTGTTTCTTCACCACGGGAAGTGAATTAAATGCCATTTGGAGGCATTTAATGTTCAAGCAAAAACGGCTGATTTTTGACAAAAGAGATAACACTCCCCCATTACGTCATGCTTCAGAAAGGTGAAAAATGGTACGTTTTCAAATGTTTTATTTTTGCACGTCAGTTCACATTTGTAGGAAAATCATCAGTTTTAGAGCTAAAATTAGCATGTTTAAAGTGATTTTAAGGCTTCCAGGGACCCGGGAAGTGAAATAAAAACCATTTGGAGGCATTTAATGTTCAAGCAAAAACAGCTGATTTTTGACAAAAGAGATAACACCCCCCCATTACGTCATGCTTCAGAAAG
This sequence comes from Lissotriton helveticus, assembly GCF_964261635.1. Lineage (NCBI taxonomy): Eukaryota > Metazoa > Chordata > Amphibia > Caudata > Salamandridae > Lissotriton > Lissotriton helveticus. The sequence continues at coordinate 1,272,035,790 of NC_136061.1, forward strand.
GTGAAAAATGGTCCGTTTTCAAATGTTTTATTTTTAAACGTCAGTTCACATTTGTAGGTGGATCATCAGTTTTAGAGCTAAAATTAGCATGTTTAAAGTGATTTTCATGCTTCCAGGGGCACTAAACACAACATTTGTGAAATGGTTAAAAGTGCATGAAAATGGCCAATTTACTCACTTTGAGGTCTCAAAAAGTGTTTCATCACACCGGGAAGTGAATGAAATACCATTTGGAGGCATTTAATGTTCAAGCATAAACGGCTGATTTTTGATAAAAGAGATAACACCCCCCCATTACGTCTTGCTTCAGAAAGGTGAAAAATGGTCCATTTTTAAATGTTTTATTTTTGAATGTCAGTTCACATTTGTAGATAGATCATCAGTTTTAGATCTAAAATTAGCATGTTTAAAGTGATTTTCATGCTTCCAGGGGCCCTAAACACAACATTTGTGGAATGGTTAAAAGTGCATGAAAATGGCCAATTTACTCACTCTGAGGTCTCAAAAAGTGTTTCTTCACCCCGGGAAGTGAATAAAATACCATTTGGAGGCATTTAATGTTAAAGCAAAAACGGCTGATTTTTGACAAAAGAAATAACACCCCCATTACGTCATGCTTCAGAAAGGTGAAAAATGGCCGTTTTCAAATGTTTTATTTTTTAACGTCAGTTCACATTTGTAGGTAGATCATCAGTTTTAGAGCAAAAATTAGCATGTTTAAAGTGATTTTCATGCTTTCAGGGGCCCGGGAAGTGAATTAAAAACCATTTGGAGGGATTTCATGTTCAAGCAAAACCAGCTGATTTTTGACAAAAGAGATAACACCCCCCATTACGTCATGCTTCAGAAAGGTGAAAAATGGTCCGTTTTCAAATGTTTTATTTTTGAACGTCAGTTCACATTTATAGATGGATCATCAGTTTTAGAGCTAAAATTAGCATGTTTAAAGTGATTTTCATGCTTCCAGGGGCCCTAAACACAACATTTGTGAAATGGTTAAAAGTGCATGAAAATGGCCAATTTACTCACTTTGAGGTTTCAAAAAGTGTTTCATCACACCGGGAAGTGAATTAAATACCATTTGGAGGCATTTAATGTTCAAGCAAAAACGGCTGATTTTTGATAAAAGAGATAACACCCCCCCATTACGTCATGCTTCAGAAAGGTGCAAAATGGTCCAGTTTCAAATATTTTATTTTTGAACATCAGTTCACATTTGTAGGTGGATCATCAGTTTTAGAGCTAAAATTAGCATGTTTAAAGTGATTTTCACGCTTCCAGGGGCCCTAAACACAACATCTGTGGAATGGTTAAAAGTGCATGAAAATGGCCAATTTACTCACTCTGACGTCTCAAAAAGTGTTTCTTCACCACGGGAAGTGAATTAAATGCCATTTGGAGGCATTTAATGTTCAAGCAAAAACGGCTGATTTTTGACAAAAGAGATAACACTCCCCCATTACGTCATGCTTCAGAAAGGTGAAAAATGGTCCGTTTTCAAATGTTTTATTTTTGAACGTCAGTTCACATTTGTAGGTGGATCATCAGTTTTAGAGCTAAAATTAGCATGTTTAAAGTGATTTTCATGCTTCCAGGGGCCCTAAACACAACATTTGTGGAATGGTAAAAGTGCATGAAAATGGCCAATTTACTCACTCTGAGGTCTCAAAAAGTGTTTCTTCACCCCGGGAAGTAAATTAAATACCATTTGGAGGCATTTAATGTTCAAGCAACGGCTGATTTTTGACAAAAGAGATAACACCCCCCCATTACGTCATGCTTCAGAAAGGTGAAAAATGGTCCGCTTTCAAATGTTTTATTTTTGAACGTCAGTTCACATTTGTAGGTAGATCATCAGTTTTAGAGCTAAAATTAGCATGTTTAAAGTGATTTTCATGCTTCCAGGGGCCCTAAACACAACATTTGTGAAATGGTTAACAGTGCATGAAAATGGCCAATTTACTCACTCTGAGGTCTCAAAAAGTGTTTCTTCACACCGGGAAGTGAATTAAATACCATTTGGAGGCATTTAATGTTCAAGCAAAAACGGCTGATTTTTGATAAAAGAGATAACACCCCCCCCCATTACGTCTTGCTTCAGAAAGGTGAAAAATGGTCCATTTTTAAATGTTTTATTTTTGAATGTCAGTTCACATTTGTAGGTAGATCATCAGTTTTAGAGCTAAAATTAGCATGTTTAAAGTGATTTTCATGCTTCCAGGGGCCCGGGAAGTGAATTAAAAACCATTTGGAGGCATTTAATGTTCAAGCAAAAACAGCAGATTTTTGACAAAAGAGATAACACCCCCCACATTACGTCATGCTTCAGAAAGGTGCAAAATGGTCCAGTTTCAAATATTTTATTTTTGAACGTCAGTTCACATTTGTAGGTGGATCATCAGTTTTAGAGCTAAAATTAGCATGTTTAAAGTGATTTTCATGCTTCCAGGGGCCCTAAACACAACATTTGTGGAATGGTTAAAAGTGCATGAAAATAGCCAATTTACTCACTCTGACGTCTCAAAAAGTGTTTCTTCACCACGGGAAGTGAATTAAATGCCATTTGGAGGCATTTAATGTTCAAGCAAAAACGGCTGATTTTTGACAAAAGAGATAACACTCCCCCATTACGTCATGCTTCAGAAAGGTGAAAAATGGTACGTTTTCAAATGTTTTATTTTTGCACGTCAGTTCATATTTGTAGGAAAATCATCAGTTTTAGAGCTAAAATTAGCATGTTTAAAGTGATTTTAAGGCTTCCAGGGACCCGGGAAGTGAAATAAAAACCATTTGGAGGCATTTAATGTTCAAGCAAAAACAGCTGATTTTTGACAAAAGAGATAACACCCCCCCATTACGTCATGCTTCAGAAAGGTGAAAAATGGTCCGTTTTCAAATGTTTTATTTTTGAACGTCAGTTCACATTTGTAGGTGGATCATCAGTTTTAGAGCTAAAATTAGCATGTTTAAAGTGATTTTCATGCTTCCAGGGGCACTAAACACAACATTTGTGGAATGGTTAAAAGTGCATGAAAATGGCCAATTTACTCACTCTGAGGTCTCAAAAAGTGTTTCTTCACCCCGGGAAGTGAATAAAATACCATTTGGAGGCATTTAGTGTTCAAGCAAAAACGGCTGATTTTTGACAAAAGAGATAACACCCCCATGACGTCATGCTTCAGAAAGGTGAAAAATGGTCCGTTTTCAAATGTTTTATTTTTGAACGTCAGTTCACATTTGTAGATGGATCATCAGTTTTAGAGCTAAAATTAGCATGTTTAAAGTGATTTTCATGCTTCCAGGGGCCCTAAACACAACATTTGTGAAATGGTTAAAAGTGCATGAAAATGGCCAATTTACTCACTTTGAGGTTTCAAAAAGTGTTTCATCACACCGGGAAGTGAATTAAATACCATTTGGAGGCATTTAATGTTCAAGCAAAAACGGCTGATTTTTGATAAAAGAGATAACACCCCCCCATTACGTCATGCTTCAGAAAGGTGCAAAATGGTCCAGTTTCAAATATTTTATTTTTGAACATCAGTTCACATTTGTAGGTGGATCATCAGTTTTAGAGCTAAAATTAGCATGTTTAAAGTGATTTTCACGCTTCCAGGGGCCCTAAACACAACATCTGTGGAATGGTTAAAAGTGCATGAAAATGGCCAATTTACTCACTCTGACGTCTCAAAAAGTGTTTCTTCACCACGGGAAGTGAATTAAATGCCATTTGGAGGCATTTAATGTTCAAGCAAAAACGGCTGATTTTTGACAAAAGAGATAACACTCCCCCATTACGTCATGCTTCAGAAAGGTGAAAAATGGTCCGTTTTCAAATGTTTTATTTTTGCACGTCATTTCACATTTGTAGGAAAATCATCAGTTTTAGGGCTAAAATTAGCATGTTTAACCCCTTCAGTGCTAATGACAAGGGTAACTCGTCATGGAGTTTCCATTGATTTCAATGGAAAGTCAATGGAGGTCCATGAACACCCTTAGCAGCCAAGTGGTTAAAGTGATTTTAAGGCTTCCAGGGGCCCGGGAAGTGAATTAAATACCATTTGGAGGCATTTAATATTCAAGCAAAAACAGCAGATTTTTGACAAAAGAGATAACACCCCCCCATTACGTCATGCTTCAGAAAGGTGCAAAATGGTCCGTTTTCAAATGTTTTATTTTTGAACGTCAGTTCACATTTGTAGGTGGATCATCAGTTTTAGAGCCAAAATTAGCATGATTAAAGTGATTTTCATGCTTCCAGGGGCCCTAAACACAACATTTGTGCAATGGGTAAAAGTGCATGAAAATGGCCAATGTACTCACTCTGAGGTCTCAAAAAGTGTTTCTTCACCACGGGAAGTGAATTAAATGCCATTTGGAGGCATTAATGTTCAAGCAAAAACGGCTGATTTTTGACAAAAGAGATAACACTCCCCCATTACGTCATGCTTCAGAAAGGTGAAAAATGGTCCGTTTTCAAATGTTTTATTTTTGCACGTCAGTTCACATTTGTAGGAAAATCATCAGTTTTAGAGCTAAAATTAGCATGTTTAAAGTGATTTTAAGGCTTCCAGGGGCCCGGGAAGTGAATTAAAAACCATTTGGAGGCATTTCATGTTCAAGCAAAAACAGCAGATTTTTGACTAAAGAGATAACACCCCCCCATTACGTCATGCTTCAGAAAGGTGCAAAATGGTCCTTTTTCAAATGTTTTATTTTTGAACGTCAGTTCACATTTGTAGGTGGATCATCAGTTTTAGAGCTAAAATTAGCATGTTTAAAGTGATTTTCATGCTTCCAGGGGCCCTAAACACAACATTTGTGGAATGGTTAAAAGTGCATGAAAATGGCCAATTTACTCACTCTGAGGTCTCAAAAAGTGTTTCTTCACCCCGGGAAGTGAATAAAATACCATTTGGAGGCATTTAATGTTCAAGCAAAAACGGCTGATTTTTGATAAAAGAGATAACACCCCCCCATTACGTCATGCTTCAGAAAGGTGCAAAATGGTCCAGTTTCAAATATTTTATTTTTGAACATCAGTTCACATTTGTAGGTGGATCATCAGTTTTAGAGCTAAAATTAGCATGTTTAAAGTGATTTTCACGCTTCCAGGGGCCCTAAACACAACATCTGTGGAATGGTTAAAAGTGCATGAAAATGGCCAATTTACTCACTCTGACGTCTCAGTGTTTCTTCACCACGGGAAGTGAATTAAATGCCATTTGGAGGCATTTAATGTTCAAGCAAAAACGGCTGATTTTTGACAAAAGAGATAACACTCCCCCATTACGTCATGCTTCAGAAAGGTGAAAAATGGTCCGTTTTCAAATGTTTTATTTTTGAACGTCAGTTCACATTTGTAGATGGATCATCAGTTTTAGAGCTAAAATTAGCATGTTTAAAGTGATTTTCATGCTTCCAGGGGCCCTAAACACAACATTTGTGAAATGGTTAAAAGTGCATGAAAATGGCCAATTTACTCACTTTGAGGTTTCAAAAAGTGTTTCATCACACCGGGAAGTGAATTAAATACCATTTGGAGGCATTTAATGTTCAAGCAAAAACGGCTGATTTTTGATAAAAGAGATAACACCCCCCATTACGTCATGCTTCAGAAAGGTGCAAAATGGTCCAGTTTCAAATATTTTATTTTTGAACATCAGTTCACATTTGTAGGTGGATCATCAGTTTTAGAGCTAAAATTAGCATGTTTAAAGTGATTTTCACGCTTCCAGGGGCCCTAAACACAACATCTGTGGAATGGTTAAAAGTGCATGAAAATGGCCAATTTACTCACTCTGACGTCTCAAAAAGTGTTTCTTCACCACGGGAAGTGAATTAAATGCCATTTGGAGGCATTTAATGTTCAAGCAAAAACGGCTGATTTTTGACAAAAGAGATAACACTCCCCCATTACGTCATGCTTCAGAAAGGTGAAAAATGGTCCGTTTTCAAATGTTTTATTTTTGCACGTCATTTCACATTTGTAGGAAAATCATCAGTTTTAGAGCTAAAATTAGCATGTTTAAAGTGATTTTAAGGCTTCCAGGGGCCCGGGAAGTGAATTAAATACCATTTGGAGGCATTTAATATTCAAGCAAAAACAGCAGATTTTTGACAAAAGAGATAACACCCCCCCCATTACGTCATGCTTCAGAAAGGTGCAAAATGGTCCGTTTTCAAATGTTTTATTTTTGAACGTCAGTTCACATTTGTAGGTGGATCATCAGTTTTAGAGCCAAAATTAGCATGATTAAAGTGATTTTCATGCTTCCAGGGGCCCTAAACACAACATTTGTGCAATGGGTAAAAGTGCATGAAAATGGCCAATTTACTCACTCTGGGGTCTCAAAAAGTGTTTCTTCACCACGGGAAGTGAATTAAATGCCATTTGGAGGCATTAATGTTCAAGCAAAAACGGCTGATTTTTGACAAAAGAGATGACACTACCCCATTACGTCATGCTTCAGAAAGGTGAAAAATGGTCCGTTTTCAAATGTTTTATTTTTGCACGTCAGTTCACATTTGTAGGAAAATCATCAGTTTTAGAGCTAAAATTAGCATGTTTAAAGTGATTTTAAGGCTTCCAGGGGCCCGGGAAGTGAATTAAAAACCATTTGGAGGCATTTCATGTTCAAGCAAAAACAGCAGATTTTTGACTAAAGAGATAACACCCCCCCATTACGTCATGCTTCAGAAAGGTGCAAAATGGTCCTTTTTCAAATGTTTTATTTTTGAACGTCAGTTCACATTTGTAGGTGGATCATCAGTTTTAGAGCTAAAATTAGCATGTTTAAAGTGATTTTCATGCTTCCAGGGGCCCTAAACACAACATTTGTGGAATGGTTAAAAGTGCATGAAAATGGCCAATTTACTCACTCTGAGGTCTCAAAAAGTGTTTCTTCACCCCGGGAAGTGAATAAAATACCATTTGGAGGCATTTAATGTTCAAGCAAAAACGGCTGATTTTTGATAAAAGAGATAACACCCCCCCATTACGTCATGCTTCAGAAAGGTGCAAAATGGTCCAGTTTCAAATATTTTATTTTTGAACATCAGTTCACATTTGTAGGTGGATCATCAGTTTTAGAGCTAAAATTAGCATGTTTAAAGTGATTTTCACGCTTCCAGGGGCCCTAAACACAACATCTGTGGAATGGTTAAAAGTGCATGAAAATGGCCAATTTACTCACTCTGACGTCTCAAAAAGTGTTTCTTCACCACGGGAAGTGAATTAAATGCCATTTGGAGGCATTTAATGTTCAAGCAAAAACGGCTGATTTTTGATAAAAGAGATAACACTCCCCCATTACGTCATGCTTCAGAAAGGTGAAAAATGGTCCGTTTTCAAATGTTTTATTTTTGAACGTCAGTTCACATTTGTAGGTGGATCATCAGTTTTAGAGCTAAAATTAGCATGTTTAAAGTGATTTTCATGCTTCCAGGGGCCCTAAACACAACATTTGTGGAATGGTAAAAGTGCATGAAAATGGCCAATTTACTCACTCTGAGGTCTCAAAAAGTGTTTCTTCACCCCGGGAAGTAAATTAAATACCATTTGGAGGCATTTAATGTTCAAGCAACGGCTGATTTTTGACAAAAGAGATAACACCCCCCCATTACGTCATGCTTCAGAAAGGTGAAAAATGGTCCGCTTTCAAATGTTTTATTTTTGAACGTCAGTTCACATTTGTAGGTAGATCATCAGTTTTAGAGCTAAAATTAGCATGTTTAAAGTGATTTTCATGCTTCCAGGGGCCCTAAACACAACATTTGTGAAATGGTTAACAGTGCATGAAAATGGCCAATTTACTCACTCTGAGGTCTCAAAAAGTGTTTCTTCACACCGGGAAGTGAATTAAATACCATTTGGAGGCATTTAATGTTCAAGCAAAAACGGCTGATTTTTGATAAAAGAGATAACACCCCCCCATTACGTCTTGCTTCAGAAAGGTGAAAAATGGTCCATTTTTAAATGTTTTATTTTTGAATGTCAGTTCACATTTGTAGGTAGATCATCAGTTTTAGAGCTAAAATTAGCATGTTTAAAGTGATTTTCATGCTTCCAGGGGCCCGGGAAGTGAATTAAAAACCATTTGGAGGCATTTCATGTTCAAGCAAAAACAGCAGATTTTTGACAAAAGAGATAACACCCCCCCATTACGTCATGCTTCAGAAAGGTGCAAAATGGTCCAGTTTCAAATATTTTATTTTTGAACGTCAGTTCACATTTGTAGGTGGATCATCAGTTTTAGAGCTAAAATTAGCATGTTTAAAGTGATTTTCATGCTTCCAGGGGCCCTAAACACAACATTTGTGGAATGGTTAAAAGTGCATGAAAATAGCCAATTTACTCACTCTGACGTCTCAAAAAGTGTTTCTTCACCACGGGAAGTGAATTAAATGCCATTTGGAGGCATTTAATGTTCAAGCAAAAACGGCTGATTTTTGACAAAAGAGATAACACTCCCCCATTACGTCATGCTTCAGAAAGGTGAAAAATGGTACGTTTTCAAATGTTTTATTTTTGCACGTCAGTTCACATTTGTAGGAAAATCATCAGTTTTAGAGCTAAAATTAGCATGTTTAAAGTGATTTTAAGGCTTCCAGGGACCCGGGAAGTGAAATAAAAACCATTTGGAGGCATTTAATGTTCAAGCAAAAACAGCTGATTTTTGACAAAAGAGATAACACCCCCCCATTACGTCATGCTTCAGAAAGGTGAAAAATGGTCCGTTTTCAAATGTTTTATTTTTGAACGTCAGTTCACATTTGTAGGTGGATCATCAGTTTTAGAGCTAAAATTAGCATGTTTAAAGTGATTTTCATGCTTCCAGGGGCACTAAACACAACATTTGTGAAATGGTTAAAAGTGCATGAAAATGGCCAATTTACTCACTTTGAGGTCTCAAAAAGTGTTTCATCACACCGGGAAGTGAATGAAATACCATTTGGAGGCATTTAATGTTCAAGCAAAAACGGCTGATTTTTGATAAAAGAGATAACACCCCCCCATTACGTCTTGCTTCAGAAAGGTGAAAAATGGTCCATTTTTAAATGTTTTATTTTTGAATGTCAGTTCACATTTGTAGATAGATCATCAGTTTTAGATCTAAAATTAGCATGTTTAAAGTGATTTTCATGCTTCCAGGGGCCCTAAACACAACATTTGTGGAATGGTTAAAAGTGCATGAAAATGGCCAATTTACTCACTCTGAGGTCTCAAAAAGTGTTTCTTCACCCCGGGAAGTGAATAAAATACCATTTGGAGGCATTTAGTGTTCAAGCAAAAACGGCTGATTTTTGACAAAAGAGATAACACCCCCATTACGTCATGCTTCAGAAAGGTGAAAAATGGTCTGTTTTCAAATGTTTTATTTTTGAACGTCAGTTCACATTTGTAGATGGATCATCAGTTTTAGAGCTAAAATTAGCATGTTTAAAGTGATTTTCATGCTTCCAGGGGCCCTAAACACAACATTTGTGAAATGGTTAAAAGTGCATGAAAATGGCCAATTTACTCACTTTGAGGTTTCAAAAAGTGTTTCATCACACCGGGAAGTGAATTAAATACCATTTGGAGGCATTTAATGTTCAAGCAAAAACGGCTGATTTTTGATAAAAGAGATAACACCCCCCCATTACGTCATGCTTCAGAAAGGTGCAAAATGGTCCAGTTTCAAATATTTTATTTTTGAACATCAGTTCACATTTGTAGGTGGATCATCAGTTTTAGAGCTAAAATTAGCATGTTTAAAGTGATTTTCACGCTTCCAGGGGCCCTAAACACAACATCTGTGGAATGGTTAAAAGTGCATGAAAATGGCCAATTTACTCACTCTGACATCTCAAAAAGTGTTTCTTCACCACGGGAAGTGAATTAAATGCCATTTGGAGGCATTTAATGTTCAAGCAAAAACGGCTGATTTTTGACAAAAGAGATAACACTCCCCCATTACGTCATGCTTCAGAAAGATGAAAAATGGTCCGTTTTCAAATGTTTTATTTTTGCACGTCATTTCACATTTGTAGGAAAATCATCAGTTTTAGAGCTAAAATTAGCATGTTTAAAGTGATTTTAAGGCTTCCAGGGGCCCGGGAAGTGAATTAAATACCATTTGGAGGCATTTAATATTCAAGCAAAAACAGCAGATTTTTGACAAAAGAGATAACACCCCCCCATTACGTCATGCTTCAGAAAGGTGCAAAATGGTCCGTTTTCAAATGTTTTATTTTTGAACGTCAGTTCACATTTGTAGGTGGATCATCAGTTTTAGAGCCAAAATTAGCATGATTAAAGTGATTTTCATGCTTCCAGGGGCCCTAAACACAACATTTGTGCAATGGGTAAAAGTGCATGAAAATGGCCAATTTACTCACTCTGAGGTCTCAAAAAGTGTTTCTTTACCCCGGGAAGTGAATTAAATGCCATTTGGAGGCATTTAATGTTCAAGCAAAAACGGCTGATTTTTGACAAAAGAGATAACACTCCCCCATTACGTCATGCTTCAGAAAGGTGAAAAATGGTCCGTTTTCAAATGTTTTATTTTTGAACGTCAGTTCACATTTGTAGGTGGATCATCAGTTTTAGAGCTAAAATTAGCATGTTTAAAGTGATTTTCATGCTTCCAGGGGCCCTAAACACAACATTTGTGGAATGGTAAAAGTGCATGAAAATGGCCAATTTACTCACTCTGAGGTCTCAAAAAGTGTTTCTTCACCCCGGGAAGTGAATTAAATACCATTTGGAGGCATTTAATGTTCAAGCAACGGCTGATTTTTGACAAAAGAGATAACACCCCCCCATTACGTCATGCTTCAGAAAGGTGAAAAATGGTCCGCTTTCAAATGTTTTATTTTTGAACGTCAGTTCACATTTGTAGGTAGATCATCAGTTTTAGAGCTAAAATTAGCATGTTTAAAGTGATTTTCATGCTTCCAGGGGCCCTAAACACAACATTTGTGAAATGGTTAACAGTGCATGAAAATGGCCAATTTACTCACTCTGAGGTCTCAAAAAGTGTTTCTTCACACCGGGAAGTGAATTAAATACCATTTGGAGGCATTTAATGTTCAAGCAAAAACGGCTGATTTTTGATAAAAGAGATAACACCCCCCCCATTACGTCTTGCTTCAGAAAGGTGAAAAATGGTCCATTTTTAAATGTTTTATTTTTGAATGTCAGTTCACATTTGTAGGTAGATCATCAGTTTTAGAGCTAAAATTAGCATGTTTAAAGTGATTTTCATGCTTCCAGGGGCCCGGGAAGTGAATTAAAAACCATTTGGAGGCATTTAATGTTCAAGCAAAAACAGCAGATTTTTGACAAAAGAGATAACACCCCCCCCCCCATTACGTCATGCTTCAGAAAGGTGCAAAATGGTCCAGTTTCATATATTTTATTTTTGAACGTCAGTTCACATTTGTAGGTGGATCATCAGTTTTAGAGCTAAAATTAGCATGTTTAAAGTGATTTTCATGCTTCCAGGGGCCCTAAACACAACATTTGTGGAATGGTTAAAAGTGCATGAAAATAGCCAATTTACTCACTCTGACGTCTCAAAAAGTGTTTCTTCACCACGGGAAGTGAATTAAATGCCATTTGGAGGCATTTAATGTTCAAGCAAAAACGGCTGATTTTTGACAAAAGAGATAACACTCCCCCATTACGTCATGCTTCAGAAAGGTGAAAAATGGTACGTTTTCAAATGTTTTATTTTTGCACGTCAGTTCACATTTGTAGGAAAATCATCAGTTTTAGAGCTAAAATTAGCATGTTTAAAGTGATTTTAAGGCTTCCAGGGACCCGGGAAGTGAAATAAAAACCATTTGGAGGCATTTAATGTTCAAGCAAAAACAGCTGATTTTTGACAAAAGAGATAACACCCCCCCATTACGTCATGCTTCAGAAAGGTGAAAAATGGTCCGTTTTCAAATGTTTTATTTTTGAACGTCAGTTCACATTTGTAGGTGGATCATCAGTTTTAGAGCTAAAATTAGCATGTTTAAAGTGATTTTCATGCTTCCAGGGGCCCTAAACACAACATTTGTGAAATGGTTAAAAGTGCATGAAAATGGCCAATTTACTCACTTTGAGGTCTCAAAAAGTGTTTCATCACACCGGGAAGTGAATGAAATACCATTTGGAGGCATTTAATGTTCAAGCAAAAACGGCTGATTTTTGATAAAAGAGATAACACCCCCCCATTACGTCTTGCTTCAGAAAGGTGAAAAATGGTCCATTTTTAAATGTTTTATTTTTGAATGTCAGTTCACATTTGTAGGTAGATCATCAGTTTTAGATCTAAAATTAGCATGTTTAAAGTGATTTTCATGCTTCCAGGGGCCCGTGAAGTGAATTAAAAACCATTTGGAGGCATTTAATGTTCAAGCAAAAACAGCAGATTTTTGACAAAAGAGATAACACCCCCCCATTACGTCATGCTTCAGAAAGGTGCAAAATGGTCCGTTTTCAAATGTTTTATTTTTGAACATCAGTTCACATTTGTAGGTGGATCACCAGTTTTAGAGCTAAAATTAGCATGTTTAAAGTGATTTTCATGCTTCCAGGGGCCCTAAACACAACATTTGTGGAATGGTTAAAAGTGCAAGAAAATGGCCACTTTACTCACTCTGAGGTCTCAAAAAGTGTTTCTTCACCCCGGGAAGTGAATAAAATACCATTTGGAGGCATTTAGTGTTCAAGCAAAAACGGCTGATTTTTGACAAAAGAGATAACACCCCCATTACGTCATGCTTCAGAAAGGTGAAAAATGGCCGTTTTCAAATGTTTTATTTTTGAACGTCAGTTCACATTTGTAGATGGATCATCAGTTTTAGAGCTAAAATTAGCATGTTTAAAGTGATTTTCATGCTTCCACGGGCCCTAAACACAACATTTGTGAAATGGTTAAAAGTGCATGAAAATGGCCAATTTACTCACTTTGAGGTTTCAAAAAGTGTTTCATCACACCGGGAAGTGAATTACATACCATTTGGAGACATTTAATGTTCAAGCAAAAACGGCTGATTTTTGATAAAAGAGATAACACCCCCCCATTACGTCATGCTTCAGAAAGGTGCAAAATGGTCCAGTTTCAAATATTTTATTTTTGAACATCAGTTCACATTTGTAGGTGGATTATCAGTTTTAGAGCTAAAATTAGCATGTTTAAAGTGATTTTCACGCTTCCAGGGGCCCTAAACACAACATCTGTGGAATGGTTAAAAGTGCATGAAAATGGCCAATTTACTCACTCTGACGTCTCAAAAAGTGTTTCTTCACCACGGGAAGTGAATTAAATGCCATTTGGAGGCATTTAATGTTCAAGCAAAAACGGCTGATTTTTGACAAAAGAGATAACACTCCCCCATTACGTCATGCTTCAGAAAGGTGAAAAATGGTCCGTTTTCAAATGTTTTATTTTTGCACGTCATTTCACATTTGTAGGAAAATCATCAGTTTTAGAGCTAAAATTAGCATGTTTAAAGTGATTTTAAGGCTTCCAGGGGCCCGGGAAGTGAATTAAATACCATTTGGAGGCATTTAATATTCAAGCAAAAACAGCAGATTTTTGACAAAAGAGATAACCCCCCCCCATTACGTCATGCTTCAGAAAGGTGCAAAATGGTCCGTTTTCAAATGTTTTATTTTTGAACGTCAGTTCACATTTGTAGGTGGATCATCAGTTTTAGAGCCAAAATTAGCATGATTAAAGTGATTTTCATGCTTCCAGGGGCCCTAAACACAACATTTGTGGAATGGTAAAAGTGCATGAAAATGGCCAATTTACTCACTCTGAGGTCTCAAAAAGTGTTTCTTCACCCCGGGAAGTGAATTAAATACCATTTGGAGGCATTTAATGTTCAAGCAACGGCTGATTTTTGACAAAAGAGATAACACCCCCCATTACGTCATGCTTCAGAAAGGTGAAAAATGGTCCGCTTTCAAATGTTTTATTTTTGAACGTCAGTTCACATTTGTAGGTAGATCATCAGTTTTAGAGCTAAAATTAGCATGTTTAAAGGGATTTTCATGCTTCCAGGGGCCCTAAACACAACATTTGTGAAATGGTTAACAGTGCATGAAAATGGCCAATTTACTCACTCTGAGGTCTCAAAAAGTGTTTCTTCACACCGGGAAGTGAATTAAATACCATTTGGAGGCATTTAATGTTCAAGCAAAAACGGCTGATTTTTGATAAAAGAGATAACACCCCCCCCATTACGTCTTGCTTCAGAAAGGTGAAAAATGGTCCATTTTTAAATGTTTTATTTTTGAATGTCAGTTCACATTTGTAGGTAGATCATCAGTTTTAGAGCTAAAATTAGCATGTTTAAAGTGATTTTCATGCTTCCAGGGGCCCGGGAAGTGAATTAAAAACCATTTGGAGGCATTTAATGTTCAAGCAAAAACAGCAGATTTTTGACAAAAGAGATAACACCCCCCCCCATTACGTCATGCTTCAGAAAGGTGCAAAATGGTTCAGTTTCAAATATTTTATTTTTGAACGTCAGTTCACATTTGTAGGTGGATCATCAGTTTTAGAGCTAAAATTAGCATGTTTAAAGTGATTTTCATGCTTCCAGGGGCCCTAAACACAACATTTGTGGAATGGTTAAAAGTGCATGAAAATAGCCAATTTACTCACTCTGACGTCTCAAAAAGTGTTTCTTCACCACGGGAAGTGAATTAAATGCCATTTGGAGGCATTTAATGTTCAAGCAAAAACGGCTGATTTTTGACAAAAGAGATAACACTCCCCCATTACGTCATGCTTCAGAAAGGTGAAAAATGGTACGTTTTCAAATGTTTTATTTTTGCACGTCAGTTCACATTTGTAGGAAAATCATCAGTTTTAGAGCTAAAATTAGCATGTTTAAAGTGATTTTAAGGCTTCCAGGGACCCGGGAAGTGAAATAAAAACCATTTGGAGGCATTTAATGTTCAAGCAAAAACAGCTGATTTTTGACAAAAGAGATAACACCCCCCCATTACGTCATGCTTCAGAAAGGTGAAAAATGGTCCGTTTTCAAATGTTTTATTTTTGAACGTCAGTTCACATTTGTAGGTGGATCATCAGTTTTAGAGCTAAAATTAGCATGTTTAAAGTGATTTTCATGCTTCCAGGGGCCCTAAACACAACATTTGTGCAATGGGTAAAAGTGCATGAAAATGGCCAATTTACTCACTCTGAGGTCTCAAAAAGTGTTTCTTTACCCCGGGAAGTGAATTAAATGCCATTTGGAGGCATTTAATGTTCAAGCAAAAACGGCTGATTTTTGACAAAAGAGATAACACTCCCCCATTACGTCATGCTTCAGAAAGGTGAAAAATGGTCCGTTTTCAAATGTTTTATTTTTGAACGTCAGTTCACATTTGTAGGTGGATCATCAGTTTTAGAGCTAAAATTAGCATGTTTAAAGTGATTTTCATGCTTCCAGGGGCCCTAAACACAACATTTGTGGAATGGTAAAAGTGCATGAAAATGGCCAATTTACTCACTCTGAGGTCTCAAAAAGTGTTTCTTCACCCCGGGAAGTGAATTAAATACCATTTGGAGGCATTTAATGTTCAAGCAACGGCTGATTTTTGACAAAAGAGATAACACCCCCCCATTACGTCATGCTTCAGAAAGGTGAAAAATGGTCCGTTTTCAAATGTTTTATTTTTGAACGTCAGTTCACATTTGTAGGTGGATCATCAGTTTTAGAGCTAAAATTAGCATGTTTAAAGTGATTTTCATGCTTCCAGGGGCCCTAAACACAACATTTGTGAAATGGTTAAAAGTGCATGAAAATGGCCAATTTACTCACTTTGAGGTCTCAAAAAGTGTTTCATCACACCGGGAAGTGAATGAAATACCATTTGGAGGCATTTAATGTTCAAGCAAAAACGGCTGATTTTTGATAAAAGAGATAACACCCCCCCATTACGTCTTGCTTCAGAAAGGTGAAAAATGGTCCATTTTTAAATGTTTTATTTTTGAATGTCAGTTCACATTTGTAGGTAGATCATCAGTTTTAGATCTAAAATTAGCATGTTTAAAGTGATTTTCATGCTTCCAGGGGCCCGTGAAGTGAATTAAAAACCATTTGGAGGCATTTAATGTTCAAGCAAAAACAGCAGATTTTTGACAAAAGAGATAACACCCCCCCATTACGTCATGCTTCAGAAAGGTGCAAAATGGTCCGTTTTCAAATGTTTTATTTTTGAACATCAGTTCACATTTGTAGGTGGATCACCAGTTTTAGAGCTAAAATTAGCATGTTTAAAGTGATTTTCATGCTTCCAGGGGCCCTAAACACAACATTTGTGGAATGGTTAAAAGTGCAAGAAAATGGCCAATTTACTCACTCTGAGGTCTCAAAAAGTGTTTCTTCACCCCGGGAAGTGAATAAAATACCATTTGGAGGCATTTAGTGTTCAAGCAAAAACGGCTGATTTTTGACAAAAGAGATAACACCCCCATTACGTCATGCTTCAGAAAGGTGAAAAATGGCCGTTTTCAAATGTTTTATTTTTGAACGTCAGTTCACATTTGTAGATGGATCATCATTTTTAGAGCTAAAATTAGCATGTTTAAAGTGATTTTCATGCTTCCACGGGCCCTAAACACAACATTTGTGAAATGGTTAAAAGTGCATGAAAATGGCCAATTTACTCACTTTGAGGTTTCAAAAAGTGTTTCATCACACCGGGAAGTGAATTACATACCATTTGGAGGCATTTAATGTTCAAGCAAAAACGGCTGATTTTTGATAAAAGAGATAACACCCCCCCATTACGTCATGCTTCAGAAAGGTGCAAAATGGTCCAGTTTCAAATATTTTATTTTTGAACATCAGTTCACATTTGTAGGTGGATTATCAGTTTTAGAGCTAAAATTAGCATGTTTAAAGTGATTTTCACGCTTCCAGGGGCCCTAAACACAACATCTGTGGAATGGTTAAAAGTGCATGAAAATGGCCAATTTACTCACTCTGACGTCTCAAAAAGTGTTTCTTCACCACGGGAAGTGAATTAAATGCCATTTGGAGGCATTTAATGTTCAAGCAAAAACGGCTGATTTTTGACAAAAGAGATAACACTCCCCCATTACGTCATGCTTCAGAAAGGTGAAAAATGGTCCGTTTTCAAATGTTTTATTTTTGCACGTCATTTCACATTTGTAGGAAAATCATCAGTTTTAGAGCTAAAATTAGCATGTTTAAAGTGATTTTAAGGCTTCCAGGGGCCCGGGAAGTGAATTAAATACCATTTGGAGGCATTTAATATTCAAGCAAAAACAGCAGATTTTTGACAAAAGAGATAACCCCCCCCCATTACGTCATGCTTCAGAAAGGTGCAAAATGGTCCGTTTTCAAATGTTTTATTTTTGAACGTCAGTTCACATTTGTAGGTGGATCATCAGTTTTAGAGCCAAAATTAGCATGATTAAAGTGATTTTCATGCTTCCAGGGGCCCTAAACACAACATTTGTGGAATGGTAAAAGTGCATGAAAATGGCCAATTTACTCACTCTGAGGTCTCAAAAAGTGTTTCTTCACCCCGGGAAGTGAATTAAATACCATTTGGAGGCATTTAATGTTCAAGCAACGGCTGATTTTTGACAAAAGAGATAACACCCCCCATTACGTCATGCTTCAGAAAGGTGAAAAATGGTCCGCTTTCAAATGTTTTATTTTTGAACGTCAGTTCACATTTGTAGGTAGATCATCAGTTTTAGAGCTAAAATTAGCATGTTTAAAGGGATTTTCATGCTTCCAGGGGCCCTAAACACAACATTTGTGAAATGGTTAACAGTGCATGAAAATGGCCAATTTACTCACTCTGAGGTCTCAAAAAGTGTTTCTTCACACCGGGAAGTGAATTAAATACCATTTGGAGGCATTTAATGTTCAAGCAAAAACGGCTGATTTTTGATAAAAGAGATAACACCCCCCCCATTACGTCTTGCTTCAGAAAGGTGAAAAATGGTCCATTTTTAAATGTTTTATTTTTGAATGTCAGTTCACATTTGTAGGCAGATCATCAGTTTTAGAGCTAAAATTAGCATGTTTAAAGTGATTTTCATGCTTCCAGGGGCCCGGGAAGTGAATTAAAAACCATTTGGAGGCATTTAATGTTCAAGCAAAAACAGCAGATTTTTGACAAAAGAGATAACACCCCCCCCCATTACGTCATGCTTCAGAAAGGTGCAAAATGGTCCAGTTTCAAATATTTTATTTTTGAACGTCAGTTCACATTTGTAGGTGGATCATCAGTTTTAGAGCTAAAATTAGCATGTTTAAAGTGATTTTCATGCTTCCAGGGGCCCTAAACACAACATTTGTGGAATGGTTAAAAGTGCATGAAAATAGCCAATTTACTCACTCTGACGTCTCAAAAAGTGTTTCTTCACCACGGGAAGTGAATTAAATGCCATTTGGAGGCATTTAATGTTCAAGCAAAAACGGCTGATTTTTGACAAAAGAGATAACACTCCCCCATTACGTCATGCTTCAGAAAGGTGAAAAATGGTACGTTTTCAAATGTTTTATTTTTGCACGTCAGTTCACATTTGTAGGAAAATCATCAGTTTTAGAGCTAAAATTAGCATGTTTAAAGTGATTTTAAGGCTTCCAGGGACCCGGGAAGTGAAATAAAAACCATTTGGAGGCATTTAATGTTCAAGCAAAAACAGCTGATTTTTGACAAAAGAGATAACACCCCCCCATTACGTCATGCTTCAGAAAGGTGAAAAATGGTCCGTTTTCAAATGTTTTATTTTTGAACGTCAGTTCACATTTGTAGGTGGATCATCAGTTTTAGAGCTAAAATTAGCATGTTTAAATTGATTTTCATGCTTCCAGGGGCCCTAAACACAACATTTGTGAAATGGTTAAAAGTGCATGAAAATGGCCAATTTACTCACTTTGAGGTCTCAAAAAGTGTTTCATCACACCGGGAAGTGAATGAAATACCATTTGGAGGCATTTAATGTTCAAGCAAAAACAGCTGATTTTTGATAAAAGAGATAACACCCCCCCATTACGTCTTGCTTCAGAAAGGTGAAAAATGGTCCATTTTTAAATGTTTTATTTTTGAATGTCAGTTCACATTTGTAGGTAGATCATCAGTTTTAGATCTAAAATTAGCATGTTTAAAGTGATTTTCATGCTTCCAGGGGCCCGTGAAGTGAATTAAAAACCATTTGGAGGCATTTAATGTTCAAGCAAAAACAGCAGATTTTTGACAAAAGAGATAACACCCCCCCATTACGTCATGCTTCAGAAAGGTGCAAAATGGTCCGTTTTCAAATGTTTTATTTTTGAACATCAGTTCACATTTGTAGGTGGATCACCAGTTTTAGAGCTAAAATTAGCATGTTTAAAGTGATTTTGATGCTTCCAGGGGCCCTAAACACAACATTTGTGGAATGGTTAAAAGTGCAAGAAAATGGCCAATTTACTCACTCTGAGGTCTCAAAAAGTGTTTCTTCACCCCGGGAAGTGAATAAAATACCATTTGGAGGCATTTAGTGTTCAAGCAAAAACGGCTGATTTTTGACAAAAGAGATAACACCCCCATTACGTCATGCTTCAGAAAGGTGAAAAATAGCCGTTTTCAAATGTTTTATTTTTGAACGTCAGTTCACATTTGTAGATGGATCATCAGTTTTAGAGCTAAAATTAGCATGTTTAAAGTGATTTTCATGCTTCCACGGGCCCTAAACACAACATTTGTGAAATGGTTAAAAGTGCATGAAAATGGCCAATTTACTCACTTTGAGGTTTCAAAAAGTGTTTCATCACACCGGGAAGTGAATTAAATACCATTTGGAGGCATTTAATGTTCAAGCAAAAACGGCTGATTTTTGATAAAAGAGATAACACCCCCCCATTACGTCATGCTTCAGAAAGGTGCAAAATGGTCCAGTTTCAAATATTTTATTTTTGAACATCAGTTCACATTTGTAGGTGGATTATCAGTTTTAGAGCTAAAATTAGCATGTTTAAAGTGATTTTCACGCTTCCAGGGGCCCTAAACACAACATCTGTGGAATGGTTAAAAGTGCATGAAAATGGCCAATTTACTCACTCTGACGTCTCAAAAAGTGTTTCTTCACCACGGGAAGTGAATTAAATGCCATTTGGAGGCATTTAATGTTCAAGCAAAAACGGCTGATTTTTGACAAAAGAGATAACACTCCCCCATTACGTCATGCTTCAGAAAGGTGCAAAATGGTCCGTTTTCAAATGTTTTATTTTTGAACGTCAGTTCACATTTGTAGGTGGATCATCAGTTTTAGAGCCAAAATTAGCATGATTAAAGTGATTTTCATGCTTCCAGGGGCCCTAAACACAACATTTGTGGAATGGTAAAAGTGCATGAAAATGGCCAATTTACTCACTCTGAGGTCTCAAAAAGTGTTTCTTCACCCCGGGAAGTGAATTAAATACCATTTGGAGGCATTTAATGTTCAAGCAACGGCTGATTTTTGACAAAAGAGATAACCCCCCCCATTACGTCATGCTTCAGAAAGGTGAAAAATGGTCCGCTTTCAAATGTTTTATTTTTGAACGTCAGTTCACATTTGTAGGTAGATCATCAGTTTTAGAGCTAAAATTAGCATGTTTAAAGGGATTTTCATGCTTCCAGGGGCCCTAAACACAACATTTGTGAAATGGTTAACAGTGCATGAAAATGGCCAATTTACTCACTCTGAGGTCTCAAAAAGTGTTTCTTCACACCGGGAAGTGAATTAAATACCATTTGGAGGCATTTAATGTTCAAGCAAAAACGGCTGATTTTTGATAAAAGAGATAACACCCCCCCCATTACGTCTTGCTTCAGAAAGGTGAAAAATGGTCCATTTTTAAATGTTTTATTTTTGAATGTCAGTTCACATTTGTAGGTAGATCATCAGTTTTAGAGCTAAAATTAGCATGTTTAAAGTGATTTTCATGCTTCCAGGGGCCCGGGAAGTGAATTAAAAACCATTTGGAGGCATTTAATGTTCAAGCAAAAACAGCAGATTTTTGACAAAAGAGATAACACCCCCCCCCATTACGTCATGCTTCAGAAAGGTGCAAAATGGTCCAGTTTCAAATATTTTATTTTTGAACGTCAGTTCACATTTGTAGGTGGATCATCAGTTTTAGAGCTAAAATTAGCATGTTTAAAGTGATTTTCATGCTTCCAGGGGCCCTAAACACAACATTTGTGGAATGGTTAAAAGTGCATGAAAATAGCCAATTTACTCACTCTGACGTCTCAAAAAGTGTTTCTTCACCACGGGAAGTGAATTAAATGCCATTTGGAGGCATTTAATGTTCAAGCAAAAACGGCTGATTTTTGACAAAAGAGATAACACTCCCCCATTACGTCATGCTTCAGAAAGGTGAAAAATGGTACGTTTTCAAATGTTTTATTTTTGCACGTCAGTTCACATTTGTAGGAAAATCATCAGTTTTAGAGCTAAAATTAGCATGTTTAAAGTGATTTTAAGGCTTCCAGGGACCCGGGAAGTGAAATAAAAACCATTTGGAGGCATTTAATGTTCAAGCAAAAACAGCTGATTTTTGACAAAAGAGATAACACCCCCCCATTACGTCATGCTTCAGAAAGGTGAAAAATGGTCCGTTTTCAAATGTTTTATTTTTGAACGTCAGTTCACATTTGTAGGTGGATCATCAGTTTTAGAGCTAAAATTAGCATGTTTAAAGTGATTTTCATGCTTCCAGGGGCCCGTGAAGTGAATTAAAAACCATTTGGAGGCATTTAATGTTCAAGCAAAAACAGCAGATTTTTGACAAAAGAGATAACACCCCCCCATTACGTCATGCTTCAGAAAGGTGCAAAATGGTCCGTTTTCAAATGTTTTATTTTTGAACGTCAGTTCACATTTGTAGGTAGATCATCAGTTTTAGAGCTAAAATTAGCATGTTTAAAGGGATTTTCATGCTTCCAGGGGCCCTAAACACAACATTTGTGAAATGGTTAACAGTGCATGAAAATGGCCAATTTACTCACTCTGAGGTCTCAAAAAGTGTTTCTTCACACCGGGAAGTGAATTAAATACCATTTGGAGGCATTTAATGTTCAAGCAAAAACGGCTGATTTTTGATAAAAGAGATAACACCCCCCCCATTACGTCTTGCTTCAGAAAGGTGAAAAATGGTCCATTTTTAAATGTTTTATTTTTGAATGTCAGTTCACATTTGTAGGTAGATCATCAGTTTTAGAGCTAAAATTAGCATGTTTAAAGTGATTTTCATGCTTCCAGGGGCCCGGGAAGTGAATTAAAAACCATTTGGAGGCATTTAATGTTCAAGCAAAAACAGCAGATTTTTGACAAAAGAGATAACACCCCCCCCCATTACGTCATGCTTCAGAAAGGTGCAAAATGGTCCAGTTTCAAATATTTTATTTTTGAACGTCAGTTCACATTTGTAGGTGGATCATCAGTTTTAGAGCTAAAATTAGCATGTTTAAAGTGATTTTCATGCTTCCAGGGGCCCTAAACACAACATTTGTGGAATGGTTAAAAGTGCATGAAAATAGCCAATTTACTCACTCTGACGTCTCAAAAAGTGTTTCTTCACCACGGGAAGTGAATTAAATGCCATTTGGAGGCATTTAATGTTCAAGCAAAAACGGCTGATTTTTGACAAAAGAGATAACACTCCCCCATTACGTCATGCTTCAGAAAGGTGAAAAATGGTACGTTTTCAAATGTTTTATTTTTGCACGTCAGTTCACATTTGTAGGAAAATCATCAGTTTTAGAGCTAAAATTAGCATGTTTAAAGTGATTTTAAGGCTTCCAGGGACCCGGGAAGTGAAATAAAAACCATTTGGAGGCATTTAATGTTCAAGCAAAAACAGCTGATTTTTGACAAAAGAGATAACACCCCCCCATTACGTCATGCTTCAGAAAGGTGAAAAATGGTCCGTTTTCAAATGTTTTATTTTTGAACGTCAGTTCACATTTGTAGGTGGATCATCAGTTTTAGAGCTAAAATTAGCATGTTTAAAGTGATTTTCATGCTTCCAGGGGCCCGTGAAGTGAATTAAAAACCATTTGGAGGCATTTAATGTTCAAGCAAAAACAGCAGATTTTTGACAAAAGAGATAACACCCCCCCATTACGTCATGCTTCAGAAAGGTGCAAAATGGTCCGTTTTCAAATGTTTTATTTTTGAACATCAGTTCACATTTGTAGGTGGATCACCAGTTTTAGAGCTAAAATTAGCATGTTTAAAGTGATTTTCATGCTTCCAGGGGCCCTAAACACAACATTTGTGGAATGGTTAAAAGTGCAAGAAAATGGCCAATTTACTCACTCTGAGGTCTCAAAAAGTGTTTCTTCACCCCGGGAAGTGAATAAAATACCATTTGGAGGCATTTAGTGTTCAAGCAAAAACGGCTGATTTTTGACAAAAGAGATAACACCCCCATTACGTCATGCTTCAGAAAGGTGAAAAATGGCCGTTTTCAAATGTTTTATTTTTGAACGTCAGTTCACATTTGTAGATGGATCATCAGTTTTAGAGCTAAAATTAGCATGTTTAAAGTGATTTTCATGCTTCCACGGGCCCTAAACACAACATTTGTGAAATGGTTAAAAGTGCATGAAAATGGCCAATTTACTCACTTTGAGGTTTCAAAAAGTGTTTCATCACACCGGGAAGTGAATTAAATACCATTTGGAGGCATTTAATGTTCAAGCAAAAACGGCTGATTTTTGATAAAAGAGATAACACCCCCCCATTACGTCATGCTTCAGAAAGGTGCAAAATGGTCCAGTTTCAAATATTTTATTTTTGAACATCAGTTCACATTTGTAGGTGGATTATCAGTTTTAGAGCTAAAATTAGCATGTTTAAAGTGATTTTCACGCTTCCAGGGGCCCTAAACACAACATCTGTGGAAAGGTTAAAAGTGCATGAAAATGGCCAATTTACTCACTCTGACATCTCAAAAAGTGTTTCTTCACCACGGGAAGTGAATTAAATGCCATTTGGAGGCATTTAATGTTCAAGCAAAAACGGCTGATTTTTGACAAAAGAGATAACACTCCCCCATTACGTCATGCTTCAGAAAGGTGAAAAATGGTCCGTTTTCAAATGTTTTATTTTTGCACGTCATTTCACATTTGTAGGAAAATCATCAGTTTTAGAGCTAAAATTAGCATGTTTAAAGTGATTTTAAGGCTTCCAGGGGCCCGGGAAGTGAATTAAATACCATTTGGAGGCATTTAATATTCAAGCAAAAACAGCAGATTTTTGACAAAAGAGATAACCCCCCCCCCATTACGTCATGCTTCAGAAAGGTGCAAAATGGTCCGTTTTCAAATGTTTTATTTTTGAACGTCAGTTCACATTTGTAGGTGGATCATCAGTTTTAGAGCCAAAATTAGCATGATTAAAGTGATTTTCATGCTTCCAGGGGCCCTAAACACAACATTTGTGGAATGGTAAAAGTGCATGAAAATGGCCAATTTACTCACTCTGAGGTCTCAAAAAGTGTTTCTTCACCCCGGGAAGTGAATTAAATACCATTTGGAGGCATTTAATGTTCAAGCAACGGCTGATTTTTGACAAAAGAGATAACCCCCCCCATTACGTCATGCTTCAGAAAGGTGAAAAATGGTCCGCTTTCAAATGTTTTATTTTTGAACGTCAGTTCACATTTGTAGGTAGATCATCAGTTTTAGAGCTAAAATTAGCATGTTTAAAGGGATTTTCATGCTTCCAGGGGCCCTAAACACAACATTTGTGAAATGGTTAACAGTGCATGAAAATGGCCAATTTACTCACTCTGAGGTCTCAAAAAGTGTTTCTTCACACCGGGAAGTGAATTAAATACCATTTGGAGGCATTTAATGTTCAAGCAAAAACGGCTGATTTTTGATAAAAGAGATAACACCCCCCCATTACGTCTTGCTTCAGAAAGGTGAAAAATGGTCCATTTTTAAATGTTTTATTTTTGAATGTCAGTTCACATTTGTAGGTAGATCATCAGTTTTAGAGCTAAAATTAGCATGTTTAAAGTGATTTTCATGCTTCCAGGGGCCCGGGAAGTGAATTAAAAACCATTTGGAGGCATTTAATGTTCAAGCAAAAACAGCAGATTTTTGACAAAAGAGATAACACCCCCCCCCATTACGTCATGCTTCAGAAAGGTGCAAAATGGTCCAGTTTCAAATATTTTATTTTTGAACGTCAGTTCACATTTGTAGGTGGATCATCAGTTTTAGAGCTAAAATTAGCATGTTTAAAGTGATTTTCATGCTTCCAGGGGCCCTAAACACAACATTTGTGGAATGGTTAAAAGTGCATGAAAATAGCCAATTTACTCACTCTGACGTCTCAAAAAGTGTTTCTTCACCACGGGAAGTGAATTAAATGCCATTTGGAGGCATTTAATGTTCAAGCAAAAACGGCTGATTTTTGACCAAAGAGATAACACTCCCCCATTACGTCATGCTTCAGAAAGGTGAAAAATGGTACGTTTTCAAATGTTTTATTTTTGCACGTCAGTTCACATTTGTAGGAAAATCATCAGTTTTAGAGCTAAAATTAGCATGTTTAAAGTGATTTTAAGGCTTCCAGGGACCCGGGAAGTGAAATAAAAACCATTTGGAGGCATTTAATGTTCAAGCAAAAACAGCTGATTTTTGACAAAAGAGATAACACCCCCCCATTACGTCATGCTTCAGAAAGGTGAAAAATGGTCCGTTTTCAAATGTTTTATTTTTGAACGTCAGTTCACATTTGTAGGTGGATCATCAGTTTTAGAGCTAAAATTAGCATGTTTAAAGTGATTTTCATGCTTCCAGGGGCCCGTGAAGTGAATTAAAAACCATTTGGAGGCATTTAATGTTCAAGCAAAAACAGCAGATTTTTGACAAAAGAGATAACACCCCCCCATTACGTCATGCTTCAGAAAGGTGCAAAATGGTCCGTTTTCAAATGTTTTATTTTTGAACATCAGTTCACATTTGTAGGTGGATCACCAGTTTTAGAGCTAAAATTAGCATGTTTAAAGTGATTTTCATGCTTCCAGGGGCCCTAAACACAACATTTGTGGAATGGTTAAAAGTGCATGAAAATGGCCAATTTACTCACTCTGAGGTCTCAAAAAGTGTTTCTTCACCCCGGGAAGTGAATAAAATACCATTTGGAGGCATTTAGTGTTCAAGCAAAAACAGCTGATTTTTGACAAAAGATATAACACCCCCATTACGTCATGCTTCAGAAAGGTGAAAAATGGCCGTTTTCAAATGTTTTATTTTTGAACGTCAGTTCACATTTGTAGATGGATCATCAGTTTTAGAGCTAAAATTAGCATGTTTAAAGTGATTTTCATGCTTCCACGGGCCCTAAACACAACATTTGTGAAATGGTTAAAAGTGCATGAAAATGGCCAATTTACTCACTTTGAGGTTTCAAAAAGTGTTTCATCACACCGGGAAGTGAATTAAATACCATTTGGAGGCATTTAATGTTCAAGCAAAAACGGCTGATTTTTGATAAAAGAGATAACACCCCCCCATTACGTCATGCTTCAGAAAGGTGCAAAATGGTCCAGTTTCAAATATTTTATTTTTGAACATCAGTTCACATTTGTAGGTGGATTATCAGTTTTAGAGCTAAAATTAGCATGTTTAAAGTGATTTTCACGCTTCCAGGGGCCCTAAACACAACATCTGTGGAATGGTTAAAAGTGCATGAAAATGGCCAATTTACTCACTCTGACGTCTCAAAAAGTGTTTCTTCACCACGGGAAGTGAATTAAATGCCATTTGGAGGCATTTAATGTTCAAGCAAAAACGGCTGATTTTTGACAAAAGAGATAACACTCCCCCATTACGTCATGCTTCAGAAAGGTGAAAAATGGTCCGTTTTCAAATGTTTTATTTTTGCACGTCATTTCACATTTGTAGGAAAATCATCAGTTTTAGAGCTAAAATTAGCATGTTTAAAGTGATTTTAAGGCTTCCAGGGGCCCGGGAAGTGAATTAAATACCATTTGGAGGCATTTAATATTCAAGCAAAAACAGCAGATTTTTGACAAAAGAGATAACCCCCCCCCCATTACGTCATGCTTCAGAAAGGTGCAAAATGGTCCGTTTTCAAATGTTTTATTTTTGAACGTCAGTTCACATTTGTAGGTGGATCATCAGTTTTAGAGCCAAAATTAGCATGATTAAAGTGATTTTCATGCTTCCAGGGGCCCTAAACACAACATTTGTGGAATGGTAAAAGTGCATGAAAATGGCCAATTTACTCACTCTGAGGTCTCAAAAAGTGTTTCTTCACCCCGGGAAGTGAATTAAATACCATTTGGAGGCATTTAATGTTCAAGCAACGGCTGATTTTTGACAAAAGAGATAACCCCCCCCATTACGTCATGCTTCAGAAAGGTGAAAAATGGTCCGCTTTCAAATGTTTTATTTTTGAACGTCAGTTCACATTTGTAGGTAGATCATCAGTTTTAGAGCTAAAATTAGCATGTTTAAAGGGATTTTCATGCTTCCAGGGGCCCTAAACACAACATTTGTGAAATGGTTAACAGTGCATGAAAATGGCCAATTTACTCACTCTGAGGTCTCAAAAAGTGTTTCTTCACACCGGGAAGTGAATTAAATACCATTTGGAGGCATTTAATGTTCAAGCAAAAACGGCTGATTTTTGATAAAAGAGATAACACCCCCCCCATTACGTCTTGCTTCAGAAAGGTGAAAAATGGTCCATTTTTAAATGTTTTATTTTTGAATGTCAGTTCACATTTGTAGGTAGATCATCAGTTTTAGAGCTAAAATTAGCATGTTTAAAGTGATTTTCATGCTTCCAGGGGCCCGGGAAGTGAATTAAAAACCATTTGGAGGCATTTAATGTTCAAGCTAAAACAGCAGATTTTTGACAAAAGAGATAACACCCCCCCCCCATTACGTCATGCTTCAGAAAGGTGCAAAATGGTCCAGTTTCAAATATTTTATTTTTGAACGTCAGTTCACATTTGTAGGTGGATCATCAGTTTTAGAGCTAAAATTAGCATGTTTAAAGTGATTTTCATGCTTCCAGGGGCCCTAAACACAACATTTGTGGAATGGTTAAAAGTGCATGAAAATAGCCAATTTACTCACTCTGACGTCTCAAAAAGTGTTTCTTCACCACGGGAAGTGAATTAAATGCCATTTGGAGGCATTTAATGTTCAAGCAAAAACGGCTGATTTTTGACAAAAGAGATAACACTCCCCCATTACGTCATGCTTCAGAAAGGTGAAAAATGGTACGTTTTCAAATGTTTTATTTTTGCACGTCAGTTCACATTTGTAGGAAAATCATCAGTTTTAGAGCTAAAATTAGCATGTTTAAAGTGATTTTAAGGCTTCCAGGGACCCGGGAAGTGAAATAAAAAACATTTGGAGGCATTTAATGTTCAAGCAAAAACAGCTGATTTTTGACAAAAGAGATAACACCCCCCCATTACGTCATGCTTCAGAAAGGTGAAAAATGGTCCGTTTTCAAATGTTTTATTTTTGAACGTCAGTTCACATTTGTAGGTGGATCATCAGTTTTAGAGCTAAAATTAGCATGTTTAAAGTGATTTTCATGCTTCCAGGGGCCCGTGAAGTGAATTAAAAACCATTTGGAGGCATTTAATGTTCAAGCAAAAACAGCAGATTTTTGACAAAAGAGATAACACCCCCCCATTACGTCATGCTTCAGAAAGGTGCAAAATGGTCCGTTTTCAAATGTTTTATTTTTGAACATCAGTTCACATTTGTAGGTGGATCATCAGTTTTAGAGCTAAAATTAGCATGTTTAAAGTGATTTTCATGCTTCCAGGGGCCCTAAACACAACATTTGTGGAATGGTTAAAAGTGCATGAAAATGGCCAATTTACTCACTCTGAGGTCTCAAAAAGTGTTTCTTCACCACGGGAAGTGAATAAAATACCATTTGGAGGCATTTAGTGTTCAAGCAAAAACAGCTGATTTTTGACAAAAGAGATAACACCCCCATTACGTCATGCTTCAGAAAGGTGAAAAATGGCCGTTTTCAAATGTTTTATTTTTTAACGTCAGTTCACATTTGTAGGTAGATCATCAGTTTTAGAGCAAAAATTAGCATGTTTAAAGTGATTTTCATGCTTTCAGGGGCCCGGAAAGTGAATTAAAAATCATTTGGAGGCATTTAATGTTCAAGCAAAAACAGCAGATTTTTGTTAAAAGAGATAACACCCCCCCATTACGTCATGCTTCAGAAAGGTGAAAAATGGTCCGTTTTCAAATGTTTTATTTTTGAACGTCATTTCACATTTGTAGGTGGATTTTCAGTTTTAGAGCTAAAATTAGCATGTTTAAAGTTATTTTTATGCTTCCAGGGGCCCGAAACACAACATTTGTGGAATGGTTAAAAGTGCATGAAAATGGCCAATTTACTCACTCTGAGGTCTAAAAAGTGTTTCTTCACCCCGGGAGGTGAATTAAATGCCATTTGGAGGCATTTAATGTTCAAGCAAAAACGGCTGATTTTTGATAAAAGAGATAACACCCCCCCATTACGTCTTGCTTCAGAAAGGTGAAAAATGGTCCATTTTTAAATGTTTTATTTTTGAATGTCAGTTCACATTTGTAGGTAGATCATCAGTTTTAGAGCTAAAATTAGCATGTTTAAAGTGATTTTCATGCTTCCAGGGGCCCGGGAAGTGAATTAAAAACCATTTGGAGGCATTTAATGTTCAAGCAAAAAGAGCAGATTTTTGACAAAAGAGATAACACCCCCCCATTACGTCATGCTTCAGAAAGGTGCAAAATGGTCCAGTTTCAAATATTTTATTTTTGAACGTCAGTTCACATTTGTAGGT
This sequence comes from Lissotriton helveticus, assembly GCF_964261635.1. Taxonomy (NCBI): domain Eukaryota; kingdom Metazoa; phylum Chordata; class Amphibia; order Caudata; family Salamandridae; genus Lissotriton; species Lissotriton helveticus. The sequence goes on from NC_136061.1 coordinate 1,272,065,658, forward strand.
GGATCATCAGTTTTAGAGCTAAAATTAGCATGTTTAAAGTGATTTTCATGCTTCCAGGGGCCCTAAACACAACATTTGTGGAATGGTTAAAAGTGCATGAAAATAGCCAATTTACTCACTCTGACGTCTCAAAAAGTGTTTCATCACACCGGGAAGTGAATGAAATACCATTTGGAGGCATTTAATGTTCAAGCAAAAATGGCTGATTTTTGATAAAAGAGATAACACCCCCCCATTACGTCTTGCTTCAGAAAGGTGAAAAATGGTCCATTTTTAAATGTTTTATTTTTGAATGTCAGTTCACATTTGTAGGTAGATCATCAGTTTTAGATCTAAAATTAGCATGTTTAAAGTGATTTTCATGCTTCCATGGGCCCGTGAAGTGAATTAAAAACCATTTGGAGGCATTTAATGTTCAAGCAAAAACAGCAGATTTTTGACAAAAGAGATAACACCCCCCATTACGTCATGCTTCAGAAAGGTGCAAAATGGTCCAGTTTCAAATATTTTATTTTTGAACATCAGTTCACATTTGTAGGTGGATCATCAGTTTTAGAGCTAAAATTAGCATGTTTAAAGTGATTTTCATGCTTCCAGGGGCCCTAAACACAACATCTGTGGAATGGTTAAAAGTGCATGAAAATGGCCAATTTACTCACTCTGACGTCTCAAAAAGTGTTTCTTCACCACGGGAAGTGAATTAAATGCCATTTGGAGGCATTAATGTTCAAGCAAAAACGGCTGATTTTTGACAAAAGAGATAACACTCCCCCATTACGTCATGCTTCAGAAAGGTGAAAAATGGTCCGTTTTCAAATGTTTTATTTTTGCACGTCAGTTCACATTTGTAGGAAAATCATCAGTTTTAGAGCTAAAATTAGCATGTTTAAAGTGATTTTAAGGCTTCCAGGGGCCCGGGAAGTGAATTAAAAACCATTTGGAGGCATTTCATGTTCAAGCAAAAACAGCAGATTTTTGACTAAAGAGATAACACCCCCCCATTACGTCATGCTTCAGAAAGGTGCAAAATGGTCCTTTTTCAAATGTTTTATTTTTGTACGTCAGTTCACATTTGTAGGTGGATCATCAGTTTTAGAGCTAAAATTAGCAAGTTTAAAGTGATTTTCATGCTTCCAGGGGCCCTAAACACAACATTTGTGGAATGGTTAAAAGTGCATGAAAATGGCCAATTTACTCACTCTGAGGTCTCAAAAAGTGTTTCTTCACCCTGGGAAGTGAATAAAATACCATTTGGAGGCATTTAATGTTAAAGCAAAAACGGCTGATTTTTGACAAAAGAAATAACACCCCCATTACGTCATGCTTCAGAAAGGTGAAAAATGGCCGTTTTCAAATGTTTTATTTTTTAACGTCAGTTCACATTTGTAGGTAGATCATCAGTTTTAGAGCAAAAATTAGCATGTTTAAAGTGATTTTCATGCTTTCAGGGGCCCGGGAAGTGAATTAAAAACCATTTGGAGGCATTTCATGTTCAAGCAAAACCAGCTGATTTTTGACAAAAGAGATAACACCCCCCCATTACGTCATGCTTCAGAAAGGTGAAAAATGGTCCGTTTTCAAATGTTTTATTTTTGAACGTCAGTTCACATTTGTAGATGGATCATCAGTTTTAGAGCTAAAATTAGCATGTTTAAAGTGATTTTCATGCTTCCAGGGGCCCTAAACACAACATTTGTGAAATGGTTAAAAGTGCATGAAAATGGCCAATTTACTCACTTTGAGGTTTCAAAAAGTGTTTCATCACACCGGGAAGTGAATTAAATACCATTTGGAGGCATTTAATGTTCAAGCAAAAACGGCTGATTTTTGATAAAAGAGATAACACCCCCCCATTACGTCATGCTTCAGAAAGGTGCAAAATGGTCCAGTTTTAAATATTTTATTTTTGAACATCAGTTCACATTTGTAGGTGGATCATCAGTTTTAGAGCTAAAATTAGCATGTTTAAAGTGATTTTCATGCTTCCAGGGGCCCTAAACACAACATCTGTGGAATGGTTAAAAGTGCATGAAAATGGCCAATTTACTCACTCTGACGTCTCAAAAAGTGTTTCTTCACCACGGGAAGTGAATTAAATGCCATTTGGAGGCATTTAATGTTCAAGCAAAAATGGCTGATTTTTGACAAAAGAGATAACACTCCCCCATTACGTCATGCTTCAGAAAGGTGAAAAATGGTCCGTTTTCAAATGTTTTATTTTTGCACGTCATTTCACATTTGTAGGAAAATCATCAGTTTTAGAGCTAAAATTAGCATGTTTAAAGTGATTTTCATGCTTCCAGGGGCCCTAAACACAACATTTGTGCAATGGTTAAAAGTGCATGAAAATGGCCAATTTACTCACTCTGAGGTCTCAAAAAGTGTTTCTTCACCCCGGGAAGTGAATTAAATGCCATTTGGAGGCATTTAATGTTCAAGCAAAAACGGCTGCTTTTTGACAAAAGAGATAACACTCCCCCATTTCGTCATGCTTCAGAAAGGTGAAAAATGGTCCATTTTTAAATGTTTTATTTTTGAATGTCAGTTCACATTTGTAGGTAGATCATCAGTTTTAGAGCTAAAATTAGCATGTTTAAAGTGATTTTCATGCTTCCAGGGGCCCGGGAAGTGAATTAAAAACCATTTGGAGGCATTTAATGTTCAAGCAAAAACAGCAGATTTTTGACAAAAGAGATAACACCCCCCCCATTACGTCATGCTTCAGAAAGGTGCAAAATGGTCCAGTTTCAAATATTTTATTTTTGAACGTCAGTTCACATTTGTAGGTGGATCATCAGTTTTAGAGCTAAAATTAGCATGTTTAAAGTGATTTTCATGCTTCCAGGGGCCCTAAACACAACATTTGTGGAATGGTTAAAAGTGCATGAAAATAGCCAATTTACTCACTCTGACGTCTCAAAAAGTATTTCTTCACCACGGGAAGTGAATTAAATGCCATTTGGAGGCATTTAATGTTCAAGCAAAAACGGCTGATTTTTGACAAAAGAGATAACACCCCCCATTACGTCATGCTTCAGAAAGGTGAAAAATGGTCCGCTTTCAAATGTTTTATTTTTGAACGTCAGTTCACATTTGTAGGTAGATCATCAGTTTTAGAGCTAAAATTAGCATGTTTAAAGGGATTTTCATGCTTCCAGGGGCCCTAAACACAACATTTGTGAAATGGTTAACAGTGCATGAAAATGGCCAATTTACTCACTCTGAGGTCTCAAAAAGTGTTTCTTCACACCGGGAAGTGAATTAAATACCATTTGGAGGCATTTAATGTTCAAGCAAAAACGGCTGATTTTTGATAAAAGAGATAACACCCCCCCCATTACGTCTTGCTTCAGAAAGGTGAAAAATGGTCCATTTTTAAATGTTTTATTTTTGAATGTCAGTTCACATTTGTAGGTAGATCATCAGTTTTAGAGCTAAAATTAGCATGTTTAAAGTGATTTTCATGCTTCCAGGGGCCCGGGAAGTGAATTAAAAACCATTTGGAGGCATTTAATGTTCAAGCAAAAACAGCAGATTTTTGACAAAAGAGATAACACCCCCCCCCATTACGTCATGCTTCAGAAAGGTGCAAAATGGTCCAGTTTCAAATATTTTATTTTTGAACGTCAGTTCACATTTGTAGGTGGATCATCAGTTTTAGAGCTAAAATTAGCATGTTTAAAGTGATTTTCATGCTTCCAGGGGCCCTAAACACAACATTTGTGGAATGGTTAAAAGTGCATGAAAATAGCCAATTTACTCACTCTGATGTCTCAAAAAGTGTTTCTTCACCACGGGAAGTGAATTAAATGCCATTTGGAGGCATTTAATGTTCAAGCAAAAACGGCTGATTTTTGACAAAAGAGATAACACTCCCCCATTACGTCATGCTTCAGAAAGGTGAAAAATGGTACGTTTTCAAATGTTTTATTTTTGCACGTCAGTTCACATTTGTAAGAAAATCATCAGTTTTAGAGCTAAAATTAGCATGTTTAAAGTGATTTTAAGGCTTCCAGGGACCCGGGAAGTGAAATAAAAACCATTTGGAGGCATTTAATGTTCAAGCAAAAACAGCTGATTTTTGACAAAAGAGATAACACCCCCCCATTACGTCATGCTTCAGAAAGGTGAAAAATGGTCCGTTTTCAAATGTTTTATTTTTGAACGTCAGTTCACATTTGTAGGTGGATCATCAGTTTTAGAGCTAAAATTAGCATGTTTAAAGTGATTTTCATGCTTCCAGGGGCCCGTGAAGTGAATTAAAAACCATTTGGAGGCATTTAATGTTCAAGCAAAAACAGCAGATTTTTGACAAAAGAGATAACACCCCCCCATTACGTCATGCTTCAGAAAGGTGCAAAATGGTCCGTTTTCAAATGTTTTATTTTTGAACATCAGTTCACATTTGTAGGTGGATCATCAGTTTTAGAGCTAAAATTAGCATGTTTAAAGTGATTTTCATGCTTCCAGGGGCCCTAAACACAACATTTGTGGAATGGTTAAAAGTGCATGAAAATGGCCAATTTACTCACTCTGAGGTCTCAAAAAGTGTTTCTTCACCACGGGAAGTGAATAAAATACCATTTGGAGGCATTTAGTGTTCAAGCAAAAACAGCTGATTTTTGACAAAAGAGATAAAACCCCCATTACGTCATGCTTCAGAAAGGTGAAAAATGGCCGTTTTCAAATGTTTTATTTTTTAACGTCAGTTCACATTTGTAGGTAGATCATCAGTTTTAGAGCAAAAATTAGCATGTTTAAAGTGATTGTCATGCTTTCAGGGGCCCGGAAAGTGAATTAAAAATCATTTGGAGGCATTTAATGTTCAAGCAAAAACAGCAGATTTTTGTTAAAAGAGATAACACCCCCCATTACGTCATGCTTCAGAAAGGTGAAAAATGGTCCGTTTTCAAATGTTTTATTTTTGAACGTCATTTCACATTTGTAGGTGGATTTTCAGTTTTAGAGCTAAAATTAGCATGTTTAAAGTGATTTTCATGCTTCCAGGGGCCCGAAACACAACATTTGTGGAATGGTTAAAAGTGCATGAAAATGGCCAATTTACTCACTCTGAGGTCTAAAAAGTGTTTCTTCACCCCGGGAAGTGAATTAAATGCCATTTGGAGGCATTTAATGTTCAAGCAAAAACGGCTGATTTTTGATAAAAGAGATAACACCCCCCCCATTACGTCTTGCTTCAGAAAGGTGAAAAATGGTCCATTTTTAAATGTTTTATTTTTGAATGTCAGTTCACATTTGTAGGTAGATCATCAGTTTTAGAGCTAAAATTAGCATGTTTAAAGTGATTTTCATGCTTCCAGGGGCCCGGGAAGTGAATTAAAAACCATTTGGAGGCATTTAATGTTCAAGCAAAAAGAGCAGATTTTTGACAAAAGAGATAACACCCCCCCATTACGTCATGCTTCAGAGAGGTGCAAAATGGTCCAGTTTCAAATATTTTATTTTTGAACGTCAGTTCACATTTGTAGGTGGATCATCAGTTTTAGAGCTAAAATTAGCATGTTTAAAGTGATTTTCATGCTTCCAGGGGCCCTAAACACAACATTTGTGGAATGGTTAAAAGTGCATGAAAATAGCCAATTTACTCACTCTGACGTCTCAAAAAGTGTTTCATCACACCGGGAAGTGAATGAAATACCATTTGGAGGCATTTAATGTTCAAGCAAAAATGGCTGATTTTTGATAAAAGAGATAACACCCCCCCATTACGTCTTGCTTCAGAAAGGTGAAAAATGGTCCATTTTTAAATGTTTTATTTTTGAATGTCAGTTCACATTTGTAGGTAGATCATCAGTTTTAGATCTAAAATTAGCATGTTTAAAGTGATTTTCATGCTTCCAGGGGCCCGTGAAGTGAATTAAAAACCATTTGGAGGCATTTAATGTTCAAGCAAAAACAGCAGATTTTTGACAAAAGAGATAACACCCCCCATTACGTCATGCTTCAGAAAGGTGCAAAATGGTCCAGTTTCAAATATTTTATTTTTGAACATCAGTTCACATTTGTAGGTGGATCATCAGTTTTAGAGCTAAAATTAGCATGTTTAAAGTGATTTTCATGCTTCCAGGGGCCCTAAACACAACATCTGTGGAATGGTTAAAAGTGCATGAAAATGGCCAATTTACTCACTCTGACGTCTCAAAAAGTGTTTCTTCACCACGGGAAGTGAATTAAATGCCATTTGGAGGCATTAATGTTCAAGCAAAAACGGCTGATTTTTGACAAAAGAGATAACACTCCCCCATTACGTCATGCTTCAGAAAGGTGAAAAATGGTCCGTTTTCAAATGTTTTATTTTTGCACGTCAGTTCACATTTGTAGGAAAATCATCAGTTTTAGAGCTAAAATTAGCATGTTTAAAGTGATTTTAAGGCTTCCAGGGGCCCGGGAAGTGAATTAAAAACCATTTGGAGGCATTTCATGTTCAAGCAAAAACAGCAGATTTTTGACTAAAGAGATAACACCCCCCCATTACGTCATGCTTCAGAAAGGTGCAAAATGGTCCTTTTTCAAATGTTTTATTTTTGTACGTCAGTTCACATTTGTAGGTGGATCATCAGTTTTAGAGCTAAAATTAGCAAGTTTAAAGTGATTTTCATGCTTCCAGGGGCCCTAAACACAACATTTGTGGAATGGTTAAAAGTGCATGAAAATGGCCAATTTACTCACTCTGAGGTCTCAAAAAGTGTTTCTTCACCCTGGGAAGTGAATAAAATACCATTTGGAGGCATTTAATGTTAAAGCAAAAACGGCTGATTTTTGACAAAAGAAATAACACCCCCATTACGTCATGCTTCAGAAAGGTGAAAAATGGCCGTTTTCAAATGTTTTATTTTTTAACGTCAGTTCACATTTGTAGGTAGATCATCAGTTTTAGAGCAAAAATTAGCATGTTTAAAGTGATTTTCATGCTTTCAGGGGCCCGGGAAGTGAATTAAAAACCATTTGGAGGCATTTCATGTTCAAGCAAAACCAGCTGATTTTTGACAAAAGAGATAACACCCCCCCATTACGTCATGCTTCAGAAAGGTGAAAAATGGTCCGTTTTCAAATGTTTTATTTTTGAACGTCAGTTCACATTTGTAGATGGATCATCAGTTTTAGAGCTAAAATTAGCATGTTTAAAGTGATTTTCATGCTTCCAGGGGCCCTAAACACAACATTTGTGAAATGGTTAAAAGTGCATGAAAATGGCCAATTTACTCACTTTGAGGTTTCAAAAAGTGTTTCATCACACCGGGAAGTGAATTAAATACCATTTGGAGGCATTTAATGTTCAAGCAAAAACGGCTGATTTTTGATAAAAGAGATAACACCCCCCCATTACGTCATGCTTCAGAAAGGTGCAAAATGGTCCAGTTTTAAATATTTTATTTTTGAACATCAGTTCACATTTGTAGGTGGATCATCAGTTTTAGAGCTAAAATTAGCATGTTTAAAGTGATTTTCATGCTTCCAGGGGCCCTAAACACAACATCTGTGGAATGGTTAAAAGTGCATGAAAATGGCCAATTTACTCACTCTGACGTCTCAAAAAGTGTTTCTTCACCACGGGAAGTGAATTAAATGCCATTTGGAGGCATTTAATGTTCAAGCAAAAATGGCTGATTTTTGACAAAAGAGATAACACTCCCCCATTACGTCATGCTTCAGAAAGGTGAAAAATGGTCCGTTTTCAAATGTTTTATTTTTGCACGTCATTTCACATTTGTAGGAAAATCATCAGTTTTAGAGCTAAAATTAGCATGTTTAAAGTGATTTTCATGCTTCCAGGGGCCCTAAACACAACATTTGTGCAATGGTTAAAAGTGCATGAAAATGGCCAATTTACTCACTCTGAGGTCTCAAAAAGTGTTTCTTCACCCCGGGAAGTGAATTAAATGCCATTTGGAGGCATTTAATGTTCAAGCAAAAACGGCTGCTTTTTGACAAAAGAGATAACACTCCCCCATTTCGTCATGCTTCAGAAAGGTGAAAAATGGTCCATTTTTAAATGTTTTATTTTTGAATGTCAGTTCACATTTGTAGGTAGATCATCAGTTTTAGAGCTAAAATTAGCATGTTTAAAGTGATTTTCATGCTTCCAGGGGCCCGGGAAGTGAATTAAAAACCATTTGGAGGCATTTAATGTTCAAGCAAAAACAGCAGATTTTTGACAAAAGAGATAACACCCCCCCCATTACGTCATGCTTCAGAAAGGTGCAAAATGGTCCAGTTTCAAATATTTTATTTTTGAACGTCAGTTCACATTTGTAGGTGGATCATCAGTTTTAGAGCTAAAATTAGCATGTTTAAAGTGATTTTCATGCTTCCAGGGGCCCTAAACACAACATTTGTGGAATGGTTAAAAGTGCATGAAAATAGCCAATTTACTCACTCTGACGTCTCAAAAAGTATTTCTTCACCACGGGAAGTGAATTAAATGCCATTTGGAGGCATTTAATGTTCAAGCAAAAACGGCTGATTTTTGACAAAAGAGATAACACCCCCCATTACGTCATGCTTCAGAAAGGTGAAAAATGGTCCGCTTTCAAATGTTTTATTTTTGAACGTCAGTTCACATTTGTAGGTAGATCATCAGTTTTAGAGCTAAAATTAGCATGTTTAAAGGGATTTTCATGCTTCCAGGGGCCCTAAACACAACATTTGTGAAATGGTTAACAGTGCATGAAAATGGCCAATTTACTCACTCTGAGGTCTCAAAAAGTGTTTCTTCACACCGGGAAGTGAATTAAATACCATTTGGAGGCATTTAATGTTCAAGCAAAAACGGCTGATTTTTGATAAAAGAGATAACACCCCCCCCATTACGTCTTGCTTCAGAAAGGTGAAAAATGGTCCATTTTTAAATGTTTTATTTTTGAATGTCAGTTCACATTTGTAGGTAGATCATCAGTTTTAGAGCTAAAATTAGCATGTTTAAAGTGATTTTCATGCTTCCAGGGGCCCGGGAAGTGAATTAAAAACCATTTGGAGGCATTTAATGTTCAAGCAAAAACAGCAGATTTTTGACAAAAGAGATAACACCCCCCCCCATTACGTCATGCTTCAGAAAGGTGCAAAATGGTCCAGTTTCAAATATTTTATTTTTGAACGTCAGTTCACATTTGTAGGTGGATCATCAGTTTTAGAGCTAAAATTAGCATGTTTAAAGTGATTTTCATGCTTCCAGGGGCCCTAAACACAACATTTGTGGAATGGTTAAAAGTGCATGAAAATAGCCAATTTACTCACTCTGATGTCTCAAAAAGTGTTTCTTCACCACGGGAAGTGAATTAAATGCCATTTGGAGGCATTTAATGTTCAAGCAAAAACGGCTGATTTTTGACAAAAGAGATAACACTCCCCCATTACGTCATGCTTCAGAAAGGTGAAAAATGGTACGTTTTCAAATGTTTTATTTTTGCACGTCAGTTCACATTTGTAAGAAAATCATCAGTTTTAGAGCTAAAATTAGCATGTTTAAAGTGATTTTAAGGCTTCCAGGGACCCGGGAAGTGAAATAAAAACCATTTGGAGGCATTTAATGTTCAAGCAAAAACAGCTGATTTTTGACAAAAGAGATAACACCCCCCCATTACGTCATGCTTCAGAAAGGTGAAAAATGGTCCGTTTTCAAATGTTTTATTTTTGAACGTCAGTTCACATTTGTAGGTGGATCATCAGTTTTAGAGCTAAAATTAGCATGTTTAAAGTGATTTTCATGCTTCCAGGGGCCCGTGAAGTGAATTAAAAACCATTTGGAGGCATTTAATGTTCAAGCAAAAACAGCAGATTTTTGACAAAAGAGATAACACCCCCCCATTACGTCATGCTTCAGAAAGGTGCAAAATGGTCCGTTTTCAAATGTTTTATTTTTGAACATCAGTTCACATTTGTAGGTGGATCATCAGTTTTAGAGCTAAAATTAGCATGTTTAAAGTGATTTTCATGCTTCCAGGGGCCCTAAACACAACATTTGTGGAATGGTTAAAAGTGCATGAAAATGGCCAATTTACTCACTCTGAGGTCTCAAAAAGTGTTTCTTCACCACGGGAAGTGAATAAAATACCATTTGGAGGCATTTAGTGTTCAAGCAAAAACAGCTGATTTTTGACAAAAGAGATAAAACCCCCATTACGTCATGCTTCAGAAAGGTGAAAAATGGCCGTTTTCAAATGTTTTATTTTTTAACGTCAGTTCACATTTGTAGGTAGATCATCAGTTTTAGAGCAAAAATTAGCATGTTTAAAGTGATTGTCATGCTTTCAGGGGCCCGGAAAGTGAATTAAAAATCATTTGGAGGCATTTAATGTTCAAGCAAAAACAGCAGATTTTTGTTAAAAGAGATAACACCCCCCATTACGTCATGCTTCAGAAAGGTGAAAAATGGTCCGTTTTCAAATGTTTTATTTTTGAACGTCATTTCACATTTGTAGGTGGATTTTCAGTTTTAGAGCTAAAATTAGCATGTTTAAAGTGATTTTCATGCTTCCAGGGGCCCGAAACACAACATTTGTGGAATGGTTAAAAGTGCATGAAAATGGCCAATTTACTCACTCTGAGGTCTAAAAAGTGTTTCTTCACCCCGGGAAGTGAATTAAATGCCATTTGGAGGCATTTAATGTTCAAGCAAAAACGGCTGATTTTTGATAAAAGAGATAACACCCCCCCCATTACGTCTTGCTTCAGAAAGGTGAAAAATGGTCCATTTTTAAATGTTTTATTTTTGAATGTCAGTTCACATTTGTAGGTAGATCATCAGTTTTAGAGCTAAAATTAGCATGTTTAAAGTGATTTTCATGCTTCCAGGGGCCCGGGAAGTGAATTAAAAACCATTTGGAGGCATTTAATGTTCAAGCAAAAAGAGCAGATTTTTGACAAAAGAGATAACACCCCCCCATTACGTCATGCTTCAGAGAGGTGCAAAATGGTCCAGTTTCAAATATTTTATTTTTGAACGTCAGTTCACATTTGTAGGTGGATCATCAGTTTTAGAGCTAAAATTAGCATGTTTAAAGTGATTTTCATGCTTCCAGGGGCCCTAAACACAACATTTGTGGAATGGTTAAAAGTGCATGAAAATAGCCAATTTACTCACTCTGACGTCTCAAAAAGTGTTTCATCACACCGGGAAGTGAATGAAATACCATTTGGAGGCATTTAATGTTCAAGCAAAAATGGCTGATTTTTGATAAAAGAGATAACACCCCCCCATTACGTCTTGCTTCAGAAAGGTGAAAAATGGTCCATTTTTAAATGTTTTATTTTTGAATGTCAGTTCACATTTGTAGGTAGATCATCAGTTTTAGATCTAAAATTAGCATGTTTAAAGTGATTTTCATGCTTCCAGGGGCCCGTGAAGTGAATTAAAAACCATTTGGAGGCATTTAATGTTCAAGCAAAAACAGCAGATTTTTGACAAAAGAGATAACACCCCCCCATTACGTCATGCTTCAGAAAGGTGCAAAATGGTCCAGTTTCAAATATTTTATTTTTGAACATCAGTTCACATTTGTAGGTGGATCATCAGTTTTAGAGCTAAAATTAGCATGTTTAAAGTGATTTTCATGCTTCCAGGGGCCCTAAACACAACATCTGTGGAATGGTTAAAAGTGCATGAAAATGGCCAATTTACTCACTCTGACGTCTCAAAAAGTGTTTCTTCACCACGGGAAGTGAATTAAATGCCATTTGGAGGCATTAATGTTCAAGCAAAAACGGCTGATTTTTGACAAAAGAGATAACACTCCCCCATTACGTCATGCTTCAGAAAGGTGAAAAATGGTCCGTTTTCAAATGTTTTATTTTTGCACGTCAGTTCACATTTGTAGGAAAATCATCAGTTTTAGAGCTAAAATTAGCATGTTTAAAGTGATTTTAAGGCTTCCAGGGGCCCGGGAAGTGAATTAAAAACCATTTGGAGGCATTTCATGTTCAAGCAAAAACAGCAGATTTTTGACTAAAGAGATAACACCCCCCCATTACGTCATGCTTCAGAAAGGTGCAAAATGGTCCGTTTTCAAATGTTTTATTTTTGAACGTCAGTTCACATTTGTAGGTAGATCATCAGTTTTAGAGCTAAAATTTGCATGTTTAAAGTGATTTTCATGCTTCCAGGGGCCCTAAACACAACATTTGTGGAATGGTTAAAAGTGCATGAAAATGGCCAATTTACTCACTCTGAGGTCTCAAAAAGTGTTTCTTCACCCTGGGAAGTGAATAAAATACCATTTGGAGGCATTTAATGTTAAAGCAAAAACGGCTGATTTTTGACAAAAGAAATAACACCCCCATTACGTCATGCTTCAGAAAGGTGAAAAATGGCCGTTTTCAAATGTTTTATTTTTTAACGTCAGTTCACATTTGTAGGTAGATCATCAGTTTTAGAGCAAAAATTAGCATGTTTAAAGTGATTTTCATGCTTTCAGGGGCCCGGTAAGTGAATTAAAAACCATTTGGAGGCATTTCATGTTCAAGCAAAACCAGTTGATTTTTGACAAAAGAGATAACACCCCCCCATTACGTCATGCTTCAGAAAGGTGAAAAATGGTCCGTTTTCAAATGTTTTATTTTTGAACGTCAGTTCACATTTGTAGATGGATCATCAGTTTTAGAGCTAAAATTAGCATGTTTAAAGTGATTTTCATGCTTCCAGGGGCCCTAAACACAACATTTGTGAAATGGTTAAAAGTGCATGAAAATGGCCAATTTACTCACTTTGAGGTTTCAAAAAGTGTTTCATCACACCGGGAAGTGAATTAAATACCATTTGGAGGCATTTAATGTTCAAGCAAAAACGGCTGATTTTTGATAAAAGAGATAACACCCCCCCATTACGTCATGCTTCAGAAAGGTGCAAAATGGTCCAGTTTTAAATATTTTATTTTTGAACATCAGTTCACATTTGTAGGTGGATCATCAGTTTTAGAGCTAAAATTAGCATGTTTAAAGTGATTTTCATGCTTCCAGGGGCCCTAAACACAACATCTGTGGAATGGTTAAAAGTGCATGAAAATGGCCAATTTACTCACTCTGATGTCTCAAAAAGTGTTTCTTCACCACGGGAAGTGAATTAAATGCCATTTGGAGGCATTTAATGTTCAAGCAAAAATGGCTGATTTTTGACAAAAGAGATAACACTCCCCCATTACGTCATGCTTCAGAAAGGTGAAAAATGGTCCGTTTTCAAATGTTTTATTTTTGCACGTCATTTCACATTTGTAGGAAAATCATCAGTTTTAGAGCTAAAATTAGCATGTTTAAAGTGATTTTCATGCTTCCAGGGGCCCTAAACACAACATTTGTGCAATGGTTAAAAGTGCATGAAAATGGCCAATTTACTCACTCTGAGGTCTCAAAAAGTGTTTCTTCACCCCGGGAAGTGAATTAAATGCCATTTGGAGGCATTTAATGTTCAAGCAAAAACGGCTGCTTTTTGACAAAAGAGATAACACTCCCCCATTTCGTCATGCTTCAGAAAGGTGAAAAATGGTCCGTTTTCAAATGTTTTATTTTTGAACGTCAGTTCACATTTGTAGGTGGATCAGCAGTTTTAGAGCTAAAATTAGCATGTTTAAAGTGATTTTCATGCTTCCAGGGGCCCTAAACACAACCTTTGTGGAATGGTTAAAAGTGCATGAAAATGGCCAATTTACTCACTCTGAGGTCTCAAAAAGTGTTTCTTCACCCCGGGAAGTGAATTAAATACCATTTGGAGGCATTTAATGTTCAAGCAATGGCTGATTTTTGACAAAAGAGATAACACCCCCCCATTACATCATGCTTCAGAAAGGTGAAAAATGGTCCGCTTTCAAATGTTTTATTTTTGAACGTCAGTTCACATTTGTAGGTAGATCATCAGTTTTAGAGCTAAAATTAGCATGTTTAAAGTGATTTTCATGCTTCCAGGGGCCCTAAACACAACATTTGTGAAATGGTTAACAGTGCATGAAAATGGCCAATTTACTCACTCTGAGGTCTCAAAAAGTGTTTCTTCACACCGGGAAGTGAATTAAATACCATTTGGAGGCATTTAATGTTCAAGCAAAAACGGTTGATTTTTGATAAAAGAGATAACACCCCCCCCCCCATTACGTCTTGCTTCAGAAAGGTGAAAAATGGTCCATTTTTAAATGTTTTATTTTTGAATGTCAGTTCACATTTGTAGGTAGATCATCAGTTTTAGAGCTAAAATTAGCATGTTTAAAGTGATTTTCATGCTTCCAGGGGCCCGGGAAGTGAATTAAAAACCATTTGGAGGCATTTAATGTTCAAGCAAAAACAGCAGATTTTTGACAAAAGAGATAACACCCCCCCATTACGTCATGCTTCAGAAAGGTGCAAAATGGTCCAGTTTCAAATATTTTATTTTTGAACGTCAGTTCACATTTGTAGGTGGATCATCAGTTTTAGAGCTAAAATTAGCATGTTTAAAGTGATTTTCATGCTTCCAGGGGCCCTAAACACAACATTTGTGGAATGGTTAAAAGTGCATGAAAATAGCCAATTTACTCACTCTGACGTCTCAAAAAGTATTTCTTCACCACGGGAAGTGAATTAAATGCCATTTGGAGGCATTTAATGTTCAAGCAAAAACGGCTGATTTTTGACAAAAGAGATAACACTCCCCCATTACGTCATGCTTCAGAAAGGTGAAAAATGGTACGTTTTCAAATGTTTTATTTTTGCACGTCAGTTCACATTTGTAGGAAAATCATCAGTTTTAGAGCTAAAATTAGCATGTTTAAAGTGATTTTAAGGCTTCCAGGGACCCGGGAAGTGAAATAAAAACCATTTGGAGGCATTTAATGTTCAAGCAAAAACAGCTGATTTTTGACAAAAGAGATAACACCCCCCCATTACGTCATGCTTCAGAAAGGTGAAAAATTGTCAGTTTTCAAATGTTTTATTTTTGAACGTCAGCTCACATTTGTAGGTGGATCATCAGTTTTAGAGCTAAAATTAGCATGTTTAAAGTGATTTTCATGCTTCCAGGGGCCCTAAACACAACATTTGTGAAATGGTTAAAAGTGCATGAAAAATGGCCAATTTACTCACTTTGAGGTCTCAAAAAGTGTTTCATCACACCGGGAAGTGAATGAAATACCATTTGGAGGCATTTAATGTTCAAGCAAAAACGGCTGATTTTTGATAAAAGAGATAACACCCCCCCCATTACGTCTTGCTTCAGAAAGGTGAAAAATGGTCCATTTTTAAATGTTTTATTTTTGAATGTCAGTTCACATTTGTAGGTAGATCATCAGTTTTAGATCTAAAATTAGCATGTTTAAAGTGATTTTCATGCTTCCAGGGGCCCGTGAAGTGAATTAAAAACCATTTGGAGGCATTTAATGTTCAAGCAAAAACAGCAGATTTTTGACAAAAGAGATAACACCCCCCCATTACGTCATGCTTCAGAAAGGTGAAAAATGGTCCGTTTTCAAATGTTTTATTTTTGAACATCAGTTCACATTTGTAGGTGGATCATCAGTTTTAGAGCTAAAATGAGCATGTTTAAAGTGATTTTCATGCTTCCAGGGGCCCTAAACACAACATTTGTGGAATGGTTAAAAGTGCATGAAAATGGCCAATTTACTCACTCTGAGGTCTCAAAAAGTGTTTCTTCACCCCGGGAAGTGAATAAAATACCATTTGGAGGCATTTAGTGTTCAAGCAAAAACGGCTGATTTTTGACAAAAGAGATAACACCCCCATTACGTCATGCTTCAGAAAGGTGAAAAATGGCCGTTTTCAAATGTATTATTTTTTAACGTCAGTTCACATTTGTAGGTAGATCATCAGTTTTAGAGCAAAAGTTAGCATGTTTAAAGTGATTTTCATGCTTTCAGGGGCCCGGAAAGTGAATTAAAAATAATTTGGAGGCATTTAATGTTCAAGCAAAAACGGTATACACCTGTTACAATGCATTTTTTACTCCGCACTACCATTACAACGCGACCATTACTCCGCATACTATTACAACGCATTGCGCTGGGGGGCGCTCTAGGATAGGTAATAAGTATAATTTACTATCCAACACCTTCCCTAGGGTCCACGGGGACTGGAGTTAGAATAGTAAATTATACTTACCACTATCCAGCGCCCCAAGGCGCTATGCGTTGTAACGGTATGCGGAGTAAAAGTCGCGTTGTAATGGTCTGCGGAGTAAAAGTATGCGTTGTAACGTCATACATCCAGCAAAAACAGCAGATTTTTGTTAAAAGAGATAACACCCCCCCATTACGTCATGCTTCAGAAAGGTGAAAAATGGTCCGTTTTCAAATGTTTTATTTTTGAACGTCATTTCACATTTGTAGGTGGATTTTCAGTTTTAGAGCTAAAATTAGCATGTTTAAAGTGATTTTCATGCTTCCAGGGGCCCTAAACACAACATTTGTGGAATGGTTAAAAGTGCATGAAAATGGCCAATTTACTCACTCTGAGGTCTAAAAAGTGTTTCTTCACCCCGGGAAGTGAATACAATGCCATTTGGAGGCATTTAATGTTCAAGCAAAAACGGCTGATTTTTGACAAAAGAGATAACACCCCCCATTACGTCTTGCTTCAGAAAGGTGAAAAATGGTCCATTTTTAAATGTTTTATTTTTGAATGTCAGTTCACATTTGTAGGTAGATCATCAGTTTTAGATCTAAAATTAGCATGTTTAAAGTGATTTTCATGCTTCCAGTGGCCCGTGAAGTGAATTAAAAACCATTTGGAGGCATTTAATGTTCAAGCAAAAACAGCAGATTTTTGACAAAAGAGATAACACCCCCCATTACGTCATGCTTCAGAAAGGTGCAAAATGGTCCAGTTTCAAATATTTTATTTTTGAACATCAGTTCACATTTGTAGGTGGATCATCAGTTTTAGAGCTAAAATTAGCATGTTTAAAGTGATTTTCATGCTTCCAGGGGCCCTAAACACAACATTTGTAGAATGGTTAAAAGTGCATGAAAATGGCCAATTTACTCACTCTGAGGTCTCAAAAAGTGTTTCTTCACCCCGGGAAGTGAATAAAATACCATTTGGAGGCATTTAATGTTCAAGCAAAAACGGCTGATTTTTGACAAAAGAGATAACACCCCCATTACGTCATGCTTCAGAAAGGTGAAAAATGGCCGTTTTCAAATGTTTTATTTTTTAACGTTTGTTCACATTTGTAGGTAGATCATCAGTTTTAGAGCAAAAATTAGCATGTTTAAAGTGATTTTCATGCTTTCAGGGGCCCGGGAAGTGAATTAAAAACCATTTGGAGGCATTTAATGTTCAAGCAAAAACAGCTGATTTTTGTTAAAAGAGATAACACCCCCCATTACGTCATGCTTCAGAAAGGTGAAAAATGGTCCGTTTTCAAATGTTTTATTTTTGAACGTCATTTCACATTTGTAGGTGGATTTTCAGTTTTAGAGCTAAAATTAGCATGTTTAAAGTGATTTTCATGCTTCCAGGGGCCCTAAACACAACATTTGTGGAATGGTTAAAAGTGCATGAAAATGGCCAATTTACTCACTATGAGGTCTAAAAAGTGTTTCTTCACCCCGGGAAGTGAATTAAATGCCATTTGGAGGCATTTAATGTTCAAGCAAAAACGGCTGATTTTTGACAAAAGAGATAACACCCCCCCATTACGTCTTGCTTCAGAAAGGTGAAAAATGGTCCATTTTTAAATGTTTTATTTTTGAATGTCAGTTCACATTTGTAGGTAGATCATCAGTTTTAGATCTAAAATTAGCATGTTTAAAGTGATTTTCATGCTTCCAGGGGCCCGTGAAGTGAATTAAAAACCATTTGGAGGCATTTAATGTTCAAGCAAAAACAGCAGATTTTTGACAAAAGAGATAACACCCCCCCATTACGTCATGCTTCAGAAAGGTGCAAAATGGTCCAGTTTCAAATATTTTATTTTTGAACATCAGTTCACATTTGTAGGTGGATCATCAGTTTTAGAGCTAAAATTAGCATGTTTAAAGTGATTTTCATGCTTCCAGGGGCCCTAAACACAACATCTGTGGAATGGTTAAAAGTGCATGAAAATGGCCAATTTACTCACTCTGACGTCTCAAAAAGTGTTTCTTCACCACGGGAAGTGAATTAAATGCCATTTGGAGGCATTTAATGTTCAGCAAAAACGGCTGATTTTTGACAAAAGAGATAACACTCCCCCATTACGTCATGCTTCAGAAAGGTGAAAAATGGTCCGTTTTCAAATGTTTTATTTTTGCACGTCATTTCACATTTGTAGGAAAATCATCAGTTTTAGAGCTAAAATTAGCATGTTTACATTGATTTTAAGGCTTCCAGGGGCCCGGGAAGTGAATTAAAAACCATTTGGAGGCATTTAATGTTCAAGCAAAAACGGCTGATTTTTGACAAAAGAGATAACACCCCCATTACGTCATGCTTCAGAAAGGTGAAAAATGGCCGTTTTCAAATGTTTTATTTTTTAACGTCAGTTCACATGTGTAGGTAGATCCTCAGTTTTAGAGCAAAAATTAGCATGTTTAAAGTGATTTTCATGCTTTCAGGGGCCCGGGAAGTGAATTAAAAACCATTTGGAGGCATTTCATGTTCAAGCAAAACCAGCTGATTTTTGACAAAAGAGATAACACCCCCCCATTACGTCATGCTTCAGAAAGGTGAAAAATGGTCCGTTTTCAAATGTTTTATTTTTGAACATCAGTTCACATTTGTAGGTGGATCATCAGTTTTAGAGCTAAAATTAGCATGTTTAAAGTGATTTTCATGCTTCCAGGGGCCCTAAACACAACATTTGTGGAATGGTTAAAAGTGCATGAAAATGGCCAATTTACTCACTCTGAGGTCTCAAAAAGTGTTTCTTCACCCCGGGAAGTGAATAAAATACCATTTGGAGGCATTTAGTGTTCAAGCAAAAACGGCTGATTTTTGACAAAAGAGATAACACCCCCATTACGTCATGCTTCAGAAAGGTGAAAAATGGCCGTTTTCAAATGTTTTATTTTTTAACGTCAGTTCACATTTGTAGGTAGATCATCAGTTTTAGAGCAAAAATTAGCATGTTTAAAGTGATTTTCATGCTTTCAGGGGCCCGGAAAGTGAATTAAAAATCATTTGGAGGCATTTAATGTTCAAGCAAAAACAGCAGATTTTTGTTAAAAGAGATAACACCCCCCCATTACGTCATGCTTCAGAAAGGTGAAAAATGGTCCGTTTTCAAATGTTTTATTTTTGAACGTCATTTCACATTTGTAGGTGGATTTTCAGTTTTAGAGCTAAAATTAGCATGTTTAAAGTGATTTTCATGCTTCCAGGGGCCCTAAACACAACATTTGTGGAATGGTTAAAAGTGCATGAAAATGGCCAATTTACTCACTCTGAGGTCTAAAAAGTGTTTCTTCACCCCGGGAAGTGAATTAAATGCCATTTGGAGGCATTTAATGTTCAAGCAAAAACGGCTGATTTTTGACAAAAGAGATAACACCCCCCCATTACGTCTTGCTTCAGAAAGGTGAAAAATGGTCCATTTTTAAATGTTTTATTTTTGAATGTCAGTTCAAATTTGTAGGTAGATCATCAGTTTTAGATCTAAAATTAGCATGTTTAAAGTGATTTTCATGCTTCCAGGGGCCCGTGAAGTGAATTAAAAACCATTTGGAGGCATTTAATGTTCAAGCAAAAACAGCAGATTTTTGACAAAAGAGATAACACCCCCCCATTACGTCATGCTTCAGAAAGGTGCAAAATGGTCCAGTTTCAAATACTTTATTTTTGAACATCAGTTCACATTTGTAGGTGGATCATCAGTTTTAGAGCTAAAATTAGCATGTTTAAAGTGATTTTCATGCTTCCAGGGGCCCTAAACACAACATCTGTGGAATGGTTAAAAGTGCATGAAAATGGCCAATTTACTCACTCTGACGTCTCAAAAAGTGTTTCTTCACCACGGGAAGTGAATTAAATGCCATTTGGAGGCATTTAATGTTCAAGCAAAAACGGCTGATTTTTGACAAGAGTTAACACTCCCCCATTACGTCATGCTTCAGAAAGGTGAAAAATGGTCCGTTTTCAAATGTTTTATTTTTGCACGTCAGTTCACATTTGTAGGAAAATCATCAGTTTTAGAGCTAAAATTAGCATGTTTAAAGTGATTTTAAGGCTTCCAGGGGCCCGGGAAGTGAATTAAAAACCATTTGGAGGCATTTCATGTTCAAGCAAAAACAGCAGATTTTTGACAAAAGAGATAACACCCCCCCATTACGTCATGCTTCAGAAAGGTGCATAATGGTCCGTTTTCAAATGTTTTATTTTTAAACGTCAGTTCACATTTGTAGGTGGATCATCAGTTTTAGAGCTAAAATTAGCATGTTTAAAGTGATTTTCATGCTTCCAGGGGCCCTAAACACAACATTTGTGGAATGGTTAAAAGTGCATGAAAATGGCCAATTTACTCACTCTGAGGTCTCAAAAAGTGTTTCTTCACCCCGGGAAGTGAATAAAATACCATTTGGAGGCATTTAATGTTCAAGCAAAAACGGCTGATTTTTGACAAAAGAGATAACACCCCCATTACGTCATGCTTCAGAAAGGTGAAAAATGGCCGTTTTCAAATGTTTTATTTTTTAACGTCAGTTCACATTTGTAGGTAGATCATCAGTTTTAGAGCAAAAATTAGCATGTTTAAAGTGATTTTCATGCTTTCAGGGGCCCGGGAAGTGAATTAAAAACCATTTGGAGGCATTTCATGTTCAAGCAAAACCAGCTGATTTTTGACAAAAGAGATAACACCCCCCCATTACGTCATTCTTCAGAAAGGTGAAAAATGGTCCGTTTTCAAATGTTTTATTTTTGAACGTCAGTTCACATTTGTAGGTGGATCATCAGTTTTAGAGCTATAATTAGCTTGTTTAAAGTGATTTTCATGCTTCCAGGGGCCCTAAACACAACATTTGTGGAATGGTTAAAAGTGCATGAAAATGGCCAATTTACTCACTCTGAGGTCTCAAAAAGTGTTTCTTCACCCCGGGAAGTGAATAAAATACCATTTGGAGGCATTTAGTGTTCAAGCAAAAACGGCTGATTTTTTACAAAAGAGATAACACCCCCATTACGTCATGCTTCAGAAAGGTGAAAAATGGCCTTTTTTAAATGTTTTATTTTTTAACGTCAGTTCACATTTGTAGGTAGATCATCAGTTTTAGAGCAAAAATTAGCATGTTTAAAGTGATTTGCATGCTTTCAGGGGCCCGGAAAGTGAATTAAAAATCATTTGGAGGCATTTAATGTTCAAGCAAAAACAGCTGATTTTTGGTAAAAGAGATAACACCCCCCATTACGTCATGCTTCAGAAAGGTGAAAAATGGTCCGTTTTCAAATGTTTTATTTTTGAACGTCATTTCACATTTGTAGGTGGATTTTCAGTTTTAGAGCTAAAATTAGCATGTTTAAAGTGATTTTCATGCTTCCAGGGGCCCTAAACACAACATTTGTGGAATGGTTAAAAGTGCATGAAAATGGCCAATTTACTCAATATGAGGTCTAAAAAGTGTTTCTTCACCCCGGGAAGTGAATTAAATGCCATTTGGAGGCATTTAATGTTCAAGCAAAAACGGCTGATTTTTGACAAAAGAGATAACACCCCCCCATTACGTCTTGCTTCAGAAAGTTGAAAAATGGTCCATTTTTAAATGTTTTATTTTTGAATGTCAGTTCACATTTGTAGGTAGATCATCAGTTTTAGATCTAAAATTAGCATGTTTAAAGTGATTTTCATGCTTCCAGGGGCCCATGAAGTGAATTAAAAACCATTTGGAGGCATTTAATGTTCAAGCAAAAACAGCAGATTTTTGACAAAAGAGATAACACCCCCCCATTACGTCATGCTTCAGAAAGGTGCAAAATGGTCCAGTTTCAAATATTTTATTTTTGAACATCAGTTCACATTTGTAGGTGGATCATCAGTTTTAGAGCTAAAATTAGCATGTTTAAAGTGATTTTCATGCTTCCAGGGGCCCTAAACACAACATCTGTGGAATGGTTAAAAGTGCATGAAAATGGCCAATTTACTCACTCTGACGTCTCAAAAAGTGTTTCTTCACCACGGGAAGTGAATTAAATGCCATTTGGAGGCATTAATGTTCAAGCAAAAACGGCTGATTTTTGACAAAAGAGATAACACTCCCCCATTACGTCATGCTTCAGAAAGGTGAAAAATGGTCCGTTTTCAAATGTTTTATTTTTGCACGTCAGTTCACATTTGTAGGAAAATCATCAGTTTTAGAGCTAAAATTAGCATGTTTAAAGTGATTTTAAGGTTTCCAGGGGCCCGGGAAGTGAATTAAAAACCATTTGGAGGCATTTCATGTTCAAGCAAAAACAGCAGATTTTTGACAAAAGAGATAACACCCCCCCATTACGTCATGCTACAGAAAGGTGAAAAATGGCCGTTTTCAAATGTTTTATTTTTTAACGTCAGTTCACATTTGTAGGTAGATCATCAGTTTTAGAGCAAAAATTAGCATGTTTAAAGTGATTTTCATGCTTTCAGGGGCCCGGGAAGTGAATTAAAAACCTTTTGGAGGCATTTCATGTTCAAGCAAAACCAGCTGATTTTTGACAAAAGAGATAACACCCCCCCATTACGTCATGCTTCAGAAAGGTGAAAAATGGTCAGTTTTCAAATGTTTTATTTTTGAACGTCAGTTCACATTTGTAGATGGATCATCAGTTTTAGAGCTAAAATTAGCATGTTTAAAGTGATTTTCATGCTTCCAGGGGCCCTAAACACAACATTTGTGAAATGGTTAAAAGTGCATGAAAATGGCCAATTTACTCACTTTGAGGTTTCAAAAAGTGTTTCATCACACCGGGAAGTGAATTAAATACCATTTGGAGGCATTTAATGTTCAAGCAAAAACGGCTGATTTTTTACACAAGAGATAACACCCCCATTACGTCATGCTTCAGAAAGGTGAAAAATGGCCGTTTTCAAATGTTTTATTTTTTAACGTCAGTTCACATTTGTAGGTAGATCCTCAGTTTTAGAGCAAAAATTAGCATGTTTAAAGTGATTTTCATGCTTTCAGGGGCCCGGGAAGTGAATTAAAAACCTTTTGGAGGCATTTCATGTTCAAGCAAAACCAGCTGATTTTTGACAAAAGAGATAACACCCCCCCATTACGTCATGCTTCAGAAAGGTGAAAAATGGTCCGTTTTCAAATGTTTTATTTTTGAACGTCAGTTCACATTTGTAGATGGATCATCAGTTTTAGAGCTAAAATTAGCATGTTTAAAGTGATTTTCATGCTTCCAGGGGCCCTAAACACAACATTTGTGAAATGGTTAAAAGTGCATGAAAATGGCCAATTTACTCACTTTGAGGTTTCAAAAAGTGTTTCATCACACCGGGAAGTGAATTAAATACCATTTGGAGGCATTTAATGTTCAAGCAAAAACGGTTGATTTTTGACAAAACAGATAACACCCCCATTACGTCATGCTTCAGAAAGGTGAAAAATGGCCGTTTTCAAATGTTTTATTTTTTAACGTCAGTTCACATTTGTAGGTAGATCCTCAGTTTTAGAGCAAAAATTAGCATGTTTAAAGTGATTTTCATGCTTTCAGGGGCCCGGGAAGTGAATTAAAAACCATTTGGAGGCATTTCATGTTCAAGCAAAACCAGCTGATTTTTGACAAAAGAGATAACACCCCCCCATTACGTCATGCTTCAGAAAGGTGAAAAATGGTCCGTTTTCAAATGTTTTATTTTTGAACGTCAGTTCACATTTGTAGATGGATCATCAGTTTTAGAGCTAAAATTAGCATGTTTAAAGTGATTTTCATGCTTCCAGGGGCCCTAAACACAACATTTGTGAAATGGTTAAAAGTGCATGAAAATGGCCAATTTACTCACTTTGAGGTTTCAAAAAGTGTTTCATCACACCGGGAAGTGAATTAAATACCATTTGGAGGCATTTAATGTTCAAGCAAAAACGGCTGATTTTTGATAAAAGAGATAGCACCCCCCCATTACGTCATGCTTCAGAAAGGTGCAAAATGGTCCAGTTTCCAATATTTTATTTTTGAACATCAGTTCACATTTGTAGGTGGATCATCAGTTTTAGAGCTAAAATTAGCATGTTTAAAGTGATTTTCATGCTTCCAGGGGCCCGGAAAGTGAATTAAAAACCATTTGGAGGCATTTAATGTTCAAGCAAAAACAGCAGATTTTTGACAAAAGAGATAACACCCCCCCATTACGTCATGCTTCAGAAAGGTGCAAAATGGTCCAGTTTCAAATATTTTATTTTTGAACATCAGTTCACATTTGTAGGTGGATCATCAGTTTTAGAGCTAAAATTAGCATGTTTAAAGTGATTTTCATGCTTCCAGGGGCCCTAAACACAACATCTGTGGAATGGTTAAAAGTGCATGAAAATGGCCAATTTACTCACTCTGACGTCTCAAAAAGTGTTTCTTCACCACGGGAAGTGAATTAAATGCCATTTGGAGGCATTAATGTTCAAGCAAAAACGGCTGATTTTTGACAAAAGAGATAACACTCCCCCATTACGTCATGCTTCAGAAAGGTGAAAAATGGTCCGTTTTCAAATGTTTTATTTTTGCACGTCAGTTCACATTTGTAGGAAAATCATCAGTTTTAGAGCTAAAATTAGCATGTTTAAAGTGATTTTAAGGCTTCCAGGGGCCCGGGAAGTGAATTAAAAACCATTTGGAGGCATTTCATGTTCAAGCAAAAACAGCAGATTTTTGACAAAAGAGATAACACCCCCCCATTACGTCATGCTTCAGAAAGGTGCAAAATGTTCCGTTTTCAAATGTTTTATTTTTGAACGTCAGTTCACATTTGTAGGTGGATCATCAGTTTTAGAGCTAAAATTAGCATGTTTAAAGTGATTTTCATGCTTCCAGGGGCCCTAAACACAACATTTGTGGAATGGTTAAAAGTGCATGAAAATGGCCAATTTACTCACTCTGAGGTCTCAAAAAGTGTTTCTTCACCCCGGGAAGTGAATAAAATACCATTTGGAGGCATTTAATGTTCAAGCAAAAACGGCTGATTTTTGACAAAAGAAATAACACCCCCATTACGTCATGCTACAGAAAGGTGAAAAATGGCCGTTTTCAAATGTTTTATTTTTTAACGTCAGTTCACATTTGTAGGTAGATCATCAGTTTTAGAGCAAAAATTAGCATGTTTAAAGTGATTTTCATGCTTTCAGGGGCCCGGGAAGTGAATTAAAAACCTTTTGGAGGCATTTCATGTTCAAGCAAAAGCAGCTGATTTTTGACAAAAGAGATAACACCCCCCCATTACGTCATGCTTCAGAAAGGTGAAAAATGGTCCGTTTTCAAATGTTTTATTTTTGAACGTCAGTTCACATTTGTAGATGGATCATCAGTTTTAGAGCTAAAATTAGCATGTTTAAAGTGATTTTCATGCTTCCAGGGGCCCTAAACACAACATTTGTGAAATGGTTAAAAGTGCATGAAAATGGCCAATTTACTCACTTTGAGGTTTCAAAAAGTGTTTCATCACACCGGGAAGTGAATTAAATACCATTTGGAGGCATTTAATGTTCAAGCAAAAACGGCTGATTTTTGACAAAAGAGATAACACCCCCATTACGTCATGCTTCAGAAAGGTGAAAAATGGCCGTTTTCAAATGTTTTATTTTTTAACGTCAGTTCACATTTGTAGGTAGATCCTCAGTTTTAGAGCAAAAATTAGCATGTTTAAAGTGATTTTCATGCTTTCAGGGGCCCGGGAAGTGAATTAAAAACCTTTTGGAGGCATTTCATGTTCAAGCAAAACCAGCTGATTTTTGACAAAAGAGATAACACCCCCCCATTACGTCATGCTTCAGAAAGGTGAAAAATGGTCCGTTTTCCAATGTTTTATTTTTGAACGTCAGTTCACATTTGTAGATGGATCATCAGTTTTAGAGCTAAAATTAGCATGTTTAAAGTGATTTTCATGCTTCCAGGGGCCCTAAACACAACATTTGTGAAATGGTTAAAAGTGCATGAAAATGGCCAATTTACTCACTTTGAGGTTTCAAAAAGTGTTTCATCACACCGGGAAGTGAATTAAATACCATTTGGAGGCATTTAATGTTCAAGCAAAAACGGCTGATTTTTGACAAAAGAGATAACACTCCCCCATTACGTCATGCTTCAGAAAGGTGAAAAATGGTACGTTTTCAAATGTTTTATTTTTGCACGTCAGTTCACATTTGTAGGAAAATCATCAGTTTTAGAGCTAAAATTAGCATGTTTAAAGTGATTTTAAGGCTTCCAGGGACCCGGGAAGTGAAATAAAAACCATTTGGAGGCATTTAATGTTCAAGCAAAAACAGCTGATTTTTGACAAAAGAGATAACACCCCCCCATTACGTCATGCTTCAGAAAGGTGAAAAATTGTCAGTTTTCAAATGTTTTATTTTTGAACGTCAGCTCACATTTGTAGGTGGATCATCAGTTTTAGAGCTAAAATTAGCATGTTTAAAGTGATTTTTATGCTTCCAGGGGCCCTAAACACAACATTTGTGAAATGGTTAAAAGTGCATGAAAAATGGCCAATTTACTCACTTTGAGGTCTCAAAAAGTGTTTCATCACACCGGGAAGTGAATGAAATACCATTTGGAGGCATTTAATGTTCAAGCAAAAACGGCTGATTTTTGATAAAAGAGATAACACCCCCCCCATTACGTCTTGCTTCAGAAAGGTGAAAAATGGTCCATTTTTAAATGTTTTATTTTTGAATGTCAGTTCACATTTGTAGGTAGATCATCAGTTTTAGATCTAAAATTAGCATGTTTAAAGTGATTTTCATGCTTCCAGGGGCCCGTGAAGTGAATTAAAAACCATTTGGAGGCATTTAATGTTCAAGCAAAAACAGCAGATTTTTGACAAAAGAGATAACACCCCCCCATTACGTCATGCTTCAGAAAGGTGAAAAATGGTCCGTTTTCAAATGTTTTATTTTTGAACATCAGTTCACATTTGTAGGTGGATCATCAGTTTTAGAGCTAAAATGAGCATGTTTAAAGTGATTTTCATGCTTCCAGGGGCCCTAAACACAACATTTGTGGAATGGTTAAAAGTGCATGAAAATGGCCAATTTACTCACTCTGAGGTCTCAAAAAGTGTTTCTTCACCCCGGGAAGTGAATAAAATACCATTTGGAGGCATTTAGTGTTCAAGCAAAAACGGCTGATTTTTGACAAAAGAGATAACACCCCCATTACGTCATGCTTCAGAAAGGTGAAAAATGGCCGTTTTCAAATGTATTATTTTTTAACGTCAGTTCACATTTGTAGGTAGATCATCAGTTTTAGAGCAAAAGTTAGCATGTTTAAAGTGATTTTCATGCTTTCAGGGGCCCGGAAAGTGAATTAAAAATAATTTGGAGGCATTTAATGTTCAAGCAAAAACGGTATACACCTGTTACAACGCATTTTTTACTCCGCACTACCATTACAACGCGACCATTACTCCGCATACTATTACAACGCATTGCGCTGGGGGGCGCTCTAGGATAGGTAATAAGTATAATTTACTATCCAACACCTTCCCTAGGGTCCACGGGGACTGGAGTTAGAATAGTAAATTATACTTACCACTACCCAGCGCCCCAAGGCGCTATGCGTTGTAACGGTATGCGGAGTAAAAGTCGCGTTGTAATGGTCTGCGGAGTAAAAGTATGCGTTGTAACGTCATACATCCAGCAAAAACAGCAGATTTTTGTTAAAAGAGATAACACCCCCCCATTACGTCATGCTTCAGAAAGGTGAAAAATGGTCCGTTTTCAAATGTTTTATTTTTGAACGTCATTTCACATTTGTAGGTGGATTTTCAGTTTTAGAGCTAAAATTAGCATGTTTAAAGTGATTTTCATGCTTCCAGGGGCCCTAAACACAACATTTGTGGAATGGTTAAAAGTGCATGAAAATGGCCAATTTACTCACTCTGAGGTCTAAAAAGTGTTTCTTCACCCCGGGAAGTGAATACAATGCCATTTGGAGGCATTTAATGTTCAAGCAAAAACGGCTGATTTTTGACAAAAGAGATAACACCCCCCATTACGTCTTGCTTCAGAAAGGTGAAAAATGGTCCATTTTTAAATGTTTTATTTTTGAATGTCAGTTCACATTTGTAGGTAGATCATCAGTTTTAGATCTAAAATTAGCATGTTTAAAGTGATTTTCATGCTTCCAGTGGCCCGTGAAGTGAATTAAAAACCATTTGGAGGCATTTAATGTTCAAGCAAAAACAGCAGATTTTTGACAAAAGAGATAACACCCCCCATTACGTCATGCTTCAGAAAGGTGCAAAATGGTCCAGTTTCAAATATTTTATTTTTGAACATCAGTTCACATTTGTAGGTGGATCATCAGTTTTAGAGCTAAAATTAGCATGTTTAAAGTGATTTTCATGCTTCCAGGGGCCCTAAACACAACATTTGTAGAATGGTTAAAAGTGCATGAAAATGGCCAATTTACTCACTCTGAGGTCTCAAAAAGTGTTTCTTCACCCCGGGAAGTGAATAAAATACCATTTGGAGGCATTTAATGTTCAAGCAAAAACGGCTGATTTTTGACAAAAGAGATAACACCCCCATTACGTCATGCTTCAGAAAGGTGAAAAATGGCCGTTTTCAAATGTTTTATTTTTTAACGTTTGTTCACATTTGTAGGTAGATCATCAGTTTTAGAGCAAAAATTAGCATGTTTAAAGTGATTTTCATGCTTTCAGGGGCCCGGGAAGTGAATTAAAAACCATTTGGAGGCATTTAATGTTCAAGCAAAAACAGCTGATTTTTGTTAAAAGAGATAACACCCCCCATTACGTCATGCTTCAGAAAGGTGAAAAATGGTCCGTTTTCAAATGTTTTATTTTTGAACGTCATTTCACATTTGTAGGTGGATTTTCAGTTTTAGAGCTAAAATTAGCATGTTTAAAGTGATTTTCATGCTTCCAGGGGCCCTAAACACAACATTTGTGGAATGGTTAAAAGTGCATGAAAATGGCCAATTTACTCACTATGAGGTCTAAAAAGTGTTTCTTCACCCCGGGAAGTGAATTAAATGCCATTTGGAGGCATTTAATGTTCAAGCAAAAACGGCTGATTTTTGACAAAAGAGATAACACCCCCCCATTACGTCTTGCTTCAGAAAGGTGAAAAATGGTCCATTTTTAAATGTTTTATTTTTGAATGTCAGTTCACATTTGTAGGTAGATCATCAGTTTTAGATCTAAAATTAGCATGTTTAAAGTGATTTTCATGCTTCCAGGGGCCCGTGAAGTGAATTAAAAACCATTTGGAGGCATTTAATGTTCAAGCAAAAACAGCAGATTTTTGACAAAAGAGATAACACCCCCCCATTACGTCATGCTTCAGAAAGGTGCAAAATGGTCCAGTTTCAAATATTTTATTTTTGAACATCAGTTCACATTTGTAGGTGGATCATCAGTTTTAGAGCTAAAATTAGCATGTTTAAAGTGATTTTCATGCTTCCAGGGGCCCTAAACACAACATCTGTGGAATGGTTAAAAGTGCATGAAAATGGCCAATTTACTCACTCTGACGTCTCAAAAAGTGTTTCTTCACCACGGGAAGTGAATTAAATGCCATTTGGAGGCATTTAATGTTCAGCAAAAACGGCTGATTTTTGACAAAAGAGATAACACTCCCCCATTACGTCATGCTTCAGAAAGGTGAAAAATGGTCCGTTTTCAAATGTTTTATTTTTGCACGTCATTTCACATTTGTAGGAAAATCATCAGTTTTAGAGCTAAAATTAGCATGTTTAAAGTGATTTTAAGGCTTCCAGGGGCCCGGGAAGTGAATTTAAAACCATTTGGAGGCATTTAATGTTCAAGCAAAAACGGCAGATTTTTGACAAAAGAGATAACACCCCCATTACGTCATGCTTCAGAAAGGTGAAAAATGGCCGTTTTCAAATGTTTTATTTTTTAACGTCAGTTCACATTTGTAGGTAGATCGTCAGTTTTAGAGCAAAAATTAGCATGTTTAAAGTGATTTTCATGCTTTCAGGGGCCCGGGAAGTGAATTAAAAACCATTTGGAGGCATTTCATGTTCAAGCAAAACCAGCTGATTTTTGACAAAAGAGATAACACCCCCCCATTACATCATGCTTCAGAAAGGTGAAAAATGGTCCGTTTTCAAATGTTTTATTTTTGAACATCAGTTCACATTTGTAGGTGGATCATCAGTTTTAGAGCTAAAATTAGCATGTTTAAAGTGATTTTCATGCTTCCAGGGGCCCTAAACACAACATTTGTGGAATGGTTAAAAGTGCATGAAAATGGCCAATTTACTCACTCTGAGGTCTCAAAAAGTGTTTCTTCACCCCGGGAAGTGAATAAAATACCATTTGGAGGCATTTAGTGTTCAAGCAAAAACGGCTGATTTTTGACAAAAGAGATAACACCCCCATTACGTCATGCTTCAGAAAGGTGAAAAATGGCCGTTTTCAAATGTTTTATTTTTTAACGTCAGTTCACATTTGTAGGTAGATCATCAGTTTTAGAGCAAAAATTAGCATGTTTAAAGTGATTTTCATGCTTTCAGGGGCCCGGAAAGTGAATTAAAAATCATTTGGAGGCATTTAATGTTCAAGCAAAAACAGCAGATTTTTGTTAAAAGAGATAACACCCCCCCATTACGTCATGCTTCATAAAGGTGAAAAATGGTCCGTTTTCAAATGTTTTATTTTTGAACGTCATTTCACATTTGTAGGTGGATTTTCAGTTTTAGAGCTAAAATTAGCATGTTTAAAGTGATTTTCATGCTTCCAGGGGCCCTAAACACAACATTTGTGGAATGGTTAAAAGTGCATGAAAATGGCCAATTTACTCACTATGAGGTCTAAAAAGTGTTTCTTCACCCCGGGAAGTGAATTAAATGCCATTTGGAGGCATTTAATGTTCAAGCAAAAACGGCTGATTTTTGACAAAAGAGATAACACCCCCCCATTACGTCTTGCTTCAGAAAGGTGAAAAATGGTCCATTTTTAAATGTTTTATTTTTGAATGTCAGTTCACATTTGTAGGTAGATCATCAGTTTTAGATCTAAAATTAGCATGTTTAAAGTGATTTTCATGCTTCCAGGGGCCCGTGAAGTGAATTAAAAACCATTTGGAGGCATTTAATGTTCAAGCAAAAACAGCAGATTTTTGACAAAAGAGATAACACCCCCCCATTACGTCATGCTTCAGAAAGGTGCAAAATGGTCCAGTTTCAAATATTTTATTTTTGAACATCAGTTCACATTTGTAGGTGGATCATCAGTTTTAGAGCTGAAATTAGCATGTTTAAAGTGATTTTCATGCTTCCAGGGGCCCTAAACACAACATCTGTGGAATGGTTAAAAGTGCATGAAAATGGCCAATTTACTCACTCTGACGTCTCAAAAAGTGTTTCTTCACCACGGGAAGTGAATTAAATGCCATTTGGAGGCATTTAATGTTCAGCAAAAACGGCTGATTTTTGACAAAAGAGATAACACTCCCCCATTACGTCATGCTTCAGAAAGGTGAAAAATGGTCCGTTTTCAAATGTTTTATTTTTGCACGTCATTTCACATTTGTAGGAAAATCATCAGTTTTAGAGCTAAAATTAGCATGTTTAAAGTGATTTTAAGGCTTCCAGGGGCCCGGGAAGTGAATTTAAAACCATTTGGAGGCATTTAATGTTCAAGCAAAAACGGCAGATTTTTGACAAAAGAGATAACACCCCCATTACGTCATGCTTCAGAAAGGTGAAAAATGGCCGTTTTCAAATGTTTTATTTTTTAACGTCAGTTCACATTTGTAGGTAGATCCTCAGTTTTAGAGCAAAAATTAGCATGTTTAAAGTGATTTTCATGCTTTCAGGGGCCCGGGAAGTGAATTAAAAACCATTTGGAGGCATTTCATGTTCAAGCAAAACCAGCTGATTTTTGACAAAAGAGATAACACCCCCCCATTACGTCATGCTTCAGAAAGGTGAAAAATGGTCCGTTTTCAAATGTTTTATTTTTGAACATCAGTTCACATTTGTAGGTGGATCATCAGTTTTAGAGCTAAAATTAGCATGTTTAAAGTGATTTTCATGCTTCCAGGGGCCCTAAACACAACATTTGTGGAATGGTTAAAAGTGCATGAAAATGGCCAATTTACTCACTCTGAGGTCTCAAAAAGTGTTTCTTCACCCCGGGAAGTGAATAAAATACCATTTGGAGGCATTTAGTGTTCAAGCAAAAACGGCTGATTTTTGACAAAAGAGATAACACCCCCATTACGTCATGCTTCAGAAAGGTGAAAAATGGCCGTTTTCAAATGTTTTATTTTTTAACGTCAGTTCACATTTGTAGGTAGATCATCAGTTTTAGAGCAAAAATTAGCATGTTTAAAGTGATTTTCATGCTTTCAGGGGCCCGGAAAGTGAATTAAAAATCATTTGGAGGCATTTAATGTTCAAGCAAAAACAGCAGATTTTTGTTAAAAGAGATAACACCCCCCCATTACGTCATGCTTCAGAAAGGTGAAAAATGGTCCGTTTTCAAATGTTTTATTTTTGAACGTCATTTCACATTTGTAGGTGGATTTTCAGTTTTAGAGCTAAAATTAGCATGTTTAAAGTGATTTTCATGCTTCCAGGGGCCCTAAACACAACATTTGTGGAATGGTTAAAAGTGCATGAAAATGGCCAATTTACTCACTCTGAGGTCTAAAAAGTGTTTCTTCACCCCGGGAAGTGAATTAAATGCCATTTGGAGGCATTTAATGTTCAAGCAAAAACGGCTGATTTTTGACAAAAGAGATAACACCCCCCCATTACGTCTTGCTTCAGAAAGGTGAAAAATGGTCCATTTTTAAATGTTTTATTTTTGAATGTCAGTTCAAATTTGTAGGTAGATCATCAGTTTTAGATCTAAAATTAGCATGTTTAAAGTGATTTTCATGCTTCCAGGGGCCCGGGAAGTGAATTAAAAACCATTTGGAGGCATTTCATGTTCAAGCAAAAACAGCAGATTTTTGACAAAAGAGATAACACCCCCCCATTACGTCATGCTTCAGAAAGGTGCATAATGGTCCGTTTTCAAATGTTTTATTTTTAAACGTCAGTTCACATTTGTAGGTGGATCATCAGTTTTAGAGCTAAAATTAGCATGTTTAAAGTGATTTTCATGCTTCCAGGGGCCCTAAACACAACATTTGTGGAATGGTTAAAAGTGCATGAAAATGGCCAATTTACTCACTCTGAGGTCTCAAAAAGTGTTTCTTCACCCCGGGAAGTGAATAAAATACCATTTGGAGGCATTTAATGTTCAAGCAAAAACGGCTGATTTTTGACAAAAGAGATAACACCCCCATTACGTCATGCTTCAGAAAGGTGAAAAATGGCCGTTTTCAAATGTTTTATTTTTTAACGTCAGTTCACATTTGTAGGTAGATCATCAGTTTTAGAGCAAAAATTAGCATGTTTAAAGTGATTTTCATGCTTTCAGGGGCCCGGGAAGTGAATTAAAAACCATTTGGAGGCATTTCATGTTCAAGCAAAACCAGCTGATTTTTGACAAAAGAGATAACACCCCCCCATTACGTCATTCTTCAGAAAGGTGAAAAATGGTCCGTTTTCAAATGTTTTATTTTTGAACGTCAGTTCACATTTGTAGGTGGATCATCAGTTTTAGAGCTATAATTAGCTTGTTTAAAGTGATTTTCATGCTTCCAGGGGCCCTAAACACAACATTTGTGGAATGGTTAAAAGTGCATGAAAATGGCCAATTTACTCACTCTGAGGTCTCAAAAAGTGTTTCTTCACCCCGGGAAGTGAATAAAATACCATTTGGAGGCATTTAGTGTTCAAGCAAAAACGGCTGATTTTTTACAAAAGAGATAACACCCCCATTACGTCATGCTTCAGAAAGGTGAAAAATGGCCATTTTCAAATGTTTTATTTTTTAACGTCAGTTCACATTTGTAGGTAGATCATCAGTTTTAGAGCAAAAATTAGCATGTTTAAAGTGATTTGCATGCTTTCAGGGGCCCGGAAAGTGAATTAAAAATCATTTGGAGGCATTTAATGTTCAAGCAAAAACAGCTGATTTTTGGTAAAAGAGATAACACCCCCCATTACGTCATGCTTCAGAAAGGTGAAAAATGGTCCGTTTTCAAATGTTTTATTTTTGAACGTCATTTCACATTTGTAGGTGGATTTTCAGTTTTAGAGCTAAAATTAGCATGTTTAAAGTGATTTTCATGCTTCCAGGGGCCCTAAACACAACATTTGTGGAATGGTTAAAAGTGCATGAAAATGGCCAATTTACTCAATATGAGGTCTAAAAAGTGTTTCTTCACCCCGGGAAGTGAATTAAATGCCATTTGGAGGCATTTAATGTTCAAGCAAAAACGGCTGATTTTTGACAAAAGAGATAACACCCCCCCATTACGTCTTGCTTCAGAAAGGTGAAAAATGGTCCATTTTTAAATGTTTTATTTTTGAATGTCAGTTCACATTTGTAGGTAGATCATCAGTTTTAGATCTAAAATTAGCATGTTTAAAGTGATTTTCATGCTTCCAGGGGCCCATGAAGTGAATTAAAAACCATTTGGAGGCATTTAATGTTCAAGCAAAAACAGCAGATTTTTGACAAAAGAGATAACACCCCCCCATTACGTCATGCTTCAGAAAGGTGCAAAATGGTCCAGTTTCAAATATTTTATTTTTGAACATCAGTTCACATTTGTAGGTGGATCATCAGTTTTAGAGCTAAAATTAGCATGTTTAAAGTGATTTTCATGCTTCCAGGGGCCCTAAACACAACATCTGTGGAATGGTTAAAAGTGCATGAAAATGGCCAATTTACTCACTCTGACGTCTCAAAAAGTGTTTCTTCACCACGGGAAGTGAATTAAATGCCATTTGGAGGCATTAATGTTCAAGCAAAAACGGCTGATTTTTGACAAAAGAGATAACACTCCCCCATTACGTCTTGCTTCAGAAAGGTGAAAAATGGTCCATTTTTAAATGTTTTATTTTTGAATGTCAGTTCACATTTGTAGGTAGATCATCAGTTTTAGATCTAAAATTAGCATGTTTAAAGTGATTTTCATGCTTCCAGGGGCCCGTGAAGTGAATTAAAAACCATTTGGAGGCATTTAATGTTCAAGCAAAAACAGCAGATTTTTGACAAAAGAGATAACACCCCCCCATTACGTCATGCTTCAGAAAGGTGCAAAATGGTCCAGTTTCAAATATTTTATTTTTGAACATCAGTTCACATTTGTAGGTGGATCATCAGTTTTAGAGCTAAAATTAGCATGTTTAAAGTGATTTTCATGCTTCCAGGGGCCCTAAACACAACATCTGTGGAATGGTTAAAAGTGCATGAAAATGGCCAATTTACTCACTCTGACGTCTCAAAAAGTGTTTCTTCACCACGGGAAGTGAATTAAATGCCATTTGGAGGCATTTAATGTTCAGCAAAAACGGCTGATTTTTGACAAAAGAGATAACACTCCCCCATTACGTCATGCTTCAGAAAGGTGAAAAATGGTCCGTTTTCAAATGTTTTATTTTTGCACGTCATTTCACATTTGTAGGAAAATCATCAGTTTTAGAGCTAAAATTAGCATGTTTAAAGTGATTTTAAGGCTTCCAGGGGCCCGGGAAGTGAATTTAAAACCATTTGGAGGCATTTAATGTTCAAGCAAAAACGGCAGATTTTTGACAAAAGAGATAACACCCCCATTACGTCATGCTTCAGAAAGGTGAAAAATGGCCGTTTTCAAATGTTTTATTTTTTAACGTCAGTTCACATTTGTAGGTAGATCCTCAGTTTTAGAGCAAAAATTAGCATGTTTAAAGTGATTTTCATGCTTTCAGGGGCCCGGGAAGTGAATTAAAAACCATTTGGAGGCATTTCATGTTCAAGCAAAACCAGCTGATTTTTGACAAAAGAGATAACACCCCCCCATTACGTCATGCTTCAGAAAGGTGAAAAATGGTCCGTTTTCAAATGTTTTATTTTTGAACATCAGTTCACATTTGTAGGTGGATCATCAGTTTTAGAGCTAAAATTAGCATGTTTAAAGTGATTTTCATGCTTCCAGGGGCCCTAAACACAACATTTGTGGAATGGTTAAAAGTGCATGAAAATGGCCAATTTACTCACTCTGAGGTCTCAAAAAGTGTTTCTTCACCCCGGGAAGTGAATAAAATACCATTTGGAGGCATTTAGTGTTCAAGCAAAAACGGCTGATTTTTGACAAAAGAGATAACACCCCCATTACGTCATGCTTCAGAAAGGTGAAAAATGGCCGTTTTCAAATGTTTTATTTTTTAACGTCAGTTCACATTTGTAGGTAGATCATCAGTTTTAGAGCAAAAATTAGCATGTTTAAAGTGATTTTCATGCTTTCAGGGGCCCGGAAAGTGAATTAAAAATCATTTGGAGGCATTTAATGTTCAAGCAAAAACAGCAGATTTTTGTTAAAAGAGATAACACCCCCCCATTACGTCATGCTTCAGAAAGGTGAAAAATGGTCCGTTTTCAAATGTTTTATTTTTGAACGTCATTTCACATTTGTAGGTGGATTTTCAGTTTTAGAGCTAAAATTAGCATGTTTAAAGTGATTTTCATGCTTCCAGGGGCCCTAAACACAACATTTGTGGAATGGTTAAAAGTGCATGAAAATGGCCAATTTACTCACTCTGAGGTCTAAAAAGTGTTTCTTCACCCCGGGAAGTGAATTAAATGCCATTTGGAGGCATTTAATGTTCAAGCAAAAACGGCTGATTTTTGACAAAAGAGATAACACCCCCCCATTACGTCTTGCTTCAGAAAGGTGAAAAATGGTCCATTTTTAAATGTTTTATTTTTGAATGTCAGTTCAAATTTGTAGGTAGATCATCAGTTTTAGATCTAAAATTAGCATGTTTAAAGTGATTTTCATGCTTCCAGGGGCCCGGGAAGTGAATTAAAAACCATTTGGAGGCATTTCATGTTCAAGCAAAAACAGCAGATTTTTGACAAAAGAGATAACACCCCCCCATTACGTCATGCTTCAGAAAGGTGCATAATGGTCCGTTTTCAAATGTTTTATTTTTAAACGTCAGTTCACATTTGTAGGTGGATCATCAGTTTTAGAGCTAAAATTAGCATGTTTAAAGTGATTTTCATGCTTCCAGGGGCCCTAAACACAACATTTGTGGAATGGTTAAAAGTGCATGAAAATGGCCAATTTACTCACTCTGAGGTCTCAAAAAGTGTTTCTTCACCCCGGGAAGTGAATAAAATACCATTTGGAGGCATTTAATGTTCAAGCAAAAACGGCTGATTTTTGACAAAAGAGATAACACCCCCATTACGTCATGCTTCAGAAAGGTGAAAAATGGCCGTTTTCAAATGTTTTATTTTTTAACGTCAGTTCACATTTGTAGGTAGATCATCAGTTTTAGAGCAAAAATTAGCATGTTTAAAGTGATTTTCATGCTTTCAGGGGCCCGGGAAGTGAATTAAAAACCATTTGGAGGCATTTCATGTTCAAGCAAAACCAGCTGATTTTTGACAAAAGAGATAACACCCCCCCATTACGTCATTCTTCAGAAAGGTGAAAAATGGTCCGTTTTCAAATGTTTTATTTTTGAACGTCAGTTCACATTTGTAGGTGGATCATCAGTTTTAGAGCTATAATTAGCTTGTTTAAAGTGATTTTCATGCTTCCAGGGGCCCTAAACACAACATTTGTGGAATGGTTAAAAGTGCATGAAAATGGCCAATTTACTCACTCTGAGGTCTCAAAAAGTGTTTCTTCACCCCGGGAAGTGAATAAAATACCATTTGGAGGCATTTAGTGTTCAAGCAAAAACGGCTGATTTTTTACAAAAGAGATAACACCCCCATTACGTCATGCTTCAGAAAGGTGAAAAATGGCCATTTTCAAATGTTTTATTTTTTAACGTCAGTTCACATTTGTAGGTAGATCATCAGTTTTAGAGCAAAAATTAGCATGTTTAAAGTGATTTGCATGCTTTCAGGGGCCCGGAAAGTGAATTAAAAATCATTTGGAGGCATTTAATGTTCAAGCAAAAACAGCTGATTTTTGGTAAAAGAGATAACACCCCCCATTACGTCATGCTTCAGAAAGGTGAAAAATGGTCCGTTTTCAAATGTTTTATTTTTGAACGTCATTTCACATTTGTAGGTGGATTTTCAGTTTTAGAGCTAAAATTAGCATGTTTAAAGTGATTTTCATGCTTCCAGGGGCCCTAAACACAACATTTGTGGAATGGTTAAAAGTGCATGAAAATGGCCAATTTACTCAATATGAGGTCTAAAAAGTGTTTCTTCACCCCGGGAAGTGAATTAAATGCCATTTGGAGGCATTTAATGTTCAAGCAAAAACGGCTGATTTTTGACAAAAGAGATAACACCCCCCCATTACGTCTTGCTTCAGAAAGGTGAAAAATGGTCCATTTTTAAATGTTTTATTTTTGAATGTCAGTTCACATTTGTAGGTAGATCATCAGTTTTAGATCTAAAATTAGCATGTTTAAAGTGATTTTCATGCTTCCAGGGGCCCATGAAGTGAATTAAAAACCATTTGGAGGCATTTAATGTTCAAGCAAAAACAGCAGATTTTTGACAAAAGAGATAACACCCCCCCATTACGTCATGCTTCAGAAAGGTGCAAAATGGTCCAGTTTCAAATATTTTATTTTTGAACATCAGTTCACATTTGTAGGTGGATCATCAGTTTTAGAGCTAAAATTAGCATGTTTAAAGTGATTTTCATGCTTCCAGGGGCCCTAAACACAACATCTGTGGAATGGTTAAAAGTGCATGAAAATGGCCAATTTACTCACTCTGACGTCTCAAAAAGTGTTTCTTCACCACGGGAAGTGAATTAAATGCCATTTGGAGGCATTAATGTTCAAGCAAAAACGGCTGATTTTTGACAAAAGAGATAACACTCCCCCATTACGTCATGCTTCAGAAAGGTGAAAAATGGTCCGTTTTCAAATGTTTTATTTTTGCACGTCAGTTCACATTTGTAGGAAAATCATCAGTTTTAGAGCTAAAATTAGCATGTTTAAAGTGATTTTAAGGCTTCCAGGGGCCCGGGAAGTGAATTAAAAACCATTTGGAGGCATTTCATGTTCAAGCAAAAACAGCAGATTTTTGACAAAAGAGATAACACCCCCCCATTACGTCATGCTACAGAAAGGTGAAAAATGGCCGTTTTCAAATGTTTTATTTTTTAACGTCAGTTCACATTTGTAGGTAGATCATCAGTTTTAGACCAAAAATTAGCATGTTTAAAGTGATTTTCATGCTTTCAGGGGCCCGGGAAGTGAATTAAAAACCTTTTGGAGGCATTTCATGTTCAAGCAAAACCAGCTGATTTTTGACAAAAGAGATAACACCCCCCCATTACGTCATGCTTCAGAAAGGTGAAAAATGGTCCGTTTTCAAATGTTTTATTTTTGAACGTCAGTTCACATTTGTAGA
Source organism: Lissotriton helveticus (assembly GCF_964261635.1). NCBI lineage: Eukaryota > Metazoa > Chordata > Amphibia > Caudata > Salamandridae > Lissotriton > Lissotriton helveticus. The sequence continues at coordinate 1,272,105,187 of NC_136061.1, forward strand.
TGGATCATCAGTTTTAGAGCTAAAATTAGCATGTTTAAAGTGATTTTCATGCTTCCAGGGGCCCTAAACACAACATTTGTGAAATGGTTAAAAGTGCATGAAAATGGCCAATTTACTCACTTTGAGGTTTCAAAAAGTGTTTCATCACACCGGGAAGTGAATTAAATACCATTTGGAGGCATTTAATGTTCAAGCAAAAACGGCTGATTTTTGACACAAGAGATAACACCCCCATTACGTCATGCTTCAGAAAGGTGAAAAATGGCCGTTTTCAAATGTTTTATTTTTTAACGTCAGTTCACATTTGTAGGTAGATCCTCAGTTTTAGAGCAAAAATTAGCATGTTTAAAGTGATTTTCATGCTTTCAGGGGCCCGGGAAGTGAATTAAAAACCTTTTGGAGGCATTTCATGTTCAAGCAAAACCAGCTGATTTTTGACAAAAGAGATAACACCCCCCCATTACGTCATGCTTCAGAAAGGTGAAAAATGGTCCGTTTTCAAATGTTTTATTTTTGAACGTCAGTTCACATTTGTAGATGGATCATCAGTTTTAGAGCTAAAATTAGCATGTTTAAAGTGATTTTCATGCTTCCAGGGGCCCTAAACACAACATTTGTGAAATGGTTAAAAGTGCATGAAAATGGCCAATTTACTCACTTTGAGGTTTCAAAAAGTGTTTCATCACACCGGGAAGTGAATTAAATACCATTTGGAGGCATTTAATGTTCAAGCAAAAACGGCTGATTTTTGACAAAAGAGATAACACCCCCATTACGTCATGCTTCAGAAAGGTGAAAAATGGCCGTTTTCAAATGTTTTATTTTTTAACGTCAGTTCACATTTGTAGGTAGATCCTCAGTTTTAGAGCAAAAATTAGCATGTTTAAAGTGATTTTCATGCTTTCAGGGGCCCGGGAAGTGAATTAAAAACCATTTGGAGGCATTTCATGTTCAAGCAAAACCAGCTGATTTTTGACAAAAGAGATAACACCCCCCCATTACGTCATGCTTCAGAAAGGTGAAAAATGGTCCGTTTTCAAATGTTTTATTTTTGAACGTCAGTTCACATTTGTAGATGGATCATCAGTTTTAGAGCTAAAATTAGCATGTTTAAAGTGATTTTCATGCTTCCAGGGGCCCTAAACACAACATTTGTGAAATGGTTAAAAGTGCATGAAAATGGCCAATTTACTCACTTTGAGGTTTCAAAAAGTGTTTCATCACACCGGGAAGTGAATTAAATACCATTTGGAGGCATTTAATGTTCAAGCAAAAACGGCTGATTTTTGATAAAAGAGATAACACCCCCCCATTACGTCATGCTTCAGAAAGGTGCAAAATGGTCCAGTTTCCAATATTTTATTTTTGAACATCAGTTCACATTTGTAGGTGGATCATCAGTTTTAGAGCTAAAATTAGCATGTTTAAAGTGATTTTCATGCTTCCAGGGGCCCTAAACACAACATCTGTGGAATGGTTAAAAGTGCATGAAAATGGCCAATTTACTCACTCTGACGTCTCAAAAAGTGTTTCTTCACCCCGGGAAGTGAATAAAATACCATTTGGAGGCATTTAGTGTTCAAGCAAAAACGGCTGATATTTTACAAAAGAGATAACACCCCCATTACGTCATGCTTCAGAAAGGTGAAAAATGGCCATTTTCAAATGTTTTATTTTTTAACGCCAGTTCACATTTGTAGGTAGATCATCAGTTTTAGAGCAAAAATTAGCATGTTTAAAGTGATTTGCATGCTTTCAGGGGCCCGGAAAGTGAATTAAAAATCATTTGGAGGCATTTAATGTTCAAGCAAAAACAGCTGATTTTTGGTAAAAGAGATAACACCCCCCATTACGTCATGCTTCAGAAAGGTGAAAAATGGTCCGTTTTCAAATGTTTTATTTTTGAACGTCATTTCACATTTGTAGGTGGATTTTCAGTTTTAGAGCTAAAATTAGCATGTTTAAAGTGATTTTCATGCTTCCAGGGGCCCTAAACACAACATTTGTGGAATGGTTAAAAGTGCATGAAAATGGCCAATTTACTCAATATGAGGTCTAAAAAGTGTTTCTTCACCCCGGGAAGTGAATTAAATGCCATTTGGAGGCATTTAATGTTCAAGCAAAAACGGCTGATTTTTGACAAAAGAGATAACACCCCCCCATTACGTCTTGCTTCAGAAAGGTGAAAAATGGTCCATTTTTAAATGTTTTATTTTTGAATGTCAGTTCACATTTGTAGGTAGATCATCAGTTTTAGATCTAAAATTAGCATGTTTAAAGTGATTTTCATGCTTCCAGGGGCCCGTGAAGTGAATTAAAAACCATTTGGAGGCATTTAATGTTCAAGCAAAAACAGCAGATTTTTGACAAAAGAGATAACACCCCCCCATTACGTCATGCTTCAGAAAGGTGCAAAATGGTCCAGTTTCAAATATTTTATTTTTGAACATCAGTTCACATTTGTAGGTGGATCATCAGTTTTAGAGCTAAAATTAGCATGTTTAAAGTGATTTTCATGCTTCCAGGGGCCCTAAACACAACATCTGTGGAATGGTTAAAAGTGCATGAAAATGGCCAATTTACTCACTCTGACGTCTCAAAAAGTGTTTCTTCACCACGGGAAGTGAATTAAATGCCATTTGGAGGCATTAATGTTCAAGCAAAAACGGCTGATTTTTGACAAAAGAGATAACACTCCCCCATTACGTCATGCTTCAGAAAGGTGAAAAATGGTCCGTTTTCAAATGTTTTATTTTTGCACGTCAGTTCACATTTGTAGGAAAATCATCAGTTTTAGAGCTAAAATTAGCATGTTTAAAGTGATTTTAAGGCTTCCAGGGGCCCGGGAAGTGAATTAAAAACCATTTGGAGGCATTTCATGTTCAAGCAAAAACAGCAGATTTTTGACAAAAGAGATAACACCCCCCCATTACGTCATGCTTCAGAAAGGTGCAAAATGTTCCGTTTTCAAATGTTTTATTTTTGAACGTCAGTTCACATTTGTAGGTGGATCATCAGTTTTAGAGCTAAAATTAGCATGTTTAAAGTGATTTTCATGCTTCCAGGGGCCCTAAACACAACATTTGTGGAATGGTTAAAAGTGCATGAAAATGGCCAATTTACTCACTCTGAGGTCTCAAAAAGTGTTTCTTCACCCCGGGAAGTGAATAAAATACCATTTGGAGGCATTTAATGTTCAAGCAAAAACGGCTGATTTTTGACAAAAGAAATAACACCCCCATTACGTCATGCTACAGAAAGGTGAAAAATGGCCGTTTTCAAATGTTTTATTTTTTAACGTCAGTTCACATTTGTAGGTAGATCATCAGTTTTAGAGCAAAAATTAGCATGTTTAAAGTGATTTTCATGCTTTCAGGGGCCCGGGAAGTGAATTAAAAACCTTTTGGAGGCATTTCATGTTCAAGCAAAACCAGCTGATTTTTGACAAAAGAGATAACACCCCCCCCATTACGTCATGCTTCAGAAAGGTGAAAAATGGTCCGTTTTCAAATGTTTTATTTTTGAACGTCAGTTCACATTTGTAGATGGATCATCAGTTTTAGAGCTAAAATTAGCATGTTTAAAGTGATTTTCATGCTTCCAGGGGCCCTAAACACAACATTTGTGAAATGGTTAAAAGTGCATGAAAATGGCCAATTTACTCACTTTGAGGTTTCAAAAAGTGTTTCATCACACCGGGAAGTGAATTAAATACCATTTGGAGGCATTTAATGTTCAAGCAAAAACGGCTGATTTTTGACAAAAGAGATAACACCCCCATTACGTCATGCTTCAGAAAGGTGAAAAATGGCCGTTTTCAAATGTTTTATTTTTTAACGTCAGTTCACATTTGTAGGTAGATCCTCAGTTTTAGAGCAAAAATTAGCATGTTTAAAGTGATTTTCATGCTTTCAGGGGCCCGGGAAGTGAATTAAAAACCTTTTGGAGGCATTTCATGTTCAAGCAAAACCAGCTGATTTTTGACAAAAGAGATAACACCCCCCCATTACGTCATGCTTCAGAAAGGTGAAAAATGGTCCGTTTTCAAATGTTTTATTTTTGAACGTCAGTTCACATTTGTAGATGGATCATCAGTTTTAGAGCTAAAATTAGCATGTTTAAAGTGATTTTCATGCTTCCAGGGGCCCTAAACACAACATTTGTGAAATGGTTAAAAGTGCATGAAAATGGCCAATTTACTCACTTTGAGGTTTCAAAAAGTGTTTCATCACACCGGGAAGTGAATTAAATACCATTTGGAGGCATTTAATGTTCAAGCAAAAACGGCTGATTTTTGACAAAAGAGATAACACCCCCATTACGTCATGCTTCAGAAAGGTGAAAAATGGCAGTTTTCAAATGTTTTATTTTTTAACGTCAGTTCACATTTGTAGGTAGATCCTCAGTTTTAGAGCAAAAATTAGCATGTTTAAAGTGATTTTCATGCTTTCAGGGGCCCGGGAAGTGAATTAAAAACCATTTGGAGGCATTTCATGTTCAAGCAAAACCAGCTGATTTTTGACAAAAGAGATAACACCCCCCCATTACGTCATGCTTCAGAAAGGTGAAAAATGGTCCGTTTTCAAATGTTTTATTTTTGAACGTCAGTTCACATTTGTAGGTGGATCATCAGTTTTAGAGCTAAAATTAGCTTGTTTAAAGTGATTTTCATGCTTCCAGGGGCCCTAAACACAACATTTGTGGAATGGTTAAAAGTGCATGAAAATGGCCAATTTACTCACTCTGAGGTCTCAAAAAGTGTTTCTTCACCCCGGGAAGTGAATAAAATACCATTTGGAGGCATTTAGTGTTCAAGCAAAAACGGCTGATTTTTGACAAAAGAGATAATACCCCCATTACGTCATGCTTCAGAAAGGTGAAAAATGGTCCGTTTTCAAATGTTTTATTTTTGAACGTCAGTTCACATTTGTAGATGGATCATCAGTTTTAGAGCTAAAATTAGCATGTTTAAAGTGATTTTCATGCTTCCAGGGGCCCTAAACACAACATTTGTGAAATGGTTAAAAGTGCATGAAAATGGCCAATTTACTCACTTTGAGGTTTCAAAAAGTGTTTCATCACACCGGGAAGTGAATTAAATACCATTTGGAGGCATTTAATGTTCAAGCAAAAACGGCAGATTTTTGATAAAAGAGATAACACCCCCCCATTACGTCATGCTTCAGAAAGGTGCAAAATGGTCCAGTTTCCAATATTTTATTTTTGAACATCAGTTCACATTTGTAGGTGGATCATCAGTTTTAGAGCTAAAATTAGCATGTTTAAAGTGATTTTCATGCTTCCAGGGGCCCTAAACACAACATCTGTGGAATGGTTAAAAGTGCATGAAAATGGTCAATTTACTCACTCTGACGTCTCAAAAAGTGTTTCTTCACCACGGGAAGTGAATTAAATGCCATTTGGAGGCATTTAATGTTCAAGCAAAAACGGCTGATTTTTGACAAAAGAGATAACACTCCCCCATTACGTCATGCTTCAGAAAGGTGAAAAATGGTCCGTTTTCAAATGTTTTATTTTTGCACGTCATTTCACATTTGTAGGAAAATCATCAGTTTTAGAGCTAAAATTAGCATGTTTAAAGTGATTTTAAGGCTTCCAGGGGCCCGGGAAGTGAATTAAATACCATTTGGAGGCATTTCATATTCAAGCAAAACCAGCTGATTTTTGACAAAAGAGATAACACCCCCCCATTACGTCATGCTTCAGAAAGGTGAAAAATGGTCCGTTTTCAAATGTTTTATTTTTGAACGTCAGTTCACATTTGTAGATGGATCATCAGTTTTAGAGCTAAAATTAGCATGTTTAAAGTGATTTTCATGCTTCCAGGGGCCCTAAACACAACATTTGTGCAATGGTTAAAAGTGCATGAAAATGGCCAATTTACTCACTCTGAGGTCTCAAAAAGTGTTTCTTCACCCCGGGAAGTGAATTAAATGCCATTTGGAGGCATTTAATGTTCAAGCAAAAACGGCTGCTTTTTGACAAAAGAGATAACACTCCCCCATTTCGTCATGCTTCAGAAAGGTGAAAAATGGTCCGTTTTCAAATGTTTTATTTTTGAACGTCAGTTCACATTTGTAGGTGGATCATCAGTTTTAGAGCTAAAATTAGCATGTTTAAAGTGATTTTCATGCTTCCAGGGGCCCTAAACACAACATTTGTGGAATGGTTAAAAGTGCATGAAAATGGCCAATTTACTCACTCTGAGGTCTAAAAAGTGTTTCTTCACCCCGGGAAGTGAATTAAATGCCATTTGGAGGCATTTCATGTTCAAGCAAAAACGGCAGATTTTTGACAAAAGAGATAACACCCCCCCATTACGTCTTGCTTCAGAAAGGTGAAAAATGGTCCATTTTTAAATGTTTTATTTTTGAATGTCAGTTCAAATTTGTAGGTAGATCATCAGTTTTAGATCTAAAATTAGCATGTTTAAAGTGATTTTCATGCTTCCAGGGGCCCGTGAAGTGAATTAAAAACCATTTGGAGGCATTTAATGTTCAAGCAAAAACAGCAGATTTTTGACAAAAGAGATAACACCCCCCCATTACGTCATGCTTCAGAAAGGTGCAAAATGGTCCAGTTTCAAATATTTTATTTTTGAACATCAGTTCACATTTGTAGGTGGATCATCAGTTTTAGAGCTAAAATTAGCATGTTTAAAGTGATTTTCATGCTTCCAGGGGCCCTAAACACAACATCTGTGGAATGGTTAAAAGTGCATGAAAATGGCCAATTTACTCACTCTGACGTCTCAAAAAGTGTTTCTTCACCACGGGAAGTGAATTAAATGCCATTTGGAGGCATTTAATGTTCAAGCAAAAACGGCTGATTTTTGACAAAAGAGTTAACACTCCCCCATTACGTCATGCTTCAGAAAGGTGAAAAATGGTCCGTTTTCAAATGTTTTATTTTTGCACGTCAGTTCACATTTGTAGGAAAATCATCAGTTTTAGAGCTAAAATTAGCATGTTTAAAGTGATTTTAAGGCTTCCAGGGGCCCGGGAAGTGAATTAAAAACCATTTGGAGGCATTTCATGTTCAAGCAAAAACAGCAGATTTTTGACAAAAGAGATAACACCCCCCCATTACGTCATGCTTCAGAAAGGTGCATAATGGTCCGTTTTCAAATGTTTTATTTTTAAACGTCAGTTCACATTTGTAGGTGGATCATCAGTTTTAGAGCTAAAATTAGCATGTTTAAAGTGATTTTCATGCTTCCAGGGGCCCTAAACACAACATTTGTGGAATGGTTAAAAGTGCATGAAAATGGCCAATTTACTCACTCTGAGGTCTCAAAAAGTGTTTCTTCACCCCGGGAAGTGAATAAAATACCATTTGGAGGCATTTAATGTTCAAGCAAAAACGGCTGATTTTTGACAAAAGAGATAACACCCCCATTACGTCATGCTTCAGAAAGGTGAAAAATGGCCGTTTTCAAATGTTTTATTTTTTAACGTCAGTTCACATTTGTAGGTAGATCATCAGTTTTAGAGCAAAAATTAGCATGTTTAAAGTGATTTTCATGCTTTCAGGGGCCCGGGAAGTGAATTAAAAACCATTTGGAGGCATTTCATGTTCAAGCAAACCCAGCTGATTTTTGACAAAAGAGATAACACCCCCCCCATTACGTCATTCTTCAGAAAGGTGAAAAATGGTCCGTTTTCAAATGTTTTATTTTTGAACGTCAGTTCACATTTGTAGGTGGATCATCAGTTTTAGAGCTATAATTAGCTTGTTTAAAGTGATTTTCATGCTTCCAGGGGCCCTAAACACAACATTTGTGGAATGGTTAAAAGTGCATGAAAATGGCCAATTTACTCACTCTGAGGTCTCAAAAAGTGTTTCTTCACCCCGGGAAGTGAATAAAATACCATTTGGAGGCATTTAGTGTTCAAGCAAAAACGGCTGATTTTTTACAAAAGAGATAACACCCCCATTACGTCATGCTTCAGAAAGGTGAAAAATGGCCATTTTCAAATGTTTTATTTTTTAACGTCAGTTCACATTTGTAGGTAGATCATCAGTTTTAGAGCAAAAATTAGCATGTTTAAAGTGATTTGCATGCTTTCAGGGGCCCGGAAAGTGAATTAAAAATCATTTGGAGGCATTTAATGTTCAAGCAAAAACAGCTGATTTTTGTTAAAAGAGATAACACCCCCCATTACGTCATGCTTCAGAAAGGTGAAAAATGGTCCGTTTTCAAATGTTTTATTTTTGAACGTCATTTCACATTTGTAGGTGGATTTTCAGTTTTAGAGCTAAAATTAGCATGTTTAAAGTGATTTTCATGCTTCCAGGGGCCCTAAACACAACATTTGTGGAATGGTTAAAAGTGCATGAAAATGGCCAATTTACTCACTATGAGGTCTAAAAAGTGTTTCTTCACCCCGGGAAGTGAATTAAATGCCATTTGGAGGCATTTAATGTTCAAGCAAAAACGGCTGATTTTTGACAAAAGAGATAACACCCCCCCATTACGTCTTGCTTCAGAAAGGTGAAAAATGGTCCATTTTTAAATGTTTTATTTTTGAATGTCAGTTCACATTTGTAGGTAGATCATCAGTTTTAGATCTAACATTAGCATGTTTAAAGTGATTTTCATGCTTCCAGGGGCCCGTGAAGTGAATTAAAAACCATTTGGAGGCATTTAATGTTCAAGCAAAAACAGCAGATTTTTGACAAAAGAGATAACACCCCCCCATTACGTCATGCTTCAGAAAGGTGCAAAATGGTCCAGTTTCAAATATTTTATTTTTGAACATCAGTTCACATTTGTAGGTGGATCATCAGTTTTAGAGCTAAAATTAGCATGTTTAAAGTGATTTTCATGCTTCCAGGGGCCCTAAACACAACATCTGTGGAATGGTTAAAAGTGCATGAAAATGGTCAATTTACTCACTCTGACGTCTCAAAAAGTGTTTCTTCACCACGGGAAGTGAATTAAATGCCATTTGGAGGCATTAATGTTCAAGCAAAAACGGCTGATTTTTGACAAAAGAGATAACACTCCCCCATTACGTCATGCTTCAGAAAGGTGAAAATGGTCCGTTTTCAAATGTTTTATTTTTGCACGTCAGTTCACATTTGTAGGAAAATCATCAGTTTTAGAGCTAAAATTAGCATGTTTAAAGTGATTTTAAGGCTTCCAGGGGCCCGGGAAGTGAATTAAAAACCATTTGGAGGCATTTCATGTTCAAGCAAAAACAGCAGATTTTTGACAAAAGAGATAACACCCCCCCATTACGTCATGCTTCAGAAAGGTGCAAAATGGTCCGTTTTCAAATGTTTTATTTTTGAACGTCAGTTCACATTTGTAGGTGGATCATCAGTTTTAGAGCTAAAATTAGCATGTTTAAAGTGATTTTCATGCTTCCAGGGGCCCTAAACACAACATTTGTGGAATGGTTAAAAGTGAATGAAAATGGCCAATTTACTCACTCTGAGGTCTCAAAAAGTGTTTCTTCACCCCGGGAAGTGAATAAAATACCATTTGGAGGCATTTAATGTTCAAGCAAAAACGGCTGATTTTTGACAAAAGAAATAACACCCCCATTACGTCATGCTTCAGAAAGGTGAAAAATTGCCGTTTTCAAATGCTTTATTTTTTAACGTCAGTTCACATTTGTAGGTAGATCATCAGTTTTAGAGCAAAAATTAGCATGTTTAAAGTGATTTTCATGCTTTCAGGGGCCCGGGAAGTGAATTAAAAACCTTTTGGAGGCATTTCATGTTCAAGCAAAACCAGCTGATTTTTGACAAAAGAGATAACACCCCCCCATTACGTCATGCTTCAGAAAGGTGAAAAATGGTCCGTTTTCAAATGTTTTATTTTTGAACGTCAGTTCACATTTGTAGATGGATCATCAGTTTTAGAGCTAAAATTAGCATGTTTAAAGTGATTTTCATGCTTCCAGGGGCCCTAAACACAACATTTGTGAAATGGTTAAAAGTGCATGAAAATGGCCAATTTACTCACTTTGAGGTTTCAAAAAGTGTTTCATCACACCGGGAAGTGAATTAAATACCATTTGGAGGCATTTAATGTTCAAGCAAAAACGGCTGATTTTTGACAAAAGAGATAACACCCCCATTACGTCATGCTTCAGAAAGGTGAAAAATGGCAGTTTTCAAATGTTTTATTTTTTAACGTCAGTTCACATTTGTAGGTAGATCCTCAGTTTTAGAGCAAAAATTAGCATGTTTAAAGTGATTTTCATGCTTTCAGGGGCCCGGGAAGTGAATTAAAAACCATTTGGAGGCATTTCATGTTCAAGCAAAACCAGCTGATTTTTGACAAAAGAGATAACACCCCCCCATTACGTCATGCTTCAGAAAGGTGAAAAATGGTCCGTTTTCAAATGTTTTATTTTTGAACGTCAGTTCACATTTGTAGGTGGATCATCAGTTTTAGAGCTAAAATTAGCTTGTTTAAAGTGATTTTCATGCTTCCAGGGGCCCTAAACACAACATTTGTGGAATGGTTAAAAGTGCATGAAAATGGCCAATTTACTCACTCTGAGGTCTCAAAAAGTGTTTCTTCACCCCGGGAAGTGAATAAAATACCATTTGGAGGCATTTAGTGTTCAAGCAAAAACGGCTGATTTTTGACAAAAGAGATAATACCCCCATTACGTCATGCTTCAGAAAGGTGAAAAATGGTCCGTTTTCAAATGTTTTATTTTTGAACGTCAGTTCACATTTGTAGATGGATCATCAGTTTTAGAGCTAAAATTAGCATGTTTAAAGTGATTTTCATGCTTCCAGGGGCCCTAAACACAACATTTGTGAAATGGTTAAAAGTGCATGAAAATGGCCAATTTACTCACTTTGAGGTTTCAAAAAGTGTTTCATCACACCGGGAAGTGAATTAAATACCATTTGGAGGCATTTAATGTTCAAGCAAAAACGGCTGATTTTTGATAAAAGAGATAACACCCCCCCATTACGTCATGCTTCAGAAAGGTGCAAAATGGTCCAGTTTCCAATATTTTATTTTTGAACATCAGTTCACATTTGTAGGTGGATCATCAGTTTTAGAGCTAAAATTAGCATGTTTAAAGTGATTTTCATGCTTCCAGGGGCCCTAAACACAACATCTGTGGAATGGTTAAAAGTGCATGAAAATGGCCAATTTACTCACTCTGACATCTCAAAAAGTGTTTCTTCACCACGGGAAGTGAATTAAATGCCATTTGGAGGCATTTAATGTTCAAGCAAAAACGGCTGATTTTTGACAAAAGAGATAACACTCCCCCATTACGTCATGCTTTAGAAAGGTGAAAAATGGTCCGTTTTCAAATGTTTTATTTTTGCACGTCATTTCACATTTGTAGGAAAATCATCAGTTTTAGAGCTAAAATTAGCATGTTTAAAGTGATTTTAAGGCTTCCAGGGGCCCGGGAAGTGAATTAAATACCATTTGGAGGCATTTAATATTCAAGCAAAAACAGCAGATTTTTGACAAAAGAGATAACACCCCCCCCATTACGTCATGCTTCAGAAAGGTGCAAAATGGTCCGTTTTCAAATGTTTTATTTTTGAACGTCAGTTCACATTTGTAGGTGGATCATCAGTTTTAGAGCCAAAATTAGCATGATTAAAGTGATTTTCATGCTTCCAGGGGCCCTAAACACAACATTTGTGCAATGGTTAAAAGTGCATGAAAATGGCCAATTTACTCACTCTGAGGTCTCAAAAAGTGTTTCTTCACCCCGGGAAGTGAATAAAATACCATTTGGAGGCATTTAATGTTCAAGCAAAAACGGCTGATTTTTGACAAAAGAGATAACACCCCCATTACGTCATGCTTCAGAAAGGTGAAAAATGGCCGTTTTCAAATGTTTTATTTTTTAACGTCAGTTCACATTTGTAGGTAGATCATCAGTTTTAGAGCAAAAATTAGCATGTTTAAAGTGATTTTCATGCTTTCAGGGGCCCGGGAAGTGAATTAAAAACCATTTGGAGGCATTTCATGTTCAAGCAAAACCAGCTGATTTTTGACAAAAGAGATAACACCCCCCCCCATTACGTCATTCTTCAGAAAGGTGAAAAATGGTCCGTTTTCAAATGTTTTATTTTTGAACGTCAGTTCACATTTGTAGGTGGATCATCAGTTTTAGAGCTATAATTAGCTTGTTTAAAGTGATTTTCATGCTTCCAGGGGCCCTAAACACAACATTTGTGGAATGGTTAAAAGTGCATGAAAATGGCCAATTTACTCACTCTGAGGTCTCAAAAAGTGTTTCTTCACCCCGGGAAGTGAATAAAATACCATTTGGAGGCATTTAGTGTTCAAGCAAAAACGGCTGATTTTTTACAAAAGAGATAACACCCCCATTACGTCATGCTTCAGAAAGGTGAAAAATGGCCATTTTCAAATGTTTTATTTTTTAACGTCAGTTCACATTTGTAGGTAGATCATCAGTTTTAGAGCAAAAATTAGCATGTTTAAAGTGATTTGCATGCTTTCAGGGGCCCGGAAAGTGAATTAAAAATCATTTGGAGGCATTTAATGTTCAAGCAAAAACAGCTGATTTTTGTTAAAAGAGATAACACCCCCCATTACGTCATGCTTCAGAAAGGTGAAAAATGGTCCGTTTTCAAATGTTTTATTTTTGAACGTCATTTCACATTTGTAGGTGGATTTTCAGTTTTAGAGCTAAAATTAGCATGTTTAAAGTGATTTTCATGCTTCCAGGGGCCCTAAACACAACATTTGTGGAATGGTTAAAAGTGCATGAAAATGGCCAATTTACTCACTATGAGGTCTAAAAAGTGTTTCTTCACCCCGGGAAGTGAATTAAATGCCATTTGGAGGCATTTAATGTTCAAGCAAAAACGGCAGATTTTTGACAAAAGAGATAACACCCCCCCATTACGTCTTGCTTCAGAAAGGTGAAAAATGGTCCATTTTTAAATGTTTTATTTTTGAATGTCAGTTCACATTTGTAGGTAGATCATCAGTTTTAGATCTAAAATTAGCATGTTTAAAGTGATTTTCATGCTTCCAGGGGCCCGTGAAGTGAATTAAAAACCATTTGGAGGCATTTAATGTTCAAGCAAAAACAGCAGATTTTTGACAAAAGAGATAACACCCCCCCATTACGTCATGCTTCAGAAAGGTGCAAAATGGTCCAGTTTCAAATATTTTATTTTTGAACATCAGTTCACATTTGTAGGTGGATCATCAGTTTTAGAGCTAAAATTAGCATGTTTAAAGTGATTTTCATGCTTCCAGGGGCCCTAAACACAACATCTGTGGAATGGTTAAAAGTGCATGAAAATGGCCAATTTACTCACTCTGACGTCTCAAAAAGTGTTTCTTCACCACGGGAAGTGAATTAAATGCCATTTGGAGGCATTAATGTTCAAGCAAAAACGGCTGATTTTTGACAAAAGAGATAACACTCCCCCATTACGTCATGCTTCAGAAAGGTGAAAAATGGTCCGTTTTCAAATGTTTTATTTTTGCACGTCAGTTCACATTTGTAGGAAAATCATCAGTTTTAGAGCTAAAATTAGCATGTTTAAAGTGATTTTAAGGCTTCCAGGGGCCCGGGAAGTGAATTAAAAACCATTTGGAGGCATTTCATGTTCAAGCAAAAACAGCAGATTTTTGACAAAAGAGATAACACCCCCCCATTACGTCATGCTTCAGAAAGGTGCAAAATGGTCCGTTTTCAAATGTTTTATTTTTGAACGTCAGTTCACATTTGTAGGTGGATCATCAGTTTTAGAGCTAAAATTAGCATGTTTAAAGTGATTTTCATGCTTCCAGGGGCCCTAAACACAACATTTGTGGAATGGTTAAAAGTGAATGAAAATGGCCAATTTACTCACTCTGAGGTCTCAAAAAGTGTTTCTTCACCCCGGGAAGTGAATAAAATACCATTTGGAGGCATTTAATGTTCAAGCAAAAACGGCTGATTTTTGACAAAAGAAATAACACCCCCATTACGTCATGCTTCAGAAAGGTGAAAAATGGCCGTTTTCAAATGCTTTATTTTTTAACGTCAGTTCACATTTGTAGGTAGATCATCAGTTTTAGAGCAAAAATTAGCATGTTTAAAGTGATTTTCATGCTTTCAGGGGCCCGGGAAGTGAATTAAAAACCTTTTGGAGGCATTTCATGTTCAAGCAAAACCAGCTGATTTTTGACAAAAGAGATAACACCCCCCCATTACGTCATGCTTCAGAAAGGTGAAAAATGGTCCGTTTTCAAATGTTTTATTTTTGAACGTCAGTTCACATTTGTAGATGGATCATCAGTTTTAGAGCTAAAATTAGCATGTTTAAAGTGATTTTCATGCTTCCAGGGGCCCTAAACACAACATTTGTGAAATGGTTAAAAGTGCATGAAAATGGCCAATTTACTCACTTTGAGGTTTCAAAAAGTGTTTCATCACACCGGGAAGTGAATTAAATACCATTTGGAGGCATTTAATGTTCAAGCAAAAACGGCTGATTTTTGACAAAAGAGATAACACCCCCATTACGTCATGCTTCAGAAAGGTGAAAAATGGCCGTTTTCAAATGTTTTATTTTTTAACGTCAGTTCACATTTGTAGGTAGATCCTCAGTTTTAGAGCAAAAATTAGCATGTTTAAAGTGATTTTCATGCTTTCAGGGGCCCGGGAAGTGAATTAAAAACCATTTGGAGGCATTTCATGTTCAAGCAAAACCAGCTGATTTTTGACAAAAGAGATAACACCCCCCCATTACGTCATGCTTCAGAAAGGTGAAAAATGGTCCGTTTTCAAATGTTTTATTTTTGAACGTCAGTTCACATTTGTAGGTGGATCATCAGTTTTAGAGCTAAAATTAGCTTGTTTAAAGTGATTTTCATGCTTCCAGGGGCCCTAAACACAACATTTGTGGAATGGTTAAAAGTGCATGAAAATGGCCAATTTACTCACTCTGAGGTCTCAAAAAGTGTTTCTTCACCCCGGGAAGTGAATAAAATACCATTTGGAGGCATTTAGTGTTCAAGCAAAAACGGCTGATTTTTGACAAAAGAGATAATACCCCCATTACGTCATGCTTCAGAAAGGTGAAAAATGGTCCGTTTTCAAATGTTTTATTTTTGAACGTCAGTTCACATTTGTAGATGGATCATCAGTTTTAGAGCTAAAATTAGCATGTTTAAAGTGATTTTCATGCTTCCAGGGGCCCTAAACACAACATTTGTGAAATGGTTAAAAGTGCATGAAAATGGCCAATTTACTCACTTTGAGGTTTCAAAAAGTGTTTCATCACACCGGGAAGTGAATTAAATACCATTTGGAGGCATTTAATGTTCAAGCAAAAACGGCTGATTTTTGATAAAAGAGATAACACCCCCCCATTACGTCATGCTTCAGAAAGGTGCAAAATGGTCCAGTTTCCAATATTTTATTTTTGAACATCAGGTCACATTTGTAGGTGGATCATCAGTTTTAGAGCTAAAATTAGCATGTTTAAAGTGATTTTCATGCTTCCAGGGGCCCTAAACACAACATCTGTGGAATGGTTAAAAGTGCATGAAAATGGCCAATTTACTCACTCTGACATCTCAAAAAGTGTTTCTTCACCACGGGAAGTGAATTAAATGCCATTTGGAGGCATTTAATGTTCAAGCAAAAACGGCTGATTTTTGACAAAAGAGATAACACTCCCCCATTACGTCATGCTTCAGAAAGGTGAAAAATGGTCCGTTTTCAAATGTTTTATTTTTGCACGTCATTTCACATTTGTAGGAAAATCATCAGTTTTAGAGCTAAAATTAGCATGTTTAAAGTGATTTTAAGGCTTCCAGGGGCCCGGGAAGTGAATTAAATACCATTTGGAGGCATTTAATATTCAAGCAAAAACAGCAGATTTTTGACAAAAGAGATAACACCCCCCCCATTACGTCATGCTTCAGAAAGGTGCAAAATGGTCCGTTTTCAAATGTTTTATTTTTGAACGTCAGTTCACATTTGTAGGTGGATCATCAGTTTTAGAGCCAAAATTAGCATGATTAAAGTGATTTTCATGCTTCCAGGGGCCCTAAACACAACATTTGTGCAATGGTTAAAAGTGCATGAAAATGGCCAATTTACTCACTCTGAGGTCTCAAAAAGTGTTTCTTCACCCCGGGAAGTGAATTAAATGCCATTTGGAGGCATTTAATGTTCAAGCAAAAACGGCTGCTTTTTGACAAAAGAGATAACACTCCCCCATTTCGTCATGCTTCAGAAAGGTGAAAAATGGTCCGTTTTCAAATGTTTTATTTTTGAACGTCAGTTCACATTTGTAGGTGGATCATCAGTTTTAGAGCTAAAATTAGCATGTTTAAAGTGATTTTCATGCTTCCAGGGGCCCTAAACACAACATTTGTGGAATGGTTAAAAGTGCATGAAAATGGCCAATTTACTCACTCTGAGGTCTAAAAAGTGTTTCTTCACCCCGGGAAGTGAATTAAATGCCATTTGGAGGCATTTAATGTTCAAGCAAAAACGGCTGATTTTTGACAAAAGAGATAACACCCCCCCATTACGTCTTGCTTCAGAAAGGTGAAAAATGGTCCATTTTTAAATGTTTTATTTTTGAATGTCAGTTCAAATTTGTAGGTAGATCATCAGTTTTAGATCTAAAATTAGCATGTTTAAAGTGATTTTCATGCTTCCAGGGGCCCGTGAAGTGAATTAAAAACCATATGGAGGCATTTAATGTTCAAGCAAAAACAGCAGATTTTTGACAAAAGAGATAACACCCCCCCATTACGTCATGCTTCAGAAAGGTGCAAAATGGTCCAGTTTCAAATATTTTATTTTTGAACATCAGTTCACATTTGTAGGTGGATCATCAGTTTTAGAGCTAAAATTAGCATGTTTAAAGTGATTTTCATGCTTCCAGGGGCCCTAAACACAACATCTGTGGAATGGTTAAAAGTGCATGAAAATGGCCAATTTACTCACTCTGACGTCTCAAAAAGTGTTTCTTCACCACGGGAAGTGAATTAAATGCCATTTGGAGGCATTTAATGTTCAAGCAAAAACGGCTGATTTTTGACAAAAGAGTTAACACTCCCCCATTACGTCATGCTTCAGAAAGGTGAAAAATGGTCCGTTTTCAAATGTTTTATTTTTGCACGTCAGTTCACATTTGTAGGAAAATCATCAGTTTTAGAGCTAAAATTAGCATGTTTAAAGTGATTTTAAGGCTTCCAGGGGCCCGAGAAGTGAATTAAAAACCATTTGGAGGCATTTCATGTTCAAGCAAAAACAGCAGATTTTTGACAAAAGAGATAACACCCCCCCATTACGTCATGCTTCAGAAAGGTGCATAATGGTCCGTTTTCAAATGTTTTATTTTTAAACGTCAGTTCACATTTGTAGGTGGATCATCAGTTTTAGAGCTAAAATTAGCATGTTTAAAGTGATTTTCATGCTTCCAGGGGCCCTAAACACAACATTTGTGGAATGGTTAAAAGTGCATGAAAATGGCCAATTTACTCACTCTGAGGTCTCAAAAAGTGTTTCTTCACCCCGGGAAGTGAATAAAATACCATTTGGAGGCATTTAATGTTCAAGCAAAAACGGCTGATTTTTGACAAAAGAGATAACACCCCCATTACGTCATGCTTCAGAAAGGTGAAAAATGGCCGTTTTCAAATGTTTTATTTTTTAACGTCAGTTCACATTTGTAGGTAGATCATCAGTTTTAGAGCAAAAATTAGCATGTTTAAAGTGATTTTCATGCTTTCAGGGGCCCGGGAAGTGAATTAAAAACCATTTGGAGGCATTTCATGTTCAAGCAAAACCAGCTGATTTTTGACAAAAGAGATAACACCCCCCCCATTACGTCATTCTTCAGAAAGGTGAAAAATGGTCCGTTTTCAAATGTTTTATTTTTGAACGTCAGTTCACATTTGTAGGTGGATCATCAGTTTTAGAGCTATAATTAGCTTGTTTAAAGTGATTTTCATGCTTCCAGGGGCCCTAAACACAACATTTGTGGAATGGTTAAAAGTGCATGAAAATGGCCAATTTACTCACTCTGAGGTCTCAAAAAGTGTTTCTTCACCCCGGGAAGTGAATAAAATACCATTTGGAGGCATTTAGTGTTCAAGCAAAAACGGCTGATTTTTTACAAAAGAGATAACACCCCCATTACGTCATGCTTCAGAAAGGTGAAAAATGGCCATTTTCAAATGTTTTATTTTTTAACGTCAGTTCACATTTGTAGGTAGATCATCAGTTTTAGAGCAAAAATTAGCATGTTTAAAGTGATTTGCATGCTTTCAGGGGCCCGGAAAGTGAATTAAAAATCATTTGGAGGCATTTAATGTTCAAGCAAAAACAGCTGATTTTTGTTAAAAGAGATAACACCCCCCATTACGTCATGCTTCAGAAAGGTGAAAAATGGTCCGTTTTCAAATGTTTTATTTTTGAACGTCATTTCACATTTGTAGGTGGATTTTCAGTTTTAGAGCTAAAATTAGCATGTTTAAAGTGATTTTCATGCTTCCAGGGGCCCTAAACACAACATTTGTGGAATGGTTAAAAGTGCATGAAAATGGCCAATTTACTCACTATGAGGTCTAAAAAGTGTTTCTTCACCCCGGGAAGTGAATTAAATGCCATTTGGAGGCATTTAATGTTCAAGCAAAAACGGCTGATTTTTGACAAAAGAGATAACACCCCCCCATTACGTCTTGCTTCAGAAAGGTGAAAAATGGTCCATTTTTAAATGTTTTATTTTTGAATGTCAGTTCACATTTGTAGGTAGATCATCAGTTTTAGATCTAAAATTAGCATGTTTAAAGTGATTTTCATGCTTCCAGGGGCCCGTGAAGTGAATTAAAAACCATTTGGAGGCATTTAATGTTCAAGCAAAAACAGCAGATTTTTGACAAAAGAGATAACACCCCCCCATTACGTCATGCTTCAGAAAGGTGCAAAATGGTCCAGTTTCAAATATTTTATTTTTGAACATCAGTTCACATTTGTAGGTGGATCATCAGTTTTAGAGCTAAAATTAGCATGTTTAAAGTGATTTTCATGCTTCCAGGGGCCCTAAACACAACATCTGTGGAATGGTTAAAAGTGCATGAAAATGGCCAATTTACTCACTCTGACGTCTCAAAAAGTGTTTCTTCACCACGGGAAGTGAATTAAATGCCATTTGGAGGCATTAATGTTCAAGCAAAAACGGCTGATTTTTGACAAAAGAGATAACACTCCCCCATTACGTCATGCTTCAGAAAGGTGAAAAATGGTCCGTTTTCAAATGTTTTATTTTTGCACGTCAGTTCACATTTGTAGGAAAATCATCAGTTTTAGAGCTAAAATTAGCATGTTTAAAGTGATTTTAAGGCTTCCAGGGGCCCGGGAAGTGAATTAAAAACCATTTGGAGGCATTTCATGTTCAAGCAAAAACAGCAGATTTTTGACAAAAGAGATAACACCCCCCCATTACGTCATGCTTCAGAAAGGTGCAAAATGGTCCGTTTTCAAATGTTTTATTTTTGAACGTCAGTTCACATTTGTAGGTGGATCATCAGTTTTAGAGCTAAAATTAGCATGTTTAAAGTGATTTTCATGCTTCCAGGGGCCCTAAACACAACATTTGTGGAATGGTTAAAAGTGAATGAAAATGGCCAATTTACTCACTCTGAGGTCTCAAAAAGTGTTTCTTCACCCCGGGAAGTGAATAAAATACCATTTGGAGGCATTTAATGTTCAAGCAAAAACGGCTGATTTTTGACAAAAGAAATAACACCCCCATTACGTCATGCTTCAGAAAGGTGAAAAATGGCCGTTTTCAAATGCTTTATTTTTTAACGTCAGTTCACATTTGTAGGTAGATCATCAGTTTTAGAGCAAAAATTAGCATGTTTAAAGTGATTTTCATGCTTTCAGGGGCCCGGGAAGTGAATTAAAAACCTTTTGGAGGCATTTCATGTTCAAGCAAAACCAGCTGATTTTTGACAAAAGAGATAACACCCCCCCATTACGTCATGCTTCAGAAAGGTGAAAAATGGTCCGTTTTCAAATGTTTTATTTTTGAACGTCAGTTCACATTTGTAGATGGATCATCAGTTTTAGAGCTAAAATTAGCATGTTTAAAGTGATTTTCATGCTTCCAGGGTACCCTAAACACAACATTTGTGAAATGGTTAAAAGTGCATGAAAATGGCCAATTTACTCACTTTGAGGTTTCAAAAAGTGTTTCATCACACCGGGAAGTGAATTAAATACCATTTGGAGGCATTTAATGTTCAAGCAAAAACGGCTGATTTTTGACAAAAGAGATAACACCCCCATTACGTCATGCTTCAGAAAGGTGAAAAATGGCCGTTTTCAAATGTTTTATTTTTTAACGTCAGTTCACATTTGTAGGTAGATCCTCAGTTTTAGAGCAAAAATTAGCATGTTTAAAGTGATTTTCATGCTTTCAGGGGCCCGGGAAGTGAATTAAAAACCATTTGGAGGCATTTCATGTTCAAGCAAAACCAGCTGATTTTTGACAAAAGAGATAACACCCCCCCATTACGTCATGCTTCAGAAAGGTGAAAAATGGTCCGTTTTCAAATGTTTTATTTTTGAACGTCAGTTCACATTTGTAGGTGGATCATCAGTTTTAGAGCTAAAATTAGCTTGTTTAAAGTGATTTTCATGCTTCCAGGGGCCCTAAACACAACATTTGTGGAATGGTTAAAAGTGCATGAAAATGGCCAATTTACTCACTTTGAGGTCTCAAAAAGTGTTTCTTCACCCCGGGAAGTGAATAAAATACCATTTGGAGGCATTTAGTGTTCAAGCAAAAACGGCTGATTTTTGACAAAAGAGATAATACCCCCATTACGTCATGCTTCAGAAAGGTGAAAAATGGTCCGTTTTCAAATGTTTTATTTTTGAACGTCAGTTCACATTTGTAGATGGATCATCAGTTTTAGAGCTAAAATTAGCATGTTTAAAGTGATTTTCATGCTTCCAGGGGCCCTAAACACAACATTTGTGAAATGGTTAAAAGTGCATGAAAATGGCCAATTTACTCACTTTGAGGTTTCAAAAAGTGTTTCATCACACCGGGAAGTGAATTAAATACCATTTGGAGGCATTTAATGTTCAAGCAAAAACGGCTGATTTTTGATAAAAGAGATAACACCCCCCCATTACGTCATGCTTCAGAAAGGTGCAAAATGGTCCAGTTTCCAATATTTTATTTTTGAACATCAGTTCACATTTGTAGGTGGATCATCAGTTTTAGAGCTAAAATTAGCATGTTTAAAGTGATTTTCATGCTTCCAGGGGCCCTAAACACAACATCTGTGGAATGGTTAAAAGTGCATGAAAATGGCCAATTTACTCACTCTGACATCTCAAAAAGTGTTTCTTCACCACGGGAAGTGAATTAAATGCCATTTGGAGGCATTTAATGTTCAAGCAAAAACGGCTGATTTTTGACAAAAGAGATAACACTCCCCCATTACGTCATGCTTCAGAAAGGTGAAAAATGGTCCGTTTTCAAATGTTTTATTTTTGCACGTCATTTCACATTTGTAGGAAAATCATCAGTTTTAGAGCTAAAATTAGCATGTTTAAAGTGATTTTAAGGCTTCCAGGGGCCCGGGAAGTGAATTAAATACCATTTGGAGGCATTTAATATTCAAGCAAAAACAGCAGATTTTTGACAAAAGAGATAACACCCCCCCCATTACGTCATGCTTCAGAAAGGTGCAAAATGGTCCGTTTTCAAATGTTTTATTTTTGAACGTCAGTTCACATTTGTAGGTGGATCATCAGTTTTAGAGCCAAAATTAGCATGATTAAAGTGATTTTCATGCTTCCAGGGGCCCTAAACACAACATTTGTGCAATGGTTAAAAGTGCATGAAAATGGCCAATTTACTCACTCTGAGGTCTCAAAAAGTGTTTCTTCACCCCGGGAAGTGAATTAAATGCCATTTGGAGGCATTTAATGTTCAAGCAAAAACGGCTGCTTTTTGACAAAAGAGATAACACTCCCCCATTTCGTCATGCTTCAGAAAGGTGAAAAATGGTCCGTTTTCAAATGTTTTATTTTTGAACGTCAGTTCACATTTGTAGGTGGATCATCAGTTTTAGAGCTAAAATTAGCATGTTTAAAGTGATTTTCATGCTTCCAGGGGCCCTAAACACAACATTTGTGGAATGGTTAAAAGTGCATGAAAATGGCCAATTTACTCACTCTGAGGTCTAAAAAGTGTTTCTTCACCCCGGGAAGTGAATTAAATGCCATTTGGAGGCATTTAATGTTCAAGCAAAAACGGCTGATTTTTGACAAAAGAGATAACACCCCCCCATTACGTCTTGCTTCAGAAAGGTGAAAAATGGTCCATTTTTAAATGTTTTATTTTTGAATGTCAGTTCAAATTTGTAGGTAGATCTTCAGTTTTAGATCTAAAATTAGCATGTTTAAAGTGATTTTCATGCTTCCAGGGGCCCGTGAAGTGAATTAAAAACCATTTGGAGGCATTTAATGTTCAAGCAAAAACAGCAGATTTTTGACAAAAGAGATAACACCCCCCCATTACGTCATGCTTCAGAAAGGTGCAAAATGGTCCAGTTTCAAATATTTTATTTTTGAACATCAGTTCACATTTGTAGGTGGATCATCAGTTTTAGAGCTAAAATTAGCATGTTTAAAGTGATTTTCATGCTTCCAGGGGCCCTAAACACAACATCTGTGGAATGGTTAAAAGTGCATGAAAATGGCCAATTTACTCACACTGACGTCTCAAAAAGTGTTTCTTCACCACGGGAAGTGAATTAAATGCCATTTGGAGGCATTTAATGTTCAAGCAAAAACGGCTGATTTTTGACAAAAGAGTTAACACTCCCCCATTACGTCATGCTTCAGAAAGGTGAAAAATGGTCCGTTTTCAAATGTTTTATTTTTGCACGTCAGTTCACATTTGTAGGAAAATCATCAGTTTTAGAGCTAAAATTAGCATGTTTAAAGTGATTTTAAGGCTTCCAGGGGCCCGGGAAGTGAATTAAAAACCATTTGGAGGCATTTCATGTTCAAGCAAAAACAGCAGATTTTTGACAAAAGAGATAACACCCCCCCATTACGTCATGCTTCAGAAAGGTGCATAATGGTCCGTTTTCAAATGTTTTATTTTTAAACGTCAGTTCACATTTGTAGGTGGATCATCAGTTTTAGAGCTAAAATTAGCATGTTTAAAGTGATTTTCATGCTTCCAGGGGCCCTAAACACAACATTTGTGGAATGGTTAAAAGTGCATGAAAATGGCCAATTTACTCACTCTGAGGTCTCAAAAAGTGTTTCTTCACCCCGGGAAGTGAATAAAATACCATTTGGAGGCATTTAATGTTCAAGCAAAAACGGCTGATTTTTGACAAAAGAGATAACACCCCCATTACGTCATGCTTCAGAAAGGTGAAAAATGGCCGTTTTCAAATGTTTTATTTTTTAACGTCAGTTCACATTTGTAGGTAGATCATCAGTTTTAGAGCAAAAATTAGCATGTTTAAAGTGATTTTCATGCTTTCAGGGGCCCGGGAAGTGAATTAAAAACCATTTGGAGGCATTTCATGTTCAAGCAAAACCAGCTGATTTTTGACAAAAGAGATAACACCCCCCCCATTACGTCATTCTTCAGAAAGGTGAAAAATGGTCCGTTTTCAAATGTTTTATTTTTGAACGTCAGTTCACATTTGTAGGTGGATCATCAGTTTTAGAGCTATAATTAGCTTGTTTAAAGTGATTTTCATGCTTCCAGGGGCCCTAAACACAACATTTGTGGAATGGTTAAAAGTGCATGAAAATGGCCAATTTACTCACTCTGAGGTCTCAAAAAGTGTTTCTTCACCCCGGGAAGTGAATAAAATACCATTTGGAGGCATTTAGTGTTCAAGCAAAAACGGCTGATTTTTTACAAAAGAGATAACACCCCCATTACGTCATGCTTCAGAAAGGTGAAAAATGGCCATTTTCAAATGTTTTATTTTTTAACGTCAGTTCACATTTGTAGGTAGATCATCAGTTTTAGAGCAAAAATTAGCATGTTTAAAGTGATTTGCATGCTTTCAGGGGCCCGGAAAGTGAATTAAAAATCATTTGGAGGCATTTAATGTTCAAGCAAAAACAGCTGATTTTTGTTAAAAGAGATAACACCCCCCATTACGTCATGCTTCAGAAAGGTGAAAAATGGTCCGTTTTCAAATGTTTTATTTTTGAACGTCATTTCACATTTGTAGGTGGATTTTCAGTTTTAGAGCTAAAATTAGCATGTTTAAAGTGATTTTCATGCTTCCAGGGGCCCTAAACACAACATTTGTGGAATGGTTAAAAGTGCATGAAAATGGCCAATTTACTCACTATGAGGTCTAAAAAGTGTTTCTTCACCCCGGGAAGTAAATTAAATGCCATTTGGAGGCATTTAATGTTCAAGCAAAAACGGCTGATTTTTGACAAAAGAGATAACACCCCCCCATTACGTCTTGCTTCAGAAAGGTGAAAAATGGTCCATTTTTAAATGTTTTATTTTTGAATGTTAGTTCACATTTGTAGGTAGATCATCAGTTTTAGATCTAAAATTAGCATGTTTAAAGTGATTTTCATGCTTCCAGGGGCCCGTGAAGTGAATTAAAAACCATTTGGAGGCATTTAATGTTCAAGCAAAAACAGCAGATTTTTGACAAAAGAGATAACACCCCCCCATTACGTCATGCTTCAGAAAGGTGCAAAATGGTCCAGTTTCAAATATTTTATTTTTGAACATCAGTTCACATTTGTAGGTGGATCATCAGTTTTAGAGCTAAAATTAGCATGTTTAAAGTGATTTTCATGCTTCCAGGGGCCCTAAACACAACATCTGTGGAATGGTTAAAAGTGCATGAAAATGGCCAATTTACTCACTCTGACGTCTCAAAAGGTGTTTCTTCACCACGGGAAGTGAATTAAATGCCATTTGGAGGCATTAATGTTCAAGCAAAAACGGCTGATTTTTGACAAAAGAGATAACACTCCCCCATTACGTCATGCTTCAGAAAGGTGAAAAATGGTCCGTTTTCAAATGTTTTATTTTTGCACGTCAGTTCACATTTGTAGGAAAATCATCAGTTTTAGAGCTAAAATTAGCATGTTTAAAGTGATTTTAAGGCTTCCAGGGGCCCGGGAGGTGAATTAAAAACCATTTGGAGGCATTTCATGTTCAAGCAAAAACAGCAGATTTTTGACAAAAGAGATAACACCCCCCCATTACGTCATGCTTCAGAAAGGTGCAAAATGGTCCGTTTTCAAATGTTTTATTTTTGAACGTCAGTTCACATTTGTAGGTGGATCATCAGTTTTAGAGCTAAAATTAGCATGTTTAAAGTGATTTTCATGCTTCCAGGGGCCCTAAACACAACATTTGTGGAATGGTTAAAAGTGCATGAAAATGGCCAATTTACTCACTCTGAGGTCTCAAAAAGTGTTTCTTCACCCCGGGAAGTGAATAAAATACCATTTGGAGGCATTTAATGTTCAAGCAAAAACGGCTGATTTTTGACAAAAGAAATAACACCCCCATTACGTCATGCTTCAGAAAGGTGAAAAATGGCCGTTTTCAAATGTTTTATTTTTTAACGTCAGTTCACATTTGTAGGTAGATCATCAGTTTTAGAGCAAAAATTAGCATGTTTAAAGTGATTTTCATGCTTTCAGGGGCCCGGGAAGTGAATTAAAAACCTTTTGGAGGCATTTCATGTTCAAGCAAAACCAGCTGATTTTTGACAAAAGAGATAACACCCCCCCATTACGTCATGCTTCAGAAAGGTGAAAAATGGTCCGTTTTCAAATGTTTTATTTTTGAACGTCAGTTCACATTTGTAGATGGATCATCAGTTTTAGAGCTAAAATTAGCATGTTTAAAGTGATTTTCATGCTTCCAGGGGCCCTAAACACAACATTTGTGAAATGGTTAAAAGTGCATGAAAATGGCCAATTTACTCACTTTGAGGTTTCAAAAAGTGTTTCATCACACCGGGAAGTGAATTAAATACCATTTGGAGGCATTTAATGTTCAAGCAAAAACGGCTGATTTTTGACAAAAGAGATAACACTCCCCCATTACGTCATGCTTCAGAAAGGTGAAAAATGGTCCGTTTTCAAATGTTTTATTTTTGAACGTCAGTTCTAAGCATGGGCGTAAAATCCGCTCTGCTCGCGGATTTTTCGGATTTTCGGCAAATCCGCAATCCGCGAACGCTCGCGAATTTGTCGAAAATCCGTGAATCCGCTCGCGGCGGATTTTTTGCTTGGTTGCGGCGCGCGGCGTGGTGCACGGCGTTCACTTTCCGTCATATTAGCGTTTGCCGAGTTGTTTTTCTTTGCGAGTGACGCGCCATTTTAGATCTTGCTGCGTGTTCCCGCGGGAGTTTGTCGCCCGCGAATACGTACTCGCGGCTTGCCACCTTGCACAGCACACCTCGCGAGAGTTCGCAATTGCGAACACGTAGTTGCGGCGGAAAGGAACAATCTCGCACTTGCGAAATAGAGATTTTGCAATTTCGCACAAGAAAATCACCAGCAAACAGGATAAACCTTCAGAAAATTATGATTTTTATCAGAATCACTCCTCAGGTTGACATTTGCATGGCCTTTTTTTTTTGCAAGGAGTCCATTTTGGGGGGGGGGAGGAAGGAAGTGCCCCACAGTCTCCAACTTCCTGTTCCTGTCCAGCAGGCTCCTCCCAGTGCTTTGTCCATCTCCTGGTCACTTTCATTTGGATCTGGAGCTGGAAGGATTACTTTTTGTGGGTGCTGCTGGATATTTGGATTTGAGGCCTTTTTGACTGTCTTTGGATCACTTTTGGATTAGAAATCAACTTTCACAAGTAAGTTTGTTTGGGGCATTACAGTTGCTGCAAGTAAAACTTTGGAACTTTTTCAGAACATTAAATAAATTATATTGTGGGTAGCCACAGTATCCAGTAGGACCAGGGTTGGTTAGGGGTGCATGATACAACTGTTTTGTTGAATTTAAACACCATTTAGGCCATGGATGGGCTGGGATTGTGCTGATTTTTGTCTTTTTTTTGGGACTGCTGGTGGGGCCCTTTGCCCAGGGGTGGTGAGTGTTGCATGGGCCTAGTCTTTCTGTGGGGTGTCTTCTTAAATGTAAACATAATTGAGGCCATGGATGGGCTGGGATTGTGCTTATTTTATTGTTTTTTGTCTTTTTTGGGGGGCTGCTGGTGTGGCCTTTTGCCCAGGGGTGGTGGTGCATGGACTGAGTGTGCCTGTGGTGTGGTCTCACTCTCTTTAATGTAAACATCATGGATGGCATTGGATTGTGGTGATTTCTGGCTGTTTTTCTGTTTTTTGGGGGTGTACTGTTGATGTGGACTGGTCATGTGGGTGGTGGTGGTGGCCATCTTGAGTGCTGGCTGGTACAGGCAACATGTGCCTGGGGTGTAAGGGGCCATTTTGAGGAGAGGCAGTGTCTGAGGCCTGCACTTATTTTGCCTACTTTTCATCCATTATGCCCAGGGGTAGTGAGTGTTGCATGGGCCTAGTGTTTCTGAGGGGTGTCTTATTGAATTTAAACACCATTGAGGCCATGGATGGGCTGGGATTGTGCTGATTTTATTGTTTTTTGTCGTTTTTTTGGGCCTGCTGGTGGGGCCCTTTGCCCAGGGGTGGTGAGTGTTGCATGGGCCTAGTCTTTCTGTGGGGTGTCTTCTTGAATTTAAACATAATTGAGGCCATGGATGGGCTGGGATTGGGCTTATTTTATTGTTTTTTGTCGTTTTTGGGGGGCTGCTGGTGTGGCCTTTTGCCCAGGGGTGGTGGGTGGTGCATGGACTGAGTGTGCCTGTGGTGTGGTCTCACTCTCTTTAATGTAAACATCATGGATGGCGTTGGATTGTGGTGATTTCTGGCTGTTTTTCTGTTTTTTGGGGGTGTACTGTTGATGTGGACTGGCCATGTGGGTGGTGGTGGTGGCCATCTTGAGTGCTGGCTGGTACAGGCAACATGTGCCTGGGGTGTAAGGGGCCATTTTGAGGAGAGGCAGTGTCTGAGGCCTGCACTTATTTTGCCTACTTTTCATCCATTATGCCCAGGGGTAGTGAGTGTTGCATGGGCCTAGTGTTTCTGAGGGGTGTCTTCTTGAATTTAAACACCATTGAGGCCATGGATGGGCTGGGATTGTGCTGATTTTATTGTTTTTTGTCGTTTTTTTGGGCCTGCTGGTGGGGCCCTTTGCCCAGGGGTGGTGAGTGTTGCATGGGCCTAGTCTTTCTGTGGGGTGTCTTCTTGAATTTAAACATAATTGAGGCCATGGATGGGCTGGGATTGGGCTTTTTTTATTGTTTTTTGTCGTTTTTGGGGGGCTGCTGGTGTGGCCTTTTGCCCAGGGGTGGTGGGTGGTGCATGGACTGAGTGTGCCTGTGGTGTGGTCTCACTTTCTTTAATGTAAACATCATGGATGGCGTTGGATTGTGGTGATTTCTGGCTGTTTTTCTGTTTTTTGGGGGTGTACTGTTGATGTGGACTGGCCATGTGGGTGGTGGTGGTGGCCATCTTGAGTGCTGGCTGGTACAGGCAACATGTGCCTGGGGTGTAAGGGGCCATTTTGAGGAGAGGCAGTGTCTGAGGCCTGCACTTATTTTGCCTACTTTTCATCCATTATGCCCAGGGGTAGTGAGTGTTGCATGGGCCTAGTGTTTCTGAGGGGTGTCTTCTTGAATTTAAACACCATTGAGGCCATGGATGGGCTGGGATTGTGCTGATTTTATTGTTTTTTGTCGTTTTTTTGGGCCTGCTGGTGGGGCCCTTTGCCCAGGGGTGGTGAGTGTTGCATGGGCCTAGTCTTTCTGTGGGGTGTCTTCTTGAATTTAAACATAATTGAGGCCATGGATGGGCTGGGATTGGGCTTATTTTATTGTTTTTTGTCGTTTTTGGGGGGCTGCTGGTGTGGCCTTTTGCCCAGGGGTGGTGGGTGGTGCATGGACTGAGTGTGCCTGTGGTGTGGTCTCACTCTCTTTAATGTAAACATCATGGATGGCGTTGGATTGTGGTGATTCTGGCTGTTTTTCTGTGTTTTGGGGGTGTACTGTTGATGTGGACTGGCCATGTGGGTGGTGGTGGTGGTGGCCATCTTGAGTGCTGGCTGGTACAGGCAATATGTGCCTGGGGTGTAAGGGGCCATTTTGAGGAGAGGCAGTGTCTGAGGCCTGCACTTATTTTGCCTACTTTTCATCCATTATGCCCAGGGGTAGTGAGTGTTGCATACTTGCATGTCCGTAGTCTTTCTGTGGGGTGTCTTCAATGTAAACATCAAGGATGGCATGGGATTGTGCTCATTTTTCTGTGTTTTGTCGAATTTTTGGGGTGTATAACTGAACTGATGTTCCTCTGTCTTCCATTGCTTTTAGGTGCACAAGAAGACTCAAGAGAACCACCAGTGCCAGGAAGAAGTCCTGCAGCGGTGTGTGTGTGCAGCATAACGTCACGCGACGTCACGTCTGGACACAGAACCCTCTGCAACTCGTGCAACTGCTGCCTGCTGACCTGCTCTGAAGAGGATGGCCCCAAAAAAAGTAACCCGTAGCTCCTCTAGCAAGAAAGGTGCCAGTAAGGAGCAGAAGAAGCAAGTTACCAAGGAGACTGGTGTGCCGCCCGCCCCTTTTTTTGGGAGTAAAAAAAAAAGTATGCCTGCAGCAGCAGCAGCGGGATCTGCTGGGGACCAAGCTGGCAGCAGCACCCCCGCTCCATTGGGCTCAGTGCCACCACCACCACCACGCCAAATTAAGTCCAAGCCCTTGAGTGCTGCAGAGGCAGCCAGTATAGTTGTTCAATCACCATCGACCAGTGATGTTGGCTCATCGCAAGAAAGCAGCAGCAATGTCCCTCAATCAACACAGGTTGTTGTAGCTCATCTGACGAGTGTTGAACAACCACAGCCGCAACAACAATCACATGTGCAAGTACAAGCCCAAGTACATGTGGAAGGAGAGGCAGCGCAAGGAGATGCGCAAGCAGAGGTGCATGGAGGGTCACAAGTGCCCACAATAGTTGTTCCTCCCGAAGTAGGGGCACATCAGGAAATCGACAATCAAGGCGAGGTATCATTTGAGGAAGCCACTCCTCCTGCTGATCCTTCATTGTCTTCCACAACCCTAGCAAGGAAGAGATCAAGGGTGGTGTCTACATCCTCTTCAAGCACACCTCCTTCTGATGATACGGATCAAACTTGGGAACCAGCACCACAGCCGTCTGAGAGTGAGGCACACCATGATCCAACAAAGGTACTTAAGCGTAAAAGGAAGCTCGTCCAAAGTCTCAGACTTATGGAGTGTGATGAGGCTCAACAAGAAGTGGCGGATACTGCTGCTGATGAAGACTCTGCCAACGACGACCCAGTCATCATAAAGGTCACTGCAGCCCCAGCGGGCATGCAGCAAACAGACATTTTGACCCTAGCCCGAAGAGCTGCTGCGCGTGATGATGATGATGATGATGTTGTCGATGAGGAGGCAGTGGAAACACCACAATCATTGGAGTTAAGTAGTACACCAACTCGTCCCGCTTCCATATTTCTTTCTGGCAAGAAGAGACCTGCGTCAACCTCGACCTTAATTAGTGGCGGTGAAAGTGGAAAACGTACAAAAGTTGGGCAATCCAGATCCTCCACTTCATCTGGCATTAGCTTCATGACCACCACCACCAGTATCGCCGCCTCCTCCAGGTCCCACAGACACTTCAAGTCCCCAGTTTGGGACTTCTTTACTGTTTGTCCCAAAAATCCAAAGTTTGCCATTTGTACCCTTTGTAAGCTTGCAGTTAGTCGTGGTAAGTCAGGTACCAACTATGGTACCGGCGGCCAGAGTGGTCATCTTGAGAGAAAGCACCCTGTCCAATGGTTTGCGCACCTAGCTGCGATCAAGAAAGGCCAAAATCAAGGAAACGTTGATGTTTCATCTGATGTTGACGAGCAGGAAGAAGACGTGTCAAACACTTCCCTTACACCCAGTACCCCTGTCAGCAGCACACCCAATGTGAGGCACACTAAGAGTGTTGGAGCGAGTGAGACACCAACGCACAAAAGTTCACCAGCGAGCAAAATTGGGTCAACAAAGTCATTATCAGCCCGTAAATGCTTGGTCCAGGCCAACATTAGAACAATGCTTACTTCAGACGTGCCATATGAACGCAACCACCCACTGACGCGTCTGTATAACACTAAGCTGGCTAAAATGCTAGCTGTGGACCTTCTACCTTTTTCTTTTGTAGAAGCGGTAGGTTTTCTTGAATTCGTTGCAACGCTCTGCCCTAAATGGAAGGTTCCGAGCCGGTTCTATTTTGCCCGAGTTGCGGTTCCAGCACTACATGAAGATGTGCTGCAGGCGATTGGGGCAGCTTTGCAGAAGAGTGCTGTTCACACAATACATCTGACAACAGACATGTGGACCAGTGGCCCAGGCGATGATTACATGTGCATCACTGCACACTGGGTCTCTTTTTCAGGTGTTATAGCAAAGCTAAACGCAGGTGTTGACCCGGACCAAGTTTTCAAAGCTGCTCGGAAACATGCAACACTAGCCATGTTTGGCTTGGAGAAAAGTCACACAGCAGAAAACCTTTTGGAAGAGTTTAACAAAAAGGTCTTGACAATGCTATCCCCCCTAAAACGCAAGATTGGTTATGTTTCCACGGATAATGGCGCCAATGTAGTTAAGGCCATGTCGAAGGGTGACCATGTTAGAGTGCCGTGTTTGGCGCACTGTATCAACCTGGTAGTTCAAAAATTCTTGAGTGATAAAGAGAGTCCAGCGTTCGAGGTAATGGCCACCTGCCGCAAAATGTGCAACCATTTCAGCCATTCTTTTAAGGCCCGGAAGCATCTGCGGAGACTGCTACTTGAACGTGGAATGCCAGTGAAAGCACTCATCCAGGAGGTGGCAACACGTTGGAACTCAACCTTCTACATGCTTGAGCGTCTGTATGAGCAGTATACGGTACTCGATTACTATTTCTTGACAGAGGCTACATCTCAGAAGGAGGACCTGCGGATGAGTAAGGTGCAATGGGCCATAGTTAAAAGCCTGACAGACATGCTTCGTCCTTTTGAGTTCTTCACGCGTGCAGTCAGCCAGGAGGACTGTAATTTGGGAAAAGCTATCCCATTGTTGTGCATACTGGAGCACCAACTGATGGCGGTTTCTTCTGAGTTTCAAAAAGATGAAAAAAAAAAAAACCATTTCATTTTGTCTGAGAAATTATTACATCGCCTACGTGGTGATGAATGTCTTAAAAACATCAACTCAGATCAGCATTACATTTGTGCTACTATTCTGGATCCACGCTACAAAAAGGCGCTGGCAGACAACGCATTCTTTCCTTTCGCTGATGCAGATGTTCAAAAGTACAAACATTGGTTAGCCTGGTCAGCCAAGAGGTTTGAAAAAGAACGGCAGGTTATTGAAGGAGAAGCCAGTACATCAGCATCAGCATCAGCAGGCCATCTGCAGTCACAAGAATCCACTTCTGCACCTGTGGCTGGGGCACAAGTGACCTCTCAGCCGTTAAAGACACCGGCAACTGGATCATCTGCACCACACACAATGACAACACTAACAGTGGCTGGGGAGGAGGATTGGCTAAGTTTGATGGGGTATGGTTCTCGAAAAAATGTCACACCCAGCACAGCAAAAAGTAAGCAAAGTGGAGGAACAGTTGATGACCTTGAGTCGATGGTGCAGGACTATCTGAATGACTCAACAGTGGTCTTTCTTAATGAGGAGCCATTGCAGTATTGGCATGGCAAAAAACAATTGTGGCCACAGCTCTACAACCTGGCTATAAACTATTTGTCTTGCCCACTCGCAAGTGTGTCTTCTGAACGTGTTTTCAGTGCTGCTGGTGGCATTGTAACTCCCAAACGGAGCCGCCTCTCGCCCAAAAATGTGGAGCGGCTGACAATGATCAAGATGAATCAGCACCTCATACCACCAGATTACAAAGTACGAGAAAGCACGCCGCATGAAGACGAGGAGGACAGCAACGTAGATGAGGGGATTTTTTCTCTGTTCGGTGCCACTGACCTCATCCAGCCTGAATTCGCAGAGTATGATGACGAAATCTTGTTCTTATTCCCTGACACCGAGCCCTGAAAATGAGACAATCAATCAAGAACTTTCTTTTTCGTCCTTATTCACTTTTATTCCTGTGTGCTTTGTGTCTCTCTTTCTTTGTTTTGCACAGTTAATTTAATTCAAACTTTAATCACCTAATCCCAAAAACAAGACCATCATCAGAACTGTCTTCACTTGTTTGCTTATTGATTTGAAGGTGCCGCAGTCTACATTCCTCAGGTTCACAAGTTCTGAAGAACATGCTCCTCTATCCTCCTCCTCCAGACTGCGATTTCCCTCCAAGCAGAGTGCTGGATTACGCACAATGAAGAAAGACTCAGCACTTGTGGGGGTGTTGTACTTCTTTGCGGGTGAGTTGACGGTTTTGGGCCCATTGCTGTGAAGCTCTAATAATGGACAAAAGTGTTTTGGACCAAATATGAGGTGGAAATTTCTTGCCGTTTTTGCTGACTTGCTTGCCTTTGAGGTGCTCTTTGGCGGGGTTCCGGGGGTTTGTGTGTAATTTTTGGTGTCTGTCGAAGCACTGCTGCGACAGTCTAATCTTGATTGCATTTGCTTTTCAGGAAATCCGTGGTGGAAAACAGGAGTTATGATGATTGATGATGATGA
Organism: Lissotriton helveticus; assembly: GCF_964261635.1. Taxonomy (NCBI): domain Eukaryota; kingdom Metazoa; phylum Chordata; class Amphibia; order Caudata; family Salamandridae; genus Lissotriton; species Lissotriton helveticus. Next base: position 1,272,138,931 of record NC_136061.1, read on the forward strand.
CGACCTAGCTGCACAGCGCCGCGTTTGGACCGAAGGCTGAGAGACATTGTAAGTATGAGATTTAGCTTTTCCTCTGTTTGGGGGTGTTGTGTCGGGGGTTTTTTTGCGGGTGGGTTGGCGGGTCTTGCCTGGGGCATTCCTGGGAAGGTCTAATACCGGATACAAGTGTTTTGGACAAAATCCATAAGGAACAGCCTTTTTTTTGCCATTTCTTCAGACATCTTGCTCAATGTAGCGTTTTGGGGGGCTTCCTGCTGTTCGTGGGTGGGTTGCGGCCGGGGTCTCTGTCGAAGCACTGCTGCGACAGTCTAATCTTGATTGCATTTGCTTTTCAGGAAATCCGTGGTGGAAAACAGGAGTTATGATGATTGATGATGACCTAGCTGCACAGCGCGTTACTTTGGACCGAAGGCCGAGAGATATTGTAAGTATGAGATTTTAGCTTTTTCGCTGTTTGGGGGTGTTGCCGCGTGTTTTTTTGCGGGTGGGTTGGCGGGTCTTGGCTGGGGCATTCCTGGGAAGGTCTAATGCCGGATAGAAGTGTTTTGGACAAAATCCTTAAGGAAAAGCCTTTTTTTTGCCATTTCTTCAGACATCTTGCTCAATGTAGCGTTTTGGGGGGCTTCCTGCTGTTCGTGGGTGGGTTGCGGCCGGGGTCTCTGTCGAAGCACTGCTGCAACAGTCTAATCTTGATTGCATTTGCTTTTCAGGAAATCCGTGGTGGAAAACAGGAGTTATGATGATTGATGATGACCTAGCTGCACAGCGCGTTACTTTGGACCGAAGGCCGAGAGATATTGTAAGTATGAGATTTAGCTTTTTCGCTGTTTGGGGGTGTTGCCGCGTGTTTTTTTGCGGGTGGGTTGGCGGGTCTTGGCTGGGGCATTCCTGGGAAGGTCTAATACCGGCTAGAAGTTTGTTGGACAAAATCCATAAGGAAACAACAGTTTTGGCACTTTTTGTAAGTTAGGGTTCGTTAGGGTTAGCCCTAGCAGCAGGATTGCATGTGTTTAGGGGGGTTCTATTGCAACGCGGTTCTGTTGTTGTAGAGCACTGTTGGAGCGATGCTGGCTATGGATACTTTTGCTTGCAGGCAAGTGGTTTGAATACAATCCACGGTCTGTATTTGGGTCTACTGTTACTTTCAAAGTACGTTTTGTAACCATTTTTCTGCTAGGCATCGTTTTTGGAGATATGATTGGGTTCTTCTACATTTTTGCGACTGGCTTTAGTAAGGGTCTTGGTGGGAGCATTGCTGGGAAGGTCAAATTTTGTTCTAAAACACAGTAGTACACCCACCTTGAGGGGAAAGATCCGCTATAATATTTTGGCCATACTTATTGATCCTTAAAAAGGTGACTCAGACAGAGCACGCAATTTCAAAAATATTGTACTGTCTATTAGGGAAATCAAAGTGTCACTTTTTGAACCACACAGCGTACATACCTTTTATTTATTTATCAGTGGTATTGTAATAGCACTTCCTGTTTTCCGTTCAATAATTACAGGCCGGGTTTCAGTCAACATCCGCCAGGCAGGCAGTGGACAGGGTGTCTCTTCTGTCAGTGGTCACCACCACATTGATGGACGAAGCGTCAGCTGGAATGGAGGAGTGCCGCCAATAAGAGGAATTGTTTGCTGCATGCAACTTACTTACCAATTTCAACAGGACAACTCCAACAACATACGCAATACAGATACAGTATCCATTGTTGTCTTTTATTCTATGAGTGTGACTGCATGTGCTTACCTTTAGTTTGTAACCAAAGATTGTCTGTAAACTCTGTATCTTCAATTATTGTTTGTCCATGCTCTGCTTTTTTTTTCTTCTCTCAACAAAACCTACCCAAAAAGAAACCCCCATTCCCATCCATTTTACAAACCCTAACCCTCTTCCCCCGGGCTGTGTTGTTTTGCTTGATGTCTGACTAAAATGACATCAATAATTCCACACACTTGCTGGGGAGGATAAGGTGATAGCAGCAACAGGCTGGTGAAGGAATACGAGGATATCTTCTAGACTTACTCAGCTTCAGTACTATATCTTCTAGTAGTAGTAGCCAATGTCAAATAAATTCAACGCAAGTACTAGTTATACTTGCAATACTTTACCATTTGTTAGGCTACATTATGGCACTGTTCTAGTGTACTGTCACCTGCTATTTTCTCGATCGTACCGTAACCGTTGTAATGCTACAGTAAGGAGTACAAACAAGGTTTCGTTTTCTTTTTTTCCATAGGCATGCAACTGCCACTGTGTCACACCACTAGTACCACCGCAATGAGGAAATGTCACCCGCCCAGGAATGACAACGTTAATCCCCATTTCACCTGGAGCCAGCCCTGGGCCTAGCCCTAATTTCTAACACAAATTACAGGTAAGATAAGCGTTTGGTGGGAGGTAGTATAATGGAGTATTATTTCGGAGTAGACAAGAGATTGACGGTTGTACTACTAAAGTCCTACGACTGTTCAGGAAAACAAAGTTACTGTTACACCCCCGCCCCCCACCCACCAGACTGAAAAGCAGTAAAAAACAGGTATGGTCAGATAAAGTTGAAAAATATATTTATTTATCCCTAACAAAATAATCTCCCTCACCCACCCTAACCCCAACGATTGTCTCTGAAACGTCCCAAAACGATCCCAACTCCCAAATCCCACCCCCCAAAAGTCTATAAAAAAAGGGCAAGGGACACTCCACTACTGGAGGGTGCTGGTGCTGGTGCATGATGCGGCATGGGCATCATACTCCTTGCGGAGGGTGGCAAGCTCAGAGCGGAGGCCCTTAACCAAGGTCTTATACCTCAGGACCTCCTGCTCCAGGTTGGACATGCGGACTCGTAGGCGGCGTTGGCGTTCCTTGCAGCTCCTGTGGGGGGCAGCTGGTATTTCGGTTGCTTGGCGGTGGCGGTCGGCTTTCTTAGCCCGGCTCGGTCCCGCTGGCTTAGTCACGGAGGAGGATGCAGTGGTCACAGTCGAAGATGTTGCCCCGCTCGACTGCGTGTCCTCCTCCTCCTCCAGGGCCACCAGCCGCCGATACTCGGCGACTGTGGCCTCCAGCCTCCGTTGCTGGGCCAATCTAGCCTGCTCCCTCCTTGTTGTTGATTTGGAAGGAGCAACTATATGAAGAAAGAAAGACATAGTCTGTAACCAATGCTCCTTATTAATAACACAAAGTGATTGAGCCGAAAGTTGGGTCACAGAGTACAAGTAGCAAATTGAAAGCACAGTACATAACTATTGAGGACAGTATCTATGTAACCTCCCACTTCTGCATCCTTGCTCTAACAGTAGTGGTAGTTTAATGAACTAATCCTACGACCACTATGGACTTCCATTACAGTCGACTATGACAGTACACCAGTCTTATTCTTCTTCTTCTCTCTTGTTTAGGGAAATGGGTACGTTATCTTATGCAAGCCGGCAGAATGACATGGACACAGCACAGTGAAGTTGCACCCGAGAAAAAAAGTTGCACACCATGATGATGGAGACAGACTTGCATTACTGTACCGGTCCAGTACATGCAGGTGGTGAAGCTATTACTTTTCTATTACGGGTGGCACTGAGAATACTCTGTTACAAGGGCTACTGCTTAATTAATTTACCTTTCACCCTACAGTGCAAATGAGTACTAGAAAAGGAAACTGAAGAAGCTAACTAATTTGATTATCTATCACTTCACATGGGACGTATTTAATGACAGATGAGATGACTTTAGGTGCTTTGCTTAATATTGAGTGAACAGTGATACCCACACATGAATGACGTACCACAAGTAAACTAAAGTTATTAAGAGAGGTACGGAGTGTCCACCGTAATAACCAGATATATGCTGTGAATGCAAACGCAATACAAAGTACTGCTACTATTCATGGTAGTATTGGACACATTTACAATTTCTTTTCCTTGCCTTCCCTGCACTGGGACGGACGTGCGGGTGCGGTGGTACATGCTCTTCAAGGTAACACTTACTTCACCTGGCGACCATCTACTCTCTCTAGATACACATGTGCTATGTAAGAGTCAGAGAATACCATGCTCCAGGCATCCATTCAGTCAAAGTATACGCACACATACAGTTTCTGTTTCACCCACCCAGGCTGCTGTCCTTCCACCCATCCTTGCTTCATCATTGACCCAGCCATGCACCATACCATATTCTTTCCTTCCCAGCCACCTCTGGGTCCAAGCAAACACATATCGTTCTTCTTTGCCAGCCATCATACAAGTTCGCGTCCCACTTACTTACACCCTTCTTTCGCTTTTCGTTCATCCCATCCATCACGTTCGTCTAAGAACTTATTGGGATTCTTCTCACCAAAAACTTCACAGCTAAGTCGAAGTACATTTCGAGGAGGCTACTACCTGGTTGATTTGTAATTGTAATACACCCGTGCAGAAAGCACACTATGCAGTCTTCAATCTCAATAAGTAAGGAATATATAGCTTACCTGTTTCCGCCACCACCGTTTGATCCCCCACAGGAACGGCCACCAGCTCTTCTAACGCCGCCTCCTCCCCAGAGGCCTCCGAGTCCAAGTCCAACACAGCCACCTCCGCGCTGGCCCCGTCACCAGATGTTACACCTACAAAGTACATTTAAGAAAGTTAGAATACACCACTCACTACTATATAATATTTGGTCTAGGAGAAATGTTAAAAAAACAGAATACAATGTAATAATTTGTGACTGTCTACTCCATAGTAAAAATGTCCCATTTTCCAGGGAAGGCTGTTGTCTTGCTGCACTTTTATGCACAACTGATGAATGCTTGCTTTTGATTTTTAACACGCACCACTTTTTCTCCTAACAGACAGAAGCTTGACTCCTGAGTCCTAAGAACACGACCAGGATCAAGTTCAAACTAGGTGAGAGTTCGGCTCGACCACAAGAAATGTGTCCAATTAATCGTCAGCACTAACCACTTTTCCGTTTACAGTTAAATAGTTTTATGACAAAGTAGATTTTAATAAATGTGTTTACTTTTAATAAAGCTTTTACACTTAAATAGACTCTGTGGTTTTTGTTCCTCTAGACTAGAGTGGATGAGCTAAAGGTTTTGGAATTTTTGCAAGCATGAGTGCCTCTGACACTTCTTGACTGTGCTGTGACTCCGTACTACTCTCTTGTCCTGCGTACGATAATCTAGAGATCATTGGGGATCTATAATCGGTGACTTCGGGAGCTGAATGACTCTGCCACACTATCTAGTCAGTAAGGAGACAGTGCATAGAGGTATTGCTGAATATAATGGGAGTCCAATGGAATTGCCAAATGTCCAATCTTAGTTAGCTACACAGACAGACTAATAAGAATAGTCTAGTAATACCACAGGGAGTCATATTCGAGGCAGGATAAGAATTTATATCCAGTCTACAAGAAGATCAAAGACGATTTAGAAAAAATCGAATGAGGAACGCTAGGAAAAAATAGGTACTGTTTATTAAAATGTAAACTTACTGGGGCCAGCAAAGGAGCCCTCGCCTGCCCGATCCTGGCCTGCATCCTCAGCACCCTCCTCCTGTGTCCTCTTGCCCTTGGGGGGAGCTGATGTACAACATGAAAGAAAGAAAAACCATAAAACATGGATGAGATTTTTCAACCAAATCAAACATTTCAAAAGAACAATAACAACATATTTTGGAAAAATAGCAAATAGATAGACAACTATTCCACGGGATCTATCTCATGTGGTATACTACGTTATTCGTATTGCCTGATTTGCGGAACGTTGACTTAGAAAGTTCCTATGTAACTCAATAAACAGACTACTAAAGAGGTTTGCCTAGGCCTGGCACTGCAGGCAGTAGTGCGCAACACGTGACAGACAAAGTCCATCCTGCTTGCAGATCAGTGAATACTCAAACTATCAATCCACCCGCCACCACCGCCACTATTTCTTCTGATAGCCATGTGACTGTCTAAAGGAAGGACTGGACTTCAGTCTGTTGGGGCTGATTTATAAGTCCCTTGCGGAAGTTGCGGCTGATTTTCCTCCATTGTTGCGTGCCTTTTCTGACGCAGCGGCAGAACAAAAGACTCGCCATGGTGTTGGTGCGGCGTATATATTAAAAAAAAAAACACATATGGGCATATGGGCGATGCATCACGTTGTAAAGCCCTGCGCCATCAGGGGGCGTTCCGGCGCAAGGGAGGGCGTACCTGCGCAGGAACGAATCCTAAAAGTGGCTGAGGGAAATCTACAAGATGTCAATCAGTCATTTTTAGGACAATGATGCATGACTTAAACCCTGCGCGCTTGAAGCCGACGTACGGCTTGATGCAGCATTGGGGAGATAGGGTACCCCAGAGCATTGCTGGAGCTGCGCCATCGTTGGCACGCAACTCCAGCAATGCGCTGCCTTTACGGCACAGATGCGTAAGGCTTCTGTGACGTTTTGGGCCAATGGGTGGTGGTGGCATGGCACACAATTACTGCCGCATCCCTGCTACTTTGCAGGGATGCGCCGGTAATTGAAAATATGACCCTTACTGTCTAGCATTACGCAGTTCTTTTCTTTACAGTACACTCATACATAATTTCTCAGGCCAATGAAATGCTTCTGAACACAACATACAAAACAAAGAAGCATAGTAGCAAGCAAGGCTACTGAGAAGGAGAGCAGTGCACCTGAAAATGAAATGCATAGAAGATTTTGAAATATAATTTACCTCAATGTAATCGGCAGCATTATTGCTCTTGGTAAAGAACAAAGATTTGCAAATAACAGAGCAGGATAAAACAGAGTAGTAAATGTACTACTACTACTACTCACCAAGCCCGGGGACCTCTACGCCGAGCGCGTCCAGCAAGTCCCGCTCCCGGTCCATGACATCGGTCCAGCGGTGGGTGGCCTGGTTATATGTGCGCCGGACCCCAGAGATCTTGTACATGGCCCGGCACACCTTCTCCCACCGCTGGCGGCGCTCCCGGATGCCATAGCCGGTCGCGATCTTGCCGCCTCCCAGGATCGTCTTGGGGAGGCGGCGCTGGACATGGAAGATCAGTGCCGCCACTTCCTCCGCGCTGAAGATCTCCCTCGGGACCACTTGCTCCCCCCTTAAACGCCCGCACGGGAGCCGGGCACGGGGTGCGGGACCCTTCCCCTTCTCAGGGTGCTTCCCGGCTCCCTTTACCATGGTCTGGGCAGAAATAAACTTAAATGATAAAGAAGAAATAGAATAGTGAAGAAGAAAAGAAAAGAGTTTAAAAAAGTAGTTTAAAAGTAAATAAAAGCTGCAGAAAACACAAAAATATAGAGCTAGAAAAATAGAGGGTTAGATAATAAGTAAAATTAGATCAAAAAAACTTCAAACAAGCAAAGGATGGCAGAGATTGAGAGAGGATACAGAAAGCATGCCCAGAACTATAGCAATGAATGAGAAACAAGATGGCCGCGCCCGTTCACGACCGCGTGGGTAAGTTCGCGCGAGATTTTCCTTGCGAGTACGCGCGAAATTGTACTAGCGAGCAGCACACTTTGCGAGATTACACATAGCGGGCGGAAACGGAATTACGTCACGCCAACAAGATGGCCGCGCCCGTGTACGACCGATAGGGTAACTTGGCAAACGAATAGCTAGAAGCGCCTCGCGAACACGCGCAAGATCACGCGAACATACACGTCGCAACAAAAACAATTTTGTATTCGCACGTATTCGCGGCTTCCGAAATCGATCTCGCATGGATTCGCGCCCCAAATAACGCGCGAAATTGCAAAAAAAACGATTTTAGCTAAAATGAAAGCAATGAGCAGGTGCAAAAGTTCAAACTTAACATTAGTAACATTCAAGGTAGTGCTTCCTGATGGGCCCCTCCAGAGTTTGCAACAATTCTATGACCCTGCTATGACCCAAACAGCAGGCTCATAGAATAGCACCATAAAGGTCCTGTAAAAAAAAAAATTTCACTGCAACAAAAAGCAAATTACAGATAAGGAAGGAAGCAGGTGCCAGCCAGACTGGAACTTTCAAAATTACTGACACATTAATGAAACACAAATTAATTGATGGCAGTTGAAGAAGGGCAGGTGTGCTAGCTTTTTTCAACCACCATAATCTACAGTAATAAATAAACCTAATAGGTGCCTGTGAGGATGTACTAGAGGGTGGCATGGGTGTCCCAGAGGGTGGCAGTGGTGAAACAGAGGGTGCTGTGAACCTGTGATGATAAACCAGACGTAGAAACAACATAGTCGCGGCCGTTGCAAGCCGAAAAGTAAGTTCGCAATTGCGAACTTGTCCCAAAATCGGCGCGAACACGCGCCAACACAAAAAACGGAAAAATCCGCAAATCCGCTAGAGTTCGCGGATCTTCGCGGATTGCGAATCCGTAAATACGCAAGTTCGCGGATTGCCAATCCGCAAAATCCGCCCATGCTTAGTCAGTTCACATTTGTAGGTGGATCATCAGTTTTAGAGCTAAAATTAGCTTGTTTAAAGTGATTTTCATGCTTCCAGGGGCCCTAAACACAACATTTGTGGAATGGTTAAAAGTGCATGAAAATGGCCAATTTACTCACTCTGAGGTCTCAAAAAGTGTTTCTTCACCCCGGGAAGTGAATAAAATACCATTTGGAGGCATTTAGTGTTCAAGCAAAAACGGCTGATTTTTGACAAAAGAGATAATACCCCCATTACGTCATGCTTCAGAAAGGTGAAAAATGGTCCATTTTCAAATGTTTTATTTTTGAACGTCAGTTCACATTTGTAGATGGATCATCAGTTTTAGAGCTAAAATTAGCATGTTTAAAGTGATTTTCATGCTTCCAGGGGCCCTAAACACAACATTTGTGAAATGGTTAAAAGTGCATGAAAATGGCCAATTTACTCACTTTGAGGTTTCAAAAAGTGTTTCATCACACCGGGAAGTGAATTAAATACCATTTGGAGGCATTTAATGTTCAAGCAAAAAAGGCTGATTTTTGATAAAAGAGATAACACCCCCCCATTACGTCATGCTTCAGAAAGGTGCAAAATGGTCCAGTTTCAAATATTTTATTTTTGAACATCAGTTCACATTTGTAGGTGGATCATCAGTTTTAGAGCTAAAATTAGCATGTTTAAAGTGATTTTCATGCTTCCAGGGGCCCTAAACACAACATCTGTGGAATGGTTAAAAGTGCATGAAAATGGCCAATTTACTCACTCTGACGTCTCAAAAAGTGTTTCTTCACCACGGGAAGTGAATTAAATGCCATTTGGAGGCATTTAATGTTCAAGCAAAAACGGCTGATTTTTGACAAAAGAGATAACACTCCCCCATTACGTCATGCTTCAGAAAGGTGAAAAATGGTCCGTTTTCAAATGTTTTATTTTTGCACGTCATTTCACATTTGTAGGAAAATCATCAGTTTTAGAGCTAAAATTAGCATGTTTAAAGTGATTTTAAGGCTTCCAGGGGCCCGGGAAGTGAATTAAATACCATTTGGAGGCATTTAATATTCAAGCAAAAACAGCAGATTTTTGACAAAAGAGATAACACCCCCCCCATTACGTCATGCTTCAGAAAGGTGCAAAATGGTCCGTTTTCAAATGTTTTATTTTTGAACGTCAGTTCACATTTGTAGGTGGATCATCAGTTTTAGAGCCAAAATTAGCATGATTAAAGTGATTTTCATGCTTCCAGGGGCCCTAAACACAACATTTGTGCAATGGTTAAAAGTGCATGAAAATGGCCAATTTACTCACTCTGAGGTCTCAAAAAGTGTTTCTTCACCCCGGGAAGTGAATTAAATGCCATTTGGAGGCATTTAATGTTCAAGCAAAAACGGCTGCTTTTTGACAAAAGAGATAACACTCCCCCATTTCGTCATGCTTCAGAAAGGTGAAAAATGGTCCGTTTTCAAATGTTTTATTTTTGAACGTCAGTTCACATTTGTAGGTGGATCATCAGTTTTAGAGCTAAAATTAGCATGTTTAAAGTGATTTTCATGCTTCCAGGGGCCCTAAACACAACATTTGTGGAATGGTTAAAAGTGCATGAAAATGGCCAATTTACTCACTCTGAGGTCTAAAAAGTGTTTCTTCACCCCGGGAAGTGAATTAAATGCCATTTGGAGGCATTTAATGTTCAAGCAAAAACGGCTGATTTTTGACAAAAGAGATAACACCCCCCCATTACGTCTTGCTTCAGAAAGGTGAAAAATGGTCCATTTTTAAATGTTTTATTTTTGAATGTCAGTTCAAATTTGTAGGTAGATCATCAGTTTTAGATCTAAAATTAGCATGTTTAAAGTGATTTTCATGCTTCCAGGGGCCCGTGAAGTGAATTAAAAACCATTTGGAGGCATTTAATGTTCAAGCAAAAACAGCAGATTTTTGACAAAAGAGATAACACCCCCCCATTACGTCATGCTTCAGAAAGGTGCAAAATGGTCCGTTTTCAAATGTTTTATTTTTAAACGTCAGTTCACATTTGTAGGTGGATCATCAGTTTTAGAGCTAAAATTAGCATGTTTAAAGTGATTTTCATGCTTCCAGGGGCCCTAAACACAACATTTGTGGAATGGTTAAAAGTGCATGAAAATGGCCAATTTACTCACTCTGAGGTCTCAAAAAGTGTTTCTTCACCCCGGGAAGTGAATAAAATACCATTTGGAGGCATTTAATGTTCAAGCAAAAACGGCTGATTTTTGACAAAAGAGATAACACCCCCATTACGTCATGCTTCAGAAAGGTGAAAAATGGCCGTTTTCAAATGTTTTATTTTTTAACGTCAGTTCACATTTGTAGGTAGATCATCAGTTTTAGAGCAAAAATTAGCATGTTTAAAGTGATTTTCATGCTTTCAGGGGCCCGGGAAGTGAATTAAAAACCATTTGGAGGCATTTCATGTTCAAGCAAAACCAGCTGATTTTTGACAAAAGAGATAACACCCCCCCCCATTACGTCATTCTTCAGAAAGGTGAAAAATGGTCCGTTTTCAAATGTTTTATTTTTGAACGTCAGTTCACATTTGTAGGTGGATCATCAGTTTTAGAGCTATAATTAGCTTGTTTAAAGTGATTTTCATGCTTCCAGGGGCCCTAAACACAACATTTGTGGAATGGTTAAAAGTGCATGAAAATGGCCAATTTACTCACTCTGAGGTCTCAAAAAGTGTTTCTTCACCCCGGGAAGTGAATAAAATACCATTTGGAGGCATTTAGTGTTCAAGCAAAAACGGCTGATTTTTTACAAAAGAGATAACACCCCCATTACGTCATGCTTCAGAAAGGTGAAAAATGGCCATTTTCAAATGTTTTATTTTTTAACGTCAGTTCACATTTGTAGGTAGATCATCAGTTTTAGAGCAAAAATTAGCATGTTTAAAGTGATTTGCATGCTTTCAGGGGCCCGGAAAGTGAATTAAAAATCATTTGGAGGCATTTAATGTTCAAGCAAAAACAGCTGATTTTTATTAAAAGAGATAACACCCCCCATTACGTCATGCTTCAGAAAGGTAAAAAATGGTCCGTTTTCAAATGTTTTATTTTTGAACGTCATTTCACATTTGTAGGTGGATTTTCAGTTTTAGAGCTAAAATTAGCATGTTTAAAGTGATTTTCATGCTTCCAGGGGCCCTAAACACAACATTTGTGGAATGGTTAAAAGTGCATGAAAATGGCCAATTTACTCACTATGAGGTCTAAAAAGTGTTTCTTCACCCCGGGAAGTGAATTAAATGCCATTTGGAGGCATTTAATGTTCAAGCAAAAACGGCTGATTTTTGACAAAAGAGATAACACCCCCCCATTACGTCTTGCTTCAGAAAGGTGAAAAATGGTCCATTTTTAAATGTTTTATTTTTGAATGTCAGTTCACATTTGTAGGTAGATCATCAGTTTTAGATCTAAAATTAGCATGTTTAAAGTGATTTTCATGCTTCCAGGGGCCCGTGAAGTAAATTAAAAACCATTTGGAGGCATTTAATGTTCAAGCAAAAACAGCAGATTTTTGACAAAAGAGATAACACCCCCCCATTACGTCATGCTTCAGAAAGGTGCAAAATGGTCCAGTTTCAAATATTTTATTTTTGAACATCAGTTCACATTTGTAGGTGGATCATCAGTTTTAGAGCTAAAATTAGCATGTTTAAAGTGATTTTCATGCTTCCAGGGGCCCTAAACACAACATCTGTGGAATGGTTAAAAGTGCATGAAAATGGCCAATTTACTCACTCTGACGTCTCAAAAAGTGTTTCTTCACCACGGGAAGTGAATTAAATGCCATTTGGAGGCATTAATGTTCAAGCAAAAACGGCTGATTTTTGACAAAAGAGATAACACTCCCCCATTACGTCATGCTTCAGAAAGGTGAAAAATGGCCCGTTTTCAAATGTTTTATTTTTGCACGTCAGTTCACATTTGTAGGAAAATCATCAGTTTTAGAGCTAAAATTAGCATGTTTAAAGTGATTTTAAGGCTTCCAGGGGCCCGGGAAGTGAATTAAAAACCATTTGGAGGCATTTAATATTCAAGCAAAAACAGCAGATTTTTGACAAAAGAGATAACACCCCCCCCATTACATCATGCTTCAGAAAGGTGCAAAATGGTCCGTTTTCAAATGTTTTATTTTTGAACGTCAGTTCACATTTGTAGGTGGATCATCAGTTTTAGAGCCAAAATTAGCATGATTAAAGTGATTTTCATGCTTCCAGGGGCCCTAAACACAACATTTGTGCAATGGTTAAAAGTGCATGAAAATGGCCAATTTACTCACTCTGAGGTCTCAAAAAGTGTTTCTTCACCCCGGGAAGTGAATTAAATGCCATTTGGAGGCATTTAATGTTCAAGCAAAAACGGCTGCTTTTTGACAAAAGAGATAACACTCCCCCATTTCGTCATGCTTCAGAAAGGTGAAAAATGGTCCGTTTTCAAATGTTTTATTTTTGAACGTCAGTTCACATTTGTAGGTGGATCATCAGTTTTAGAGCTAAAATTAGCATGTTTAAAGTGATTTTCATGCTTCCAGGGGCCCTAAACACAACATTTGTGGAATGGTTAAAAGTGCATGAAAATGGCCAATTTACTCACTCTGAGGTCTCAAAAAGTGTTTCTTCACCCCGGGAAGTGAATTAAATACCATTTGGAGGCATTTAATGTTCAAGCAACGGCTGATTTTTGACAAAAGAGATAACACCCCCCCATTACGTCATGCTTCAGAAAGGTGAAAAATGGTCCGCTTTCAAATGTTTTATTTTTGAACGTCAGTTCACATTTGTAGGTAGATCATCAGTTTTAGAGCTAAAATTAGCATGTTTAAAGTGATTTTCATGCTTCCAGGGGCCCTAAACACAACATTTGTGAAATGGTTAACAGTGCATGAAAATGGCCAATTTACTCACTCTGAGGTCTCAAAAAGTGTTTCTTCACACCGGGAAGTGAATTAAATACCATTTGGAGGCATTTAATGTTCAAGCAAAAACGGCTGATTTTTGATAAAAGAGATAACACCCCCCCCCCCCATTACGTCTTGCTTCAGAAAGGTGAAAAATGGTCCATTTTTAAATGTTTTATTTTTGAATGTCAGTTCACATTTGTAGGTAGATCATCAGTTTTAGAGCTAAAATTAGCATGTTTAAAGTGATTTTCATGCTTCCAGGGGCCCGGGAAGTGAATTAAAAACCATTTGGAGGCATTTAATGTTCAAGCAAAAACAGCAGATTTTTGACAAAAGAGATAACACCCCCCCCATTACGTCATGCTTCAGAAAGGTGCAAAATGGTCCAGTTTCAAATATTTTATTTTTGAACGTCAGTTCACATTTGTAGGTGGATCATCAGTTTTAGAGCTAAAATTAGCATGTTTAAAGTGATTTTCATGCTTCCAGGGGCCCTAAACACAACATTTGTGGAATGGTTAAAAGTGCATGAAAATAGCCAATTTACTCACTCTGACGTCTCAAAAAGTATTTCTTCACCACGGGAAGTGAATTAAATGCCATTTGGAGGCATTTAATGTTCAAGCAAAAACGGCTGATTTTTGACAAAAGAGATAACACTCCCCCATTACGTCATGCTTCAGAAAGGTGAAAAATGGTACGTTTTCAAATGTTTTATTTTTGCACGTCAGTTCACATTTGTAGGAAAATCATCAGTTTTAGAGCTAAAATTAGCATGTTTAAAGTGATTTTAAGGCTTCCAGGGACCCGGGAAGTGAAATAAAAACCATTTGGAGGCATTTAATGTTCAAGCAAAAACAGCTGATTTTTGACAAAAGAGATAACACCCCCCCATTACGTCATGCTTCAGAAAGGTGAAAAATGGTCCGTTTTCAAATGTTTTATTTTTGAACGTCAGTTCACATTTGTAGGTGGATCATCAGTTTTAGAGCTAAAATTAGCATGTTTAAAGTGATTTTCATGCTTCCAGGGGCCCTAAACACAACATTAGTGGAATGGTTAAAAGTGCATGAAAATGGCCAATTTACTCACTCTGAGGTCTCAAAAAGTGTTTCTTCACCCTGGGAAGTGAATTAAGTACCATTTGGAGGCATTTAATGTTCAAGCAAAAACATCAGATTTTTGACAAAAGAGATAACACTCCCCCATTACGTCATGCTTCAGAAAGGTGAAAAATGGTCCGTTTTCAAATGTTTTATTTTTGCACGTCAGTTCACATTTGTAGGAAAATCATCAGTTTTAGAGCTAAAATTAGCATGTTTAAAGTGATTTTCATGCTTCCAGGGGCCCGTGAAGTGAATTAAAAACCATTTGGAGGCATTTAATGTTCAAGCAAAAACAGCAGATTTTTGACAAAAGAGATAACACCCCCCCATTACGTCATGCTTCAGAAAGGTGAAAAATGGTCCGTTTTCAAATGTTTTATTTTTGAACGTCAGTTCACATTTGTAGGTGGATCATCAGTTTTAGAGCTAAAATTAGCTTGTTTAAAGTGATTTTCATGCTTCCAGGGGCCCTAAACACAACATTTGTGGAATGGTTAAAAGTGCATGAAAATGGCCAATTTACTCACTCTGAGGTCTCAAAAAGTGTTTCTTCACCCCGGGAAGTGAATAAAAACCATTTGGAGGCATTTAGTGTTCAAGCAAAAACGGCTGATTTTTGACAAAAGAGATAATACCCCCATTACGTCATGCTTCAGAAAGGTGCAAAATGGTCCAGTTTCAAATATTTTATTTTTGAACATCAGTTCACATTTGTAGGTGGATCATCAGTTTTAGAGCTAAAATTAGCATGTTTAAAGTGATTTTCATGCTTCCAGGGGCCCTAAACACAACATCTGTGGAATGGTTAAAAGTGCATGAAAATGGCCAATTTACTCACTCTGACGTCTCAAAAAGTGTTTCTTCACCACGGGAAGTGAATTAAATGCCATTTGGAGGCATTTAATGTTCAAGCAAAAACGGCTGATTTTTGACAAAAGAGATAACACTCCCCCATTACGTCATGCTTCAGAAAGGTGAAAAATGGTCCGTTTTCAAACGTTTTATTTTTGCACGTCATTTCACATTTGTAGGAAAATCATCAGTTTTAGAGCTAAAATTAGCATGTTTAAAGTGATTTTAAGGCTTCCAGGGGCCCGGGAAGTGAATTAAATACCATTTGGAGGCATTTAATATTCAAGCAAAAACAGCAGATTTTTGACAAAAGAGATAACACCCCCCCCATTACATCATGCTTCAGAAAGGTGCAAAATGGTCCGTTTTCAAATGTTTTATTTTTGAACGTCAGTTCACATTTGTAGGTGGATCATCAGTTTTAGAGCCAAAATTAGCATGATTAAAGTGATTTTCATGCTTCCAGGGGCCCTAAACACAACATTTGTGCAATGGTTAAAAGTGCATGAAAATGGCCAATTTACTCACTCTGAGGTCTCAAAAAGTGTTTCTTCACCCCGGGAAGTGAAT
Source organism: Lissotriton helveticus (assembly GCF_964261635.1). Taxonomy (NCBI): domain Eukaryota; kingdom Metazoa; phylum Chordata; class Amphibia; order Caudata; family Salamandridae; genus Lissotriton; species Lissotriton helveticus. The sequence continues at coordinate 1,272,154,789 of NC_136061.1, forward strand.
TAAATGCCATTTGGAGGCATTTAATGTTCAAGCAAAAACGGCTGCTTTTTGACAAAAGAGATAACACTCCCCCATTTCGTCATGCTTCAGAAAGGTGAAAAATGGTCCGTTTTCAAATGTTTTATTTTTGAACGTCAGTTCACATTTGTAGGTGGATCATCAGTTTTAGAGCTAAAATTAGCATGTTTAAAGTGATTTTCATGCTTCCAGGGGCCCTAAACACAACATTTGTGGAATGGTTAAAAGTGCATGAAAATGGCCAATTTACTCACTCTGAGGTCTCAAAAAGTGTTTCTTCACCCCGGGAAGTGAATTAAATACCATTTGGAGGCATTTAATGTTCAAGCAACGGCTGATTTTTGACAAAAGAGATAACACCCCCCATTACGTCATGCTTCAGAAAGGTGAAAAATGGTCCGCTTTCAAATGTTTTATTTTTGAACGTCAGTTCACATTTGTAGGTAGATCATCAGTTTTAGAGCTAAAATTAGCATGTTTAAAGTGATTTTCATGCTTCCAGGGGCCCTAAACACAACATTTGTGAAATGGTTAACAGTGCATGAAAATGGCCAATTTACTCACTCTGAGGTCTCAAAAAGTGTTTCTTCACACCGGGAAGTGAATTAAATACCATTTGGAGGCATTTAATGTTCAAGCAAAAACGGCTGATTTTTGATAAAAGAGATAACACCCCCCCCCATTACGTCTTGCTTCAGAAAGGTGAAAAATGGTCCATTTTTAAATGTTTTATTTTTGAATGTCAGTTCACATTTGTAGGTAGATCATCAGTTTTAGATCTAAAATTAGCATGTTTAAAGTGATTTTCATGCTTCCAGGGGCCCGTGAAGTGAATTAAAAACCATTTGGAGGCATTTAATGTTCAAGCAAAAACAGCAGATTTTTGACAAAAGAGATAACACCCCCCCATTACGTCATGCTTCAGAAAGGTGCAAAATGGTCCAGTTTCAAATATTTTATTTTTGAACATCAGTTCACATTTGTAGGTGGATCATCAGTTTTAGAGCTAAAATTAGCATGTTTAAAGTGATTTTCATGCTTCCAGGGGCCCTAAACACAACATTTGTGAAATGGTTAACAGTGCATGAAAATGGCCAATTTACTCACTCTGAGGTCTCAAAAAGTGTTTCTTCACACCGGGAAGTGAATTAAATACCATTTGGAGGCATTTAATGTTCAAGCAAAAACGGCTGATTTTTGATAAAAGAGATAACACCCCCCCCCATTACGTCTTGCTTCAGAAAGGTGAAAAATGGTCCATTTTTAAATGTTTTATTTTTGAATGTCAGTTCACATTTGTAGGTAGATCATCAGTTTTAGAGCTAAAATTAGCATGTTTAAAGTGATTTTCATGCTTCCAGGGGCCCGGGAAGTGAATTAAAAACCATTTGGAGGCATTTAATGTTCAAGCAAAAACAGCAGATTTTTGACAAAAGAGATAACACCCCCCCCCATTACGTCATGCTTCAGAAAGGTGCAAAATGGTCCAGTTTCAAATATTTTATTTTTGAACGTCAGTTCACATTTGTAGGTGGATCATCAGTTTTAGAGCTAAAATTAGCATGTTTAAAGTGATTTTCATGCTTCCAGGGGCCCTAAACACAACATTTGTGGAATGGTTAAAAGTGCATGAAAATAGCCAATTTACTCACTCTGACGTCTCAAAAAGTATTTCTTCACCACGGGAAGTGAATTAAATGCCATTTGGAGGCATTTAATGTTCAAGCAAAAACGGCTGATTTTTGACAAAAGAGATAACACTCCCCCATTACGTCATGCTTCAGAAAGGTGAAAAATGGTACGTTTTCAAATGTTTTATTTTTGCACGTCAGTTCACATTTGTAGGAAAATCATCAGTTTTAGAGCTAAAATTAGCATGTTTAAAGTGATTTTAAGGCTTCCAGGGACCCGGGAAGTGAAATAAAAACCATTTGGAGGCATTTAATGTTCAAGCAAAAACAGCTGATTTTTGACAAAAGAGATAACACCCCCCCATTACGTCATGCTTCAGAAAGGTGAAAAATGGTCCGTTTTCAAATGTTTTATTTTTGAACGTCAGTTCACATTTGTAGGTGGATCATCAGTTTTAGAGCTAAAATTAGCATGTTTAAAGTGATTTTCATGCTTCCAGGGGCCCTAAACACAACATTTGTGAAATGGTTAAAAGTGCATGAAAAATGGCCAATTTACTCACTTTGAGGTCTCAAAAAGTGTTTCATCACACCGGGAAGTGAATGAAATACCATTTGGAGGCATTTAATGTTCAAGCAAAAACGGCTGATTTTTGATAAAAGAGATAACACCCCCCCATTACGTCTTGCTTCAGAAAGGTGAAAAATTGTCCATTTTTAAATGTTTTATTTTTGAATGTCAGTTCACATTTGTAGGTAGATCATCAGTTTTAGATCTAAAATTAGCATGTTTAAAGTGATTTTCATGCTTCCAGGGGCCCGTGAAGTGAATTAAAAACCATTTGGAGGCATTTAATGTTCAAGCAAAAACAGCAGATTTTTGACAAAAGAGATAACACCCCCCCATTACGTCATGCTTCAGAAAGGTGCAAAATGGTCCGTTTTCAAATGTTTTATTTTTGAACATTAGTTCACATTTGTAGGTGGATCATCAGTTTTAGAGCTAAAATGAGCATGTTTAAAGTGATTTTCATGCTTCCAGGGGCCCTAAACACAACATTTGTGGAATGGTTAAAAGTGCATGAAAATGGCCAATTTACTCACTCTGAGGTCTCAAAAAGTGTTTCTTCACCCCGGGAAGTGAATAAAATACCATTTGGAGGCATTTAGTGTTCAAGCAAAAACGGCTGATTTTTGACAAAAGAGATAACACCCCCATTACGTCATGCTTCAGAAAGGTGAAAAATGGCCGTTTTCAAATGTTTTATTTTTTAACGTCAGTTCACATTTGTAGGTAGATCATCAGTTTTAGAGCAAAAATTAGCATGTTTAAAGTGATTTTCATGCTTTCAGGGGCCCGGAAAGTGAATTAAAAATAATTTGGAGGCATTTAATGTTCAAGCAAAAACAGCAGATTTTTGTTAAAAGAGATAACACCCCCCCCATTACGTCATGCTTCAGAAAGGTGAAAAATGGTCCGTTTTCAAATGTTTTATTTTTGAACGGCATTTCACATTTGTAGGTGGATTTTCAGTTTTAGAGCTAAAATTAGCATGTTTAAAGTGATTTTCATGCTTCCAGGGGCCCTAAACACAACATTTGTGGAATGGTTAAAAGTGCATGAAAATGGCCAATTTACTCACTATGAGGTCTAAAAAGTGTTTCTTCACCCCGGGAAGTGAATTAAATGCCATTTGGAGGCATTTAATGTTCAAGCAAAAACGGCTGATTTTTGACAAAAGAGATAACACCCCCCCATTACGTCTTGCTTCAGAAAGGTGAAAAATGGTCCATTTTTAAATGTTTTATTTTTGAATGTCAGTTCACATTTGTAGGTAGATCATCAGTTTTAGATCTAAAATTAGCATGTTTAAAGTGATTTTCATGCTTCCAGGGGCCCGTGAAGTGAATTAAAAACCATTTGGAGGCATTTAATGTTCAAGCAAAAACAGCAGATTTTTGACAAAAGAGATAACACCCCCCCATTACGTCATGCTTCAGAAAGGTGCAAAATGGTCCAGTTTCAAATATTTTATTTTTGAACATCAGTTCACATTTGTAGGTGGATCATCAGTTTTAGAGCTAAAATTAGCATGTTTAAAGTGATTTTCATGCTTCCAGGGGCCCTAAACACAACATCTGTGGAATGGTTAAAAGTGCATGAAAATGGCCAATTTACTCACTCTGACGTCTCAAAAAGTGTTTCTTCACCACGGGAAGTGAATTAAATGCCATTTGGAGGCATTTAATGTTCAGCAAAAACGGCTGATTTTTGACAAAAGAGATAACACTCCCCCATTACGTCATGCTTCAGAAAGGTGAAAAATGGTCCGTTTTCAAATGTTTTATTTTTGCACGTCATTTCACATTTGTAGGAAAATCATCAGTTTTAGAGCTAAAATTAGCATGTTTAAAGTGATTTTAAGGCTTCCAGGGGCCCGGGAAGTGAATTAAAAACCATTTGGAGGCATTTCATGTTCAAGCAAAAACAGCAGATTTTTGACAAAAGAGATAACACCCACCCTTTACGTCATGCTTCAGAAAGGTGCAAAATGGTCCGTTTTCAAATGTTTTATTTTTGAACGTCAGTTCACATTTGTAGGTGGATCATCAGTTTTAGAGCTAAAATTAGCATGTTTAAAGTGATTTTCATGCTTCCAGGGGCCCTAAACACAACATTTGTGGAATGGTTAAAAGTGCATGAAAATGGCCAATTTACTCACTCTGGGGTCTCAAAAAGTGTTTCTTCACCCCGGGAAGTGAATAAAATACCATTTGGAGGCATTTAATGTTCAAGCAAAAACGGCTGATTTTTGACAAAAGAGATAACACCCCCATTACGTCATGCTTCAGAAAGGTGAAAAATGGCCGTTTTCAAATGTTTTATTTTTTAACGTCAGTTCACATTTGTAGGTAGATCCTCAGTTTTAGAGCAAAAATTAGCATGTTTAAAGTGATTTTCATGCTTTCAGGGGCCCGGGAAGTGAATTAAAAACCATTTGGAGGCATTTCATGTTCAAGCAAAACCAGCTGATTTTTGACAAAAGAGATAACACCCCCCCCATTACGTCATGCTTCAGAAAGGTGAAAAATGGTCCGTTTTCAAATGTTTTATTTTTGAACGTCAGTTCACATTTGTAGGTGGATCATCAGTTTTAGAGCTAAAATTAGCTTGTTTAAAGTGATTTTCATGCTTCCAGGGGCCCTAAACACAACATTTGTGGAATGGTTAAAAGTGCATGAAAATGGCCAATTTACTCACTCTGAGGTCTCAAAAAGTGTTTCTTCACCCCGGGAAGTGAATAAAATACCATTTGGAGGCATTTAGTGTTCAAGCAAAAACGGCTGATTTTTGACAAAAGAGATAACACCCCCCCATTACGTCTTGCTTCAGAAAGGTGAAAAATGGCCGTTTTCAAATGTTTTATTTTTTAACGTCAGTTCACATTTGTAGGTAGATCATCAGTTTTAGAGCAAAAATTAGCATGTTTAAAGTGATTTTCATGCTTTCAGGGGCCCGGAAAGTGAATTAAAAATCATTTGGAGGCATTTAATGTTCAAGCAAAAACAGCAGATTTTTGTTAAAAGAGATAACACCCCCCCATTACGTCATGCTTCAGAAAGGTGAAAAATGGTCCGTTTTCAAATGTTTTATTTTTGAACGTCATTTCACATTTGTAGGTGGATTTTCAGTTTTAGAGCTAAAATTAGCATGTTTAAAGTGATTTTCATGCTTCCAGGGGCCCTAAACACAACATTTGTGGAATGGTTAAAAGTGCATGAAAATGGCCAATTTACTCACTATGAGGTCTAAAAAGTGTTTCTTCACCCCGGGAAGTGAATTAAATGCCATTTGGAGGCATTTAATGTTCAAGCAAAAACGGCTGATTTTTGACAAAAGAGATAACACCCCCCCATTACGTCTTGCTTCAGAAAGGTGAAAAATGGTCCATTTTTAAATGTTTTATTTTTGAATGTCAGTTCACATTTGTAGGTAGATCATCAGTTTTAGATCTAAAATTAGCATGTTTAAAGTGATTTTCATGCTTCCAGGGGCCCGTGAAGTGAATTAAAAACCATTTGGAGGCATTTAATGTTCAAGCAAAAACAGCAGGTTTTTGACAAAAGAGATAACACCCCCCCATTACGTCATGCTTCAGAAAGGTGCAAAATGGTCCAGTTTCAAATATTTTATTTTTGAACATCAGTTCACATTTGTAGGTGGATCATCAGTTTTAGAGCTAAAATTAGCATGTTTAAAGTGATTTTCATGCTTCCAGGGGCCCTAAACACAACATCTGTGGAATGGTTAAAAGTGCATGAAAATGGCCAATTTACTCACTCTGACGTCTCAAAAAGTGTTTCTTCACCACGGGAAGTGAATTAAATGCCATTTGGAGGCATTTAATGTTCAAGCAAAAACGGCTGATTTTTGACAAAAGAGTTAACACTCCCCCATTACGTCATGCTTCAGAAAGGTGCATAATGGTCCGTTTTCAAATGTTTTATTTTTAAACGTCAGTTCACATTTGTAGGTGGATCATCAGTTTTAGAGCTAAAATTAGCATGTTTAAAGTGATTTTCATGCTTCCAGGGGCCCTAAACACAACATTTGTGGAATGGTTAAAAGTGCATGAAAATGGCCAATTTACTCACTCTGAGGTCTCAAAAAGTGTTTCTTCACCCCGGGAAGTGAATAAAATACCATTTGGAGGCATTTAATGTTCAAGCAAAAACGGCAGATTTTTGACAAAAGAGATAACACCCCCATTACGTCATGCTTCAGAAAGGTGAAAAATGGCTGTTTTCAAATGTTTTATTTTTTAACGTCAGTTCACATTTGTAGGTAGATCATCAGTTTTAGAGCAAAAATTAGCATGTTTAAAGTGATTTTCATGCTTTCAGGGGCCCGGGAAGTGAATTAAAAACCATTTGGAGGCATTTCATGTTCAAGCAAAACCAGCTGATTTTTGACAAAAGAGATAACACCCCCCCCATTACGTCATTCTTCAGAAAGGTGAAAAATGGTCCGTTTTCAAATGTTTTATTTTTGAACGTCAGTTCACATTTGTAGGTGGATCATCAGTTTTAGAGCTATAATTAGCTTGTTTAAAGTGATTTTCATGCTTCCAGGGGCCCTAAACACAACATTTGTGGAATGGTTAAAAGTGCATGAAAATGGCCAATTTACTCACTCTGAGGTCTCAAAAAGTGTTTCTTCACCCCGGGAAGTGAATAAAATACCATTTGGAGGCATTTAGTGTTCAAGCAAAAACGGCTGATTTTTTACAAAAGAGATAACACCCCCATTACGTCATGCTTCAGAAAGGTGAAAAATTGCCGTTTTCAAATGTTTTATTTTTTAACGTCAGTTCACATTTGTAGGTAGATCATCAGTTTTAGAGCAAAAATTAGCATGTTTAAAGTGATTTGCATGCTTTCAGGGGCCCGGAAAGTGAATAAAAAATCATTTGGAGGCATTTAATGTTCAAGCAAAAACAGCTGATTTTTGTTAAAAGAGATAACACCCCCCATTACGTCATGCTTCAGAAAGGTGAAAAATGGTCCGTTTTCAAATGTTTTATTTTTGAACGTCATTTCACATTTGTAGGTGGATTTTCAGTTTTAGAGCTAAAATTAGCATGTTTAAAGTGATTTTCATGCTTCCAGGGGCCCTAAACACAACATTTGTGGAATGGTTAAAAGTGCATGAAAATGGCCAATTTACTCACTATGAGGTCTAAAAAGTGTTTCTTCACCCCGGGAAGTGAATTAAATGCCATTTGGAGGCATTTAATGTTCAAGCAAAAACGGCTGATTTTTGACAAAAGAGATAACACCCCCCCATTACGTCTTGCTTCAGAAAGGTGAAAAATGGTCCATTTTTAAATGTTTTATTTTTGAATGTCAGTTCACATTTGTAGGTAGATCATCAGTTTTAGATCTAAAATTAGCATGTTTAAAGTGATTTTCATGCTTCCAGGGGCCCGTGAAGTGAATTAAAAACCATTTGGAGGCATTTAATGTTCAAGCAAAAACAGCAGATTTTTGACAAAAGAGATAACACCCCCCCATTACGTCATGCTTCAGAAAGGTGCAAAATGGTCCAGTTTCAAATATTTTATTTTTGAACATCAGTTCACATTTGTAGGTGGATCATCAGTTTTAGAGCTAAAATTAGCATGTTTAAAGTGATTTTCATGCTTCCAGGGGCCCTAAACACAACATCTGTGGAATGGTTAAAAGTGCATGAAAATGGTCAATATACTCACTCTGACGTCTCAAAAAGTGTTTCTTCACCACGGGAAGTGAATTAAATGCCATTTGGAGGCATTTGATGTTCAAGCAAAAACGGCTGATTTTTGACAAAAGAGTTAACACTCCCCCATTACGTCATGCTTCAGAAAGGTGCATAATGGTCCGTTTTCAAATGTTTTATTTTTAAACGTCAGTTCACATTTGTAGGTGGATCATCAGTTTTAGAGCTAAAATTAGCATGTTTAAAGTGATTTTCATGCTTCCAGGGGCCCTAAACACAACATTTGTGGAATGGTTAAAAGTGCATGAAAATGGCCAATGTACTCACTCTGAGGTCTCAAAAAGTGTTTCTTCACCCCGGGAAGTGAATAAAATACCATTTGGAGGCATTTAATGTTCAAGCAAAAACGGCAGATTTTTGACAAAAGAGATAACACCCCCATTACGTCATGCTTCAGAAAGGTGAAAAATGGCTGTTTTCAAATGTTTTATTTTTTAACGTCAGTTCACATTTGTAGGTAGATCATCAGTTTTAGAGCAAAAATTAGCATGTTTAAAGTGATTTTCATGCTTTCAGGGGCCCGGGAAGTGAATTAAAAACCATTTGGAGGCATTTCATGTTCAAGCAAAACCAGCTGATTTTTGACAAAAGAGATAACACCCCCCCCATTACGTCATTCTTCAGAAAGGTGAAAAATGGTCCGTTTTCAAATGTTTTATTTTTGAACGTCAGTTCACATTTGTAGGTGGATCATCAGTTTTAGAGCTATAATTAGCTTGTTTAAAGTGATTTTCATGCTTCCAGGGGCCCTAAACACAACATTTGTGGAATGGTTAAAAGTGCATGAAAATGGCCAATTTACTCACTCTGAGGTCTCAAAAAGTGTTTCTTCACCCCGGGAAGTGAATAAAATACCATTTGGAGGCATTTAGTGTTCAAGCAAAAACGGCTGATTTTTTACAAAAGAGATAACACCCCCATTACGTCATGCTTCAGAAAGGTGAAAAATGGCCGTTTTCAAATGTTTTATTTTTTAACGTCAGTTCACATTTGTAGGTAGATCATCAGTTTTAGAGCAAAAATTAGCATGTTTAAAGTGATTTGCATGCTTTCAGGGGCCCGGAAAGTGAATTAAAAATCATTTGGAGGCATTTAATGTTCAAGCAAAAACAGCTGATTTTTGTTAAAAGAGATAACACCCCCCATTACGTCATGCTTCAGAAAGGTGAAAAATGGTCCGTTTTCAAATGTTTTATTTTTGAACGTCATTTCACATTTGTAGGTGGATTTTCAGTTTTAGAGCTAAAATTAGCATGTTTAAAGTGATTTTCATGCTTCCAGGGGCCCTAAACACAACATTTGTGGAATGGTTAAAAGTGCATGAAAATGGCCAATTTACTCACTATGAGGTCTAAAAAGTGTTTCTTCACCCCGGGAAGTGAATTAAATGCCATTTGGAGGCATTTAATGTTCAAGCAAAAACGGCTGATTTTTGACAAAAGAGATAACACCCCCCCATTACGTCTTACTTCAGAAAGGTGAAAAATGGTCCATTTTTAAATGTTTTATTTTTGAATGTCAGTTCACATTTGTAGGTAGATCATCAGTTTTAGATCTAAAATTAGCATGTTTAAAGTGATTTTCATGCTTCCAGGGGCCCGTGAAGTGAATTAAAAACCATTTGGAGGCATTTAATGTTCAAGCAAAAACAGCAGACTTTTGACAAAAGAGATAACACCCCCCCATTACGTCATGCTTCAGAAAGGTGAAAAATGATCCGTTTTCAAATGCTTTATTTTTGAACGTCAGTTCACATTTGTAGGTCGATCATAAGTTTTAGAGCAAAAATTAGCATGTTTAAAGTGATTTTCATGCTTCCAGGGGCCCTAAACACAACATTTGTGAAATGGTTAAAAGTGCATGAAAATGGCCAATTTACTCACTTTGAGGTCTCAAAAAGGGTTTCATCACACCGGGAAGTGAATGAAATACCATTTGGAGGCATTTAATGTTCAAGCAAAAACGGCTGATTTTTGATAAAAGAGATAACACCCCCCATTACGTCTTGCTTCAGAAAGGTGAAAAATGGTCCATTTTTAAATGTTTTATTTTTGAATGTCAGTTCACATTTGTAGGTAGATCATCAGTTTTAGATCTAAAATTAGCATGTTTAAAGTGATTTTCATGCTTCCAGGGGCCCGTGAAGTGAATTAAAAACCATTTGGAGGCATTTAATGTTCAAGCAAAAACAGCAGATTTTTGACAAAAGAGATAACACCCCCCCATTACGTCATGCTTCAGAAAGGTGCAAAATGGTCCGTTTTCAAATGTTTTATTTTTGAACATCAGTTCACATTTGTAGGTGGATCATCAGTTTTAGAGCTAAAATTAGCATGTTTAAAGTGATTTTAAGGCTTCCAGGGGCCCGGGAAGTGAATTAAAAACCATTTGGAGGCATTTCATGTTCCAGCAAAAACAGCTGATTTTTGACAAAAGAGATAACACCCCCCCATTACGTCATGCTTCAGAAAGGTGAAAAATGGTCCGTTTTCAAATGTTTTATTTTTGAACGTCAATTCACATTTGTGGGTAGATCATCAGTTTTAGAGCTAAAATTAGCATATTTAAAGTGATTTTCATGCTTCCAGGGGCCCATGAAGTGAATTAAAAACCATTTGGAGGCATTTAATGTTCAAGCAAAAACAGCAGATTTTTGACAAAAGAGATAACACCCCCCCATTACGTCATGCTTCAGAAAGGTGCAAAATGGTCCAGTTTCAAATATTTTATTTTTGAATGTCAGTTCACATTTGTAGGTGGATCATCAGTTTTAGAGCTAAATTAGCATGTTTAAAGTGATTTTCATGCTTCCAGGGGCCCTAAACACAACATTTGTGGAATGGTTAAAAGTGCATGAAAATTGCCAATTTACTCAATCTGACGTCTCAAAAAGTGTCTCTTCACCCCGGGAACTGAATTAAATGCCATTTGGAGGCATTTAATGTTCAAGCAAAAACGGCTGATTTTTGACAAAAGAGATAACACTCCCCCATTACGTCATGCTTCAGAAAGGTGAAAAATGGTCCATTTTCAAATGTTTTATTTTTGCACATCAGTTCACATTTGTAGGAAAATCATCAGTGTTAGAGCTAAAATTAGCATGTTTAAAGTGATTTTAAGGCTTCCAGGGGCCCGGGAAGTGAATTAAAAACCATTTGGAGGCATTTCATGTTCAAGCAAAAACAGCTGATTTTTGACAAAAGAGAAAACACCCCCCCATTACGTCATGCTTCAGAAAGGTGAAAAATGGTCCGTTTTCAAATGTTTTATTTTTGAACGTCAGTTCACATTTGTAAGTGGATCATCAGTTTTAGAGCTAAAATTAGCATGTTTAAAGTGATTTTCATGCTTCCAGGTGCCCTAAACACAACATTTGTGGAATGGTTAAAAGTGCATGAAAATGGCCAATTTACTCACTCTGACGTCTCAAAAAGTGTTTCTTCACCACGGGAAGTAAATTAAATACCATTTGGAGGCATTTAATGTTCAAGCAAAAATGGCTGATTTTTGACAAAAGTGATAACATCCCCCATTATGGCATGCTTCAGAAAGGTGAAAAATTGTCCGCTTTCAAATATTTTATTTTTGAACGTCAGTTCACATTTGTAGGTAGATCATCAGTTTTAGAGCTAAAATTAGCATGTTTAAAGTGATTTTCATGCTTCCAGGGGCCCTAAACACAACATTTGTGGAATGGTTAAAAGTGCATGAAAATGGCCAATTTACTCACTCTGAGGTCTAAAAAGTGTTTCTTCACCCCGGGAAGTGAATTAAATGCCATTTGGAGGCATTTAATGTTCAAGCAAAAACGGCTGATTTTTGACAAAAGAGATAACACCCCCATTACGTCATGCTTCAGAAAGGTGAAAAATGGCCGTTTTCAAATGTTTTATTTTTTAACGTCAGTTCACATTTGTAGGTAGATCATCAGTTTTAGAGCAAAAATTAGCATGTTTAAAATGATTTTCATGCTTTCAGGGGCCCGGGAAGTGAATTAAAAACCATTTGGAGGCATTTCATGTTCAAGCAAAACCAGCTGATTTTTGACAAAAGAGATAACACCCCCCCCCCCCCATTACGTCATGCTTCAGAAAGGTGAAAAATGGTCCGTTTTCAAATGTTTTATTTTTGAACGTCAGTTCACATTTGTAGGTGGATCATCAGTTTTAGAGCTAAAATTAGCTTGTTTAAAGTGATTTTCATGCTTCCAGGGGCCCTAAACACAACATTTGTGGAATGGTTAAAAGTGCATGAAAATGGCCAATTTACTCACTCTGAGGTCTCAAAAAGTGTCTCTTCACCCCGGGAACTGAATTAAATGCCATTTGGAGGCATTTAATGTTCAAGCAAAAACGGCTGATTTTTGACAAAAGAGATAACACTCCCCCATTACGTCATGCTTCAGAAAGGTGAAAAATGGTCCGTTTTCAAATGTTTTATTTTTGCACATCAGTTCACATTTGTAGAAAAATCATCAGTTTTAGAGCTAAAATTAGCATGTTTAAAGTGATTTTAAGGCTTCCAGGGGCCCGGGAAGTGAATTAAAAACCATTTGGAGGCATTTCATGTTCAAGCAAAAACAGCTGATTTTTGACAAAAGAGAAAACACCCCCCCATTACGTCATGCTTCAGAAAGGTGAAAAATGGTCCGTTTTCAAATGTTTTATTTTTGAACGTCAGTTCACATTTGTAGGTGGATCATCAGTTTTAGAGCTAAAATTAGCATGTTTAAAGTGATTTTCATGCTTCCAGGTGCCTTAAACACAACATTTGTGGAATGGTTAAAAGTGCATGAAAATGGCCAATTTACTCACTCTGACGTCTCAAAAAGTGTTTCTTCACCACGGGAAGTAAATTAAATACCATTTGGAGGCATTTAATGTTCAAGCAAAAATGGCTGATTTTTGACAAAAGTGATAACATCCCCCATTATGTCATGCTTCAGAAAGGTGAAAAATTGTCCGCTTTTAAATATTTTATTTTTGAACGTCAGTTCACATTTGTAGGTAGATCATCAGTTTTAGAGCTAAAATTAGCATGTTTAAAGTGATTTTCATGCTTCCAGGGGCCCTAAACACAACATTTGTGGAATGGTTAAAAGTGCATGAAAATGGCCAATTTACTCACTCTGAGGTCTAAAAAGTGTTTCTTCACCCCGGGAAGTGAATTAAATGCCATTTGGAGGCATTTAATGTTCAAGCAAAAACGGCTGATTTTTGACAAAAGAGATAACACCCCCATTACGTCATGCTTCAGAAAGGTGAAAAATGGCCGTTTTCAAATGTTTTATTTTTTAACGTCAGTTCACATTTGTAGGTAGATCATCAGTTTTAGAGCAAAAATTAGCATGTTTAAAATGATTTTCATGCTTTCAGGGGCCCGGGAAGTGAATTAAAAACCATTTGGAGGCATTTCATGTTCAAGCAAAACCAGCTGATTTTTGACAAAAGAGATAACACCCCCCCCCATTACGTCATGCTTCAGAAAGGTGAAAAATGGTCCAGTTTCAAATATTTTATTTTTGAACATCAGTTCACATTTGTAGGTGGATCATCAGTTTTAGAGCTAAAATTAGCATGTTTAAAGTGATTTTCATGCTTCCAGGGGCCCGGGAAGTGAATTAAAAACCATTTGGAGGCATTTCATGTTCAAGCAAAAACAGCAGATTTTTGACAAAAGAGATAACACCCCCCCATTACGTCATGCTTCAGAAAGGTGCATAATGGTCCGTTTTCAAATGTTTTATTTTTGAACGTCAGTTCACATTTGTAGGTGGATCATCAGTTTTAGAGCTAAATTAGCATGTTTAAAGTGATTTTCATGCTTCCAGGGGCCCTAAACACAACATTTGTGGAATGGTTAAAAGTGCATGAAAATGGCCAATTTACTCAATCTGACGTCTCAAAAAGTGTCTCTTCACCCCGGGAACTGAATTAAATGCCATTTGGAGGCATTTAATGTTCAAGCAAAAACGGCTGATTTTTGACAAAAGAGATAACACTCCCCCATTACGTCATGCTTCAGAAAGGTGAAAAATGGTCCGTTTTCAAATGTTTTATTTTTGCACATCAGTTCACATTTGTAGGAAAATCATCAGTTTTAGAGCTAAAATTAGCATGTTTAAAGTGATTTTAAGGCTTCCAGGGGCCCGGGAAGTGAATTAAAAACCATTTGGAGGCATTTCATGTTCAAGCAAAAACAGCTGATTTTTGACAAAAGAGAAAACACCCCCCCATTACGTCATGCTTCAGAAAGGTGAAAAATGGTCCGTTTTCAAATGTTTTATTTTTGAACGTCAGTTCACATTTGTAAGTGGATCATCAGTTTTAGAGCTAAAATTAGCATGTTTAAAGTGATTTTCATGCTTCCAGGTGCCCTAAACACAACATTTGTGGAATGGTTAAAAGTGCATGAAAATGGCCAATTTACTCACTCTGACGTCTCAAAAAGTGTTTCTTCACCACGGGAAGTAAATTAAATACCATTTGGAGGCATTTAATGTTCAAGCAAAAATGGCTGATTTTTGACAAAAGTGATAACATCCCCCATTATGTCATGCTTCAGAAAGGTGAAAAATTGTCCGCTTTCAAATATTTTATTTTTGAACGTCAGTTCACATTTGTAGGTAGATCATCAGTTTTAGAGCTAAAATTAGCATGTTTAAAGTGATTTTCATGCTTCCAGGGGCCCTAAACACAACATTTGTGGAATGGTTAAAAGTGCATGAAAATGGCCAATTTACTCACTCTGAGGTCTAAAAAGTGTTTCTTCACCCCGGGAAGTGAATTAAATGCCATTTGGAGGCATTTAATGTTCAAGCAAAAACGGCTGATTTTTGACAAAAGAGATAACACCCCCATTACGTCATGCTTCAGAAAGGTGAAAAATGGCCGTTTTCAAATGTTTTATTTTTTAACGTCAGTTCACATTTGTAGGTAGATCATCAGTTTTAGAGCAAAAATTAGCATGTTTAAAATGATTTTCATGCTTTCAGGGGCCCGGGAAGTGAATTAAAAACCATTTGGAGGCATTTCATGTTCAAGCAAAACCAGCTGATTTTTGACAAAAGAGATAACACCCCCCCCCCCATTACGTCATGCTTCAGAAAGGTGAAAAATGGTCCGTTTTCAAATGTTTTATTTTTGAACGTCAGTTCACATTTGTAGGTGGATCATCAGTTTTAGAGCTAAAATTAGCTTGTTTAAAGTGATTTTCATGCTTCCAGGGGCCCTAAACACAACATTTGTGGAATGGTTAAAAGTGCATGAAAATGGCCAATTTACTCACTCTGAGGTCTCAAAAAGTGTCTCTTCACCCCGGGAACTGAATTAAATGCCATTTGGAGGCATTTAATGTTCAAGCAAAAACGGCTGATTTTTGACAAAAGAGATAACACTCCCCCATTACGTCATGCTTCAGAAAGGTGAAAAATGGTCCGTTTTCAAATGTTTTATTTTTGCACATCAGTTCACATTTGTAGAAAAATCATCAGTTTTAGAGCTAAAATTAGCATGTTTAAAGTGATTTTAAGGCTTCCAGGGGCCCGGGAAGTGAATTAAAAACCATTTGGAGGCATTTCATGTTCAAGCAAAAACAGCTGATTTTTGACAAAAGAGAAAACACCCCCCCATTACGTCATGCTTCAGAAAGGTGAAAAATGGTCCGTTTTCAAATGTTTTATTTTTGAACGTCAGTTCACATTTGTAGGTGGATCATCAGTTTTAGAGCTAAAATTAGCATGTTTAAAGTGATTTTCATGCTTCCAGGTGCCTTAAACACAACATTTGTGGAATGGTTAAAAGTGCATGAAAATGGCCAATTTACTCACTCTGACGTCTCAAAAAGTGTTTCTTCACCACGGGAAGTAAATTAAATACCATTTGGAGGCATTTAATGTTCAAGCAAAAATGGCTGATTTTTGACAAAAGTGATAACATCCCCCATTATGTCATGCTTCAGAAAGGTGAAAAATTGTCCGCTTTTAAATATTTTATTTTTGAACGTCAGTTCACATTTGTAGGTAGATCATCAGTTTTAGAGCTAAAATTAGCATGTTTAAAGTGATTTTCATGCTTCCAGGGGCCCTAAACACAACATTTGTGGAATGGTTAAAAGTGCATGAAAATGGCCAATTTACTCACTCTGAGGTCTAAAAAGTGTTTCTTCACCCCGGGAAGTGAATTAAATGCCATTTGGAGGCATTTAATGTTCAAGCAAAAACGGCTGATTTTTGACAAAAGAGATAACACCCCCATTACGTCATGCTTCAGAAAGGTGAAAAATGGCCGTTTTCAAATGTTTTATTTTTTAACGTCAGTTCACATTTGTAGGTAGATCATCAGTTTTAGAGCAAAAATTAGCATGTTTAAAATGATTTTCATGCTTTCAGGGGCCCGGGAAGTGAATTAAAAACCATTTGGAGGCATTTCATGTTCAAGCAAAACCAGCTGATTTTTGACAAAAGAGATAACACCCCCCCCCATTACGTCATGCTTCAGAAAGGTGAAAAATGGTCCAGTTTCAAATATTTTATTTTTGAACATCAGTTCACATTTGTAGGTGGATCATCAGTTTTAGAGCTAAAATTAGCATGTTTAAAGTGATTTTCATGCTTCCAGGGGCCCGGGAAGTGAATTAAAAACCATTTGGAGGCATTTCATGTTCAAGCAAAAACAGCAGATTTTTGACAAAAGAGATAACACCCCCCCATTACGTCATGCTTCAGAAAGGTGCATAATGGTCCGTTTTCAAATGTTTTATTTTTGAACGTCAGTTCACATTTGTAGGTGGATCATCAGTTTTAGAGCTAAATTAGCATGTTTAAAGTGATTTTCATGCTTCCAGGGGCCCTAAACACAACATTTGTGGAATGGTTAAAAGTGCATGAAAATGGCCAATTTACTCAATCTGACGTCTCAAAAAGTGTCTCTTCACCCCGGGAACTGAATTAAATGCCATTTGGAGGCATTTAATGTTCAAGCAAAAACGGCTGATTTTTGACAAAAGAGATAACACTCCCCCATTACGTCATGCTTCAGAAAGGTGAAAAATGGTCCGTTTTCAAATGTTTTATTTTTGCACATCAGTTCACATTTGTAGGAAAATCATCAGTTTTAGAGCTAAAATTAGCATGTTTAAAGTGATTTTAAGGCTTCCAGGGGCCCGGGAAGTGAATTAAAAACCATTTGGAGGCATTTCATGTTCAAGCAAAAACAGCTGATTTTTGACAAAAGAGAAAACCCCCATTACGTCATGCTTCAGAAAGGTGAAAAATGGTCCGTTTTCAAATGTTTTATTTTTGAACGTCATTTCACATTTGTAGGTGGATTTTCAGTTTTAGAGCTAAAATTAGCATGTTTAAAGTGATTTTCATGCTTCCAGGGGCCCTAAACACAACATTTGTGGAATGGTTAAAAGTGCATGAAAATGGCCAATTTACTCACTATGAGGTCTAAAAAGGGTTTCTTCACCCCGGGAAGTGAATTAAATGCCATTTGGAGGCATTTAATGTTCAAGCAAAAACGGCAGATTTTTGACAAAAGAGATAACACCCCCCCATTACGTCTTGCTTCAGAAAGGTGAAAAATGGTCCATTTTTAAATGTTTTATTTTTGAATGTCAGTTCACATTTGTAGGTAGATCATCAGTTTTAGATCTAAAATTAGCATGTTTAAAGTGATTTTCATGCTTCCAGGGGCCCGTGAAGTGAAGTAAAAACCATTTGGAGGCATTTAATGTTCAAGCAAAAACAGCAGATTTTTGACAAAAGAGATAACACCCCCCCATTACGTCATGCTTCAGAAAGGTGCAAAATGGTCCAGTTTCAAATATTTTATTTTTGAACATCAGTTCACATTTGTAGGTGGATCATCAGTTTTAGAGCTAAAATTAGCATGTTTAAAGTGATTTTCATGCTTCCAGGGGCCCTAAACACAACATCTGTGGAATGGTTAAAAGTGCATGAAAATGGCCAATTTACTCACTCTGACGTCTCAAAAAGTGTTTCTTCACCACGGGAAGTGAATTAAATGCCATTTGGAGGCATTAATGTTCAAGCAAAAACGGCTGATTTTTGACAAAAGAGATAAAAATCCCCCATTACGTCATGCTTCAGAAAGGTGAAAAATGGTCCGTTTTCAAATGTTTTATTTTTGCACGTCAGTTCACATTTGTAGGAAAATCATCAGTTTTAGAGCTAAAATGAGCATGTTTAAAGTGATTTTAAGGCTTCCAGGGGCCCGGGAAGTGAATTAAAAACCATTTGGAGGCATTTCATGTTCAAGCAAAAACAGCTGATGTTTGACAAAAGAGATAACACCCCCCATTACGTCATGCTTCAGAAAGGTGCAAAATGGTCCGTTTTCAAATGTTTTATTTTTGAACGTCAGTTCACATTTGTAGGTGGGTCATCAGTTTTAGAGTTAAAATTAGCATGTTTAAAGTGATTTTCATGCTTCCAGGGGCCCTAAACACAACATTTGTGCAATGGTTAAAAGTGCATGAAAATGGCCAATTTACTCACTCTGAGGTCTCAAAAAGTGTTTCTTCACCCCGGGAAGTGAATTAAATACCATTTGGAGGCATTTAATGTTCAAGCAACGGCTGATTTTTGACAAAAGAGATAACACCCCCCCATTACGTCATGCTTCAGAAAGGTGAAAAATGGTTCACTTTCAAATGTTTTATTTTTGAATGTCAGTTCACATTTGTAGGTAGATCATCAGTTTTAGAGCTAAAATTAGCATGTTTAAAGTGATTTTCATGCTTCCAGGGGCCCGTGAAGTGAATTAAAAACCATTTGGAGGCATTTAATGTTCAAGCAAAAACAGCAGATTTTTGACAAAAGAGATAACACCCCCCATTACGTCATGCTTCAGAAAGGTGCAAAATGGTCCAGTTTCAAATATTTTATTTTTGAACGTCAGTTCACATTTGTAGGTGGATCATCAGTTTTAGAGCTAAAATTAGCATGTTTAAAGTGATTTTCATGCTTCCAGGGGCCCTAAACACAACATTTGTGGAATGGTTAAAAGTGCATGAAAATAGCCAATTTACTGACTCTGACGTCTCAAAAAGTCTTTCTTTACCACGGGAAGTGAATTAAATGCCATTTGGAGGCATTTAATGTTCAAGCAAAAACGGCAGATTTTTGACAAAAGAGATAACACTCCCCCATTACGTCATGCTTCAGAAAGGTGAAAAATGGTCCGTTTTCAAATGTTTTATTTTTGCACGTCAGTTCACATTTGTAGGAAAATCATCAGTTTTAGAGCTAAAATTAGCATGTTTAAAGTGATTTTAAGGCTTCCAGGGGCCCGGGAAGTGAATTAAAAACCATTTGGAGGCATTTCATGTTCAAGCAAAACCAGCTGATTTTTGACAAAAGAGATAACACCCCCCCCATTACGTCATGCTTCAGAAAGGTGAAAAATGATCCGTTTTCAAATGTTTTATTTTTGAACGTCAGTTCACATTTGTAGGTGGATCATCAGTTTTAGAGCTAAAATTAGCATGTTTAAAGTGATTTTCATGCTTCCAGGGGCCCTAAACACAACATTTGTGAAATGGTTAAAAGTGCATGAATATGGCCAATTTACTCACTTTGAGGTCTCAAAAAGGGTTTCATCACACCGGGAAGTGAATGAAATACCATTTGGAGGCATTTAATGTTCAAGCAAAAACGGCTGATTTTTGATAAAAGAGATAACACCCCCCATTACGTCTTGCTTCAGAAAGGTGAAAAATGGTCCATTTTTAAATGTTTTATTTTTGAATGTCAGTTCACATTTGTAGGTAGATCATCAGTTTTAGATCTAAAATTAGCATGTTTAAAGTGATTTTCATGCTTCCAGGGGCCCGTGAAGTGAATTAAAAACCATTTGGAGGCATTTAATGTTCAAGCAAAAACAGCAGATTTTTGACAAAAGAGATAACACCCCCCATTACGTCATGCTTCAGAAAGGTGCAAAATGGTCCGTTTTCGTCATGCTTCAGAAAGGTGCAAAATGGTCCAGTTTCAAATATTTTATTTTTGAACGTCAGTTCACATTTGTAGGTGGATCATCAGTTTTAGAGCTAAAATTAGCATGTTTAAAGTGATTTTCATGCTTCCAGGGGCCCTAAACACAACATTTGTGGAATGGTTAAAAGTGCATGAAAATAGCCAATTTACTCACTCTGACGTCTCAAAAAGTGTTTCTTTACCACGGGAAGTGAATTAAATGCCATTTGGAGGCATTTAATGTTCAAGCAAAAACAGCAGATTTTTGACAAAAGAGATAACACCCCCCATTACGTCATGCTTCAGAAAGGTGCAAAATGGTCCGTTTTCGTCATGCTTCAGAAAGGTGCAAAATGGTCCAGTTTCAAATATTTTATTTTTGAACGTCAGTTCACATTTGTAGGTGGATCATCAGTTTTAGAGCTAAAATTAGCATGTTTAAAGTGATTTTCATGCTTCCAGGGGCCCTAAACACAACATTTGTGAAATGGTTAAAAGTGCATGAAAATGGCCAATTTACTCACTTTGAGGTCTCAAAAAGGGTTTCATCACACCGGGAAGTGAATGAAATACCATTTGGAGGCATTTAATGTTCAAGCAAAAACGGCTGATTTTTGATAAAAGAGATAACACCCCCCATTACGTCTTGCTTCAGAAAGGTGAAAAATGGTCCATTTTTAAATGTTTTATTTTTGAATGTCAGTTCACATTTGTAGGTAGATCATCAGTTTTAGATCTAAAATTAGCATGTTTAAAGTGATTTTCATGCTTCCAGGGGCCCGTGAAGTGAATTAAAAACCATTTGGAGGCATTTAATGTTCAAGCAAAAACAGCAGATTTTTGACAAAAGAGATAACACCCCCCATTACGTCATGCTTCAGAAAGGTGCAAAATGGTCCGTTTTCAAATGTTTTATTTTTGAACATCAGTTCACATTTGTAGGTGGATCATCAGTTTTAGAGCTAAAATTAGCATGTTTAAAGTGATTTTAAGGCTTCCAGGGGCCCGGGAAGTGAATTAAAAACCATTTGGAGGCATTTCATGTTCCAGCAAAAACAGCTGATTTTTGACAAAAGAGATAACACCCCCCCATTACGTCATGCTTCAGAAAGGTGAAAAATGGTCCGTTTTCAAATGTTTTATTTTTGAACGTCAATTCACATTTGTGGGTAGATCATCAGTTTTAGAGCTAAAATTAGCATATTTAAAGTGATTTTCATGCTTCCAGGGGCCCGTGAAGTGAATTAAAAACCATTTGGAGGCATTTAATGTTCAAGCAAAAACAGCAGATTTTTGACAAAAGAGATAACACCCCCCCCATTACGTCATGCTTCAGAAAGGTGAAAAATGGTCCAGTTTCAAATATTTTATTTTGGAATGTCAGTTCACATTTGTAGGTGGATCATCAGTTTTAGAGCTAAATTAGCATGTTTAAAGTGATTTTCATGCTTCCAGGGGCCCTAAACACAACATTTGTGGAATGGTTAAAAGTGCATGAAAATGGCCAATTTACTCACTCTGACGTCTCAAAAAGTGTTTCTTCACCACGGGAAGTAAATTAAATACCATTTGGAGGCATTTAATGTTCAAGCAAAAATGGCTGATTTTTGACAAAAGTGATAACATCCCCCATTATGTCATGCTTCAGAAAGGTGAAAAATTGTCCGCTTTCAAATATTTTATTTTTGAACGTCAGTTCACATTTGTAGGTAGATCATCAGTTTTAGAGCTAAAATTAGCATGTTTAAAGTGATTTTCATGCTTCCAGGGGCCCTAAACACAACATTTGTGGAATGGTTAAAAGTGCATGAAAATGGCCAATTTACTCACTCTGAGGTCTAAAAAGTGTTTCTTCACCCCGGGAAGTGAATTAAATGCCATTTGGAGGCATTTAATGTTCAAGCAAAAACGGCTGATTTTTGACAAAAGAGATAACACCCCCATTACGTCATGCTTCAGAAAGGTGAAAAATGGCCGTTTTCAAATGTTTTATTTTTTAACGTCAGTTCACATTTGTAGGTAGATCATCAGTTTTAGAGCAAAAATTAGCATGTTTAAAATGATTTTCATGCTTTCAGGGGCCCGGGAAGTGAATTAAAAACCATTTGGAGGCATTTCATGTTCAAGCAAAACCAGCTGATTTTTGACAAAAGAGATAACACCCCCCCCCATTACGTCATGCTTCAGAAAGGTGAAAAATGGTCCGTTTTCAAAGTTTTATTTTTGAACGTCAGTTCACATTTGTAGGTGGATCATCAGTTTTAGAGCTAAAATTAGCTTGTTTAAAGTGATTTTCATGCTTCCAGGGGCCCTAAACACAACATTTGTGGAATGGTTAAAAGTGCATGAAAATGGCCAATTTACTCACTCTGAGGTCTCAAAAAGTGTTTCTTCACCCCGGGAAGTGAATAAAATACCATTTGGAGGCATTTAGTGTTCAAGCAAAAACGGCTGATTTTTTACAAAAGAGATAACACCCCCATTACGTCATGCTTCAGAAAGGTGAAAAATGGCCGTTTTCAAATGTTTTATTTTTTAACGTCAGTTCACATTTGTAGGTAGATCATCAGTTTTAGAGCAAAAATTAGCATGTTTAAAGTGATTTTCATGCTTTCAGGGGCCCGGAAAGTGAATTAAAAATCATTTGGAGGCATTTAATGTTCAAGCAAAAACAGCTGATTTTTGTTAAAAGAGATAACACCCCCCATTACGTCATGCTTCAGAAAGGTGAAAAATGGTCCGTTTTCAAATGTTTTATTTTTGAACGTCATTTCACATTTGTAGGTGGATTTTCAGTTTTAGAGCTAAAATTAGCATGTTTAAAGTGATTTTCATGCTTCCAGGGGCCCTAAACACAACATTTGTGGAATGGTTAAAAGTGCATGAAAATGGCCAATTTACTCACTATGAGGTCTAAAAAGTGTTTCTTCACCCCGGGAAGTGAATTAAATGCCATTTGGAGGCATTTAATGTTCAAGCAAAAACGGCTGATTTTTGACAAAAGAGATAACACCCCCCCATTACGTCTTGCTTCAGAAAGGTGAAAAATGGTCCATTTTTAAATGTTTTATTTTTGAATGTCAGTTCACATTTGTAGGTAGATCATCAGTTTTAGATCTAAAATTAGCATGTTTAAAGTGATTTTCATGCTTCCAGGGGCCCGTGAAGTGAATTAAAAACCATTTGGAGGCATTTAATGTTCAAGCAAAAACAGCAGATTTTTGACAAAAGAGATAACACCCCCCCATTACGTCATGCTTCAGAAAGGTGCAAAATGGTCCAGTTTCAAATATTTTATTTTTGAACATCAGTTCACATTTGTAGGTGGATCATCAGTTTTAGAGCTAAAATTAGCATGTTTAAAGTGATTTTCATGCTTCCAGGGGCCCTAAACACAACATCTGTGGAATGGTTAAAAGTGCATGAAAATGGCCAATTTACTCACTCTGACGTCTCAAAAAGTGTTTCTTCACCACGGGAAGTGAATTAAATGCCATTTGGAGGCATTAATGTTCAAGCAAAAACGGCTGATTTTTGACAAAAGAGATAACACTCCCCCATTACGTCATGCTTCAGAAAGGTGAAAAATGGTCCGTTTTCAAATGTTTTATTTTTGCACGTCAGTTCACATTTGTAGGAAAATCATCAGTTTTAGAGCTAAAATTAGCATGTTTAAAGTGATTTTAAGGCTTCCAGGGGCCCGGGAAGTGAATTAAAAACCATTTGGAGGCATTTCATGTTCAAGCAAAAACAGCAGATTTTTGACAAAAGAGATAACACCCCCCCCATTACGTCATGCTTCAGAAAGGTGCAAAATGGTCCGTTTTCAAATGTTTTATTTTTGAACGTCAGTTCACATTTGTAGGTGGATCATCAGTTTTAGAGCTAAAATTAGCATGTTTAAAGTGATTTTCATGCTTCCAGGGGCCCTAAACACAACAGTTGTGGAATGGTTAAAAGTGCATGAAAATGGCCAATTTACTCACTCTGAGGTCTCAAAAAGTGTTTCTTCACCCCGGGAAGTGAATAAAATACCATTTGGAGGCATTTAATGTTCAAGCAAAAACGGCTGATTTTTGACAAAAGAAATAACACCCCCATTACGTCATGCTTCAGAAAGGTGAAAAATGGCCGTTTTCAAATGTTTTATTTTTTAACGTCAGTTCACATTTGTAGGTAGATCATCAGTTTTAGAACAAAAATTAGCATGTTTAAAGTGATTTTCATGCTTTCAGGGGCCCGGGAAGTGAATTAAAAACCATTTGGAGGCATTTCATGTTCAAGCAAAACCAGCTGATTTTTGACAAAAGAGATAACACCCCCCCATTACGTCATGCTTCAGAAAGGTGAAAAATGGTCCGTTTTCAAATGTTTTATTTTTGAACGTCAGTTCACATTTGTAGATGGATCATCAGTTTCAGAGCTAAAATTAGCATGTTTAAAGTGATTTTCATGCTTCCAGGGGCCCTAAACACAACATTTGTGAAATGGTTAAAAGTGCATGAAAATGGCCAATTTACTCACTTTGAGGTTTCAAAAAGTGTTTCATCACACCGGGAAGTGAATTAAATACCATTTGGAGGCATTTAATGTTCAAGCAAAAACGGCTGATTTTTGATAAAAGAGATAACACGCCCCCATTACGTCATGCTTCAGAAAGGTGCAAAATGGTCCAGTTTCAAATATTTTATTTTTGAACATCATTTCACATTTGTAGGTGGATCACCAGTTTTAGAGCTAAAATTAGCATGTTTAAAGTGATTTTCATGCTTCCAGGGGCCCTAAACACAACATCTGTGGAATGGTTAAAAGTGCATGAAAATGGCCAATTTACTCACTCTGACGTCTCAAAAAGTGTTTCTTCACCACGGGAAGTGAATTAAATGCCATTTGGAGGCATTTAATGTTCAAGCAAAAACGGCTGATTTTTGACAAAAGAGATAACACTCCCCCATCACGTCATGCTTCAGAAAGGTGAAAAATGGTCCGTTTTCAAATGTTTTATTTTTGCACGTCATTTCACATTTGTAGGAAAATCATCAGTTTTAGAGCTAAAATTAGCATGTTTAAAGTGATTTTAAGGCTTCCAGGGGCCCGGGAAGTGAATTAAAAACCATTTGGAGGCATTTCATGTTCAAGCAAAAACAGCAGATTTTTGACAAAAGAGATAACACCCACCCTTTACGTCATGCTTCAGAAAGGTGCAAAATGGTCCGTTTTCAAATGTTTTATTTTTGAACGTCAGTTCACATTTGTAGGTGGATCATCAGTTTTAGAGCTAAAATTTGCATGTTTAAAGTGATTTTCATGCTTCCAGGGGCCCTAAACACAACATTTGTGGAATGGTTAAAAGTGCATGAAAATGGCCAATTTACTCACTCTGAGGTCTCAAAAAGTGTTTCTTCACCCCGGGAAGTGAATAAAATACAATTTGGAGGCATTTAATGTTCAAGCAAAAACGGCTGATTTTTGACAAAATCAATCAATCAATCAATCAATCAATCAATCATGGACATTTATATAGCGCACTACTTACCCGGAGGGTCTCAAGGCGCTTGGGGGGGGGGGTGCTGCTACTGCTCCAACAGCCAGGTCTTGAGCTTCTTCCTGAAGGAAAGGTGGTGAAAGGTGGAAAAGAGATAACACCCCCATTACGTCATGCTTCAGAAAGGTGAAAAATGGCCGTTTTCAAATGTTTTATTTTTTAACGTCAGTTCACATTTGTAGGTAGATCCTCAGTTTTAGAGCAAAAATTAGCATGTTTAAAGTGATGTTCATGCTTTCAGGGGCCTGGGAAGTGAATTAAAAACCATTTGGAGGCATTTCATGTTCAAGCAAAACCAGCTGATTTTTGACAAAAGAGATAACACCCCCCACTACGTCATGCTTCAGAAAGGTGAAAAATGGTCCGTTTTCAAATGTTTTATTTTTGAACGTCAGTTCACATTTGTAGGTGGATCATCAGTTTTAGAGCTAAAATTAGCTTGTTTAAAGTGATTTTCATACTTCCAGGGGCCCTAAACACAACATTTGTGGAATGGTTAAAAGTGCATGAAAATGGCCAATTTACTCACTCTGAGGTCTCAAAAAGTGTTTCTTCACCCGGGAAGTGAATAAAATACCATTTGGAGGCATTTAGTGTTCAAGCAAAAACGGCTGATTTTTGACAAAAGAGACAACACCCCCATTACGTCATGCTTCAGAAAGGTGAAAAATGGCCGTTTTCAAATGTTTTATTTTTTAACGTCAGTTCACATTTGTAGGTAGATCATCAGTTTTAGAGCAAAAATTAGCATGTTTAAAGTGATTTTCATGCTTTCAGGGGCCCGGAAAGTGAATTAAAAATCATTTGGAGGCATTTAATGTTCAAGCAAAAACAGCTGATTTTTGTTAAAAGAGATAACACCCCCCCATTACGTCATGCTTCAGAAAGGTGAAAAATGGTCCGTTTTCAAATGTTTTATTTTTGAACGTCATTTCACATTTGTAGGTGGATTTTCAGTTTTAGAGCTAAAATTAGCATGTTTAAAGTGATTTTCATGCTTCCAGGGGCCCTAAACACAACATTTGTGGAATGGTTAAAAGTGCATGAAAATGGCCAATTTACTCACTATGAGGTCTAAAAAGTGTTTCTTCACCCCGGGAAGTGAATTAAATGCCATTTGGAGGCATTTAATGTTCAAGCAAAAACGGCTGATTTTTGACAAAAGAGATAACACCCCCCCATTACGTCTTGCTCCAGAAAGGTGAAAAATGGTCCATTTTTAAATGTTTTATTTTTGAATGTCAGTTCACATTTGTAGGTAGATCATCAGTTTTAGATCTAAAATTAGCATGTTTAAAGTGATTTTCATGCTTCCAGGGGCCCGTGAAGTGAATTAAAAACCATTTGGAGGCATTTAATGTTCAAGCAAAAACAGCAGATTTTTGACAAAAGAGATAACACCCCCCCCATTACGTCGTGCTTCAGAAAGGTGCAAAATGGTCCAGTTTCAAATATTTTATTTTTGAACATCAGTTCACATTTGTAGGTGGATCATCAGTTTTAGAGCTAAAATTAGCATGTTTAAAGTGATTTTCATGCTTCCAGGGGCCCTAAACACAACATCTGTGGAATGGTTAAAAGTGCATGAAAATGGCCAATTTAC
Source organism: Lissotriton helveticus (assembly GCF_964261635.1). Taxonomy (NCBI): domain Eukaryota; kingdom Metazoa; phylum Chordata; class Amphibia; order Caudata; family Salamandridae; genus Lissotriton; species Lissotriton helveticus. The sequence continues at coordinate 1,272,181,906 of NC_136061.1, forward strand.
TCACTCTGACGTCTCAAAAAGTGTTTCTTCACCACGGGAAGTGAATTAAATGCCATTTGGAGGCATTAATGTTCAAGCAAAAACGGCTGCTTTTCGACAAAAGAGATAACACTCCCCCATTACGTCATGCTTCAGAAAGGTGAAAAATGGTCCGTTTTCAAATGTTTTATTTTTGCACGTCAGTTCACATTTGTAGGAAAATCATCAGTTTTAGAGCTAAAATTAGCATGTTTAAAGTGATTTTAAGGCTTCCAGGGGCCCGGGAAGTGAATTAAAAACCATTTGGAGGCATTTTATGTTCAAGCAAAAACAGCAGATTTTTGACAAAAGAGATGACACCCCCCATTACGTCGTGCTTCAGAAAGGTGCAAAATGGTCCAGTTTCAAATATTTAATTTTTGAACGTCAGTTCACATTTGTGGGTGGATCATCAGTTTTAGAGCTAAAATTAGCATGTTTAAAGTGATTTTCATGCTTCCAGGGGCCCTAAACACAACATTTGTGGAATGGTTAAAAGTGCATGAAAATGGCCAATGTACTCACTCTGACGTCTCAGAAAGTCTTTCTTCACCCCGGGAAGTGAATTAAATGCCATTTGGAGGCATTTAATGTTCAAGCAAAAACTGCTGATTTTTGATAAAAGAGATACCACCCCCCCCATTACGTCTTGCTTCAGAAAGGTGCAAAATGGTCCGTTTTCAAATGTATTATTTTTGAACGTCAGTTCACATTTGTAGGTGGATCATCAGTTTTAGAGCTAAAATTAGCATGTGTAAAGTGATTTTCATGCTTCCAGGGGCCCTAAACACAACATTTGTGGAATGGTTAAAAGTGCATGAAAATGGCCAATTTACTCACTCTGAGGTCTCAAAAAGTGTTTCTTCACCCCGGGAAGTGAATTAAATACCATTTGGAGGCATTTAATATTCAAGCAAAAACAGCAGATTTTTGACAAAAGAGATAACACCCCCCCATTACGTCATGCTTCAGAAAGGTGAAAAATGGTCCGTTTTCAAATGTTTTATTTTTGAACGTCAGTTCACATTTGTAGGTAGATCATCAGTTTTAGATCTAAAATTAGCATGTTTAAAGTGATTTTCATGCTTCCAGGGGCCCTAAACACAACATCTGTGGAATGGTTAAAAGTGCATGAAAATGGCCAATTTACTCACTCTGACGTCTCAAAAAGTGTTTCTTCACCACGGGAAGTGAATTAAATGCCATTTGGAGGCATTTAATGTTCAAGCAAAAACGGCTGATTTTTGACAAAAGAGATAACACTCCCCCATTACGTCATGCTTCAGAAAGGTGCAAAATGGTCCGTTTTCAAATGTTTTATTTTTGAACGTCAGTTCACATTTGTAGGTGGATCATCAGTTTTAGAGCTAAAATTAGCATGTGTAAAGTGATTTTCATGCTTCCAGGGGCCCTAAACACAACATTTGTGGAATGGTTAAAAGTGCATGAAAATGGCCAATTTACTCACTCTGAGGTCTCAAAAAGTGTTTCTTCACCCCGGGAAGTGAATTAAATACCATTTGGAGGCATTTAATATTCAAGCAAAAACAGCAGATTTTTGACAAAAGAGATAACACCCCCCCATTACGTCATGCTTCAGAAAGGTGAAAAATGGTCCGCTTTCAAATGTTTTATTTTTGAACGTCAGTTCACATTTGTAGGTGGATCATCAGTTTTAGAGCTAAAATTAGCATGTTTAAAGTGATTTTCATGCTTCCAGGGGCCCTAAACACAACATTTGTGAAATGGTTAAAAGTGCATGAAAATGGCCAATTTACTCACTCTGAGGTCTCAAAAAGTGTTTCTTCACACTGGGAAGTGAATTAAATACCATTTGGAGGCATTTAATGTTCAAGCAAAAACGGCTGATTTTTGATAAAAGAGATAACATCCCCCCCCATTACGTCTTGCTTCAGAAAGGTGAAAAATGGTCCATTTTTAAATGTTTTATTTTTGAATGTCAGTTCACATTTGTAGGTAGATCATCAGTTTTAGAGCTAAAATTAGCATGTTTAAAGTGATTTTCATGCTTCCAGGGGCCCGTGAAGTGAATTAAAAACCATTTGGAGGCATTTAATGTTCAAGCAAAAACAGCAGATTTTTGACAAAAGAGATAACACCCCCCCATTACGTCATGCTTCAGAAAGGTGCAAAATGGTCCAGTTTCAAATATTTTATTTTTGAACGTCAGTTCACATTTGTAGGTGGATCATCAGTTTTAGAGCTAAAATTAGCTTGTTTAAAGTGATTTTCATGCTTCCAGGGGCCCTAAACACAACATTTGTGTAATCGTTAAAAGTGCATGAAAATGGCCAATTTACTCACTCTGAGGTCTCAAAAGGTGTTTCTTCACCCCGGGAAGTGAATTAAATACCATTTAGAGGCATTTAATGTTCAAGCACAAACGGATGATTTTTGACAAAAGAGATAACACGCCCCATTACGTCTTGCTTCAGAAAGGGGAAAAGTGGTCCATTTTGAAATGTTTTATTTTTGGACGTCAGTTCACATTTGTAGGTGGATCATCAGTTTTAGAGCTAAAATTAGCATGTTTAAAGTGATTTTCATGCTTCCAGGGGCCCTAAACACAACATTTGTGGAATGGTTAAAAGTGCATGAAAATAGCCAATTTACTCACTCTGACGTCTCAAAAAGTGTTTCTTCACCACGGGAAGTGAATTAAATGCCATTTGGAGGCATTTAATGTTCAAGCAAAAACGGCAGATTTTTGACAAAAAAGATAACACTCCCCCATTACGTCATGCTTCAGAAAGGTGAAAAATGGTCCGTTTTCAAATGTTTTATTTTTGCACGTCAGTTCACATTAGTAGGAAAATCATCAGTTTTAGAGCTAAAATGAGCATGTTTAAAGTGATTTTAAGGCTTCCAGAGGCCCGGGAAGTGAATTAAAAACCATTTGGAGGCATTTCATGTTCAAGCAAAACCAGCTGATTTTTGACAAAAGAGATAACACCCCCCATTACGTCATGCTTCAGAAAGGTGAAAAATGATCCGTTTTCAAATGTTTTATTTTTGAACGTCAGTTCACATTTGTAGGTGGATCATCAGTTTTAGAGCTAAAATTAGCATGTTTAAAGTGATTTTCATGCTTCCAGGGGCCCTAAACACAACATTTGTGGAATGGTTAAAAGTGCATGAAAATAGCCAATTTACTCACTCTGACGTCTCAAAAAGTGTTTCTTCACCACGGGAAGTGAATTAAATGCCATTTGGAGGCATTTAATGTTCAAGCAAAAACAGCAGATTTTTGACAAAAGAGATAACACCCCCCCATTACGTCATGCTTCAGAAAGGTGCAAAATGGTCCGTTTTCAAATGTTTTATTTTTGAACATCAGTTCACATTTGTAGGTGGATCATCAGTTTTAGAGCTAAAATTAGCATGTTTAAAGTGATTTTAAGGCTTCCAGGGGCCCGGGAAGTGAATTAAAAACCATTTGGAGGCATTTCATGTTCAAGCAAAAACAGCTGATTTTTGACAAAAGAGATAACACCCCCCCCCATTACGTCATGCTTCAGAAAGGTGAAAAATGGTCTGTTTACAAATGTTTTATTTTTGAACGTCAGTTGACATTTGTAGGTGGATCATCAGTTTTAGAGCTAAAATTAGCATGTTTAAAGTGATTTTCATGCTTCCAGGGGCCCTAAACACAACATTTGTGGAATGGTTAAAAGTGCATGAAAATGGCCAATTTACTCACTCTGAGGTCTCAAAAAGTGTTTCTTCACCCCAGGAAGTGAATAAAATACCATTTGGAGGCATTTAATGTTCAAGCAAAAACGGCTGATTTTTGACAAAAGAGATAACACCCCCATTACGTCATGCTTCAGAAACGTGAAAAATGGCCGTTTTCAAATGTTTTATTTTTCAACGTCAGTTCACATTTGTAGGTGGATCATCAGTTTTCGAGCTAAAATTAGCATGTTTAAAGTGATTTTCATGCTTCCAGGGGCCCTAAACACAACATTTGTGAAATGGTTACAAGTGCATGAAAATGGCCAATTTACTCACTTTGAGGTTTCAAAAAGTGTTTCATCACACCGGGAAGTGAATTAAATACCATTTGGAGGCATTTAATGTTCAAGCAAAAACGGCTGATTTTTTATAAAAGAGATAACACCCCCCCATTACGTCATGCTTCAGAAAGGTGCAAAATGGTCCAGTTTCAAATATTTAATTTTTGAACGTCAGTTCACATTTGTGGGTGGATCATCAGTTTTAGAGCTAAAATTAGCATGTTTAAAGTGATTTTCATGCTTCCAGGGGCCCTAAACACAACATTTGTGGAATGGTTAAAAGTGCATGAAAATGGCCAATGTACTCACTCTGACGTCTCAGAAAGTCTTTCTTCACCCCGGGAAGTGAATTAAATGCCATTTGGAGGCATTTAATGTTCAAGCAAAAACTGCTGATTTTTGATAAAAGAGATACCACCCCCCCATTACGTCTTGCTTCAGAAAGGTGCATAATGGTCCGTTTTCAAATGTATTATTTTTGAACGTCAGTTCACATTTGTAGGTGGATCATCAGTTTTAGAGCTAAAATTAGCACGTGTAAAGTGATTTTCATGCTTCCAGGGGCCCTAAACACAACATTTGTGGAATGGTTAAAAGTGCATGAAAATGGCCAATTTACTCACTCTGAGGTCTCAAAAAGTGTTTCTTCACCCCGGGAAGTGAATTAAATACCATTTGGAGGCATTTAATATTCAAGCAAAAACAGCAGATTTTTGACAAAAGAGATAACACCCCCCCATTACGTCATGCTTCAGAAAGGTGAAAAATGGTCCGTTTTCAAATGTTTTATTTTTGAACTTCAGTTCACATTTGTAGGTAGATCATCAGTTTTAGATCTAAAATTAGCATGTTTAAAGTGATTTTCATGCTTCCAGGGGCCCGTGAAGTGAATTAAAAACCATTTGGAGGCATTTAATGTTCAAGTAAAAACAGCAGATTTTTGACAAAAGAGATAACACCCCCCCATTACGTCATGCTTCAGAAAGGTGCAAAATGGTCCAGTTTCAAATATTTTATTTTTGAACACCAGTTCACATTTGTAGGTGGATCATCAGTTTTAGAGCTAAAATTAGCATGTTTAAAGTGATTTTCATGCTTCCAGGGGCCCTAAACACAACATCTGTGGAATGGTTAAAAGTGCATGAAAATGGCCAATTTACTCACTCTGACGTCTCAAAAAGTGTTTCTTCACCACGGGAAGTGAATTAAATGCCATTTGGAGGCATTTAATGTTCAAGCAAAAACGGCTGATTTTTGACAAAAGAGATAACACTCCCCCATTACGTCATGTTTCAGAAAGGTGAAAAATTGTCCGTTTTCAAATGTTTTATTTTTGCACGTCAGTTCACATTCGTAGGAAAATCATCCGTTTTAGAGCTAAAATTAGCATGTTTAAAGTGATTTTCATGCTTCCAGGGGCCCTAAACACAACATTTGTGGAATGGTTAAAAGTGCATGAAAATGGCCAATTTACTCACTCTGAGGTCTCAAAAAGTGTTTCTTCACCCCGGGAAGTGAATTAAATACCATTTGGAGGCATTTAATATTCAAGCAAAAACAGCAGATTTTTGACAAAAGAGATAACACCCCCCCCATTACGTCATGCTTCAGAAAGGTGCAAAATGGTCCGTTTTCAAATGTTTTATTTTTGAACGTCAGTTCACATTTGTAGGTGGGTCATCAGTTTTAGAGCTAAAATTAGCATGTTTAAAGTGATTTTCATGCTTCCAGGGGCCCTAAACACAACATTTGTGCAATGGTTAAAAGTGCATGAAAATGGCCAATTTACTCACTCTGAGGTCTCAAAAAGTGTTTCTTCACCCCGGGAAGTAAATTAAATAACATTTGGAGGCATTTAATGTTCAAGCAACGGCTGATTTTTGACAAAAGAGATAACACCCCCCCATTACGTCATGCTTCAGAAAGGTGAAAAATGGTCCGCTTTCAAATGTTTTATTTTTGAACGTCAGTTCACATTTGTAGGTAGATCATCAGTTTTAGAGCTAAAATTAGCATGTTTAAAGTGATTTTCATGCTTCCAGGGGCCCTAAACACAACATTTGTGAAATGGTTAACAGTGCATGAAAATGGCCAATTTACTCACTCTGAGGTCTCAAAAAGTGTTTCTTCACACCGGGAAGTGAATTAAATACCATTTGGAGGCATTTAATGTTCAAGCAAAAACGGCTGATTTTTGATAAAAGAGATAACATCCCCCCCCCCCATTACGTCATGCTTCAGAAAGGTGCAAAATGGTCCGTTTTCAAATGTTTTATTTTTGAACGTCAGTTCACATTTGTAGGTGGATCATCAGTTTTAGAGCTAAAATTAGCATGTTTAAAGTGATTTTCATGCTTCCAGGGGCCCTAAACACAACAATTGTGGAATGGTTAAAAGTGCATGAAAATGGCCAATTTACTCACTCTGAGGTCTCAAAAAGTGTTTCTTCACCCCGGGAAGTGAATAAAATACCATTTGGAGGCATTTAATGTTCAAGCAAAAACGGCTGATTTTTGACAAAAGAGATAACACCCCCATTACGTCATGCTTCAGAAAGGTGAAAAATGGCCGTTTTCAAATGTTTTATTTTTTAACGTCAATTCACATTTGTAGGTAGATCATCAGTTTTAGAGCAAAAATTAGCATGTTTAAAGTGATTTTAATGCTTTCAGGGGCCCGGGAAGTGAATTAAAAACCATTTGGAGGCATTTCATGTTCAAGCAAAACCAGCTGATTTTTGACATAAGAGATAACACCCCCCCATTACGTCATGCTTCAGAAAGGTGAAAAATGATCCGTTTTCAAATGTTTTATTTTTGAATGTCAGTTCACATTTGTAGGTGGATCATCAGTTTTAGAGCTAAAATTAGCATGTTTAAAGTGATTTTCATGCTTCCAGGGGCCCTAAACACAACATTTGTGGAATGGTTAAAAGTGCATGAAAATAGCCAATTTACTCACTCTGACGTCTCAAAAAGTGTTTCTTCACCACGGGAAGTGAATTAAATACCATTTGGAGGCATTTAATGTTCAAGCAAAAATGGCTGATTTTTGATAAAAGAGATAACACCCCCCCATTACGTCATGCTTCAGAAAGGTGCAAAATGGTCCAGTTTCAAATATTTAATTTTTGAACGTCAGTTCACATTTGTGGGTGGATCATCAGTTTTAGAGCTAAAACTAGCATGTTTAAAGTGATTTTCATGCTTCCAGGGGCCCTAAACACAACATTTGTGGAATGGTTAAAAGTGCATGAAAATGGCCAATGTACTCACTCTGACGTCTCAAAAAGTCTTTCTTCACCCCGGGAAGTGAATTAAATGCCATTTGGAGGCATTTAATGTTCAAGCAAAAACAGCAGATTTTTGACAAAAGAGATAACACCCCCCCCATTACGTCATGCTTCAGAAAGGTGCAAAATGGTCCAGTTTCAAATATTTTATTTTTGAACATCAGTTCACATTTGTAGGTAGATCATCAGTTTTAGAGCTAAAATTAGCATGTTTAAAGTGATTTTCATGCTTCCAGGGGCCCTAAACACAACATCTGTGGAATGGTTAAAAGTGCATGAAAATGGCCAATTTACTCACTCTGACGTCTCAAAAAGTGTTTCTTCACCACGGGAAGTGAATTAAATGCCATTTGGAGGCATTTAATGTTCAAGCAAAAACGGCTGATTTGTGACAAAAGAGATAACACTCCCCCATTACGTCATGCTTCAGAAAGGTGAAAAATGGTCAGTTTTCAAATGTTTTATTTTTGCACGTCAGTTCACATTCGTAGGAAAATCATCAGTTTTAGAGCTAAAATGAGCATGTTTAAAGTGATTTTAAGGCTTCCAGGGGCCCGGGAAGTGAATTAAAAACCATTTGGAGGCATTTCATGTTCAAGCAAAACCAGCTGATTTTTGACAAAAGAGATAACACCCCCCCATTACGTCATGCTTCAGAAAGGTGAAAAATGGTCCGTTTTCAAATGTTTTATTTTTGAACGTCAGTTCACATTTGTAGATGGATCATCAGTTTCAGAGCTAAAATTAGCATGTTTAAAGTGATTTTCATGCTTCCAGGGGCCCTAAACACAACATTTGTGAAATGGTTAAAAGTGCATGAAAATGGCCAATTTACTCACTTTGAGGTTTCAAAAAGTGTTTCATCACACCGGGAAGTGAATTAAATACCATTTGGAGGCATTTAATGTTCAAGCAAAAACGGCTGATTTTTGATAAAAGAGATAACACGCCCCCATTACGTCATGCTTCAGAAAGGTGCAAAATGGTCCAGTTTCAAATATTTTATTTTTGAACATCATTTCACATTTGTAGGTGGATCACCAGTTTTAGAGCTAAAATTAGCATGTTTAAAGTGATTTTCATGCTTCCAGGGGCCCTAAACACAACATCTGTGGAATGGTTAAAAGTGCATGAAAATGGCCAATTTACTCACTCTGACGTCTCAAAAAGTGTTTCTTCACCACGGGAAGTGAATTAAATGCCATTTGGAGGCATTTAATGTTCAAGCAAAAACGGCTGATTTTTGACAAAAGAGATAACACTCCCCCATCACGTCATGCTTCAGAAAGGTGAAAAATGGTCAGTTTTCAAATGTTTTATTTTTGCACGTCATTTCACATTTGTAGGAAAATCATCAGTTTTAGAGCTAAAATTAGCATGTTTAAAGTGATTTTAAGGCTTCCAGGGGCCCGGGAAGTGAATTAAAAACCATTTGGAGGCATTTCATGTTCAAGCAAAAACAGCAGATTTTTGACAAAAGAGATAACACCCACCCTTTACGTCATGCTTCAGAAAGGTGCAAAATGGTCCGTTTTCAAATGTTTTATTTTTGAACGTCAGTTCACATTTGTAGGTGGATCATCAGTTTTAGAGCTAAAATTTGCATGTTTAAAGTGATTTTCATGCTTCCAGGGGCCCTAAACACAACATTTGTGGAATGGTTAAAAGTGCATGAAAATGGCCAATTTACTCACTCTGAGGTCTCAAAAAGTGTTTCTTCACCCCGGGAAGTGAATAAAATACAATTTGGAGGCATTTAATGTTCAAGCAAAAACGGCTGATTTTTGACAAAATCAATCAATCAATCAATCAATCAATCAATCATGGACATTTATATAGCGCACTACTTACCCGGAGGGTCTCAAGGCGCTTGGGGGGGGGGGGTGCTGCTACTGCTCCAACAGCCAGGTCTTGAGCTTCTTCCTGAAGGAAAGGTGGTGAAAGGTGGAAAAGAGATAACACCCCCATTACGTCATGCTTCAGAAAGGTGAAAAATGGCCGTTTTCAAATGTTTTATTTTTTAACGTCAGTTCACATTTGTAGGTAGATCCTCAGTTTTAGAGCAAAAATTAGCATGTTTAAAGTGATGTTCATGCTTTCAGGGGCCTGGGAAGTGAATTAAAAACCATTTGGAGGCATTTCATGTTCAAGCAAAACCAGCTGATTTTTGACAAAAGAGATAACACCCCCCCATTACGTCATGCTTCAGAAAGGTGCAAAATGGTCCGTTTTCAAATGTTTTATTTTTGCACGTCATTTCACATTTGTAGGAAAATCATCAGTTTTAGAGCTAAAATTAGCATGTTTAAAGTGATTTTCATGCTTCCAGGGGCCCGTGAAGTGAATTAAAAACCATTTGGAGGCATTTAATGTTCAAGCAAAAACAGCAGATTTTTGACAAAAGAGATAACACCCCCCCATTACGTCATGCTTCAGAAAGGTGCAAAATGGTCCAGTTTCAAATATTTTATTTTTGAACGTCAGTTCACATTTGTAGGTGGATCATCAGTTTTAGAGCTAAAATTAGCTTGTTTAAAGTGATTTTCATGCTTCCAGGGGCCCTAAACACAACATTTGTGTAATCGTTAAAAGTGCATGAAAATGGCCAATTTACTCACTCTGAGGTCTCAAAAGGTGTTTCTTCACCCCGGGAAGTGAATTAAATACCATTTAGAGGCATTTAATGTTCAAGCACAAACGGATGATTTTTGACAAAAGAGATAACACCCCCCCATTACGTCATGCTTCAGAAAGGTGCAAAATGGTCCGTTTTCAAATGTTTTATTTTTGAACATCAGTTCACATTTGTAGGTGGATCATCAGTTTTAGAGCTAAAATTAGCATGTTTAAAGTGATTTTAAGGCTTCCAGGGGCCCGGGAAGTGAATTAAAAACCATTTGGAGGCATTTCATGTTCAAGCAAAAACAGCTGATTTTTGACAAAAGAGATAACACCCCCCCCCATTACGTCATGCTTCAGAAAGGTGAAAAATGGTCTGTTTACAAATGTTTTATTTTTGAACGTCAGTTGACATTTGTAGGTGGATCATCAGTTTTAGAGCTAAAATTAGCATGTTTAAAGTGATTTTCATGCTTCCAGGGGCCCTAAACACAACATTTGTGGAATGGTTAAAAGTGCATGAAAATGGCCAATTTACTCACTCTGAGGTCTCAAAAAGTGTTTCTTCACCCCAGGAAGTGAATAAAATACCATTTGGAGGCATTTAATGTTCAAGCAAAAACGGCTGATTTTTGACAAAAGAGATAACACCCCCATTACGTCATGCTTCAGAAACGTGAAAAATGGCCGTTTTCAAATGTTTTATTTTTCAACGTCAGTTCACATTTGTAGGTGGATCATCAGTTTTCGAGCTAAAATTAGCATGTTTAAAGTGATTTTCATGCTTCCAGGGGCCCTAAACACAACATTTGTGAAATGGTTACAAGTGCATGAAAATGGCCAATTTACTCACTTTGAGGTTTCAAAAAGTGTTTCATCACACCGGGAAGTGAATTAAATACCATTTGGAGGCATTTAATGTTCAAGCAAAAACGGCTGATTTTTGATAAAAGAGATAACACCCCCCCATTACGTCATGCTTCAGAAAGGTGCAAAATGGTCCAGTTTCAAATATTTAATTTTTGAACGTCAGTTCACATTTGTGGGTGGATCATCAGTTTTAGAGCTAAAATTAGCATGTTTAAAGTGATTTTCATGCTTCCAGGGGCCCTAAACACAACATTTGTGGAATGGTTAAAAGTGCATGAAAATGGCCAATGTACTCACTCTGACGTCTCAGAAAGTATTTCTTCACCCCGGGAAGTGAATTAAATGCCATTTGGAGGCATTTAATGTTCAAGCAAAAACTGCTGATTTTTGATAAAAGAGATACCCCCCCCCCATTACGTCTTGCTTCAGAAAGGTGCATAATGGTCCGTTTTCAAATGTATTATTTTTGAACGTCAGTTCACATTTGTAGGTGGATCATCAGTTTTAGAGCTAAAATTAGCACGTGTAAAGTGATTTTCATGCTTCCAGGGGCCCTAAACACAACATTTGTGGAATGGTTAAAAGTGCATGAAAATGGCCAATTTACTCACTCTGAGGTCTCAAAAAGTGTTTCTTCACCCCGGGAAGTGAATTAAATACCATTTGGAGGCATTTAATATTCAAGCAAAAACAGCAGATTTTTGACAAAAGAGATAACACCCCCCCATTACGTCATGCTTCAGAAAGGTGAAAAATGGTCCGTTTTCAAATGTTTTATTTTTGAACTTCAGTTCACATTTGTAGGTAGATCATCAGTTTTAGATCTAAAATTAGCATGTTTAAAGTGATTTTCATGCTTCCAGGGGCCCGTGAAGTGAATTAAAAACCATTTGGAGGCATTTAATGTTCAAGTAAAAACAGCAGATTTTTGACAAAAGAGATAACACCCCCCCATTACGTCATGCTTCAGAAAGGTGCAAAATGGTCCAGTTTCAAATATTTTATTTTTGAACACCAGTTCACATTTGTAGGTGGATCATCAGTTTTAGAGCTAAAATTAGCATGTTTAAAGTGATTTTCATGCTTCCAGGGGCCCTAAACACAACATCTGTGGAATGGTTAAAAGTGCATGAAAATGGCCAATTTACTCACTCTGACGTCTCAAAAAGTGTTTCTTCACCACGGGAAGTGAATTAAATGCCATTTGGAGGCATTTAATGTTCAAGCAAAAACGGCTGATTTTTGACAAAAGAGATAACACTCCCCCATTACGTCATGTTTCAGAAAGGTGAAAAATTGTCAGTTTTCAAATGTTTTATTTTTGCACGTCAGTTCACATTCGTAGGAAAATCATCCGTTTTAGAGCTAAAATTAGCATGTTTAAAGTGATTTTCATGCTTCCAGGGGCCCTAAACACAACATTTGTGGAATGGTTAAAAGTGCATGAAAATAGCCAATTTACTCACTCTGACGTCTCAAAAAGTGTTTCTTCACCACGGGAAGTGAATTAAATGCCATTTGGAGGCATTTAATGTTCAAGCAAAAACAGCAGATTTTTGACAAAAGAGATAACACCCCCCCATTACGTCATGCTTCAGAAAGGTGCAAAATGGTCCGTTTTCAAATGTTTTATTTTTGAACATCAGTTCACATTTGTAGGTGGATCATCAGTTTTAGAGCTAAAATTAGCATGTTTAAAGTGATTTTAAGGCTTCCAGGGGCCCGGGAAGTGAATTAAAAACCATTTGGAGGCATTTCATGTTCAAGCAAAAACAGCTGATTTTTGACAAAAGAGATAACACCCCCCCCATTACGTCATGCTTCAGAAAGGTGAAAAATGGTCTGTTTACAAATGTTTTATTTTTGAACGTCAGTTGACATTTGTAGGTGGATCATCAGTTTTAGAGCTAAAATTAGCATGTTTAAAGTGATTTTCATGCTTCCAGGGGCCCTAAACACAACATTTGTGGAATGGTTAAAAGTGCATGAAAATGGCCAATTTACTCACTCTGAGGTCTCAAAAAGTGTTTCTTCACCCCAGGAAGTGAATAAAATACCATTTGGAGGCATTTAATGTTCAAGCAAAAACGGCTGATTTTTGACAAAAGAGATAACACCCCCATTACGTCATGCTTCAGAAACGTGAAAAATGGCCGTTTTCAAATGTTTTATTTTTCAACGTCAGTTCACATTTGTAGGTGGATCATCAGTTTTCGAGCTAAAATTAGCATGTTTAAAGTGATTTTCATGCTTCCAGGGGCCCTAAACACAACATTTGTGAAATGGTTACAAGTGCATGAAAATGGCCAATTTACTCACTTTGAGGTTTCAAAAAGTGTTTCATCACACCGGGAAGTGAATTAAATACCATTTGGAGGCATTTAATGTTCAAGCAAAAACGGCTGATTTTTGATAAAAGAGATAACACCCCCCCATTACGTCATGCTTCAGAAAGGTGCAAAATGGTCCAGTTTCAAATATTTAATTTTTGAACGTCAGTTCACATTTGTGGGTGGATCATCAGTTTTAGAGCTAAAATTAGCATGTTTAAAGTGATTTTCATGCTTCCAGGGGCCCTAAACACAACATTTGTGGAATGGTTAAAAGTGCATGAAAATGGCCAATGTACTCACTCTGACGTCTCAGAAAGTATTTCTTCACCCCGGGAAGTGAATTAAATGCCATTTGGAGGCATTTAATGTTCAAGCAAAAACTGCTGATTTTTGATAAAAGAGATACCCCCCCCCCATTACGTCTTGCTTCAGAAAGGTGCATAATGGTCCGTTTTCAAATGTATTATTTTTGAACGTCAGTTCACATTTGTAGGTGGATCATCAGTTTTAGAGCTAAAATTAGCACGTGTAAAGTGATTTTCATGCTTCCAGGGGCCCTAAACACAACATTTGTGGAATGGTTAAAAGTGCATGAAAATGGCCAATTTACTCACTCTGAGGTCTCAAAAAGTGTTTCTTCACCCCGGGAAGTGAATTAAATACCATTTGGAGGCATTTAATATTCAAGCAAAAACAGCAGATTTTTGACAAAAGAGATAACACCCCCCCATTACGTCATGCTTCAGAAAGGTGAAAAATGGTCCGTTTTCAAATGTTTTATTTTTGAACTTCAGTTCACATTTGTAGGTAGATCATCAGTTTTAGATCTAAAATTAGCATGTTTAAAGTGATTTTCATGCTTCCAGGGGCCCGTGAAGTGAATTAAAAACCATTTGGAGGCATTTAATGTTCAAGTAAAAACAGCAGATTTTTGACAAAAGAGATAACACCCCCCCATTACGTCATGCTTCAGAAAGGTGCAAAATGGTCCAGTTTCAAATATTTTATTTTTGAACACCAGTTCACATTTGTAGGTGGATCATCAGTTTTAGAGCTAAAATTAGCATGTTTAAAGTGATTTTCATGCTTCCAGGGGCCCTAAACACAACATCTGTGGAATGGTTAAAAGTGCATGAAAATGGCCAATTTACTCACTCTGACGTCTCAAAAAGTGTTTCTTCACCACGGGAAGTGAATTAAATGCCATTTGGAGGCATTTAATGTTCAAGCAAAAACGGCTGATTTTTGACAAAAGAGATAACACTCCCCCATTACGTCATGTTTCAGAAAGGTGAAAAATTGTCAGTTTTCAAATGTTTTATTTTTGCACGTCAGTTCACATTCGTAGGAAAATCATCCGTTTTAGAGCTAAAATTAGCATGTTTAAAGTGATTTTCATGCTTCCAGGGGCCCTAAACACAACATTTGTGGAATGGTTAAAAGTGCATGAAAATGGCCAATTTACTCACTCTGAGGTCTCAAAAAGTGTTTCTTCACCCCGGGAAGTGAATTAAATACCATTTGGAGGCATTTAATATTCAAGCAAAAACAGCAGATTTTTGACAAAAGAGATAACACCCCCCCCATTACGTCATGCTTCAGAAAGGTGCAAAATGGTCCGTTTTCAAATGTTTTATTTTTGAACGTCAGTTCACATTTGTAGGTGGGTCATCAGTTTTAGAGCTAAAATTAGCATGTTTAAAGTGATTTTCATGCTTCCAGGGGCCCTAAACACAACATTTGTGCAATGGTTAAAAGTGCATGAAAATGGCCAATTTACTCACTCTGAGGTCTCAAAAAGTGTTTCTTCACCCCGGGAAGTAAATTAAATAACATTTGGAGGCATTTAATGTTCAAGCAACGGCTGATTTTTGACAAAAGAGATAACACCCCCCCATTACGTCATGCTTCAGAAAGGTGAAAAATGGTCCGCTTTCAAATGTTTTATTTTTGAACGTCAGTTCACATTTGTAGGTAGATCATCAGTTTTAGAGCTAAAATTAGCATGTTTAAAGTGATTTTCATGCTTCCAGGGGCCCTAAACACAACATTTGTGAAATGGTTAACAGTGCATGAAAATGGCCAATTTACTCACTCTGAGGTCTCAAAAAGTGTTTCTTCACACCGGGAAGTGAATTAAATACCATTTGGAGGCATTTAATGTTCAAGCAAAAACGGCTGATTTTTGATAAAAGAGATAACATCCCCCTCCCCATTACGTCATGCTTCAGAAAGGTGCAAAATGGTCCGTTTTCAAATGTTTTATTTTTGAACGTCAGTTCACATTTGTAGGTGGATCATCAGTTTTAGAGCTAAAATTAGCATGTTTAAAGTGATTTTCATGCTTCCAGGGGCCCTAAACACAACAATTGTGGAATGGTTAAAAGTGCATGAAAATGGCCAATTTACTCACTCTGAGGTCTCAAAAAGTGTTTCTTCACCCCGGGAAGTGAATAAAATACCATTTGGAGGCATTTAATGTTCAAGCAAAAACGGCTGATTTTTGACAAAAGAGATAACACCCCCATTACGTCATGCTTCAGAAAGGTGAAAAATGGCCGTTTTCAAATGTTTTATTTTTTAACGTCAATTCACATTTGTAGGTAGATCATCAGTTTTAGAGCAAAAATTAGCATGTTTAAAGTGATTTTAATGCTTTCAGGGGCCCGGGAAGTGAATTAAAAACCATTTGGAGGCATTTCATGTTCAAGCAAAACCAGCTGATTTTTGACATAAGAGATAACACCCCCCCATTACGTCATGCTTCAGAAAGGTGAAAAATGATCCGTTTTCAAATGTTTTATTTTTGAACGTCAGTTCACATTTGTAGGTGGATCATCAGTTTTAGAGCTAAAATTAGCATGTTTAAAGTGATTTTCATGCTTCCAGGGGCCCTAAACACAACATTTGTGGAATGGTTAAAAGTGCATGAAAATAGCCAATTTACTCACTCTGACGTCTCAAAAAGTGTTTCTTCACCACGGGAAGTGAATTAAATACCATTTGGAGGCATTTAATGTTCAAGCAAAAATGGCTGATTTTTGATAAAAGAGATAACACCCCCCCATTACGTCATGCTTCAGAAAGGTGCAAAATGGTCCAGTTTCAAATATTTAATTTTTGAACGTCAGTTCACATTTGTGGGTGGATCATCAGTTTTAGAGCTAAAACTAGCATGTTTAAAGTGATTTTCATGCTTCCAGGGGCCCTAAACACAACATTTGTGGAATGGTTAAAAGTGCATGAAAATGGCCAATGTACTCACTCTGACGTCTCAAAAAGTCTTTCTTCACCCCGGGAAGTGAATTAAATGCCATTTGGAGGCATTTAATGTTCAAGCAAAAACAGCAGATTTTTGACAAAAGAGATAACACCCCCCCCATTACGTCATGCTTCAGAAAGGTGCAAAATGGTCCAGTTTCAAATATTTTATTTTTGAACATCAGTTCACATTTGTAGGTAGATCATCAGTTTTAGAGCTAAAATTAGCATGTTTAAAGTGATTTTCATGCTTCCAGGGGCCCTAAACACAACATCTGTGGAATGGTTAAAAGTGCATGAAAATGGCCAATTTACTCACTCTGACGTCTCAAAAAGTGTTTCTTCACCACGGGAAGTGAATTAAATGCCATTTGGAGGCATTTAATGTTCAAGCAAAAACGGCTGATTTGTGACAAAAGAGATAACACTCCCCCATTACGTCATGCTTCAGAAAGGTGAAAAATGGTCAGTTTTCAAATGTTTTATTTTTGCACGTCAGTTCACATTCGTAGGAAAATCATCAGTTTTAGAGCTAAAATGAGCATGTTTAAAGTGATTTTAAGGCTTCCAGGGGCCCGGGAAGTGAATTAAAAACCATTTGGAGGCATTTCATGTTCAAGCAAAACCAGCTGATTTTTGACAAAAGAGATAACACCCCCCCATTACGTCATGCTTCAGAAAGGTGAAAAATGGTCCGTTTTCAAATGTTTTATTTTTGAACGTCAGTTCACATTTGTAGATGGATCATCAGTTTCAGAGCTAAAATTAGCATGTTTAAAGTGATTTTCATGCTTCCAGGGGCCCTAAACACAACATTTGTGAAATGGTTAAAAGTGCATGAAAATGGCCAATTTACTCACTTTGAGGTTTCAAAAAGTGTTTCATCACACCGGGAAGTGAATTAAATACCATTTGGAGGCATTTAATGTTCAAGCAAAAACGGCTGATTTTTGATAAAAGAGATAACACGCCCCCATTACGTCATGCTTCAGAAAGGTGCAAAATGGTCCAGTTTCAAATATTTTATTTTTGAACATCATTTCACATTTGTAGGTGGATCACCAGTTTTAGAGCTAAAATTAGCATGTTTAAAGTGATTTTCATGCTTCCAGGGGCCCTAAACACAACATCTGTGGAATGGTTAAAAGTGCATGAAAATGGCCAATTTACTCACTCTGACGTCTCAAAAAGTGTTTCTTCACCACGGGAAGTGAATTAAATGCCATTTGGAGGCATTTAATGTTCAAGCAAAAACGGCTGATTTTTGACAAAAGAGATAACACTCCCCCATCACGTCATGCTTCAGAAAGGTGAAAAATGGTCCGTTTTCAAATGTTTTATTTTTGCACGTCATTTCACATTTGTAGGAAAATCATCAGTTTTAGAGCTAAAATTAGCATGTTTAAAGTGATTTTAAGGCTTCCAGGGGCCCGGGAAGTGAATTAAAAACCATTTGGAGGCATTTCATGTTCAAGCAAAAACAGCAGATTTTTGACAAAAGAGATAACACCCACCCTTTACGTCATGCTTCAGAAAGGTGCAAAATGGTCCGTTTTCAAATGTTTTATTTTTGAACGTCAGTTCACATTTGTAGGTGGATCATCAGTTTTAGAGCTAAAATTTGCATGTTTAAAGTGATTTTCATGCTTCCAGGGGCCCTAAACACAACATTTGTGGAATGGTTAAAAGTGCATGAAAATGGCCAATTTACTCACTCTGAGGTCTCAAAAAGTGTTTCTTCACCCCGGGAAGTGAATAAAATACAATTTGGAGGCATTTAATGTTCAAGCAAAAACGGCTGATTTTTGACAAAATCAATCAATCAATCAATCAATCAATCAATCATGGACATTTATATAGCGCACTACTTACCCGGAGGGTCTCAAGGCGCTTGGGGGGGGGGGGTGCTGCTACTGCTCCAACAGCCAGGTCTTGAGCTTCTTCCTGAAGGAAAGGTGGTGAAAGGTGGAAAAGAGATAACACCCCCATTACGTCATGCTTCAGAAAGGTGAAAAATGGCCGTTTTCAAATGTTTTATTTTTTAACGTCAGTTCACATTTGTAGGTAGATCCTCAGTTTTAGAGCAAAAATTAGCATGTTTAAAGTGATGTTCATGCTTTCAGGGGCCTGGGAAGTGAATTAAAAACCATTTGGAGGCATTTCATGTTCAAGCAAAACCAGCTGATTTTTGACAAAAGAGATAACACCCCCCACTACGTCATGCTTCAGAAAGGTGAAAAATGGTCCGTTTTCAAATGTTTTATTTTTGAACGTCAGTTCACATTTGTAGGTGGATCATCAGTTTTAGAGCTAAAATTAGCTTGTTTAAAGTGATTTTCATACTTCCAGGGGCCCTAAACACAACATTTGTGGAATGGTTAAAAGTGCATGAAAATGGCCAATTTACTCACTCTGAGGTCTCAAAAAGTGTTTCTTCACCCGGGAAGTGAATAAAATACCATTTGGAGGCATTTAGTGTTCAAGCAAAAACGGCTGATTTTTGACAAAAGAGACAACACCCCCATTACGTCATGCTTCAGAAAGGTGAAAAATGGCCGTTTTCAAATGTTTTATTTTTTAACGTCAGTTCACATTTGTAGGTAGATCATCAGTTTTAGAGCAAAAATTAGCATGTTTAAAGTGATTTTCATGCTTTCAGGGGCCCGGAAAGTGAATTAAAAATCATTTGGAGGCATTTAATGTTCAAGCAAAAACAGCTGATTTTTGTTAAAAGAGATAACACCCCCCCATTACGTCATGCTTCAGAAAGGTGAAAAATGGTCCGTTTTCAAATGTTTTATTTTTGAACGTCATTTCACATTTGTAGGTGGATTTTCAGTTTTAGAGCTAAAATTAGCATGTTTAAAGTGATTTTCATGCTTCCAGGGGCCCTAAACACAACATTTGTGGAATGGTTAAAAGTGCATGAAAATGGCCAATTTACTCACTATGAGGTCTAAAAAGTGTTTCTTCACCCCGGGAAGTGAATTAAATGCCATTTGGAGGCATTTAATGTTCAAGCAAAAACGGCTGATTTTTGACAAAAGAGATAACACCCCCCCATTACGTCTTGCTCCAGAAAGGTGAAAAATGGTCCATTTTTAAATGTTTTATTTTTGAATGTCAGTTCACATTTGTAGGTAGATCATCAGTTTTAGATCTAAAATTAGCATGTTTAAAGTGATTTTCATGCTTCCAGGGGCCCGTGAAGTGAATTAAAAACCATTTGGAGGCATTTAATGTTCAAGCAAAAACAGCAGATTTTTGACAAAAGAGATAACACCCCCCCATTACGTCGTGCTTCAGAAAGGTGCAAAATGGTCCAGTTTCAAATATTTTATTTTTGAACATCAGTTCACATTTGTAGGTGGATCATCAGTTTTAGAGCTAAAATTAGCATGTTTAAAGTGATTTTCATGCTTCCAGGGGCCCTAAACACAACATCTGTGGAATGGTTAAAAGTGCATGAAAATGGCCAATTTACTCACTCTGACGTCTCAAAAAGTGTTTCTTCACCACGGGAAGTGAATTAAATGCCATTTGGAGGCATTAATGTTCAAGCAAAAACGGCTGCTTTTCGACAAAAGAGATAACACTCCCCCATTACGTCATGCTTCAGAAAGGTGAAAAATGGTCCGTTTTCAAATGTTTTATTTTTGCACGTCAGTTCACATTTGTAGGAAAATCATCAGTTTTAGAGCTAAAATTAGCATGTTTAAAGTGATTTTAAGGCTTCCAGGGGCCCGGGAAGTGAATTAAAAACCATTTGGAGGCATTTTATGTTCAAGCAAAAACAGCAGATTTTTGACAAAAGAGATGACACCCCCCATTACGTCGTGCTTCAGAAAGGTGCAAAATGGTCCAGTTTCAAATATTTAATTTTTGAACGTCAGTTCACATTTGTGGGTGGATCATCAGTTTTAGAGCTAAAATTAGCATGTTTAAAGTGATTTTCATGCTTCCAGGGGCCCTAAACACAACATTTGTGGAATGGTTAAAAGTGCATGAAAATGGCCAATGTACTCACTCTGACGTCTCAGAAAGTCTTTCTTCACCCCGGGAAGTGAATTAAATGCCATTTGGAGGCATTTAATGTTCAAGCAAAAACTGCTGATTTTTGATAAAAGAGATACCACCCCCCCATTACGTCTTGCTTCAGAAAGGTGCAAAATGGTCCGTTTTCAAATGTATTATTTTTGAACGTCAGTTCATATTTGTAGGTGGATCATCAGTTTTAGAGCTAAAATTAGCATGTGTAAAGTGATTTTCATGCTTCCAGGGGCCCTAAACACAACATTTGTGGAATGGTTAAAAGTGCATGAAAATGGCCAATTTACTCACTCTGAGGTCTCAAAAAGTGTTTCTTCACCCCGGGAAGTGAATTAAATACCATTTGGAGGCATTTAATATTCAAGCAAAAACAGCAGATTTTTGACAAAAGAGATAACACCCCCCCATTACGTCATGCTTCAGAAAGGTGAAAAATGGTCCGCTTTCAAATGTTTTATTTTTGAACGTCAGTTCACATTTGTAGGTGGATCATCAGTTTTAGAGCTAAAATTAGCATGTTTAAAGTGATTTTCATGCTTCCAGGGGCCCTAAACACAACATTTGTGAAATGGTTAAAAGTGCATGAAAATGGCCAATTTACTCACTCTGAGGTCTCAAAAAGTGTTTCTTCACACCGGGAAGTGAATTAAATACCATTTGGAGGCATTTAATGTTCAAGCAAAAACGGCTGATTTTTGATAAAAGAGATAACATCCCCCCCCATTACGTCTTGCTTCAGAAAGGTGAAAAATGGTCCATTTTTAAATGTTTTATTTTTGAATGTCAGTTCACATTTGTAGGTAGATCATCAGTTTTAGAGCTAAAATTAGCATGTTTAAAGTGATTTTCATGCTTCCAGGGGCCCGTGAAGTGAATTAAAAACCATTTGGAGGCATTTAATGTTCAAGCAAAAACAGCAGATTTTTGACAAAAGAGATAACACCCCCCCATTACGTCATGCTTCAGAAAGGTGCAAAATGGTCCAGTTTCAAATATTTTATTTTTGAACGTCAGTTCACATTTGTAGGTGGATCATCAGTTTTAGAGCTAAAATTAGCTTGTTTAAAGTGATTTTCATGCTTCCAGGGGCCCTAAACACAACATTTGTGTAATCGTTAAAAGTGCATGAAAATGGCCAATTTACTCACTCTGAGGTCTCAAAAGGTGTTTCTTCACCCCGGGAAGTGAATTAAATACCATTTAGAGGCATTTAATGTTCAAGCACAAACGGATGATTTTTGACAAAAGAGATAACACCCCCCATTACGTCTTGCTTCAGAAAGGGGAAAAGTGGTCCATTTTGAAATGTTTTATTTTTGGACGTCAGTTCACATTTGTAGGTGGATCATCAGTTTTAGAGCTAAAATTAGCATGTTTAAAGTGATTTTCATGCTTCCAGGGGCCCTAAACACAACATTTGTGGAATGGTTAAAAGTGCATGAAAATAGCCAATTTACTCACTCTGACGTCTCAAAAAGTGTTTCTTCACCACGGGAAGTGAATTAAATGCCATTTGGAGGCATTTAATGTTCAAGCAAAAACGGCAGATTTTTGACAAAAAAGATAACACTCCCCCATTACGTCATGCTTCAGAAAGGTGAAAAATGGTCCGTTTTCAAATGTTTTATTTTTGCACGTCAGTTCACATTAGTAGGAAAATCATCAGTTTTAGAGCTAAAATGAGCATGTTTAAAGTGATTTTAAGGCTTCCAGAGGCCCGGGAAGTGAATTAAAAACCATTTGGAGGCATTTCATGTTCAAGCAAAACCAGCTGATTTTTGACAAAAGAGATAACACCCCCCATTACGTCATGCTTCAGAAAGGTGAAAAATGATCCGTTTTCAAATGTTTTATTTTTGAACGTCAGTTCACATTTGTAGGTGGATCATCAGTTTTAGAGCTAAAATTAGCATGTTTAAAGTGATTTTCATGCTTCCAGGGGCCCTAAACACAACATTTGTGGAATGGTTAAAAGTGCATGAAAATAGCCAATTTACTCACTCTGACGTCTCAAAAAGTGTTTCTTCACCACGGGAAGTGAATTAAATGCCATTTGGAGGCATTTAATGTTCAAGCAAAAACAGCAGATTTTTGACAAAAGAGATAACACCCCCCCATTACGTCATGCTTCAGAAAGGTGCAAAATGGTCCGTTTTCAAATGTTTTATTTTTGAACATCAGTTCACATTTGTAGGTGGATCATCAGTTTTAGAGCTAAAATTAGCATGTTTAAAGTGATTTTAAGGCTTCCAGGGGCCCGGGAAGTGAATTAAAAACCATTTGGAGGCATTTCATGTTCAAGCAAAAACAGCTGATTTTTGACAAAAGAGATAACACCCCCCCCCCATTACGTCATGCTTCAGAAAGGTGAAAAATGGTCTGTTTACAAATGTTTTATTTTTGAACGTCAGTTGACATTTGTAGGTGGATCATCAGTTTTAGAGCTAAAATTAGCATGTTTAAAGTGATTTTCATGCTTCCAGGGGCCCTAAACACAACATTTGTGGAATGGTTAAAAGTGCATGAAAATGGCCAATTTACTCACTCTGAGGTCTCAAAAAGTGTTTCTTCACCCCAGGAAGTGAATAAAATACCATTTGGAGGCATTTAATGTTCAAGCAAAAACGGCTGATTTTTGACAAAAGAGATAACACCCCCATTACGTCATGCTTCAGAAACGTGAAAAATGGCCGTTTTCAAATGTTTTATTTTTCAACGTCAGTTCACATTTGTAGGTGGATCATCAGTTTTCGAGCTAAAATTAGCATGTTTAAAGTGATTTTCATGCTTCCAGGGGCCCTAAACACAACATTTGTGAAATGGTTACAAGTGCATGAAAATGGCCAATTTACTCACTTTGAGGTTTCAAAAAGTGTTTCATCACACCGGGAAGTGAATTAAATACCATTTGGAGGCATTTAATGTTCAAGCAAAAACGGCTGATTTTTGATAAAAGAGATAACACCCCCCCATTACGTCATGCTTCAGAAAGGTGCAAAATGGTCCAGTTTCAAATATTTAATTTTTGAACGTCAGTTCACATTTGTGGGTGGATCATCAGTTTTAGAGCTAAAATTAGCATGTTTAAAGTGATTTTCATGCTTCCAGGGGCCCTAAACACAACATTTGTGGAATGGTTAAAAGTGCATGAAAATGGCCAATGTACTCACTCTGACGTCTCAGAAAGTCTTTCTTCACCCCGGGAAGTGAATTAAATGCCATTTGGAGGCATTTAATGTTCAAGCAAAAACTGCTGATTTTTGATAAAAGAGATACCACCCCCCCATTACGTCTTGCTTCAGAAAGGTGCATAATGGTCCGTTTTCAAATGTATTATTTTTGAACGTCAGTTCACATTTGTAGGTGGATCATCAGTTTTAGAGCTAAAATTAGCACGTGTAAAGTGATTTTCATGCTTCCAGGGGCCCTAAACACAACATTTGTGGAATGGTTAAAAGTGCATGAAAATGGCCAATTTACTCACTCTGAGGTCTCAAAAAGTGTTTCTTCACCCCGGGAAGTAAATTAAATACCATTTGGAGGCATTTAATATTCAAGCAAAAACAGCAGATTTTTGACAAAAGAGATAACACCCCCCCATTACGTCATGCTTCAGAAAGGTGAAAAATGGTCCGTTTTCAAATGTTTTATTTTTGAACTTCAGTTCACATTTGTAGGTAGATCATCAGTTTTAGATCTAAAATTAGCATGTTTAAAGTGATTTTCATGCTTCCAGGGGCCCGTGAAGTGAATTAAAAACCATTTGGAGGCATTTAATGTTCAAGTAAAAACAGCAGATTTTTGACAAAAGAGATAACACACCCCCATTACGTCATGCTTCAGAAAGGTGCAAAATGGTCCAGTTTCAAATATTTTATTTTTGAACACCAGTTCACATTTGTAGGTGGATCATCAGTTTTAGAGCTAAAATTAGCATGTTTAAAGTGATTTTCATGCTTCCAGGGGCCCTAAACACAACATCTGTGGAATGGTTAAAAGTGCATGAAAATGGCCAATTTACTCACTCTGACGTCTCAAAAAGTGTTTCTTCACCACGGGAAGTGAATTAAATGCCATTTGGAGGCATTTAATGTTCAAGCAAAAACGGCTGATTTTTGACAAAAGAGATAACACTCCCCCATTACGTCATGTTTCAGAAAGGTGAAAAATTGTCCGTTTTCAAATGTTTTATTTTTGCACGTCAGTTCACATTCGTAGGAAAATCATCAGTTTTAGAGCTAAAATCAGCATGTTTAAAGTGATTTTCATGCTTCCAGGGGCCCTAAACACAACATTTGTGGAATGGTTAAAAGTGCATGAAAATGGCCAATTTACTCACTCTGAGGTCTCAAAAAGTGTTTCTTCACCCCGGGAAGTGAATTAAATACCATTTGGAGGCATTTAATATTCAAGCAAAAACAGCAGATTTTTGACAAAAGAGATAACACCCCCCCCATTACGTCATGCTTCAGAAAGGTGCAAAATGGTCCGTTTTCAAATGTTTTATTTTTGAACGTCAGTTCACATTTGTAGGTGGGTCATCAGTTTTAGAGCTAAAATTAGCATGTTTAAAGTGATTTTCATGCTTCCAGGGGCCCTAAACACAACATTTGTGCAATGGTTAAAAGTGCATGAAAATGGCCAATTTACTCACTCTGAGGTCTCAAAAAGTGTTTCTTCACCCCGGGAAGTAAATTAAATAACATTTGGAGGCATTTAATGTTCAAGCAACGGCTGATTTTTGACAAAAGAGATAACACCCCCCCATTACGTCATGCTTCAGAAAGGTGAAAAATGGTCCGCTTTCAAATGTTTTATTTTTGAACGTCAGTTCACATTTGTAGGTAGATCATCAGTTTTAGAGCTAAAATTAGCATGTTTAAAGTGATTTTCATGCTTCCAGGGGCCCTAAACACAACATTTGTGAAATGGTTAACAGTGCATGAAAATGGCCAATTTACTCACTCTGAGGTCTCAAAAAGTGTTTCTTCACACCGGGAAGTGAATTAAATACCATTTGGAGGCATTTAATGTTCAAGCAAAAACGGCTGATTTTTGATAAAAGAGATAACATCCCCCCCCCCATTACGTCATGCTTCAGAAAGGTGCAAAATGGTCCGTTTTCAAATGTTTTATTTTTGAACGTCAGTTCACATTTGTAGGTGGATCATCAGTTTTAGAGCTAAAATTAGCATGTTTAAAGTGATTTTCATGCTTCCAGGGGCCCTAAACACAACAATTGTGGAATGGTTAAAAGTGCATGAAAATGGCTAATTTACTCACTCTGAGGTCTCAAAAAGTGTTTCTTCACCCCGGGAAGTGAATAAAATACCATTTGGAGGCATTTAATGTTCAAGCAAAAACGGCTGATTTTTGACAAAAGAGATAACACCCCCATTACGTCATGCTTCAGAAAGGTGAAAAATGGCCGTTTTCAAATGTTTTATTTTTTAACGTCAATTCACATTTGTAGGTAGATCATCAGTTTTAGAGCAAAAATTAGCATGTTTAAAGTGATTTTAATGCTTTCAGGGGCCCGGGAAGTGAATTAAAAACCATTTGGAGGCATTTCATGTTCAAGCAAAACCAGCTGATTTTTGACATAAGAGATAACACCCCCCCATTACGTCATGCTTCAGAAAGGTGAAAAATGATCCGTTTTCAAATGTTTTATTTTTGAACGTCAGTTCACATTTGTAGGTGGATCATCAGTTTTAGAGCTAAAATTAGCATGTTTAAAGTGATTTTCATGCTTCCAGGGGCCCTAAACACAACATTTGTGGAATGGTTAAAAGTGCATGAAAATAGCCAATTTACTCACTCTGACGTCTCAAAAAGTGTTTCTTCACCACGGGAAGTGAATTAAATACCATTTGGAGGCATTTAATGTTCAAGCAAAAATGGCTGATTTTTGATAAAAGAGATAACACCCCCCCATTACGTCATGCTTCAGAAAGGTGCAAAATGGTCCAGTTCCAAATATTTAATTTTTGAACGTCAGTTCACATTTGTGGGTGGATCATCAGTTTTAGAGCTAAAACTAGCATGTTTAAAGTGATTTTCATGCTTCCAGGGGCCCTAAACACAACATTTGTGGAATGGTTAAAAGTGCATGAAAATGGCCAATGTACTCACTCTGACGTCTCAAAAAGTCTTTCTTCACCCCGGGAAGTGAATTAAATGCCATTTGGAGGCATTTAATGTTCAAGCAAAAACTGCTGATTTTTGATAAAAGAGATAACACCCCCCCATTACGTCTTGCTTCAGAAAGTTGAAAAATGGTCCATTTTTAAATGTTTTATTTTTGAATGTCAGTTCACATTTGTAGGTACATCATCAGTTTTAGATCTAAAATTAGCATGTTTAAAGTGATTTTCATGCTTCCAGGGGCCCGTGAAGTGAATTAAAAACCATTTGGAGGCATTTAATGTTCAAGTAAAAACAGCAGATTTTTGACAAAAGAGATAACACCCCCCCATTACGTCATGCTTCAGAAAGGTGCAAAATGGTCCAGTTTCAAATATTTTATTTTTGAACATCAGTTCACATTTGTAGGTAGATCATCAGTTTTAGAGCTAAAATTAGCATGTTTAAAGTGATTTTCATGCTTCCAGGGGCCCTAAACACAACATCTGTGGAATGGTTAAAAGTGCATGAAAATGGCCAATTTACTCACTCTGACGTCTCAAAAAGTGTTTCTTCACCACGGGAAGTGAATTAAATGCCATTTGGAGGCATTTAATGTTCAAGCAAAAACGGCTGATTTTTGACAAAAGAGATAACACTCCCCCATTACGTCATGCTTCAGAAAGGTGAAAAATGGTCAGTTTTCAAATGTTTTATTTTTGCACGTCAGTTCACATTCGTAGGAAAATCATCAGTTTTAGAGCTAAAATGAGCATGTTTAAAGTGATTTTAAGGCTTCCAGGGGCCCGGGAAGTGAATTAAAAACCATTTGGAAGCATTTGATGTTCAAGTAAAAACAGCAGATTTTTGACAAAAGAGATAACACCCCCCCATTACGTCATGCTTCAGAAAGGTGCAAAATGGTCCAGTTTCAAATATTTTATTTTTGAACGTCAGTTCACATTTGTAGGTGGATCATCAGTTTTAGAGCTAAAATTAGCATGTTTAAAGTGATTTTCATGCTTCCAGGGGCCCTAAACACAACATTTGTGGAATGGTTAAAAGTGCATGAAAATAGCCAATTTACTCACTCTGACGTCTCAAAAAGTGTTTCTTCACCACGGGAAGTGAATTAAATGCCATTTGGAGGCATTTAATGTTCAAGCAAAAACGGCAGATTTTTGACAAAAGAGATAACACTCCCCCATTACGTCATGCTTCAGAAAGGTGAAAAATGGTCCGTTTTCAAATGTTTTATTTTTGCACGTCAGTTCACATTTGTAGGAAAATCATCAGTTTTAGAGCTAAAATTAGCATGTTTAAAGTGATTTTAAGGCTTCCAGGGGCCCGGGAAGTGAATTAAAAACCATTTGGAGGCATTTCATGTTCAAGCTAAACCAGCTGATTTTTGACAAAAGAGATAACACCCCCCATTACGTCATGCTTCAGAAAGGTGAAAAATGATCCGTTTTCAAATGTTTTATTTTTGAACGTCAGTTCACATTTGTAGGTGGATCATCAGTTTTAGAGCTAAAATTAGCATGTTTAAAGTGATTTTAATGCTTCCAGGGGCCCTAAACACAACATTTGTGAAATGGTTAACAGTGCATGAAAATGGCCAATTTACTCACTCTGAGGTCTCAAAAAGTGTTTCTTCACACCGGGAAGTGAATTAAATACCATTTGGAGGCATTTAATGTTCAAGCAAAAACCGCTGATTTTTGATAAAAGAGATAACATCCCCCCCCATTACGTCTTGCTTCAGAAAGGTGAAAAATGTTCCATTTTTAAATGTTTTATTTTTGAATGTCAGTTCACATTTGTAGGTAGATCATCAGTTTTAGAGCTAAAATTAGCATGTTTAAAGTGATTTTAATGCTTCCAGGGGCCCGTGAAGTGAATTAAAAACCATTTAGAGGCATTTAATGTTCAAGCAAAAACAGCAGATTTTTGACAAAAGAGATAACACCCCCCCATTACGTCATGCTTCAGAAAGGTGCAAAATGGTCCAGTTTCAAATATTTTATTTTTGAACGTCAGTTCACATTTGTAGGTGGATCATCAGTTTTAGAGCTAAAATTAGCATGTTTAAAGTGATTTTCATGCTTCCAGGGGCCCTAAACACAACATTTGTGGAATGGTTAAAAGTGCATGAAAATAGCCAATTTACTCACTCTGACGTCTCAAAAAGTGTTTCTTCACCACGGGAAGTGAATAAAATGCCATTTGGAGGCATTTAATGTTCAAGCAAAAACAGCAGATTTTTGACAAAAGAGATAACACCCCCCCATTACGTCATGCTTCAGAAAGGTGCAAAATGGTCCGTTTTCAAATGTTTTATTTTTGAACATCAGTTCACATTTGTAGGTGGAGCATCAGTTTTAGAGCTAAAATTAGCATGTTTAAAGTGATTTTCATGCTTCCAGGGGCCCTAAACACAACATTTGTGGAATGGTTAAAAGTGCATGAAAATGGCCAATTTACTCCCTCTGAGGTCTCAAAAGGTGTTTCTTCACCCCGGGAAGTGAATTAAATACCATTTGGAGGCATTTAATGTTCAAGCAAAAACAGCTGATTTTTGACAAAAGAGATAACACCCCCCCATTACGTCATGCTTCAGAAAGGTGAAAAATTGTCCGCTTTCAAATGTTTTATTTTTGAACGTCAATTCACATTTGTGGGTAGATCATCAGTTTTAGAGCTAAAATTAGCATATTTAAAGTGATTTTCATGCTTCCAGGGGCCCGTGAAGTGAATTAAAAACCATTTGGAGGCATTTAATGTTCAAGCAAAAACAGCAGATTTTTGACAAAAGAGATAACACCCCCCCATTACGTCATGCTTCAGAAAGGTGCAAAATGGTCCAGTTTCAAATATTTTATTTTTGAATGTCAGTTCACATTTGTAGGTGGATAATCAGTTTTAGAGCTAAAATTAGCATGTTTAAAGTGATTTTCGTGCTTCCAGGGGCCCTAAACACAACATTTGTGGAATGGTTAAAAGTGCATGAAAATGGCCAATTTACTCACTTTGACGTCTCAAAAAGTGTCTCTTCACCCCGGGAAGTGAATTAAATGCCATTTGGAGGCATTTAATGTTCAAGCAAAAACGGCTGATTTTTGACAAAAGAGATAACACTCCCCCATTACGTCATGCTTCAGAAAGGTGAAAAATGGTCCGTTTTCAAATGTTTTATTTTTGCACATCAGTTCACATTTGTAGGAAAATCATCAGTTTTAGAGCTAAAATTAGCATGTTTAAAGTGATTTTAAGGCTTCCAGGGGCCCGGGAAGTGAATTAAAAACCATTTGGAGGCATTTCATGTTCAAGCAAAAACAGCTGATTTTTGACAAAAGAGATAACACCCCCCCATTACGTCATGCTTCAGAAAGGTGAAAAATGGTCCGTTTTCAAATGGTTTATTTTTGAACATCAGTTCACATTTGTAGGTGGATCATCAGTTTTAGAGCTAAAATTAGCATGTTTAAAGTGATTTTCATGCTTCCAGGGGCCCTAAACACAACATTTGTGGAATGGTTAAAAGTGCATGAAAATGGCCAATTTACTCACTCTGACGTCTCAAAAAGTGTTTCTTCACCACGGGAAGTAAATTAAATACCATTTGGAGGCATTTAATGTTCAAGTAAAAATGGCTGATTTTTGACAAAAGAGATAACATCCCCCATTATGTCATGCTTCAGAAAGGTGAAAAATTGTCCGCTTTCAAATGTTTTATTTTTGAACGTCAGTTCACATTTGTAGGTAGATCATCAGTTTTAGAGCTAAAATTAGCATGTTTAAAGTGATTTTCATGCTTCCAGGGGCCCTAAACACAACATTTGTGGAATGGTTAAAAGTGCATGAAAATAGCCAATTTACTCACTCTGACGTCTCAAAAAGTGTTTCTTCACCACGGGAAGTGAATTAAATGCCATTTGGAGGCATTTAATGTTCAAGCAAAAACGGCAGATTTTTGACAAAAGAGATAACACTCCCCCATTACGTCATGCTTCAGAAAGGTGAAAAATGGTCCGTTTTCAAATGTTTTATTTTTGCACGTCAGTTCACATTTGTAGGAAAATCATCAGTTTTAGAGCTAAAATTAGCATGTTTAAAGTGATTTTAAGGCTTCCAGGGGCCCGGGAAGTGAATTAAAAACCATTTGGAGGCATTTCATGTTCAAGCTAAACCAGCTGATTTTTGACAAAAGAGATAACACCCCCCCATTACGTCATGCTTCAGAAAGGTGAAAAATGATCCGTTTTCAAATGTTTTATTTTTGAACGTCAGTTCACATTTGTAGGTGGATCATCAGTTTTAGAGCTAAAATTAGCATGTTTAAAGTGATTTTCATGCTTCCAGGGGCCCTAAACACAACATTTGTGGAATGGTTAAAAGTGCATGAAAATAGCCAATTTACTCACTCTGACGTCTCAAAAAGTGTTTCTTCACCACGGGAAGTGAATAAAATGCCATTTGGAGGCATTTAATGTTCAAGCAAAAACAGCAGATTTTTGACAAAAGAGATAACACCCCCCCATTACGTCATGCTTCAGAAAGGTGCAAAATGGTCCGTTTTCAAATGTTTTATTTTTGAACATCAGTTCACATTTGTAGGTGGAGCATCAGTTTTAGAGCTAAAATTAGCATGTTTAAAGTGATTTTCATGCTTCCAGGGGCCCTAAACACAACATTTGTGGAATGGTTAAAAGTGCATGAAAATGGCCAATTTACTCACTCTGAGGTCTCAAAAGGTGTTTCTTCACCCCGGGAAGTGAATTAAATACCATTTGGAGGCATTTAATGTTCAAGCAAAAACAGCTGATTTTTGACAAAAGAGATAACACCCCCCCATTACGTCATGCTTCAGAAAGGTGAAAAATTGTCCGCTTTCAAATGTTTTATTTTTGAACGTCAATTCACATTTGTGGGTAGATCATCAGTTTTAGAGCTAAAATTAGCATATTTAAAGTGATTTTCATGCTTCCAGGGGCCCGTGAAGTGAATTAAAAACCATTTGGAGGCATTTAATGTTCAAGCAAAAACAGCAGATTTTTGACAAAAGAGATAACACCCCCCCATTACGTCATGCTTCAGAAAGGTGCAAAATGGTCCAGTTTCAAATATTTTATTTTTGAATGTCAGTTCACATTTGTAGGTGGATAATCAGTTTTAGAGCTAAAATTAGCATGTTTAAAGTGATTTTCATGCTTCCAGGGGCCCTAAACACAACATTTGTGGAATGGTTAAAAGTGCATGAAAATGGCCAATTTACTCACTCTGACGTCTCAAAAAGTGTCTCTTCACCCCGGGAAGTGAATTAAATGCCATTTGGAGGCATTTAATGTTCAAGCAAAAACGGCTGATTTTTGACAAAAGAGATAACACTCCCCCATTACGTCATGCTTCAGAAAGGTGAAAAATGGTCCGTTTTCAAATGTTTTATTTTTGCACATCAGTTCAAATTTGTAGGAAAATCATCAGTTTTAGAGCTAAAATTAGCATGTTTAAAGTGATTTTAAGGCTTCCAGGGGCCCGGGAAGTGAATTAAAAACCATTTGGAGGCATTTCATGTTCAAGCAAAAACAGCTGATTTTTGACAAAAGAGATAACACCCCCCATTACGTCATGCTTCAGAAAGGTGAAAAATGGTCCGTTTTCAAATGGTTTATTTTTGAACGTCAGTTCACATTTGTAGGTGGATCATCAGTTTTAGAGCTAAAATTAGCATGTTTAAAGTGATTTTCATGCTTCCAGGGGCCCTAAACACAACATTTGTGGAATGGTTAAAAGTGCATGAAAATGGCCAATTTACTCACTCTGACGTCTCAAAAAGTGTTTCTTCACCACGGGAAGTAAATTAAATACCATTTGGAGGCATTTAATGTTCAAGTAAAAATGGCTGATTTTTGACAAAAGAGATAACATCCCCCATTATGTCATGCTTCAGAAAGGTGAAAAATTGTCCGCTTTCAAATGTTTTATTTTTGAACGTCAGTTCACATTTGTAGGTAGATCATCAGTTTTAGAGCTAAAATTAGCATGTTTAAAGTGATTTTCATGCTTCCAGGGGCCCTAAACACAACATTTGTGGAATGGTTAAAAGTGCATGAAAATGGCCAATTTACTCACTCTGAGGTCTAAAAAGTGTTTCTTCACCCCGGGAAGTGAATTAAATGCCATTTGGAGGCATTTAATGTTCAAGCAAAAACGGCTGATTTTTGACAAAAGAGATAACACTCCCCCATTACGTCATGCTTCAGAAAGGTGAAAAATGGTCCGTTTTCAAATGTTTTATTTTTGCACGTCAGTTCACATTTGTAGGAAAATCATCAGTTTTAGAGCTAAAATTAGCATGTTTAAAGTGATTTTAAGGCTTCCAGGGGCCCGGGAAGTGAATTAAAAACCATTTGGAGGCATTTCATGTTCAAGCAAAAACAGCAGATTTTTGACAAAAGAGATAACACCCCCCCATTACGTCATGCTTCAGAAAGGTGCATAATGGTCCGTTTTCAAATGTTTTATTTTTGAACGTCAGTTCACATTTGTAGGTGGATCATCAGTTTTAGAGCTAAAATTAGCATGTTTAAAGTGATTTTCATGCTTCCAGGGGCCCTAAACACAACATTTGTGGAATGGTTAAAAGTGCATGAAAATTGCCAATGTACTCACTCTGACGTCTCAGAAAGTCTTTCTTCACCCCGGGAAGTGAATTAAATGCCATTTGGAGGCATTTAATGTTCAAGCAAAAACTGCTGATTTTTGATAAAAGAGATACCACCCCCCCATTACGTCTTGCTTCAGAAAGGTGCAAAATGGTCCGTTTTCAAATGTATTATTTTTGAACGTCAGTTCACATTTGTAGGTGGATCATCAGTTTTAGAGCTAAAATTAGCACGTGTAAAGTGATTTTCATGCTTCCAGGGGCCCGTGAAGTAAATTAAAAACCATTTGGAGGCATTTAATGTTCAAGTAAAAACAGCAGATTTTTGACAAAAGAGATAACACCCCCCATTATGTCATGCTTCAGAAAGGTGCAAAATGGTCCAGTTTCAAATATTTTATTTTTGAACATCAGTTCACATTTGTAGGTGGATCATCAGTTTTAGAGCTAAAATTAGCATGTTTAAAGTGATTTTCATGCTTCCAGGGGCCCTAAACACAACATCTGTGGAATGGTTAAAAGTGCATGAAAATGGCCAATTTACTCACTCTGACGTCTCAAAAAGTGTTTCTTCACCACGGGAAGTGAATTAAATGCCATTTGGAGGCATTTAATGTTCAAGCAAAAACGGCAGATTTTTGACAAAAGAGATAACACTCCCCCATTACGTCATGCTTCAGAAAGGTGAAAAATTGTCCGTTTTCAAATGTTTTATTTTTGCACGTCAGTTCACATTCGTAGGAAAATCATCAGTTTTAGAGCTAAAATTAGCATGTTTAAAGTGATTTTCATGCTTCCAGGGGCCCTAAACACAACATTTGTGGAATGGTTAAAAGTGCATGAAAATGGCCAATTTACTCACTCTGAGGTCTCAAAAAGTGTTTCTTCACCCCGGGAAGTGAATTAAATACCATTTGGAGGCATTTAATATTCAAGCAAAAACAGCAGATTTTTGACAAAAGAGATAACACCCCCCCCATTATGTCATGCTTCAGAAAGGTGCAAAATGGTCAGTTTTCAAATGTTTTATTTTTGAACGTCAGTTCACATTTGTAGGTGGGTCATCAGTTTTAGAGCTAAAATTAGCATGTTTAAAGTGATTTTCATGCTTCCAGGGGCCCTAAACACAACATTTGTGCAATGGTTAAAAGTGCATGAAAATGGCCAATTTACTCACTCTGAGGTCTCAAAAAGTGTTTCTTCACCCCGGGAAGTGAATTAAATACCATTTGGAGGCATTTAATGTTCAAGCAACGGCTGATTTTTGACAAAAGAGATAACACCCCCCCATTACGTCATGCTTCAGAAAGGTGAAAAATGGTCCGCTTTCAAATGTTTTATTTTTGAACGTCAGTTCACATTTGTAGGTAGATCATCAGTTTTAGAGCTAAAATTAGCATGTTTAAAGTGATTTTCATGCTTCCAGGGGCCCTAAACACAACATTTGTGAAATGGTTAACAGTGCATGAAAATGGCCAATTTACTCACTCTGAGGTCTCAAAAAGTGTTTCTTCACACCGGGAAGTGAATTAAATACCATTTGGAGGCATTTAATGTTCAAGCAAAAACGGCTGATTTTTGATAAAAGAGATAACATCCCCCCCCCCATTACGTCATGCTTCAGAAAGGTGCAAAATGGTCCGTTTTCAAATGTTTTATTTTTGAACGTCAGTTCACATTTGTAGGTGGATCATCAGTTTTAGAGCTAAAATTAGCATGTTTAAAGTGATTTTCATGCTTCCAGGGGCCCTAAACACAACATTTGTGGAATGGTTAAAAGTGCATGAAAATGGCCAATTTACTCACTCTGAGGTCTCAAAAAGTGTTTCTTCACCCCGGGAAGTGAATAAAATATCATTTGGAGGCATTTAATGTTCAAGCAAAAACGGCTGATTTTTGACAAAAGAGATAACACCCCCATTACGTCATGCTTCAGAAAGGTGAAAAATGGCCGTTTTCAAATGTTTTATTTTTTAACGCCAATTCACATTTGTAGGTAGATCATCAGTTTTAGAGCAAAAATTAGCATGTTTAAAGTGATTTTAATGCTTTCAGGGGCCCGGGAAGTGAATTAAAAACCATTTGGAGGCATTTCATGTTCAAGCAAAACCAGCTGATTTTTGACATAAGAGATAACACCCCCCCATTACGTCATGCTTCAGAAAGGTGAAAAATGATCCGTTTTCAAATGTTTTATTTTTGAACGTCAGTTCACATTTGTAGGTGGATCATCAGTTTTAGAGCTAAAATTAGCATGTTTAAAGTGATTTTCATGCTTCCAGGGGCCCTAAACACAACATTTGTGGAATGGTTAAAAGTGCATGAAAATAGCCAATTTACTCACTCTGACGTCTCAAAAAGTGTTTCTTCACCACGGGAAGTGAATTAAATACCATTTGGAGGCATTTAATGTTCAAGCAAAAATGGCTGATTTTTGATAAAAGAGATAACACCCCCCCATTACGTCATGCTTCAGAAAGGTGCAAAATGGTCCAGTTTCAAATATTTAATTTTTGAACGTCAGTTCACATTTGTGGGTGGATCATCAGTTTTAGAGCTAAAACTAGCATGTTTAAAGTGATTTTCATGCTTCCAGGGGCCCTAAACACAACATTTGTGGAATGGTTAAAAGTGCATGAAAATGGCCAATGTACTCACTCTGACGTCTCAAAAAGTCTTTCTTCACCCCGGGAAGTGAATTAAATGCCATTTGGAGGCATTTAATGTTCAAGCAAAAACAGCAGATTTTTGACAAAAGAGATAACACCCCCCCCATTACGTCATGCTTCAGAAAGGTGCAAAATGGTCCAGTTTCAAATATTTTATTTTTGAACATCAGTTCACATTTGTAGGTAGATCATCAGTTTTAGAGCTAAAATTAGCATGTTTAAAGTGATTTTCATGCTTCCAGGGGCCCTAAACACAACATCTGTGGAATGGTTAAAAGTGCATGAAAATGGCCAATTTACTCACTCTGACGTCTCAAAAAGTGTTTCTTCACCACGGGAAGTGAATTAAATGCCATTTGGAGGCATTTAATGTTCAAGCAAAAACGGCTGATTTGTGACAAAAGAGATAACACTCCCCCATTACGTCATGCTTCAGAAAGGTGAAAAATGGTCAGTTTTCAAATGTTTTATTTTTGCACGTCAGTTCACATTCGTAGGAAAATCATCAGTTTTAGAGCTAAAATGAGCATGTTTAAAGTGATTTTAAGGCTTCCAGGGGCCCGGGAAGTGAATTAAAAACCATTTGGAGGCATTTCATGTTCAAGCAAAAACAGCTGATTTTTGACAAAAGAGATAACACCCCCCCATTACGTCATGCTTCAGAAAGGTGCAAAATGGTCCGTTTTCAAATGTTTTATTTTTGAACGTCAGTTCACATTTGTAGGTGGGTCATCAGTTTTAGAGCTAAAATTAGCATGTTTAAAGTGATTTTCATGCTTCCAGGGGCCCTAAACACAACATTTGTGCAATGGTTAAAAGTGCATGAAAATGGCCAATTTACTCACTCTGAGGTCTCAAAAAGTGTTTCTTCACCCCGGGAAGTGAATTAAATACCATTTGGAGGCATTTAATGTTCAATCAACAGCTGATTTTTGACAAAAGAGATAACACCCCCCATTACGTCATGCTTCAGAAAGGTGAAAAATGGTCCGCTTTCAAATGTTTTATTTTTGAACGTCAGTTCACATTTGTAGGTAGATCATCAGTTTTAGAGCTAAAATTAGCATGTTTAAAGTGATTTTCATGCTTCCAGGGGCCCTAAACACAACATTTGTGAAATGGTTAACAGTGCATGAAAATGGCCAATTTACTCACTCTGAGGTCTCAAAAAGTGTTTCTTCACACCGGGAAGTGAATTAAATACCATTTGGAGGCATTTAATGTTCAAGCAAAAACCGCTGATTTTTGATAAAAGAGATAACATCCCCCCCCATTACGTCTTGCTTCAGAAAGGTGAAAAATGGTCCATTTTTAAATGTTTTATTTTTGAATGTCAGTTCACATTTGTAGGTAGATCATCAGTTTTAGAGCTAAAATTAGCATGTTTAAAGTGATTTTCATGCTTCCAGGGGCCCGTGAAGTGAATTAAAAACCATTTAGAGGCATTTAATGTTCAAGCAAAAACAGCAGATTTTTGACAAAAGAGATAACACCCCCCCATTACGTCATGCTTCAGAAAGGTGAAAAATGGTCCGCTTTCAAATGTTTTATTTTTGAACGTCAGTTCACATTTGTAGGTAGATCATCAGTTTTAGAGCTAAAATTAGCATGTTTAAAGTGATTTTCATGCTTCCAGGGGCCCTAAACACAACATTTGTGAAATGGTTAACAGTGCATGAAAATGGCCAATTTACTCACTCTGAGGTCTCAAAAAGTGTTTCTTCACACCGGGAAGTGAATTAAATACCATTTGGAGGCATTTAATGTTCAAGCAAAAACCGCTGATTTTTGATAAAAGAGATAACATCCCCCCCCATTACGTCTTGCTTCAGAAAGGTGAAAAATGGTCCATTTTTAAATGTTTTATTTTTGAATGTCAGTTCACATTTGTAGGTAGATCATCAGTTTTAGAGCTAAAGTTAGCATGTTTAAAGTGATTTTGATGCTTCCAGGGGCCCGAGAAGTGAATTAAATACCATTTGGAGGCATTTAATGTTCAAGCAACGGCTGATTTTTGACAAAAGAGATAACACCCCCCCATTACGTCATGCTTCAGAAAGGTGAAAAATGGTCCGCTTTCAAATGTTTTATTTTTGAATGTCAGTTCACATTTGTAGGTAGATCATCAGTTTCTAGAGCTAAAATTAGCATGTTTAAAGTGATTTTCATGCTTCCAGGGGCCCTAAACACAACATTTGTGAAATGGTTAACAGTGCATGAAAATGGCCAATTTACTCACTCTGAGGTCTCAAAAAGTGTTTCTTCACACCGGGAAGTGAATTAAATACCATTTGGAGGCATTTAATGTTCAAGCAAAAACAGCTGATTTTTGACAAAAGAGATAACACCCCCCCATTACGTCATGCTTCAGAAAGGTGAAAAATTGTCCGCTTTCAAATGTTTTATTTTTGAACGTCAATTCACATTTGTGGGTAGATCATCAGTTTTAGAGCTAAAATTAGCATATTTAAAGTGATTTTCATGCTTCCAGGGGCCCGTGAAGTGAATTAAAAACCATTTGGAGGCATTTAATGTTCAAGCAAAAACAGCAGATTTTTGACAAAAGAGATAACACCCCCCCATTACGTCATGCTTCAGAAAGGTGCAAAATGGTCCAGTTTCAAATATTTTATTTTTGAATGTCAGTTCACATTTGTAGGTGGATAATCAGTTTTAGAGCTAAAATTAGCATGTTTAAAGTGATTTTCATGCTTCCAGGGGCCCTAAACACAACATTTGTGGAATGGTTAAAAGTGCATGAAAATGGCCAATTTACTCACTCTGACGTCTCAAAAAGTGTCTCTTCACACCGGGAAGTGAATTAAATGCCATTTGGAGGCATTTAATGTTCAAGCAAAAACGGCTGATTTTTGACAAAAGAGATAACACTCCCCCATTACGTCATGCTTCAGAAAGGTGAAAAATGGTCCGTTTTCAAATGTTTTATTTTTGCACATCAGTTCACATTTGTAGGAAAATCATCAGTTTTAGAGCTAAAATTAGCATGTTTAAAGTGATTTTAAGGCTTCCAGGGGCCCGGGAAGTGAATTAAAAACCATTTGGAGGCATTTCATGTTCAAGCAAAAACAGCTGATTTTTGACAAAAGAGATAACACCCCCCCCATTACGTCATGCTTCAGAAAGGTGAAAAATGGTCCGTTTTCAAATGGTTTATTTTTGAACGTCAGTTCACATTTGTAGGTGGATCATCAGTTTTAGAGCTAAAATTAGCATGTTTAAAGTGATTTTCATGCTTCCAGGGGCCCTAAACACAACATTTGTGAAATGGTTAACAGTGCATGAAAATGGCCAATTTACTCACTCTGAGGTCTCAAAAAGTGTTT
The DNA here is from genome assembly GCF_964261635.1 of Lissotriton helveticus. Lineage (NCBI taxonomy): Eukaryota > Metazoa > Chordata > Amphibia > Caudata > Salamandridae > Lissotriton > Lissotriton helveticus. Next base: position 1,272,221,189 of record NC_136061.1, read on the forward strand.
CTTCACACCGGGAAGTGAATTAAATACCATTTGGAGGCATTTAATGTTCAAGCAAAAACCGCTGATTTTTGATAAAAGAGATAACATCCCACCCCATTACGTCTTGCTTCAGAAAGGTGAAAAATGGTCCATTTTTAAATGTTTTATTTTTGAATGTCAGTTCACATTTGTAGGTAGATCATCAGTTTTAGAGCTAAAATTAGCATGTTTAAAGTGATTTTAATGCTTCCAGGGGCCCGTGAAGTGAATTAAAAACCATTTAGAGGCATTTAATGTTCAAGCAAAAACAGCAGATTTTTGACAAAAGAGATAACACCCCCCCATTACGTCATGCTTCAGAAAGGTGCAAAATGGTCCAGTTTCAAATATTTTATTTTTGAACGTCAGTTCACATTTGTAGGTGGATCATCAGTTTTAGAGCTAAAATTGGCATGTTTAAAGTGATTTTCATGCTTCCAGGGGCCCTAAACACAACATTTGTGGAATGGTTAAAAGTGCATGAAAATAGCCAATTTACTCACTCTGACGTCTCAAAAAGTGTTTCTTCACCACGGGAAGTGAATTAAATGCCATTTGGAGGCATTTAATGTTCAAGCAAAAACGGCAGATTTTTGACAAAAGAGATAACACTCCCCCATTACGTCATGCTTCAGAAAGGTGAAAAATGGTCCGTTTTCAAATGTTTTATTTTTGCACGTCAGTTCACATTTGTAGGAAAATCATCAGTTTTAGAGCTAAAATTAGCATGTTTAAAGTGATTTTAAGGCTTCCAGGGGCCCGGGAAGTGAATTAAAAACCATTTGGAGGCATTTCATGTTCAAGCTAAACCAGCTGATTTTTGACAAAAGAGATAACACCCCCCATTACGTCATGCTTCAGAAAGGTGAAAAATGATCCGTTTTCAAATGTTTTATTTTTGAACGTCAGTTCACATTTGTAGGTGGATCATCAGTTTTAGAGCTAAAATTAGCATGTTTAAAGTGATTTTAATGCTTCCAGGGGCCCTAAACACAACATTTGTGGAATGGTTAAAAGTGCATGAAAATAGCCAATTTACTCACTCTGACGTCTCAAAAAGTGTTTCTTCACCACGGGAAGTGAATAAAATGCCATTTGGAGGCATTTAATGTTCAAGCAAAAACAGCAGATTTTTGACAAAAGAGATAACATCCCCCCATTACGTCATGCTTCAGAAAGGTGCAAAATGGTCCGTTTTCAAATATTTTATTTTTTAACATCAGTTCACATTCGTAGGTGGAGCATCAGTTTTCGAGCTAAAATTAGCATGTTTAAAGTGATTTTCATGCTTCCAGGGGCCCTAAACACAACATTTGTGGAATGGTTAAAAGTGCATGAAAATGGCCAATTTACTCCCTCTGAGGTCTCAAAAGGTGTTTCTTCACCCCGGGAAGTGAATTAAATACCATTTGGAGGCATTTAATGTTCAAGCAAAAACAGCTGATTTTTGACAAAAGAGATAACACCCCCCCATTACGTCATGCTTCAGAAAGGTAAAAAATTGTCCGCTTTCAAATGTTTTATTTTTGAACGTCAATTCACATTTGTGGGTAGATCATCAGTTTTAGAGCTAAAATTAGCATATTTAAAGTGATTTTCATGCTTCCAGGGGCCCGTGAAGTGAATTAAAAACCATTTGGAGGCATTTAATGTTCAAGCAAAAACAGCAGATTTTTGACAAAAGAGATAACACCCCCCCATTACGTCATGCTTCAGAAAGGTGCAAAATGGTCCAGTTTCAAATATTTTATTTTTGAATGTCAGTTCACATTTGTAGGTGGATAATCAGTTTTAGAGCTAAAATTAGCATGTTTAAAGTGATTTTCATGCTTCCCGGGGCCCTAAACACAACATTTGTGGAATGGTTAAAAGTGCATGAAAATGGCCAATTTACTCACTTTGACGTCTCAAAAAGTGTCTCTTCACCCCGGGAAGTGAATTAAATGCCATTTGGAGGCATTTAATGTTCAAGCAAAAACGGCTGATTTTTGACAAAAGAGATAACACTCCCCCATTACGTCATGCTTCAGAAAGGTGAAAAATGGTCCGTTTTCAAATGTTTTATTTTTGCACATCAGTTCACATTTGTAGGAAAATCATCAGTTTTAGAGCTAAAATTACCATGTTTAAAGTGATTTTAAGGCTTCCAGGGGCCAGGGAAGTGAATTAAAAACCATTTGGAGGCATTTCATGTTCAAGCAAAAACAGCTGATTTTTGACAAAAGAGATAACACCCCCCCATTACGTCATGCTTCAGAAAGGTGAAAAATGGTCCGTTTTCAAATGGTTTATTTTTTAACATCAGTTCACATTTGTAGGTGGATCATCAGTTTTAGAGCTAAAATTAGCATGTTTAAAGTGATTTTCATGCTTCCAGGGGCCCTAAACACAACATTTGTGGAATGGTTAAAAGTGCATGAAAATGGCCAATTTACTCACTCTGACGTCTCAAAAAGTGTTTCTTCACCACGGGAAGTAAATTAAATACCATTTGGAGGCATTTAATGTTCAAGTAAAAATGGCTGATTTTTGACAAAAGAGATAACATCCCCCATTATGTCATGCTTCAGAAAGGTGAAAAATTGTCCGCTTTCAAATGTTTTATTTTTGAACGTCAGTTCACATTTGTAGGTAGATCATCAGTTTTAGAGCTAAAATTAGCATGTTTAAAGTGATTTTCATGCTTCCAGGGGCCCTAAACACAACATTTGTGGAATGGTTAAAAGTGCATGAAAATAGCCAATTTACTCACTCTGACGTCTCAAAAAGTGTTTCTTCACCACGGGAAGTGAATTAAATGCCATTTGGAGGCATTTAATGTTCAAGCAAAAACGGCAGATTTTTGACAAAAGAGATAACACTCCCCCATTACGTCATGCTTCAGAAAGGTGAAAAATGGTCCGTTTTCAAATGTTTTATTTTTGCACGTCAGTTCACATTTGTAGGAAAATCATCAGTTTTAGAGCTAAAATTAGCATGTTTAAAGTGATTTTAAGGCTTCCAGGGGCCCGGGAAGTGAATTAAAAACCATTTGGAGGCATTTCATGTTCAAGCAAAAACAGCTGATTTTTGACAAAAGAGATAACACCCCCCCATTACGTCATGCTTCAGAAAGGTGAAAAATGGTCCGTTTTCAAATGGTTTATTTTTGAACATCAGTTCACATTTGTAGGTGGATCATCAGTTTTAGAGCTAAAATTAGCATGTTTAAAGTGATTTTCATGCTTCCAGGGGCCCTAAACACAACATTTGTGGAATGGTTAAAAGTGCATGAAAATGGCCAATTTACTCACTCTGACGTCTCAAAAAGTGTTTCTTCACCACGGGAAGTAAATTAAATACCATTTGGAGGCATTTAATGTTCAAGTAAAAATGGCTGATTTTTGACAAAAGAGATAACATCCCCCATTATGTCATGCTTCAGAAAGGTGAAAAATTGTCCGCTTTCAAATGTTTTATTTTTGAACGTCAGTTCACATTTGTAGGTAGATCATCAGTTTTAGAGCTAAAATTAGCATGTTTAAAGTGATTTTCATGCTTCCAGGGGCCCTAAACACAACATTTGTGGAATGGTTAAAAGTGCATGAAAATAGCCAATTTACTCACTCTGACGTCTCAAAAAGTGTTTCTTCACCACGGGAAGTGAATTAAATGCCATTTGGAGGCATTTAATGTTCAAGCAAAAACGGCAGATTTTTGACAAAAGAGATAACACTCCCCCATTACGTCATGCTTCAGAAAGGTGAAAAATGGTCCGTTTTCAAATGTTTTATTTTTGCACGTCAGTTCACATTTGTAGGAAAATCATCAGTTTTAGAGCTAAAATTAGCATGTTTAAAGTGATTTTAAGGCTTCCAGGGGCCCGGGAAGTGAATTAAAAACCATTTGGAGGCATTTCATGTTCAAGCTAAACCAGCTGATTTTTGACAAAAGAGATAACACCCCCCCATTACGTCATGCTTCAGAAAGGTGAAAAATGATCCGTTTTCAAATGTTTTATTTTTGAACGTCAGTTCACATTTGTAGGTGGATCATCAGTTTTAGAGCTAAAATTAGCATGTTTAAAGTGATTTTCATGCTTCCAGGGGCCCTAAACACAACATTTGTGGAATGGTTAAAAGTGCATGAAAATAGCCAATTTACTCACTCTGACGTCTCAAAAAGTGTTTCTTCACCACGAGAAGTGAATAAAATGCCATTTGGAGGCATTTAATGTTCAAGCAAAAACAGCAGATTTTTGACAAAAGAGATAACACCCCCCCATTACGTCATGCTTCAGAAAGGTGCAAAATGGTCCGTTTTCAAATGTTTTATTTTTGAACATCAGTTCACATTTGTAGGTGTAGCATCAGTTTTAGAGCTAAAATTAGCATGTTTAAAGTGATTTTCATGCTTCCAGGGGCCCTAAACACAACATTTGTGGAATGGTTAAAAGTGCATGAAAATGGCCAATTTACTGACTCTGAGGTCTCAAAAGGTGTTTCTTCACCCCGGGAAGTGAATTAAATACCATTTGGAGGCATTTAATGTTCAAGCAAAAACAGCTGATTTTTGACAAAAGAGATAACACCCCCCCCATTACGTCATGCTTCAGAAAGGTGAAAAATTGTCCGCTTTCAAATGTTTTATTTTTGAACGTCAATTCACATTTGTGGGTAGATCATCAGTTTTAGAGCTAAAATTAGCATATTTAAAGTGATTTTCATGCTTCCAGGGGCCCGTGAAGTGAATTAAAAACCATTTGGAGGCATTTAATGTTCAAGCAAAAACAGCAGATTTTTGACAAAAGAGATAACACCCCCCCCCATTACGTCATGCTTCAGAAAGGTGCAAAATGGTCCAGTTTCAAATATTTTATTTTTGAATGTCAGTTCACATTTGTAGGTGGATAATCAGTTTTAGAGCTAAAATTAGCATGTTTAAAGTGATTTTCATGCTTCCAGGGGCCCTAAACACAACATTTGTGGAATGGTTAAAAGTGCATGAAAATGGCCAATTTACTCACTCTGACGTCTCAAAAAGTGTCTCTTCACCCCGGGAAGTGAATTAAATGCCATTTGGAGGCATTTAATGTTCAAGCAAAAACGGCTGATTTTTGACAAAAGAGATAACACTCCCCCATTACGTCATGCTTCAGAAAGGTGAAAAATGGTCCGTTTTCAAATGTTTTATTTTTGCACATCAGTTCAAATTTGTAGGAAAATCATCAGTTTTAGAGCTAAAATTAGCATGTTTAAAGTGATTTTAAGGCTTCCAGGGGCCCGGGAAGTGAATTAAAAACCATTTGGAGGCATTTCATGTTCAAGCAAAAACAGCTGATTTTTGACAAAAGAGATAACACCCCCCATTACGTCATGCTTCAGAAAGGTGAAAAATGGTCCGTTTTCAAATGGTTTATTTTTGAACGTCAGTTCACATTTGTAGGTGGATCATCAGTTTTAGAGCTAAAATTAGCATGTTTAAAGTGATTTTCATGCTTCCAGGGGCCCTAAACACAACATTTGTGGAATGGTTAAAAGTGCATGAAAATGGCCAATTTACTCACTCTGACGTCTCAAAAAGTGTTTCTTCACCACGGGAAGTAAATTAAATACCATTTGGAGGCATTTAATGTTCAAGTAAAAATGGCTGATTTTTGACAAAAGAGATAACATCCCCCATTATGTCATGCTTCAGAAAGGTGAAAAATTGTCCGCTTTCAAATGTTTTATTTTTGAACGTCAGTTCACATTTGTAGGTAGATCATCAGTTTTAGAGCTAAAATTAGCATGTTTAAAGTGATTTTCATGCTTCCAGGGGCCCTAAACACAACATTTGTGGAATGGTTAAAAGTGCATGAAAATGGCAAATTTACTCACTCTGAGGTCTAAAAAGTGTTTCTTCACCCCGGGAAGTGAATTAAATGCCATTTGGAGGCATTTAATGTTCAAGCAAAAACGGCTGATTTTTGACAAAAGAGATAACACTCCCCCATTACGTCATGCTTCAGAAAGGTGAAAAATGGTCCGTTTTCAAATGTTTTATTTTTGCACGTCAGTTCACATTTGTAGGAAAATCATCAGTTTTAGAGCTAAAATTAGCATGTTTAAAGTGATTTTAAGGCTTCCAGGGGCCCGGGAAGTGAATTAAAAACCATTTGGAGGCATTTCATGTTCAAGCAAAAACAGCAGATTTTTGACAAAAGAGATAACACCCCCCCATTACGTCATGCTTCAGAAAGGTGCATAATGGTCCGTTTTCAAATGTTTTATTTTTGAACGTCAGTTCACATTTGTAGGTGGATCATCAGTTTTAGAGCTAAAATTAGCATGTTTAAAGTGATTTTCATGCTTCCAGGGGCCCTAAACACAACATTTGTGGAATGGTTAAAAGTGCATGAAAATTGCCAATGTACTCACTCTGACGTCTCAGAAAGTCTTTCTTCACCCCGGGAAGTGAATTAAATGCCATTTGGAGGCATTTAATGTTCAAGCAAAAACTGCTGATTTTTGATAAAAGAGATACCACCCCCCCATTACGTCTTGCTTCAGAAAGGTGCAAAATGGTCCGTTTTCAAATGTATTATTTTTGAACGTCAGTTCACATTTGTAGGTGGATCATCAGTTTTAGAGCTAAAATTAGCACGTGTAAAGTGATTTTCATGCTTCCAGGGGCCCGTGAAGTGAATTAAAAACCATTTGGAGGCATTTAATGTTCAAGTAAAAACAGCAGATTTTTGACAAAAGAGATAACACCCCCCATTATGTCATGCTTCAGAAAGGTGCAAAATGGTCCAGTTTCAAATATTTTATTTTTGAACATCAGTTCACATTTGTAGGTGGATCATCAGTTTTAGAGCTAAAATTAGCATGTTTAAAGTGATTTTCATGCTTCCAGGGGCCCTAAACACAACATTTGTGGAATGGTTAAAAGTGCATGAAAATAGCCAATTTACTCACTCTGACGTCTCAAAAAGTGTTTCTTCACCACGGGAAGTGAATTAAATGCCATTTGGAGGCATTTAATGTTCAAGCAAAAACGGCAGATTTTTGACAAAAGAGATAACACTCCCCCATTACGTCATGCTTCAGAAAGGTGAAAAATGGTCCGTTTTCAAATGTTTTATTTTTGCACGTCAGTTCACATTTGTAGGAAAATCATCAGTTTTAGAGCTAAAATTAGCATGTTTAAAGTGATTTTAAGGCTTCCAGGGGCCCGGGAAGTGAATTAAAAACCATTTGGAGGCATTTCATGTTCAAGCTAAACCAGCTGATTTTTGACAAAAGAGATAACACCCCCCCATTACGTCATGCTTCAGAAAGGTGAAAAATGATCCGTTTTCAAATGTTTTATTTTTGAACGTCAGTTCACATTTGTAGGTGGATCATCAGTTTTAGAGCTAAAATTAGCATGTTTAAAGTGATTTTCATGCTTCCAGGGGCCCTAAACACAACATTTGTGGAATGGTTAAAAGTGCATGAAAATAGCCAATTTACTCACTCTGACGTCTCAAAAAGTGTTTCTTCACCACGAGAAGTGAATAAAATGCCATTTGGAGGCATTTAATGTTCAAGCAAAAACAGCAGATTTTTGACAAAAGAGATAACACCCCCCCATTACGTCATGCTTCAGAAAGGTGCAAAATGGTCCGTTTTCAAATGTTTTATTTTTGAACATCAGTTCACATTTGTAGGTGTAGCATCAGTTTTAGAGCTAAAATTAGCATGTTTAAAGTGATTTTCATGCTTCCAGGGGCCCTAAACACAACATTTGTGGAATGGTTAAAAGTGCATGAAAATGGCCAATTTACTGACTCTGAGGTCTCAAAAGGTGTTTCTTCACCCCGGGAAGTGAATTAAATACCATTTGGAGGCATTTAATGTTCAAGCAAAAACAGCTGATTTTTGACAAAAGAGATAACACCCCCCCCATTACGTCATGCTTCAGAAAGGTGAAAAATTGTCCGCTTTCAAATGTTTTATTTTTGAACGTCAATTCACATTTGTGGGTAGATCATCAGTTTTAGAGCTAAAATTAGCATATTTAAAGTGATTTTCATGCTTCCAGGGGCCCGTGAAGTGAATTAAAAACCATTTGGAGGCATTTAATGTTCAAGCAAAAACAGCAGATTTTTGACAAAAGAGATAACACCCCCCCCCATTACGTCATGCTTCAGAAAGGTGCAAAATGGTCCAGTTTCAAATATTTTATTTTTGAATGTCAGTTCACATTTGTAGGTGGATAATCAGTTTTAGAGCTAAAATTAGCATGTTTAAAGTGATTTTCATGCTTCCAGGGGCCCTAAACACAACATTTGTGGAATGGTTAAAAGTGCATGAAAATGGCCAATTTACTCACTCTGACGTCTCAAAAAGTGTCTCTTCACCCCGGGAAGTGAATTAAATGCCATTTGGAGGCATTTAATGTTCAAGCAAAAACGGCTGATTTTTGACAAAAGAGATAACACTCCCCCATTACGTCATGCTTCAGAAAGGTGAAAAATGGTCCGTTTTCAAATGTTTTATTTTTGCACATCAGTTCAAATTTGTAGGAAAATCATCAGTTTTAGAGCTAAAATTAGCATGTTTAAAGTGATTTTAAGGCTTCCAGGGGCCCGGGAAGTGAATTAAAAACCATTTGGAGGCATTTCATGTTCAAGCAAAAACAGCTGATTTTTGACAAAAGAGATAACACCCCCCATTACGTCATGCTTCAGAAAGGTGAAAAATGGTCCGTTTTCAAATGGTTTATTTTTGAACGTCAGTTCACATTTGTAGGTGGATCATCAGTTTTAGAGCTAAAATTAGCATGTTTAAAGTGATTTTCATGCTTCCAGGGGCCCTAAACACAACATTTGTGGAATGGTTAAAAGTGCATGAAAATGGCCAATTTACTCACTCTGACGTCTCAAAAAGTGTTTCTTCACCACGGGAAGTAAATTAAATACCATTTGGAGGCATTTAATGTTCAAGTAAAAATGGCTGATTTTTGACAAAAGAGATAACATCCCCCATTATGTCATGCTTCAGAAAGGTGAAAAATTGTCCGCTTTCAAATGTTTTATTTTTGAACGTCAGTTCACATTTGTAGGTAGATCATCAGTTTTAGAGCTAAAATTAGCATGTTTAAAGTGATTTTCATGCTTCCAGGGGCCCTAAACACAACATTTGTGGAATGGTTAAAAGTGCATGAAAATGGCAAATTTACTCACTCTGAGGTCTAAAAAGTGTTTCTTCACCCCGGGAAGTGAATTAAATGCCATTTGGAGGCATTTAATGTTCAAGCAAAAACGGCTGATTTTTGACAAAAGAGATAACACTCCCCCATTACGTCATGCTTCAGAAAGGTGAAAAATGGTCCGTTTTCAAATGTTTTATTTTTGCACGTCAGTTCACATTTGTAGGAAAATCATCAGTTTTAGAGCTAAAATTAGCATGTTTAAAGTGATTTTAAGGCTTCCAGGGGCCCGGGAAGTGAATTAAAAACCATTTGGAGGCATTTCATGTTCAAGCAAAAACAGCAGATTTTTGACAAAAGAGATAACACCCCCCCATTACGTCATGCTTCAGAAAGGTGCATAATGGTCCGTTTTCAAATGTTTTATTTTTGAACGTCAGTTCACATTTGTAGGTGGATCATCAGTTTTAGAGCTAAAATTAGCATGTTTAAAGTGATTTTCATGCTTCCAGGGGCCCTAAACACAACATTTGTGGAATGGTTAAAAGTGCATGAAAATTGCCAATGTACTCACTCTGACGTCTCAGAAAGTCTTTCTTCACCCCGGGAAGTGAATTAAATGCCATTTGGAGGCATTTAATGTTCAAGCAAAAACTGCTGATTTTTGATAAAAGAGATACCACCCCCCCATTACGTCTTGCTTCAGAAAGGTGCAAAATGGTCCGTTTTCAAATGTATTATTTTTGAACGTCAGTTCACATTTGTAGGTGGATCATCAGTTTTAGAGCTAAAATTAGCACGTGTAAAGTGATTTTCATGCTTCCAGGGGCCCGTGAAGTGAATTAAAAACCATTTGGAGGCATTTAATGTTCAAGTAAAAACAGCAGATTTTTGACAAAAGAGATAACACCCCCCATTATGTCATGCTTCAGAAAGGTGCAAAATGGTCCAGTTTCAAATATTTTATTTTTGAACATCAGTTCACATTTGTAGGTGGATCATCAGTTTTAGAGCTAAAATTAGCATGTTTAAAGTGATTTTCATGCTTCCAGGGGCCCTAAACACAACATCTGTGGAATGGTTAAAAGTGCATGAAAATGGCCAATTTACTCACTCTGACGTCTCAAAAAGTGTTTCTTCACCACGGGAAGTGAATTAAATGCCATTTGGAGGCATTTAATGTTCAAGCAAAAACGGCAGATTTTTGACAAAAGAGATAACACTCCCCCATTACGTCATGCTTCAGAAAGGTGAAAAATTGTCCGTTTTCAAATGTTTTATTTTTGCACGTCAGTTCACATTCGTAGGAAAATCATCAGTTTTAGAGCTAAAATTAGCATGTTTAAAGTGATTTTCATGCTTCCAGGGGCCCTAAACACAACATTTGTGGAATGGTTAAAAGTGCATGAAAATGGCCAATTTACTCACTCTGAGGTCTCAAAAAGTGTTTCTTCACCCCGGGAAGTGAATTAAATACCATTTGGAGGCATTTAATATTCAAGCAAAAACAGCAGATTTTTGACAAAAGAGATAACACCCCCCCCCCATTATGTCATGCTTCAGAAAGGTGCAAAATGGTCAGTTTTCAAATGTTTTATTTTTGAACGTCAGTTCACATTTGTAGGTGGGTCATCAGTTTTAGAGCTAAAATTAGCATGTTTAAAGTGATTTTCATGCTTCCAGGGGCCCTAAACACAACATTTGTGCAATGGTTAAAAGTGCATGAAAATGGCCAATTTACTCACTCTGAGGTCTCAAAAAGTGTTTCTTCACCCCGGGAAGTGAATTAAATACCATTTGGAGGCATTTAATGTTCAAGCAACGGCTGATTTTTGACAAAAGAGATAACACCCCCCCATTACGTCATGCTTCAGAAAGGTGAAAAATGGTCCGCTTTCAAATGTTTTATTTTTGAACGTCAGTTCACATTTGTAGGTAGATCATCAGTTTTAGAGCTAAAATTAGCATGTTTAAAGTGATTTTCATGCTTCCAGGGGCCCTAAACACAACATTTGTGAAATGGTTAACAGTGCATGAAAATGGCCAATTTACTCACTCTGAGGTCTCAAAAAGTGTTTCTTCACACCGGGAAGTGAATTAAATACCATTTGGAGGCATTTAATGTTCAAGCAAAAACGGCTGATTTTTGATAAAAGAGATAACATCCCCCCCCCATTACGTCATGCTTCAGAAAGGTGCAAAATGGTCCGTTTTCAAATGTTTTATTTTTGAACGTCAGTTCACATTTGTAGGTGGATCATCAGTTTTAGAGCTAAAATTAGCATGTTTAAAGTGATTTTCATGCTTCCAGGGGCCCTAAACACAACATTTGTGGAATGGTTAAAAGTGCATGAAAATGGCCAATTTACTCACTCTGAGGTCTCAAAAAGTGTTTCTTCACCCCGGGAAGTGAATAAAATATCATTTGGAGGCATTTAATGTTCAAGCAAAAACGGCTGATTTTTGACAAAAGAGATAACACCCCCATTACGTCATGCTTCAGAAAGGTGAAAAATGGCCGTTTTCAAATGTTTTATTTTTTAACGCCAATTCACATTTGTAGGTAGATCATCAGTTTTAGAGCAAAAATTAGCATGTTTAAAGTGATTTTAATGCTTTCAGGGGCCCGGGAAGTGAATTAAAAACCATTTGGAGGCATTTCATGTTCAAGCAAAACCAGCTGATTTTTGACATAAGAGATAACACCCCCCCATTACGTCATGCTTCAGAAAGGTGAAAAATGATCCGTTTTCAAATGTTTTATTTTTGAACGTCAGTTCACATTTGTAGGTGGATCATCAGTTTTAGAGCTAAAATTAGCATGTTTAAAGTGATTTTCATGCTTCCAGGGGCCCTAAACACAACATTTGTGGAATGGTTAAAAGTGCATGAAAATAGCCAATTTACTCACTCTGACGTCTCAAAAAGTGTTTCTTCACCACGGGAAGTGAATTAAATACCATTTGGAGGCATTTAATGTTCAAGCAAAAATGGCTGATTTTTGATAAAAGAGATAACACCCCCCCATTACGTCATGCTTCAGAAAGGTGCAAAATGGTCCAGTTTCAAATATTTAATTTTTGAACGTCAGTTCACATTTGTGGGTGGATCATCAGTTTTAGAGCTAAAACTAGCATGTTTAAAGTGATTTTCATGCTTCCAGGGGCCCTAAACACAACATTTGTGGAATGGTTAAAAGTGCATGAAAATGGCCAATGTACTCACTCTGACGTCTCAAAAAGTCTTTCTTCACCCCGGGAAGTGAATTAAATGCCATTTGGAGGCATTTAATGTTCAAGCAAAAACAGCAGATTTTTGACAAAAGAGATAACACCCCCCCCATTACGTCATGCTTCAGAAAGGTGCAAAATGGTCCAGTTTCAAATATTTTATTTTTGAACATCAGTTCACATTTGTAGGTAGATCATCAGTTTTAGAGCTAAAATTAGCATGTTTAAAGTGATTTTCATGCTTCCAGGGGCCCTAAACACAACATCTGTGGAATGGTTAAAAGTGCATGAAAATGGCCAATTTACTCACTCTGACGTCTCAAAAAGTGTTTCTTCACCACGGGAAGTGAATTAAATGCCATTTGGAGGCATTTAATGTTCAAGCAAAAACGGCTGATTTGTGACAAAAGAGATAACACTCCCCCATTACGTCATGCTTCAGAAAGGTGAAAAATGGTCAGTTTTCAAATGTTTTATTTTTGCACGTCAGTTCACATTCGTAGGAAAATCATCAGTTTTAGAGCTAAAATGAGCATGTTTAAAGTGATTTTAAGGCTTCCAGGGGCCCGGGAAGTGAATTAAAAACCATTTGGAGGCATTTCATGTTCAAGCAAAAACAGCTGATTTTTGACAAAAGAGATAACACCCCCCCATTACGTCATGCTTCAGAAAGGTGCAAAATGGTCCGTTTTCAAATGTTTTATTTTTGAACGTCAGTTCACATTTGTAGGTGGGTCATCAGTTTTAGAGCTAAAATTAGCATGTTTAAAGTGATTTTCATGCTTCCAGGGGCCCTAAACACAACATTTGTGCAATGGTTAAAAGTGCATGAAAATGGTCAATTTACTCACTCTGAGGTCTCAAAAAGTGTTTCTTCACCCCGGGAAGTGAATTAAATACCATTTGGAGGCATTTAATGTTCAATCAACAGCTGATTTTTGACAAAAGAGATAACACCCCCCATTACGTCATGCTTCAGAAAGGTGAAAAATGGTCCGCTTTCAAATGTTTTATTTTTGAACGTCAGTTCACATTTGTAGGTAGATCATCAGTTTTAGAGCTAAAATTAGCATGTTTAAAGTGATTTTCATGCTTCCAGGGGCCCTAAACACAACATTTGTGAAATGGTTAACAGTGCATGAAAATGGCCAATTTACTCACTCTGAGGTCTCAAAAAGTGTTTCTTCACACCGGGAAGTGAATTAAATACCATTTGGAGGCATTTAATGTTCAAGCAAAAACCGCTGATTTTTGATAAAAGAGATAACATCCCCCCCATTACGTCTTGCTTCAGAAAGGTGAAAAATGGTCCATTTTTAAATGTTTTATTTTTGAATGTCAGTTCACATTTGTAGGTAGATCATCAGTTTTAGAGCTAAAGTTAGCATGTTTAAAGTGATTTTCATGCTTCCAGGGACCCGAGAAGTGAATTAAATACCATTTGGAGGCATTTAATGTTCAAGCAACGGCTGATTTTTGACAAAAGAGATAACACCCCCCCATTACGTCATGCTTCAGAAAGGTGCAAAATGGTCCGTTTTCAAATGTTTTATTTTTGAACGTCAGTTCACATTTGTAGGTGGGTCATCAGTTTTAGAGCTAAAATTAGCATGTTTAAAGTGATTTTCATGCTTCCAGGGGCCCTAAACACAACATTTGTGCAATGGTTAAAAGTGCATGAAAATGGCCAATTTACTCACTCTGAGGTCTCAAAAAGTGTTTCTTCACCCCGGGAAGTGAATTAAATACCATTTGGAGGCATTTAATGTTCAATCAACAGCTGATTTTTGACAAAAGAGATAACACCCCCCATTACGTCATGCTTCAGAAAGGTGAAAAATGGTCCGCTTTCAAATGTTTTATTTTTGAACGTCAGTTCACATTTGTAGGTAGATCATCAGTTTTAGAGCTAAAATTAGCATGTTTAAAGTGATTTTCATGCTTCCAGGGGCCCTAAACACAACATTTGTGAAATGGTTAACAGTGCATGAAAATGGCCAATTTACTCACTCTGAGGTCTCAAAAAGTGTTTCTTCACACCGGGAAGTGAATTAAATACCATTTGGAGGCATTTAATGTTCAAGCAAAAACCGCTGATTTTTGATAAAAGAGATAACATCCCCCCCATTACGTCTTGCTTCAGAAAGGTGAAAAATGGTCCATTTTTAAATGTTTTATTTTTGAATGTCAGTTCACATTTGTAGGTAGATCATCAGTTTTAGAGCTAAAGTTAGCATGTTTAAAGTGATTTTCATGCTTCCAGGGGCCCGAGAAGTGAATTAAATACCATTTGGAGGCATTTAATGTTCAAGCAACGGCTGATTTTTGACAAAAGAGATAACACCCCCCCATTACGTCATGCTTCAGAAAGGTGAAAAATGGTCCGCTTTCAAATGTTTTATTTTTGAATGTCAGTTCACATTTGTAGGTAGATCATCAGTTTCTAGAGCTAAAATTAGCATGTTTAAAGTGATTTTCATGCTTCCAGGGGCCCTAAACACAACATTTGTGAAATGGTTAACAGTGCATGAAAATGGCCAATTTACTCACTCTGAGGTCTCAAAAAGTGTTTCTTCACACCGGGAAGTGAATTAAATACCATTTGGAGGCATTTAATGTTCAAGCAAAAACCGCTGATTTTTGATAAAAGAGATAACATCCCCCCCCATTACGTCTTGCTTCAGAAAGGTGAAAAATGGTCCGTTTTCAAATGTTTTATTTTTGAACATCAGTTCACATTTGTAGGTGGAGCATCAGTTTTAGAGCTAAAATTAGCATGTTTAAAGTGATTTTCATGCTTCCAGGGGCCCTAAACACAACATTTGTGGAATGGTTAAAAGTGCATGAAAATGGCCAATTTACTCACTCTGAGGTCTCAAAAGGTGTTTCTTCACCCCGGGAAGTGAATTAAATACCATTTGGAGGCATTTAATGTTCAAGCAAAAACAGCTGATTTTTGACAAAAGAGATAACACCCCCCCATTACGTCATGCTTCAGAAAGGTGAAAAATTGTCCGCTTTCAAATGTTTTATTTTTGAACGTCAATTCACATTTGTGGGTAGATCATCAGTTTTAGAGCTAAAATTAGCATATTTAAAGTGATTTTCATGCTTCCAGGGGCCCGTGAAGTGAATTAAAAACCATTTGGAGGCATTTAATGTTCAAGCAAAAACAGCAGATTTTTGACAAAAGAGATAACACCCACCCATTACGTCATGCTTCAGAAAGGTGCAAAATGGTCCAGTTTCAAATATTTTATTTTTGAATGTCAGTTCACATTTGTAGGTGGATAATCAGTTTTAGAGCTAAAATTAGCATGTTTAAAGTGATTTTCATGCTTCCAGGGGCCCTAAACACAACATTTGTGGAATGGTTAAAAGTGCATGAAAATGGCCAATTTACTCACTCTGACGTCTCAAAAAGTGTCTCTTCACCCCGGGAAGTGAATTAAATGCCATTTGGAGGCATTTAATGTTCAAGCAAAAACGGCTGATTTTTGACAAAAGAGATAACACTCCCCCATTACGTCATGCTTCAGAAAGGTGAAAAATGGTCCGTTTTCAAATGTTTTATTTTTGCACATCAGTTCACATTTGTAGGAAAATCATCAGTTTTAGAGCTAAAATTAGCATGTTTAAAGTGATTTTAAGGCTTCCAGGGGCCCGGGAAGTGAATTAAAAACCATTTGGAGGCATTTCATGTTCAAGCAAAAACAGCTGATTTTTGACAAAAGAGATAACACCCCCCCATTACGTCATGCTTCAGAAAGGTGAAAAATGGTCCGTTTTCAAATGGTTTATTTTTGAACGTCAGTTCACATTTGTAGGTAGATCATCAGTTTTAGAGCTAAAATTAGCATGTTTAAAGTGATTTTCATGCTTCCAGGGGCCCTAAACACAACATTTGTGGAATGGTTAAAAGTGCATGAAAATGGCCAATTTACTCACTCTGAGGTCTAAAAAGTGTTTCTTCACCCCGGGAAGTGAATTAAATGCCATTTGGAGGCATTTAATGTTCAAGCAAAAACGGCTGATTTTTGACAAAAGAGATAACACTCCCCCATTACGTCATGCTTCAGAAAGGTGAAAAATGGTCCGTTTTCAAATGTTTTATTTTTGCACCTCAGTTCACATTTGTAGGAAAATCATCAGTTTTAGAGCTAAAATTAGCATGTTTAAAGTGATTTTAAGGCTTCCAGGGGCCCGGGAAGTGAATTAAAAACCATTTGGAGGCATTTCATGTTCAAGCAAAAACAGCAGATTTTTGACAAAAGAGATAACACCCCCCCATTACGTCATGCTTCAGAAAGGTGCATAATGGTCCGTTTTCAAATGTTTTATTTTTGAACGTCAGTTCACATTTGTAGGTGGATCATCAGTTTTAGAGCTAAAATTAGCATGTTTAAAGTGATTTTCATGCTTCCAGGGGCCCTAAACACAACATTTGTGGAATGGTTAAAAGTGCATGAAAATGGCCAATTTACTCACTCTGAGGTCTCAAAAAGTGTTTCTTCACCCCGGGAAGTGAATAAAATACCATTTGGAGGCATTTAATGTTCAAGCAAAAACGGCTGATTTTTGACAAAAGAGATAACACCCCCATTACGTCATGCTTCAGAAAGGTGAAAAATGGCCGTTTTCAAATGTTTTATTTTTTAACGTCAGTTCACATTTGTAGGTAGATCATCAGTTTTAGAGCAAAAATTAGCATGTTTAAAGTGATTTTCATGCTTTCAGGGGCCCGGGAAGTGAATTAAAAACCATTTGGAGGCATTTCATGTTCAAGCAAAACCAGCTGATTTTTGACAAAAGAGATAACACCCCCCCCATTACGTCATGCTTCAGAAAGGTGAAAAATGGTCCGTTTTCAAATGTTTTATTTTTGAACGTCAGTTCACATTTGTAGGTGGATCATCAGTTTTAGAGCTAAAATTAGCTTGTTTAAAGTGATTTTCATGCTTCCAGGGGCCCTAAACACAACATTTGTGGAATGGTTAAAAGTGCATGAAAATGGCCAATTTACTCACTCTGAGGTCTCAAAAAGTGTTTCTTCACCCCGGGAAGTGAATAAAATACCATTTGGAGGCATTTAGTGTTCAAGCAAAAACGGCTGATTTTTTACAAAAGAGATAACACCCCCATTACGTCATGCTTCAGAAAGGTGAAAAATGGCCGTTTTCAAATGTTTTATTTTTTAACGTCAGTTCACATTTGTAGGTAGATCATCAGTTTTAGAGCAAAAATTAGCATGTTTAAAGTGATTTTCATCCTTTCAGGGGCCCGGAAAGTGAATTAAAAATCATTTGGAGGCATTTAATGTTCAAGCAAAAACAGCTGATTTTTGTTAAAGGAGATAACACCCCCCATTACGTCATGCTTCAGAAAGGTGAAAAATGGTCCGTTTTCAAATGTTTTATTTTTGAACGTCATTTCACATTTGTAGGTGGATTTTCAGTTTTAGAGCTAAAATTAGCATGTTTAAAGTGATTTTCATGCTTCCAGGGGCCCTAAACACAACATTTGTGGAATGGTTAAAAGTGCATGAAAATGGCCAATTTACTCACTATGAGGTCTAAAAAGTGTTTCTTCACCCCGGGAAGTGAATTAAATGCCATTTGGAGGCATTTAATGTTCAAGCAAAAACGGCTGATTTTTGACAAAAGAGATAACACCCCCCCATTACGTCTTGCTTCAGAAAGGTAAAAATTGGTCCATTTTTAAATGTTTTATTTTTGAATGTCAGTTCACATTTGTAGGTAGATCATCAGTTTTAGATCTAAAATTAGCATGTTTAAAGTGATTTTCATGCTTCCAGGGGCCCGTGAAGTGAATTAAAAACCATTTGGAGGCATTTAATGTTCAAGCAAAAACAGCAGATTTTTGACAAAAGAGATAACACCCCCCCATTACGTCATGCTTCAGAAAGGTGCAAAATGGTCCAGTTTCAAATATTTTATTTTTGAACATCAGTTCACATTTGTAGGTGGATCATCAGTTTTAGAGCTAAAATTAGCATGTTTAAAGTGATTTTCATGCTTCCAGGGGCCCTAAACACAACATCTGTGGAATGGTTAAAAGTGCATGAAAATGGCCAATTTACTCACTCTGACGTCTCAAAAAGTGTTTCTTCACCACGGGAAGTGAATTAAATGCCATTTGGAGGCATTAATGTTCAAGCAAAAACGGCTGATTTTTGACAAAAGAGATAACACTCCCCCATTACGTCATGCTTCAGAAAGGTGAAAAATGGTCCGTTTTCAAATGTTTTATTTTTGCACGTCAGTTCACATTTGTAGGAAAATCATCAGTTTTAGAGCTAAAATTAGCATGTTTAAAGTGATTTTAAGGCTTCCAGGGGCCCGGGAAGTGAATTAAAAACCATTTGGAGGCATTTCATGTTCAAGCAAAAACAGCAGATTTTTGACAAAAGAGATAACACCCCCCATTACGTCATGCTTCAGAAAGGTGCAAAATGGTCCGTTTTCAAATGTTTTATTTTTGAACGTCAGTTCACATTTGTAGGTGGATCATCAGTTTTAGAGCTAAAATTAGCATGTTTAAAGTGATTTTCATGCTTCCAGGGGCCCTAAACACAACATTTGTGGAATGGTTAAAAGTGCATGAAAATGGCCAATTTACTCACTCTGAGGTCTCAAAAAGTGTTTCTTCACCCCGAGAAGTGAATAAAATACCATTTGGAGGCATTTACTGTTCGAGCAAAAACGGCTGATTTTTGACAAAAGAAATAACACCCCCATTACGTCATGCTTCAGAAAGGTGAAAAATGGCCGTTTTCAAATGTTTTATTTTTTAACGTCAGTTCACATTTGTAGGTAGATCATCAGTTTTAGAGCAAAAATTAGCATGTTTAAAGTGATTTTCATGCTTTCAGGGGCCCGGGAAGTGAATTAAAAACCATTTGGAGGCATTTCATGTTCAAGCAAAAACGGCTGATTTTTGATAAAAGAGATAACACCCCCCCATTACGTCATGCTTCAGAAAGGTGCAAAATGGTCCAGTTTCAAATATTTTATTTTTGAACATCAGTTCACATTTGTAGGTGGATCATCAGTTTTAGAGCTAAAATTAGCATGTTTAAAGTGATTTTCATGCTTCCAGGGGCCCTAAACACAACATCTGTGGAATGGTTAAAAGTGCATAAAAATGGCCAATTTACTCACTCTGACGTCTCAAAAAGTGTTTCTTCACCCCGGGAAGTGAATTAAATACCATTTGGAGGCATTTAATGTTCAAGCAACGGCTGATTTTTGACAAAAGAGATAACACCCCCCCATTACGTCATGCTTCAGAAAGGTGAAAAATGGTCCGCTTTCAAATGTTCTATTTTTGAATGTCAGTTCACATTTGTAGGTAGATCATCAGTTTCTAGAGCTAAAATTAGCATGTTTAAAGTGATTTTCATGCTTCCAGGGGCCCTAAACACAACATTTGTGAAATGGTTAACAGTGCATGAAAATGGCCAATTTACTCACTCTGAGGTCTCAAAAAGTGTTTCTTCACACCGGGAAGTGAATTAAATACCATTTGGAGGCATTTAATGTTCAAGCAAAAACCGCTGATTTTTGATAAAAGAGATAACATCCCCCCCATTACGTCTTGCTTCAGAAAGGTGAAAAATGGTCCATTTTTAAATGTTTTATTTTTGAATGTCAGTTCACATTTGTAGGTAGATCATCAGTTTTAGAGCTAAAATTAGCATGTGTAAAGTGATTTTCATGCTTCCAGGGGCCCGTGAAGTGAATTAAAAACCATTTGGAGGCATTTAATGTTCAAGCAAAAACAGCAGATTTTTGACAAAAGAGATAACACCCCCCCCATTACGTCATGCTTCAGAAAGGTGCAAAATGGTCCAGTTTCAAATATTTTATTTTTGAACGTCAGTTCACATTTGTAGGTGGATCATCAGTTTTAGAGCTAAAATTAGCATGTTTAAAGTGATTTTCATGCTTCCAGGGGCCCTAAACACAACATTTGTGGAATGGTTAAAAGTGCATGAAAATAGCCAATTTACTCACTCTGACGTCTCAAAAAGTGTTTCTTCACCACGGGAAGTGAATTAAATGCCATTTGGAGGCATTTAATGTTCAAGCAAAAACGGCAGATTTTTGACAAAAGAGATAACACTCCCCCATTACGTCATGCTTCAGAAAGGTGAAAAATGGTCCGTTTTCAAATGTTTTATTTTTGCACATCAGTTCACATTTGTAGGAAAATCATCAGTTTTAGAGCTAAAATTAGCATGTTTAAAGTGATTTTAAGGCTTCCAGGGGCCCGGGAAGTGAATTAAAAACCATTTGGAGGCATTTCATGTTCAAGCAAAAACAGCTGATTTTTGACAAAAGAGATAACACCCCCCCATTACGTCATGCTTCAGAAAGGTGAAAAATGGTCCGTTTTCAAATGGTTTATTTTTGAACGTCAGTTCACATTTGTAGGTGGATCATCAGTTTTAGAGCTAAAATTAGCATGTTTAAAGTGATTTTCATGCTTCCAGGGGCCCTAAACAGCACATTTGTGGAATGGTTAAAAGTGCATGAAAATGGCCAATTTACTCACTCTGACGTCTCAAAAAGTGTTTCTTCACCACGGGAAGTAAATTAAATACCATTTGGAGGCATTTAATGTTCAAGTAAAAATGGCTGATTTTTGACAAAAGAGATAACATCCCCCATTATGTCATGCTTCAGAAAGGTGAAAAATTGTCCGCTTTCAAATATTTTATTTTTGAACGTCAGTTCACATTTGTAGGTAGATCATCAGTTTTAGAGCTAAAATTAGCATGTTTAAAGTGATTTTCATGCTTCCAGGGGCCCTAAACACAACATTTGTGGAATGGTTAAAAGTGCATGAAAATGGCCAATTTACTCACTCTGAGGTCTAAAAAGTGTTTCTTCACCCCGGGAAGTGAATTAAATGCCATTTGGAGGCATTTAATGTTCAAGCAAAAACGGCGGATTTTTGACAAAGAGATAACACCCCCCCATTACGTCTTGCTTCAGAAAGGTGAAAAATGGTCCATTTTTAAATGTTTTATTTTTGAATGTCAGTTCACATTTGTAGGTAGATCATCAGTTTTAGAAATAAAATTAGCATGTTTAAAGTGATTTTCATGCTTCCAGGGGCCCGTGAAGTGAATTAAAAACCATTTGGAGGCATTTAATGTTCAAGCAAAAACAGCAGATTTTTGACAAAAGAGATAACACCCCCCCATTACGTCATGCTTCAGAAAGGTGCAAAATGGTCCAGTTTCAAATATTTTATTTTTGAACATCAGTTCACATTTGTAGGTGGATCATCAGTTTTAGAGCTAAAATTAGCATGTTTAAAGTGATTTTCATGCTTCCAGGGGCGCTAAACACAACATCTGTGGAATGGTTAAAAGTGCATGAAAATGGCCAATTTACTCACTCTGACGTCTCAAAAAGTGTTTCTTCACCACGGGAAGTGAATTAAATGCCATTTGGAGGCATTTAATGTTCAAGCAAAAACAGCAGATTTTTGACAAAAGAGATAACACCCCCCCATTACGTCATGCTTCAGAAAGGTGAAAAATGGTCCGTTTTCAAATGTTTTATTTTTGCACGTCAGTTCACATTTGTAGGAAAATCATCAGTTTTAGAGCAAAAATTAGCATGTTTAAAGTGATTTTCATGCTTTCAGGGGCCCGGGAAGTGAATTAAAAACCATTTGGAGGCATTTCATGTTCAAGCAAAACCAGCTGATTTTTGACAAAAGAGATAACACCCCCCCCATTACGTCATGCTTCAGAAAGGTGAAAAATGGTCCGTTTTCAAATGTTTTATTTTTGAACGTCAGTTCACATTTGTAGGTGGATCATCCGTTTTAGAGCTAAAATTAGCTTGTTTAAAGTGATTTTCATGCTTCCAGGGGCCCTAAACACAACATTTGTGGAATGGTTAAAAGTGCATGAAAATGGCCAATTTACTCACTCTGAGGTCTCAAAAAGTGTTTCTTCACCCCGGGAAGTGAATAAAATACCATTTGGAAGCATTTAGTGTTCAAGCAAAAACGGCTGATTTTTTACAAAAGAGATAACACCCCCATTACGTCATGCTTCAGAAAGGTGAAAAATGGCCGTTTTCAAATGTTTTATTTTTTAACGTCAGTTCACATTTGTAGGTAGATCATCAGTTTTAGAGCAAAAATTAGCATGTTTAAAGTGATTTTCATGCTTTCAGGGGCCCGGAAAGTGAATTAAAAATCATTTGGAGGCATTTAATGTTCAAGCAAAAACAGCTGATTTTTTTTAAAAGAGATAACACCCCCCATTACGTCATGCTTCAGAAAGGTGAAAAATGGTCCGTTTTCAAATGTTTTATTTTTGAACGTCATTTCACATTTGTAGGTGGATTTTCAGTTTTAGAGCTAAAATTAGCATGTTTACAGTGATTTTCATGCTTCCAGGGGCCCTAAACACAACATTTGTGGAATGGTTAAAAGTGCATGAAAATGGCCAATTTACTCACTATGAGGTCTAAAAAGTGTTTCTTCACCCCGGGAAGTGAATTAAATGCAATTTGGAGGCATTTAATGTTCAAGCAAAAACGGCTGATTTTTGACAAAAGAGATAACACCCCCCCATTACGTCTTGCTTCAGAAAGGTGAAAAATGGTCCATTTTTAAATGTTTTATTTTTGAATGTCAGTTCACATTTGTAGGTAGATCATCAGTTTTAGATCTAAAATTAGCATGTTTAAAGTGATTTTCATGCTTCCAGGGGCCCGTGAAGTGAATTAAAAACCATTTGGAGGCATTTAATGTTCAAGCAAAAACAGCAGATTTTTGACAAAAGAGATAACACCCCCCCATTACGTCATGCTTCAGAAAGGTGCAAAATGGTCCAGTTTCAAATATTTTATTTTTGAACATCAGTTCACATTTGTAGGTGGATCATCAGTTTTAGAGCTAAAATTAGCATGTTTAAAGTGATTTTCATGCTTCCAGGGGCCCTAAACACAACATCTGTGGAATGGTTAAAAGTGCATGAAAATGGCCAATTTACTCACTCTGGCGTCTCAAAAAGTGTTTCTTCACCACGGGAAGTGAATTAAATGCCATTTGGAGGCATTAATGTTCAAGCAAAAACGGCTGATTTTTGACAAAAGAGATAACACTCCCCCATTACGTCATGCTTCAGAAAGGTGAAAAATGGTCCGTTTTCAAATGTTTTATTTTTGCACGTTAGTTCACATTTGTAGGTAGATCATCAGTTTTAGATCTAAAATTAGCATGTTTAAAGTGATTTTTATGCTTCCAGGGGCCCGTGAAGTGAATTAAAAACCATTTGGAGGCATTTAATGTTCAAGCAAAAACAGCAGATTTTTGACAAAAGAGATAACACCCCCCCATTACGTCATGCTTCAGAAAGGTGCAAAATGGTCCAGTTTCAAATATTTTATTTTTGAACGTCAGTTCACATTTGTAGGTGGATCATCAGTTTTAGAGCTAAAATTAGCATGTTTAAAGTGATTTTCATGCTTCCAGGGGCCCTAAAAACAACATTTGTGAAATGGTTAAAAGTGCATGAAAATGGCCAATTTACTCACTTTGAGGTTTCAAAAAGTGTTTCATCACACCGGGAAGTGAATTAAATACCATTTGGAGGCATTTAATGTTCAAGCAAAAACGGCTGATTTTTGATAAAAGAGATAACACCCCCCCATTACGTCATGCTTCAGAAAGGTGCAAAATGGTCCAGTTTCAAATATTTTATTTTTGAACATCAGTTCACATTTGTAGGTGGATCATCAGTTTTAGAGCTAAAATTAGCATGTTTAAAGTGATTTTCATGCTTCCAGGGGCCCTAAACACAACATCTGTGGAATGGTTAAAAGTGCATGAAAATGGCCAATTTACTCACTCTGACGTCTCAAAAAGTGTTTCTTCACCCCGGGAAGTGAATTAAATACCATTTGGAGGCATTTAATGTTCAAGCAACGGCTGATTTTTGACAAAAGAGATAACACCCCCCCATTACGTCATGCTTCAGAAAGGTGAAAAATGGTCCGCTTTCAAATGTTTTATATTTGAACGTCAGTTCACATTTGTAGGTAGATCATCAGTTTTAGAGCTAAAATTAGCATGTTTAAAGTGATTTTCATGCTTCCAGGGGCCCTAAACACAACATTTGTGAAATGGTTAACAGTGCATGAAAATGGCCAATGTACTCACTCTGAGGTCTCAAAAAGTGTTTCTTCACACCGGGAAGTGAATTAAATACCATTTGGAGGCATTTAATGTTCAAGCAAAAACCGCTGATTTTTGATAAAAGAGATAACATCCCCCCCCATTACGTCTTGCTTCAGAAAGGTGAAAAATGGTCCATTTTTAAATGTTTTATTTTTGAATGTCAGTTCACATTTGTAGGTAGATCATCAGTTTTAGAGCTAAAATTAGCATGTTTAAAGTGATTTTCATGCTTCCAGGGGCCCGTGAAGTGAATTAAAAACCATTTGGAGGCATTTAATGTTCAAGCAAAAACAGCAGATTTTTGACAAAAGAGATAACACCCCCCCATTACGTCATGCTTCAGAAAGGTGCAAAATGGTCCAGTTTCAAATATTTTATTTTTGAACGTCAGTTCACATTTGTAGGTGGATCATCAGTTTTAGAGCTAAAATTAGCATGTTTAAAGTGATTTTCATGCTTCCAGGGGCCCTAAACACAACATTTGTGGAATGGTTAAAAGTGCATGAAAATAGCCAATTTACTCACTCTGACGTCTCAAAAAGTGTTTCTTCACCACGGGAAGTAAATTAAATACCATTTGGAGGCATTTAATGTTCAAGTAAAAATGGCTGATTTTTGACAAAAGAGATAACATCCCCCATTATGTCATGCTTCAGAAAGGTGAAAAATTGTCCGCTTTCAAATGTTTTATTTTTGAACGTCAGTTCACATTTGTAGGTAGATCATCAGTTTTAGAGCTAAAATTAGCATGTTTAAAGTGATTTTCATACTTCCAGGGGCCCTAAACACAACATTTGTGGAATGGTTAAAAGTGCATGAAAATGGCCAATTTACTCACTCTGAGGTCTAAAAAGTGTTTCTTCACCCCGGGAAGTGAATTAAATGCCATTTGGAGGCATTTAATGTTCAAGCAAAAACGGCTGATTTTTGACAAAGAGATAACACCCCCCCATTACGTCTTGCTTCAGAAAGGTGAAAAATGGTCCATTTTTAAATGTTTTATTTTTGAATGTCAGTTCACATTTGTAGGTAGATCATCAGTTTTAGAAATAAAATTAGCATGTTTAAAGTGATTTTCATGCTTCCAGGGGCCCGTGAAGTGAATTAAAAACCATTTGGAGGCATTTAATGTTCAAGCAAAAACAGCAGATTTTTGACAAAAGAGATAACACCCCCCCATTACGTCTTGCTTCAGAAAGGTGCAAAATGGTCCAGTTTCAAATATTTTATTTTTGAACATCAGTTCACATTTGTAGGTGGATCATCAGTTTTAGAGCTAAAATTAGCATGTTTAAAGTGATTTTCATGCTTCCAGGGGCGCTAAACACAACATCTGTGGAATGGTTAAAAGTGCATGAAAATGGCCAATTTACTCACTCTGACGTCTCAAAAAGTGTTTCTTCACCACGGGAAGTGAATTAAATGCCATTTGGAGGCATTTAATGTTCAAGCAAAAACAGCAGATTTTTGACAAAAGAGATAACACCCCCCCATTACGTCATGCTTCAGAAAGGTGAAAAATGGTCCGTTTTCAAATGTTTTATTTTTGCACGTCAGTTCACATTTGTAGGAAAATCATCAGTTTTAGAGCAAAAATTAGCATGTTTAAAGTGATTTTCATGCTTTCAGGGGCCCGGGAAGTGAATTAAAAACCATTTGGAGGCATTTCATGTTCAAGCAAAACCAGCTGATTTTTGACAAAAGAGATAACACCCCCCCCATTACGTCATGCTTCAGAAAGGTGAAAAATGGTCCGTTTTCAAATGTTTTATTTTTGAACGTCAGTTCACATTTGTAGGTGGATCATCAGTTTTAGAGCTAAAATTAGCTTGTTTAAAGTGATTTTCATGCTTCCAGGGGCCCTAAACACAACATTTGTGGAATGGTTAAAAGTGCATGAAAATGGCCAATTTACTCACTCTGAGGTCTCAAAAAGTGTTTCTTCACCCCGGGAAGTGAATAAAATACCATTTGGAAGCATTTAGTGTTCAAGCAAAAACGGCTGATTTTTTACAAAAGAGATAACACCCCCATTACGTCATGCTTCAGAAAGGTGAAAAATGGCCGTTTTCAAATGTTTTATTTTTTAACGTCAGTTCACATTTGTAGGTAGATCATCAGTTTTAGAGCAAAAATTTGCATGTTTAAAGTGATTTTCATGCTTTCAGGGGCCCGGAAAGTGAATTAAAAATCATTTGGAGGCATTTAATGTTCAAGCAAAAACAGCTGATTTTTGTTAAAAGAGATAACACCCCCCATTACGTCATGCTTCAGAAAGGTGAAAAATGGTCCGTTTTCAAATGTTTTATTTTTGAACGTCATTTCACATTTGTAGGTGGATTTTCAGTTTTAGAGCTAAAATTAGCATGTTTACAGTGATTTTCATGCTTCCAGGGGCCCTAAACACAACATTTGTGGAATGGTTAAAAGTGCATGAAAATGGCCAATTTACTCACTATGAGGTCTAAAAAGTGTTTCTTCACCCCGGGAAGTGAATTAAATGCAATTTGGAGGCATTTAATGTTCAAGCAAAAACGGCTGATTTTTGACAAAAGAGATAACACCCCCCCATTACGTCTTGCTTCAGAAAGGTGAAAAATGGTCCATTTTTAAATGTTTTATTTTTGAATGTCAGTTCACATTTGTAGGTAGATCATCAGTTTTAGATCTAAAATTAGCATGTTTAAAGTGATTTTCATGCTTCCAGGGGCCCGTGAAGTGAATTAAAAACCATTTGGAGGCATTTAATGTTCAAGCAAAAACAGCAGATTTTTGACAAAAGAGATAACACCCCCCCATTACGTCATGCTTCAGAAAGGTGCAAAATGGTCCAGTTTCAAATATTTTATTTTTGAACATCAGTTCACATTTGTAGGTGGATCATCAGTTTTAGAGCTAAAATTAGCATGTTTAAAGTGATTTTCATGCTTCCAGGGGCCCTAAACACAACATCTGTGGAATGGTTAAAAGTGCATGAAAATGGCCAATTTACTCACTCTGACGTCTCAAAAAGTGTTTCTTCACCACGGGAAGTGAATTAAATGCCATTTGGAGGCATTAATGTTCAAGCAAAAACGGCTGATTTTTGACAAAAGAGATAACACTCCCCCATTACGTCATGCTTCAGAAAGGTGAAAAATGGTCCGTTTTCAAATGTTTTATTTTTGCACGTTAGTTCACATTTGTAGGTAGATCATCAGTTTTAGATCTAAAATTAGCATGTTTAAAGTGATTTTTATGCTTCCAGGGGCCCGTGAAGTGAATTAAAAACCATTTGGAGGCATTTAATGTTCAAGCAAAAACAGCAGATTTTTGACAAAAGAGATAACACCCCCCATTACGTCATGCATCAGAAAGGTGCAAAATGGTCCAGTTTCAAATATTTTATTTTTGAACGTCAGTTCACATTTGTAGGTGGATCATCAGTTTTAGAGCTAAAATTAGCATGTTTAAAGTGATTTTCATGCTTCCAGGGGCCCTAAACACAACATTTGTGGAATGGTTAAAAGTGCATGAAAATAGCCAATTTACTCACTCTGACGTCTCAAAAAGTGTTTCTTCACCACGGGAAGTGAATTAAATGCCATTTGGAGGCATTTAATGTTCAAACAAAAACTGCAGATTTTTGACAAAAGAGATAACACTCCCCCATTACGTCATGCTTCAGAAAGGTGAAAAATGGTCCGTTTTCAAATGTTTTATTTTTGCACGTCAGTTCACATTTGTAGGAAAATCATCAGTTTTAGAGCTAAAATTAGCATGTTTAAAGTGATTTTAAGGCTTCCAGGGGCCCGGGAAGCGAATTAAAAACCATTTGGAGGCATTTCATGTTCAAGCAAAACCAGCTGATTTTTGACAAAAGAGATAACACCCCCCCATTACGTCATGCTTCAGAAAGGTGAAAAATGATCCGTTTTCAAATGTTTTATTTTTGAACGTCAGTTCACATTTGTAGGTGGATCATCAGTTTTAGAGCTAAAATTAGCATGTTTAAAGTGATTTTCATGCTTCCAGGGGCCCTAAACACAACATTTGTGGAATGGTTAAAAGTGCATGAAAATAGCCAATTTACTCACTCTGACGTCTCAAAAAGTGTTTCTTCACCACGGGAAGTGAATTAAATGCCATTTGGAGGCATTTAATGTTCAAGCAAAAACAGCAGATTTTTGACAAAAGAGATAACACCCCCCCATTACGTCATGCTTCAGAAAGGTGCAAAATGGTCAATTTTCAAATGTTTTATTTTTGAACATCAGTTCACATTTGTAGGTGGATCATCAGTTTTAGAGCTAAAATTAGCATGTTTAAAGTGATTTTCATGCTTCCAGGGGCCCTAAACACAACATTTGTGGAATGGTTAAAAGTGCATGAAAATGGCCAATTTACTCACTCTGAGGTCTCAAAAGGTGTTTCTTCACCCCGGGAAGTGAATTAAATACCATTTGGAGGCATTTAATGTTCAAGCAAAAACAGCTGATTTTTGACAAAAGAGATAACACCCCCCCATTACGTCATGCTTCAGAAAGGTGCAAAATGGTCCAGTTTCAAATATTTTATTTTTGAATGTCAGTTCACATTTGTAGGTGGATCATCAGTTTTAGAGCTAAAATTAGCATGTTTAAAGTGATTTTCATGCTTCCAGGGGCCCTAAACACAACATTTGTGGAATGGTTAAAAGTGCATGAAAATGGCCAATTTACTCACTCTGACGTCTCAAAAAGTGTCTCTTCACCCCGGGAAGTGAATTAAATGCCATTTGGAGGCATTTAATGTTCAAGCAAAAACGGCTGATTTTTGACAAAAGAGATAACACCCCCATTACGTCATGCTTCAGAAAGGTGAAAAATGGCCGTTTTCAAATGTTTTATTTTTAACGTCAGTTCACATTTGTAGGTAGATCATCAGTTTTAGAGCAAAAATTAGCATGTTTAAAGTGATTTTCATGCTTTCAGGGGCCCGGAAAGTGAATTAAAAATCATTTGGAGGCATTTAATGTTCAAGCAAAAACAGCTGATTTTTGTTAAAAGAGATAACACCCCCCATTACGTCATGCTTCAGAAAGGTGAAAAATGGTCCGTTTTCAAATGTTTTATTTTTGAACGTCATTTCACATTTGTAGGTGGATTTTCAGTTTTAGAGCTAAAATTAGCATGTTTAAAGTGATTTTCATGCTTCCAGGGGCCCTAAACACAACATCTGTGGAATGGTTAAAAGTGCATGAAAATGGCCAATTTACTCACTCTGACGTCTCAAAAAGTGTTTCTTCACCACGGGAAGTGAATTAAATGCCATTTGGAGGCATTTAATGTTCAAGCAAAAACGGCTGATTTTTGACAAAAGAGATAACACCCCCCCATTACGTCTTGCTTCAGAAAGGTGAAAAATGGTCCATTTTTAAATGTTTTATTTTTGAATGTCAGTTCACATTTGTAGGTAGATCATCAGTTTTAGATCTAAAATTAGCATGTTTAAAGTGATTTTCATGCTTCCAGGGGCCCGTGAAGTGAATTAAAAACCATTTGGAGGCATTTAATGTTCAAGCAAAAACAGCAGATTTTTGACAAAAGAGATAACACCCCCCCCCATTACGTCATGCTTCAGAAAGGTGCAAAATGGTCCAGTTTCAAATATTTTATTTTTGAACATCAGTTCACATTTGTAGGTGGATCATCAGTTTTAGAGCTAAAATTAGCATGTTTAAAGTGATTTTCATGCTTCCAGGGGCCCTAAACACAACATCTGTGGAATGGTTAAAAGTGCATGAAAATGGCCAATTTACTCACTCTGACGTCTCAAAAAGTGTTTCTTCACCACGGGAAGTGAATTAAATGCCATTTGGAGGCATTAATGTTCAAGCAAAAACGGCTGATTTTTGACAAAAGAGATAACACTCCCCCATTACGTCATGCTTCAGAAAGGTGAAAAATGGTCCGTTTTCAAATGTTTTATTTTTGCACGTCAGTTCACATTTGTAGGAAAATCATCAGTTTTAGAGCTAAAATTAGCATGTTTAAAGTGATTTTAAGGCTTCCAGGGGCCCGGGAAGTGAATTAAAAACCATTTGGAGGCATTTCATGTTCAAGCAAAAACAGCAGATTTTTGACAAAAGAGATAACACCCCCCATTACGTCATGCTTCAGAAAGGTGCAAAATGGTCCGTTTTCAAATGTTTTATTTTTGAACGTCAGTTCACATTTGTAGGTGGATCATCAGTTTTAGAGCTAAAATTAGCATGTTTAAAGTGATTTTCATGCTTCCAGGGGCCCTACACAACATTTGTGGAATGGTTAAAAGTGCATGAAAATGGCCAATTTACTCACTCTGAGGTCTCAAAAAGTGTTTCTTCACCCCGGGAAGTGAATAAAATACCATTTGGAGGCATTTAATGTTCAAGCAAAAACGGCTGATTTTTGACAAAAGAAATAACACCCCCATTACGTCATGCTTCAGAAAGGTGAAAAATGGCCGTTTTCAAATGTTTTATTTTTTAACGTCAGTTCACATTTGTAGGTAGATCATCAGTTTTAGAGCAAAAATTCGCATGTTTAAAGTGATTTTCATGCTTTCAGGGGCCCGGGAAGTGAATTAAAAACCATTTGGAGGCATTTCATGTTCAAGCAAAACCAGCTGATTTTTGACAAAAGAGATAACACCCCCCCATTACGTCATGCTTCAGAAAGGTGAAAAATGGTCCGTTTTCAAATGTTTTATTTTTGAATGTCAGTTCACATTTGTAGATGGATCATCAGTTTTAGAGCTAAAATTAGCATGTTTAAAGTGATTTTCATGCTTCCAGGGGCCCTAAACACAACGTTTGTGAAATGGTTAAAAGTGCATGAAAATGGCCAATTTACTCACTTTGAGGTTTCAAAAAGTGTTTCATCACACCGGGAAGTGAATTAAATACCATTTGGAGGCATTTAATGTTCAAGCAAAAACGGCTGATTTTTGATAAAAGAGATAACACCCCCCCATTACGTCATGCTTCAGAAAGGTGCAAAATGGTCCAGTTTCAAATATTTTATTTTTGAACATCAGTTCACATTTGTAGGTGGATCATCAGTTTTAGAGCTAAAATTAGCATGTTTAAAGTGATTTTCATGCTTCCAGGGGCCCTAAACACAACATCTGTGGAATGGTTAAAAGTGCATGAAAATGGCCAATTTACTCACTCTGACGTCTCAAAAAGTGTTTCTTCACCCCGGGAAGTGAATAAAATACCATTTGGAGGCATTTAATGTTCAAGCAAAAATGGCTGATTTTTGACAAAAGAAATAACACCCCCATTACGTCATGCTTCAGAAAGGTGAAAAATGGCCGTTTTCAAATGTTTTATTTTTTAACGTCAGTTCACATTTGTAGGTAGATCATCAGTTTTAGAGCAAAAATTAGCATGTTTAAAGTGATTTTCATGCTTTCAGGGGCCCGGAAAGTGAATTAAAAATCATTTGGAGGCATTTAATGTTCAAGCAAAAACAGCTGATTTTTGTTAAAAGAGATAACACCCCCCCATTACGTCATGCTTCAGAAAGGTGAAAAATGGTCAGTTTTCAAATGTTTTATTTTTGAACGTCATTTCACATTTGTAGGTGGATTTTCAGTTTTAGAGCTAAAATTAGCATGTTTAAAGTGATTTTCATGCTTCCAGGGGCCCTAAACACAACATTTGTGGAATGGTTAAAAGTGCATGAAAATGGCCAATTTACTCACTATGAGGTCTAAAAAGTGTTTCTTCACCCCGGGAAGTGAATTAAATGCCATTTGGAGGCATTTAATGTTCAAGCAAAAACGGCTGATTTTTGACAAAAGAGATAACACCCCCCCATTACGTCTTGCTCCAGAAAGGTGAAAAATGGTCCATTTTTAAATGTTTTATTTTTGAATGTCAGTTCAATTTGTAGGTAGATCATCAGTTTTAGATCTAAAATTAGCATGTTTAAAGTGATTTTCATGCTTCCAGGGGCCCGTGAAGTGAATTAAAAACCATTTGGAGGCATTTAATGTTCAAGCAAAAACAGCAGATTTTTGACAAAAGAGATAACACCCCCCCCCCATTACGTCGTGCTTCAGAAAGGTACAAAATGGTCCAGTTTCAAATATTTTATTTTTGAACATCAGTTCACATTTGTAGGTGGATCATCAGTTTTAGAGCTAAAATTAGCATGTTTAAAGTGATTTTCATGCTTCCAGGGGCCCTAAACACAACATCTGTGGAATGGTTAAAAGTGCATGAAAATGGCCAATTTACTCACTCTGACGTCTCAAAAAGTGTTTCTTCACCACGGGAAGTGAATTAAATGCCATTTGGAGGCATTAATGTTCAAGCAAAAACGGCTGATTTTTGACAAAAGAGATAACACTCCCCCATTACGTCATGCTTCAGAAAGGTGAAAAATGGTCCGTTTTCAAATGTTTTATTTTTGCACGTCAGTTCACATTTGTAGGAAAATCATCAGTTTTAGAGCTAAAATTAGCATGTTTAAAGTGATTTTAAGGCTTCCAGGGGCCCGGGAAGTGAATAAAATATCATTTGGAGGCATTTAATGTTCAAGCAAAAACGGCTGATTTTTGACAAAAGAGATAACACCCCCATTACGTCATGCTTCAGAAAGGTGAAAAATGGCCGTTTTCAAATGTTTTATTTTTGAACGTCAGTTCACATTTGTAGGTGGATCATCAGTTTTAGAGCTAAAATTAGCATGTTTAAAGTGATTTTCATGCTTCCAGGGGCCCTAAACACAACATTTGTGGAATGGTTACAAGTGCATGAAAATGGCCAATTTAGTCACTTTGAGGTTTCAAAAAGTGTTTCATCACACCGGGAAGTGAATTAAATACCATTTGGAGGCATTTAATGTTCAAGCAAAAACGGCAGATTTTTGATAAAAGAGATAACACCCCCCCATTACGTCATGCTTCAGAAAGGTGCAAAATGGTCCAGTTTCAAATATTTATTTTTTGAACGTCAGTTCACATTTGTGGGTGGATCATCAGTTTTAGAGCTAAAATTAGCATGTTTAAAGTGATTTTCATGCTTCCAGGGGCCCTAAACACAACATTTGTGGAATGGTTAAAAGTGCATGAAAATGGCCAATGTACTCACTCTGACGTCTCAAAAAGTCTTTCTTCACCCCGGGAAGTGAATTAAATGCCATTTGGAGGCATTTAATGTTCAAGCAAAAAACTGCTGATTTTTGATAAAAGAGATAACACCCCCCCATTACGTCTTGCTTCAGAAAGGTGCAAAATGGTCCGTTTTCAAATGTATTATTTTTGAACGTCAGTTCACATTTGTAGGTG
Source organism: Lissotriton helveticus (assembly GCF_964261635.1). Taxonomy (NCBI): domain Eukaryota; kingdom Metazoa; phylum Chordata; class Amphibia; order Caudata; family Salamandridae; genus Lissotriton; species Lissotriton helveticus. The sequence goes on from NC_136061.1 coordinate 1,272,255,124, forward strand.
GATCATCAGTTTTAGAGCTAAAATTAGCATGTGTAAAGTGATTTTCATGCTTCCAGGGGCCCTAATCACAACATTTGTGGAATGGTTAAAAGTGCATGAAAATGGCCAATTTACTCACTCTGAGGTCTCAAAAAGTGTTTCTTCACCCCGGGAAGTGAATTAAATACAATTTGGAGGCATTTAATATTCAAGCAAAAACAGCAGATTTTTGACAAAAGAGATAACACCCCCCCATTACGTCATGCTTCAGAAAGGTGAAAAATGGTCAGTTTTCAAATATTTTATTTTTGAACATCAGTTCACATTTGTAGGTGGATCATCAGTTTTAGAGCTAAAATTAGCATGTGTAAAGTGATTTTCATGCTTCCAGGGGCCCTAATCACAACATTTGTGGAATGGTTAAAAGTGCATGAAAATGGCCAATGTACTCACTCTGACGTCTCAAAAAGTCTTTCTTCACCCCGGGAAGTGAATTAACTGCCATTTGGAGGCATTTAATGTTCAAGCAAAAACTGCTGATTTTTGATAAAAGAGATAACACCCCCCCATTACGTCTTGCTTCAGAAAGGTGCAAAATGGTCCGTTTTCAAATGTATTATTTTTGAACGTCAGTTCACATTTGTAGGTGGATCATCAGTTTTAGAGCTAAAATTAGCATGTGTAAAGTGATTTTCATGCTTCCAGGGGCCCTAATCACAACATTTGTGGAATGGTTAAAAGTGCATGAAAATGGCCAATTTACTCACTCTGAGGTCTCAAAAAGTGTTTCTTCACCCCGGGAAGTGAATTAAATACAATTTGGAGGCATTTAATATTCAAGCAAAAACAGCAGATTTTTGACAAAAGAGATAACACCCCCCCATTACGTCATGCTTCAGAAAGGTGCAAAATGGTCCAGTTTCAAATATTTATTTTTTGAACGTCAGTTCACATTTGTGGGTGGATCATCAGTTTTAGAGCTAAAATTAGCATGTTTAAAGTGATTTTCATGCTTCCAGGGGCCCTAAACACAACATTTGTGGAATGGTTAAAAGTGCATGAAAATGGCCAATGTACTCACTCTGACGTCTCAAAAAGTCTTTCTTCACCCCGGGAAGTGAATTAAATGCCATTTGGAGGCATTTAATGTTCAAGCAAAAAACTGCTGATTTTTGATAAAAGAGATAACACCCCCCCATTACGTCTTGCTTCAGAAAGGTGCAAAATGGTCCGTTTTCAAATGTATTATTTTTGAACGTCAGTTCACATTTGTAGGTGGATCATCAGTTTTAGAGCTAAAATTAGCATGTGTAAAGTGATTTTCATGCTTCCAGGGGCCCTAATCACAACATTTGTGGAATGGTTAAAAGTGCATGAAAATGGCCAATTTACTCACTCTGAGGTCTCAAAAAGTGTTTCTTCACCCCGGGAAGTGAATTAAATACAATTTGGAGGCATTTAATATTCAAGCAAAAACAGCAGATTTTTGACAAAAGAGATAACACCCCCCCATTACGTCATGCTTCAGAAAGGTGAAAAATGGTCAGTTTTCAAATATTTTATTTTTGAACATCAGTTCACATTTGTAGGTGGATCATCAGTTTTAGAGCTAAAATTAGCATGTGTAATGTGATTTTCATGCTTCCAGGGGCCCTAATCACAACATTTGTGGAATGGTTAAAAGTGCATGAAAATGGCCAATGTACTCACTCTGACGTCTCAAAAAGTCTTTCTTCACCCCGGGAAGTGAATTAACTGCCATTTGGAGGCATTTTATGTTCAAGCAAAAACTGCTGATTTTTGATAAAAGAGATAACACCCCCCCATTACGTCTTGCTTCAGAAAGGTGCAAAATGGTCCGTTTTCAAATGTATTATTTTTGAACGTCAGTTCACATTTGTAGGTGGATCATCAGTTTTAGAGCTAAAATTAGCATGTGTAAAGTGATTTTCATGCTTCCAGGGGCCCTAATCACAACATTTGTGTAATGGTTAAAAATGCATGAAAATGGCCAATTTACTCACTCTGAGGTCTCAAAAAGTGTTTCTTCACCCCGGGAAGTGAATTAAATACAATTTGGAGGCATTTAATATTCAAGCAAAAACAGCAGATTTTTGACAAAAGAGATAACACCCCCCCATTACGTCATGCTTCAGAAAGGTGAAAAATGGTCCGTTTTCAAATATTTTATTTTTGAACATCAGTTCACATTTGTAGGTGGATCATCAGTTTTAGAGCTAAAATTAGCATGTGTAAAGTGATTTTCATGCTTCCAGGGGCCCTAAACACAACATTTGTGGAATGGTTAAAAGTGCATGAAAATGGCCAATTTACTCACTCTGAGGTCTCAAAAAGTGTTTCTTCACCCCGGGAAGTGAATAAAATATCATTTGGAGGCATTTAATGTTCAAGCAAAAACGGCTGATTTTTGACAAAAGAGATAACACCCCCATTACGTCATGCTTCAGAAAGGTGAAAAATGGCCGTTTTCAAATGTTTTATTTTTGAACGTCAGTTCACATTTGTAGGTGGATCATCAGTTTTAGAGATAAAATTAGCATGTTTAAAGTGATTTTCATGCTTCCAGGGGCCCTAAACACAACATTTGTGAAATGGTTACAAGTGCATGAAAATGGCCAATTTACTCACTTTGAGGTTTCAAAAAGTGTTTCATCACACCGGGAAGTGAATTAAATACCATTTGGAGGCATTTAATGTTCAAGCAAAAACGGCTGATTTTTGATAAAAGAGATAACACCTCCCCATTATGTCATGCTTCAGAAAGGTGCAAAATGGTCCAGTTTCAAATATTTAATTTTTGAACGTCAGTTCACATTTGTGGGTGGATCATCAGTTTTAGAGCTAAAATTAGCATGTTTAAAGTGATTTTCATGCTTCCAGGGGCCCTAAACACAACATTTGTGGAATGGTTAAAAGTGCATGAAAATGGCCAATGTACTCACTCTGACGTCTCAAAAAGTCTTTCTTCACCCCGGGAAGTGAATTAAATGCCATTTGGAGGCTTTTAATGTTCAAGCAAAAACTGCTGATTTTTGATAAAAGAGATAACACCCCCCCATTACGTCTTGCTTCAGAAAGGTGCAAAATGGTCCGTTTTCAAATGTATTATTTTTGAACGTCAGTTCACATTTGTAGGTGGATCATCAGTTTTAGAGCTAAAATTAGCATGTGTAAAGTGATTTTCATGCTTCCAGGGGCCCTAATCACAACATTTGTGGAATGGTTAAAAGTGCATGAAAATGGCCAATTTACTCACTCTGAGGTCTCAAAAAGTGTTTCTTCACCCCGGGAAGTGAATTAAATACAATTTGGAGGCATTTAATATTCAAGCAAAAACAGCAGATTTTTGACAAAAGAGATAACACCCCCCCATTACGTCATGCTTCAGAAAGGTGAAAAATGGTCCGTTTTCAAATGTTTTATTTTTGAACGTCAGTTCACATTTGTAGGTAGATCATCAGTTTTAGATCTAAAATTAGCATGTTTAAAGTGATTTTCATGCTTCCAGGGGCCCTTGAAGTGAATTAAAAACCATTTGGAGGCATTTAATGTTCAAGTAAAAACAGCAGATTTTTGACAAAAGAGATAACACCCCCCCCATTACGTCATGCTTCAGAAAGGTGCAAAATGGTCCAGTTTCAAATATTTTATTTTTGAACATCAGTTCACATTTGTAGGTGGATCATCAGTTTTAGAGCTAAAATTAGCATGTTTAAAGTGATTTTCATGCTTCCAGGGGCCCTAAACACAACATCTGTGGAATGGTTAAAAGTGCATGAAAATGGCCAATTTACTCACTCTGACGTCTCAAAAAGTGTTTCTTCATCCCGGGAAGTGAATTAAATGCCATTTGGAGGCATTTAATGTTCAAGCAAAAACGGCTGATTTTTGACAAAAGAGATAACACTCCCCCATTACGTCATGCTTCAGAAAGGTGAAAAATGGTCCGTTTTCAAATGTTTTATTTTTGCACGTCAGTTCACATTCGTAGGAAAATCATCAGTTTTAGAGCTAAAATGAGCATGTTTAAAGTGATTTTAAGGCTTCCAGGGGCCTGGGAAGTGAATTAAAAACCATTTGGAGGCATTTCATGTTCAAGCAAAAACAGCTGATTTTTGACAAAAGAGATAACACCCCCCCCCATTACGTCATGCTTCAGAAAGGTGCAAAATGGTCCGTTTTCAAATGTTTTATTTTTGAACGTCAGTTCACATTTGTAGGTGGATCATCAGTTTTAGAGCTAAAATTAGCATGTGTAAAGTGATTTTCATGCTTCCAGGGGCCCTAAACACAACATTTGTGGAATGGTTAAAAGTGCATGAAAATGGCCAATTTACTCACTCTGAGGTCTCAAAAAGTGTTTCTTCACCCCGGGAAGTGAATTAAATACCATTTGGAGGCATTTAATATTCAAGCAAAAACAGCAGATTTTTGACAAAAGAGATAACACCCCCCCCCATTACGTCATGCTTCAGAAAGGTGCAAAATGGTCCGTTTTCAAATGTTTTATTTTTGAACGTCAGTTCACATTTGTAGGTGGGTCATCAGTTTTAGAGCTAAAATTAGCATGTTTAAAGTGATTTTCATGCTTCCAGGGGCCCTAAACACAACATTTGTGGAATGGTTAAAAGTGCATGAAAATGGCCAATTTACTCACTCTGAGGTCTCAAAAAGTGTTTCTTCACCCCGGGAAGTGAATTAAATACCATTTGGAGGCATTTAATGTTCAAGCAACGGCTGATTTTTGACAAAAGAGATAACACCCCCCCATTACGTCATGCTTCAGAAAGGTGAAAAATGGTCCATTTTTAAATGTTTTATTTTTGAATGTCAGTTCACATTTGTAGGTAGATCATCAGTTTTAGAGCTAAAATTAGCATGTTTAAAGTGATTTTCATGCTTCCAGGGGCCCGTGAAGTGAATTAAAAACCATTTGGAGGCATTTAATGTTCAAGCAAAAACAGCAGATTTTTGACAAAAGAGATAACACCCCCCCATTACGTCATGCTTCAGAAAGGTGCAAAATGGTCCAGTTTCAAATATTTTATTTTTGAACATCAGTTCACATTTGTAGGTGGATCATCAGTTTTAGAGCTAAAATTAGCATGTTTAAAGTGATTTTCATGCTTCCAGGGGCCCTAAACACAACATCTGTGGAATGGTTAAAAGTGCATGAAAATGGCCAATTTACTCACTCTGACGTCTCAAAAAGTGTTTCTTCACCACGGGAAGTGAATTAAATGCCATTTGGAGGCATTTAATTTTCAAGCAAAAACGGCTGATTTTTGACAAAAGATAACACTCCTCCATTACGTCATGCTTCAGAAAGGTGAAAAATGGTCCGTTTTCAAATGGGTTTTTTTTGCACGTCAGTTCACATTTGTAGGAAAATCATCAGTTTTAGAGCTAAAATTAGCATGTTTAAAGTGATTTTAAGGCTTCCAGGGGCCCGGGAAGTGAATTAAAAACCATTTGGAGGCATTTCATGTTCAAGCAAAAACAGCTGATTTTTGACAAAAGAGATAACACCCCCCCATTACGTCATGCTTCAGAAAGGTGCAAAATGGTCCGTTTTCAAATGTTTTATTTTTGAACGTCAGTTCACATTTGTAGGTGGATCATCAGTTTTAGAGCTAAAATTAGCATGTGTAAAGTGATTTTCATGCTTCCAGGGGCCCTAAACACAACATTTGTGCAATGGTTAAAAGTGCATGAAAATGGCCAATTTACTCACTCTGAGGTCTCAAAAAGTGTTTCTTCACCCCGGGAAGTGAATTAAATGCCATTTGGAGGTATTTAATGTTCAAGCAAAAACGGCTGATTTTTGACAAAAGAGATAACACTCCCCCATTACGTCATGCTTCAGAAAGGTGAAAAATGGTCCGTTTTCAAATGTTTTATTTTTGAACGTCAGTTCACATTTGTAGGTGGATCATCAGTTTTAGAGCTAAAATTAGCATGTTTAAAGTGATTTTCATGCTTCCAGGGGCCCTAAACACAACATTTGTGGAATGGTTAAAAGTGCATGAAAATGGCCAATTTACTCACTCTGACGTCTCAAAAAGTGTTTCTTCACCACGGGAAGTAAATTAAATACCATTTGGAGGCATTTAATGTTCAAGCAAAAATGGCTGATTTTTGACAAAAGAGATAACATCCCCCATTATGTCATGCTTCAGAAAGGTGAAAAATTGTCCGCTTTCAAATGTTTTATTTTTGAACGTCAGTTCACATTTGTAGGTAGATCATCAGTTTTAGAGCTAAAATTAGCATGTTTAAAGTGATTTTCATGGTTCCAGGGGCCCTAAACACAACATTTGTGGAATGGTTAAAAGTGCATGAAAATGGCCAATTTACTCAATCTGAGGTCTCAAAAAGTGTTTCTTCACCCCGGGAAGTGAATAAAATACCATTTGGAGGCATTTAATGTTCAAGCAAAAACGGCTGATTTTTGACAAAAGAGATAACACCCCCATTACGTCATGCTTCAGAAAGGTGAAAAATGGCCGTTTTCAAACGTTTTATTTTTTAACGTCAGTTCACATTTGTAGGTAGATCATCAGTTTTAGAGCAAAAATGTGCATGTTTAAAGTGATTTTCATGCTTCCAGGGGCCCGTGAAGTGAATTAAAAACCATTTGGAGGCATTTAATGTTCAAGCAAAAACAGCAGATTTTTGACAAAAGAGATAACACCCCCCCATTACGTCATGCTTCAGAAAGGTGGAAAGTGGTCCAGTTTCAAATATTTTATTTTTGAACATCAGTTCACATTTGTAGGTGGATCATCAGTTTTAGAGCTAAAATTAGCATGTTTAAAGTGATTTTCATGCTTCCAGGGGCCCTAAACACAACATCTGTGGAATGGTTAAAAGTGCATGAAAATGGCCAATTTACTCACTCTGACGTCTCAAAAAGTGTTTCTTCACCACGGGAAGTGAATTAAATGCCATTTGGAGGCATTTAATGTTCAAGCAAAAACGGCTGATTTTTGACAAAAGAGATAACACTCCCCCATTACGTCATGCTTCAGAAAGGTGAAAAATGGTCCGTTTTCAAATGTTTTTTTTTTGCACGTCAGTTCACATTTGTAGGAAAATCATCAGTTTTAGAGCTAAAATTAGCATGTTTAAAGTGATTTTAAGGCTTCCAGGGGCCCGGGAAGTGAATTAAAAACCATTTGGAGGCATTTCATGTTCAAGCAAAAACAGCTGATTTTTGACAAAAGAGATAACACCCCCCCATTACGTCATGCTTCAGAAAGGTGCAAAATGGTCCGTTTTCAAATGTTTTATTTTTGAACGTCAGTTCACATTTGTAGGTGGATCATCAGTTTTAGAGCTAAAATTAGCATGTTTAAAGTGATTTTAAGGCTTCCAGGGGCCCGGGAAGTGAATTAAAAACCATTTGGAGGCATTTCATGTTCAAGCAAAAACAGCTGATTTTTGACAAAAGAGATAACACCCCCCCATTACGTCATGCTTCAGAAAGGTGCAAAATGGTCCGTTTTCAAATGTTTTATTTTTGAACGTCAGTTCACATTTGTAGGTGGATCATCAGTTTTAGAGCTAAAATTAGCATGTGTAAAGTGATTTTCATGCTTCCAGGCGCCCTAAACACAACATTTGTGCAATGGTTAAAAGTGCATGAAAATGGCCAATTTACTCACTCTGAGGTCTCAAAAAGTGTTTCTTCACCCCGGGAAGTGAATTAAATGCCATTTGGAGGTATTTAATGTTCAAGCAAAAACGGCTGATTTTTGACAAAAGAGATAACACTCCCCCATTACGTCATGCTTCAGAAAGGTGAAAAATGGTCCGTTTTCAAATGTTTTATTTTTGAACGTCAGTTCACATTTGTAGGTGGATCATCAGTTTTAGAGCTAAAATTAGCATGTTTAAAGTGATTTTCATGCTTCCAGGGGCCCTAAACACAACATTTGTGGAATGGTTAAAAGTGCATGAAAATGGCCAATTTACTCACTCTGACGTCTCAAAAAGTGTTTCTTCACCACGGGAAGTAAATTAAATACCATTTGGAGGCATTTAATGTTCAAGCAAAAATGGCTGATTTTTGACAAAAGAGATAACATCCCCCATTATGTCATGCTTCAGAAAGGTGAAAAATTGTCCGCTTTCAAATGTTTTATTTTTGAACGTCAGTTCACATTTGTAGGTAGATCATCAGTTTTAGAGCTAAAATTAGCATGTTTAAAGTGATTTTCATGCTTCCAGGGGCCCTAAACACAACATTTGTGGAATGGTTAAAAGTGCATGAAAATGGCCAATTTACTCAATCTGAGGTCTCAAAAAGTGTTTCTTCACCCCGGGAAGTGAATAAAATACCATTTGGAGGCATTTAATGTTCAAGCAAAAACGGCTGATTTTTGACAAAAGAGATAACACCCCCATTACGTCATGCTTCAGAAAGGTGAAAAATGGCCGTTTTCAAATGTTTTATTTTTTAACGTCAGTTCACATTTGTAGGTAGATCATCAGTTTTAGAGCAAAAATGTGCATGTTTAAAGTGATTTTCATGCTTCCAGGGGCCCGTGAAGTGAATTAAAAACCATTTGGAGGCATTTAATGTTCAAGCAAAAACAGCAGATTTTTGACAAAAGAGATAACACCCCCCCATTACGTCATGCTTCAGAAAGGTGGAAAGTGGTCCAGTTTCAAATATTTTATTTTTGAACATCAGTTCACATTTGTAGGTGGATCATCAGTTTTAGAGCTAAAATTAGCATGTTTAAAGTGATTTTCATGCTTCCAGGGGCCCTAAACACAACATCTGTGGAATGGTTAAAAGTGCATGAAAATGGCCAATTTACTCACTCTGACGTCTCAAAAAGTGTTTCTTCACCACGGGAAGTGAATTAAATGCCATTTGGAGGCATTTAATGTTCAAGCAAAAACGGCTGATTTTTGACAAAAGAGATAACACTCCCCCATTACGTCATGCTTCAGAAAGGTGAAAAATGGTCCGTTTTCAAATGTTTTTTTTTTGCACGTCAGTTCACATTTGTAGGAAAATCATCAGTTTTAGAGCTAAAATTAGCATGTTTAAAGTGATTTTAAGGCTTCCAGGGGCCCGGGAAGTGAATTAAAAACCATTTGGAGGCATTTCATGTTCAAGCAAAAACAGCTGATTTTTGACAAAAGAGATAACACCCCCCCATTACGTCATGCTTCAGAAAGGTGCAAAATGGTCCGTTTTCAAATGTTTTATTTTTGAACGTCAGTTCACATTTGTAGGTGGATCATCAGTTTTAGAGCTAAAATTAGCATGTGTAAAGTGATTTTCATGCTTCCAGGGGCCCTAAACACAACATTTGTGCAATGGTTAAAAGTGCATGAAAATGGCCAATTTACTCACTCTGAGGTCTCAAAAAGTGTTTCTTCACCCCGGGAAGTGAATTAAATGCCATTTGGAGGTATTTAATGTTCAAGCAAAAACGGCTGATTTTTGACAAAAGAGATAACACTCCCCCATTACGTCATGCTTCAGAAAGGTGAAAAATGGTCCGTTTTCAAATGTTTTATTTTTGAACGTCAGTTCACATTTGTAGGTGGATCTCCAGTTTTCGAGCTAAAATTAGCATGTTTAAAGTGATTTTCATGCTTCCAGGGGCCCTAAACACAACATTTGTGGAATGGTTAAAAGTGCATGAAAATGGCCAATTTACTCACTCTGAGGTCTCAAAAAGTGTTTCTTCACCACGGGAAGTGAATTAAATGCCATTTGGAGGCATTTAATGTTCAAGCAAAAACGGCTGATTTTTGACAAAAGAGATAACACTCCCCCATTACGTCATGCTTCAGAAAGGTGAAAAATGGTCCCTTTTCAAATGTTTTATTTTTGAATGTCAGTTCACATTTGTAGGTGGATCTCCAGTTTTCGAGCTAAAATTAGCATGTTTAAAGTGATTTTCATGCTTCCAGGGGCCCTAAACACAACATTTGTGGAATGGTTAAAAGTGCATGAAAATGGCCAATTTACTCACTCTGAGGTCTCAAAAAGTGTTTCTTCACCACGGGAAGTGAATTAAATGCCATTTGGAGGCATTTAATGTTCAAGCAAAAACGGCTGATTTTTGACAAAAGAGATAACACCCCCCCATTACGTCATGCTTCAGAAAGGTGAAAAATGGTCCGCTTTCAAATGTTTTATTTTTGAACGTCAGTTCACATTTGTAGGTAGATCATCAGTTTTAGAGCTAAAATTAGCATGTTTAAAGTGATTTTCATGCTTCCAGGGGCCCTAAACACAACATTTGTGAAATGGTTAACAGTGCATGAAAATGGCCAGTTTACTCACTCTGAGGTCTCAAAAAGTGTTTCTTCACACCGGGAAGTGAATTAAATACCATTTGGAGGCATTTAATGTTCAAGCAAAAACGGCTGATTTTTGATAAAAGAGATAACACCCCCCCCATTACGTCTTGCTTCAGAAAGGTGAAAAATGGTCCATTTTTAAATGTTTTATTTTTGAATGTCAGTTCACATTTGTAGGTAGATCATCAGTTTTAGAGCTAAAATTAGCATGTTTAAAGTGATTTTCATGCTTCCAGGGGCCCGTGAAGTGAATTAAAAACCATTTGGAGGCATTTAATGTTCAAGCAAAAACAGCAGATTTTTGACAAAAGAGATAACACCCCCCCATTACGTCATGCTTCAAAAAGGTGCAAAATGGTCCAGTTTCAAATATTTTATTTTTTAAAGTCAGTTCACATTTGTAGGTGGATCATCAGTTTTAGAGCTAAAATTAGCATGTTTAAAGTGATTTTCATGCTTCCAGGGGCCCTAAACACAACATTTGTGGAATGGTTAAAAGTGCATGAAAATAGCCAATTTACTCACTCTGACGTCTCAAAAAGTGTTTCTTCACCACGGGAAGTGAATTAAATGCCATTTGGAGGCATTTAATGTTCAAGCAAAAACGGCAGATTTTTGACAAAAGAGATAACACTCCCCCATTACGTCATGCTTCAGAAAGGTGAAAAATGGTCCGTTTTCAAATGTTTTATTTTTGGACGTCAGTTCACATTTGTAGGAAAATCATCAGTTTTAGAGCTAAAATTAGCATGTTTAAAGTGATTTTAAGGCTTCCAGGGGCCCTAAACACAACATTTGTGAAATGGTTAAAAGTGCATGAAAATGGCCAATTTACTCACTTTGAGGTCTCAAAAAGTGATTCATCACACCGGGAAGTGAATGAAATACCATTTGGAGGCATTTAATGTTCAAGCAAAAATGGCTGATTTTTGATAAAAGAGATAACACCCCCCCATTACGTCTTGCTTCAGAAAGGTGAAAAATGGTCCATTTTTAAATGTTTTATTTTTGAATGTCAGTTCACATTTGTAGGTAGATCATCAGTTTTAGATCTAAAATTAGCATGTTTAAAGTGATTTTCATGCTTCCAGGGGCCCGTGAAGTGAATTAAAAACAATTTGGAGGCATTTAATGTTCAAGCAAAAACAGCAGATTTTTGACAAAAGGGATAACACCCCCCCATTACGTCTTGCTTCAGAAAGGTGCAAAATGGTCCGTTTTCAAATGTATTATTTTTGAACGTCAGTTCACATTTGTAGGTGGATCATCAGTTTTAGAGCTAAAATTAGCATGTGTAAAGTGATTTTCATGCTTCCAGGGGCCCTAATCACAACATTTGTGGAATGGTTAAAAGTGCATGAAAATGGCCAATTTACTCACTCTGAGGTCTCAAAAAGTGTTTCTTCACCCCGGGAAGTGAATTAAATACAATTTGGAGGCATTTAATATTCAAGCAAAAACAGCAGATTTTTGACAAAAGAGATAACACCGCCCCATTACGTCATGCTTCAGAAAGGTGAAAAATGGTCCGTTTTCAAATATTTTATTTTTGAACATCAGTTCACATTTGTAGGTGGATCATCAGTTTTAGAGCTAAAATTAGCATGTGTAAAGTGATTTTCAAGCTTCCAGGGGCCCTAAACACAACATTTGTGGAATGGTTAAAAGTGCATGAAAATGGCCAATTTACTCACTCTGAGGTCTCAAAAAGTGTTTCTTCACCCCGGGAAGTGAATAAAATATCATTTGGAGGCATTTAATGTTCAAGCAAAAACGGCTGATTTTTGACAAAAGAGATAACACCCCCATTACGTCATGCTTCAGAAAGGTGAAAAATGGCCGTTTTCAAATGTTTTATTTTTGAACGTCAGTTCACATTTGTAGGTGGATCATCAGTTTTAGAGCTAAAATTAGCATGTTTAAAGTGATTTTCATGCTTCCAGGGGCCCTAAACACAACATTTGTGAAATGGTTACAAGTGCATGAAAATGGCCAATTTACTCACTTTGAGATTTCAAAAAGTGTTTCATCACACCGGGAAGTGAATTAAATACCATTTGGAGGCATTTAATGTTCAAGCAAAAACGGCTGATTTTTGATAAAAGAGATAACACCCCCCCATTATGTCATGCTTCAGAAAGGTGCAAAATGGTCCAGTTTCAAATATTTAATTTTTGAACGTCAGTTCACATTTGTGGGTGGATCATCAGTTTTAGAGCTAAAATTAGCATGTTTAAAGTGATTTTCATGCTTCCAGGGGCCCTAAACACAACATTTGTGGAATGGTTAAAAGTGCATGAAAATGGCCAATGTACTCACTCTGACGTCTCAAAAAGTCTTTCTTCACCCCGGGAAGTGAATTAAATGCCATTTGGAGGCTTTTAATGTTCAAGCAAAAACTGCTGATTTTTGATAAAAGAGATAACACCCCCCCATTACGTCTTGCTTCAGAAAGGTGCAAAATGGTCCGTTTTCAAATGTATTATTTTTGAACGTCAGTTCACATTTGTAGGTGGATCATCAGTTTTAGAGCTAAAATTAGCATGTGTAAAGTGATTTTCATGCTTCCAGGGGCCCTAATCACAACATTTGTGGAATGGTTAAAAGTGCATGAAAATGGCCAATTTACTCACTCTGACGTCTCAAAAAGTGTTTCTTCACCCCGGGAAGTGAATTAAATACAATTTGGAGGCATTTAATATTCAAGCAAAAACAGCAGATTTTTGACAAAAGAGATAACACCCCCCCATTACGTCATGCTTCAGAAAGGTGAAAAATGGTCCGTTTTCAAATGTTTTTTTTTTGCACGTCAGTTCACATTTGTAGGAAAATCATCAGTTTTAGAGCTAAAATTAGCATGTTTAAAGTGATTTTAAGGCTTCCAGGGGCCCGGGAAGTGAATTAAAAACCATTTGGAGGCATTTCATGTTCAAGCAAAAACAGCTGATTTTTGACAAAAGAGATAACACCCCCCCATTACGTCATGCTTCAGAAAGGTGCAAAATGGTCCGTTTTCAAATGTTTTATTTTTGAACGTCAGTTCACATTTGTAGGTGGATCATCAGTTTTAGAGCTAAAATTAGCATGTTTAAAGTGATTTTCATGCTTCCAGGGGCCCTAAACACAACATCTGTGGAATGGTTAATAGTGCATGAAAATGTCCAATTTACTCACTCTGAGGTCTCAAAAAGTGTTTCTTCACCCCGGGAAGTGAATTAAATACCATTTGGAGGCATTTAATGTTCAAGCAAAAACGGCTGATTTTTGATAAAAGAGATAACACCCCCCATTACGTCTTGCTTCAGAAAGGTGAAAAATGGTCCATTTTTAAATGTTTTAGTTTTTGAATGTCAGTTCACATTTGTAGGTAGATCATCAGTTTTAGATCTAAAATTAGCATGTTTAAAGTGATTTTCATGCTTCCAGGGGCCCGTGAAGTGAATTAAAAACCATTTGGAGGCATTTCATGTTCAAGCAAAAACAGCAGATTTTTGACAAAAGAGATAACACCCCCCCATTACGTCATGCTTCAGAAAGGTGCAAAATGGTCCGTTTTCAAATGTTTTATTTTTGAACGTCAGTTCACATTTGTAGGTGGATCATCAGTTTTAGAGCTAAAATTAGCATGTGTAAAGTGATTTTCATGCTTCCAGGGGCCCTAAACACAACATTTGTGGAATGGTTAAAAGTGCATGAAAATGGCCAATTTACTCACTCTGAGGTCTCAAAAAGTGTTTCTTCACCCCGGGAAGTGAATTAAATACCATTTGGAGGCATTTAATATTCAAGCAAAAACAGCAGATTTTTGACAAAAGAGATAACACCCCCCCCCCATTACGTCATGCTTCAGAAAGGTGCAAAATGGTCCGTTTTCAAATGTTTTATTTTTGAACGTCAGTTCACATTTGTAGGTGGGTCATCAGTTTTAGAGCTAAAATTAGCATGTTTAAAGTGATTTTCATGCTTCCAGGGGCCCTAAACACAACATTTGTGGAATGGTTAAAAGTGCATGAAAATGGCCAATTTACTCACTCTGAGGTCTCAAAAAGTGTTTCTTCACCCCGGGAAGTGAATTAAATACCATTTGGAGGCATTTAATGTTCAAGCAACGGCTGATTTTTCACAAAAGAGATAACACCCCCCCATTACGTCATGCTTCAGAAAGGTGAAAAATGGTCCATTTTTAAATGTTTTATTTTTGAATGTCAGTTCACATTTGTAGGTAGATCATCAGTTTTAGAGCTAAAATTAGCATGTTTAAAGTGATTTTCATGCTTCCAGGGGCCCTAAACACAACATCTGTGGAATGGTTAAAAGTGCATGAAAATGGCCAATTTACTCACTCTGACGTCTCAAAAAGTGTTTCTTCACCACGGGAAGTGAATTAAATGCCATTTGGAGGCATTTAATTTTCAAGCAAAAACGGCTGATTTTTGACAAAAGAGATAACACTCCCCCATTACGTCATGCTTCAGAAAGGTGAAAAATGGTCCGTTTTCAAATGGTTTTTTTTTGCACGTCAGTTCACATTTGTAGGAAAATCATCAGTTTTAGAGCTAAAATTAGCATGTTTAAAGTGATTTTAAGGCTTCCAGTGGCCCGGGAAGTGAATTAAAAACCATTTGGAGGCATTTCATGTTCAAGCAAAAACAGCTGATTTTTGACAAAAGAGATAACACCCCCCCATTACGTCATGCTTCAGAAAGGTACAAAATGGTCCGTTTTCAAATGTTTTATTTTTGAACGTCAGTTCACATTTGTAGGTGGATCATCAGTTTTAGAGCTAAAATTAGCATGTTTAAAGTGATTTTCATGCTTCCAGGGGCCCTAAACACAACATTTGTGGAATGGTTAAAAGTGCATGAAAATGGCCAATTTACTCACTCTGACGTCTCAAAAAGTGTTTCTTCACCACGGGAAGTAAATTAAATACCATTTGGAGGCATTTAATGTTCAAGCAAAAATGGCTGATTTTTGACAAAAGAGATAACATCCCCCATTATGTCATGCTTCAGAAAGGTGAAAAATGGCCGTTTTCAAATGTTTTATTTTTTAACGTCAGTTCACATTTGTAGGTAGATCATCAGTTTTAGAGCAAAAATTTGCATGTTTAAAGTGATTTTCATGCTTTCAGGGGCCCGGAAAGTGAATTAAAAAATCATTTGGAGGCATTTAATGTTCAAGCAAAAACAGCTGATTTTTGTTAAAAGAGATAACACCCCCCCATTACGTCATGCTTCAGAAAGGTGAAAAATGGTCCGTTTTCAAATGTTTTATTTTTGAACGTCATTTCACATTTGTAGGTGGATTTTCAGTTTTAGAGCTAAAATTAGCATGTTTAAAGTGATTTTCATGCTTCCAGGGGCCCTAAACACAACATTTGTGGAATGGTTAAAAGTGCATGAAAATGGCCAATTTACTCACTCTGAGGTCTAAAAAGTGTTTCTTCACCCCGGGAAGTGAATTAAATGCCATTTGGAGGCATTTAATGTTCAAGCTAAAACGGCTGATTTTTGACAAAAGAGATAACACCCCCCCATTACGTCTTGCTTCAGAAAGGTGAAAAATGGTCCATTTTTAAATGTTTTATTTTTGAATGTCAGTTCACATTTGTAGGTAGATCATCAGTTTTAGATCTAAAATTAGCATGTTTAAAGTGATTTTCATGCTTCCAGGGGCCCGTGAAGTGAATTAAAAACCATTTGGAGGCATTTAATGTTCAAGCAAAAACAGCAGATTTTTGACAAAAGAGATAACACCCCCCCATTACGTCATGCTTCAGAAAGGTGCAAAATGGTCCAGTTTCAAATATTTTATTTTTGAACATCAGTTCACATTTGTAGGTGGATCATCAGTTTTAGAGCTAAAATTAGCATGTTTAAAGTGATTTTCATGCTTCCAGGGGCCCTAAACACAACATCTGTGGAATGGTTAAAAGTGCATGAAAATGGCCAATTTACTCACTCTGACGTCTCAAAAAGTGTTTCTTCACCACGGGAAGTGAATTAAATGCCATTTGGAGGCATTTAATGTTCAAGCAAAAACGGCTGATTTTTGACAAAAGAGATAACACTCCCCCATTACGTCATGCTTCAGAAAGGTGAAAAATGGTCCGTTTTCAAATGTTTTTTTTTGCACGTCAGTTCACATTTGTAGGAAAATCATCAGTTTTAGAGCTAAAATTAGCATGTTTAAAGTGATTTTAAGGCTTCCAGGGGCCCGGGAAGTGAATTAAAAACCATTTGGAGGCATTTCATGTTCAAGCAAAAACAGCTGATTTTTGACAAAAGAGATAACACCCCCCCATTACGTCATTCTTCAGAAAGGTGCAAAATGGTCCGTTTTCAAATGTTTTATTTTTGAACGTCAGTTCACATTTGTAGGTGGATCATCAGTTTTAGAGCTAAAATTAGCATGTTTAAAGTGATTTTCATGCTTCCAGGGGCCCTAAACACAACATTTGTGAAATGGTTAAAAGTGCATGAAAATGGCCAATTTACTCACTCTGAGGTCTCAAAAAGTGTTTCTTCACCCCGGGAAGTGAATTAAATACCATTTGGAGGCATTTAATGTTCAAGCAACGGCCTATTTTTGACAAAAGAGATAACACCCCCCCATTACGTCATGCTTCAGAAAGGTGAAAAATGGTCCGCTTTCAAATGTTTTATTTTTGAACGTCAGTTCACATTTGTAGGTAGATCATCAGTTTTAGAGCTAAAATTAGCATGTTTAAAGTGATTTTCATGCTTCCAGGGGCCCTAAACACAACATTTGTGAAATGGTTAACAGTGCATGAAAATGGCCAGTTTACTCACTCTGAGGTCTCAAAAAGTGTTTCTTCACACCGGGAAGTGAATTAAATACCATTTGGAGGCATTTAATGTTCAAGCAAAAACGGCTGATTTTTGATAAAAGAGATAACACCCCCCCCCATTACGTCTTGCTTCAGAAAGGTGAAAAATGGTCCATTTTTAAATGTTTTATTTTTGAATGTCAGTTCACATTTGTAGGTAGATCATCAGTTTTAGAGCTAAAATTAGCATGTTTAAAGTGATTTTCATGCTTCCAGGGGCCCGTGAAGTGAATTAAAAACCATTTGGAGGCATTTAATGTTCAAGCAAAAACAGCAGATTTTTGACAAAAGAGATAACACCCCCCCATTACGTCATGCTTCAAAAAGGTGCAAAATGGTCCAGTTTCAAATATTTTATTTTTTAAAGTCAGTTCACATTTGTAGGTGGATCATCAGTTTTAGAGCTAAAATTAGCATGTTTAAAGTGATTTTCATGCTTCCAGGGGCCCTAAACACAACATTTGTGGAATGGTTAAAAGTGCATGAAAATAGCCAATTTACTCACTCTGACGTCTCAAAAAGTGTTTCTTCACCACGGGAAGTGAATTAAATGCCATTTGGAGGCATTTAATGTTCAAGCAAAAACGGCAGATTTTTGACAAAAGAGATAACACTCCCCCATTACGTCATGCTTCAGAAAGGTGAAAAATGGTCAGTTTTCAAATGTTTTATTTTTGGACGTCAGTTCACATTTGTAGGAAAATCATCAGTTTTAGAGCTAAAATTAGCATGTTTAAAGTGATTTTAAGGCTTCCAGGGGCCCTAAACACAACATTTGTGAAATGGTTAAAAGTGCATGAAAATGGCCAATTTACTCACTTTGAGGTCTCAAAAAGTGATTCATCACACCGGGAAGTGAATGAAATACCATTTGGAGGCATTTAATGTTCAAGCAAAAACAGCAGATTTTTGACAAAAGAGATAACACCCCCCCATTACGTCATGCTTCAGAAAGGTGCAAAATGGTCCAGTTTCAAATATTTTATATTTGAACGTCAGTTCACATTTGTAGGTGGATCATCAGTCTTAGAGCTAAAATTAGCATGTTTAAAGTGATTTTCATGCTTCCAGGGGCCCTAAACACAACATTTGTGGAATGGTTAAAAGTGCATGAAAATGGCCAATTTACTCACTCTGACGTCTCAAAAAGTGTTTCTTCACCCCGGGAAGTGAATTACATGCCATTTGGAGGCATTTAATGTTCAAGCAAAAACAGCTGATTTTTGACAAAAGAGATAACACTCCCCCATTACGTCATGCTTCAGAAAGGTGAAAAATGGTCCGTTTTCAAATGTTTTATTTTTGCACGTCAGTTCACATTTGTAGGAAAATCATCAGTTTTAGAGCTAAAATTAGCATGATTACAGTGATTTTAAGGCTTCCAGGGGCCCGGGAAGTGAATTAAAAACCATTTGGAGGCATTTAATGTTCAAGCAACGGCTGATTTTTGACAAAAGAGATAACACCCCCCCATTACGTCATGCTTCAGAAAGGTGAAAAATGGTCCGCTTTCAAATGTTTTATTTTTGTACGTCAGTTCACATTTGTAGGTAGATCATCAGTTTTAGAGCTAAAATTAGCATGTTTAAAGTGATTTTCATGCTTCCAGGGGCCCTAAACACAACATTTGTGAAATGGTTAACAGTGCATGAAAATGGCCAATTTAGTCACTCTGAGGTCTCAAAAAGTGTTTCTTCACACCGGGAAGTGAATTAAATACCATTTGGAGGCATTTAATGTTCAAGCAAAAACGGCTGATTTTTGATAAAAGAGATAACACCCCCCCCCCCATTAAGTCTTGCTTCAGAAAGGTGAAAAATGGTCCATTTTTAAATGTTTTATTTTTGAATGTCAGTTCACATTTGTAGGTAGATCATCAGTTTTAGAGCTAAAATTAGCATGTTTACAGTGATTTTCATGCTTCCAGGGGCCCATGAAGTGAATTAAAAACCATTTGGAGGCATTTAATGTTCAAGCAAAAACGGCTGATTTTTGACAAAAGAGATAACACTCCCCCATTACGTCATGCTTCAGAAAGGTGAAAAATAGTACGTTTTCAAATGTTTTATTTTTGCACGTCAGTTCACATTTGTAGGAAAATCATTAGTTTTAGAGCTAAAATTAGCATGTTTAAAGTGATTTTAAGGCTTCCAGGGACCCGGGAAGTGAAATAAAAACCATTTGGAGGCATTTAATGTTCAAGCAAAAACAGCTGATTTTTGACAAAAGAGATAACACCCCCCCCATTACGTCATGCTTCAGAAAGGTGAAAAATGGTCCGTTTTCAAATGTTTTATTTTTGAACGTCAGTTCACATTTGTAGGTGGATCATCAGTTTTAGAGCTAAAATTAGCATGTTTAAAGTGATTTTCATGCTTCCAGGGGCCCTAAACACAACATTTGTGGAATGGTTAAAAGTGCATGAAAATGGCCAATTTACTCACTCTGAAGTCTCGAAAAGTGTTTCTTCACCACGGGAAGTGAATTAAATGCCATTTGGAGGCATTTCATGTTCAAGCAAAACCAGCTGATTTTTGACAAAAGAGATAACCCCCCCATTACGTCATGCTTCAGAAAGGTGAAAAATGGTCCGTTTTCAAATGTTTTATTTTTGAACGTCAGTTCACATTTGTAGGTGGATCATCAGTTTTAGAGCTAAAATTAGCTTGTTTAAAGTGATTTTCATGCTTCCAGGGGCCCTAAACACAACATTTGTGGAATGGTTAAAAGTGCATGAAAATGGCCAATTTACTCACTCTGAGGTCTCAAAAAGTGTTTCTTCACCCCGGGAAGTGAATTAAATACCATTTAGAGGCATTTAATGTTCAAGCAAAAACGGTAGATTTTTGACAAAAGAGATAACACCCCCCCATTACGTCATGCTTCAGAAAGGTGAAAAATGGTCCGTTTTCAAATGTTTTATTTTTGAATGTCAGTTCACATTTGTAGGTAGATCATAAGTTTTAGAGCTAAAATTAGCATGTTTAAAGTGATTTTCATGCTTCCAGGGGCCCTAAACACAACATTTGTGGAATGGTTAAAAGTGCATGAAAATTGCCAATTTACTCACTCTGAGGTCTCAAAAAGTGTTTCTTCAACCCTGGAAGTGAATTAAATACCATTTGGAGGCATTTAATGTTCAAGCAAAAACGGCTGATTTTTTACAAAAGAGATAACACCCCCATTACGTCATCCTTCAGAAAGGTGAAAAATGGCCCGTTTTCAAATGTTTTATTTTTTAACGTCAGTTCACATTTGTAGGTAGATCATCAGTTTTAGAGCAAAAATTAGCATGTTTAAAGTGATTTTCATGCTTCCAGGGGCCCTAAACACAACATATGTGAAATGGTTAACAGTGCATGAAAATGGCCAATTTACTCACTCTGAGGTCTCAAAAAGTGTTTCTTCACAACCGGAAGTGAATTAAATACCATTTGGAGGCATTTAATGTTCAAGCCAAAACGGCTGATTTTTGATAAAAGAGATAACACCCCCCATTACGTCTTGCTTCAGAAAGGTGAAAAATGGTAAATTTTTAAATGTTTTATTTTTGAATGTCAGTTCACATTTGTAGGTAGATCATCAGTTTTAGAGCTAAAATTAGCATGTTTAAAGTGATTTTCATGCTTCCAGGGGCCCGTGAAGTGAATTAAAAACCATTTGGAGGCATTTAATATTCAAGCAAAAACAGCAGATTTTTGACAAAAGAGATAACACCCCCCCCATTACGTCATGCTTCAGAAAGGTGCAAAATGGTCCGTTTTCAAATGTTTTATTTTTGAACGTCAGTTCACATTTGTAGGTGGATCATCAGTTTTAGACCTAAAATTAACATGTTTAAAGTGATTTTCATGCTTCCATGGGCCCTAAACACAACATTTGTGGAATGGTTAAAAGTGCATGAAAATGGCCAATTTACTCACTCTGAGGTCTCAAAAAGTGTTTCTTCACCCCGGTAAGTAAATTAAATACCATTTGGAGGCATTTAATGTTCAAGCAAAAACAGCAGATTTTTGACAAAAGAGATAACACCCCCCATTACGTCATGCTTCAGAAAGGTGCAAAATGGTCCAGTTTCAAATATTTAATTTTTGAACGTCAGTTCACATTTGTGGGTGGATCATCAGTTTTAGAGGTAAAATTAGCATGTTTAAAGTGATTTTCATGCTTCCAGGGGCCCTAAACACAACATTTGTGGAATGGTTAAAAGTGCATGAAAATGGCCAATTTACTCACTCTGAGGTCTCAAAAAGTGTTTCTTCACCCCGGGAAGTGAATTAAATGCCATTTGGAGGCATTTAATGTTCAAGCAAAAACGGCTGATTTTTGACAAAAGAGATAACACTCCCCCATTACGTCATGCTTCAGAAAGGTGAAAAATGGTCCGTTTTCAAATGTTTTATTTTTGAACGTCAGTTCACATTTGTAGGTGGATCATCAGTTTTAGAGCTAAAATTAGCATGTTTAAAGTGATTTTCATGCTTCCAGGGGCCCTAAACACAACATTTGTGGAATGGTTAAAAGTGCATGAAAATGGCCAATTTACTCACTCTGAGGTCTCAAAAAGTGTTTCTTCACCCCGGGAAGTGAATTAAATACCATTTGGAGGCATTTCATGTTCAAGCAATGGCTGATTTTTGACAAAAGAGATAACACCCCCCCATTACGTCATGCTTCAGAAAGGTGAAAAATGGTCCGCTTTCAAATGTTTTATTTTTGAACGTCAGTTCACATTTGTAGGTAGATCATCAGTTTTAGAGCTAAAATTAGCATGTTTAAAGTGATTTTCATGCTTCCAGGGGCCCTAAACACAACATCTGTGGAATGGTTAAAAGTGCATGAAAATGGCCAATTTACTCACTCTGAGGTCTCAAAAAGTGTTTCTTCACCCCGGGAAGTGAATTAAATACCATTTGGAGGCATTTAATGTTCAAGCAATGGCTGATTTTTGACAAAAGAGATAACACCCCCCCCATTACGTCATGCTTCAGAAAGGTGAAAAATGGTCAGTTTTCAAATGTTTTATTTTTGCACGTCAGTTCACATTCGTAGGAAAATCATCAGTTTTAGAGCTAAAATGAGCATGTTTAAAGTGATTTTAAGGCTTCCAGGGGCCCGGGAAGTGAATTAAAAACCATTTGGAGGCATTTCATGTTCAAGCAAAAACAGCTGATTTTTGACAAAAGAGATAACCCCCCCATTACGTCATGCTTCAGAAAGGTGAAAAATGGTCCGTTTTCAAATGTTTTATTTTTGAACGTCAGTTCACATTTGTAGGTGGATCATCAGTTTTAGAGCTAAAATTAGCTTGTTTAAAGTGATTTTCATGCTTCCAGGGGCCCTAAACACAACATTTGTGGAATGGTTAAAAGTGCATGAAAATGGCCAATTTACTCACTCTGAGGTCTCAAAAAGTGTTTCTTCACCCCGGGAAGTGAATTAAATACCATTTAGAGGCATTTAATGTTCAAGCAAAAACAGCAGATTTTTGACAAAAGAGATAACACCCCCCCCCATTACGTCATGCTTCAGAAAGGTGCAAAATGGTCCGTTTTCAAATGTTTTATTTTTGAACGTCAGTTCACATTTGTAGGTGGATCATCAGTTTTAGACCTAAAATTAACATGTTTAAAGTGATTTTCATGCTTCCATGGGCCCTAAACACAACATTTGTGGAATGGTTAAAAGTGCATGAAAATGGCCAATTTACTCACTCTGAGGTCTCAAAAAGTGTTTCTTCACCCCGGTAAGTAAATTAAATACCATTTGGAGGCATTTAATGTTCAAGCAAAAACAGCAGATTTTTGACAAAAGAGATAACACCCCCCATTACGTCATGCTTCAGAAAGGTGCAAAATGGTCCAGTTTCAAATATTTAATTTTTGAACGTCAGTTCACATTTGTGGGTGGATCATCAGTTTTAGAGGTAAAATTAGCATGTTTAAAGTGATTTTCATGCTTCCAGGGGCCCTAAACACAACATTTGTGGAATGGTTAAAAGTGCATGAAAATGGCCAATTTACTCACTCTGAGGTCTCAAAAAGTGTTTCTTCACCCCGGGAAGTGAATTAAATGCCATTTGGAGGCATTTAATGTTCAAGCAAAAACGGCTGATTTTTGACAAAAGAGATAACACTCCCCCATTACGTCATGCTTCAGAAAGGTGAAAAATGGTCCGTTTTCAAATGTTTTATTTTTGAACGTCAGTTCACATTTGTAGGTGGATCATCAGTTTTAGAGCTAAAATTAGCATGTTTAAAGTGATTTTCATGCTTCCAGGGGCCCTAAACACAACATTTGTGGAATGGTTAAAAGTGCATGAAAATGGCCAATTTACTCACTCTGAGGTCTCAAAAAGTGTTTCTTCACCCCGGGAAGTGAATTAAATACCATTTGGAGGCATTTAATGTTCAAGCAATGGCTGATTTTTGACAAAAGAGATAACACCCCCCCCATTACGTCATGCTTCAGAAAGGTGAAAAATGGTCCGCTTTCAAATGTTTTATTTTTGAACGTCAGTTCACATTTGTAGGTAGATCATCAGTTTTAGAGCTAAAATTAGCATGTTTAAAGTGATTTTCATGCTTCCAGGGGCCCTAAACACAACATCTGTGGAATGGTTAAAAGTGCATGAAAATGGCCAATTTACTCACTCTGACGTCTCAAAAAGTGTTTCTTCACCACGGGAAGTGAATTAAATGCCATTTGGAGGCATTTAATGTTCAAGCAAAAACGGCTGATTTTTGACAAAAGAGATAACACTCCCCCATTACGTCATGCTTCAGAAAGGTGAAAAATGGTCAGTTTTCAAATGTTTTATTTTTGCACGTCAGTTCACATTCGTAGGAAAATCATCAGTTTTAGAGCTAAAATGAGCATGTTTAAAGTGATTTTAAGGCTTCCAGGGGCCCGGGAAGTGAATTAAAAACCATTTGGAGGCATTTCATGTTCAAGCAAAAACAGCTGATTTTTGACAAAAGAGATAACACCCCCCATTACGTCATGCTTCAGAAAGGTGCAAAATGGTCCGTTTTCAAATGTTTTATTTTTGAACGTCAGTTCACATTTGTAGGTGGATCATCAGTTTTAGAGCTAAAATTAGCATGTGTAAAGTGATTTTCATGCTTCCAGGGGCCCTAAACACAACATTTGTGGAATGGTTAAAAGTGCATGAAAATGGCCAATTTACTCACTCTGAGGTCTCAAAAAGTGTTTCTTCACCCCGGGAAGTGAATTAAATACCATTTGGAGGCATTTAATATTCAAGCAAAAACAGCAGATTTTTGACAAAAGAGATAACACCCCCCCCCCATTACGTCATGCTTCAGAAAGGTGCAAAATGGTCCGTTTTCAAATGTTTTATTTTTGAACGTCAGTTCACATTTGTAGGTGGATCATCAGTTTTAGAGCTAAAATTGGCATGTTTAAAGTGATTTTCTGCTTCCAGGGGCCCTAAACACAACATTTGTGCAATGGTTAAAAGTGCATGAAAATGGCCAATTTACTCACTCTGAGGTCTCAAAAATTGTTTCTTCACCCCGGGAAGTGAATTAAATGCCATTTGGAGGCATTTAATGTTCAAGCAACGGCTGATTTTTGACAAAAGAGATAACACCCCCCCATTACGTCATGCTTCAGAAAGGTGAAAAATGGTCCGCTTTCAAATGTTTTATTTTTGAACGTCAGTTCACATTTGTAGGTAGATCATCAGCTTTAGAGCTAAAATTAGCATGTTTAAAGTGATTTTCATGCTTCCAGGGGCCCTAAACACAACATTTGTGAAATGGTTAACAGTGCATGAAAATGGCCAATTTACTCACTCTGAGGTCTCAAAAAGTGTTTCTTCACACCGGGAAGTGAATTAAATACCATTTGGAGGCATTTAATGTTCAAGCAAAAACAGCTGATTTTTGACAAAAGAGATAACACCCCCCCCATTACGTCATGCTTCAGAAAGGTGAAAAATGGTCCGTTTTCAAATGTTTTATTTTTGCACGTCAGTTCACATTTGTAGGAAAATCATCAGTTTTAGAGCTAAAATTAGCATGTTTAAAGTGATTTTAAGGCTTCCAGGGGCCCGGGAAGTGAATTAAAAACCATTTGGAGGCATTTCATGTTCAAGCAAAAACAGCTGATTTTTGACAAAAGAGATAACACCCCCCCATTACGTCATGCTTCAGAAAGGTGAAAAATGGTCCGTTTTCAAATGTTTTATTTTTGAACGTCAGTTCACATTTGTAGGTGGATCATCAGTTTTAGAGCTAAAATTAGCATGTTTAAAGTGATTTTCATGCTTCCAGGGGCCCTAAACACAACATTTGTGGAATGGTTAAAAGTGCATGAAAATGGCCAATTTACTCACTCTGACGTCTCAAAAAGTGTTTCTTCACCACGGGAAGTAAATTGAATACCATTTGGAGGCATTTAATGTTCAAGCAAAAATGGCTGATTTTTGACAAAAGAGATAACATCCCCCATTATGTCATGCTTCAGAAAGGTGAAAAATTGTCCGCTTTCAAATGTTTTATTTTTGAACGTCAGTTAACATTTGTAGGTAGATCATCAGTTTTAGAGCTAAAATTAGCATGTTTAAAGTGATTTTCATGCTTCCAGGGGCCCTAAACACAACATTTGTGGAATGGTTAAAAGTGCATGAAAATGGCCAATTTACTCACTCTGAGGTCTCAAAAGGTGTTTCTTCACCCCGGGAAGTGAATTAAATACCATTTGGAGGCATTTAATGTTCAAGCAAAAACAGCTGATTTTTGACAAAAGAGATAACACCCCCCCATTACGTCATGCTTCAGAAAGGTGAAAACTTGTCCGCTTTCAAATGTTTTATTTTTGAACGTCAATTCACATTTGTGGGTAGATCATCAGTTTTAGAGCTAAAATTAGCATATTTAAAGTGATTTTCATGCTTCCAGGGGCCCGTGAAGTGAATTAAAAACCATTTGGAGGCATTTAATGTTCAAGCAAAAACGGCTGATTTTTGACAAAAGAGATAACACTCCCCCATTACGTCATGCTTCAGAAAGGTGAAAAATGGTCCGTTTTCAAATGTTTTATTTTTGCACATCAGTTCACATTTGTAGGAAAATCATCAGTTTTAGAGCTAAAATTAGCATGTTTAAAGTGATTTTAAGGCTTCCAGGGGCCCGGGAAGTGAATTAAAAACCATTTGGAGGCATTTCATGTTCAAGCAAAAACAGCTGATTTTTGACAAAAGAGATAACACCCCCCCATTACGTCATGCTTCAGAAAGGTGAAAAATGGTCCGTTTTCAAATGTTTTATTTTTGAACGTCAGTTCACATTTGTAGGTGGATCATCAGTTTTAGAGCTAAAATTAGCATGTTTAAAGTGATTTTCATGCTTCCAGGGGCCCTAAACACAACATTTGTGGAATGGTTAAAAGTGCATGAAAATGGCCAATTTACTCACTCTGACGTCTCAAAAAGTGTTTCTTCACCACGGGAAGTAAATTAAATACCATTTGGAGGCATTTAATGTTCAAGCAAAAATGGCTGATTTTTGACAAAAGAGATAACATCCCCCATTATGTCATGCTTCAGAAAGGTGAAAAATTGTCCGCTTTCAAATGTTTTATTTTTGAACGTCAGTTCACATTTGTAGGTAGATCATCAGTTTTAGATCTAAAATTAGCATGTTTAAAGTGATTTTCATGCTTCCAGGGGCCCGTGAAGTGAATTAAAAACCATTTGGAGGCATTTAATGTTCAAGCAAAAACAGCAGATTTTTGACAAAAGAGATAACACCCCCCCATTACGTCATGCTTCAGAAAGGTGCAAAATGGTCCAGTTTCAAATATTTTATTTTTGAACATCAGTTCACATTTGTAGGTGGATCATCAGTTTTAGAGCTAAAATTAGCATGTTTAAAGTGATTTTCATGCTTCCAGGGGCCCTAAACACAACATCTGTGGAATGGTTAAAAGTGCATGAAAATGGCCAATTTACTCACTCTGACGTCTCAAAAAGTGTTTCTTCACCACGGGAAGTGAATTAAATGCCATTTGGAGGCATTTAATGTTCAAGCAAAAACGGCTGATTTTTGACAAAAGAGATAACACTCCCCCATTACGTCATGCTTCAGAAAGGTGAAAAATGGTCCGTTTTCAAATGTTTTATTTTTGAACGTCAGTTCACATTTGTAGGAAAATCATCAGTTTTAGAGCTAAAATTAGCATGTTTAAAGTGATTTTAAGGCTTCCAGGGGCCCGGGAAGTGAATTAAAAACCATTTGGAGGCATTTCATGTTCAAGGAAAAACAGCTGATTTTTGACAAAAGAGATAACACCCCCCCATTACGTCATGCTTCAGAAAGGTGCAAAATGGTCCGTTTTCAAATGTTTTATTTTTGAACGTCAGTTCACATTTGTAGGTGGATCATCAGTTTTAGAGCTAAAATTAGCATGTGTAAAGTGATTTTCATGCTTCCAGGGGCCCTAAACACAACATTTGTGCAATGGTTAAAAGTGCATGAAAATGGCCAATTTACTCACTCTGAGGTCTCAAAAAGTGTTTCTTCACCCCGGGAAGTGAATTAAATGCCATTTGGAGGCATTTCATGTTCAAGCAAAAACGGCTGATTTTTGACAAAAGAGATAACACTCCCCCATTACGTCATGCTTCAGAAAGGTGAAAAATGGTCCGTTTTCAAATGTTTTATTTTTGAACGTCAGTTCACATTTGTAGGTGGATCATCAGTTTTAGAGCTAAAATTAGCATGTTTAAAGTGATTTTCATGCTTCCAGGGGCCCTAAACACAACATTTGTGGAATGGTTAAAAGTGCATGAAAATGGCCAATTTACTCACTCTGAGGTCTCAAAAAGTGTTTCTTCACCCCGTGAAGTGAATTAAATACCATTTGGAGGCATTTAATGTTCAAGCAACGGCTGATTTTTGACAAAAGAGATAACACCCCCCCATTACGTCATGCTTCAGAAAGGTGAAAAATGGTCCGCTTTCAAATGTTTTATTTATGAACGTCAGTTCACATTTGTAGGTAGATCATCAGTTTTAGAGCTAAAATTAGCATGTTTAAAGTGATTTTCATGCTTCCAGGGGCCCTAAACACAACATTTGGGAAATGGTTAACAGTGCATGAAAATGGCCAGTTTACTCACTCTGAGGTCTCAAAAAGTGTTTCTTCACACCGGGAAGTGAATTAAATACCATTTGGAGGCATTAAATGTTCAAGCAAAAACGGCTGATTTTTGATAAAAGAGATAACACCCCCCCCCCCATTACGTCTTGCTTCAGAAAGGTGAAAAATGGTCCATTTTTAAATGTTTTATTTTTGAATGTCAGTTCACATTTGTAGGTAGATCATCAGTTTTAGAGCTAAAATTAGCATGTTTAAAGTGATTTTCATGCTTCCAGGGGCCCGTGAAGTGAATTAAAAACCATTTGGAGGCATTTAATGTTCAAGCAAAAACAGCAGATTTTTGACAAAAGAGATAACACCCCCCCATTACGTCATGCTTCAAAAAGGTGCAAAATGGTCCAGTTTCAAATATTTTATTTTTTAAAGTCAGTTCACATTTGTAGGTGGATCATCAGTTTTAGAGCTAAAATTAGCATGTTTAAAGTGATTTTCATGCTTCCAGGGGCCCTAAACACAACATTTGTGGAATGGTTAAAAGTGCATGAAAATAGCCAATTTACTCACTCTGACGTCTCAAAAAGTGTTTCTTCACCACGGGAAGTGAATTAAATGCCATTTGTAAGCATTTAATGTTCAAGCAAAAACGGCAGATTTTTGACAAAAGAGATAACACTCCCCCATTACGTCATGCTTCAGAAAGGTGAAAAATGGTCCGTTTTCAAATGTTTTATTTTTGCACGTCAGTTCACATTTGTAGGAAAATCATCAGTTTTAGAGCTAAAATTAGCATGTTTAAAGTGATTTTAAGGCTTCCAGGGGCCCTAAACACAACATTTGTGAAATGGTTAAAAGTGCATGAAAATGGCCAATTTACTCACTTTGAGGTCTCAAAAAGTGTTTCATCACACCGGGAAGTGAATGAAATACCATTTGGAGGCATTTAATGTTCAAGCAAAAACGGCTGATTTTTGATAAAAGAGATAACACCCCCCCATTACGTCTTGCTTCAGAAAGGTGAAAAATGGTCCATTTTTAAATGTTTTATTTTTGAATGTCAGTTCACATTTGTAGGTAGATCATCAGTTTTAGATCTAAAATTTGCATGTTTAAAGTGATTTTCATGCTTCCAGGGGCCCGTGAAGTGAATTAAAAACCATTTGGAGGCATTTAATGTTCAAGCAAAAACAGCAGATTTTTGACAAAAGAGATAACACCCCCCCATTACGTCATGCTTCAGAAAGGTGCAAAATGGTCCATTTTCAAATGTTTTATTTTTGAATGTCAGTTCACATTTGTAGGTAGATCATCAGTTTTAGAGCTAAAATTAGCATGTTTAAAGTGATTTTCATGCTTCCAGGGGCCCTAAACACAACATTTGTGGAATGGTTAAAAGTGCATGAAAATGGCCAATTTACTCACTCTGAGGTCTCAAAAGGTGTTTCTTCACCCCGGGAAGTGAATTAAATACCATTTGGAGGCATTTAATGTTCAAGCAAAAACAGCTGATTTTTGACAAAAGAGATAACACCCCCCCATTACGTCATGCTTCAGAAAGGTGAAAACTTGTCCGCTTTCAAATGTTTTATTTTTGAACGTCAATTCACATTTGTGGGTAGATCATCAGTTTTAGAGCTAAAATTAGCATATTTAAAGTGATTTTCATGCTTCCAGGGGCCCGTGAAGTGAATTAAAAACCATTTGGAGGCATTTAATGTTCAAGCAAAAACAGCAGATTTTTGACAAAAGAGATAACACCCCCCCATTACGTCATGCTTCAGAAAGGTGCAAAATGGTCCAGTTTCAAATATTTTATTTTTGAATGTCAGTTCACATTTGTAGGTGGATCATCAGTTTTAGAGCTAAAATTAGCATGTTTAAAGTGATTTTCATGCTTCCAGGGGCCCTAAACACAACATTTGTGGAATGGTTAAAAGTGCATGAAAATGGCCAATTTACTCACTCTGACGTCTCAATAAGTGTCTCTTCACCCCGGGAAGTGAATTAAATGCCATTTGGAGGCATTTAATGTTCAAGCAAAAACGGCTGATTTTTGACAAAAGAGATAACACTCCCCCATTACGTCATGCTTCAGAAAGGTGAAAAATGGTCCGTTTTCAAATGTTTTATTTTTGCACATCAGTTCACATTTGTAGGAAAATCATCAGTTTTAGAGCTAAAATTAGCATGTTTAAAGTGATTTTAAGGCTTCCAGGGGCCCGGGAAGTGAATTAAAAACCATTTGGAGGCATTTCATGTTCAAGCAAAAACAGCTGATTTTTGACAAAAGAGATAACACCCCCCCATTACGTCATGCTTCAGAAAGGTGAAAAATGGTCCGTTTTCAAATGTTTTATTTTTGAACGTCAGTTCACATTTGTAGGTGGATCATCAGTTTTAGAGCTAAAATTAGCATGTTTAAAGTGATTTTCATGCTTCCAGGGGCCCTAAACACAACATTTGTGGAATGGTTAAAAGTGCATGAAAATGGCCAATTTACTCACTCTGACGTCTCAAAAAGTGTTTCTTCACCACGGGAAGTAAATTAAATACCATTTGGAGGCATTTAATGTTCAAGCAAAAATGGCTGATTTTTGACAAAAGAGATAACATCCCCCATTATGTCATGCTTCAGAAAGGTGAAAAATTGTCCGCTTTCAAATGTTTTATTTTTGAACGTCAGTTCACATTTGTAGGTAGATCATCAGTTTTAGATCTAAAATTAGCATGTTTAAAGTGATTTTCATGCTTCCAGGGGCCCGTGAAGTGAATTAAAAACCATTTGGAGGCATTTAATGTTCAAGCAAAAACAGCAGATTTTTGACAAAAGAGATAACACCCCCCCATTACGTCATGCTTCAGAAAGGTGCAAAATGGTCCAGTTTCAAATATTTTATTTTTGAACATCAGTTCACATTTGTAGGTGGATCATCAGTTTTAGAGCTAAAATTAGCATGTTTAAAGTGATTTTCATGCTTCCAGGGGCCCTAAACACAACATCTGTGGAATGGTTAAAAGTGCATGAAAATGGCCAATTTACTCACTCTGACGTCTCAAAAAGTGTTTCTTCACCACGGGAAGTGAATTAAATGCCATTTGGAGGCATTTAATGTTCAAGCAAAAACGGCTGATTTTTGACAAAAGAGATAACACTCCCCCATTACGTCATGCTTCAGAAAGGTGAAAAATGGTCCGTTTTCAAATGTTTTATTTTTGAACGTCAGTTCACATTTGTAGGAAAATCATCAGTTTTAGAGCTAAAATTAGCATGTTTAAAGTGATTTTAAGGCTTCCAGGGGCCCGGGAAGTGAATTAAAAACCATTTGGAGGCATTTCATGTTCAAGGAAAAACAGCTGATTTTTGACAAAAGAGATAACACCCCCCCATTACGTCATGCTTCAGAAAGGTGCAAAATGGTCCGTTTTCAAATGTTTTATTTTTGAACGTCAGTTCACATTTGTAGGTGGATCATCAGTTTTAGAGCTAAAATTAGCATGTGTAAAGTGATTTTCATGCTTCCAGGGGCCCTAAACACAACATTTGTGCAATGGTTAAAAGTGCATGAAAATGGCCAATTTACTCACTCTGAGGTCTCAAAAAGTGTTTCTTCACCCCGGGAAGTGAATTAAATGCCATTTGGAGGCATTTCATGTTCAAGCAAATATGGCTGATTTTTGACAAAAGAGATAACACTCCCCCATTACGTCATGCTTCAGAAAGGTGAAAAATGGTCCGTTTTCAAATGTTTTATTTTTGAACGTCAGTTCACATTTGTAGGTGGATCATCAGTTTTAGAGCTAAAATTAGCATGTTTAAAGTGATTTTCATGCTTCCAGGGGCCCTAAACACAACATTTGTGGAATGGTTAAAAGTGCATGAAAATGGCCAATTTACTCACTCTGAGGTCTCAAAAAGTGTTTCTTCACCCCGTGAAGTGAATTAAATACCATTTGGAGGCATTTAATGTTCAAGCAACGGCTGATTTTTGACAAAAGAGATAACACCCCCCCATTACGTCATGCTTCAGAAAGGTGAAAAATGGTCCGCTTTCAAATGTTTTATTTATGAACGTCAGTTCACATTTGTAGGTAGATCATCAGTTTTAGAGCTAAAATTAGCATGTTTAAAGTGATTTTCATGCTTCCAGGGGCCCTAAACACAACATTTGGGAAATGGTTAACAGTGCATGAAAATGGCCAGTTTACTCACTCTGAGGTCTCAAAAAGTGTTTCTTCACACCGGGAAGTGAATTAAATACCATTTGGAGGCATTAAATGTTCAAGCAAAAACGGCTGATTTTTGATAAAAGAGATAACACCCCCCCCCATTACGTCTTGCTTCAGAAAGGTGAAAAATGGTCCATTTTTAAATGTTTTATTTTTAAATGTCAGTTCACATTTGTAGGTAGATCATCAGTTTTAGAGCTAAAATTAGCATGTTTAAAGTGATTTTCATGCTTCCAGGGGCCCGTGAAGTGAATTAAAAACCATTTGGAGGCATTTAATGTTCAAGCAAAAACAGCAGATTTTTGACAAAAGAGATAACACCCCCCCATTACGTCATGCTTCAAAAAGGTGCAAAATGGTCCAGTTTCAAATATTTTATTTTTTAAAGTCAGTTCACATTTGTAGGTGGATCATCAGTTTTAGAGCTAAAATTAGCATGTTTAAAGTGATTTTCATGCTTCCAGGGGCCCTAAACACAACATTTGTGGAATGGTTAAAAGTGCATGAAAATAGCCAATTTACTCACTCTGACGTCTCAAAAAGTGTTTCTTCACCACGGGAAGTGAATTAAATGCCATTTGGAGGCATTTAATGTTCAAGCAAAAACGGCAGATTTTTGACAAAAGAGATAACACTCCCCCATTACGTCATGCTTCAGAAAGGTGAAAAATGGTCCGTTTTCAAATGTTTTATTTTTGCACGTCAGTTCACATTTGTAGGAAAATCATCAGTTTTAGAGCTAAAATTAGCATGTTTAAAGTGATTTTAAGGCTTCCAGGGGCCCTAAACACAACATTTGTGAAATGGTTAAAAGTGCATGAAAATGGCCAATTTACTCACTTTGAGGTCTCAAAAAGTGTTTCATCACACCGGGAAGTGAATGAAATACCATTTGGAGGCATTTAATGTTCAAGCAAAAACGGCTGATTTTTGATAAAAGAGATAACACCCCCCCATTACGTCTTGCTTCAGAAAGGTGAAAAATGGTCCATTTTTAAATGTTTTATTTTTGAATGTCAGTTCACATTTGTAGGTAGATCATCAGTTTTAGATCTAAAATTAGCATGTTTAAAGTGATTTTCATGCTTCCAGGGGCCCGTGAAGTGAATTAAAAACCATTTGGAGGCATTTAATGTTCAAGCAAAAACAGCAGATTTTTGACAAAAGAGATAACACCCCCCCATTACGTCATGCTTCAGAAAGGTGCAAAATGGTCCGTTTTCAAATGTTTTATTTTTGAACATCAGTTCACATTTGTAGGTGGATCATCAGTTTTAGAGCTAAAATTAGCATGTTTAAAGTGATTTTCATGCTTCCAGGGGCCCTAAACACAACATTTGTGGAATGGTTAAAAGTGCATGAAAATGGCCAATTTACTCACTCTGAGGTCTCAAAAAGTGTTTCTTCACCCCGGGAAGTGAATAAAATACCATTTGGAGGCATTTAATGTTCAAGCAAAAACGGCTGATTTTTGACAAAAGAGATAACACCCCCATTACGTCATGCTTCAGAAAGGTGAAAAATGGCCGTTTTCAAATGTTTTATTTTTTAACGTCAGTTCACATTTGTAGGTAGATCATCAGTTTTAGAGCAAAAATTAGCATGTTTAAAGTGATTTTCATGCTTTCAGGGGCCCGGAAAGTGAATTAAAAATTCATTTGGAGGCATTTAATGTTCAAGCAAAAACAGCTGATTTTTGTTAAAAGAGATAACACCCCCCCATTACGTCATGCTTCAGAAAGGTGAAAAATGGTCCGTTTTCAAATGTTTTATTTTTGAACGTCATTTCACATTTGTAGGTGGATTTTCAGTTTTAGAGCTAAAATTAGCATGTTTAAAGTGATTTTCATGCTTCCAGGGGCCCTAAACACAACATTTGTGGAATGGTTAAAAGTGCATGAAAATGGCCAATTTACTCACTCTGAGGTCTCAAAAAGTGTTTCTTCACCCCGGGAAGTGAATAAAAACCATTTGGAGGCATTTAGTGTTCAAGCAAAAACGGCTGATTTTTGACAAAAGAGATAATACCCCCATTACGTCATGCTTCAGAAAGGTGCAAAATGGTCCAGTTTCAAATATTTTATTTTTGAATGTCAGTTCACATTTGTAGGTAGATCATCAGTTTTAGATCTAAAATTAGCATGTTTAAAGTGATTTTCATGCTTCCAGGGGCCCGTGAAGTGAATTAAAAACCATTTGGAGGCATTTAATGTTCAAGCAAAAACAGCAGATTTTTGACAAAAGAGATAACACCCCCCCATTACGTCATGCTTCAGAAAGGTGCAAAATGGTCCAGTTTCAAATATTTTATTTTTGAACATCAGTTCACATTTGTAGGTGGATCATCAGTTTTAGAGCTAAAATTAGCATGTTTAAAGTGATTTTCATGCTTCCAGGGGCCCTAAACACAACATTTGTGGAATGGTTAAAAGTGCATGAAAATAGCCAATTTACTCACTCTGACGTCTCAAAAAGTGTTTCTTCACCACGGGAAGTGAATTAAATGCCATTTGGAGGCATTTAATGTTCAAGCAAAAACGGCAGATTTTTGACAAAAGAGATAACACTCCCCCATTACGTCATGCTTCAGAAAGGTGAAAAATGGTCCGTTTTCAAATGTTTTATTTTTGCACGTCAGTTCACATTTGTAGGAAAATCATCAGTTTTAGAGCTAAAATTAGCATGTTTAAAGTGATTTTAAGGCTTCCAGGGGCCCGGGAAGTGAATTAAAAACCATTTGGAGGCATTTCATGTTCAAGCAAAACCAGCTGATTTTTGACAAAAGAGATAACACCCCCCATTATGTCATGCTTCAGAAAGGTGAAAAATGATCCGTTTTCAAATGTTTTATTTTTGAACGTCAGTTCACATTTGTAGGTGGATCATCAGTTTTAGAGCTAAAATGAGCATGTTTAAAGTGATTTTCATGCTTCCAGGGGCCCTAAACACAACATTTGTGGAATGGTTAAAAGTGCATGAAAATGGCCAATTTACTCACTCTGAGGTCTCAAAAGGTGTTTCTTCACCCCGGGAAGTGAATTAAATACCATTTGGAGGCATTTAATGTTCAAGCAAAAACAGCTGATTTTTAACAAAAGAGATAACACCCCCCCATTACGTCATGCTTCAGAAAGGTGAAAAATTGTCCGCTTTCAAATGTTTTATTTTTGAACGTCAATTCACATTTGTGGGTAGATCATCAGTTTTAGAGCTAAAATTAGCATATTTAAAGTGATTTTCATGCTTCCAGGGGCCCGTGAAGTGAATTAAAAACCATTTGGAGGCATTTAATGTTCAAGCAAAAACAGCAGATTTTTGACAAAAGAGAAAACACCCCCTCATTACGTCATGCTTCAGAAAGGTGCAAAATGGTCCAGTTTCAAATATTTTATTTTTGAATGTCAGTTCACATTTGTAGGTGGATCATCAGTTTTAGAGCTAAAATTAGCATGTTTAAAGTGATTTTCATGCTTCCAGGGGCCCTAAACACAACATTTGTGGAATGGTTAAAAGTGCATGAAAATGGCCAATTTACTCACTCTGACGTCTCAAAAAGTGTCTCTTCACCCCGGGAAGTGAATTAAATGCCATTTGGAGGCATTTAATGTTCAAGCAAAAACGGCTGATTTTTGACAAAAGAGATAACACTCCCCCATTACGTCATGCTTCAGAAAGGTGAAAAATGGTCCGTTTTCAAATGTTTTATTTTTGCACATCAGTTCACATTTGTAGGAAAATCATCAGTTTTAGAGCTAAAATTAGCAAGTTTAAAGTGATTTTAAGGCTTCCAGGGGCCCGGGAAGTGAATTAAAAACCATTTGGAGGCATTTCATGTTCAAGCAAAAACAGCTGATTTTTGACAAAAGAGATAACACCCCCCCATTACGTCATGCTTCAGAAAGGTGAAAAATGGTCCGTTTTCAAATGTTTTATTTTTGAACGTCAGTTCACATTTGTAGGTGGATCATCAGTTTTAGAGCTAAAATTAGCATGTTTAAAGTGATTTTCATGCTTCCAGGGGCCCTAAACACAACATTTGTGGAATGGTTAAAAGTGCATGAAAATGGCCAATTTACTCACTCTGACGTCTCAAAAAGTGTTTCTTCACCACGGGAAGTAAATTAAATACCATTTGGAGGCATTTAATGTTCAAGCAAAAATGGCTGATTTTTGACAAAAGAGATAACATCCCCCATTATGTCATGCTTCAGAAAGGTGAAAAATTGTCCGCTTTCAAATGTTTTATTTTTGAACGTCAGTTCACATTTGTAGGTAGATCATCAGTTTTAGAGCTAAAATTAGCATGTTTAAAGTGATTTTCATGCTTCCAGGGGCCCTAAACACAACATTTGTGGAATGGTTAAAAGTGCATGAAAATGGCCAATTTACTCACTCTGAGGTCTCAAAAGGTGTTTCTTCACCCCGGGAAGTGAATTAAATACCATTTGGAGGCATTTAATGTTCAAGCAAAAACAGCTGATTTTTGACAAAAGAGATAACACCCCCCCATTACGTCATGCTTCAGAAAGGTGAAAAATTGTCCGCTTTCAAATGTTTTATTTTTGAACGTCAATTCACATTTGTGGGTAGATCATCAGTTTTAGAGCTAAAATTAGCATATTTAAAGTGATTTTCATGCTTCCAGGGGCCCGTGAAGTGAATTAAAAACCATTTGGAGGCATTTAATGTTCAAGCAAAAACAGCAGATTTTTGACAAAAGAGAAAACACCCCCTCATTACGTCATGCTTCAGAAAGGTGCAAAATGGTCCAGTTTCAAATATTTTATTTTTGAATGTCAGTTCACATTTGTAGGTGGATCATCAGTTTTAGAGCTAAAATTAGCATGTTTAAAGTGATTTTCATGCTTCCAGGGGCCCTAAACACAACATTTGTGGAATGGTTAAAAGTGCATGAAAATGGCCAATTTACTCACTCTGACGTCTCAAAAAGTGTCTCTTCACCCCGGGAAGTGAATTAAATGCCATTTGGAGGCATTTAATGTTCAAGCAAAAATGGCTGATTTTTGACAAAAGAGATAACACTCCCCCATTACGTCATGCTTCAGAAAGGTGAAAAATGGTCCGTTTTCAAATGTTTTATTTTTGCACATCAGTTCACATTTGTAGGAAAATCATCAGTTTTAGAGCTAAAATTAGCATGTTTAAAGTGATTTTAAGGCTTCCAGGGGCCCGGGAAGTGAATTAAAAACCATTTGGAGGCATTTCATGTTCAAGCAAAAACAGCAGATTTTTGACAAAAGAGATAACACCCCCCCATTACGTCATGCTTCAGAAAGGTGAAAAATGGTCCGTTTTCAAATGTTTTATTTTTGAACGTCAGTTCACATTTGTAGGTGGATCATCAGTTTTAGAGCTAAAATTAGCATGTTTAAAGTGATTTTCATGCTTCCAGGGGCCCTAAACACAACATTTGTGGAATGGTTAAAAGTGCATGAAAATGGCCAATTTACTCACTTTGACGTCTCAAAAAGTGTTTCTTCACCACGGGAAGTAAATTAAATACCATTTGGAGGCATTTAATGTTCAAGCAAAAATGGCTGATTTTTGACAAAAGAGATAACATCCCCCATTATGTCATGCTTCAGAAAGGTGAAAAATTGTCCGCTTTCAAATGTTTTATTTTTGAACGTCAGTTCACATTTGTAGGTAGATCATCAGTTTTAGAGCTAAAATTAGCATGTTTAAAGTGATTTTCATGCTTCCAGGGGCCCTAAACACAACATTTGTGGAATGGTTAAAAGTGCATGAAAATGGCCAATTTACTCACTCTGAGGTCTCAAAAGGTGTTTCTTCACCCCGGGAAGTGAATTAAATACCATTTGGAGGCATTTAATGTTCAAGCAAAAACAGCTGATTTTTGACAAAAGAGATAACACCCCCCCATTACATCATGCTTCAGAAAGGTGAAAAATGGTCCGTTTTCAAATGTTTTATTTTTGCACGTCAGTTCACATTTGTAGGAAAATCATCAGTTTTAGAGCAAAAATTAGCATGTTTAAAGTGATTTTAAGGCTTCCAGGGGCCCGGGAAGTGAATTAAAAACCATTTGGAGGCATTTCATGTTCAAGCAAAACCAGCTGATTTTTGACAAAAGAGATAACACCCCCCCATTATGTCATGCTTCAGAAAGGTGAAAAATGATCCGTTTTCAAATGTTTTATTTTTGAACGTCAGTTCACATTTGTAGGTGGATCATCAGTTTTAGAGCTAAAATTAGCATGTTTAAAGTGATTTTCATGCTTCCAGGGGCCCTAAACACAACATTTGTGGAATGGTTAAAAGTGCATGAAAATGGCCAATTTACTCACTCTGAGGTCTCAAAAGGTGTTTCTTCACCCCGGGAAGTGAATTAAATACCATTTGGAGGCATTTAATGTTCAAGCAAAAACAGCTGATTTTTGACAAAAGAGATAACACCCCCCCATTACGTCATGCTTCAGAAAGGTGAAAAATTGTCCGCTTTCAAATGTTTTATTTTTGAACGTCAATTCACATTTGTGGGTAGATCATCAGTTTTAGAGCTAAAATTAGCATATTTAAAGTGATTTTCATGCTTCCAGGGGCCCGTGAAGTGAATTAAAAACCATTTGGAGGCATTTAATGTTCAAGCAAAAACAGCAGATTTTTGACAAAAGAGAAAACACCCCCTCATTACGTCATGCTTCAGAAAGGTGCAAAATGGTCCAGTTTCAAATATTTTATTTTTGAATGTCAGTTCACATTTGTAGGTGGATCATCAGTTTTAGAGCTAAAATTAGCATGTTTAAAGTGATTTTCATGCTTCCAGGGGCCCTAAACACAACATTTGTGGAATGGTTAAAAGTGCATGAAAATGGCCAATTTACTCACTCTGACGTCTCAAAAAGTGTCTCTTCACCCCGGGAAGTGAATTAAATGCCATTTGGAGGCATTTAATGTTCAAGCAAAAACTGCTGATTTTTGACAAAAGAGATAACACTCCCCCATTACGTCATGCTTCAGAAAGGTGAAAAATGGTCCGTTTTCAAATGTTTTATTTTTGCACATCAGTTCACATTTGTAGGAAAATCATCAGTTTTAGAGCTAAAATTAGCATGTTTAAAGTGATTTTAAGGCTTCCAGGGGCCCGGGAAGTGAATTAAAAACCATTTGGAGGCATTTCATGTTCAAGCAAAAACAGCTGATTTTTGACAAAAGAGATAACACCCCCCCATTACGTCATGCTTCAGAAAGGTGAAAAATTGTCCGTTTTCAAATGTTTTATTTTTGAACGTCAGTTCACATTTGTAGGTGGATCATCAGTTTTAGAGCTAAAATTAGAATGTTTAAAGTGATTTTCATGCTTCCAGGGGCCCTAAACACAACATTTGTGGAATGGTTAAAAGTGCATGAAAATGGCCAATTTACTCACTCTGACGTCTCAAAAAGTGTTTCTTCACCACGGGAAGTAAATTAAATACCATTTGGAGGCATTTAATGTTCAAGCAAAAATGGCTGATTTTTGACAA
Organism: Lissotriton helveticus; assembly: GCF_964261635.1. Taxonomy (NCBI): domain Eukaryota; kingdom Metazoa; phylum Chordata; class Amphibia; order Caudata; family Salamandridae; genus Lissotriton; species Lissotriton helveticus. The sequence goes on from NC_136061.1 coordinate 1,272,295,171, forward strand.
AAGAGATAACATCCCCCATTATGTCATGCTTCAGAAAGGTGAAAAATTGTCCGCTTTCAAATGTTTTATTTTTGAACGTCAGTTCACATTTGTAGGTAGATCATCAGTTTTAGAGCTAAAATTAGCATGTTTAAAGTGATTTTCATGCTTCCAGGGGCCCTAAACACAACATTTGTGGAATGGTTAAAAGTGCATGAAAATGGCCAATTTACTCACTCTGAGGTCTCAAAAGGTGTTTCTTCACCCCGGGAAGTGAATTAAATACCATTTGGAGGCATTTAATGTTCAAGCAAAAACAGCTGATTTTTGACAAAAGAGATAACACCCCCCCATTACGTCATGCTTCAGAAAGGTGAAAAATTGTCCGCTTTCAAATGTTTTATTTTTGAACGTCAATTCACATTTGTGGGTAGATCATCAGTTTTAGAGCTAAAATTAGCATATTTAAAGTGATTTTCATGCTTCCAGGGGCCCGTGAAGTGAATTAAAAACCATTTGGAGGCATTTAATGTTCAAGCAAAAACAGCAGATTTTTGACAAAAGAGAAAACACCCCCTCATTACGTCATGCTTCAGAAAGGTGCAAAATGGTCCAGTTTCAAATATTTTATTTTTGAATGTCAGTTCACATTTGTAGGTGGATCATCAGTTTTAGAGCTAAAATTAGCATGTTTAAAGTGATTTTCATGCTTCCAGGGGCCCTAAACACAACATTTGTGGAATGGTTAAAAGTGCATGAAAATGGCCAATTTACTCACTCTGACGTCTCAAAAAGTGTCTCTTCACCCCGGGAAGTGAATTAAATGCCATTTGGAGGCATTTAATGTTCAAGCAAAAACGGCTGATTTTTGACAAAAGAGATAACACTCCCCCATTACGTCATGCTTCAGAAAGGTGAAAAATGGTCCCTTTTCAAATGTTTTATTTTTGCACATCAGTTCACATTTGTAGGAAAATCATCAGTTTTAGAGCTAAAATTAGCATGTTTAAAGTGATTTTAAGGCTTCCAGGGGCCCGGGAAGTGAATTAAAAACCATTTGGAGGCATTTCATGTTCAAGCAAAAACAGCTGATTTTTGACAAAAGAGATAACACCCCCCCATTACGTCATGCTTCAGAAAGGTGAAAAATGGTCCGTTTTCAAATGTTTTATTTTTGAACGTCAGTTCACATTTGTAGGTGGATCATCAGTTTTAGAGCTAAAATTAGCATGTTTAAAGTGATTTTCATGCTTCCAGGGGCCCTAAACACAACATTTGTGGAATGGTTAAAAGTGCATGAAAATGGCCAATTTACTCACTTTGACGTCTCAAAAAGTGTTTCTTCACCACGGGAAGTAAATTAAATACCATTTGGAGGCATTTAATGTTCAAGCAAAAATGGCAGATTTTTGACAAAAGAGATAACATCCCCCATTATGTCATGCTTCAGAAAGGTGAAAAATTGTCCGCTTTCAAATGTTTTATTTTGGAACGTCAGTTCACATTTGTAGGTAGATCATCAGTTTTAGAGCTAAAATTAGCATGTTTAAAGTGATTTTCATGCTTCCAGGGGCCCGTGAAGTGAATTAAAAACCATTTGGAGGCATTTAATGTTCAAGCAAAAACAGCAGATTTTTGACAAAAGAGATAACACCCCCCCATTACGTCATGCTTCAGAAAGGTGCAAAATGGTCCAGTTTCAAATATTTTATTTTTGAACATCAGTTCACATTTGTAGGTGGATCATCAGTTTTAGAGCTAAAATTAGCATGTTTAAAGTGATTTTCATGCTTCCAGGGGCCCTAAACACAACATCTGTGGAATGGTTAAAAGTGCATGAAAATGGCCAATTTACTCACTCTGACGTCTCAAAAAGTGTTTCTTCACCACGGGAAGTGAATTAAATGCCATTTGGAGGCATTTAATGTTCAAGCAAAAACGGCTGATTTTTGACAAAAGAGATAACACTCCCCCATTACGTCATGCTTCAGAAAGGTGAAAAATGGTCCGTTTTTAAATGTTTTATTTTTGCACGTCAGTTCACATTTGTAGGAAAATCATCAGTTTTAGAGCTAAAATTAGCATGTTTAAAGTGGTTTTAAGGCTTCCAGGGGCCCGGGAAGTGAATTAAAAACCATTTGGAGGCATTTCATGTTCAAGCAAAAACAGCTGATTTTTGACAAAAGAGATAACACCCCCCCCATTACGTCATGCTTCAGAAAGGTGCACAATGGTCCGTTTTCAAATGTTTTATTTTTGAACGTCAGTTCACATTTGTAGGTGGATCATCAGTTTTAGAGCTAAAATTAGCATGTGTAAAGTGATTTTCATGCTTCCAGGGGCCCTAAACACAACATTTGTGCAATGGTTAAAAGTGCATGAAAATGGCCAATTTACTCACTCTGAGGTCTCAAAAAGTGTTTCTTCACCCCGGGAAGTGAATTAAATGCCATTTGGAGGCATTTAATGTTCAAGCAAAAACGGCTGATTTTTGACAAAAGAGATAACACTCCCCCATTACGTCATGCTTCAGAAAGGTGAAAAATGGTCCGTTTTCAAATGTTTTATTTTTGAACGTCAGTTCACATTTGTAGGTGGATCATCAGTTTTAGAGCTAAAATTAGCATGTTTAAAGTGATTTTCATGCTTCCAGGGGCCCTAAACACAACATTTGTGGAATGGTTAAAAGTGCATGAAAATGGCCAATTTACTCACTCTGAGGTCTCAAAAAGTGTTTCTTCACCCCGGGAAGTGAATTAAATACCATTTGGAGGCATTTAATGTTCAAGCAACGGCTGATTTTTGACAAAAGAGATAACACCCCCCATTACGTCATGCTTCAGAAAGGTGAAAAATGGTCCGCTTTCAAATGTTTTATTTTTTAACGTCAGTTCACATTTGTAGGTAGATCATCAGTTTTAGAGCTAAAATTAGCATGTTTAAAGTGATTTTCATGCTTCCAGGGGCCCTAAACACAACATTTGGGAAATGGTAACAGTGCATGAAAATGGCCAGTTTACTCACTCTGAGGTTTCAAAAAGTGTTTCTTCACACCGGGAAGTGAATTAAATACCATTTGGAGGCATTTAATGTTCAAGCAAAAACGGCTGATTGTTGATAAAAGAGATGTTTCAGAAAGGTGAAAAATGGTCCATTTTTAAATGTTTTATTTTTGAATGTCAGTTCACATTTGTAGGTAGATCATCAGTTTTAGAGCTAAAATTAGCATGTTTAAAGTGATTTTCATGCTTCCAGGGGCCCGTGAAGTGAATTAAAAACCATTTGGAGGCATTTAATGTTCAAGCAAAAACAGCAGATTTTTGACAAAAGAGATAACACCCCCCCATTACGTCATGCTTCAAAAAGGTGCAAAATGGTCCAGTTTCAAATATTTTATTTTTTAAAGTCAGTTCACATTTGTAGGTGGATCATCAGTTTTAGAGCTAAAATTAGCATGTTTAAAGTGATTTTCATGCTTCCAGGGGCCCTAAACACAACATTTGTGGAATGGTTAAAAGTGCATGAAAATAGCCAATTTACTCACTCTGACGTCTCAAAAAGTGTTTCTTCACCACGGGAAGTGAATTAAATGCCATTTGGAGGCATTTAATGTTCAAGCAAAAACGGCAGATTTTTGACAAAAGAGATAACACTCCCCCATTACGTCATGCTTCAGAAAGGTGAAAAATGGTCCGTTTTCAAATGTTTTATTTTTGCACGTCAGTTCACATTTGTAGGAAAATCATCAGTTTTAGAGCTAAAATTAGCATGTTTAAAGTGATTTTAAGGCTTCCAGGGGCCCTAAACACAACATTTGTGAAATGGTTAAAAGTGCATGAAAATGGCCAATTTACTCACTTTGAGGTCTCAAAAAGTGTTTCATCACACCGGGAAGTGAATGAAATACCATTTGGAGGCATTTAATGTTCAAGCAAAAACGGATGATTTTTGATAAAAGAGATAACACCCCCCATTACGTCTTGCTTCAGAAAGGTGAAAAATGGTCCATTTTTAAATGTTTTATTTTTGAACATCAGTTCACATTTGTAGGTGGATCATCAGTTTTAGAGCTAAAATTAGCATGTTTAAAGTGATTTTCATGCTTCCAGGGGCCCTAAACACAACATTTGTGGAATGGTTAAAAGTGCATGAAAATGGCCAATTTACTCACTCTGAGGTCTCAAAAAGTGTTTCTTCACCCCGGGAAGTGAATAAAATACCATTTGGAGGCATTTAATGTTCAAGCAAAAACGGCTGATTTTTGACAAAAGAGATAACACCCCCATTACGTCATGCTTCAGAAAGGTGAAAAATGGCCGTTTTCAAATGTTTTATTTTTTAACGTCAGTTCACATTTGTAGGTAGATCATCAGTTTTAGAGCAAAAATTAGCATGTTTAAAGTGATTTTCATGCTTTCAGGGGCCCGGAAAGTGAATTAAAAATCATTTGGAGGCATTTAATGTTCAAGCAAAAACAGCTGATTTTTGTTAAAAGAGATAACACCCCCCCATTACGTCATGCTTCAGAAAGGTGAAAAATGGTCCGTTTTCAAATGTTTTATTTTTGAACGTCATTTCACATTTGTAGGTGGATTTTCAGTTTTAGAGCTAAAATTAGCATGTTTAAAGTGATTTTCATGCTTCCAGGGGCCCTAAACACAACATTTGTGGAATGGTTAAAAGTGCATGAAAATGGCCAATTTACTCACTCTGAGGTCTAAAAAGTGTTTCTTCACCCCGGGAAGTGAATTAAATGCCATTTGGAGGCATTTAATGTTCAAGCAAAAACGGCTGATTTTTGACAAAAGAGATAACACCCCCCCATTACGTCTTGCTTCAGAAAGGTGAAAAATGGTCCATTTTTAAATGTTTTATTTTTGAATGTCAGTTCACATTTGTAGGTAGATCATCAGTTTTAGATCTAAAATTAGCATGTTTAAAGTGATTTTCATGCTTCCAGGGGCCCGTGAAGTGAATTAAAAACCATTTGGAGGCATTTAATGTTCAAGCAAAAACAGCAGATTTTTGACAAAAGAGATAACACCCCCCCATTACGTCATGCTTCAGAAAGGTGCAAAATGGTCCGTTTTCAAATGTTTTATTTTTGAACGTCAGTTCACATTTGTAGGTGGATCATCAGTTTTAGAGCTAAAATTAGCATGTTTAAAGTGATTTTCATGCTTCCAGGGGCCCTAAACACAACATTTGTGGAATAGTTAAAAGTGCATGAAAATGGCCAATTTACTCACTTTGACGTCTCAAAAAGTGTTTCTTCACCACGGGAAGTAAATTAAATACCATTTGGAGGCATTTAATGTTCAAGCAAAAATGGCAGATTTTTGACAAAAGAGATAACATCCCCCATTATGTCATGCTTCAGAAAGGTGAAAAATTGTCCGCTTTCAAATGTTTTATTTTGGAACGTCAGTTCACATTTGTAGGTAGATCATCAGTTTTAGAGCTAAAATTAGCATGTTTAAAGTGATTTTCATGCTTCCAGGGGCCCGTGAAGTGAATTAAAAACCATTTGGAGGCATTTAATGTTCAAGCAAAAACAGCAGATTTTTGACAAAAGAGATAACACCCCCCCATTACGTCATGCTTCAGAAAGGTGCAAAATGGTCCAGTTTCAAATATTTTATTTTTGAACATCAGTTCACATTTGTAGGTGGATCATCAGTTTTAGAGCTAAAATTAGCATGTTTAAAGTGATTTTCATGCTTCCAGGGGCCCTAAACACAACATCTGTGGAATGGTTAAAAGTGCATGAAAATGGCCAATTTACTCACTCTGACGTCTCAAAAAGTGTTTCTTCACCACGGGAAGTGAATTAAATGCCATTTGGAGGCATTTAATGTTCAAGCAAAAACGGCTGATTTTTGACAAAAGAGATAACACTCCCCCATTACGTCATGCTTCAGAAAGGTGAAAAATGGTCCGTTTTTAAATGTTTTATTTTTGCACGTCAGTTCACATTTGTAGGAAAATCATCAGTTTTAGAGCTAAAATTAGCATGTTTAAAGTGGTTTTAAGGCTTCCAGGGGCCCGGGAAGTGAATTAAAAACCATTTGGAGGCATTTCATGTTCAAGCAAAAACAGCTGATTTTTGACAAAAGAGATAACACCCCCCCCCATTACGTCATGCTTCAGAAAGGTGCACAATGGTCCGTTTTCAAATGTTTTAATTTTTGAACGTCAGTTCACATTTGTAGGTGGATCATCAGTTTTAGAGCTAAAATTAGCATGTGTAAAGTGATTTTCATGCTTCCAGGGGCCCTAAACACAACATTTGTGCAATGGTTAAAAGTGCATGAAAATGGCCAATTTACTCACTCTGAGGTCTCAAAAAGTGTTTCTTCACCCCGGGAAGTGAATTAAATGCCATTTGGAGGCATTTAATGTTCAAGCAAAAACGGCTGATTTTTGACAAAAGAGATAACACTCCCCCATTACGTCATGCTTCAGAAAGGTGAAAAATGGTCCGTTTTCAAATGTTTTATTTTTGAACGTCAGTTCACATTTGTAGGTGGATCATCAGTTTTAGAGCTAAAATTAGCATGTTTAAAGTGATTTTCATGCTTCCAGGGGCCCTAAACACAACATTTGTGGAATGGTTAAAAGTGCATGAAAATGGCCAATTTACTCACTCTGAGGTCTCAAAAAGTGTTTCTTCACCCCGGGAAGTGAATTAAATACCATTTGGAGGCATTTAATGTTCAAGCAACGGCTGATTTTTGACAAAAGAGATAACACCCCCCCATTACGTCATGCTTCAGAAAGGTGAAAAATGGTCCGCTTTCAAATGTTTTATTTTTTAACGCCAGTTCACATTTGTAGGTAGATCATCAGTTTTAGAGCTAAAATTAGCATGTTTAAAGTGATTTTCATGCTTCCAGGGGCCCTAAACACAACATTTGGGAAATGGTAACAGTGCATGAAAATGGCCAGTTTACTCACTCTGAGGTTTCAAAAAGTGTTTCTTCACACCGGGAAGTGAATTAAATACCATTTGGAGGCATTTAATGTTCAAGCAAAAACGGCTGATTGTTGATAAAAGAGATGTTTCAGAAAGGTGAAAAATGGTCCATTTTTAAATGTTTTATTTTTGAATGTCAGTTCACATTTGTAGGTAGATCATCAGTTTTAGAGCTAAAATTAGCATGTTTAAAGTGATTTTCATGCTTCCAGGGGCCCGTGAAGTGAATTAAAAACCATTTGGAGGCATTTAATGTTCAAGCAAAAACAGCAGATTTTTGACAAAAGAGATAACACCCCCCCATTACGTCATGCTTCAAAAAGGTGCAAAATGGTCCAGTTTCAAATATTTTATTTTTTAAAGTCAGTTCACATTTGTAGGTGGATCATCAGTTTTAGAGCTAAAATTAGCATGTTTAAAGTGATTTTCATGCTTCCAGGGGCCCTAAACACAACATTTGTGGAATGGTTAAAAGTGCATGAAAATAGCCAATTTACTCACTCTGACGTCTCAAAAAGTGTTTCTTCACCACGGGAAGTGAATTAAATGCCATTTGGAGGCATTTAATGTTCAAGCAAAAACGGCAGATTTTTGACAAAAGAGATAACACTCCCCCATTACGTCATGCTTCAGAAAGGTGAAAAATGGTCCGTTTTCAAATGTTTTATTTTTGCACGTCAGTTCACATTTGTAGGAAAATCATCAGTTTTAGAGCTAAAATTAGCATGTTTAAAGTGATTTTAAGGCTTCCAGGGGCCCTAAACACAACATTTGTGAAATGGTTAAAAGTGCATGAAAATGGCCAATTTACTCACTTTGAGGTCTCAAAAAGTGTTTCATCATACCGGGAAGTGAATGAAATACCATTTGGAGGCATTTAATGTTCAAGCAAAAACGGATGATTTTTGATAAAAGAGATAACACCCCCCATTACGTCTTGCTTCAGAAAGGTGAAAAATGGTCCATTTTTAAATGTTTTATTTTTGAACATCAGTTCACATTTGTAGGTGGATCATCAGTTTTAGAGCTAAAATTAGCATGTTTAAAGTGATTTTCATGCTTCCAGGGGCCCTAAACACAACATTTGTGGAATGGTTAAAAGTGCATGAAAATGGCCAATTTACTCACTCTGAGGTCTCAAAAAGTGTTTCTTCACCCCGGGAAGTGAATAAAATACCATTTGGAGGCATTTAATGTTCAAGCAAAAACGGCTGATTTTTGACAAAAGAGATAACACCCCCATTACGTCATGCTTCAGAAAGGTGAAAAATGGCCGTTTTCAAATGTTTTATTTTTTAACGTCAGTTCACATTTGTAGGTAGATCATCAGTTTTAGAGCAAAAATTAGCATGTTTAAAGTGATTTTCATGCTTTCAGGGGCCCGGAAAGTGAATTAAAAATCATTTGGAGGCATTTAATGTTCAAGCAAAAACAGCTGATTTTTGTTAAAAGAGATAACACCCCCCCATTACGTCATGCTTCAGAAAGGTGAAAAATGGTCCGTTTTCAAATGTTTTATTTTTGAACGTCATTTCACATTTGTAGGTGGATTTTCAGTTTTAGAGCTAAAATTAGCATGTTTAAAGTGATTTTCATGCTTCCAGGGGCCCTAAACACAACATTTGTGGAATGGTTAAAAGTGCATGAAAATGGCCAATTTACTCACTCTGAGGTCTAAAAAGTGTTTCTTCACCCCGGGAAGTGAATTAAATGCCATTTGGAGGCATTTAATGTTCAAGCAAAAACGGCTGATTTTTGACAAAAGAGATAACACCCCCCCATTACGTCTTGCTTCAGAAAGGTGAAAAATGGTCCATTTTTAAATGTTTTATTTTTGAATGTCAGTTCACATTTGTAGGTAGATCATCAGTTTTAGATCTAAAATTAGCATGTTTAAAGTGATTTTCATGCTTCCAGGGGCCCGTGAAGTGAATTAAAAACCATTTGGAGGCATTTAATGTTCAAGCAAAAACAGCAGATTTTTGACAAAAGAGATAACACCCCCCCATTACGTCATGCTTCAGAAAGGTGCAAAATGGTCCAGTTTCAAATATTTTATTTTTGAACATCAGTTCACATTTGTAGGTGGATCATCAGTTTTAGAGCTAAAATTAGCATGTTTAAAGTGATTTTCATGCTTCCAGTGGCCCTAAACACAACATCTGTGGTATGGTTAAATGTGCATGAAAATGGCAAATTTACTCATTCTGATGTCTCAAAAAGTGTTTCTTCACCACGGGAAGTGAATTAAATGCCATTTGGAGGCATTTAATGTTCAAGCAAAAACGGCTGATTTTTGACAAAAGAGATAACACTCCCCCATTACGTCATGCTTCAGAAAGGTGAAAAATGGTCCGTTTTCAAATGTTTTATTTTTGCACGTCACTTCACATTTGTAGGAAAATCATCAGTTTTAGAGCTAAAATTAGCATGTTTAAAGTGATTTTAAGGCTTCCAGGGGCCCGGGAAGTGAATTAAAAACCATTTGGAGGCATTTCATGTTCAAGCAAAAACAGCAGATTTTTGACAAAAGAGATAACACCCCCCATTACGTCATGCTTCAGAAAGGTGCAAAATGGTCCGTTTTCAAATGTTTTATTTTTGAACGTCAGTTCACATTTGTAGGTGGATCATCAGTTTTAGAGCTAAAATTAGCATGTTTAAAGTGATTTTCATGCTTCCAGGGGCCCTAAACACAACATTTGTGGAATGGTTAAAAGTGCATGAAAATGGCCAATTTACTCACTCTGAGGTCTCAAAAAGTGTTTCTTCACCCCGGGAAGTGAATAAAATACCATTTGGAGGCATTTAATGTTCAAGCAAAAACGGCTGATTTTTGACAAAAGAGATAACACCCCCATTACATCATGCTTCAGAAAGGTGAAAAATGGCCGTTTTCAAATGTTTTATTTGTTAACGTCAGTTCACATTTGTAGGTGGATTTTCAGTTTTAGAGCAAAAATTAGCATGTTTAAAGTGATTTTCATGCTTTCAGGGGTCGGAAAGTGAATTAAAAATCATTTGGAGGCATTTAATGTTCAAGCAAAAACAGCTGATTTTTGTTAAAAGAGATAACACCCCCCCATTACGTCATGCTTCAGAAAGGTGAAAAATGGTCCGTTTTCAAATGTTTTATTTTTGAACGTCATTTCACATTTGTAGGTGGATTTTCAGTTTTAGAGCTAAAATTAGCATGTTTAAAGTGATTTTCATGCTTCCAGGGGCCCTAAACACAACATTTGTGGAATGGTTAAAAGTGCATGAAAATTGCCAATTTACTCACTCTGAGGTCTAAAAAGTGTTTCTTCACCCCGGGAAGTGAATTAAATGCCATTTGGAGGCATTTAATGTTCAAGCAAAAACGGCTGATTTTTGACAAAAGAGATAACACCCCCCCATTACGTCATGCTTCAGAAAGGTGAAAAATGGTCCATTTTCAAATGTCTTATTTTTGCACGTCAGTTCACATTTGTAGGAAAATCATCAGTTTTAGAGCTAAAATTAGCATGTTTAAAGTGATTTTCAGGCTTCCAGGGGCCCGGAAAGTGAATTAAAAACCATTTGGAGGCATTTAATGTTCAAGCAAAAACGGCTGATTTTTGACAAAAGAGATAACATCCCCCCATTATGTCATGCTTCAGAAAGGTGAAAAATTGTCCGCTTTCAAATGTTTTATTTTTGAACGTCAGTTCACATTTGTAGGTGGACCATCAGTTTTAGAGCTAAAATTAGCATGTTTAAAGTGATTTTCATGCTTCCAGGGGCCCTAAACACAACATTTGTGGAATGGTTAAAAGTGCATGAAAATGGCCAATTTACTCAATCTGAGATCTCAAAAAGTGTTTCTTCACCCCGGGAAGTGAATTAAATACCATTTGGAGGCATTTAATGTTCAAGCAACGGCTGATTTTTGACAAAAAAGATAACACCCCCCATTACGTCATGCTTCAGAAAGGTAAAAAATGGTCCGCTTTCAAATGTTTTATTTTTGAACGTCAGTTCACATTTGTAGGTAGATCATCACTTTTAGAGCTAAAATTAGCATGTTTAAAATGATTTTCATGCTTCCAGGGGCCCTAAAGACAACATTTGTGAAATGGTTAAAAGTGCATGAAAATGGCCAATTTACTCACTCTGAGGTCTCAAAAAGTGTTTCTTCACACCGGGAAGTGAATTAAATACCATTTGGAGGCATTTAATATTCAAGCAAAAACGGCTGATTTTTGATAAAAGAGATAACACCCCCCCATTACGTCTTGCTTCAGAAAGGTGAAAAATGGTCCATTTTTAAATGTTTTATTTTTGAATGTTAGTTTACATTTGTAGGTAGATCATCAGTTTTAGATCTAAAATTAGCATGTTTAAAGTGATTTTCATGCTTCCAGGGGCCCGTGAAGTGAATTAAAAACCATTTGGAGGCATTTAATGTTCAAGCAAAAACAGCAGATTTTTGACAAAAGAGATAACAACCCCCCATTACGTCATGCTTCAGAAAGGTGCAAAATGGTCCAGTTTCAAATATTTTATTTTTGAACGTCAGTTCACATTTGTAGGTGGATCATCAGTTTTAGAGCTAAAATTAGCATGTTTAAAGTGATTTTCATGCTTCCAGGGGCCCTAAACACAACATTTGTGGAATGGTTAAAAGTGCATGAAAATGGCCAATTTACTCACTCTGACGTCTCAAAAAGTGTTTCTTCACCCCGGGAAGTGAATTAAATGCCATTTGGAGGCATTTAATGTTCAAGCAAAAACGGCTGATTTTTGACAAAAGAGATAACACTCCCCCATTACGTCATGCTTCAGAAAGGTGAAAAATGGTACGTTTTCAAATGTTTTATTTTTGCACGTCAGTTCACATTTGTAGGAAAATCATCAGTTTTAGAGCTAAAATTAGCATGTTTAAAGTGATTTTAAGGCTTCCAGGGACCCGGGAAGTGAAATAAAAACCATTTGGAGGCATTTAATGTTCAAGCAAAAACAGCTGATTTTTGACAAAAGAGATAACACCCCCCCCCCATTACGTAATGCTTCAGAAAAGTGAAAAATGGTCCGTTTTCAAATGTTTTATTTTTGAACGTCAGTTCACATTTGTAGGTGGATCATCAGTTTTAGAGCTAAAATTAGCATGTTTAAAGTGATTTTCATGCTTCCAGGGGCCCTAAACACAACATTTGTGGAATGGTTAAAAGTGCATGAAAATGGCCAATTTACTCACTCTGAAGTCTCGAAAAGTGTTTCTTCACTACGGGAAGTGAATTAAATGGCATTTGGAGGCATTTAATCTTCAAGCAAAAACGGCTGATTTTTGACAAAAGAGATAACACTCCCCCATTACGTCATGCTTCAGAAAGGTGAAAAATGGTCCATTTTCAAATGTCTTATTTTTGCACGTCAGTTCACATTTGTAGGAAAATCATCAGTTTTAGAGCTAAAATTAGCATGTTTAAAGTGATTTTCAGGCTTCCAGGGGCCCGGAAAGTGAATAAAAAACCATTTGGAGGCATTTAATGTTCAAGCAAAAACGGCTGATTTTTGACAAAAGAGATAACATCCCCCCATTACGTCATGCTTCAGAAAGGTGAAAAATTGTCCGCTTTCAAATGTTTTATTTTTGAACGTCAGTTCACATTTGTAGGTGGATCATCAGTTTTAGAGCTAAAATTAGCATGTTTAAAGTGATTTTCATGCTTCCAGGGGCCCTAAACACAACATTTGTGGAATGGTTAAAAGTGCATGAAAATGGCCAATTTACTCAATCTGAGATCTCAAAAAGTGTTTCTTCACCCCGGGAAGTGAATTAAATACCATTTGGAGGCATTTAATGTTCAAGCAACGGCTGATTTTTGACAAAAGAGATAACACCCCCCCATTACGTCATGCTTCAGAAAGGTGAAAAATGGTCCGCTTTCAAATGTTTTATTTTTGAATGTCAGTTCACATTTGTAGGTAGATCATCACTTTTAGAGCTAAAATTAGCATGTTTAAAATGATTTTCATGCTTCCAGGGGCCCTAAACACAACATTTGTGAAATGGTTAAAAGTGCATGAAAATGGCCAATTTACTCACTCTGAGGTCTCAAAAAGTGTTTCTTCACACCGGGAAGTGAATTAAATACCATTTGGAGGCATTTAATATTCAAGCAAAAACGGCTGATTTTTGATAAAAGAGATAACACCCCCCCATTACGTCTTGCTTCAGAAAGGTGAAAAATGGTCCATTTTGAAATGTTTTATTTTTGAATGTTAGTTTACATTTGTAGGTAGATCATCAGTTTTAGATCTAAAATTAGCATGTTTAAAGTGATTTTCATGCTTCCAGGGGCCCGTGAAGTGAATTAAAAACCATTTGGAGGCATTTAATGTTCAAGCAAAAACAGCAGATTTTTGACAAAAGAGATAACACCCCCCCATTACGTCATGCTTCAGAAAGGTGCAAAATGGTCCAGTTTCAAATATTTTATTTTTGAACGTCAGTTCACATTTGTAGGTGGATCATCAGTTTTAGAGCTAAAATTAGCATGTTTAAAGTGATTTTCATGCTTCCAGGGGCCCTAAACACAACATTTGTGGAATGGTTAAAAGTGCATGAAAATGGCCAATTTACTCACTCTGACGTCTCAAAAAGTGTTTCTTCACCCCGGGAAGTGAATTAAATGCCATTTGGAGGCATTTAATGTTCAAGCAAAAACAGCAGATTTTTTACAAAAGAGATAACACTCCCCCATTACGTCATGCTTCAGAAAGGTGAAAAATGGTCCGTTTTCAAATGTTTTATTTTTGCACGTCAGTTCACATTTGTAGGAAAATCATCAGTTTTAGAGCTAAAATTAGCATGTTTAAAGTGATTTTAAGGCTTCCAGGGGCCCGGGAAGTGAATTAAAAACCATTTGGAGGCATTTAATGTTCAAGCAACGGCTGATTTTTGACAAAAGAGATAACACCCCCCCATTACGTCATGCTTCAGAAAGGTAAAAAATGGTCCGCTTTCAAATGTTTTATTTTTGTACGTCAGTTCATATTTGTAGGTAGATCATCAGTTTTAGAGCTAAAATTAGCATGTTTAAAGTGATTTTCATGCTTCCAGGGGCCCTAAACACAACATTTGTGAAATGGTTAACAGTGCATGAAAATGGCCAATTTAGTCACTCTGAGGTCTCAAAAAGTGTTTCTTCACACCGGGAAGGGAATTAAATACCATTTGGAGGCATTTAATGTTCAAGCAAAAACGGCTGATTTTTTATAAAAGAGATAACACCCCCCCCATTACGTCTTGCTTCAGAAAGGTGAAAAATGGTCCATTTTTAAATGTTTTATTTTTGAATGTCAGTTCACATTCGTAGGTAGATCATCAGTTTTAGAGCTAAAATTAGCATGTTTACAGTGATTTTCATGCTTCCAGGGGCCCGTGAAGTGAATTAAAAACCATTTGGAGGCATTTAATGTTCAAGCAAAAACGGCTGATTTTTGACAAAAGAGATAACACTCCCCCATTACGTCATGCTTCAGAAAGGTGAAAAATGGTACGTTTTCAAATGTTTTATTTTTGCACGTCTGTTCACATTTGTAGGAAAATCATCAGTTTTAGAGCTAAAATTAGCATGTTTAAAGTGATTTTAAGGCTTCCAGGGACCCGGGAAGTGAAATAAAAACCATTTGGAGGCATTTAATGTTCAAGCAAAAACAGCTGATTTTTGACAAAAGAGATAACACCCCCCCCATTACGTCATGCTTCAGAAAGGTGAAAAATGGTCCGTTTTCAAATGTTTTATTTTTGAACGTCAGTTCACATTTGTAGGTGGATCATCAGTTTTAGAGCTAAAATTAGCATGTTTAAAGTGATTTTCATGCTTCCAGGGGCCCTAAACACAACATTTGTGGAATGGTTAAAAGTGCATGAAAATGGCCAATTTACTCACTCTGAAGTCTCGAAAAGTGTTTCTTCACTACGGGAAGTGAATTAAAAGCCATTTGGAGGCATTTAATCTTCAAGCAAAAACGGCTGATTTTTGACAAAAGAGATAACACTCCCCCATTACGTCATGCTTCAGAAAGGTGAAAAATGGTCCGTTTTCAAATGTTTTATTTTTGCACGTCAGTTCACATTTGTAGGAAAATCATCAGTTTTAGAGCTAAAATTTGCATGTTTAAAGTGATTTTAAGGCTTCCAGGGGCCCGGGAAGTGAATTAAAAACCCTTTGGAGGCATTTCATGTTCAAGCAAAACCAGCTGATTTTTGACAAAAGAGATAACCCCCCCATTACGTCATGCTTCAGAAAGGTGAAAAATGGTCCGTTTTCAAATGTTTTATTTTTGAACGTCAGTTAACATTTGTAGGTGGATCATCAGTTTTAGAGCTAAAATTAGCTTGTTTAAAGTGATTTTCATGCTTCCAGGGGCCCTAAACACAACATTTGTGGAATGGTTAAAAGTGCATGAAAATGGCCAATTTACTCACTCTGAGGTCTCAAAAAGTGTTTCTTCACCCCGGGAAGTGAATTAAATACCATTTAGAGGCATTTAATGTTCAAGCAAAAACGGTAGATTTTTGACAAAAGAGATAACACCCCCCCATTACGTCATGCTTCAGAAAGGTGAAAAATGGTCCGTTTTCAAATGTTTTATTTTTGCACATCAGTTCACATTTGTAGGAAAATCATCAGTTTTAGAGCTAAAATTAGCATGTTTAAAGTGATTTTAAGGCTTCCAGGGGCCCGGGAAGTGAATTAAAAACCATTTGGAGGCATTTCATGTTCAAGCAAAAACAGCTGATTTTTGACAAAAGAGATAACACCCCCCCCATTACGTCATGCTTCAGAAAGGTGAAAAATGGTCCGTTTTCAAATGTTTTATTTTTGAACGTCAATTCACATTTGTAGGTGGATCATCAGTTTTAGAGCTAAAATTAGCATGTTTAAAGTGATTTTCATGCTTCCAGGGGCCCTAAACACAACATTTGGAGAATGGTTAAAAGTGCATGAAAATGGCCAATTTACTCACTCTGACGTCTCAAAAAGTGTTTCTTCACCACGGGAAGTAAATCAAATACCATTTGGAGGCATTTAATGTTCAAGCAAAAATGGCTGATTTTTGACAAAAGAGATAACATCCCCCATTATGTCATGCTTCAGAAAGGTGAAAAATTGTCCGCTTTCAAATGTTTTATTTTTGAATGTCAGTTCACATTTGTAGGTAGATCATCCGTTTTAGAGCTAAAATTAGCATGTTTAAAGTGATTTTCATGCTTCCAGGGGCCCGTGAAGTGAATTAAAAACCATTTGGAGGCATTTAATGTTCAAGCAAAAACAGCTGATTTTTGTTAAAAGAGATAACACCCCCCCATTACGTCATGCTTCAGAAAGGTGAAAAATGGTCCGTTTTCAAATGTTTTATTTTTGAACGTCAGTTCACATTTGTAGGTGGATCATCAGTTTTAGAGCTAAAATAAGCATGTTTAAAGTGATTTTCATGCTTCCAGGGGCCCTAAACACAACATTTGTGGAATGGTTAAAAGTGCATGAAAATGGCCAATTTACTCACTCTGACGTCTCAAAAAGTGTTTTTTCACCACGGGAAGTAAATTAAATACCATTTGGAGGCATTTAATGTTCAAACAAAAATGGCTGATTTTTGACAAAAGAGATAACATCCCCCATTATGTCATGCTTCAGAAAGGTGAAAAATTGTCCGCTTTCAAATGTTTTATTTTTGAACGTCAGTTCACATTTGTAGGTAGATCATCAGTTTTAGAGCTAAAATTAGCATGTTTAAAGTGATTTTCATGCTTCCAGGGGCCCTAAACACAACATCTGTGGAATGGTTAAAAGTGCATGAAAATGGCCAATTTACTCACTCTGACGTCTCAAAAAGTGTTTCTTCACCACGGGAAGTGAATTAAATGCCATTTGGAGGCATTTAATGTTCAAGCAAAAACGGCTGATTTTTGACAAAAGAGATAACACTCCCCCATGACGTCATGCTTCAGAAAGGTGAAAAATGGTCCGTTTTCAAATGTTTTATTTTTGCACGTCAGTTCACATTTGTAGGAAAATCATCAGTTTTAGAGCTAAAATTAGCATGTTTAAAGTGATTTTAAGGCTTCCAGGGGCCCGGGAAGTGAATTAAAAACCATTTGGAGGCATTTAATGTTCAAGCAACGGCTGATTTTTGACAAAAGAGATAACACCCCCCCATTACGTCATGCTTCAGAAAGGTGCAAAATGGTCCAGTTTCAAATATTTTATTTTTGAACGTCAGTTCACATTTGTAGGTGGATCATCAGTTTTAGAGCTAAAATTAGCATGTTTAAAGTGATTTTCATGCTTCCAGGGGCCCTAAACACAACATTTGTGGAATGGTTAAAAGTGCATGAAAATGGCCAATTTACTCACTCTGACGTCTCAAAAAGTGTTTCTTCACCCCGGGAAGTGAATTAAATGCCATTTGGAGGCATTTAATGTTCAAGCAAAAACAGCAGATTTTTTACAAAAGAGATAACACTCCCCCATTACGTCATGCTTCAGAAAGGTGAAAAATGGTCCGTTTTCAAATGTTTTATTTTTGCACGTCAGTTCACATTTGTAGGAAAATCATCAGTTTTAGAGCTAAAATTAGCATGTTTAAAGTGATTTTAAGGCTTCCAGGGGCCCGGGAAGTGAATTAAAAACCATTTGGAGGCATTTAATGTTCAAGCAACGGCTGATTTTTGACAAAAGAGATAACACCCCCCCATTACGTCATGCTTCAGAAAGGTAAAAAATGGTCCGCTTTCAAATGTTTTATTTTTGTACGTCAGTTCACATTTGTAGGTAGATCATCAGTTTTAGAGCTAAAATTAGCATGTTTAAAGTGATTTTCATGCTTCCAGGGGCCCTAAATACAACATTTGTGAAATGGTTAACAGTGCATGAAAATGGCCAATTTAGTCACTCTGAGGTCTCAAAAAGTGTTTCTTCACACCGGGAAGGGAATTAAATACCATTTGGAGGCATTTAATGTTCAAGCAAAAACGGCTGATTTTTTATAAAAGAGATAACACCCCCCCCATTACGTCTTGCTTCAGAAAGGTGAAAAATGGTCCATTTTTAAATGTTTTATTTTTGAATGTCAGTTCACATTCGTAGGTAGATCATCAGTTTTAGAGCTAAAATGAGCATGTTTACAGTGATTTTCATGCTTCCAGGGGCCCGTGAAGTGAATTAAAAACCATTTGGAGGCATTTAATGTTCAAGCAAAAACGGCTGATTTTTGACAAAAGAGATAACACTCCCCCATTACGTCATGCTTCAGAAAGGTGAAAAATGGTACGTTTTCAAATGTTTTATTTTTGCACGTCTGTTCACATTTGTAGGAAAATCATCAGTTTTAGAGCTAAAATTAGCATGTTTAAAGTGATTTTAAGGCTTCCAGGGACCCGGGAAGTGAAATAAAAACCATTTGGAGGCATTTAATGTTCAAGCAAAAACAGCTGATTTTTGACAAAAGAGATAACACCCCCCCCATTACGTCATGCTTCAGAAAGGTGAAAAATGGTCCGTTTTCAAATGTTTTATTTTTGAACGTCAGTTCACATTTGTAGGTGGATCATCAGTTTTAGAGCTAAAATTAGCATGTTTAAAGTGATTTTCATGCTTCCAGGGGCCCTAAACACAACATTTGTGGAATGGTTAAAAGTGCATGAAAATGGCCAATTTACTCACTCTGAAGTCTCGAAAAGTGTTTCTTCACTACGGGAAGTGAATTAAATGCCATTTGGAGGCATTTAATGTTCAAGCAAAAACGGCTGATTTTTTATAAAAGAGATAACACCCCCCCCATTACGTCTTGCTTCAGAAAGGTGAAAAATGGTCCATTTTTAAATGTTTTATTTTTGAATGTCAGTTCACATTCGTAGGTAGATCATCAGTTTTAGAGCTAAAATGAGCATGTTTACAGTGATTTTCATGCTTCCAGGGGCCCGTGAAGTGAATTAAAAACCATTTGGAGGCATTTAATGTTCAAGCAAAAACGGCTGATTTTTGACAAAAGAGATAACACTCCCCCATTACGTCATGCTTCAGAAAGGTGAAAAATGGTACGTTTTCAAATGTTTTATTTTTGCACGTCTGTTCACATTTGTAGGAAAATCATCAGTTTTAGAGCTAAAATTAGCATGTTTAAAGTGATTTTAAGGCTTCCAGGGACCCGGGAAGTGAAATAAAAACCATTTGGAGGCATTTAATGTTCAAGCAAAAACAGCTGATTTTTGACAAAAGAGATAACACCCCCCCCCATTACGTCATGCTTCAGAAAGGTGAAAAATGGTCCGTTTTCAAATGTTTTATTTTTGAACGTCAGTTCACATTTGTAGGTGGATCATCAGTTTTAGAGCTAAAATTAGCATGTTTAAAGTGATTTTCATGCTTCCAGGGGCCCTAAACACAACATTTGTGGAATGGTTAAAAGTGCATGAAAATGGCCAATTTACTCACTCTGAAGTCTCGAAAAGTGTTTCTTCACTACGGGAAGTGAATTAAATGCCATTTGGAGGCATTTAATCTTCAAGCAAAAACGGCTGATTTTTGACAAAAGAGATAACACTCCCCCATTACGTCATGCTTCAGAAAGGTGAAAAATGGTCCGTTTTCAAATGTTTTATTTTTGCACGTCAGTTCACATTTGTAGGAAAATCATCAGTTTTAGAGCTAAAATTAGCATGTTTAAAGTGATTTTAAGGCTTCCAGGGGCCCGGGAAGTGAATTAAAAACCCTTTGGAGGCATTTCATGTTCAAGCAAAACCAGCTGATTTTTGACAAAAGAGATAACCCCCCCATTACGTCATGCTTCAGAAAGGTGAAAAATGGTCCGTTTTCAAATGTTTTATTTTTGAACGTCAGTTAACATTTGTAGGTGGATCATCAGATTTGGAGCTAAAATTAGCTTGTTTAAAGTGATTTTCATGCTTCCAGGGGCCCTAAACACAACATTTGTGGAATGGTTAAAAGTGCATGAAAATGGCCAATTTACTCACTCTGAGGTCTCAAAAAGTGTTTCTTCACCCCGGGAAGTGAATTAAATACCATTTAGAGGCATTTAATGTTCAAGCAAAAACGGTAGATTTTTGACAAAAGAGATAACACCCCCCCATTACGTCATGCTTCAGAAAGGTGAAAAATGGTCCGTTTTCAAATGTTTTATTTTTGCACATCAGTTCACATTTGTAGGAAAATCATCAGTTTTAGAGCTAAAATTAGCATGTTTAAAGTGATTTTAAGGCTTCCAGGGGCCCGGGAAGTGAATTAAAAACCATTTGGAGGCATTTCATATTCAAGCAAAAACAGCTGATTTTTGACAAAAGAGATAACACCCCCCCCATTACGTCATGCTTCAGAAAGGTGAAAAATGGTCCGTTTTCAAATGTTTTATTTTTGAACGTCAATTCACATTTGTAGGTGGATCATCAGTTTTAGAGCTAAAATTAGCATGTTTAAAGTGATTTTCATGCTTCCAGGGGCCCTAAACACAACATTTGGAGAATGGTTAAAAGTGCATGAAAATGGCCAATTTACTCACTCTGACGTCTCAAAAAGTGTTTCTTCACCACGGGAAGTAAATCAAATACCATTTGGAGGCATTTAATGTTCAAGCAAAAATGGCTGATTTTTGACAAAAGAGATAACATCCCCCATTATGTCATGCTTCAGAAAGGTGAAAAATTGTCCGCTTTCAAATGTTTTATTTTTGAACGTCAGTTCACATTTGTAGGTAGATCATCCGTTTTAGAGCTAAAATTAGCATGTTTAAAGTGATTTTCATGCTTCCAGGGGCCCTAAACACAACATTTGTGGAATGGTTAAAAGTGCATGAAAATGGCCAATTTACTCACTCTGAGGTCTAAAAAGTGTTTCTTCACCCCGGGAAGTGAATTAAATGCCATTTGGAGGCATTTAATGTTCAAGCAAAAACGGCTGATTTTTGACAAAAGAGATAACACCCCCCCATTACGTCTTGCTTCAGAAAGGTGAAAAATGGTCCATTTTTAAATGTTTTATTTTTGAATGTCAGTTCACATTTGTAGGTAGATCATCAGTTTTAGATCTAAAATTAGCATGTTTAAAGTGATTTTCATGCTTCCAGGGGCCCGTGAAGTGAATTAAAAACCATTTGGAGGCATTTAATGTTCAAGCAAAAACAGCTGATTTTTGTTAAAAGAGATAACACCCCCCCATTACGTCATGCTTCAGAAAGGTGAAAAATGGTCCGTTTTCAAATGTTTTATTTTTGAACGTCAGTTCACATTTGTAGGTGGATCATCAGTTTTAGAGCTAAAATTAGCATGTTTAAAGTGATTTTCATGCTTCCAGGGGCCCTAAACACAACATTTGTGGAATGGTTAAAAGTGCATGAAAATGGCCAATTTACTCACTCTGACGTCTCAAAAAGTGTTTTTTCACCACGGGAAGTAAATTAAATACCATTTGGAGGCATTTAATGTTCAAGCAAAAATGGCTGATTTTTGACAAAAGAGATAACATCCCCCATTATGTCATGCTTCAGAAAGGTGAAAAATTGTCCGCTTTCAAATGTTTTATTTTTGAACGTCAGTTCACATTTGTAGGTAGATCATCAGTTTTAGAGCTAAAATTAGCATGTTTAAAGTGATTTTCATGCTTCCAGGGGCCCTAAACACAACATCTGTGGAATGGTTAAAAGTGCATGAAAATGGCCAATTTACTCACTCTGACGTCTCAAAAAGTGTTTCTTCACCACGGGAAGTGAATTAAATGCCATTTGGAGGCATTTAATGTTCAAGCAAAAACGGCTGATTTTTGACAAAAGAGATAACACTCCCCCATGACGTCATGCTTCAGAAAGGTGAAAAATGGTCCGTTTTCAAATGTTTTATTTTTGCACGTCAGTTCACATTTGTAGGAAAATCATCAGTTTTAGAGCTAAAATTAGCATGTTTAAAGTGATTTTAAGGCTTCCAGGGGCCCGGGAAGTGAATTAAAAACCATTTGGAGGCATTTCATGTTCAAGCAAAAACAGCTGATTTTTGACAAAAGAGATAACACCCCCCCATTACGTCATGCTTCAGAAAGGTGCAAAATGGTCCGTTTTCAAATGTTTTATTTTTGAACGACAGTTCACATTTGTAGGTGGATCATCAGTTTTAGAGCTAAAATTAGCATGTGTAAAGTGATTTTCTTGCTTCCAGGGGCCCTAAACACAACATTTGTGCAATGGTTAAAAGTGCATGAAAATGGCCAATTTACTCACTCTGAGGTCTCAAAAAGTGTTTCTTCACCCCGGGAAGTGAATTAAATGCCATTTGGAGGCATTTAATGTTCAAGCAAAAACGGCTGATTTTTGACAAAAGAGATAACACTCCCCCATTACGTCATGCTTCAGAAAAGTGAAAAATGGTCCGTTTTCAAATGTTTTATTTTTGAACGTCAGTTCACATTTGTAGGTGGATCATCAGTTTTAGAGCTAAAATTAGCATGTTTAAAGTGATTTTCATGCTTCCAGGGGCCCTAAATACAACATTTGTGGAATGGTTAAAAGTGCATGAAAATGGCCAATTTACTCACTCTGAGGTCTCAAAAAGTGTTTCTTCACCCCGGGAAGTGAATTAAATACCATTTGGAGGCATTTAATGTTCAAGCAACGGCTGATTTTTGACAAAAGAGATAACACCCCCATTACGTCATGCTTCAGAAAGGTGAAAAATGGTCCGCTTTCAAATGTTTTATTTTTGAACGTCAGTTCACATTTGTAGGTAGATCATCAGTTTTAGAGCTAAAATTAGCATGTTTAAAGTGATTTTCATGCTTCCAGGGGCCCTAAACACAACATTTGGGAAATGGTTAACAGTGCATGAAAATGGCCAGTTTACTCACTCTGAGGTCTCAAAAAGTGTTTCTTCACACCGGGAAGTGAATTAAATACCATTTGGAGGCATTTAATGTTCAAGCAAAAACGGCTGATTTTTGAAAAAAGAGATAACACCCCCCCCATTACGTCTTGCTTCAGAAAGGTGAAAAATGGTCCATTTTTAAATGTTTTATTTTTGAATGTCAGTTCACATTTGTAGGTAGATCATCAGTTTTAGAGCTAAAATTAGCATGTTTAAACTGATTTTCATGCTTTCAGGGGCCCGGAAAGTGAATTAAAAATCATTTGGAGGCATTTAATGTTCAAGCAAAAACAGCTGATTTTTGTTAAAAGAGATAACACCCCCCCATTACGTCATGCTTCAGAAAGGTGAAAAATGGTCCGTTTTCAAATGTTTTATTTTTGAACGTCATTTCACATTTGTAGGTGGATTTTCAGTTTTAGAGCTAAAATTAGCATGTTTAAAGTGATTTTCATGCTTCCAGGGGCCCTAAACACAACATTTGTGGAATGGTTAAAAGTGCATGAAAATGGCCAATTTACTCACTCTGAGGCCTAAAAAGTGTTTCTTCACCCCGGGAAGTGAATTAAATGCCATTTGGAGGCATTTAATGTTCAAGCAAAAACGGCTGATTTTTGACAAAAGAGATAACACCCCCCATTACGTCTTGCTTCAGAAAAGTGAAAAATGGTCCATTTTTAAATGTTTTATTTTTGAATGTCAGTTCACATTTGTAGGTAGATCATCAGTTTTAGATCTAAAATTAGCATGTTTAAAGTGATTTTCATGCTTCCAGGGGCCCGTGAAGTGAATTAAAAACAATTTGGAGGCATTTAATGTTCAAGCAAAAACAGCAGATTTTTGACAAAAGAGATAACACCCCCCCCCATTACGTCATGCTTCAGAAAGGTGCAAAATGGTCCAGTTTCAAATATTTTATTTTTGAACATCAGTTCACATTTGTAGGTGGATCATCAGTTTTAGAGCTAAAATTAGCATGTTTAAAGTGATTTTCATGCTTCCAGGGGCCCTAAACACAACATCTGTGGTATGGTTAAAAGTGCATGAAAATGGCAAATTTACTCACTCTGACATCTCAAAAAGTGTTTCTTCACCACGGGAAGTGAATTAAATGCCATTTGGAGGCATTTAATGTTCAAGCAAAAACGGCTGATTTTTTACAAAAGAGATAACACTCCCCCATTACGTCATGCTTCAGAAAGGTGAAAAATGGTCAGTTTTCAAATGTTTTATTTTTGCACGTCAGTTCACATTTGTAGGAAAATCATCAGTTTTAGAGCTAAAATTAGCATGTTTAAAGTGATTTTAAGGCTTCCAGGGGCCCGGGAAGTGAATTAAAAACCATTTGGAGGCATTTCATGTTCAAGCAAAAACAGCAGATTTTTGACAAAAGAGATAACACCCCCCATTACGTCATGCTTCAGAAAGGTGAAAAATGGCCGTTTTCAAATGTTTTATTTGTTAACGTCAGTTCACATTTGTAGGTAGATCATCAGTTTTAGAGCAAAAATTAGCATGTTTAAAGTGATTTTCATGCTTTCAGGGGTCGGAAAGTGAATTAAAAATCATTTGGAGGCATTTAATGTTCAAGCAAAAACAGCTGATTTTTGTTAAAAGAGATAACACCCCCCCATTACGTCATGCTTCAGAAAGGTGAAAAATGGTCCATTTTCAAATGTTTTATTTTTGAACGTCATTTCACATTTGTAGGTGGATTTTCAGTTTTAGAGCTAAAATTAGCATGTTTAAAGTGATTTTCATGCTTCCAGGGGCCCTAAACACAACATTTGTGGAATGGTTAAAAGTGCATAAAAATGGCCAATTTACTCACTCTGAGGTCTCAAAAAGTGTTTCTTCACCCCGGGAAGTGAATTAAATGCCATTTGGAGGCATTTAATGTTCAAGCAACGGCTGATTTTTGACAAAAGAGATAACACCCCCCCCATTACGTCATGCTTCAGAAAGGTGAAAAATGGTCTGCTTTCAAATGTTTTATTTTTGAACGTCAGTTCACATTCTTAGGTAGATCATCAGTTTTAGAGCTAAAATTAGCATGTTTAAAGTGATTTTCATGCTTCCAGGAGCCCTAAACACAACATTTGTGAAATGGTTAACAGTGCATGAAAATGGCCAATTTACTCACTCTGAGGTCTCAAAAAGTGTTTCTTCACACCGGGAAGTGAATTAAATACCATTTGGAGACATTTAATGTTCAAGCAAAAACGGCTGATTTTTGATAAAAGAGATAACACCCCCCCCATTACGTCTTGCTTCAGAAAGGTGAAAAATGGTCAATTTTTAAATTTTTTTTTTTGAATGTCAGTTCACATTTGTAGGTAGATCATCAGTTTTAGAGCTAAAATTAGCATGTTTAAAGTGATTTTCATGCTTCCAGGGGCCCGTGAAGTGAATTAAAAACCATTTGGAGGCATTTCATGTTCAAGCAAAACCAGCTGATTTTTGACAAAAGAGATAACCCCCCCATTACGTCATGCTTCAGAAAGGTGAAAAATGGTCTGCTTTCAAATGTTTTATTTTTGAACGTCAGTTCACATTCTTAGGTAGATCATCAGTTTTAGAGCTAAAATTAGCATGTTTAAAGTGATTTTCATGCTTCCAGGAGCCCTAAACACAACATTTGTGAAATGGTTAACAGTGCATGAAAATGGCCAATTTACTCACTCTGAGGTCTCAAAAAGTGTTTCTTCACACCGGGAAGTGAATTAAATACCATTTGGAGACATTTAATGTTCAAGCAAAAACGGCTGATTTTTGACAAAAGAGATAACACCCCCCCCATTACGTCATGCTTCAGAAAGGTGAAAAATGGTCTGCTTTCAAATGTTTTATT
Source organism: Lissotriton helveticus (assembly GCF_964261635.1). Taxonomy (NCBI): domain Eukaryota; kingdom Metazoa; phylum Chordata; class Amphibia; order Caudata; family Salamandridae; genus Lissotriton; species Lissotriton helveticus. The sequence continues at coordinate 1,272,320,875 of NC_136061.1, forward strand.
TTTGAACGTCAGTTCACATTCTTAGGTAGATCATCAGTTTTAGAGCTAAAATTAGCATGTTTAAAGTGATTTTCATGCTTCCAGGAGCCCTAAACACAACATTTGTGAAATGGTTAACAGTGCATGAAAATGGCCAATTTACTCACTCTGAGGTCTCAAAAAGTGTTTCTTCACACCGGGAAGTGAATTAAATACCATTTGGAGACATTTAATGTTCAAGCAAAAACGGCTGATTTTTGATAAAAGAGATAACACCCCCCCCATTACGTCTTGCTTCAGAAAGGTGAAAAATGGTCAATTTTTAAATTTTTTTTTTTTGAATGTCAGTTCACATTTGTAGGTAGATCATCAGTTTTAGAGCTAAAATTAGCATGTTTAAAGTGATTTTCATGCTTCCAGGGGCCCGTGAAGTGAATTAAAAACCATTTGGAGGCATTTCATGTTCAAGCAAAACCAGCTGATTTTTGACAAAAGAGATAACCCCCCCATTACGTCATGCTTCAGAAAGGTGAAAAATGGTCCGTTTTCAAATGTTTTATTTTTGAATGTCAGTTCACATTTGTAGGTAGATCATAAGTTTTAGAGCTAAAATTAGCATGTTTAAAGTGATTTTCATGCTTCCAGGGGCCCTAAACACAACATTTGTGGAATGGTTAAAAGTGCATGAAAATTGCCAATTTACTCACTCTGAGGTCTCAAAAAGTGTTTCTTCACCCCGGGAAGTCAATTAAATACCATTTAGAGGCATTTAATGTTCAAGCAAAAACGGTAGATTTTTGACAAAAGAGATAACACCCCCCCATTACGTCATGCTTCAGAAAGGTGAAAAATGGTCCGTTTTCAAATGTTTTATTTTTGAATGTCAGTTCACATTTGTAGGTAGATCATAAGTTTTAGAGCTAAAATTAGCATGTTTAAAGTGATTTTCATGCTTCCAGGGGCCCTAAACACAACATTTGTGGAATGGTTAAAAGTGCATGAAAATTGCCAATTTACTCACTCTGAGGTCTCAAAAAGTGTTTCTTCAACCCGGGAAGTGAATTAAATACCATTTGGAGGCATTTGATGTTCAAGCAAAAACGGCTGATTTTTTACAAAAGAGATAACACCCCCATTACGTCATCCTTCAGAAAGGTGAAAAATGGCCCGTTTTCAAATGTTTTATTTTTTAACGTCAGTTCACATTTATAGGTAGATCATCAGTTTTAGAGCAAAAATTAGCATGTTTAAAGTGATTTTCATGCTTCCAGGGGCCCTAAACACAACATTTGTGAAATGGTTAAAAATGCATGAAAATGGCCAATTTACTCACTCTGAGGTCTCAAAAAGTGTTTCTTCACAACCGGAAGTGAATTAGATACCATTTGGAGGCATTTAATGTTCAAGCCAAAACGGCTGATTTTTGACAAAAGAGATAACACCCCCATTACGTCATGCTTCAGAAAGGTGAAAAATGGCCGTTTTCAAATGTTTTATTTTTTAACGTCAGTTCACATTTGTAGGTAGATCATCAGTTTTAGAGCAAAAATTAGCATGTTTAAAGTGATTTTCATGCTTTCAGGGGCCCGGAAAGTGAATTAAAAATCATTTGGAGGCATTTAATGTTCAAGCAAAAACAGCTGATTTTTGTTAAAAGAGATAACACCCCCCCATTACGTCATGCTTCAGAAAGGTGAAAAATGGTCCGTTTTCAAATGTTTTATTTTTGAACGTCATTTCACATTTGTAGGTGGATTTTCAGTTTTAGAGCTAAAATTAGCATGTTTAAAGTGATTTTCATGCTTCCAGGGGCCCTAAACACAACATTTGTGGAATGGTTAAAAGTGCATGAAAATGGCCAATTTACTCACTCTGAGGCCTAAAAAGTGTTTCTTCACCCCGGGAAGTGAATTAAATGCCATTTGGAGGCATTTAATGTTCAAGCAAAAACGGCTGATTTTTGACAAAAGAGATAACACCCCCCCATTACGTCTTGCTTCAGAAAAGTGAAAAATGGTCCATTTTTAAATGTTTTATTTTTGAATGTCAGTTCACATTTGTAGGTAGATCATCAGTTTTAGATCTAAAATTAGCATGTTTAAAGTGATTTTCATGCTTCCAGGGGCCCGTGAAGTGAATTAAAAACCATTTGGAGGCATTTAATGTTCAAGCAAAAACAGCAGATTTTTGACAAAAGAGATAACACCCCCCCCCATTACGTCATGCTTCAGAAAGGTGCAAAATGGTCCAGTTTCAAATATTTTATTTTTGAACATCAGTTCACATTTGTAGGTGGATCATCAGTTTTAGAGCTAAAATTAGCATGTTTAAAGTGATTTTCATGCTTCCAGGGGCCCTAAACACAACATCTGTGGTATGGTTAAAAGTGCATGAAAATGGCAAATTTACTCACTCTGACATCTCAAAAAGTGTTTCTTCACCACGGGAAGTGAATTAAATGCCATTTGGAGGCATTTAATGTTCAAGCAAAAACGGCTGATTTTTTACAAAAGAGATAACACTCCCCCATTACGTCATGCTTCAGAAAGGTGAAAAATGGTCAGTTTTCAAATGTTTTATTTTTGCACGTCAGTTCACATTTGTAGGAAAATCATCAGTTTTAGAGCTAAAATTAGCATGTTTAAAGTGATTTTAAGGCTTCCAGGGGCCCGGGAAGTGAATTAAAAACCATTTGGAGGCATTTCATGTTCAAGCAAAAACAGCAGATTTTTGACAAAAGAGATAACACCCCCCATTACGTCATGCTTCAGAAAGGTGAAAAATGGCCGTTTTCAAATGTTTTATTTGTTAACGTCAGTTCACATTTGTAGGTAGATCATCAGTTTTAGAGCAAAAATTAGCATGTTTAAAGTGATTTTCATGCTTTCAGGGGTCGGAAAGTGAATTAAAAATCATTTGGAGGCATTTAATGTTCAAGCAAAAACAGCTGATTTTTGTTAAAAGAGATAACACCCCCCCATTACGTCATGCTTCAGAAAGGTGAAAAATGGTCCATTTTCAAATGTTTTATTTTTGAACGTCATTTCACATTTGTAGGTGGATTTTCAGTTTTAGAGCTAAAATTAGCATGTTTAAAGTGATTTTCATGCTTCCAGGGGCCCTAAACACAACATTTGTGGAATGGTTAAAAGTGCATGAAAATGGCCAATTTACTCACTCTGAGGTCTAAAAAGTGTTTCTTCACCCCGGGAAGTGAATTAAATGCCATTTGGAGGCATTTAATGTTCAAGCAAAAACGGCTGATTTTTGACAAAAGAGATAACACCCCCCCATTACGTCATGCTTCAGAAAGGTGAAAAATGGTCCATTTTCAAATGTCTTATTTTTGCACGTCAGTTCACATTTGTAGGAAAATCATCAGTTTTAGAGCTAAAATTAGCATGTTTAAAGTGATTTTCAGGCTTCCAGGGGCCCGGAAAGTGAATTAAAAACCATTTGGAGGCATTTAATGTTCAAGCAAAAACGGCTGATTTTTGACAAAATAGATAACATCCCCCCATTACGTCATGCTTCAGAAAGGTGAAAAATTGTCCGCTTTCAAATGTTTTATTTTTGAACGTCAGTTCACATTTGTAGGTGGATCATCAGTTTTAGAGCTAAAATTAGCATGTTTAAAGTGATTTTCATGCTTCCAGGGGCCCTAAACACAACATTTGTGGAATGGTTAAAAGTGCATGAAAATGGCCAATTTACTCAATCTGAGATCTCAAAAAGTGTTTCTTCACCCCGGGAAGTGAATTAAATACCATTTGGAGGCATTTAATGTTCAAGCAACGGCTGATTTTTGACAAAAGAGATAACACCCCCCCATTACGTCATGCTTCAGAAAGGTGAAAAATGGTCCGCTTTCAAATGTTTTATTTTTGAACGTCAGTTCACATTTGTAGGTAGATCATCACTTTTAGAGCTAAAATTAGCATGTTTAAAATGATTTTCATGCTTCCAGGGGCCCTAAACACAACATTTGTGAAATGGTTAAAAGTGCATGAAAATGGCCAATGTACTCACTCTGAGGTCTCAAAAAGTGTTTCTTCACACCGGGAAGTGAATTAAATACCATTTGGAGGCATTTAATATTCAAGCAAAAATGGCTGATTTTTGATAAAAGAGATAACACCCCCCCATTACGTCTTGCTTCAGAAAGGTGAAAAATGGTCCATTTTTAAATGTTTTATTTTTGAATGTTAGTTTACATTTGTAGGTAGATCATCAGTTTTAGATCTAAAATTAGCATGTTTAAAGTGATTTTCATGCTTCCAGGGGCCCGTGAAGTGAATTAAAAACCATTTGGAGGCATTTAATGTTCAAGCAAAAACAGCAGATTTTTGACAAAAGAGATAACACCCCCCCATTACGTCATGCTTCAGAAAGGTGCAAAATGGTCCAGTTTCAAATATTTTATTTTTGAACGTCAGTTCACATTTGTAGGTGGATCATCAGTTTTAGAGCTAAAATTAGCATGTTTAAAGTGATTTTCATGCTTCCAGGGGCCCTAAACACAACATTTGTGGAATGGTTAAAAGTGCATGAAAATGGCCAATTTACTCACTCTGACGTCTCAAAAAGTGTTTCTTCACCCCGGGAAGTGAATTAAATGCCATTTGGAGGCATTTAATGTTCAAGCAAAAACAGCTGATTTTTGACAAAAGAGATAACACTCCCCCATTACGTCATCCTTCAGAAAGGTGAAAAATGGCCCGTTTTCAAATGTTTTATTTTTTAACGTCAGTTCACATTTGTAGGTAGATCATCAGTTTTAGAGCTAAAATTAGCATGTTTAAAGTGATTTTCATGCTTCCAGGGGCCCGTGAAGTGAATTAAAAACCATTTGGAGGCATTTAATATTCAAGCAAAAACAGCAGATTTTTGACAAAAGAGATAACACCCCCCCATTACGTCATGCTTTAGAAAGGTGCAAAATGGTCCGTTTTCAAATGTTTTATTTTTGAACGTCAGTTCACATTTGTAGGTGGATCATCAGTTTTAGACCTAAAATTAGCATGTCTAAAGTGATTTTCATGCTTCCATGGGCCCTAAACACAACATTTGTGGAATGGTTAAAAGTGCATGAAAATGGCCAATTTACTCACTCTGAGGTCTCAAAAAGTGTTTCTTCACCCCGGTAAGTAAATTAAATACCATTTGGAGGCATTTAATGTTCAAGCAAAAACAGCAGATTTTTGACAAAAGAGATAACACCCCCCCATTACGTCATGCTTCAGAAAGGTGCAAAATGGTCCAGTTTCAAATATTTAATTTTTGAACGTCAGTTCACATTTGTGGGTGGATCATCAGTTTTAGAGCTAAAATTAGCATGTTTAAAGTGATTTTCATGCTTCCAGGGGCCCTAAACACAACATTTGTGGAATGGTTAAAAGTGCATGAAAATGGCCAATTTACTCACTCTGACGTCTCAAAAAGTGTTTCTTCACCCCGGGAAGTGAATTAAATGCCATTTGGAGACATTTAATGTTCAAGCAAAAACGGCAGATTTTTGATAAAAGAGATAACACCCCCCCCATTACGTCTTGCTTCAGAAAGGTGAAAAATGGTCAATTTTTAAATGTTTTATTTTTGAATGTCAGTTCACATTTGTAGGTAGATCATCAGTTTTAGAGCTAAAATTAGCATGTTTAAAGTGATTTTCATGCTTCCAGGGGCCCGTGAAGTGAATTAAAAACCATTTGGAGGCATTTCATGTTCAAGCAAAACCAGCTGATTTTTGACAAAAGAGATAACCCCCCCCCATTACGTCATGCTTCAGAAAGGTGAAAAATGGTCCGTTTTCAAATGTTTTATTTTTGAATGTCAGTTCACATTTGTAGGTAGATCATAAGTTTTAGAGCTAAAATTAGCATGTTTAAAGTGATTTTCATGCTTCCAGGGGCCCTAAACACAACATTTGTGGAATGGTTAAAAGTGCATGAAAATTGCCAATTTACTCACTCTGAGGTCTCAAAAAGTGTTTCTTCACCCCGGGAAGTGAATTAAATACCATTTGGAGGTATTTAATGTTCAAGCAACGGCTGATTTTTGACAAAAGAGATAACACCCCCCCCATTACATCATGCTTCAGAAAGGTGAAAAATGGTCTGCTTTCAAATGTTTTATTTTTGAACGTCAGTTCACATTTGTAGGAAAATCATCAGTTTTAGAGCTAAAATTAGCATGTTTAAAGTGATTTTAAGGCTTCCAGGGGCCCGGGAAGTGAATTAAAAACCATTTGGAGGCATTTCATGTTCAAGCAAAAACAGCAGATTTTTGACAAAAGAGATAACACCCCCCATTACGTCATGCTTCAGAAAGGTGAAAAATGGCCGTTTTCAAATGTTTTATTTGTTAACGTCAGTTCACATTTGTAGGTAGATCATCAGTTTTAGAGCAAAAATTAGCATGTTTAAAGTGATTTTCATGCTTTCAGGGGTCGGAAAGTGAATTAAAAATCATTTGGAGGCATTTAATGTTCAAGCAAAAACAGCTGATTTTTGTTAAAAGAGATAACACCCCCCCATTACGTCATGCTTCAGAAAGGTGAAAAATGGTCCATTTTCAAATGTTTTATTTTTGAACGTCATTTCACATTTGTAGGTGGATTTTCAGTTTTAGAGCTAAAATTAGCATGTTTAAAGTGATTTTCATGCTTCCAGGGGCCCTAAACACAACATTTGTGGAATGGTTAAAAGTGCATGAAAATGGCCAATTTACTCACTCTGAGGTCTAAAAAGTGTTTCTTCACCCCGGGAAGTGAATTAAATGCCATTTGGAGGCATTTAATGTTCAAGCAAAAACGGCTGATTTTTGACAAAAGAGATAACACCCCCCCCATTACGTCATGCTTCAGAAAGGTGAAAAATGGTCCATTTTCAAATGTCTTATTTTTGCACGTCAGTTCACATTTGTAGGAAAATCATCAGTTTTAGAGCTAAAATTAGCATGTTTAAAGTGATTTTCAGGCTTCCAGGGGCCCGGAAAGTAAATTAAAAACCATTTGGAGGCATTTAATGTTCAAGCAAAAACGGCTGATTTTTGACAAAATAGATAACATCCCCCCATTACGTCATGCTTCAGAAAGGTGAAAAATTGTCCGCTTTCAAATGTTTTATTTTTGAACGTCAGTTCACATTTGTAGGTGGATCATCAGTTTTAGAGCTAAAATTAGCATGTTTAAAGTGATTTTCATGCTTCCAGGGGCCCTAAACACAACATTTGTGAAATGGTTAAAAATGCATGAAAATGGCCAATTTACTCACTCTGAGGTCTCAAAAAGTGTTTCTTCACAACCGGAAGTGAATTAGATACCATTTGGAGGCATTTAATGTTCAAGCCAAAACGGCTGATTTTTGACAAAAGAGATAACACCCCCATTACGTCATGCTTCAGAAAGGTGAAAAATGGCCGTTTTCAAATGTTTTATTTTTTAACGTCAGTTCACATTTGTAGGTAGATCATCAGTTTTAGAGCAAAAATTAGCATGTTTAAAGTGATTTTCATGCTTTCAGGGGCCCGGAAAGTGAATTAAAAATCATTTGGAGGCATTTAATGTTCAAGCAAAAACAGCTGATTTTTGTTAAAAGAGATAACACCCCCCCATTACGTCATGCTTCAGAAAGGTGAAAAATGGTCCGTTTTCAAATGTTTTATTTTTGAACGTCATTTCACATTTGTAGGTGGATTTTCAGTTTTAGAGCTAAAATTAGCATGTTTAAAGTGATTTTCATGCTTCCAGGGGCCCTAAACACAACATTTGTGGAATGGTTAAAAGTGCATGAAAATGGCCAATTTACTCACTCTGAGGCCTAAAAAGTGTTTCTTCACCCCGGGAAGTGAATTAAATGCCATTTGGAGGCATTTAATGTTCAAGCAAAAACGGCTGATTTTTGACAAAAGAGATAACACCCCCCCATTACGTCTTGCTTCAGAAAAGTGAAAAATGGTCCATTTTTAAATGTTTTATTTTTGAATGTCAGTTCACATTTGTAGGTAGATCATCAGTTTTAGATCTAAAATTAGCATGTTTAAAGTGATTTTCATGCTTCCAGGGGCCCGTGAAGTGAATTAAAAACCATTTGGAGGCATTTAATGTTCAAGCAAAAACAGCAGATTTTTGACAAAAGAGATAACACCCCCCCCCATTACGTCATGCTTCAGAAAGGTGCAAAATGGTCCAGTTTCAAATATTTTATTTTTGAACATCAGTTCACATTTGTAGGTGGATCATCAGTTTTAGAGCTAAAATTAGCATGTTTAAAGTGATTTTCATGCTACCAGGGGCCCTAAACACAACATCTGTGGTATGGTTAAAAGTGCATGAAAATGGCAAATTTACTCACTCTGACATCTCAAAAAGTGTTTCTTCACCACGGGAAGTGAATTAAATGCCATTTGGAGGCATTTAATGTTCAAGCAAAAACGGCTGATTTTTTACAAAAGAGATAACACTCCCCCATTACGTCATGCTTCAGAAAGGTGAAAAATGGTCAGTTTTCAAATGTTTTATTTTTGCACGTCAGTTCACATTTGTAGGAAAATCATCAGTTTTAGAGCTAAAATTAGCATGTTTAAAGTGATTTTGAGGCTTCCAGGGGCCCGGGAAGTGAATTAAAAACCATTTGGAGGCATTTCATGTTCAAGCAAAAACAGCAGATTTTTGACAAAAGAGATAACACCCCCCATTACGTCATGCTTCAGAAAGGTGAAAAATGGCCGTTTTCAAATGTTTTATTTGTTAACGTCAGTTCACATTTGTAGGTAGATCATCAGTTTTAGAGCAAAAATTAGCATGTTTAAAGTGATTTTCATGCTTTCAGGGGTCGGAAAGTGAATTAAAAATCATTTGGAGGCATTTAATGTTCAAGCAAAAACAGCTGATTTTTGTTAAAAGAGATAACACCCCCCCATTACGTCATGCTTCAGAAAGGTGAAAAATGGTCCATTTTCAAATGTTTTATTTTTGAACGTCATTTCACATTTGTAGGTGGATTTTCAGTTTTAGAGCTAAAATTAGCATGTTTAAAGTGATTTTCATGCTTCCAGGGGCCCTAAACACAACATTTGTGGAATGGTTAAAAGTGCATGAAAATGGCCAATTTACTCACTCTGAGGTCTAAAAAGTGTTTCTTCACCCCGGGAAGTGAATTAAATGCCATTTGGAGGCATTTAATGTTCAAGCAAAAACGGCTGATTTTTGACAAAAGAGATAACACCCCCCCCATTACGTCATGCTTCAGAAAGGTGAAAAATGGTCCATTTTCAAATGTCTTATTTTTGCACGTCAGTTCACATTTGTAGGAAAATCATCAGTTTTAGAGCTAAAATTAGCATGTTTAAAGTGATTTTCAGGCTTCCAGGGGCCCGGAAAGTGAATTAAAAACCATTTGGAGGCATTTAATGTTCAAGCAAAAACGGCTGATTTTTGACAAAATAGATAACATCCCCCCATTACGTCATGCTTCAGAAAGGTGAAAAATTGTCCGCTTTCAAATGTTTTATTTTTGAACGTCAGTTCACATTTGTAGGTGGATCATCAGTTTTAGAGCTAAAATTAGCATGTTTAAAGTGATTTTCATGCTTCCAGGGGCCCTAAACACAACATTTGTGGAATGGTTAAAAGTGCATGAAAATGGCCAATTTACTCAATCTGAGATCTCAAAAAGTGTTTCTTCACCCCGGGAAGTGAATTAAATACCATTTGGAGGCATTTAATGTTCAAGCAACGGCTGATTTTTGACAAAAGAGATAACACCCCCCATTACGTCATGCTTCAGAAAGGTGAAAAATGGTCCGCTTTCAAATGTTTTATTTTTGAACGTCAGTTCACATTTGTAGGTAGATCATCACTTTTAGAGCTAAAATTAGCATGTTTAAAATGATTTTCATGCTTCCAGGGGCCCTAAACACAACATTTGTGAAATGGTTAAAAGTGCATGAAAATGGCCAATGTACTCACTCTGAGGTCTCAAAAAGTGTTTCTTCACACCGGGAAGTGAATTAAATACCATTTGGAGGCATTTAATATTCAAGCAAAAATGGCTGATTTTTGATAAAAGAGATAACACCCCCCCATTACGTCTTGCTTCAGAAAGGTGAAAAATGGTCCATTTTTAAATGTTTTATTTTTGAATGTTAGTTTACATTTGTAGGTAGATCATCAGTTTTAGATCTAAAATTAGCATGTTTAAAGTGATTTTCATGCTTCCAGGGGCCCGTGAAGTGAATTAAAAACCATTTGGAGGCATTTAATGTTCAAGCAAAAACAGCAGATTTTTGACAAAAGAGATAACACCCCCCCATTACGTCATGCTTCAGAAAGGTGCAAAATGGTCCAGTTTCAAAGATTTTATTTTTGAACGTCAGTTCACATTTGTAGGTGGATCATCAGTTTTAGAGCTAAAATTAGCATGTTTAAAGTGATTTTCATGCTTCCAGGGGCCCTAAACACAACATTTGTGGAATGGTTAAAAGTGCATGAAAATGGCCAATTTACTCACTCTGACGTCTCAAAAAGTGTTTCTTCACCCCGGAAAGTGAATTAAATGCCATTTGGAGGCATTTAATGTTCAAGCAAAAACAGCTGATTTTTGACAAAAGAGATAACACTCCCCCATTACGTCATCCTTCAGAAAGGTGAAAAATGGCCCGTTTTCAAATGTTTTATTTTTTAACGTCAGTTCACATTTGTAGGTAGATCATCAGTTTTAGAGCTAAAATTAGCATGTTTAAAGTGATTTTCATGCTTCCAGGGGCCCGTGAAGTGAATTAAAAACCATTTGGAGGCATTTAATATTCAAGCAAAAACAGCAGATTTTTGACAAAAGAGATAACACCCCCCCATTACGTCATGCTTTAGAAAGGTGCAAAATGGTCCGTTTTCAAATGTTTTATTTTTGAACGTCAGTTCACATTTGTAGGTGGATCATCAGTTTTAGACCTAAAATTAGCATGTCTAAAGTGATTTTCATGCTTCCATGGGCCCTAAACACAACATTTGTGGAATGGTTAAAAGTGCATGAAAATGGCCAATTTACTCACTCTGAGGTCTCAAAAAGTGTTTCTTCACCCCGGTAAGTAAATTAAATACCATTTGGAGGCATTTAATGTTCAAGCAAAAACAGCAGATTTTTGACAAAAGAGATAACACCCCCCCATTACGTCATGCTTCAGAAAGGTGCAAAATGGTCCAGTTTCAAATATTTAATTTTTGAACGTCAGTTCACATTTGTGGGTGGATCATCAGTTTTAGAGCTAAAATTAGCATGTTTAAAGTGATTTTCATGCTTCCAGGGGCCCTAAACACAACATTTGTGGAATGGTTAAAAGTGCATGAAAATGGCCAATTTACTCACTCTGACGTCTCAAAAAGTGTTTCTTCACCCCGGGAAGTGAATTAAATGCCATTTGGAGACATTTAATGTTCAAGCAAAAACGGCAGATTTTTGATAAAAGAGATAACACCCCCCCCATTACGTCTTGCTTCAGAAAGGTGAAAAATGGTCAATTTTTAAATGTTTTATTTTTGAATGTCAGTTCACATTTGTAGGTAGATCATCAGTTTTAGAGCTAAAATTAGCATGTTTAAAGTGATTTTCATGCTTCCAGGGGCCCGTGAAGTGAATTAAAAACCATTTGGAGGCATTTCATGTTCAAGCAAAACCAGCTGATTTTTGACAAAAGAGATAACCCCCCCCCATTACGTCATGCTTCAGAAAGGTGAAAAATGGTCCGTTTTCAAATGTTTTATTTTTGAATGTCAGTTCACATTTGTAGGTAGATCATAAGTTTTAGAGCTAAAATTAGCATGTTTAAAGTGATTTTCATGCTTCCAGGGGCCCTAAACACAACATTTGTGGAATGGTTAAAAGTGCATGAAAATTGCCAATTTACTCACTCTGAGGTCTCAAAAAGTGTTTCTTCACCCCGGGAAGTGAATTAAATACCATTTGGAGGTATTTAATGTTCAAGCAACGGCTGATTTTTGACAAAAGAGATAACACCCCCCCCATTACATCATGCTTCAGAAAGGTGAAAAATGGTCTGCTTTCAAATGTTTTATTTTTGAACGTCAGTTCACATTTGTAGGAAAATCATCAGTTTTAGAGCTAAAATTAGCATGTTTAAAGTGATTTTAAGGCTTCCAGGGGCCCGGGAAGTGAATTAAAAACCATTTGGAGGCATTTCATGTTCAAGCAAAAACAGCAGATTTTTGACAAAAGAGATAACACCCCCCATTACGTCATGCTTCAGAAAGGTGAAAAATGGCCATTTTCAAATGTTTTATTTGTTAACGTCAGTTCACATTTGTAGGTAGATCATCAGTTTTAGAGCAAAAATTAGCATGTTTAAAGTGATTTTCATGCTTTCAGGGGTCGGAAAGTGAATTAAAAATCATTTGGAGGCATTTAATGTTCAAGCAAAAACAGCTGATTTTTGTTAAAAGAGATAACACCCCCCCATTACGTCATGCTTCAGAAAGGTGAAAAATGGTCCATTTTCAAATGTTTTATTTTTGAACGTCATTTCACATTTGTAGGTGGATTTTCAGTTTTAGAGCTAAAATTAGCATGTTTAAAGTGATTTTCATGCTTCCAGGGGCCCTAAACACAACATTTGTGGAATGGTTAAAAGTGCATGAAAATGGCCAATTTACTCACTCTGAGGTCTAAAAAGTGTTTCTTCACCCCGGGAAGTGAATTAAATGCCATTTGGAGGCATTTAATGTTCAAGCAAAAACGGCTGATTTTTGACAAAAGAGATAACACCCCCCCCATTACGTCATGCTTCAGAAAGGTGAAAAATGGTCCATTTTCAAATGTCTTATTTTTGCACGTCAGTTCACATTTGTAGGAAAATCATCAGTTTTAGAGCTAAAATTAGCATGTTTAAAGTGATTTTCAGGCTTCCAGGGGCCCGGAAAGTAAATTAAAAACCATTTGGAGGCATTTAATGTTCAAGCAAAAACGGCTGATTTTTGACAAAATAGATAACATCCCCCCATTACGTCATGCTTCAGAAAGGTGAAAAATTGTCCGCTTTCAAATGTTTTATTTTTGAACGTCAGTTCACATTTGTAGGTGGATCATCAGTTTTAGAGCTAAAATTAGCATGTTTAAAGTGATTTTCATGCTTCCAGGGGCCCTAAACACAACATTTGTGAAATGGTTAAAAATGCATGAAAATGGCCAATTTACTCACTCTGAGGTCTCAAAAAGTGTTTCTTCACAACCGGAAGTGAATTAGATACCATTTGGAGGCATTTAATGTTCAAGCCAAAACGGCTGATTTTTGACAAAAGAGATAACACCCCCATTACGTCATGCTTCAGAAAGGTGAAAAATGGCCGTTTTCAAATGTTTTATTTTTTAACGTCAGTTCACATTTGTAGGTAGATCATCAGTTTTAGAGCAAAAATTAGCATGTTTAAAGTGATTTTCATGCTTTCAGGGGCCCGGAAAGTGAATTAAAAATCATTTGGAGGCATTTAATGTTCAAGCAAAAACAGCTGATTTTTGTTAAAAGAGATAACACCCCCCCATTACGTCATGCTTCAGAAAGGTGAAAAATGGTCCGTTTTCAAATGTTTTATTTTTGAACGTCATTTCACATTTGTAGGTGGATTTTCAGTTTTAGAGCTAAAATTAGCATGTTTAAAGTGATTTTCATGCTTCCAGGGGCCCTAAACACAACATTTGTGGAATGGTTAAAAGTGCATGAAAATGGCCAATTTACTCACTCTGAGGCCTAAAAAGTGTTTCTTCACCCCGGGAAGTGAATTAAATGCCATTTGGAGGCATTTAATGTTCAAGCAAAAACGGCTGATTTTTGACAAAAGAGATAACACCCCCCCATTACGTCTTGCTTCAGAAAAGTGAAAAATGGTCCATTTTTAAATGTTTTATTTTTGAATGTCAGTTCACATTTGTAGGTAGATCATCAGTTTTAGATCTAAAATTAGCATGTTTAAAGTGATTTTCATGCTTCCAGGGGCCCGTGAAGTGAATTAAAAACCATTTGGAGGCATTTAATGTTCAAGCAAAAACAGCAGATTTTTGACAAAAGAGATAACACCCCCCCCCATTACGTCATGCTTCAGAAAGGTGCAAAATGGTCCAGTTTCAAATATTTTATTTTTGAACATCAGTTCACATTTGTAGGTGGATCATCAGTTTTAGAGCTAAAATTAGCATGTTTAAAGTGATTTTCATGCTACCAGGGGCCCTAAACACAACATCTGTGGTATGGTTAAAAGTGCATGAAAATGGCAAATTTACTCACTCTGACATCTCAAAAAGTGTTTCTTCACCACGGGAAGTGAATTAAATGCCATTTGGAGGCATTTAATGTTCAAGCAAAAACGGCTGATTTTTTACAAAAGAGATAACACTCCCCCATTACGTCATGCTTCAGAAAGGTGAAAAATGGTCAGTTTTCAAATGTTTTATTTTTGCACGTCAGTTCACATTTGTAGGAAAATCATCAGTTTTAGAGCTAAAATTAGCATGTTTAAAGTGATTTTAAGGCTTCCAGGGGCCCGGGAAGTGAATTAAAAACCATTTGGAGGCATTTCATGTTCAAGCAAAAACAGCAGATTTTTGACAAAAGAGATAACACCCCCCATTACGTCATGCTTCAGAAAGGTGAAAAATGGCCGTTTTCAAATGTTTTATTTGTTAACGTCAGTTCACATTTGTAGGTAGATCATCAGTTTTAGAGCAAAAATTAGCATGTTTAAAGTGATTTTCATGCTTTCAGGGGTCGGAAAGTGAATTAAAAATCATTTGGAGGCATTTAATGTTCAAGCAAAAACAGCTGATTTTTGTTAAAAGAGATAACACCCCCCATTACGTCATGCTTCAGAAAGGTGAAAAATTGTCCATTTTCAAATGTTTTATTTTTGAACGTCATTTCACATTTGTAGGTGGATTTTCAGTTTTAGAGCTAAAATTAGCATGTTTAAAGTGATTTTCATGCTTCCAGGGGCCCTAAACACAACATTTGTGGAATGGTTAAAAGTGCATGAAAATGGCCAATTTACTCACTCTGAGGTCTAAAAAGTGTTTCTTCACCCCGGGAAGTGAATTAAATGCCATTTGGAGGCATTTAATGTTCAAGCAAAAACGGCTGATTTTTGACAAAAGAGATAACACCCCCCCCATTACGTCATGCTTCAGAAAGGTGAAAAATGGTCCATTTTCAAATGTCTTATTTTTGCACGTCAGTTCACATTTGTAGGAAAATCATCAGTTTTAGAGCTAAAATTAGCATGTTTAAAGTGATTTTCAGGCTTCCAGGGGCCCGGAAAGTGAATTAAAAACCATTTGGAGGCATTTAATGTTCAAGCAAAAACGGCTGATTTTTGACAAAATAGATAACATCCCCCCATTACGTCATGCTTCAGAAAGGTGAAAAATTGTCCGCTTTCAAATGTTTTATTTTTGAACGTCAGTTCACATTTGTAGGTGGATCATCAGTTTTAGAGCTAAAATTAGCATGTTTAAAGTGATTTTCATGCTTCCAGGGGCCCTAAACACAACATTTGTGGAATGGTTAAAAGTGCATGAAAATGGCCAATTTACTCAATCTGAGATCTCAAAAAGTGTTTCTTCACCCCGGGAAGTGAATTAAATACCATTTGGAGGCATTTAATGTTCAAGCAACGGCTGATTTTTGACAAAAGAGATAACACCCCCCCATTACGTCATGCTTCAGAAAGGTGAAAAATGGTCCGCTTTCAAATGTTTTATTTTTGAACGTCAGTTCACATTTGTAGGTAGATCATCACTTTTAGAGCTAAAATTAGCATGTTTAAAATGATTTTCATGCTTCCAGGGGCCCTAAACACAACATTTGTGGAATGGTTAAAAGTGCATGAAAATGGCCAATTTACTCACTCTGAGGTCTCAAAAAGTGTTTCTTCACACCGGGAAGTGAATTAAATACCATTTGGAGGCATTTAATATTCAAGCAAAAATGGCTGATTTTTGATAAAAGAGATAACACCCCCCCATTACGTCTTGCTTCAGAAAGGTGAAAAATGGTCCATTTTTAAATGTTTTATTTTTGAATGTTAGTTTACATTTGTAGGTAGATCATCAGTTTTAGATCTAAAATTAGCATGTTTAAAGTGATTTTCATGCTTCCAGGGGCCCGTGAAGTGAATTAAAAACCATTTGGAGGCATTTAATGTTCAAGCAAAAACAGCAGATTTTTGACAAAAGAGATAACACCCCCCCATTACGTCATGCTTCAGAAAGGTGCAAAATGGTCCAGTTTCAAATATTTTATTTTTGAACGTCAGTTCACATTTGTAGGTGGATCATCAGTTTTAGAGCTAAAATTAGCATGTTTAAAGTGATTTTCATGCTTCCAGGGGCCCTAAACACAACATTTGTGGAATGGTTAAAAGTGCATGAAAATGGCCAATTTACTCACTCTGACGTCTCAAAAAGTGTTTCTTCACCCCGGGAAGTGAATTAAATGCCATTTGGAGGCATTTAATGTTCAAGCAAAAACAGCTGATTTTTGACAAAAGAGATAACACTCCCCCATTACGTCATCCTTCAGAAAGGTGAAAAATGGCCCGTTTTCAAATGTTTTATTTTTTAACGTCAGTTCACATTTGTAGGTAGATCATCAGTTTTAGAGCTAAAATTAGCATGTTTAAAGTGATTTTCATGCTTCCAGGGGCCCGTGAAGTGAATTAAAAACCATTTGGAGGCATTTAATATTCAAGCAAAAACAGCAGATTTTTGACAAAAGAGATAACACCCCCCCATTACGTCATGCTTTAGAAAGGTGCAAAATGGTCCGTTTTCAAATGTTTTATTTTTGAACGTCAGTTCACATTTGTAGGTGGATCATCAGTTTTAGACCTAAAATTAGCATGTTTAAAGTGATTTTCATGCTTCCATGGGCCCTAAACACAACATTTGTGGAATGGTTAAAAGTGCATGAAAATGGCCAATTTACTCACTCTGAGGTCTCAAAAAGTGTTTCTTCACCCCGGTAAGTAAATTAAATACCATTTGGAGGCATTTAATGTTCAAGCAAAAACAGCAGATTTTTGACAAAAGAGATAACACCCCCCCATTACGTCATGCTTCAGAAAGGTGCAAAATGGTCCAGTTTCAAATATTTAATTTTTGAACGTCAGTTCACATTTGTGGGTGGATCATCAGTTTTAGAGCTAAAATTAGCATGTTTAAAGTGATTTTCATGCTTCCAGGGGCCCTAAACACAACATTTGTGGAATGGTTAAAAGTGCATGAAAATGGCCAATTTACTCACTCTGACGTCTCAAAAAGTGTTTCTTCACCCCGGGAAGTGAATTAAATGCCATTTGGAGACATTTAATGTTCAAGCAAAAACGGCAGATTTTTGATAAAAGAGATAACACCCCCCCCATTACGTCTTGCTTCAGAAAGGTGAAAAATGGTCAATTTTTAAATGTTTTATTTTTGAATGTCAGTTCACATTTGTAGGTAGATCATCAGTTTTAGAGCTAAAATTAGCATGTTTAAAGTGATTTTCATGCTTCCAGGGGCCCGTGAAGTGAATTAAAAACCATTTGGAGGCATTTCATGTTCAAGCAAAACCAGTTGATTTTTGACAAAAGAGATAACCCCCCCCCATTACGTCATGCTTCAGAAAGGTGAAAAATGGTCCGTTTTCAAATGTTTTATTTTTGAATGTCAGTTCACATTTGTAGGTAGATCATAAGTTTTAGAGCTAAAATTAGCATGTTTAAAGTGATTTTCATGCTTCCAGGGGCCCTAAACACAACATTTGTGGAATGGTTAAAAGTGCATGAAAATTGCCAATTTACTCACTCTGAGGTCTCAAAAAGTGTTTCTTCACCCCGGGAAGTGAATTAAATACCATTTGGAGGTATTTAATGTTCAAGCAACGGCTGATTTTTGACAAAAGAGATAACACCCCCCCCCATTACATCATGCTTCAGAAAGGTGAAAAATGGTCTGCTTTCAAATGTTTTATTTTTGAACGTCAGTTCACATTTGTAGGAAAATCATCAGTTTTAGAGCTAAAATTAGCATGTTTAAAGTGATTTTAAGGCTTCCAGGGGCCCGGGAAGTGAATTAAAAACCATTTGGAGGCATTTCATGTTCAAGCAAAAACAGCAGATTTTTGACAAAAGAGATAACACCCCCCATTACGTCATGCTTCAGAAAGGTGAAAAATGGCCGTTTTCAAATGTTTTATTTGTTAACGTCAGTTCACATTTGTAGGTAGATCATCAGTTTTAGAGCAAAAATTAGCATGTTTAAAGTGATTTTCATGCTTTCAGGGGTCGGAAAGTGAATTAAAAATCATTTGGAGGCATTTAATGTTCAAGCAAAAACAGCTGATTTTTGTTAAAAGAGATAACACCCCCCCATTACGTCATGCTTCAGAAAGGTGAAAAATGGTCCATTTTCAAATGTTTTATTTTTGAACGTCATTTCACATTTGTAGGTGGATTTTCAGTTTTAGAGCTAAAATTAGCATGTTTAAAGTGATTTTCATGCTTCCAGGGGCCCTAAACACAACATTTGTGGAATGGTTAAAAGTGCATGAAAATGGCCAATTTACTCACTCTGAGGTCTAAAAAGTGTTTCTTCACCCCGGGAAGTGAATTAAATGCCATTTGGAGGCATTTAATGTTCAAGCAAAAACGGCTGATTTTTGACAAAAGAGATAACACCCCCCCCATTACGTCATGCTTCAGAAAGGTGAAAAATGGTCCATTTTCAAATGTCTTATTTTTGCACGTCAGTTCACATTTGTAGGAAAATCATCAGTTTTAGAGCTAAAATTAGCATGTTTAAAGTGATTTTCAGGCTTCCAGGGGCCCGGAAAGTAAATTAAAAACCATTTGGAGGCATTTAATGTTCAAGCAAAAACGGCTGATTTTTGACAAAATAGATAACATCCCCCCATTACGTCATGCTTCAGAAAGGTGAAAAATTGTCCGCTTTCAAATGTTTTATTTTTGAACGTCAGTTCACATTTGTAGGTGGATCATCAGTTTTAGAGCTAAAATTAGCATGTTTAAAGTGATTTTCATGCTTCCAGGGGCCCTAAACACAACATTTGTGGAATGGTTAAAAGTGCATGAAAATGGCCAATTTACTCAATCTGAGATCTCAAAAAGTGTTTCTTCACCCCGGGAAGTGAATTAAATACCATTTGGAGGCATTTAATGTTCAAGCAACGGCTGATTTTTGACAAAAGAGATAACACCCCCCCATTACGTCATGCTTCAGAAAGGTGAAAAATGGTCCGCTTTCAAATGTTTTATTTTTGAACGTCAGTTCACATTTGTAGGTAGATCATCACTTTTAGAGCTAAAATTAGCATGTTTAAAATGATTTTCATGCTTCCAGGGGCCCTAAACACAACATTTGTGAAATGGTTAAAAGTGCATGAAAATGGCCAATTTACTCACTCTGAGGTCTCAAAAAGTGTTTCTTCACACCGGGAAGTGAATTAAATACCATTTGGAGGCATTTAATATTCAAGCAAAAATGGCTGATTTTTGATAAAAGAGATAACACCCCCCCATTACGTCTTGCTTCAGAAAGGTGAAAAATGGTCCATTTTTAAATGTTTTATTTTTGAATGTTAGTTTACATTTGTAGGTAGATCATCAGTTTTAGATCTAAAATTAGCATGTTTAAAGTGATTTTCATGCTTCCAGGGGCCCGTGAAGTGAATTAAAAACCATTTGGAGGCATTTAATGTTCAAGCAAAAACAGCAGATTTTTGACAAAAGAGATAACACCCCCCCATTACGTCATGCTTCAGAAAGGTGCAAAATGGTCCAGTTTCAAATATTTTATTTTTGAACGTCAGTTCACATTTGTAGGTGGATCATCAGTTTTAGAGCTAAAATTAGCATGTTTAAAGTGATTTTCATGCTTCCAGGGGCCCTAAACACAACATTTGTGAAATGGTTAACAGTGCATGAAAATGGCCAATTTACTCACTCTGAGGTCTCAAAAAGTGTTTCTTCACACCGGGAAGTGAATTAAATACCATTTAGAGGCATTTAATGTTCAAGCAAAAACGGTAGATTTTTGACAAAAGAGATAACACCCCCCCATTACGTCATGCTTCAGAAAGGTGAAAAATGGTCAATTTTTAAATGTTTTATTTTTGAATGTCAGTTCACATTTGTAGGTAGATCATCAGTTTTAGAGCTAAAATTAGCATGTTTAAAGTGATTTTCATGCTTCCAGGGGCCCGTGAAGTGAATTAAAAACCATTTGGAGGCATTTCATGTTCAAGCAAAACCAGCTGATTTTTGACAAAAGAGATAACCCCCCCATTACGTCATGCTTCAGAAAGGTGAAAAATGGTCCGTTTTCAAATGTTTTATTTTTGAATGTCAGTTCACATTTGTAGGTAGATCATAAGTTTTAAAGCTAAAATTAGCATGTTTAAAGTGATTTTCATGCTTCCAGGGGCCCTAAACACAACATTTGTGGAATGGTTAAAAGTGCATGAAAATTGCCAATTTACTCACTCTGAGGTCTCAAAAAGTGTTTCTTCACCCCGGGAAGTCAATTAAATACCATTTAGAGGCATTTAATGTTCAAGCAAAAACGGTAGATTTTTGACAAAAGAGATAACACCCCCCCATTACGTCATGCTTCAGAAAGGTGAAAAATGGTCCGTTTTCAAATGTTTTATTTTTGAATGTCAGTTCACATTTGTAGGTAGATCATAAGTTTTAGAGCTAAAATTAGCATGTTTAAAGTGATTTTCATGCTTCCAGGGGCCCTAAACACAACATTTGTGGAATGGTTAAAAGTGCATGAAAATTGCCAATTTACTCACTCTGAGGTCTCAAAAAGTGTTTCTTCAACCCGGGAAGTGAATTAAATACCATTTGGAGGCATTTAATGTTCAAGCAAAAACGGCTGATTTTTTACAAAAGAGATAACACCCCCATTACGTCATCCTTCAGAAAGGTGAAAAATGGCCCGTTTTCAAATGTTTTATTTTTTAACGTCAGTTCACATTTATAGGTAGATCATCAGTTTTAGAGCAAAAATTAGCATGTTTAAAGTGATTTTCATGCTTCCAGGGGCCCTAAACACAACATTTGTGAAATGGTTAAAAATGCATGAAAATGGCCAATTTACTCACTCTGAGGTCTCAAAAAGTGTTTCTTCACAACCGGAAGTGAATTAGATACCATTTGGAGGCATTTAATGTTCAAGCCAAAACGGCTGATTTTTGATAAAAGAGATAACACCCCCCATTACGTCTTGCTTCAGAAAGGTGAAAAATGGTAAATTTTTAAATGTTTTATTTTTGAATGTCAGTTCACATTTGTAGGTAGATCATCAGTTTTAGAGCTAAAATTAGCATGTTTAAAGTGATTTTCATGCTTCCAGGGGCCCGTGAAGTGAATTAAAAACCATTTGGAGGCATTTAATATTCAAGCAAAAACAGCAGATTTTTGACAAAAGAGATAACACCCCCCCCATTACGTCATGCTTCAGAAAGGTGCAAAATGGTCCGTTTTCAAATGTTTTATTTGTTAACGTCAGTTCACATTTGTAGGTAGATCATCAGTTTTAGAGCAAAAATTAGCATGTTTAAAGTGATTTTCATGCTTTCAGGGGTCGGAAAGTGAATTAAAAATCATTTGGAGGCATTTAATGTTCAAGCAAAAACAGCTGATTTTTGTTAAAAGAGATAACACCCCCCCATTACGTCATGCTTCAGAAAGGTGAAAAATGGTCCATTTTCAAATGTTTTATTTTTGAACGTCATTTCACATTTGTAGGTGGATTTTCAGTTTTAGAGCTAAAATTAGCATGTTTAAAGTGATTTTCATGCTTCCAGGGGCCCTAAACACAACATTTGTGGAATGGTTAAAAGTGCATGAAAATGGCCAATTTACTCACTCTGAGGTCTAAAAAGTGTTTCTTCACCCCGGGAAGTGAATTAAATGCCATTTGGAGGCATTTAATGTTCAAGCAAAAACGGCTGATTTTTGACAAAAGAGATAACACCCCCCCCATTACGTCATGCTTCAGAAAGGTGAAAAATGGTCCATTTTCAAATGTCTTATTTTTGCACGTCAGTTCACATTTGTAGGAAAATCATCAGTTTTAGAGCTAAAATTAGCATGTTTAAAGTGATTTTCAGGCTTCCAGGGGCCCGGAAAGTAAATTAAAAACCATTTGGAGGCATTTAATGTTCAAGCAAAAACGGCTGATTTTTGACAAAATAGATAACATCCCCCCATTACGTCATGCTTCAGAAAGGTGAAAAATTGTCCGCTTTCAAATGTTTTATTTTTGAACGTCAGTTCACATTTGTAGGTGGATCATCAGTTTTAGAGCTAAAATTAGCATGTTTAAAGTGATTTTCATGCTTCCAGGGGCCCTAAACACAACATTTGTGGAATGGTTAAAAGTGCATGAAAATGGCCAATTTACTCAATCTGAGATCTCAAAAAGTGTTTCTTCACCCCGGGAAGTGAATTAAATACCATTTGGAGGCATTTAATGTTCAAGCAACGGCTGATTTTTGACAAAAGAGATAACACCCCCCCATTACGTCATGCTTCAGAAAGGTGAAAAATGGTCCGCTTTCAAATGTTTTATTTTTGAACGTCAGTTCACATTTGTAGGTAGATCATCACTTTTAGAGCTAAAATTAGCATGTTTAAAATGATTTTCATGCTTCCAGGGGCCCTAAACACAACATTTGTGAAATGGTTAAAAGTGCATGAAAATGGCCAATTTACTCACTCTGAGGTCTCAAAAAGTGTTTCTTCACACCGGGAAGTGAATTAAATACCATTTGGAGGCATTTAATATTCAAGCAAAAATGGCTGATTTTTGATAAAAGAGATAACACCCCCCCATTACGTCTTGCTTCAGAAAGGTGAAAAATGGTCCATTTTTAAATGTTTTATTTTTGAATGTTAGTTTACATTTGTAGGTAGATCATCAGTTTTAGATCTAAAATTAGCATGTTTAAAGTGATTTTCATGGTTCCAGGGGCCCGTGAAGTGAATTAAAAACCATTTGGAGGCATTTAATGTTCAAGCAAAAACAGCAGATTTTTGACAAAAGAGATAACACCCCCCCATTACGTCATGCTTCAGAAAGGTGCAAAATGGTCCAGTTTCAAATATTTTATTTTTGAACGTCAGTTCACATTTGTAGGTGGATCATCAGTTTTAGAGCTAAAATTAGCATGTTTAAAGTGATTTTCATGCTTCCAGGGGCCCTAAACACAACATTTGTGAAATGGTTAACAGTGCATGAAAATGGCCAATTTACTCACTCTGAGGTCTCAAAAAGTGTTTCTTCACACCGGGAAGTGAATTAAATACCATTTAGAGGCATTTAATGTTCAAGCAAAAACGGTAGATTTTTGACAAAAGAGATAACACCCCCCCATTACGTCATGCTTCAGAAAGGTGAAAAATGGTCAATTTTTAAATGTTTTATTTTTGAATGTCAGTTCACATTTGTAGGTAGATCATCAGTTTTAGAGCTAAAATTAGCATGTTTAAAGTGATTTTCATGCTTCCAGGGGCCCGTGAAGTGAATTAAAAACCATTTGGAGGCATTTCATGTTCAAGCAAAACCAGCTGATTTTTGACAAAAGAGATAACCCCCCCATTACGTCATGCTTCAGAAAGGTGAAAAATGGTCCGTTTTCAAATGTTTTATTTTTGAATGTCAGTTCACATTTGTAGGTAGATCATAAGTTTTAAAGCTAAAATTAGCATGTTTAAAGTGATTTTCATGCTTCCAGGGGCCCTAAACACAACATTTGTGGAATGGTTAAAAGTGCATGAAAATTGCCAATTTACTCACTCTGAGGTCTCAAAAAGTGTTTCTTCACCCCGGGAAGTCAATTAAATACCATTTAGAGGCATTTAATGTTCAAGCAAAAACGGTAGATTTTTGACAAAAGAGATAACACCCCCCCATTACGTCATGCTTCAGAAAGGTGAAAAATGGTCCGTTTTCAAATGTTTTATTTTTGAATGTCAGTTCACATTTGTAGGTAGATCATAAGTTTTAGAGCTAAAATTAGCATGTTTAAAGTGATTTTCATGCTTCCAGGGGCCCTAAACACAACATTTGTGGAATGGTTAAAAGTGCATGAAAATTGCCAATTTACTCACTCTGAGGTCTCAAAAAGTGTTTCTTCAACCCGGGAAGTGAATTAAATACCATTTGGAGGCATTTAATGTTCAAGCAAAAACGGCTGATTTTTTACAAAAGAGATAACACCCCCATTACGTCATCCTTCAGAAAGGTGAAAAATGGCCCGTTTTCAAATGTTTTATTTTTTAACGTCAGTTCACATTTATAGGTAGATCATCAGTTTTAGAGCAAAAATTAGCATGTTTAAAGTGATTTTCATGCTTCCAGGGGCCCTAAACACAACATTTGTGAAATGGTTAAAAATGCATGAAAATGGCCAATTTACTCACTCTGAGGTCTCAAAAAGTGTTTCTTCACAACCGGAAGTGAATTAGATACCATTTGGAGGCATTTAATGTTCAAGCCAAAACGGCTGATTTTTGATAAAAGAGATAACACCCCCCATTACGTCTTGCTTCAGAAAGGTGAAAAATGGTAAATTTTTAAATGTTTTATTTTTGAATGTCAGTTCACATTTGTAGGTAGATCATCAGTTTTAGAGCTAAAATTAGCATGTTTAAAGTGATTTTCATGCTTCCAGGGGCCCGTGAAGTGAATTAAAAACCATTTGGAGGCATTTAATATTCAAGCAAAAACAGCAGATTTTTGACAAAAGAGATAACACCCCCCCCATTACGTCATGCTTCAGAAAGGTGCAAAATGGTCCGTTTTCAAATGTTTTATTTTTGAACGTCAGTTCACATTTGTAGGTGGATCATCAGTTTTAGACCTAAAATTAGCATGTTTAAAGTAATTTTCATGCTTCCAGGGGCCCTAAACACAACATTTGTGGAATAGTTAAAAGTGCATGAAAATGGCCAATTTACTCACTCTGAGGTCTCAAAAAGTGTTTCTTCACCCCGGGAAGTGAATTAAATACCATTTGGAGGCATTTAATGTTCAAGCAACGGCTGATTTTTGACAAAAGAGATAACACCCCCCATTACGTCATGCTTCATAAAGGTGAAAAATGGTCCGCTTTCAAATGTTTTATTTTTGAACGTCAGTTCACATTTGTAGGTAGATCATCAGTTTTAGAGCTAAAATTAGCATGTTTAAAGTGATTTTCATGCTTCCAGGAGCCCTAAACACAACATTTGTGAAATGGTTAACAGTGCATGAAAATGGCCAATTTACTCACTCTGAGGTCTCAAAAAGTGTTTCTTCACACCGGGAAGTGAATTAAATACCATTTGGAGACATTTAATGTTCAAGCAAAAACGGCTGATTTTTGATAAAAGAGATAACACCCCCCCATTACGTCTTGCTTCAGAAAGGTGAAAAATGGTCTATTTTTAAATGTTTTATTTTTTAATGTCAGTTCACATTTGTAGGTAGATCATCAGTTTTAGAGCTAAAATTAGCATGTTTAAAGTGATTTTCATGCTTCCAGGGGCCCTAAACACAACATTTGGGAAATGGTTAACAGTGCATGAAAATGGCCAGTTTACTCACTCTGAGGTCTCAAAAAGTGTTTCTTCACACCGGGAAGTGAATTAAATACCATTTGGAGGCATTTAATGTTCAAGCAAAAACGGCTGATTTTTTAAAAAAGAGATAACACCCCCCCCATTACGTCTTGCTTCAGAAAGGTGAAAAATGGTCCATTTTTAAATGTTTTATTTTTGAATGTCAGTTCACATTTGTAGGTAGATCATCAGTTTTAGAGCTAAAATTAGCATGTTTAAAGTGATTTTCATGCTTCCAGGGGCCCGTGAAGTGAATTAAAAACCATTTGGAGGCATTTAATGTTCAAGCAAAAACAGCAGATTTTTGACAAAAGAGATAACACCCCCCCATTACGTCATGCTTCAAAAAGGTGCAAAATGGTCCAGTTTCAAATATATTATTTTTTAAAGTCAGTTCACATTTGTAGGTGGATCATCAGTTTTAGAGCTAAAATTAGCATGTTTAAAGTGATTTTCATGCTTCCAGGGGCCCTAAACACAACATTTGTGGAATGGTTAAAAGTGCATGAAAATGGCCAATTTACTCACTCTGAGGTCTCAAAAAGTGTTTCTTCACCCCGGGAAGTGAATAAAATACCATTTGGAGGCATTTAATGTTCAAGCAAAAACGGCTGATTTTTGACAAAAGAGATAACACCCCCATTACGTCATGCTTCAGAAAGGTGAAAAATGGCCGTTTTCAAATGTTTTATTTTTTAACGTCAGTTCACATTTGTAGGTAGATCATCAGTTTTAGAGCAAAAATTAGCATGTTTAAAGTGATTTTCATGCTTCCAGGGGCCCTAAACACAACATTTGTGAAATGGTTAACAATGCATGAAAATGGCCAATTTACTCACTCTGAGGTCTCAAAAAGTGTTTCTTCACAACCGGAAGTGAATTAGATACCATTTGGAGGCATTTAATGTTCAAGCCAAAACAGCTGATTTTTGATAAAAGAGATAACACCCCCCATTACGTCTTGCTTCAGAAAGGTGAAAAATGGTAAATTTTTAAATGTTTTATTTTTGAATGTCAGTTCACATTTGTAGGTAGATCATCAGTTTTAGAGCTAAAATTAGCATGTTTAAAGTGATTTTCATGCTTCCAGGGGCCCGTGAAGTGAATTAAAAACCATTTGGAGGCATTTAATATTCAAGCAAAAACAGCAGATTTTTGACAAAAGAGATAACACCCCCCCCCCATTACGTCATGCTTCAGAAAGGTGCAAAATGGTCCGTTTTCAAATGTTTTATTTTTGAACGTCAGTTCACATTTGTAGGTGGATCATCAGTTTTAGACCTAAAATTAGCATGTTTAAAGTGATTTTCATGCTTCCAGGGGCCCTAAACACAACATTTGTGGAATAGTTAAAAGTGCATGAAAATGGCCAATTTACTCACTCTGAGGTCTCAAAAAGTGTTTCTTCACACCGGGAAGTGAATTAAATACCATTTGGAGACATTTAATGTTCAAGCAAAAACGGCTGATTTTTGATAAAAGAGATAACACACCCCATTACGTCATCCTTCAGAAAGGTGAAAAATGGCCTATTTTTAAATGTTTTATTTTTTAATGTCAGTTCACATTTGTAGGTAGATCATCAGTTTTAGAGCTAAAATTAGCATGTTTAAAGTGATTTTCATGCTTCCAGGGGCCCTAAACACAACATTTGGGAAATGGTTAACAGTGCATGAAAATGGCCAGTTTACTCACTCTGAGGTCTCAAAAAGTGTTTCTTCACACCGGGAAGTGAATTAAATACCATTTGGAGGCATTTAATGTTCAAGCAAAAATGGCTGATTTTTGATAAAAGAGATAACACCCCCCCCCCATTACGTCTTGCTTCAGAAAGGTGAAAAATGGTCCATTTTTAAATGTTTTATTTTTGAATGTCAGTTCACATTTGTAGGTAGATCATCAGTTTTAGATCTAAAATTAGCATGTTTAAAGTGATTTTCATGCTTCCAGGGGCCCGTGAAGTGAATTAAAAACCATTTGGAGGCATTTAATGTTCAAGCAAAAACAGCAGATTTTTGACAAAAGAGATAACACCCCCCCATTACGTCATGCTTCAGAAAGGTGCAAAATGGTCCAGTTTCAAATATTTTATTTTTGAACGTCAGTTCACATTTGTAGGTGGATCATCAGTTTTAGAGCTAAAATTAGCATGTTTAAAGTGATTTTCATGCTTCCAGGGGCCCTAAACACAACATTTGTGGAATGGTTAAAAGTGCATGAAAATGGCCAATTTACTCACTCTGAGGTCTCAAAAAGTGTTTCTTCACCCCGGGAAGTGAATTAAATGCCATTTGGAGGCATTTAATGTTCAAGCAAAAACAGCTGATTTTTGACAAAAGAGATAACACTCCCCCATTACGTCATGCTTCAGAAAGGTGAAAAATGGTCAGTTTCAAATGTTTTATTTTTGAACGTCAGTTCACATTTGTAGGTGGATCATCAGTTTTAGAGCTAAAATTAGCTTGTTTAAAGTGATTTTCATGCTTCCAGGGGCCCTAAACACAACATTTGTGGAATGGTTAAAAGTGCATGAAAATGGCCAATTTACTCACTCTGAGGTCTCAAAAAGTGTTTCTTCACCCCGGGAAGTGAATTAAATACCATTTAGAGGCATTTAATGTTCAAGCAAAAACGGTAGATTTTTGACAAAAGAGATAACACCCCCCCATTACGTCATGCTTCAGAAAGGTGAAAAATGGTCCGTTTTCAAATGTTTTATTTTTGAATGTCACTTCACATTTGTAGGTAGATCATAAGTTTTAGAGCTAAAATTAGCATGTTTAAAGTGATTTTCATGCTTCCAGGGGCCCTAAACACAACATTTGTGGAATGGTTAAAAGTGCATGAAAATTGCCAATTTACTCACTCTGAGGTCTCAAAAAG
Source organism: Lissotriton helveticus (assembly GCF_964261635.1). Classification (NCBI taxonomy): domain Eukaryota; kingdom Metazoa; phylum Chordata; class Amphibia; order Caudata; family Salamandridae; genus Lissotriton; species Lissotriton helveticus. The sequence goes on from NC_136061.1 coordinate 1,272,349,406, forward strand.
TGTTTCTTCAACCCGGGAAGTGAATTAAATACCATTTGGAGGCATTTAATGTTCAAGCAAAAACGGCTGATTTTTTACAAAAGAGATAACACCTCCATTACGTCATCCTTCAGAAAGGTGAAAAATGGCCCGTTTTCAAATGTTTTATTTTTTAACGTCAGTTCACATTTGTAGGTGGATCATCAGTTTTAGACCTAAAATTAGCATGTTTAAAGTGATTTTCATGCTTCCATGGGCCCTAAACACAACATTTGTGGAATGGTTAAAAGTGCATGAAAATGGCCAATTTACTCACTCTGAGGTCTCAAAAAGTGTTTCTTCACCCCGGTAAGTAAATTAAATACCATTTGGAGGCATTTAATGTTCAAGCAAAAACAGCAGATTTTTGACAAAAGAGATAACACCCCCCCATTACGTCATGCTTCAGAAAGGTGCAAAATGGTCCAGTTTCAAATATTTAATTTTTGAACGTCAGTTCACATTTGTGGGTGGATCATCAGTTTTAGAGCTAAAATTAGCATGTTTAAAGTGATTTTCATGCTTCCAGGGGCCCTAAACACAACATTTGTGGAATGGTTAAAAGTGCATGAAAATGGCCAATTTACTCACTCTGACGTCTCAAAAAGTGTTTCTTCACCCCGGGAAGTGAATTAAATGCCATTTGGAGGCATTTAATGTTCAAGCAAAAACGGCAGATTTTTGACAAAAGAGATAACACTCCCCCATTACGTCATGCTTCAGAAAGGTGAAAAATGGTCCGCTTTCAAATGGTTTATTTTTGAACGTCAGTTCACATTTGTAGGTAGATCATCAGTTTTAGAGCTAAAATTAGCATGTTTAAAGTGATTTTCATGCTTCCAGGTGCCCTAAACACAACATTTGTGAAATGGTTAACAGTGCATGAAAATGGCCAATTTACTCACTCTGAGGTCTCAAAAAGTGTTTCTTCACACCGGGAAGTGAATTAAATACCATTTGGAGGCATTTAATGTTCAAGCAAAAACGGCTGATTTTTTACAAAAGAGATAACACCTCCATTACGTCATCCTTCAGAAAGGTGAAAAATGGCCCGTTTTCAAATGTTTTATTTTTTAACGTCAGTTCACATTTGTAGGTGGATCATCAGTTTTAGACCTAAAATTAGCATGTTTAAAGTGATTTTCATGCTTCCATGGGCCCTAAACACAACATTTGTGGAATGGTTAAAAGTGCATGAAAATGGCCAATTTACTCACTCTGAGGTCTCAAAAAGTGTTTCTTCACCCCGGTAAGTAAATTAAATACCATTTGGAGGCATTTAATGTTCAAGCAAAAACAGCAGATTTTTGACAAAAGAGATAACACCCCCCCATTACGTCATGCTTCAGAAAGGTGCAAAATGGTCCAGTTTCAAATATTTAATTTTTGAACGTCAGTTCACATTTGTGGGTGGATCATCAGTTTTAGAGCTAAAATTAGCATGTTTAAAGTGATTTTCATGCTTCCAGGGGCCCTAAACACAACATTTGTGGAATGGTTAAAAGTGCATGAAAATGGCCAATTTACTCACTCTGACGTCTCAAAAAGTGTTTCTTCACCCCGGGAAGTGAATTAAATGCCATTTGGAGGCATTTAATGTTCAAGCAAAAACGGCAGATTTTTGACAAAAGAGATAACACTCCCCCATTACGTCATGCTTCAGAAAGGTGAAAAATGGTCCGCTTTCAAATGGTTTATTTTTGAACGTCAGTTCACATTTGTAGGTAGATCATCAGTTTTAGAGCTAAAATTAGCATGTTTAAAGTGATTTTCATGCTTCCAGGTGCCCTAAACACAACATTTGTGAAATGGTTAACAGTGCATGAAAATGGCCAATTTACTCACTCTGAGGTCTCAAAAAGTGTTTCTTCACACCGGGAAGTGAATTAAATACCATTTGGAGACATTTAATGTTCAAGCAAAAACGGCTGATTTTTGATAAAAGAGATAACACCCCCCCCATTACGTCTTGCTTCAGAAAGGTGTAAAATGGTCAATTTTTAAATGTTTTATTTTTGAATGTCAGTTCACATTTGTAGGTAGATCATCAGTTTTAGAGCTAAAATTAGCATGTTTAAAGTGATTTTCATGCTTCCAGGGGCCCGTGAAGTGAATTAAAAACCATTTGGAGGCATTTCATGTTCAAGCAAAACCAGCTGATTTTTGACAAAAGAGATAACCCCCCCCATTACGTCATGCTTCAGAAAGGTGAAAAATGGTCCGTTTTCAAATGTTTTATTTTTGAATGTCAGTTCACATTTGTAGGTAGATCATAAGTTTTAGAGCTAAAATTAGCATGTTTAAAGTGATTTTCATGCTTCCAGGGGCCCTAAACACAACATTTGAGGAATTGTTAAAAGTGCATGAAAATTGCCAATTTACTCACTCTGAGGTCTCAAAAAGTGTTTCTTCACCCCGGGAAGTGAATTAAATACCATTTAGAGGCATTTAATGTTCAAGCAAAAACGGTAGATTTTTGACAAAAGAGATAACACCCCCCCATTACGTCATGCTTCAGAAAGGTGAAAAATGGTCCGTTTTCAAATGTTTTATTTTTGAACGTCAGTTCACATTTGTAGGTGGATCATCAGTTTTAGAGCTAAAATTAGCATGTTTAAAGTGATTTTCATGCTTCCAGGGGCCCTAAACACAACATTTGTGGAATGGTTAAAAGTGCATGAAAATGGCCAATTTACTCACTCTGAGGTCTCAAAAAGTGTTTCTTCACCCCGGGAAGTGAATTAAATACCATTTGGAGGCATTTAATGTTCAAGCAACGGCTGATTTTTGACAAAAGAGATAACACCCCCCCATTACGTCATGCTTCAGAAAGGTGAAAAATGGTCCGCTTTCAAATGTTTTATTTTTGAACGTCAGTTCACATTTGTAGGTAGATCATCAGTTTTAGAGCTAAAATTAGCATGTTTAAAGTGATTTTCATGCTTCCAGGAGCCCTAAACACAACATTTGTGAAATGGTTAACAGTGCATGAAAATGGCCAATTTACTCACTCTGAGGTCTCAAAAAGTGTTTCTTCACACCGGGAAGTGAATTAAATACCATTTGGAGACATTTAATGTTCAAGCAAAAACGGCTGATTTTTGATAAAAGAGATAACACCCCCCCCCCCCATTACGTCTTGCTTCAGAAAGGTGAAAAATGGTCAATATTTAATTGTTTTATTTTTGAATGTCAGTTCACATTTGTAGGTAGATCATCAGTTTTAGAGCTAAAATTAGCATGTTTAAAGTGATTTTCATGCTTCCAGGGGCCTGTGAAGTGAATTAAAAACCATTTGGAGGCATTTCATGTTCAAGCAAAACCAGCTGATTTTTGACAAAAGAGATAACCCCCCCCCCCCATTACGTCATGCTTCAGAAAGGTGAAAAATGGTCCGTTTTCAAATGTTTTATTTTTGAATGTCAGTTCACATTTGTAGGTAGATCATACGTTTTAGAGCTAAAATTAGCATGTTTAAAGTGATTTTCATGCTTCCAGGGGCCCTAAACACAACATTTGTGGAATGGTTAAAAGTGCATGAAAATTGCCAATTTACTCACTCTGAGGTCTCAAAAAGTGTTTCTTCACCCCGGGAAGTGAATTAAATACCATTTAGAGGCATTTAATGTTCAAGCAAAAACGGTAGATTTTTTACAAAAGAGATAACACCCCCCCATTACGTCATGCTTCAGAAAGGTGAAAAATGGTCCGTTTTCAAATGTTTTATTTTTTAACGTCAGTTCACATTTATAGGTAGATCATCAGTTTTAGAGCAAAAATTAGCATGTTTAAAGTGATTTTCATGCTTCCAGGGGCCCTAAACACAACATTTGTGAAATGGTTAACAATGCATGAAAATGGCCAATTTACTCACTCTGAGGTCTCAAAAAGTGTTTCTTCACAACCGGAAGTGAATTAGATACCATTTGGAGGCATTTAATGTTCAAGCCAAAACGGCTGATTTTTGATAAAAGAGATAACACCCCCCATTACGTCTTGCTTCAGAAAGGTGAAAAATTGTAAATTTTTAAATGTTTTATTTTTGAATGTCAGTTCACATTTGTAGGTAGATCATCAGTTTTAGAGCTGAAATTAGCATGTTTAAAGTGATTTTCATGCTTCCAGGGGCCCGTGAAGTGAATTAAAAACCATTTGGAGGCATTTAATATTCAAGCAAAAACAGCAGATTTTTGACAAAAGAGATAACACCCCCCCCATTACGTCATGCTTCAGAAAGGTGCAAAATGGTCCGTTTTCAAATGTTTTATTTTTGAACGTCAGTTCACATTTGTAGGTGGATCATCAGTTTTAGACCTAAAATTAGCATGTTTAAAGTGATTTTCATGCTTCCAGGGGCCCTAATTACAACATTGGTGGAATAGTTAAAAGTGCATGAAAATGGCCAATTTACTCACTCTGAGGTCTCAAAAAGTGTTTCTTCACCCCGGGAAGTGAATTAAATACCATTTGGAGGCATTTAATGTTCAAGCAACGGCTGATTTTTGACAAAAGAGATAACACCCCCCCATTACGTCATGCTTCAGAAAGGTGAAAAATGGTCCGCTTTCAAATGTTTTATTTTTGAACGCCAGTTCACATTTGTAGGTAGATCATCAGTTTTAGAGCTAAAATTAGCATGTTTAAAGTGATTTTCATGCTTCCAGGAGCCCTAAACACAACATTTGTGAAATGGTTAACAGTGCATGAAAATGGCCAATTTACTCACTCTGAGGTCTCAAAAAGTGTTTCTTCACACCGGGAAGTGAATTAAATACCATTTGGAGACATTTAATGTTCAAGCAAAAACGGCTGATTTTTGATAAAAGAGATAACACCCCCCCATTACGTCTTGCTTCAGAAAGGTGAAAAATGGTCTATTTTTAAATGTTTTATTTTTGAATGTCAGTTCACATTTGTAGGTAGATCATCAGTTTTAGAGCTAAAATTAGCATGTTTAAAGTGATTTTCATGCTTCCAGGGGCCCGTGAAGTGAATTAAACACCATTTGGAGGCATTTAATGTTCAAGCAAAAACAGCAGATTTTTGACAAAAGAGATAACACCCCCCCATTACGTCATGCTTCAGAAAGGTGCAAAATGGTCCAGTTTCAAATATTTAATTTTTGAACGTCAGTTCACATTTGTGGGTGGATCATCAGTTTTAGAGCTAAAATTAGCATGTTTAAAGTGATTTTCATGCTTCCAGGGGCCCTAAACACAACATTTGTGGAATGGTTAAAAGTGCATGAAAATGGCCAATTTACTCACAATGACGTCTCAAAAAGTGTTTCTTCACCCCGGGAAGTGAATTAAATGCCATTTGGAGGCATTTAATGTTCAAGCAAAAACGGCTGATTTTTGACAAAAGAGATAACACTTCCCCATTACGTCATGCTTCAGAAAGGTGAAAAATGGTCCATTTTCAAATGTTTTATTTTTGCACGTCAGTTCACATTTGTTGGAAAATCATCAGTTTTAGAGCTAAAATTAGCATGTTTAAAGTGATTTTAAGGCTTCCAGGGGCCAAAGAAGTGAATTAAAAACCATTTGGAGGCATTTAATGTTCAAGCAAAAACAGCTGATTTTTGAGTTTTAGAGCTAAAATTAGCATGCTTAAAGTGATTTTCATGCTTCTAGGGGCCCTAAACACAACATTTGTGGAATGGTTAAAAGTGCATGAAAATGGCCAATTTACTCACTCTGAGGTCTCAAAAAGTGTTTCTTCACCCCGGGAAGTAAATGAAATACCATTTGGAGACATTTAATGTTCAAGCAAAAACGGCTGATTTTTGATAAAAGAGATAACACCCCCCCATTTCGTCTTGCTTCAGAAAGGTGAAAAATGGTCCATTTTTAAATATTTTATTTTTGAATGTCAGTTCACATTTGTAGGTAGATCATCAGTTTTAGATCTAAAATTAGCATGTTTAAAGTGATTTTCATGCTTCCAGGGGCCCGTGAAGTGAATTAAAAACCATTTGGAGGCATTTAATGTTCAAGTAAAAACAGCAGATTTTTGACAAAAGAGATAACACCCCCCCATTACGTCATGCTTCAGAAAGGTGCAAAATGGTCCAGTTTCAAATATTTTATTTTTGAACATCAGTTCACATTTGTAGGTGGATCATCAGTTTTAGAGCTAAAATTAGCATGTTTAAAGTGATTTTCATGCTTCCAGGGGCCCTAAACACAACATCTGTGGAATGGTTAAAAGTGCATGAAAATGGCCAATTTACTCACTCTGACGTCTCAAAAAGTGTTTCTTCACCCCGGGAACTGAATTAAATGCCATTTGGAGGCATTTAATGTTCAAGCAAAAACGGCTGATTTTTGACAAAAGAGATAACACTCCCCCATTACGTCTAAGGGTGGGCGTCCGAATCGGCTACGCCCACGGAGTAGGCGTAGTGTTGCCTTCTACGCATTTTGCGTAGACAGCGTAGCCGGCAACACTACGCCCACTCCGTGAGCGTAGCCGAGTCGGCCGCCACCCGCCTCCCTCCCGCCCTCCACTAGATACTTTATTTAAGCATTTGCACGGATAAAAACAAGTTAAAAGCACTTACCTTGTCCGGGGCTCGTCCGGGTCTTCATCTTTGAATAGCGTCCTTTGCCTGGATACCAATGCGCATGCGCGGGCGGCCGCGCATGCGCATTTCTCGGGAGAAATGCGCATGCGCGGCCGCCCGCGCATGCGCATTGGTATCCAGGCAAAGGACGCTATTCAAAGATGAAGACCCGGACGAGCCCCGGACAAGGAAAGTGCTTTTAACTTGTTTTAATCCGTGTAAATGCTTAAATAAAGTATGTAGGGGAGAGCGGGAGGGAGGTGCGTAGTGGGGCTACGCGGAGTGCGGGAGTGGGCGTAGCTTCTCGCCCTCTCCGCGTAGCTCCGCGGAGCCCCACTACGCCCCACTACGCCCAGGCTTCAGAAAGGTGAAAAATGGTCCGTTTTCAAATGTTTTATTTTTGAATGTCACTTCACATTTGTAGGTGGATCATCAGTTTTAGAGCTAAAATTAGCATGTTTAAAGTGATTTTCATGCTTCCAGGGGCCCTAAACACAACATTTGTGGAATGGTTAAAAGTGCATGAAAATGGCCAATTTACTCACTCTGAGGTCTCAAAAAGTGTTTCTTCACCCCGGGAAGTGAATAAAATACCATTTGGAGGCATTTAATGTTCAAGCAAAAACGGCTGATTTTTGACAAAAGAGATAACACCCCCATTACGTCATGCTTCAGAAAGGTGAAAAATGGCCGTTTTCAAATGTTTTATTTTTTAACGTCAGTTCACATTTGTAGGTAGATCATCAGTTTTAGAGCAAAAATTAGCATGTTTAAAGTGATTTTCATGCTTCCAGGGGCCCTAAACACAACATTTGTGAAATGGTTAACAATGCATGAAAATGGCCAATTTACTCACTCTGAGGTCTCAAAAAGTGTTTCTTCACAACCGGAAGTGAATTAGATACCATTTGGAGGCATTTAATGTTCAAGCCAAAACAGCTGATTTTTGATAAAAGAGATAACACCCCCCATTACGTCTTGCTTCAGAAAGGTGAAAAATGGTAAATTTTTAAATGTTTTATTTTTGAATGTCAGTTCACATTTGTAGGTAGATCATCAGTTTTAGAGCTAAAATTAGCATGTTTAAAGTGATTTTCATGCTTCCAGGGGCCCGTGAAGTGAATTAAAAACCATTTGGAGGCATTTAATATTCAAGCAAAAACAGCAGATTTTTGACAAAAGAGATAACACCCCCCCCCATTACGTCATGCTTCAGAAAGGTGCAAAATGGTCCGTTTTCAAATGTTTTATTTTTGAACGTCAGTTCACATTTGTAGGTGGATCATCAGTTTTAGACCTAAAATTAGCATGTTTAAAGTGATTTTCATGCTTCCAGGGGCCCTAAACACAACATTTGTGGAATAGTTAAAAGTGCATGAAAATGGCCAATTTACTCACTCTGAGGTCTCAAAAAGTGTTTCTTCACACCGGGAAGTGAATTAAATACCATTTGGAGACATTTAATGTTCAAGCAAAAACGGCTGATTTTTGATAAAAGAGATAACACACCCCATTACGTCATCCTTCAGAAAGGTGAAAAATGGCCTATTTTTAAATGTTTTATTTTTTAATGTCAGTTCACATTTGTAGGTAGATCATCAGTTTTAGAGCTAAAATTAGCATGTTTAAAGTGATTTTCATGCTTCCAGGGGCCCTAAACACAACATTTGGGAAATGGTTAACAGTGCATGAAAATGGCCAGTTTACTCACTCTGAGGTCTCAAAAAGTGTTTCTTCACACCGGGAAGTGAATTAAATACCATTTGGAGGCATTTAATGTTCAAGCAAAAATGGCTGATTTTTGATAAAAGAGATAACACCCCCCCCCCATTACGTCTTGCTTCAGAAAGGTGAAAAATGGTCCATTTTTAAATGTTTTATTTTTGAATGTCAGTTCACATTTGTAGGTAGATCATCAGTTTTAGATCTAAAATTAGCATGTTTAAAGTGATTTTCATGCTTCCAGGGGCCCGTGAAGTGAATTAAAAACCATTTGGAGGCATTTAATGTTCAAGCAAAAACAGCAGATTTTTGACAAAAGAGATAACACCCCCCCATTACGTCATGCTTCAGAAAGGTGCAAAATGGTCCAGTTTCAAATATTTTATTTTTGAACGTCAGTTCACATTTGTAGGTGGATCATCAGTTTTAGAGCTAAAATTAGCATGTTTAAAGTGATTTTCATGCTTCCAGGGGCCCTAAACACAACATTTGTGGAATGGTTAAAAGTGCATGAAAATGGCCAATTTACTCACTCTGAGGTCTCAAAAAGTGTTTCTTCACCCCGGGAAGTGAATTAAATGCCATTTGGAGGCATTTAATGTTCAAGCAAAAACAGCTGATTTTTGACAAAAGAGATAACACTCCCCCATTACGTCATGCTTCAGAAAGGTGAAAAATGGTCAGTTTCAAATGTTTTATTTTTGAACGTCAGTTCACATTTGTAGGTGGATCATCAGTTTTAGAGCTAAAATTAGCTTGTTTAAAGTGATTTTCATGCTTCCAGGGGCCCTAAACACAACATTTGTGGAATGGTTAAAAGTGCATGAAAATGGCCAATTTACTCACTCTGAGGTCTCAAAAAGTGTTTCTTCACCCCGGGAAGTGAATTAAATACCATTTAGAGGCATTTAATGTTCAAGCAAAAACGGTAGATTTTTGACAAAAGAGATAACACCCCCCCATTACGTCATGCTTCAGAAAGGTGAAAAATGGTCCGTTTTCAAATGTTTTATTTTTGAATGTCACTTCACATTTGTAGGTAGATCATAAGTTTTAGAGCTAAAATTAGCATGTTTAAAGTGATTTTCATGCTTCCAGGGGCCCTAAACACAACATTTGTGGAATGGTTAAAAGTGCATGAAAATTGCCAATTTACTCACTCTGAGGTCTCAAAAAGTGTTTCTTCAACCCGGGAAGTGAATTAAATACCATTTGGAGGCATTTAATGTTCAAGCAAAAACGGCTGATTTTTTACAAAAGAGATAACACCTCCATTACGTCATCCTTCAGAAAGGTGAAAAATGGCCCGTTTTCAAATGTTTTATTTTTTAACGTCAGTTCACATTTGTAGGTGGATCATCAGTTTTAGACCTAAAATTAGCATGTTTAAAGTGATTTTCATGCTTCCATGGGCCCTAAACACAACATTTGTGGAATGGTTAAAAGTGCATGAAAATGGCCAATTTACTCACTCTGAGGTCTCAAAAAGTGTTTCTTCACCCCGGTAAGTAAATTAAATACCATTTGGAGGCATTTAATGTTCAAGCAAAAACAGCAGATTTTTGACAAAAGAGATAACACCCCCCCATTACGTCATGCTTCAGAAAGGTGCAAAATGGTCCAGTTTCAAATATTTAATTTTTGAACGTCAGTTCACATTTGTGGGTGGATCATCAGTTTTAGAGCTAAAATTAGCATGTTTAAAGTGATTTTCATGCTTCCAGGGGCCCTAAACACAACATTTGTGGAATGGTTAAAAGTGCATGAAAATGGCCAATTTACTCACTCTGACGTCTCAAAAAGTGTTTCTTCACCCCGGGAAGTGAATTAAATGCCATTTGGAGGCATTTAATGTTCAAGCAAAAACGGCAGATTTTTGACAAAAGAGATAACACTCCCCCATTACGTCATGCTTCAGAAAGGTGAAAAATGGTCCGCTTTCAAATGGTTTATTTTTGAACGTCAGTTCACATTTGTAGGTAGATCATCAGTTTTAGAGCTAAAATTAGCATGTTTAAAGTGATTTTCATGCTTCCAGGTGCCCTAAACACAACATTTGTGAAATGGTTAACAGTGCATGAAAATGGCCAATTTACTCACTCTGAGGTCTCAAAAAGTGTTTCTTCACACCGGGAAGTGAATTAAATACCATTTGGAGGCATTTAATGTTCAAGCAAAAACGGCTGATTTTTTACAAAAGAGATAACACCTCCATTACGTCATCCTTCAGAAAGGTGAAAAATGGCCCGTTTTCAAATGTTTTATTTTTTAACGTCAGTTCACATTTGTAGGTGGATCATCAGTTTTAGACCTAAAATTAGCATGTTTAAAGTGATTTTCATGCTTCCATGGGCCCTAAACACAACATTTGTGGAATGGTTAAAAGTGCATGAAAATGGCCAATTTACTCACTCTGAGGTCTCAAAAAGTGTTTCTTCACCCCGGTAAGTAAATTAAATACCATTTGGAGGCATTTAATGTTCAAGCAAAAACAGCAGATTTTTGACAAAAGAGATAACACCCCCCATTACGTCATGCTTCAGAAAGGTGCAAAATGGTCCAGTTTCAAATATTTAATTTTTGAACGTCAGTTCACATTTGTGGGTGGATCATCAGTTTTAGAGCTAAAATTAGCATGTTTAAAGTGATTTTCATGCTTCCAGGGGCCCTAAACACAACATTTGTGGAATGGTTAAAAGTGCATGAAAATGGCCAATTTACTCACTCTGACGTCTCAAAAAGTGTTTCTTCACCCCGGGAAGTGAATTAAATGCCATTTGGAGGCATTTAATGTTCAAGCAAAAACGGCAGATTTTTGACAAAAGAGATAACACTCCCCCATTACGTCATGCTTCAGAAAGGTGAAAAATGGTCCGCTTTCAAATGGTTTATTTTTGAACGTCAGTTCACATTTGTAGGTAGATCATCAGTTTTAGAGCTAAAATTAGCATGTTTAAAGTGATTTTCATGCTTCCAGGTGCCCTAAACACAACATTTGTGAAATGGTTAACAGTGCATGAAAATGGCCAATTTACTCACTCTGAGGTCTCAAAAAGTGTTTCTTCACACCGGGAAGTGAATTAAATACCATTTGGAGACATTTAATGTTCAAGCAAAAACGGCTGATTTTTGATAAAAGAGATAACACCCCCCCCATTACGTCTTGCTTCAGAAAGGTGTAAAATGGTCAATTTTTAAATGTTTTATTTTTGAATGTCAGTTCACATTTGTAGGTAGATCATCAGTTTTAGAGCTAAAATTAGCATGTTTAAAGTGATTTTCATGCTTCCAGGGGCCCGTGAAGTGAATTAAAAACCATTTGGAGGCATTTCATGTTCAAGCAAAACCAGCTGATTTTTGACAAAAGAGATAACCCCCCCCATTACGTCATGCTTCAGAAAGGTGAAAAATGGTCCGTTTTCAAATGTTTTATTTTTGAATGTCAGTTCACATTTGTAGGTAGATCATAAGTTTTAGAGCTAAAATTAGCATGTTTAAAGTGATTTTCATGCTTCCAGGGGCCCTAAACACAACATTTGAGGAATTGTTAAAAGTGCATGAAAATTGCCAATTTACTCACTCTGAGGTCTCAAAAAGTGTTTCTTCACCCCGGGAAGTGAATTAAATACCATTTAGAGGCATTTAATGTTCAAGCAAAAACGGTAGATTTTTGACAAAAGAGATAACACCCCCCCATTACGTCATGCTTCAGAAAGGTGAAAAATGGTCCGTTTTCAAATGTTTTATTTTTGAACGTCAGTTCACATTTGTAGGTGGATCATCAGTTTTAGAGCTAAAATTAGCATGTTTAAAGTGATTTTCATGCTTCCAGGGGCCCTAAACACAACATTTGTGGAATGGTTAAAAGTGCATGAAAATGGCCAATTTACTCACTCTGAGGTCTCAAAAAGTGTTTCTTCACCCCGGGAAGTGAATTAAATACCATTTGGAGGCATTTAATGTTCAAGCAACGGCTGATTTTTGACAAAAGAGATAACACCCCCCCATTACGTCATGCTTCAGAAAGGTGAAAAATGGTCCGCTTTCAAATGTTTTATTTTTGAACGTCAGTTCACATTTGTAGGTAGATCATCAGTTTTAGAGCTAAAATTAGCATGTTTAAAGTGATTTTCATGCTTCCAGGAGCCCTAAACACAACATTTGTGAAATGGTTAACAGTGCATGAAAATGGCCAATTTACTCACTCTGAGGTCTCAAAAAGTGTTTCTTCACACCGGGAAGTGAATTAAATACCATTTGGAGACATTTAATGTTCAAGCAAAAACGGCTGATTTTTGATAAAAGAGATAACACCCCCCCCCCCCATTACGTCTTGCTTCAGAAAGGTGAAAAATGGTCAATATTTAATTGTTTTATTTTTGAATGTCAGTTCACATTTGTAGGTAGATCATCAGTTTTAGAGCTAAAATTAGCATGTTTAAAGTGATTTTCATGCTTCCAGGGGCCTGTGAAGTGAATTAAAAACCATTTGGAGGCATTTCATGTTCAAGCAAAACCAGCTGATTTTTGACAAAAGAGATAACCCCCCCCCCCCATTACGTCATGCTTCAGAAAGGTGAAAAATGGTCCGTTTTCAAATGTTTTATTTTTGAATGTCAGTTCACATTTGTAGGTAGATCATACGTTTTAGAGCTAAAATTAGCATGTTTAAAGTGATTTTCATGCTTCCAGGGGCCCTAAACACAACATTTGTGGAATGGTTAAAAGTGCATGAAAATTGCCAATTTACTCACTCTGAGGTCTCAAAAAGTGTTTCTTCACCCCGGGAAGTGAATTAAATACCATTTAGAGGCATTTAATGTTCAAGCAAAAACGGTAGATTTTTTACAAAAGAGATAACACCCCCCCATTACGTCATGCTTCAGAAAGGTGAAAAATGGTCCGTTTTCAAATGTTTTATTTTTTAACGTCAGTTCACATTTATAGGTAGATCATCAGTTTTAGAGCAAAAATTAGCATGTTTAAAGTGATTTTCATGCTTCCAGGGGCCCTAAACACAACATTTGTGAAATGGTTAACAATGCATGAAAATGGCCAATTTACTCACTCTGAGGTCTCAAAAAGTGTTTCTTCACAACCGGAAGTGAATTAGATACCATTTGGAGGCATTTAATGTTCAAGCCAAAACGGCTGATTTTTGATAAAAGAGATAACACCCCCCATTACGTCTTGCTTCAGAAAGGTGAAAAATTGTAAATTTTTAAATGTTTTATTTTTGAATGTCAGTTCACATTTGTAGGTAGATCATCAGTTTTAGAGCTGAAATTAGCATGTTTAAAGTGATTTTCATGCTTCCAGGGGCCCGTGAAGTGAATTAAAAACCATTTGGAGGCATTTAATATTCAAGCAAAAACAGCAGATTTTTGACAAAAGAGATAACACCCCCCCCATTACGTCATGCTTCAGAAAGGTGCAAAATGGTCCGTTTTCAAATGTTTTATTTTTGAACGTCAGTTCACATTTGTAGGTGGATCATCAGTTTTAGACCTAAAATTAGCATGTTTAAAGTGATTTTCATGCTTCCAGGGGCCCTAATTACAACATTGGTGGAATAGTTAAAAGTGCATGAAAATGGCCAATTTACTCACTCTGAGGTCTCAAAAAGTGTTTCTTCACCCCGGGAAGTGAATTAAATACCATTTGGAGGCATTTAATGTTCAAGCAACGGCTGATTTTTGACAAAAGAGATAACACCCCCCCATTACGTCATGCTTCAGAAAGGTGAAAAATGGTCCGCTTTCAAATGTTTTATTTTTGAACGCCAGTTCACATTTGTAGGTAGATCATCAGTTTTAGAGCTAAAATTAGCATGTTTAAAGTGATTTTCATGCTTCCAGGAGCCCTAAACACAACATTTGTGAAATGGTTAACAGTGCATGAAAATGGCCAATTTACTCACTCTGAGGTCTCAAAAAGTGTTTCTTCACACCGGGAAGTGAATTAAATACCATTTGGAGACATTTAATGTTCAAGCAAAAACGGCTGATTTTTGATAAAAGAGATAACACCCCCCCATTACGTCTTGCTTCAGAAAGGTGAAAAATGGTCTATTTTTAAATGTTTTATTTTTGAATGTCAGTTCACATTTGTAGGTAGATCATCAGTTTTAGAGCTAAAATTAGCATGTTTAAAGTGATTTTCATGCTTCCAGGGGCCCGTGAAGTGAATTAAACACCATTTGGAGGCATTTAATGTTCAAGCAAAAACAGCAGATTTTTGACAAAAGAGATAACACCCCCCCATTACGTCATGCTTCAGAAAGGTGCAAAATGGTCCAGTTTCAAATATTTAATTTTTGAACGTCAGTTCACATTTGTGGGTGGATCATCAGTTTTAGAGCTAAAATTAGCATGTTTAAAGTGATTTTCATGCTTCCAGGGGCCCTAAACACAACATTTGTGGAATGGTTAAAAGTGCATGAAAATGGCCAATTTACTCACAATGACGTCTCAAAAAGTGTTTCTTCACCCCGGGAAGTGAATTAAATGCCATTTGGAGGCATTTAATGTTCAAGCAAAAACGGCTGATTTTTGACAAAAGAGATAACACTTCCCCATTACGTCATGCTTCAGAAAGGTGAAAAATGGTCCATTTTCAAATGTTTTATTTTTGCACGTCAGTTCACATTTGTTGGAAAATCATCAGTTTTAGAGCTAAAATTAGCATGTTTAAAGTGATTTTAAGGCTTCCAGGGGCCAAAGAAGTGAATTAAAAACCATTTGGAGGCATTTAATGTTCAAGCAAAAACAGCTGATTTTTGAGTTTTAGAGCTAAAATTAGCATGCTTAAAGTGATTTTCATGCTTCTAGGGGCCCTAAACACAACATTTGTGGAATGGTTAAAAGTGCATGAAAATGGCCAATTTACTCACTCTGAGGTCTCAAAAAGTGTTTCTTCACCCCGGGAAGTAAATGAAATACCATTTGGAGACATTTAATGTTCAAGCAAAAACGGCTGATTTTTGATAAAAGAGATAACACCCCCCCATTTCGTCTTGCTTCAGAAAGGTGAAAAATGGTCCATTTTTAAATATTTTATTTTTGAATGTCAGTTCACATTTGTAGGTAGATCATCAGTTTTAGATCTAAAATTAGCATGTTTAAAGTGATTTTCATGCTTCCAGGGGCCCGTGAAGTGAATTAAAAACCATTTGGAGGCATTTAATGTTCAAGTAAAAACAGCAGATTTTTGACAAAAGAGATAACACCCCCCCATTACGTCATGCTTCAGAAAGGTGCAAAATGGTCCAGTTTCAAATATTTTATTTTTGAACATCAGTTCACATTTGTAGGTGGATCATCAGTTTTAGAGCTAAAATTAGCATGTTTAAAGTGATTTTCATGCTTCCAGGGGCCCTAAACACAACATCTGTGGAATGGTTAAAAGTGCATGAAAATGGCCAATTTACTCACTCTGACGTCTCAAAAAGTGTTTCTTCACCCCGGGAACTGAATTAAATGCCATTTGGAGGCATTTAATGTTCAAGCAAAAACGGCTGATTTTTGACAAAAGAGATAACACTCCCCCATTACGTCTAAGGGTGGGCGTCCGAATCGGCTACGCCCACGGAGTAGGCGTAGTGTTGCCTTCTACGCATTTTGCGTAGACAGCGTAGCCGGCAACACTACGCCCACTCCGTGAGCGTAGCCGAGTCGGCCGCCACCCGCCTCCCTCCCGCCCTCCACTAGATACTTTATTTAAGCATTTGCACGGATAAAAACAAGTTAAAAGCACTTACCTTGTCCGGGGCTCGTCCGGGTCTTCATCTTTGAATAGCGTCCTTTGCCTGGATACCAATGCGCATGCGCGGGCGGCCGCGCATGCGCATTTCTCGGGAGAAATGCGCATGCGCGGCCGCCCGCGCATGCGCATTGGTATCCAGGCAAAGGACGCTATTCAAAGATGAAGACCCGGACGAGCCCCGGACAAGGAAAGTGCTTTTAACTTGTTTTAATCCGTGTAAATGCTTAAATAAAGTATGTAGGGGAGAGCGGGAGGGAGGTGCGTAGTGGGGCTACGCGGAGTGCGGGAGTGGGCGTAGCTTCTCGCCCTCTCCGCGTAGCTCCGCGGAGCCCCACTACGCCCCACTACGCCCAGGCTTCAGAAAGGTGAAAAATGGTCCGTTTTCAAATGTTTTATTTTTGAATGTCACTTCACATTTGTAGGTGGATCATCAGTTTTAGAGCTAAAATTAGCATGTTTAAAGTGATTTTCATGCTTCCAGGGGCCCTAAACACAACATTTGTGGAATGGTTAAAAGTGCATGAAAATTGCCAATTTACTCACTCTGAGGTCTCAAAAAGTGTTTCTTCAACCCGGGAAGTGAATTAAATACCATTTGGAGGCATTTAATGTTCAAGCAAAAACGGCTGATTTTTTACAAAAGAGATAACACCTCCATTACGTCATCCTTCAGAAAGGTGAAAAATGGCCCGTTTTCAAATGTTTTATTTTTTAACGTCAGTTCACATTTGTAGGTAGATCATCAGTTTTAGAGCTAAAATTAGCATGTTTAAAGTGATTTTCATGCTTCCAGGGGCCCGTGAAGTGAATTAAAAACCATTTGGAGGCATTTAATATTCAAGCAAAAACAGCAGATTTTTGACAAAAGAGATAACACCCCCCCCCATTACGTCATGCTTCAGAAAGGTGCAAAATGGTCCGTTTTCAAATGTTTTATTTTTGAACGTCAGTTCACATTTGTAGGTGGATCATCAGTTTTAGACCTAAAATTAGCATGTTTAAAGTGATTTTCATGCTTCCATGGGCCCTAAACACAATATTTGTGGAATGGTTAAAAGTGCATGAAAATGGCCAATTTACTCACTCTGAGGTCTCAAAAAGTGTTTCTTCACCCCGGTAAGTAAATTAAATACCATTTGGAGGCATTTAATGTTCAAGCAAAAACAGCAGATTTTTGACAAAAGAGATAACACCCCCCCATTACGTCATGCTTCAGAAAGGTGCAAAATGGTCCAGTTTCAAATATTTAATTTTTGAACGTCAGTTCACATTTGTGGGTGGATCATCAGTTTTAGAGCTAAAATTAGCATGTTTAAAGTGATTTTCATGCTTCCAGGGGCCCTAAACACAACATTTGTGGAATGGTTAAAAGTGCATGAAAATGGCCAATTTACTCACTCTGACGTCTCAAAAAGTGTTTCTTCACCCCGGGAAGTGAATTAAATGCCATTTGGAGGCATTTAATGTTCAAGCAAAAACGGCAGATTTTTGACAAAAGAGATAACACTCCCCCATTACGTCATGCTTCAGAAAGGGGAAAAATGGTCCGTTTTCAAATGTTTTATTTTTGAACGTCAGTTCACATTTGTAGGTGGATCATCAGTTTTAGAGCTAAAATTAGCATGTTTAAAGTGATTTTAAGGCTTCCAGGGGCCCTAAACACAACATTTGTGGAATGGTTAAAAGTGCATGAAAATGGCCAATTTACTCAATCTGAGGTCTCAAAAAGTGTTTCTTCACCCCGGGAAGTGAATTAAATACCATTTGGAGGCATTTAATGTTCAAGCAACGGCTGATTTTTGACAAAAGAGATAACACCCCCCCCATTACGTCATGCTTCAGAAAGGTGAAAAATGGTCCGCTTTCAAATGGTTTATTTTTGAACGTCAGTTCACATTTGTAGGTAGATCATCAGTTTTAGAGCTAAAATTAGCATGTTTAAAGTGATTTTCATGCTTCCAGGTGCCCTAAACACAACATTTGTGAAATGGTTAACAGTGCATGAAAATGGCCAATTTACTCACTCTGAGGTCTCAAAAAGTGTTTCTTCACACCGGGAAGTGAATTAAATACCATTTGGAGGCATTTAATGTTCAAGCAAAAATGGCTGATTTTTGACAAAAGAGATAACACCCCCCCATTACGTCATGCTTCAGAAAGGTGAAAAATTGTCCGCTTTCAAATGTTTTATTTTGGAACGTCAGTTCACATTTGTAGGTAGATCATCAGTTTTAGAGCTTAAATTAGCATGTTTAAAGTGATTTTCATGCTTCCAGGGGCCCTAAACACAACATTTGTGTAATGGTTAAAAGTGCATGAAAATGGCCAATTTACTCACTCTGAGGTCTCAAAAAGTGTTTCTTCACCCCGGGAAGTGAATTAAATGCCATTTGGAGGCATTTAATGTTCAAGCAAAAACTGCTGATTTTTGACAAAAGAGATAACACTCCCCCATTACGTCATGCTTCAGAAAGGTGAAAAATGGTCCGTTTTCAAATGTTTTATTTTTGCACGTCAGTTCATATTTGTAGGAAAATCATCAGTTTTAGAGCTAAAATTGGCATGTTTAAAGTGATTTTAAGGCTTCCAGGGGCCCGGGAAGTGAAGTAAAAACCATTTGGAGGCATTTAATGTTCAAGCAAAAACAGCTGATTTTTGACAAAAGAGATAACACCCCCCCCCCCATTACGTCATGCTTCAGAAAGGTGAAATATGGTCCGTTTTCAAATATTTTATTTTTGAACGTCAGTTCACATTTGTAGGTGGATCATCAGTTTTAGAGGTAAAATTAGCATGTTTAAAGTGATTTTCATGCTTCCAGGGGCCCTAAACACAACATTTGTGGAATGGTTAAAAGTGCATGAAAATGGCCAATTTACTCACTCTGAGGTCTCAAAAAGTGTTTCTTCACCCCGGGAAGTGAATTAAATGCCATTTGGAGGCATTTAATGTTCAAGCAAAAACGGCTGATTGTTTGACAAAAGAGATAACACTCCCCCATTACGTCATGCTTCAGAAAGGTGAAAAATGGTCCGCTTTCAAATCTTTTATTTTTGAACGTCAGTTCACATTTGTAGGTGGATCATCAGTTTTAGAGCTAAAATTAGCTTGTTTAAAGTGATTTTCATGCTTCCAGGGGCCCTAAACACAACATTTGTGGAATGGTTAAACGTGCATGAAAATGGCCAATTTACTCACTCTGAGGTCTCAAAAAGTGTTTCTTCACCCCGGGAAGTGAATTAAATACCATTTAGAGGCATTTAATGTTCAAGCAAAAACGGCTGATTTTTGACAAAAGCGATAACACCCCCCATACCGTCTTGCTTCAGAAAGGTGAAAAATGTTCCATTTTCAAATGTTTTATTTTTGAATGTCAGTTCACATTTGTAGGTAGATCATCAGTTTTAGAGCTAAAATTAGCATGTTTAAAGTGATTTTCATGCTTCCAGGGGCCCTAAACACAACATTTGTGGAATGGTTAAAAGTGCATGAAAATGGCCAATTTACTCACTCTGAGGTCTCAAAAAGTGTTTCTTCAACCCGGGAAGTGAATTAAATACCATTTGGAGGCATTTAATGTTCAAGCAAAAACTGCAGATTTTTGACAAAAGAGATAACACCCCCATTACGTCATGCTTCAGAAAGGTGAAAAATGGCCCGTTTTCAAATGTTTTATTTTTTAACGTCAGTTCACATTTGTAGGAAGATCATCAGTTTTAGAGCAAAAATTAGCATGTTTAAAGTGATTTTCATGCTTTCAGGGGCCCGGAAAGTGAATTAAAAACCATTTGGAGGCATTTAATGTTCAAGCAAAAACAGCTGATTTTTGTTAAAAGAGATAACACCCCCCCATTACGTCTTGCTTAAGAAAGGTGAAAAATGGTCCATTTTTAAATGTTTTATTTTTGAATGTCAGTTCACATTTGTAGGTAGATCATCAGTTTTAGAGCTAAAATTAGCATGTTTAAAGTGATTTTCATGCTTCCAGGGGCCCGTTAAGTGAATTAAAAACCATTTGGAGGCATTTAATGTTCAAGCAAAAACAGCAGATTTTTGACAAAAGAGATAACACCCCCCCATTACGTCATGCTTCAGAAAGGTGCAAAATGGTCCGTTTTCAAATGTTTTATTTTTGAACGTCAGTTCACATTTGTAGGTGGTTCATCAGTTTTAGAGCTAAAATTAGCATGTTTAAAGTGATTTTCATGCTTCCAGGGGCCCCAAACACAACATTTGTGGAATGGTTAAAAGTGCATGAAAATGGCCAATTTACTCACTCTGAGGTCTCAAAAAGTGTTTCTTCACCCCGGGAAGTGAATTAAATACCATTTGGAGGCATTTAATGTTCAAGCAAAAACAGCAGATTTTTGACAAAAGAGATAACACCCCCCCATTACGTCATGCTTCAGAAAGGTGCAAAATGGTCCAGTTTCAAATATTTTATTTTTGAACGTCAGTTCACATTTGTAGGTGGATCATCAGTTTTAGAGCTAAAATTAGCTTGTTTAAAGTGATTTTCATGCTTCCAGGGGCCCTAAACACAACATTTGTGGAATGGTTAAACGTGCATGAAAATGGCCAATTTACTCACTCTGAGGTCTCAAAAAGTGTTTCTTCACCCCGGAAAGTGAATTAAATACCATTTAGAGGCATTTAATGTTCAAGCAAAAACGGCTGATTTTTGACAAAAGAGATAACACCCCCCCATTACGTCTTGCTTCAGAAAGGTGAAAAATGGTCCATTTTCAAATGTTTTATTTTTGAATGTCAGTTCACATTTGTAGGTAGATCATCAGTTTTAGAGCTAAAATTAGCATGTTTAAAGTGATTTTCATGCTTCCAGGGGCCCGGGAAGTGAATTAAAAACCATTTGGAGGCATTTAATGTTCAAGCAAAAACAGCTGATTTTTGACAAAAGAGATAACACCCCCCCCCCATTACGTCATGCTTCAGAAAGGTGAAATATGGTCCGTTTTCAAATATTTTATTTTTGAACGTCAGTTCACATTTGTAGGTGGATCATCAGTTTTAGAGCTAAAATTAGCATGTTTAAAGTGATTTTCATGCTTCCAGGGGCCCTAAACACAACATTTGTGGAATGGTTAAAAGTGCATGAAAATGGCCAATTTACTCACTCTGAGGTCTCAAAAAGTGTTTCTTCACCCCGGGAAGTGAATTAAATGCCATTTGGAGGCATTTAATGTTCAAGCAAAAACGGCTGATTGTTTGACAAAAGAGATAACACTCCCCCATTACGTCATGCTTCAGAAAGGTGAAAAATGGTCCGCTTTCAAATCTTTTATTTTTGAACGTCAGTTCACATTTGTAGGTGGATCATCAGTTTTAGAGCTAAAATTAGCTTGTTTAAAGTGATTTTCATGCTTCCAGGGGCCCTAAACACAACATTTGTGGAATGGTTAAACGTGCATGAAAATGGCCAATTTACTCACTCTGAGGTCTCAAAAAGTGTTTCTTCACCCCGGGAAGTGAATTAAATACCATTTAGAGGCATTTAATGTTCAAGCAAAAACGGCTGATTTTTGACAAAAGCGATAACACCCCCCATTACGTCTTGCTTCAGAAAGGTGAAAAATGTTCCATTTTCAAATGTTTTATTTTTGAATGTCAGTTCACATTTGTAGGTAGATCATCAGTTTTAGAGCTAAAATTAGCATGTTTAAAGTGATTTTCATGCTTCCAGGGGCCCTAAACACAACATTTGTGGAATGGTTAAAAGTGCATGAAAATGGCCAATTTACTCACTCTGAGGTCTCAAAAAGTGTTTCTTCAACCCGGGAAGTGAATTAAATACCATTTGGAGGCATTTAATGTTCAAGCAAAAACTGCAGATTTTTGACAAAAGAGATAACACCCCCATTACGTCATGCTTCAGAAAGGTGAAAAATGGCCCGTTTTCAAATGTTTTATTTTTTAACGTCAGTTCACATTTGTAGGAAGATCATCAGTTTTAGAGCAAAAATTTGCATGTTTAAAGTGATTTTCATGCTTTCAGGGGCCCGGAAAGTGAATTAAAAACCATTTGGAGGCATTTAATGTTCAAGCAAAAACAGCTGATTTTTGTTAAAAGAGATAACACCCCCCCATTACGTCTTGCTTAAGAAAGGTGAAAAATGGTCCATTTTTAAATGTTTTATTTTTGAATGTCAGTTCACATTTGTAGGTAGATCATCAGTTTTAGAGCTAAAATTAGCATGTTTAAAGTGATTTTCATGCTTCCAGGGGCCCGTTAAGTGAATTAAAAACCATTTGGAGGCATTTAATGTTCAAGCAAAAACAGCAGATTTTTGACAAAAGAGATAACACCCCCCCATTACGTCATGCTTCAGAAAGGTGCAAAATGGTCCGTTTTCAAATGTTTTATTTTTGAACGTCAGTTCACATTTGTAGGTGGTTCATCAGTTTTAGAGCTAAAATTAGCATGTTTAAAGTGATTTTCATGCTTCCAGGGGCCCCAAACACAACATTTGTGGAATGGTTAAAAGTGCATGAAAATGGCCAATTTACTCACTCTGAGGTCTCAAAAAGTGTTTCTTCACCCCGGGAAGTGAATTAAATACCATTTGGAGGCATTTAATGTTCAAGCAAAAACAGCAGATTTTTGACAAAAGAGATAACACCCCCCCATTACGTCATGCTTCAGAAAGGTGCAAAATGGTCCAGTTTCAAATATTTTATTTTTGAACGTCAGTTCACATTTGTAGGTGGATCATCAGTTTTAGAGCTACAATTAGCATGTTTAAAGTGATTTTAAGACTTCCAGGGGCCCGGGAAGTGAATTAAAAACCATTTGGAGGCATTTAATGTTCAAGCAAAAACGGCTTATTGTTTGACAAAAGAGATAACACTCCCCCATTACGTCATGCTTCAGAAAGGTGAAAAATGGTCCGCTTTCAAATCTTTTATTTTTGAACGTCAGTTCACATTTGTAGGTGGATCATCAGTTTTAGAGCTAAAATTAGCTTGTTTAAAGTGATTTTCATGCTTCCAGGGGCCCTAAACACAACATTTGTGGAATGGTTAAACGTGCATGAAAATGGCCAATTTACTCACTCTGAGGTCTCAAAAAGTGTTTCTTCACCCCGGAAAGTGAATTAAATACCATTTAGAGGCATTTAATGTTCAAGCAAAAACGGCTGATTTTTGACAAAAGAGATAACACCCCCCCATTACGTCTTGCTTCAGAAAGGTGAAAAATGGTCCATTTTCAAATGTTTTATTTTTGAATGTCAGTTCACATTTGTAGGTAGATCATCAGTTTTAGAGCTAAAATTAGCATGTTTAAAGTGATTTTCATGCTTCCAGGGGCCCGGGAAGTGAATTAAAAACCATTTGGAGGCATTTAATGTTCAAGCAAAAACAGCTGATTTTTGACAAAAGAGATAACACCCCCCCATTACGTCATGCTTCAGAAAGGCGCAAAATGGTCCGTTTTCAAATGTTTTATTTTTGAATGTCAGTTCACATTTGTAGGTGGATCATCAGTTTTAGAGCTAAAATTAGCATGTTTAAAGTGATTTTCATGCTTCCAGGGGCCCTAAACACAACATTTATGGAATGGTTAAAAGTGCATGAAAATGGCCAATTTACTCACTCTGAGGTCTCAAAAAGTGTTTATTCACCCTGGGAAGTGAATTAAATACCATTTGGAGGCATTTAATGTTCAAGCAAAAACAGCAGATTTTTGACAAAAGAGATAACACCCCCCATTACGTCATGCTTCAGAAAGGTGCAAAATGGTCCAGTTTCAAATATTTTATTTTTGAACGTCAGTTCACATTTGTAGGTGGATCATCAGTTTTAGAGCTAAAATTAGCATGTTTAAAGTGATTTTAAGGCTTCCAGGGGCCCGGGAAGTGAATTAAAAACCATTTGGAGGCATTTCATGTTCAAGCAAAAACAGCTGATTTTTGACAAAAGAGATAACACCCCCCCATTACGTCTTGCTTCAGAACGGTGAAAAATGGTCCCTTTTCAAATGTTTTATTTTTGAATGTCAGTTCACATTTGTAGGTAGATCATCAGTTTTAGAGCTAAAATTAGCATGTTTAAAGTGATTTTCATGCTTCCAGGGGTCCTAAACACAACATTTGTGGAATGGTTAAAAGTGCATGAAAATGGCCAATTTACTCACTCTGAGGTCTCAAAAAGTGTTTCTTCACCCCGGGAAGTGAATTAAATACCATTTGGAGGCATTTAATGTTCAAGCAAAAACAGCAGATTTTTGACAAAAGAGATAACACCCCCCCATTACGTCATGCTTCAGAAAGGTGCAAAATGGTCCAGTTTCAAATATTTAATTTTTGAATGTCAGTTCACATTTGTGGGTGGATCATCAGTTTTAGAGCTAAAATTAGCATGTTTAAAGTGATTTTCATGCTTCCAGGGGCCCTAAACACAACATTTGTGGAATGGTTAAAAGTGCATGAAAATGGCCAATTTACTCACTCTGAGGTCTCAAAAAGTGTTTCTTCACCCCGGGAAGTGAATTAAATACCATTTGGAGGCATTTAATGTTCAAGCAACGGCTGATTTTTGACAAAAGAGATAACACCCCCCCCATTACGTCATGCTTCAGAAAGGTGAAAAATGGTCCGCTTTCAAATGTTTTATTTTTGAACGTCAGTTCACATTTGTAGGTAGATCATCAGTTTTAGAGCTAAAATTAGCATGTTTAAAGTGATTTTCATGCTTCCAGGGGCCCTAAACACAACATTTGTGAAATGGTTAACAGTGCATGAAAATGGCCAATTTACTCACTCTGAAGTCTCAAAAAGTGTTTCTTCACACCGGGAAGTGAATTAAATACCATTTGGAGGCATTTAATGTTCAAGCAAAAACGGCTGATTTTTGATAAAAGAGATAACACTCCCCCCCATTACGTCTTGCTTCAGAAAGGTGAAAAATGGTCCATTTTTAAATGTTTTATTTTTGAATGTCAGTTCACATTTGTAGGTAGATCATCAGTTTTAGAGCTAAAATTAGCATGTTTAAAGTGATTTTCATGCTTCCAGGGGCCCGTGAAGTGAATTAAACACCATTTGGAGGCATTTAATGTTCAAGCAAAAACGGCTGATTGTTTGACAAAAGAGATAACACTCCCCCATTACGTCATGCTTCAGAAAGGTGAAAAATGGTCCGCTTTCAAATCTTTTATTTTTGAACGTCAGTTCACATTTGTAGGTGGATCATCAGTTTTAGAGCTAAAATTAGCTTGTTTAAAGTGATTTTCATGCTTCCAGGGGCCCTAAACACAACATTTGTGGAATGGTTAAAAGTGCATGAAAATGGCCAATTTACTCACTCTGAGGTCTCAAAAAGTGTTTCTTCACCCCGGGAAGTGAATTAAATACCATTTGGAGGCATTTAATGTTCAAGCAACGGCTGATTTTTGACAAAAGAGATAACACCCCCCCCATTACGTCATGCTTCAGAAAGGTGCAAAATGATCCGTTTTCAAATGTTTTATTTTTGAACGTCAGTTCACATTTGTAGGTGGTTCATCAGTTTTAGAGCTAAAATTAGCATGTTTAAAGTGATTTTCATGCTTCCAGGGGCCCCAAACACAACATTTGTGGAATGGTTAAAAGTGCATGAAAATGGCCAATTTACTCACTCTGAGGTCTCAAAAAGTGTTTCTTCACCCCGGGAAGTGAATTAAATACCATTTGGAGGCATTTAATGTTCAAGCAAAAACAGCAGATTTTTGACAAAAGAGATAACACCCCCCATTACGTCATGCTTCAGAAAGGTGCAAAATGGTCCAGTTTCAAATATTTTATTTTTGAACGTCAGTTCACATTTGTAGGTGGATCATCAGTTTTAGAGCTACAATTAGCATGTTTAAAGTGATTTTAAGACTTCCAGGGGCCCGGGAAGTGAATTAAAAACCATTTGGAGGCATTTAATGTTCAAGCAAAAACGGCTGATTGTTTGACAAAAGAGATAACACTCCCCCATTACGTCATGCTTCAGAAAGGTGAAAAATGGTCCGCTTTCAAATCTTTTATTTTTGAACGTCAGTTCACATTTGTAGGTGGATCATCAGTTTTAGAGCTAACATTAGCTTGTTTAAAGTGATTTTCATGCTTCCAGGGGCCCTAAACACAACATTTGTGGAATGGTTAAACGTGCATGAAAATGGCCAATTTACTCACTCTGAGGTCTCAAAAAGTGTTTCTTCACCCCGGGAAGTGAATTAAATACCATTTAGAGGCATTTAATGTTCAAGCAAAAACGGCAGATTTTTGACAAAAGAGATAACACCCCCCCATTACGTCTTGCTTCAGAAAGGTGAAAAATGGTCCATTTTCAAATGTTTTATTTTTGAATGTCAGTTCACATTTGTAGGTAGATCATCAGTTTTAGAGCTAAAATTAGCATGTTTAAAGTGATTTTCATGCTTCCAGGGGCCCGGGAAGTGAATTAAAAACCATTTGGAGGCATTTAATGTTCAAGCAAAAACAGCTGATTTTTGACAAAAGAGATAACACCCCCCCATTACGTCATGCTTCAGAAAGGCGCAAAATGGTCCGTTTTCAAATGTTTTATTTTTGAATGTCAGTTCACATTTGTAGGTGGATCATCAGTTTTAGAGCTAAAATTAGCATGTTTAAAGTGATTTTCATGCTTCCAGGGGCCCTAAACACAACATTTATGGAATGGTTAAAAGTGCATGAAAATGGCCAATTTACTCACTCTGAGGTCTCAAAAAGTGTTTATTCACCCTGGGAAGTGAATTAAATACCATTTGGAGGCATTTAATGTTCAAGCAAAAACAGCAGATTTTTGACAAAAGAGATAACACCCCCCATTACGTCATGCTTCAGAAAGGTGCAAAATGGTCCAGTTTCAAATATTTTATTTTTGAACGTCAGTTCACATTTGTAGGTGGATCATCAGTTTTAGAGCTAAAATTAGCATGTTTAAAGTGATTTTAAGGCTTCCAGGGCTCCGGGAAGTGAATTAAAAACCATTTGGAGGCATTTAATGTTCAAGCAAAAACAGCTGATTTTTGACAAAAGAGATAACACCCCCCATTACGTCATGCTTCAGAAAGGTGAAAAATGGTCCGTTTTCAAATGTTTTATTTTTGAACGTCAGTTCACATTTGTAGGTGGATCATCAGTTTTAGAGCTAATATTAGCATGTTTAAAGTGATTTTCATGCTTCTAGCGGCCCTAAACACAACATTTGTGGAATGGTTAAAAGTGCATGAAAATGGCCAATTTACTCACTCTGAGATCTCAAAATGTGTTTCTTCACCCCGGGAAGTGAATTAAATGCCATTTGGAGGCATTTAATGTTCAAGCAAAAACGGCTGATTTTTGACAAAAGAGATAACACTCCCCCATTACGTCATGCTTCAGAAAGGTGAAAAATGGTCCGTTTTCAAATGTTTTATTTTTGCACGTCAGTTCACATTTGTAGGAAAATCATCAGTTTTAGAGCTAAAATTAGCATGTTTAAAGTGATTTTAAGGCTTCCAGGGGCCCGGGAAGTGAATTAAAAACCATTTGGAGGCATTTCATGTTCAAGCAAAAACAGCTGATTTTTGACAAAAGAGATAACACCCCCCCATTACGTCTTGCTTCAGAACGGTGAAAAATGGTCCCTTTTCAAATGTTTTATTTTTGAATGTCAGTTCACATTTGTAGGTAGATCATCAGTTTTAGAGCTAAAATTAGCATGTTTAAAGGGATTTTCATGCTTCCAGGGGTCCTAAACACAACATTTGTGGAATGGTTAAAAGTACATGAAAATGGCCAATTTACTCACTCTGAGGTCTCAAAAAGTGTTTCTTCACCCCGGGAAGTGAATTAAATACCATTTGGAGGCATTTAATGTTCAAGCAAAAACAGCAGATTTTTGACAAAAGAGATAACACCCCCCCATTACGTCATGCTTCAGAAAGGTGCAAAATGGTCCAGTTTCAAATATTTAATTTTTGAACGTCAGTTCACATTTGTGGGTGGATCATCAGTTTTAGAGCTAAAATTAGCATGTTTAAAGTGATTTTCATGCTTCCAGGGGCCCTAAACACAACATTTGTGGAATGGTTAAAAGTGCATGAAAATGGCCAATTTACTCACTCTGAGGTCTCAAAAAGTGTTTCTTCACCCCGGGAAGTGAATTAAATACCATTTGGAGGCATTTAATGTTCAAGCAACGGCTGATTTTTGACAAAAGAGATAACACCCCCCCCATTACGTCATGCTTCAGAAAGGTGAAAAATGGTCCGCTTTCAAATGTTTTATTTTTGAACGTCAGTTCACATTTGTAGGAAAATCATCAGTTTTAGAGCTAAAATTAGCATGTTCAAAGTGATTTTCATGCTTCCAGGGGCCCGTGAAGTGAATTAAACACCATTTGGAGGCATTTAATGTTCAAGCAAAAACAGCAGATTTTTGACAAAAGAGATAACACCCCCCCATTACGTCATGCTTCAGAAAGGTGCAAAATGGTCCAGTTTCAAATATTTTATTTTTGAACGTCAGTTCACATTTGTAGGTGGATCATCAGTTTTAGAGCTAAAATTAGCATGTTTAAAGTGATTTTCATGCTTCCAGGGGCCCTAAACACAACATTTGTGGAATGGTTAAAAGTGCATGAAAATAGCCAATTTACTCACTCTGACGTCTCAAAAAGTGTTTCTTCACCACGGGAAGTGAATTAAATGCTATTTGGAGGCATTTAATGTTCAAGCAAAAACGGCAGATTTTTGACAAAAGAGATAACACTCCCCCATCACGTCATGCTTCAGAAAGGTGAAAAATGGTCCGTTTTCAAATATTTTATTTTTGCACGTCCGTTCACATTTGTAGGAAAATCATCAGTTTTAGAGCTAAAATTAGCATGTTTAAAGTGATTTTAAGGCTTCCAGGGGCCCGGGAAGTGAATTAAAAACCATTTGGAGGCATTTCATGTTCAAGCAAAACCAGCTGATTTTTGACAAAAGAGATAACACCCCCCCATTAGGTCATGCTTCAGAAAGGTGAAAAATGGTCCGTTTTCAAATGTTTTATTTTTGAACGTCAGTTCACATTTGTAGGTGGATCATCAGTTTTAGAGCTAAAATTAGCATGTTTAAAGTGATGTTCATGCTTCCAGGGGCCCTAAACACAACATTTGTGGAATGGTTAAAAGTGCATGAAAATGGCCAATTTACTCACTCTGAGGTCTCAAAAAGTGTTTCTTCACCCCTGGAAGTGAATTAAATACCATTTGGAGGCATTTAATGTTCAAGCAACGGCTGATTTTTGACAAAAGAGATAACACCCCCCCCCATTACGTCTTGCTTCAGAAAGGTGAAAAATGGTCCATTTTTAAATGTTTTATTTTTGAATGTCAGTTCACATTTGTAGGTAGATCATCAGTTTTAGAGCTAAAATTAGCATGTTTAAAGTGATTTTCATGCTTCCAGGGGCCAGTGAAGTGAATTAAACACCATTTGGAGGCATTTAATGTTCAAGCAAAAACAGCAGATTTTTGACAAAAGAGATAACACCCCCCCATTACGTCATGCTTCAGAAAGGTGCAAAATGGTCCAGTTTCAAATATTTTATTTTTGAACGTCAGTTCACATTTGTAGGTGGATCATCAGTTTTAGAGCTAAAATTAGCATGTTTAAAGTGATTTTCATGCTTCCAGGGGCCCTAAACACAACATTTGTGGAATGGTTAAAAGTGCATGAAAATAGCCAATTTACTCACTCTGACGTCTCAAAAAGTGTTTCTTCACCACGGGAAGTGAATTAAATGCTATTTGGAGGCATTTAATGTTCAAGCAAAAACGGCAGATTTTTGACAAAAGAGATAACACTCCCCCATCACGTCATGCTTCAGAAAGGTGAAAAATGGTCCGTTTTCAAATGTTTTATTTTTGCACGTCAGTTCACATTTGTAGGAAAATCATCAGTTTTAGAGCTAAAATTAGCATGTTTAAAGTGATTTTAAGGCTTCCAGGGGCCCGGGAAGTGAATTAAAAACCATTTGGAGGCATTTCATGTTCAAGCAAAACCAGCTGATTTTTGACAAAAGAGATAACACCCCCCCATTAGGTCATGCTTCAGAAAGGTGAAAAATGGTCAGTTTTCAAATGTTTTATTTTTGAACGTCAGTTCACATTTGTAGGTGGATCATCAGTTTTAGAGCTAAAATTAGCATGTTTAAAGTGATGTTCATGCTTCCAGGGGCCCTAAACACAACATTTGTGAAATGGTTAAAAGTGCATGAAAATGGCCAATTTACTCACTTTGAGGTCTCAAAAAGTGTTTCATCACACCGGGAAGTGAATTAAATACCATTTGGAGGCATTTAATGTTCAAGCAAAAACAGCTGATTTTTGACAAAAGAGATAACACTCCACCATTACGTCATGCTTCAGAAAGGTGAAAAATGGTCCGTTTTCAAATGTTTTATTTTTGCACGTCAGTTCACATTCGTAGGAAAATCATCAGTTTTAGAGCTAAAATTAGCATGTTTAAAGTGATTTTAAGGCTTCCAGGGGCCCGGGAAGTGAATTAAAAACCATTTTTTAGGCATTTCATGTTCAAGCAAAAACAGCAGATTTTTGACAAAAGAGATAACACCCCCCCATTACGTCATGCTTCAGAAAGGTGCAAAATGGTCCGTTTTCAAATGTTTTATTTTTGAACGTCAGTTCACATTTGTAGGTGGATCATCAGTTTTAGAGCTAAAATTAGCATGTTTAAAGTGATTTTCATGCTTCCAGGGGCCCTAAACACAACATTTGTGGAATGGTTAAAAGTGCATGAAAATGGCCAAGTTACTCACTCTGAGGTCTCAAAAAGTGTTTCTTCATCCCGGGAAGTAAATTAAATACCATTTGGAGGCATTTAATGTTCAAGCAAAAACGGCTGATTTTTGACAAAAGAGATAACACCCCCCCATTACGTCATGCTTCAGAAAGGTGAAAAATTGTCCGCTTTCAAATGTTTTATTTTGGAACGTCAGTTCACATTTGTAGGTAGATCATCAGTTTTAGAGCTTAAATTAGCATGTTTAAAGTGATTTTCATGCTTCCAGGGGCCCTAAACACAACATTTGTGTAATGGTTAAAAGTGCATGAAAATGGCCAATTTACTCACTCTGAGGTCTCAAAAAGTGTTTCTTCACACCGGGAATACCATTTGGAGGCATTTAATGTTCAAGCAATAACGGCTGATTTTTGATAAAAGAGATAACACCCCCCATTACGTCTTGCTTCAGAAAGGTGAAAAATGGTCCATTTTTAAATGTTTTATTTTTGAATGTCAGTTCACATTTGTAGGTAGATCATCAGTTTTAGAGCTAAAATTTGCATATTTAAAGTGATTTTCATGCTTCCAGAGGCCCTAAACACAACATTTGTGGAATGGTTAAAAGTGCATGAAAATGGCCAATTTACTCACTCTGAGGTCTCAAAAAGTGTTTCTTCACCCCGGGAAGTGAATTAAATGCCATTTGGAGGCATTTAATGTTCAAGCAAAAACTGCTGATTTTTGACAAAAGAGATAACACTCGCCCATTACGTCATGCTTCAGAAAGGTGAAAAATGGTCTGTTTTCAAATGTTTTATTTTTGCACGTCAGTTCACATTTGTAGGAAAATCATCAGTTTTAGAGCTAAAATTAGCATGTTTAAAGTGATTTTAAGGCTTCCAGGGGCCCGGGAAGTGAATTAAAAACCATTTGGAGGCATTTCATGTTCAAGCAAAAACAGCTGATTTTTGACAAAAGAGATAACACCCCCCCCCATTACATCATGCTTCAGAAAGGTGAAATATGGTCCGTTTTCAAATATTTTATTTTTGAACGTCAGTTCACATTTGTAGGTGGATCATCAGTTTTAGAGCTAAAATTAGCATGTTTAAAGTGATTTTCATGCTTCCAGGGGCCCTAAACACAACATTTGTGGAATGGTTAAAAGTGCATGAAAATGGCCAATTTACTCACTCTGAGGTCTCAAAAAGTGTTTCTTCACCCCGGGAAGTGAATTAAATGCCATTTGGAGGCATTTAATGTTCAAGCAAAAACGACTGATTGTTTGACAAAAGAGATAACACTCCCCCATTACGTCATGCTACAGAAAGGTGAAAAATGGTCCGCTTTCAAATGTTTTATTTTTGAACGTCAGTTCACATTTGTAGGTGGATCATCAGTTTTAGAGCTAAAATTAGCTTGTTTAAAGTGATTTTCATGCTTCCAGGGGCCCTAAACACAACATTTGTGGAATGGTTAAACGTGCATGAAAATGGCCAATTTACTCACTCTGGGGTCTCAAAAAGTGTTTCTTCATCCCGGGAAGTGAATTAAATACCATTTGGAGGCATTTAATGTTCAAGCAAAAACGGCAGATTTTTGACAAAAGAGATAACACTCCCCCATCACGTCATGCTTCAGAAAGGTGAAAAATGGTCCGTTTTCAAATGTTTTATTTTTGCACGTCAGTTCACATTTGTAGGAAAATCATCAGTTTTAGAGCTAAAATTAGCATGTTTAAAGTGATTTTAAGGCTTCCAGGGGCCCGGGAAGTGAATTAAAAACCATTTGGAGGCATTTCATGTTCAAGCAAAACCAGCTGATTTTTGACAAAAGAGATAACACCCCCCCATTACGTCATGCTTCAGAAAGGTGAAAAATGGTCCGTTTTCAAATGTTTTATTTTTGAACGTCAGTTCACATTTGTAGGTGGATCATCAGTTTTAGAGCTAAAATTAGCATGTTTAAAGTGATGTTCATGCTTCCAGGGGCCCTAAACACAACATTTGTGAAATGGTTAAAAGTGCATGAAAATGGCCAATTTACTCACTTTGAGGTCTCAAAAAGTGTTTCATCACACCGGGAAGTGAATTAAATACCATTTGGAGGCATTTAATGTTCAAGCAAAAACGGCTGATTTTTGACAAAAGAGATAACACTCCACCATTACGTCATGCTTCAGAAAGGTGAAAAATGGTCCGTTTTCAAATGTTTTATTTTTGCACGTCAGTTCACATTCGTAGGAAAATCATCAGTTTTAGAGCTAAAATTAGCATGTTTAAAGTGATTTTAAGGCTTCCAGGGGCCCGGGAAGTGAATTAAAAACCATTTGGAGGCATTTCATGTTCAAGCAAAAACAGCAGATTTTTGACAAAAGAGATAACACCCCCCCATTACGTCATGCTTCAGAAAGGTGCAAAATGGTCCGTTTTCAAATGTTTTATTTTTGAACGTCAGTTCACATTTGTAGGTGGATCATCAGTTTTAGAGCTAAAATTAGCATGTTTAAAGTGATTTTCATGCTTCCAGGGGCCCTAAACACAACATTTGTGGAATGGTTAAAAGTGCATGAAAATGGCCAAGTTACTCACTCTGAGGTCTCAAAAAGTGTTTCTTCATCCCGGGAAGTGAATTAAATACCATTTGGAGGCATTTAATGTTCAAGCAAAAACGGCTGATTTTTGACAAAAGAGATAACACCCCCCCCATTACGTCATGCTTCAGAAAGGTGAAAAATTGTCCGCTTTCAAATGTTTTATTTTGGAACGTCAGTTCACATTTGTAGGTAGATCATCAGTTTTAGAGCTTAAATTAGCATGTTTAAAGTGATTTTCATGCTTCCAGAGGCCCTAAACACAACATTTGTGTAATGGTTAAAAGTGCATGAAAATGGCCAATTTACTCACTCTGAGGTCTCAAAAAGTGTTTCTTCACACCGGGAATACCATTTGGAGGCATTTAATGTTCAAGCAATAACGGCTGATTTTTGATAAAAGAGATAACACCCCCCATTACGTCTTGCTTCAGAAAGGTGAAAAATGGTCCATTTTTAAATGTTTTATTTTTGAATGTCAGTTCACATTTGTAGGTAGATCATCAGTTTTAGAGCTAAAATTTGCATATTTAAAGTGATTTTCATGCTTCCAGGGGCCCTAAACACAACATTTGTGGAATGGTTAAAAGTGCATGAAAATGGCCAATTTACTCACTCTGAGGTCTCAAAAAGTGTTTCTTCACCCCGGGAAGTGAATTAAATGCCATTTGGAGGCATTTAATGTTCAAGCAAAAACTGCTGATTTTTGACAAAAGAGATAACACTCCCCCATTACGTCATGCTTCAGAAAGGTGAAAAATGGTCCGTTTTCAAATGTTTTATTTTTGCACGTCAGTTCATATTTGTAGGAAAATCATCAGTTTTAGAGCTAAAATTAGCATGTTTAAAGTAATTTTAAGGCTTCCAGGGGCCCGGGAAGTAAATTAAAAACCATTTGGAGGCATTTCATGTTCAAGCAAAAACAGCTGATTTTTGACAAAAGAGATAACACCCCCCCCCCATTACGTCATGCTTCAGAAAGGTGAAATATGGTCCGTTTTCAAATATTTTATTTTTGAACGTCAGTTCACATTTGTAGGTGGATCATCAGTTTTAGAGCTAAAATTAGCATGTTTAAAGTGATTTTCATGCTTCCAGGGGCCCTAAACACAACATTTGTGGAATGGTTTAAAGTGCATGAAAATGGCCAATTTACTCACTCTGAGGTCTCAAAAAGTGTTTCTTCACCCCGGGAAGTGAATTAAATGCCATTTGGAGGCATTTAATGTTCAAGCAAAAACGGCTGATTGTTTGACAAAAGAGATAACACTCCCCCATTACGTCATGCTTCAGAAAGGTGAAAAATGGTCCGCTTTCAAATTTTTTATTTTTGAACGTCAGTTCACATTTGTAGGTGGATCATCAGTTTTAGAGCTAAAATTAGCTTGTTTAAAGTGATTTTCATGCTTCCAGGGGCCCTAAACACAACATTTGTGGAATGGTTAAATGTGCATGAAAATGGCCAATTTACTCACTCTGAGGTCTCAAAAAGTGTTTCTTCACCCCGGGAAGTGAATTAAATACCATTTAGAGGCATTTAATGTTCAAGCAAAAACGGCTGATTTTTGACAAAAGAGATAACACCCCCCCATTACGTCTTGCTTCAGAAAGGTGAAAAATGGTCCATTTTCAAATGTTTTATTTTTGAATGTCAGTTCACATTTGTAGGTAGATCATCAGTTTTAGAGCTAAAATTAGCATGTTTAAAGTGATTTTCATGCTTCCAGGGGCCCTAAACACAACATTTGTGGAATGTTTAAAAGTGCATGAAAATGGCCAATTTACTCACTCTGAGGTCTCAAAAAGTGTTTCTTCAACCCGGGAAGTGAATTAAATACCATTTGGAGGCATTTAATGTTCAAGCAAAAACTGCAGATTTTTGACAAAAGAGATAACACCCCCATTACGTCATGCTTCAGAAAGGTGAAAAATGGCCCGTTTTCAAATGTTTTATTTTTTAACGTCAGTTCACATTTGTAGGAAGATCATCAGTTTTAGAGCAAAAATTAGCATGTTTAAAGTGATTTTCATGCTTTCAGGGGCCCGGAAAGTGAATTAAAAACCATTTGGAGGCATTTAATGTTCAAGCAAAAACAGCTGATTTTTGTTAAAAGAGATAACACCCCCCCATTACGTCTTGCTTAAGAAAGGTGAAAAATGGTCCATTTTTAAATGTTTTATTTTTGAATATCAGTTCACATTTGTAGGTAGATCATCAGTTTTAGAGCTAAAACTAGCATGTTTAAAGTGATTTTCATGCTTCCAGGGGCCCGTTAAGTGAATTAAAAACCATTTGGAGGCATTTAATGTTCAAGCAAAAACAGCAGATTTTTGACAAAAGAGATAACACCCCCCCATTACGTCATGCTTCAGAAAGGTGCAAAATGGTCCGTTTTCAAATGTTTTATTTTTGAACGTTAGTTCACATTTGTAGGTGGTTCATCAGTTTTAGAGCTAAAATTAGCATGTTTAAAGTGATTTTCATGCTTCCAGGGGCCCCAAACACAACATTTGTGGAATGGTTAAAAGTGCATGAAAATGGCCAATTTACTCACTCTGAGGTCTCAAAAAGTGTTTCTTCACCCCGGGAAGTGAATTAAATACCATTTGGAGGCATTTAATGTCAAGCAAAAACAGCAGATTTTTGACAAAAGAGATAACACCCCCCCATTACGTCATGCTTCAGAAAGGTGCAAAATGGTCCAGTTTCAAATATTTTATTTTTGAACGTCAGTTCACATTTGTAGGTGGATCATCAGTTTTAGAGCTACAATTAGCATGTTTAAAGTGATTTTAAGACTTCCAGGGGCCCGGGAAGTGAATTAAAAACCATTTGGAGGCATTTAATGTTCAAGCAAAAACAGCTGATTTTTGACAAAAGAGATAACACCCCCCCATTACGTCATGCTTCAGAAAGGTGAAAAATGGTCCGCTTTCAAATGTTTTATTTTTGAATGTGAGTTCACATTTGTAGGTACATCATAAGTTTTAGAGCTAAAATTAGCATGTTTAAAGTGATTTTCATGCTTCCAGGGGCCCGGGAAGTGAATTAAAAACCATTTGGAGGCATTTAATGTTCAAGCAAAAACAGCTGATTTTTGACAAAAGAGATAACACCCCCCCATTACGTCATGCTTCAGAAAGGCGCAAAATGGTCCGTTTTCAAATGTTTTATTTTTGAATGTCAGTTCACATTTGTAGGTGGATCATCAGTTTTAGAGCTAAAATTAGCATGTTTAAAGTGATTTTCATGCTTCCAGGGGCCCTAAACACAACATTTATGGAATGGTTAAAAGTGCATGAAAATGGCCAATTTACTCACTCTGAGGTCTCAAAAAGTGTTTATTCACCCTGGGAAGTGAATTAAATACCATTTGGAGGCATTTAATGTTCAAGCAAAAACAGCAGATTTTTGACAAAAGAGATAACACCCCCCATTACGTCATGCTTCAGAAAGGTGCAAAATGGTCCAGTTTCAAATATTTTATTTTTGAACGTCAGTTCACATTTGTAGGTGGATCATCAGTTTTAGAGCTAAAATTAGCATGTTTAAAGTGATTTTAAGGCTTCCAGGGCTCCGGGAAGTGAATTAAAAACCATTTGGAGGCATTTAATGTTCAAGCAAAAACAGCTGATTTTTGACAAAAGAGATAACACCCCCCATTACGTCATGCTTCAGAAAGGTGAAAAATGGTCCGTTTTCAAATGTTTTATTTTTGAACGTCAGTTCACATTTGTAGGTGGATCATCAGTTTTAGAGCTAAAATTAGCATGTTTAAAGTGATTTTCATGCTTCTAGCGGCCCTAAACACAACATTTGTGGAATGGTTAAAAGTGCATGAAAATGGCCAATTTACTCACTCTGAGATCTCAAAAAGTGTTTCTTCACCCCGGGAAGTGAATTAAATGCCATTTGGAGGCATTTAATGTTCAAGCAAAAACGGCTGATTTTTGACAAAAGAGATAACACTCCCCCATTACATCATGCTTCAGAAAGGTGAAAAATGGTCCGTTTTCAAAT
Organism: Lissotriton helveticus; assembly: GCF_964261635.1. Classification (NCBI taxonomy): domain Eukaryota; kingdom Metazoa; phylum Chordata; class Amphibia; order Caudata; family Salamandridae; genus Lissotriton; species Lissotriton helveticus. Next base: position 1,272,386,871 of record NC_136061.1, read on the forward strand.
GTTTTATTTTTGCACGTCAGTTCACATTTGTAGGAAAATCATCAGTTTTAGAGCTAAAATTAGCATGTTTAAAGTGATTTTAAGGCTTCCAGGGGCCCGGGAAGTGAATTAAAAACCATTTGGAGGCATTTCATGTTCAAGCAAAAACAGCTGATTTTTGACAAAAGAGATAACACCCCCCCATTACGTCTTGCTTCAGAACGGTGAAAAATGGTCCCTTTTCATATGTTTTATTTTTGAATGTCAGTTCACATTTGTAGGTAGATCATCAGTTTTAGAGCTAAAATTAGCATGTTTAAAGTGATTTTCATGCTTCCAGGGGTCCTAAACACAACATTTGTGGAATGGTTAAAAGTGCATGAAAATGGCCAATTTACTCACTCTGAGGTCTCAAAAAGTGTTTCTTCACCCCGGGAAGTGAATTAAATACCATTTGGAGGCATTTAATGTTCAAGCAAAAACAGCAGATTTTTGACAAAAGAGATAACACCCCCCCCCATTACGTCATGCTTCAGAAAGGTGCAAAATGGTCCAGTTTCAAATATTTAATTTTTGAACGTCAGTTCACATTTGTGGGTGGATCATCAGTTTTAGAGCTAAAATTAGCATGTTTAAAGTGATTTTCATGCTTCCAGGGGCCCTAAACACAACATTTGTGGAATGGTTAAAAGTGCATGAAAATGGCCAATTTACTCACTCTGACGTCTCAAAAAGTGTTTCTTCACCCCGGGAAGTGAATTAAATACCATTTGGAGGCATTTAATGTCAAGCAAAAACAGCAGATTTTTGACAAAAGAGATAACACCCCCCCATTACGTCATGCTTCAGAAAGGTGCAAAATGGTCCAGTTTCAAATATTTTATTTTTGAACGTCAGTTCACATTTGTAGGTGGATCATCAGTTTTAGAGCTACAATTAGCATGTTTAAAGTGATTTTAAGACTTCCAGGGGCCCGGGAAGTGAATTAAAAACCATTTGGAGGCATTTAATGTTCAAGCAAAAACAGCTGATTTTTGACAAAAGAGATAACACCCCCCCATTACGTCATGCTTCAGAAAGGTGAAAAATGGTCCGCTTTCAAATGTTTTATTTTTGAATGTCAGTTCACATTTGTAGGTACATCATAAGTTTTAGAGCTAAAATTAGCATGTTTAAAGTGATTTTCATGCTTCCAGGGGCCCGGGAAGTGAATTAAAAACCATTTGGAGGCATTTAATGTTCAAGCAAAAACAGCTGATTTTTGACAAAAGAGATAACACCCCCCCATTACGTCATGCTTCAGAAAGGCGCAAAATGGTCCGTTTTCAAATGTTTTATTTTTGAATGTCAGTTCACATTTGTAGGTGGATCATCAGTTTTAGAGCTAAAATTAGCATGTTTAAAGTGATTTTCATGCTTCCAGGGCTCCGGGAAGTGAATTAAAAACCATTTGGAGGCATTTAATGTTCAAGCAAAAACAGCTGATTTTTGACAAAAGAGATAACACCCCCCCATTACGTCATGCTTCAGAAAGGTGCAAAATGGTCCAGTTTCAAATATTTAATTTTTGAACGTCAGTTCACATTTGTGGGTGGATCATCAGTTTTAGAGCTAAAATTAGCATGTTTAAAGTGATTTTCATGCTTCCAGGGGCCCTAAACACAACATTTGTGGAATGGTTAAAAGTGCATGTAAATGGCCAATTTACTCACTCTGACGTCTCAAAAAGTGTTTCTTCACCCCGGGAAGTGAATTAAATGCCATTTGGAGGCATTTAATGTTCAAGCAAAAACGGCTGATTTTTGACAAAAGAGAAAACACTTCCCTATTACGTCATGCTTCAGAAAGGTGAAAAATGGTCCATTTTCAAATGTTTTATTTTTGCACGTCAGTTCACATTTGTAGGAAAATCATCAGTTTTAGAGCTAAAATTAGCATGTTTAAAGTGATTTTAAGGCTTCCAGGGGCCCAGGAAGTGAATTAAAAACCATTTGGAGGCATTTCATGTTCAAGCAAAAACAGCTGATTTTTGAGTTTTAGAGCTAAAATTAGCATGTTTAAAGTGATTTTCATGCTTCCAGGGGCCCAAAACACAACATTTGTATAATGGTTAAAAGTGCATGAAAATGGCCAATTTACTCACTCTGAGGTCTCAAAAAGTGTTTCATCACACCGGGAAGTGAATTAAATACCATTTGGAGGCATTTAATGTTCAAGCAAAAATGGCTGATTTTTGATAAAAGAGATAACACCCCCCCATTACGTCATGCTTCAGAAAGGTGCAAAATGGTCCAGTTTCAAATATTTAATTTTTGAACGTCAGTTCACATTTGTGGGTGGATCATCAGTTTTAGAGCTAAAATTAGCATGTTTAAAGTGATTTTCATGCTTCCAGGGGCCCTAAACACAACATTTATGGAATGGTTAAAAGTGCATGAAAATGGCCAATTTACTCACTCTGAGGTCTCAAAAAGTGTTTATTCACCCTGGGAAGTGAATTAAATACCATTTGGAGGCATTTAATGTTCAAGCAAAAACAGCAGATTTTTGACAAAAGAGATAACACCCCCCATTACGTCATGCTTCAGAAAGGTGCAAAATGGTCCAGTTTCAAATATTTTATTTTTGAACGTCAGTTCACATTTGTAGGTGGATCATCAGTTTTAGAGCTAAAATTAGCATGTTTAAAGTGATTTTAAGGCTTCCAGGGCTCCGGGAAGTGAATTAAAAACCATTTGGAGGCATTTAATGTTCAAGCAAAAACAGCTGATTTTTGACAAAAGAGATAACACCCCCCATTACGTCATGCTTCAGAAAGGTGAAAAATGGTCCGTTTTCAAATGTTTTATTTTTGAACGTCAGTTCACATTTGTAGGTGGATCATCAGTTTTAGAGCTAAAATTAGCATGTTTAAAGTGATTTTCATGCTTCTAGCGGCCCTAAACACAACATTTGTGGAATGGTTAAAAGTGCATGAAAATGGCCAATTTACTCACTCTGAGATCTCAAAAAGTGTTTCTTCACCCCGGGAAGTGAATTAAATGCCATTTGGAGGCATTTAATGTTCAAGCAAAAACGGCTGATTTTTGACAAAAGAGATAACACTCCCCCATTACATCATGCTTCAGAAAGGTGAAAAATGGTCCGTTTTCAAATGTTTTATTTTTGCACGTCAGTTCACATTTGTAGGAAAATCATCAGTTTTAGAGCTAAAATTAGCATGTTTAAAGTGATTTTAAGGCTTCCAGGGGCCCGGGAAGTGAATTAAAAACCATTTGGAGGCATTTCATGTTCAAGCAAAAACAGCTGATTTTTGACAAAAGAGATAACACCCCCCCATTACGTCTTGCTTCAGAACGGTGAAAAATGGTCCCTTTTCATATGTTTTATTTTTGAATGTCAGTTCACATTTGTAGGTAGATCATCAGTTTTAGAGCTAAAATTAGCATGTTTAAAGTGATTTTCATGCTTCCAGGGGTCCTAAACACAACATTTGTGGAATGGTTAAAAGTGCATGAAAATGGCCAATTTACTCACTCTGAGGTCTCAAAAAGTGTTTCTTCACCCCGGGAAGTGAATTAAATACCATTTGGAGGCATTTAATGTTCAAGCAAAAACAGCAGATTTTTGACAAAAGAGATAACACCCCCCCCCATTACGTCATGCTTCAGAAAGGTGCAAAATGGTCCAGTTTCAAATATTTAATTTTTGAACGTCAGTTCACATTTGTGGGTGGATCATCAGTTTTAGAGCTAAAATTAGCATGTTTAAAGTGATTTTCATGCTTCCAGGGGCCCTAAACACAACATTTGTGGAATGGTTAAAAGTGCATGAAAATGGCCAATTTACTCACTCTGACGTCTCAAAAAGTGTTTCTTCACCCCGGGAAGTGAATTAAATACCATTTGGAGGCATTTAATGTCAAGCAAAAACAGCAGATTTTTGACAAAAGAGATAACACCCCCCCATTACGTCATGCTTCAGAAAGGTGCAAAATGGTCCAGTTTCAAATATTTTATTTTTGAACGTCAGTTCACATTTGTAGGTGGATCATCAGTTTTAGAGCTACAATTAGCATGTTTAAAGTGATTTTAAGACTTCCAGGGGCCCGGGAAGTGAATTAAAAACCATTTGGAGGCATTTAATGTTCAAGCAAAAACAGCTGATTTTTGACAAAAGAGATAACACCCCCCCATTACGTCATGCTTCAGAAAGGTGAAAAATGGTCCGCTTTCAAATGTTTTATTTTTGAATGTCAGTTCACATTTGTAGGTACATCATAAGTTTTAGAGCTAAAATTAGCATGTTTAAAGTGATTTTCATGCTTCCAGGGGCCCGGGAAGTGAATTAAAAACCATTTGGAGGCATTTAATGTTCAAGCAAAAACAGCTGATTTTTGACAAAAGAGATAACACCCCCCCATTACGTCATGCTTCAGAAAGGCGCAAAATGGTCCGTTTTCAAATGTTTTATTTTTGAATGTCAGTTCACATTTGTAGGTGGATCATCAGTTTTAGAGCTAAAATTAGCATGTTTAAAGTGATTTTCATGCTTCCAGGGCTCCGGGAAGTGAATTAAAAACCATTTGGAGGCATTTAATGTTCAAGCAAAAACAGCTGATTTTTGACAAAAGAGATAACACCCCCCCATTACGTCATGCTTCAGAAAGGTGCAAAATGGTCCAGTTTCAAATATTTAATTTTTGAACGTCAGTTCACATTTGTGGGTGGATCATCAGTTTTAGAGCTAAAATTAGCATGTTTAAAGTGATTTTCATGCTTCCAGGGGCCCTAAACACAACATTTGTGGAATGGTTAAAAGTGCATGTAAATGGCCAATTTACTCACTCTGACGTCTCAAAAAGTGTTTCTTCACCCCGGGAAGTGAATTAAATGCCATTTGGAGGCATTTAATGTTCAAGCAAAAACGGCTGATTTTTGACAAAAGAGAAAACACTTCCCTATTACGTCATGCTTCAGAAAGGTGAAAAATGGTCCATTTTCAAATGTTTTATTTTTGCACGTCAGTTCACATTTGTAGGAAAATCATCAGTTTTAGAGCTAAAATTAGCATGTTTAAAGTGATTTTAAGGCTTCCAGGGGCCCAGGAAGTGAATTAAAAACCATTTGGAGGCATTTCATGTTCAAGCAAAAACAGCTGATTTTTGAGTTTTAGAGCTAAAATTAGCATGTTTAAAGTGATTTTCATGCTTCCAGGGGCCCAAAACACAACATTTGTATAATGGTTAAAAGTGCATGAAAATGGCCAATTTACTCACTCTGAGGTCTCAAAAAGTGTTTCATCACACCGGGAAGTGAATTAAATACCATTTGGAGGCATTTAATGTTCAAGCAAAAATGGCTGATTTTTGATAAAAGAGATAACACCCCCCCATTACGTCATGCTTCAGAAAGGTGCAAAATGGTCCAGTTTCAAATATTTAATTTTTGAACGTCAGTTCACATTTGTGGGTGGATCATCAGTTTTAGAGCTAAAATTAGCATGTTTAAAGTGATTTTCATGCTTCCAGGGGCCCGTGAAGTGAATTAAAAACCATTTGGAGGCATTTAATGTTCATGCAAAAACAGCAGATTTTTGACAAAAGAGATAACACCCCCCCATTACGTCATGCTTCAGAAAGGTGCAAAATGGTCCAGTTTCAAATATTTTATTTTTGAACATCAGTTCACATTTGTAGGTGGATCATCAGTTTTAGAGCTAAAATTAGCATGTTTAAAGTGATTTTCATGCTTCCAGGGGCCCTAAACACAACATTTGTGGAATGGTTAAAAGTGCATGAAAATGGCCAATTTACTCACTCTGAGGTCTCAAAAAGGGTTTCTTCACCCCGGGAAGTGAATTAAATACCATTTGGAGGCATTTAATGTTCAAGCAAAAACAGCAGATTTTTGACAAAAGAGATAACACCCCCCCCATTACGTCATGCTTCAGAAAGGTGCAAAATGGTCCAGTTTCAAATATTTAATTTTTGAACGTCAGTTCACATTTGTGGGTGGATCATCAGTTTTAGAGCTAAAATTAGCATGTTTAAAGTGATTTTCATGCTTCCAGGGGCCCTAAACACAACATTTGTGGAATGGTTAAAAGTGCATGAAAATGGCCAATTTACTCACTCTGAGGTCTCAAAAAGTGTTTCTTCACCCCGGGAAGTGAATTAAATACCATTTGGAGGCATTTAATGTTCAAGCAAAAACAGCAGATTTTTGACAAAAGAGATAACACCCCCCCATTACGTCTTGCTTCAGAAATGTGAAAAATGGTCCATTTTTAAATGTTTTATTTTTTAATGTCAGTTCACATTTGTAGGTAGATCATCAGTTTTAGATCTAAAATTAGCATGTTTAAAGTGATTTTCATGCTTCCAGGGGCCCGTTAAGTGAATTAAAAACCATTTGGAGGCATTTAATGTTCAAGCAAAAACAGCAGATTTTTGACAAAAGAGATAACATCCCCCCATTACGTCATGCTTCAGAAAGGTGCAAAATGGTCCGTTTTCAAATGTTTTATTTTTGAACGTCAGTTCACATTTGTAGGTGGTTCATCAGTTTTAGAGCTAAAATTAGCATGTTTAAAGTGATTTTCATGCTTCCAGGGGCGCCAAACACAACATTTGTGGAATGGTTAAAAGTGCATGAAAATGGCCAATTTACTCATTCTGAGGTCTCAAAAAGTGTTTCTTCACCCCGGGAAGTGAATTAAATACCATTTGGAGGCATTTAATGTTCAAGCAAAAACAGCAGATTTTTGACAAAAGAGATATCACCCCCCATTACGTCATGCTTCAGAAAGGTGCAAAATGGTCCAGTTTCAAATATTTTATTTTTGAACGTCAGTTCACATTTGTAGGTGGATCATCAGTTTTAGAGCTACAGTTAGCATGTTTAAAGTGATTTTAAGACTTCCAGGGGCCCGGGAAGTGAATTAAAAACCATTTGGAGGCATTTAATGTTCAAGCAAAAACAGCTGATTTTTGACAAAAGAGATAACACCCCCCCCATTACGTCATGCTTCAGAAAGGTGAAAAATGGTCCGCTTTCAAATGTTTTATTTTTGAATGTCAGTTCACATTTGTAGGTACATCATAAGTTTTAGAGCTAAAATTTGCATGTTTAAAGTGATTTTCATGCTTCCAGGGGCCCGGGAAGTGAATTAAAAACCATTTGGAGGCATTTAATGTTCAAGCAAAAACAGCTGATTTTTGACAAAAGAGATAACACCCCCCATTACGTCATGCTTCAGAAAGGTGAAAAATGGTCCGTTTTCAAATGTTTTATTTTTGAACGTCAGTTCACATTTGTAGGTGGATCATCAGTTTTAGAGCTAAAATTAGCATGTTTAAAGTGATTTTCATGCTTCTAGCGGCCCTAAACACAACATTTGTGGAATGGTTAAAAGTGCATGAAAATGGCCAATTTACTCACTCTGAGATCTCAAAAAGTGTTTCTTCACCCCGGGAAGTGAATTAAATGCCATTTGGAGGCATTTAATGTTCAAGCAAAAACGGCTGATTTTTGACAAAAGAGATAACACTCCCCCATTACATCATGCTTCAGAAAGGTGAAAAATGGTCCGTTTTCAAATGTTTTATTTTTGCACGTCAGTTCACATTTGTAGGAAAATCATCAGTTTTAGAGCTAAAATTAGCATGTTTAAAGTGATTTTAAGGCTTCCAGGGGCCCGGGAAGTGAATTAAAAACCATTTGGAGGCATTTCATGTTCAAGCAAAAACAGCTGATTTTTGACAAAAGAGATAACACCCCCCCATTACGTCTTGCTTCAGAACGGTGAAAAATGGTCCCTTTTCATATGTTTTATTTTTGAATGTCAGTTCACATTTGTAGGTAGATCATCAGTTTTAGAGCTAAAATTAGCATGTTTAAAGTGATTTTCATGCTTCCAGGGGTCCTAAACACAACATTTGTGGAATGGTTAAAAGTGCATGAAAATGGCCAATTTACTCACTCTGAGGTCTCAAAAAGTGTTTCTTCACCCCGGGAAGTGAATTAAATACCATTTGGAGGCATTTAATGTTCAAGCAAAAACAGCAGATTTTTGACAAAAGAGATAACACCCCCCCCCATTACGTCATGCTTCAGAAAGGTGCAAAATGGTCCAGTTTCAAATATTTAATTTTTGAACGTCAGTTCACATTTGTGGGTGGATCATCAGTTTTAGAGCTAAAATTAGCATGTTTAAAGTGATTTTCATGCTTCCAGGGGCCCTAAACACAACATTTGTGGAATGGTTAAAAGTGCATGAAAATGGCCAATTTACTCACTCTGACGTCTCAAAAAGTGTTTCTTCACCCCGGGAAGTGAATTAAATACCATTTGGAGGCATTTAATGTCAAGCAAAAACAGCAGATTTTTGACAAAAGAGATAACACCCCCCCATTACGTCATGCTTCAGAAAGGTGCAAAATGGTCCAGTTTCAAATATTTTATTTTTGAACGTCAGTTCACATTTGTAGGTGGATCATCAGTTTTAGAGCTACAATTAGCATGTTTAAAGTGATTTTAAGACTTCCAGGGGCCCGGGAAGTGAATTAAAAACCATTTGGAGGCATTTAATGTTCAAGCAAAAACAGCTGATTTTTGACAAAAGAGATAACACCCCCCCATTACGTCATGCTTCAGAAAGGTGAAAAATGGTCCGCTTTCAAATGTTTTATTTTTGAATGTCAGTTCACATTTGTAGGTACATCATAAGTTTTAGAGCTAAAATTAGCATGTTTAAAGTGATTTTCATGCTTCCAGGGGCCCGGGAAGTGAATTAAAAACCATTTGGAGGCATTTAATGTTCAAGCAAAAACAGCTGATTTTCGACAAAAGAGATAACACCCCCCCATTACGTCATGCTTCAGAAAGGCGCAAAATGGTCCGTTTTCAAATGTTTTATTTTTGAATGTCAGTTCACATTTGTAGGTGGATCATCAGTTTTAGAGCTAAAATTAGCATGTTTAAAGTGATTTTCATGCTTCCAGGGCTCCGGGAAGTGAATTAAAAACCATTTGGAGGCATTTAATGTTCAAGCAAAAACAGCTGATTTTTGACAAAAGAGATAACACCCCCCCATTACGTCATGCTTCAGAAAGGTGCAAAATGGTCCAGTTTCAAATATTTAATTTTTGAACGTCAGTTCACATTTGTGGGTGGATCATCAGTTTTAGAGCTAAAATTAGCATGTTTAAAGTGATTTTCATTCTTCCAGGGGCCCTAAACACAACATTTGTGGAATGGTTAAAAGTGCATGTAAATGGCCAATTTACTCACTCTGACGTCTCAAAAAGTGTTTCTTCACCCCGGGAAGTGAATTAAATGCCATTTGGAGGCATTTAATGTTCAAGCAAAAACGGCTGATTTTTGACAAAAGAGAAAACACTTCCCTATTACGTCATGCTTCAGAAAGGTGAAAAATGGTCCATTTTCAAATGTTTTATTTTTGCACGTCAGTTCACATTTGTAGGAAAATCATCAGTTTTAGAGCTAAAATTAGCATGTTTAAAGTGATTTTAAGGCTTCCAGGGGCCCAGGAAGTGAATTAAAAACCATTTGGAGGCATTTCATGTTCAAGCAAAAACAGCTGATTTTTGAGTTTTAGAGCTAAAATTAGCATGTTTAAAGTGATTTTCATGCTTCCAGGGGCCCAAAACACAACATTTGTATAATGGTTAAAAGTGCATGAAAATGGCCAATTTACTCACTCTGAGGTCTCAAAAAGTGTTTCATCACACCGGGAAGTGAATTAAATACCATTTGGAGGCATTTAATGTTCAAGCAAAAATGGCTGATTTTTGATAAAAGAGATAACACCCCCCCATTACGTCATGCTTCAGAAAGGTGCAAAATGGTCCAGTTTCAAATATTTAATTTTTGAACGTCAGTTCACATTTGTGGGTGGATCATCAGTTTTAGAGCTAAAATTAGCATGTTTAAAGTGATTTTCATGCTTCCAGGGGCCCGTGAAGTGAATTAAAAACCATTTGGAGGCATTTAATGTTCATGCAAAAACAGCAGATTTTTGACAAAAGAGATAACACCCCCCCATTACGTCATGCTTCAGAAAGGTGCAAAATGGTCCAGTTTCAAATATTTTATTTTTGAACATCAGTTCACATTTGTAGGTGGATCATCAGTTTTAGAGCTAAAATTAGCATGTTTAAAGTGATTTTCATGCTTCCAGGGGCCCTAAACACAACATTTGTGGAATGGTTAAAAGTGCATGAAAATGGCCAATTTACTCACTCTGAGGTCTCAAAAAGTGTTTCTTCACCCCGGGAAGTAAATTAAATACCATTTGGAGGCATTTAATGTTCAAGCAAAAACAGCAGATTTTTGACAAAAGAGATAACACCCCCCCCATTACGTCATGCTTCAGAAAGGTGCAAAATGGTCCAGTTTCAAATATTTAATTTTTGAACGTCAGTTCACATTTGTGGGTGGATCATCAGTTTTAGAGCTAAAATTAGCATGTTTAAAGTGATTTTCATGCTTCCAGGGGCCCTAAACACAACATTTGTGGAATGGTTAAAAGTGCATGAAAATGGCCAATTTACTCACTCTGAGGTCTCAAAAAGTGTTTCTTCACCCCGGGAAGTGAATTAAATACCATTTGGAGGCATTTAATGTTCAAGCAAAAACAGCAGATTTTTGACAAAAGAGATAACACCCCCCCCATTACGTCTTGCTTCAGAAATGTGAAAAATGGTCCATTTTTAAATGTTTTATTTTTTAATGTCAGTTCACATTTGTAGGTAGATCATCAGTTTTAGATCTAAAATTAGCATGTTTAAAGTGATTTTCATGCTTCCAGGGGCCCGTTAAGTGAATTAAAAACCATTTGGAGGCATTTAATGTTCAAGCAAAAACAGCAGATTTTTGACAAAAGAGATAACATCCCCCCATTACGTCATGCTTCAGAAAGGTGCAAAATGGTCCGTTTTCAAATGTTTTATTTTTGAACGTCAGTTCACATTTGTAGGTGGTTCATCAGTTTTAGAGCTAAAATTAGCATGTTTAAAGTGATTTTCATGCTTCCAGGGGCGCCAAACACAACATTTGTGGAATGGTTAAAAGTGCATGAAAATGGCCAATTTACTCATTCTGAGGTCTCAAAAAGTGTTTCTTCACCCCGGGAAGTGAATTAAATACCATTTGGAGGCATTTAATGTTCAAGCAAAAACAGCAGATTTTTGACAAAAGAGATATCACCCCCCATTACGTCATGCTTCAGAAAGGTGCAAAATGGTCCAGTTTCAAATATTTTATTTTTGAACGTCAGTTCACATTTGTAGGTGGATCATCAGTTTTAGAGCTACAGTTAGCATGTTTAAAGTGATTTTAAGACTTCCAGGGGCCCGGGAAGTGAATTAAAAACCATTTGGAGGCATTTAATGTTCAAGCAAAAACAGCTGATTTTTGACAAAAGAGATAACACCCCCCCCATTACGTCATGCTTCAGAAAGGTGAAAAATGGTCCGCTTTCAAATGTTTTATTTTTGAATGTCAGTTCACATTTGTAGGTACATCATAAGTTTTAGAGCTAAAATTTGCATGTTTAAAGTGATTTTCATGCTTCCAGGGGCCCGGGAAGTGAATTAAAAACCATTTGGAGGCATTTAATGTTCAAGCAAAAACAGCTGATTTTTGACAAAAGAGATAACACCCCCCCATTACGTCATGCTTCAGAAAGGCGCAAAATGGTCCGTTTTCAAATGTTTTATTTTTGAATGTCAGTTCACATTTGTAGGTGGATCATCAGTTTTAGAGCTAAAATTAACATGTTTAAAGTGATTTTCATGCTTCCAGGGGCCCTAAACACAACATTTATGGAATGGTTAAAAGTGCATGAAAATGGCCAATTTACTCACGCTGAGGTCTCAAAAAGTGTTTCTTCACCCTGGGAAGTGAATTAAATACCATTTGGAGGCATTTAATGTTCAAGCAAAAACAGCAGATTTTTGACAAAAGAGATAACACCCCCCATTACGTCATGCTTCAGAAAGGTGAAAAATGGTCCGTTTTCAAATGTTTTATTTTTGCACGTCAGTTCACATTTGTAGGAAAATCATCAGTTTTAGAGCTAAAATTAGCATGTTTAAAGTGATTTTAAGGCTTCCAGGGGCCCGGGAAGTGAATTAAAAACCATTTGGAGGCATTTCATGTTCAAGCAAAAACAGTTGATTTTTGACAAAAGAGATAACACCCCCCCCATTACGTCTTGCTTCAGAACGGTGAAAAATGGTCCATTTTCAAATGTTTTATTTTTGAATGTCAGTTCACATTTGTAGGTAGATCATCAGTTTTAGAGCTAAAATTAGCATGTTTAAAGTGATTTTCATGCTTCCAGGGGCCCTAAGCACAACATTTGTGGAATGGTTAAAAGTGCATGAAAATGGCCAATTTACTCACTCTGAGGTCTCAAAAAGTGTTTCTTCACCCCGGGAAGTGAATTAAATACCATTTGGAGGCATTTAATGTTCAAGCAAAAACAGCAGATTTTTGACAAAAGAGATAACACCCCCCCATTACGTCATGCTTCAGAAAGGTGCAAAATGGTCCAGTTTCAAATATTTAATTTTTGAACGTCAGTTCACATTTGTGGGTGGATCATCAGTTTTAGAGCTAAAATTAGCATGTTTAAAGTGATTTTCATGCTTCCAGGGGCCCTAAACACAACATTTGTGGAATGGTTAAAAGTGCATGAAAATGGCCAATTTACTCACTCTGAGGTCTCAAAAAGTGTTTCTTCACCCCGGGAAGTGAATTAAATACCATTTGGAGGCATTTAATGTTCAAGCAAAAACAGCAGATTTTTGACAAAAGAGATAACACCCCCCCATTACGTCATGCTTCAGAAAGGTGCAAAATGGTCCAGTTTCAAATGTTTTATTTTTGCACGTCAGTTCACATTTGTAGGAAAATCATCAGTTTTAGAGCTAAAATTAGCATGTTTAAAGTGATTTTCATGCTTCTAGGGGCCCTAAACACAACATTTGTGGAATGGTTAAAAGTGCATGAAAATGGCCAATTTACTCACTCTGAGGACTCAAAAAGTGTTTCTTCACCCCGGGAAGTAAATGAAATACCATTTGGAGGCATTTAATGTTCAAGCAAAAACAGCTGATTTTGACAAGAGATAACACCCCCCCCCCCATAACGTCATGCTTCAGAAAGGTGAAATATGGTCCGTTTTCAAATGTTTTATTTTTGAACGTCAGTTCACATTTGTAGGTGGATCATCAGTTTTAGAGCTAAAATTAGCATGTTTAGAGTGATTTTCATGCTTCCAGGGGCCCTAAACACAACATTTGTGGAATGGTTAAAAGTGCATGAAATGGCCAATTTACTCACTCTGAGGTCACTCTGAAATACCATTTAGAGGCATTTAATGTTCAAGCAAAAACGGCTGATTTTTGACAAAAGAGATAACACCCCCCCATTACGTCTTGCTTCAGAAAGGTGAAAAATGGTCCATTTTCAAATGTTTTATTTTTGAATGTCAGTTCACATTTGTAGGTAGATCATCAGTTTTAGAGCTAAAATTAGCATGTTTAAAGTGATTTTCATGCTTCTAGGGGCCCTAAACACAACATTTGTGGAATTGTTAAAAGTGCATGAAAATGGCCAATTTACTCACTCTGAGGTCTCAAAAAGTGTTTCTTCACCCCGGGAAGTAAATGAAATACCATTTGGAGGCATTTAATGTTCAAGCAAAAACAGCTGATTTTGACAAGAGATAACACCCCCCCCCATAACGTCATGCTTCAGAAAGGTGAAATATGGTCCGTTTTCAAATGTTTTATTTTTGAACGTCAGTTCACATTTGTAGGTGGATCATCAGTTTTAGAGCTCAAATTAGCATGTTTAGAGTGATTTTCATGCTTCCTGTGGCCCAAAACACAACATTTGTATAATGGTTAAAAGTGCATGAAAATGGCCAATTTACTCACTCTGAGGTCTCAAAAAGTGTTTCATCACACCGGGAAGTGAATTATTAACGATTTGGAGGCATTTAATGTTCAAGCAAAAACGGCTGATTTTTGATAAAAAGATAACACCCCCCATTACGTCTTGTTTCAGAAAGGTGAAAAATTGTCCATTTTTAAATGTTTTATTTTTTAATGTCAGTTCACATTTGTAGGTAGATCATCAGTTTTAGATCTAAAATTAGCATGTTTAAAGTGATTTTAAGGCTTCCAGGGGCCCGGGAAGTGAATTAAAAACCATTTGGAGGCATTTCATGTTCAAGCAAAAACAGCTGATTTTTGACAAAAGAGATAACACCCCCCCATTACGTCTTGCTTCAGAACGGTGAAAAATGGTCCCTTTTCAAATGTTTTATTTTTGAATGTCAGTTCACATTTGTAGGTAGATCATCAGTTTTAGAGCTAAAATTAGCATGTTTAAAGTGATTTTCATGCTTCCAGGGGTCCTAAACACAACATTTGTGGAATGGTTAAAAGTGCATGAAAATGGCCAATTTACTCACTCTGAGGTCTCAAAAAGTGTTTCTTCACCCCGGGAAGTGAATTAAATACCATTTGGAGGCATTTAATGTTCAAGCAAAAACAGCAGATTTTTGACAAAAGAGATAACACCCCCCCATTACGTCATGCTTCAGAAAGGTGCAAAATTGTCCAGTTTCAAATATTTAATTTTTGAACGTCAGTTCACATTTGTGGGTGGATCATCAGTTTTAGAGCTAAAATTAGCATGTTTAAAGTGATTTTCATGCTTCCAGGGGCCCTAAACACAACATTTGTGGAATGGTTAAAAGTGCATGAAAATGGCCAATTTACTCACTCTGACGTCTCAAAAAGTGTTTCTTCACCCCGGGAAGTGAATTAAATGCCATTTGGAGGCATTTAATGTTCAAGCAAAAACGGCTGATTTTTGACAAAAGAGAAAACACTTCCCTATTACGTCATGCTTCAGAAAGGTGAAAAATGGTCCATTTTCAAATGTTTTATTTTTGCACGTCAGTTCACATTTGTAGGAAGATCATCAGTTTTAGAGCTAAAATTTGCATGTTTAAAGTGATTTTAAGGCTTCCAGGGGCCCAGGAAGTGAATTAAAAACCATTTGGAGGCATTTCATGTTCAAGCAAAAACAGCTGATTTTTGAGTTTTAGAGCTAAAATTAGCATGTTTAAAGTGATTTTCATGCTTCTAGGGGCCCTAAACACAACATTTGTGGAATGGTTAAAAGTGCATGAAAATGGCCAATTTACTCACTCTGAGGTCTCAAAAAGTGTTTCTTCACCCCGGGAAGTAAATGAAATACCATTTGGAGGCATTTAATGTTCAAGCAAAGACGGCTGATTTTGACAAGAGATAACACCCCCCCATAACGTCATGCTTCAGAAAGGTGAAATATGGTCCGTTTTCAAATGTTTTATTTTTGAACGTCAGTTCACATTTGTAGGTGGATCATCAGTTTTAGAGCTCAAATTAGCATGTTTAGAGTGATTTTCATGCTTCCAGTGGCCCAAAACACAACATTTGTATAATGGTTAAAAGTGCATGAAAATGGCCAATTTACTCACTCTGAGGTCTCAAAAAGTGTTTCATCACACCGGGAAGTGAATTATTAACCATTTGGAGGCATTTAATGTTCAAGCAAAAACAGCAGATTTTTGACAAAAAGATAACACCCCCCATTACGTCATGCTTCAGAAAGGTGAAAAATGGTCCGTTTTCAAATGTTTTATTTTTGCACGTCAGTTCACATTTGTAGGAAAATCATCAGTTTTAGAGCTAAAATTAGCATGTTTAAAGTGATTTTAAGGCTTCCAGGGGCCCGGGAAGTGAATTAAAAACCATTTGGAGGCATTTCATGTTCAAGCAAAAACAGCTGATTTTTGACAAAAGAGATAACACCCCCCCATTACGTCTTGCTTCAGAACGGTGCAAAATGGTCCAGTTTCAAATATTTAATTTTTGAACGTCAGTTCACATTTGTGGGTGGATCATCAGTTTTAGAGCTAAAATTAGCATGTTTAAAGTGATTTTCATGCTTCCAGGGGCCCTAAACACAACATTTGTGGAATGGTTAAAAGTGCATGAAAATTGCCAATTTACTCACTCTGAGGTCTCAAAAAGTGTTTCTTCACCCCGGGAAGTGAATTAAATACCATTTGGAGGCATTTAATGTTCAAGCAAAAACAGCAGATTTTTGACAAAAGAGATAACACCCCCCCATTACGTCATGCTTCAGAAAGGTGCAAAATGGTCCAGTTTCAAATATTTAATTTTTGAACGTCAGTTCACATTTGTGGGTGGATCATCAGTTTTAGAGCTAAAATTAGCATGTTTAAAGTGATTTTCATGCTTCCAGGGGCCCTAAACACAACATTTGTGGAATGGTTAAAAGTGCATGAAAATTGCCAATTTACTCACTCTGAGGTCTCAAAAAGTGTTTCTTCACCCCGGGAAGTGAATTAAATACCATTTGGAGGCATTTAATGTTCAAGCAAAAACAGCAGATTTTTGACAAAAGAGATAACACCCCCCCCATAACGTCATGCTTCAGAAAGGTGCAAAATGGTCCATTTTCAAATGTTTTATTTTTGCACGTCAGTTCACATTTGTAGGAAAATCATCAGTTTTAGAGCTAAAATTAGCATGTTTAAAGTGATTTTAAGGCTTCCAGGGGCCCAGGAAGTGAATTAAAAACCATTTGGAGGCATTTCATGTTCAAGCAAAAACAGCTGATTTTTGAGTTTTAGAGCTAAAATTAGCATGTTTAGAGTGATTTTCATGCTTCCGGGGGCCCAAAACACAACATTTGTATAATTGTTAAAAGTGCATGAAAATGGCCAATTTACTCACTCTGAGGACTCAAAAAGTGTTTCATCACACCGGGAAGTGAATTAAATACCATTTGGAGGCATTTAATGTTCAAGCAAAAACGGCTGATTTTTGATAAAAGAGATAACACCCCCCCATTACGTCTTGCTTCAGAAAGGTGAAAAATGGTCCATTTTCAAATGTTTTATTTTTGAATGTCAGTTCACATTTGTAGGTAGATCATCAGTTTTAGAGCTAAAATTAGCATGTTTAAAGTGATTTTCATGCTTCTAGGGGCCCTAAACACAACATTTGTGGAATTGTTAAAAGTGCATGAAAATGGCCAATTTACTCACTCTGAGGTCTCAAAAAGTGTTTCTTCACCCCGGGAAGTAAGTGAAATACCATTTGGAGGCATTTAATGTTCAAGCAAAAACGGCTGATTTTGACAAAAGAGATAACACCCCCCCCATAACGTCATGCTTCAGAAAGGTGAAATATGGTCCGTTTTCAAATGTTTTATTTTTGAACGTCAGTTCACATTTGTAGGTGGATCATCAGTTTTAGATCTAAAATTAGCATGTTTAAAGTGATTTTCATGCTTCCAGTGGCCCAAAACACAACATTTGTATAATGGTTAAAAGTGCATGAAAATGGCCAATTTACTCACTCTGAGGTCTCAAAAAGTGTTTCATCACACCGGGAAGTGAATTAAATACCATTTGGAGGCATTTAATGTTCAAGCAAAAACGGCTGATTTTTGATAAAAAGATAACACCCCCCCATTACGTCTTGCTTCAGAAAGGTGAAAAATGGTCCATTTTTAAATGTTTTATTTTTTAATGTCAGTTCACATTTGTAGGTAGATCATCAGTTTTAGATCTAAAATTAGCATGTTTAAAGTGATTTTCATGCTTCCAGGGGCCCGTGAAGTGAATTAAAAACCATTTGGAGGCATTTAATGTTCAAGCAAAAACAGCAGATTTTTGACAAAAGAGATAACACCCCCCCATTACGTCATGCTTCAGAAAGGTGCAAAATGGTCCAGTTTCAAATATTTTATTTTTGAACATCAGTCCACATTTGTAGGTGGATCATCAGTTTTAGAGCTAAAATTAGCATGTTTAAAGTGATTTTCATGCTTCCAGGGGCCCTAAACACAACATCTGTGGAATGGTTAAAAGTGCATGAAAATGGCCAATTTACTCACTCTGACGTCTCAAAAAGTGTTTCTTCACCACGGGAAGTGAATTAAATGCCATTTGGAGGCATTTAATGTTCAAGCAACGGCTGATTTTTGACAAAAGAGATAACACCCCCCCATTACGTCATGCTTCAGAAAGGTGAAAAATGGTCCGTTTTCAAATGTTTTATTTTTGCACGTCAGTTCACATTCGTAGGAAAATCATCAGTTTTAGAGCTAAAATTAGCATGTTTAAAGTGATTTTAAGGCTTCCAGGGCCCTAAACACAACATTTGTGGAATGGTTAAAAGTGCATGAAAATGGCCAATTTACTCACTCTGAGGTCTCAAAAAGTGTTTCTTCACCCCGGGAAGTGAATTAAATACCATTTGGAGGCATTTAATGTTCAAGCAACGGCTGATTTTTGACAAAAGAGATAACACCCCCCCATTACGTCATGCTTCAGAAAGGTGCAAAATGGTCCGTTTTCAAATGTTTTATTTTTGAACGTCAGTTCACATTTGTAGGTGGATCATCAGTTTTAGAGCTAAAATTAGCATGTTTAGAGTGATTTTCATGCTTCCAGGGGCCCAAAACACAACATTTGTGAAATGGTTAAAAGTGCATGAAAATGGCCAATTTACTCACTCTGAGGTCTCAAAAAGTGTTTCATCACACCGGGAAGTGAATTAAATACCATTTGGAGGCATTTAATTTTCAAGCAAAAATGGCTGATTTTTGATAAAAGAGATAACACCCCCCATTACGTCTTGCTTCAGAAAGGTGAAAAATGGTCCATTTTTAAATGTTTTATTTTTTAATGTCAGTTCACATTTGTAGGTAGATCATCAGTTTTAGATCTAAAATTAGCATGTTTAAAGTGATTTTCATGCTTCCAGGGGCCCGTGAAGTGAATTAAAAACCATTTGGAGGCATTTAATGTTCAAGCAAAAACAGCAGATTTTTGACAAAAGAGATAACATCCCCCCATTACGTCATGCTTCAGACAGGTGCAAAATGGTCCAGTTTCAAATATTTTATTTATGAACATCAGTTCACATTTGTAGGTGGATCATCAGTTTTAGAGCTAAAATTAGCATGTTTAAAGTGATTTTCATGCTTCCAGGGGCCCTAAACACAACATCTGTGGAATGGTTAAAAGTGCATGAAAATGGCCAATTTACTCACTCTGACGTCTCAAAAAGTGTTTCTTCACCACGGGAAGTGAATTAAATGCCATTTGGAGGCATTTAATGTTCAAGCAAAAACGGCTGATTTTTGACAAAAGAGATAACACTCCCCCATTACGTCATGCTTCAGAAAGGTGAAAAATGGTCCATTTTTAAATGTTTTATTTTTTAATGTCAGTTCACATTTGTAGGTGGATCATCAGTTTTAGAGCTCAAATTAGCATGTTTAGAGTGATTTTCATGCTTCCTGTGGCCCAAAACACAACATTTGTATAATGGTTAAAAGTGCATGAAAATGGCCAATTTACTCACTCTGAGGTCTCAAAAAGTGTTTCATCACACCGGGAAGTGAATTATTAACGATTTGGAGGCATTTAATGTTCAAGCAAAAACGGCTGATTTTTGATAAAAAGATAACACCCCCCATTACGTCTTGCTTCAGAAAGGTGAAAAATTGTCCATTTTTAAATGTTTTATTTTTTAATGTCAGTTCACATTTGTAGGTAGATCATCAGTTTTAGATCTAAAATTAGCATGTTTAAAGTGATTTTAAGGCTTCCAGGGGCCCGGGAAGTGAATTAAAAACCATTTGGAGGCATTTCATGTTCAAGCAAAAACAGCTGATTTTTGACAAAAGAGATAACACCCCCCCATTACGTCTTGCTTCAGAACGGTGAAAAATGGTCCCTTTTCAAATGTTTTATTTTTGAATGTCAGTTCACATTTGTAGGTAGATCATCAGTTTTAGAGCTAAAATTAGCATGTTTAAAGTGCTTTTCATGCTTCCAGGGGTCCTAAACACAACATTTGTGGAATGGTTAAAAGTGCATGAAAATGGCCAATTTACTCACTCTGAGGTCTCAAAAAGTGTTTCTTCACCCCGGGAAGTGAATTAAATACCATTTGGAGGCATTTAATGTTCAAGCAAAAACAGCAGATTTTTGACAAAAGAGATAACACCCCCCCATTACGTCATGCTTCAGAAAGGTGCAAAATTGTCCAGTTTCAAATATTTAATTTTTGAACGTCAGTTCACATTTGTGGGTGGATCATCAGTTTTAGAGCTAAAATTAGCATGTTTAAAGTGATTTTCATGCTTCCAGGGGCCCTAAACACAACATTTGTGGAATGGTTAAAAGTGCATGAAAATGGCCAATTTACTCACTCTGACGTCTCAAAAAGTGTTTCTTCACCCCGGGAAGTGAATTAAATGCCATTTGGAGGCATTTAATGTTCAAGCAAAAACGGCTGATTTTTGACAAAAGAGAAAACACTTCCCTATTACGTCATGCTTCAGAAAGGTGAAAAATGGTCCATTTTCAAATGTTTTATTTTTGCACGTCAGTTCACATTTGTAGGAAGATCATCAGTTTTAGAGCTAAAATTTGCATGTTTAAAGTGATTTTAAGGCTTCCAGGGGCCCAGGAAGTGAATTAAAAACCATTTGGAGGCATTTCATGTTCAAGCAAAAACAGCTGATTTTTGAGTTTTAGAGCTAAAATTAGCATGTTTAAAGTGATTTTCATGCTTCTAGGGGCCCTAAACACAACATTTGTGGAATGGTTAAAAGTGCATGAAAATGGCCAATTTACTCACTCTGAGGTCTCAAAAAGTGTTTCTTCACCCCGGGAAGTAAATGAAATACCATTTGGAGGCATTTAATGTTCAAGCAAAGACGGCTGATTTTGACAAGAGATAACACCCCCCCATAACGTCATGCTTCAGAAAGGTGAAATATGGTCCGTTTTCAAATGTTTTATTTTTGAACGTCAGTTCACATTTGTAGGTGGATCATCAGTTTTAGAGCTCAAATTAGCATGTTTAGAGTGATTTTCATGCTTCCAGTGGCCCAAAACACAACATTTGTATAATGGTTAAAAGTGCATGAAAATGGCCAATTTACTCACTCTGAGGTCTCAAAAAGTGTTTCATCACACCGGGAAGTGAATTATTAACCATTTGGAGGCATTTAATGTTCAAGCAAAAACAGCAGATTTTTGACAAAAAGATAACACCCCCCATTACGTCATGCTTCAGAAAGGTGAAAAATGGTCCGTTTTCAAATGTTTTATTTTTGCACGTCAGTTCACATTTGTAGGAAAATCATCAGTTTTAGAGCTAAAATTAGCATGTTTAAAGTGATTTTAAGGCTTCCAGGGGCCCGGGAAGTGAATTAAAAACCATTTGGAGGCATTTCATGTTCAAGCAAAAACAGCTGATTTTTGACAAAAGAGATAACACCCCCCCATTACGTCTTGCTTCAGAACGGTGAAAAATGGTCCATTTTCAAATGTTTTATTTTTGAATGTCAGTTCACATTTGTAGGTAGATCATCAGTTTTAGAGCTAAAATTAGCATGTTTAAAGTGATTTTCATGCTTCCAGGGGCCCTAAACACAACATTTGTGGAATGGTTAAAAGTGCATGAAAATGGCCAATTTACTCACTCTGAGGTCTCAAAAGGTGTTTCTTCACCTCGGGAAGTGAATTAAATACCATTTGGAGGCATTTAATGTTCAAGCAAAAACAGCAGATTTTTGACAAAAGAGATAACACCCCCCCATTACGTCATGCTTCAGAAAGGTGCAAAATGGTCCAGTTTCAAATATTTAATTTTTGAACGTCAGTTCACATTTGTGGGTGGATCATCAGTTTTAGAGCTAAAATTAGCATGTTTAAAGTGATTTTCATGCTTCCAGGGGCCCTAAACACAACATTTGTGGAATGGTTAAAAGTGCATGAAAATTGCCAATTTACTCACTCTGAGGTCTCAAAAAGTGTTTCTTCACCCCGGGAAGTGAATTAAATACCATTTGGAGGCATTTAATGTTCAAGCAAAAACAGCAGATTTTTGACAAAAGAGATAACACCCCCCCCATAACGTCATGCTTCAGAAAGGTGCAAAATGGTCCATTTTCAAATGTTTTATTTTTGCACGTCAGTTCACATTTGTAGGAAAATCATCAGTTTTAGAGCTAAAATTAGCATGTTTAAAGTGATTTTAAGGCTTCCAGGGGCCCAGGAAGTGAATTAAAAACCATTTGGAGGCATTTCATGTTCAAGCAAAAACAGCTGATTTTTGAGTTTTAGAGCTAAAATTAGCATGTTTAGAGTGATTTTCATGCTTCCGGGGGCCCAAAACACAACATTTGTATAATTGTTAAAAGTGCATGAAAATGGCCAATTTACTCACTCTGAGGACTCAAAAAGTGTTTCATCACACCGGGAAGTGAATTAAATACCATTTGGAGGCATTTAATGTTCAAGCAAAAACGGCTGATTTTTGATAAAAGAGATAACACCCCCCCATTACGTCTTGCTTCAGAAAGGTGAAAAATGGTCCATTTTCAAATGTTTTATTTTTGAATGTCAGTTCACATTTGTAGGTAGATCATCAGTTTTAGAGCTAAAATTAGCATGTTTAAAGTGATTTTCATGCTTCTAGGGACCCTAAACACAACATTTGTGGAATTGTTAAAAGTGCATGAAAATGGCCAATTTACTCACTCTGAGGTCTCAAAAAGTGTTTCTTCACCCCGGGAAGTAAGTGAAATACCATTTGGAGGCATTTAATGTTCAAGCAAAAACGGCTGATTTTGACAAAAGAGATAACACCCCCCCCATAACGTCATGCTTCAGAAAGGTGAAATATGGTCCGTTTTCAAATGTTTTATTTTTGAACGTCAGTTCACATTTGTAGGTGGATCATCAGTTTTAGATCTAAAATTAGCATGTTTAAAGTGATTTTCATGCTTCCAGTGGCCCAAAACACAACATTTGTATAATGGTTAAAAGTGCATGAAAATGGCCAATTTACTCACTCTGAGGTCTCAAAAAGTGTTTCATCACACCGGGAAGTGAATTAAATACCATTTGGAGGCATTTAATGTTCAAGCAAAAACGGCTGATTTTTGATAAAAAGATAACACCCCCCCATTACGTCTTGCTTCAGAAAGGTGAAAAATGGTCCATTTTTAAATGTTTTATTTTTTAATGTCAGTTCACATTTGTAGGTAGATCATCAGTTTTAGATCTAAAATTAGCATGTTTAAAGTGATTTTCATGCTTCCAGGGGCCCGTGAAGTGAATTAAAAACCATTTGGAGGCATTTAATGTTCAAGCAAAAACAGCAGATTTTTGACAAAAGAGATAACACCCCCCCATTACGTCATGCTTCAGAAAGGTGCAAAATGGTCCAGTTTCAAATATTTTATTTTTGAACATCAGTCCACATTTGTAGGTGGATCATCAGTTTTAGAGCTAAAATTAGCATGTTTAAAGTGATTTTCATGCTTCCAGGGGCCCTAAACACAACATCTGTGGAATGGTTAAAAGTGCATGAAAATGGCCAATTTACTCACTCTGACGTCTCAAAAAGTGTTTCTTCACCACGGGAAGTGAATTAAATGCCATTTGGAGGCATTTAATGTTCAAGCAACGGCTGATTTTTGACAAAAGAGATAACACCCCCCCATTACGTCATGCTTCAGAAAGGTGAAAAATGGTCCGTTTTCAAATGTTTTATTTTTGCACGTCAGTTCACATTCGTAGGAAAATCATCAGTTTTAGAGCTAAAATTAGCATGTTTAAAGTGATTTTAAGGCTTCCAGGGCCCTAAACACAACATTTGTGGAATGGTTAAAAGTGCATGAAAATGGCCAATTTACTCACTCTGAGGTCTCAAAAAGTGTTTCTTCACCCCGGGAAGTGAATTAAATACCATTTGGAGGCATTTAATGTTCAAGCAACGGCTGATTTTTGACAAAAGAGATAACACCCCCCCATTACGTCATGCTTCAGAAAGGTGCAAAATGGTCCGTTTTCAAATGTTTTATTTTTGAACGTCAGTTCACATTTGTAGGTGGATCATCAGTTTTAGAGCTAAAATTAGCATGTTTAGAGTGATTTTCATGCTTCCAGGGGCCCAAAACACAACATTTGTGAAATGGTTAAAAGTGCATGAAAATGGCCAATTTACTCACTCTGAGGTCTCAAAAAGTGTTTCATCACACCGGGAAGTGAATTAAATACCATTTGGAGGCATTTAATTTTCAAGCAAAAATGGCTGATTTTTGATAAAAGAGATAACACCCCCCCATTACGTCTTGCTTCAGAAAGGTGAAAAATGGTCCATTTTTAAATGTTTTATTTTTTAATGCCAGTTCACATTTGTAGGTAGATCATCAGTTTTAGATCTAAAATTAGCATGTTTAAAGTGATTTTCATGCTTCCAGGGGCCCGTGAAGTGAATTAAAAACCATTTGGAGGCATTTAATGTTCAAGCAAAAACAGCAGATTTTTGACAAAAGAGGTAACATCCCCCCATTACGTCATGCTTCAGACAGGTGCAAAATGGTCCAGTTTCAAATATTTTATTTATGAACATCAGTTCACATTTGTAGGTGGATCATCAGTTTTAGAGCTAAAATTAGCATGTTTAAAGTGATTTTCATGCTTCCAGGGGCCCTAAACACAACATCTGTGGAATGGTTAAAAGTGCATGAAAATGGCCAATTTACTCACTCTGACGTCTCAAAAAGTGTTTCTTCACCACGGGAAGTGAATTAAATGCCATTTGGAGGCATTTAATGTTCAAGCAAAAACGGCTGATTTTTGACAAAAGAGATAACACTCCCCCATTACGTCATGCTTCAGAAAGGTGAAAAATGGTCCATTTTTAAATGTTTTATTTTTTAATGTCAGTTCACATTTGTAGGTAGATCATCAGTTTTAGATCTAAAATTAGCATGTTTAAAGTGATTTTCATGCTTCCAGGGGCCCGTGAAGTGAATTAAAAACCATTTGGAGGCATTTAATGTTCAAGCAAAAACAGCAGATTTTTGACAAAAGAGATAACACCCCCCCATTACGTCATGCTTCAGAAAGGTGCAAAATGGTCCAGTTTCAAATATTTTATTTTTGAACATCAGTCCACATTTGTAGGTGGATCATCAGTTTTAGAGCTAAAATTAGCATGTTTAAAGTGATTTTCATGCTTCCAGGGGCCCTAAACACAACATCTGTGGAATGGTTAAAAGTGCATGAAAATGGCCAATTTACTCACTCTGACGTCTCAAAAAGTGTTTCTTCACCACGGGAAGTGAATTAAATGCCATTTGGAGGCATTTAATGTTCAAGCAACGGCTGATTTTTGACAAAAGAGATAACACCCCCCCATTACGTCATGCTTCAGAAAGGTGAAAAATGGTCCGTTTTCAAATGTTTTATTTTTGCACGTCAGTTCACATTCGTAGGAAAATCATCAGTTTTAGAGCTAAAATTAGCATGTTTAAAGTGATTTTAAGGCTTCCAGGGCCCTAAACACAACATTTGTGGAATGGTTAAAAGTGCATGAAAATGGCCAATTTACTCACTCTGAGGTCTCAAAAAGTGTTTCTTCATCCCGGGAAGTGAATTAAATACCATTTGGAGGCATTTAATGTTCAAGCAACGGCTGATTTTTGACAAAAGAGATAACACCCCCCCATTACATCATGCTTCAGAAAGGTGCAAAATGGTCCGTTTTCAAATGTTTTATTTTTGAACGTCAGTTCACATTTGTAGGTGGATCATCAGTTTTAGAGCTAAAATTAGCATGTTTAAAGTAATTTTCATGCTTCCAGGGGCCCTAAACACAACATTTGTGGAATGGTTAAAAGTGCATGAAAATGGCCAATTTACTCACTCTGAGGTCTCAAAAAGTGTTTCTTCACCCCGGGAAGTGAATTAAATACCATTTGGAGGCATTTAATGTTCAAGCAAAAACAGCTGATTTTTGACAAAAGAGATAACACCCCCATTACGTCATGCTTCAGAAAGGTGAAAAATGGCCGTTTTCAAATGTTTTATTTTTTAATGTCAGTTCACATTTGTAGGTAGATCATCAGTTTTAGAGCAAAAATTAGCATGTTTAAAGTGATTTTCATGTTTTCAGGGGCCCGGAAAGTGAATTAAAAATAATTTGGAGGCATTTAATGTTCAAGCAAAAACAGCTGATTTTTGTTAAAAGAGATAACACCCCCCCATTACGTCATGCTTCAGAAAGGTGAAAAATGGTCCGTTTTCAAATGTTTTATTTTTGAACGTCAGTTCACATTTGTAGGTGGATCATCAGTTTTAGAGCTAAAATTAGCATGTTTAAAGTGATTTTCATGCTTCTAGCGGCCCTAAACACAACATTTGTGGAATGGTTAAAAGTGCATGAAAATAGCCAATTTACTCACTCTGAGGTCTCAAAAAGTGTTTCTTCACCCCGGGGAGTGAATTAAATGCCATTTGGAGGCATTTAATGTTCAAGCAAAAACGGCTGATTTTTTACAAAAGAGATAACACTCCCCCATTACGTCATGCTTCAGAAAGGTGAAAAATGGTCCGTTTTCAAATGTTTTATTTTTGCATGTCAGTTCACATTTGTAGGAAAATCATCAGTTTTAGAGCTAAAATTAGCATGTTTAAAGTGATTTTAAGGCTTCCAGGGGCCCGGGAAGTGAATTAAAAACCATTTGGAGGCCTTTCATGTTCAAGCAAAAACAGCTGATTTTTGACAAAAGAGATAACACCCCCCCATTACGTCTTGCTTCAGAGCGGTGAAAAATGGTCCATTTTCAAATGTTTTATTTTTGAATGTCAGTTCACATTTGTAGGTAGATCATCAGTTTTAGAGCTAAAATTAGCATGTTTAAAGTGATTTTCATGCTTCTAGGGGCCCTAAACACAACATTTGTGGAATGGTTAAAAGTGCATGAAAATGGCCAATTTAATCACTCTGAGGTCTCAAAAAGTGTTTCTTCACCCCGGGAAGTAAATGAAATACCATTTGGAGGCATTTAATGTTCAAGCAAAAACGGCTGATTTTGACAAAAGAGATAACACCCCCCCCATAACGTCATGCTTCAGAAAGGTGAAATATGGTCCGTTTTCAAATGTTTTATTTTTGAACGTCAGTTCACATTTGTAGGTGGATCATCAGTTTTAGAGCTCAAATTAGCATGTTTAGAGTGATTTTCATGCTTCCAGTGGCCCAAAACACAACATTTGTATAATGGTTAAAAGTGCATGAAAATGGCCAATTTACTCACTCTGAGGTCTCAAAAAGTGTTTCATCACACCGGGAAGTGAATTAAATACCATTTGGAGGCATTTAATGTTCAAGCAAAAACGGCTGATTTTTTATAAAAGAGATAACACCCCCCCATTACGTCTTGCTTCAGAAAGGTGAAAAATGGTCCATTTTTAAATGTTTTATTTTTTAATGTCAGTTCACATTTGTAGGTAGATCATCAGTTTTAGATCTAAAATTAGCATGTTTAAAGTGATTTTCATGCTTCCAGGGGCCCGTGAAGTGAATTAAAAACCATTTGGAGGCATTTAATGTTCAAGCAAAAACAGCAGATTTTTGACAAAAGAGATAACACCCCCCCATTACGTCATGCTTCAGAAAGGTGCAAAATGGTCCAGTTTCAAATATTTTATTTTTGAACATCAGTTCACATTTGTAGGTGGATCATCAGTTTTAGAGCTAAAATTAGCATGTTTAAAGTGATTTTCATGCTTCCAGGGGCCCTAAACACAAAATTTGTGGAATGGTTAAAAGTGCATGAAAATGGCCAATTTACTCACTCTGAGGTCTCAAAAGGTGTTTCTTCACCACGGGAAGTGAATTAAATGCCATTTGGAGGCATTTAATGTTCAAGCAAAAACAGCTGATTTTTGACAAAAGAGATAACACCCCCATTACGTCATGCTTCAGAAAGGTGAAAAATGGTCCGTTTTCAAATGTTTTATTTTTGCACGTCAGTTCACATTCGTAGGAAAATCATCAGTTTTAGAGCTAAAATTAGCATGTTTAAAGTGATTTTAAGGCTTCCAGGGGCCCTAAACACAACATTTGTGGAATGGTTAAAAGTGCATGAAAATGGCCAATTTACTAACTCTGAGGTCTCAAAAAGTGTTTCTTCACCCCGGGAAGTGAATTAAATACCATTTGGAGGCATCTAATGTTCAAGCAATGGCTGATTTTTGACAAAAGAGATAACACCCCCCCATTACGTCATGCTTCAGAAAGGTGCAAAATGGTCCGTTTTCAAATGTTTTATTTTTGAACGTCAGTTCACATTTGTAGGTGGATCATCAGTTTTAGAGCTAAAATTAGCATGTTTAAAGTGATTTTCATGCTTCCAGGGGCCCTAAACACAACATTTGTGGAATGGTTAAAAGTGCATGAAAATGGCCAATTTACTCACTTTGAGGTCTCAAAAAGTGTTTCTTCACCCCGGGAAGTGAATTAAATACCATTTGGAGGCATTTAATGTTCAAGCAAAAACTGCTGATTTTGACAAAAGAGATAACACCCCCCCCATTACGTCATGCTTCAGAAAGGTGAAATATGGTCCGTTTTCAAATGATTTATTTTTGAACGTCAGTTCACATTTGTAGGTGGATCATCAGTTTTAGAGCTAAAATTAGCATGTTTAGAGTGATTTTCATGCTTCCAGGGGCCCAAAACACAACATTTGTGAAATGGTTAAAAGTGCATAAAAAAGGCCAATTTACTCACTCTGAGGTCTCAAAAAGTGTTTCATCACACCGGGAAGTGAATTAAATACCATTTGGAGGCATTTAATGTTCAAGCAAAAATGGCTGATTTTTGATAAAAGAGATAACACCCCCCCATTACGTCTTGCTTCAGAAAGGTGAAAAATGGTCCATTTTTAAATGTTTTATTTTTTAATGTCAGTTCACATTTGTAGGTAGATCATCAGTTTTAGATCTAAAATTAGCATGTTTAAAGTGATTTTCATGCTTCCAGGGGCCCGTGAAGTGAATTAAAAACCATTTGGAGGCATTTAATGTTCAAGCAAAAACAGCAGATTTTTGACAAAAGAGATAACACCCCCCCATTACGTCATGCTTCAGAAAGGTGCAAAATGGTCCAGTTTCAAATATTTTATTTATAAACATCAGTTCACATTTGTAGGTGGATCATCAGTTTTAGAGCTAAAACTAGCATGTTTAAAGTGATTTTCATGCTTCCAGGGGCCCTAAACACAACATCTGTGGAATGGTTAAAAGTGCATGAAAATGGCCAATTTACTCACTCTGACGTCTCAAAAAGTGTTTCTTCACCACGGGAAGTGAATTAAATGCCATTTGGAGGCATTTAATGTTCATGCAAAAACAGCTGATTTTTGACAAAAGAGATAACACCCCCCCATTACGTAATGCTTCAGAAAGGTGCAAAATGGTCCGTTTTCAAATGTTTTATTTTTGAACGTCAGTTCACATTTGTAGGTGGATCATCAGTTTTAGAGCTCAAATTAGCATGTTTAGAGTGATTTTCATGCTTCCAGTGGCCCAAAACACAACATTTGTATAATGGTTAAAAGTGCATGAAAATGGCCAATTTACTCACTCTGAGGTCTCAAAAAGTGTTTCATCACACCGGGAAGTGAATTAAATACCATTTGGAGGCATTTAATGTTCAAGCAAAAACGGCTGATTTTTTATAAAAGAGATAACACCCCCCCATTACGTCTTGCTTCAGAAAGGTGAAAAATGGTCCATTTTTAAATGTTTTATTTTTTAATGTCAGTTCACATTTGTAGGTAGATCATCAGTTTTAGATCTAAAATTAGCATGTTTAAAGTGATTTTCATGCTTCCAGGGGCCCGTGAAGTGAATTAAAAACCATTTGGAGGCATTTAATGTTCAAGCAAAAACAGCAGATTTTTGACAAAAGAGATAACACCCCCCCATTACGTCATGCTTCAGAAAGGTGCAAAATGGTCCAGTTTCAAATATTTTATTTTTGAACATCAGTTCACATTTGTAGGTGGATCATCAGTTTTAGAGCTAAAATTAGCATGTTTAAAGTGATTTTCATGCTTCCAGGGGCCCTAAACACAACATTTGTGGAATGGTTAAAAGTGCATGAAAATGGCCAATTTACTCACTCTGAGGTCTCAAAAGGTGTTTCTTCACCACGGGAAGTGAATTAAATGCCATTTGGAGGCATTTAATGTTCAAGCAAAAACAGCTGATTTTTGACAAAAGAGATAACACCCCCATTACGTCATGCTTCAGAAAGGTGAAAAATGGTCCGTTTTCAAATGTTTTATTTTTGCACGTGAGTTCACATTCGTAGGAAAATCATCAGTTTTAGAGCTAAAATTAGCATGTTTAAAGTGATTTTAAGGCTTCCAGGGGCCCTAAACACAACATTTGTGGAATGGTTAAAAGTGCATGAAAATGGCCAATTTACTAACTCTGAGGTCTCAAAAAGTGTTTATTCACCCCGGGAAGTGAATTAAATACCATTTGGAGGCATTTAATGTTCAAGCAATGGCTGATTTTTGACAAAAGAGATAACACCCCCCCATTACGTCATGCTTCAGAAAGGTGCAAAATGGTCCGTTTTCAAATGTTTTATTTTTGAACGTCAATTCACATTTGTAGGTGGATCATCAGTTTTAGAGCTAAAATTAGCATGTTTAAAGTGATTTTCATGCTTCCAGGGGCCCTAAACACAACATTTGTGGAATGGTTAAAAGTGCATGAAAATGGCCAATTTACTCACTTTGAGGTCTCAAAAAGTGTTTCTTCACCCCGGGAAGTGAATTAAATACCATTTGGAGGCATTTAATGTTCAAGCAAACTCTGCTGATTTTGACAAAAGAGATAACACCCCCCCCCCATTACGTCATGCTTCAGAAAGGTGAAATATGGTCCGTTTTCAAATGTTTTATTTTTGAACGTCAGTTCACATTTGTAGGTGGATCATCAGTTTTAGAGCTAAAATTAGCATGTTTAGAGTGATTTTCATGCTTCCAGGGGCCCAAAACACAACATTTGTGAAATGGTTAAAAGTGCATAAAAAAGGCCAATTTACTCACTCTGAGGTCTCAAAAAGTGTTTCATCACACCGGGAAGTGAATTAAATACCATTTGGAGGCATTTAATGTTCAAGCAAAAATGGCTGATTTTTGATAAAAGAGATAACACCCCCCCATTACGTCTTGCTTCAGAAAGGTGAAAAATGGTCCATTTTTAAATGTTTTATTTTTTAATGTCAGTTCACATTTGTAGGTAGATCATCAGTTTTAGATCTAAAATTAGCATGTTTAAAGTGATTTTCATGCTTCCAGGGGCCCGTGAAGTGAATTAAAAACCATTTGGAGGCATTTAATGTTCAAGCAAAAACAGCAGATTTTTGACAAAAGAGATAACACCCCCCCATTACGTCATGCTTCAGAAAGGTGCAAAATGGTCCAGTTTCAAATATTTTATTTATGAACATCAGTTCACATTTGTAGGTGGATCATCAGTTTTAGAGCTAAAATTAGCATGTTTAAAGTGATTTTCATGCTTCCAGGGGCCCTAAACACAACATCTGTGGAATGGTTAAAAGTGCATGAAAATGGCCAATTTACTCACTCTGACGTCTCAAAAAGTGTTTCTTCACCACGGGAAGTGAATTAAATGCCATTTGGAGGCATTTAATGTTCATGCAAAAACAGCTGATTTTTGACAAAAGAGATAACACTCCCCCATTACGTCATGCTTCAGAAAGGTGAAAAATGGTCCGTTTTCAAATGTTTTATTTTTGCACGTTAGTTCACATTCGTAGGAAAATCATCAGTTTTAGAGCTAAAATTAGCATGTTTAAAGTGATTTTAAGGCTTCCAGGGGCCCTAAACACAACATTTGTGGAATGGTTAAAAGTGCATGAAAATGGCCAATTTACTCACTCTGAGGTCTCAAAAAATGTTTCTTCACCCCGGGAAGTGAATTAAATACCATTTGGAGGCATTTGATGTTCAAGCAACGGCTGATTTTTGACAAAAGAGATAACACCCCCCCATTACGTAATGCTTCAGAAAGGTGCAAAATGGTCCGTTTTCAAATGTTTTATTTTTGAACGTCAGTTCACATTTGTAGGTGGATCATCAGTTTTAGAGCTAAAATTAGCATGTTTAAAGTAATTTTCATGCTTCCAGGGGCCCTAAACACAACATTTGTGGAATGGTTAAAAGTGCATGAAAATGGCCAATTTACTCACTCTGAGGTCTCAAAAAGTGTTTCTTCACCCCGGGAAGTGAATTAAATACCATTTGGAGGCATTTAATGTTCAAGCAAAAACAGCTGATTTTTGACAAAAGAGATAACACCCCCATTACGTCATGCTTCAGAAAGGTGAAAAATGGCCGTTTTCAAATGTTTTAATTTTGAACGTCAGTTCACATTTGTAGGTGGATCATCAGTTTTAGAGCTAAAATTAGCATGTTTAAAGTGATTTTCATGCTTCTAGCGGCCCTAAACACAACATTTGTGGAATGGTTAAAAGTGCATGAAAATAGCCAATTTACTCACTCTGAGGTCTCAAAAAGTGTTTCTTCACCCCGGGAAGTGAATTAAATGCCATTTGGAGGCATTTAATGTTCAAGCAAAAACGGCAGATTTTTGACAAAAGAGATAACACTCCCCCATTACGTCATGCTTCAGAAAGGTGAAAAATTGTCCGTTTTCAAATGTTTTATTTTTGCCCGTCAGTTCACATTTGTAGGAAAATCATCAGTTTTAGAGCTAAAATTAGCATGTTTAAAGTGATTTTAAGGCTTCCAGGGGCCCTAAACACAACATTTGTGGAATGGTTAAAAGTGCATGAAAATGGCCAATTTACTCACTCTGAGGTCTCAAAAAATGTTTCTTCACCCCGGGAAGTGAATTAAATACCATTTGGAGGCATTTGATGTTCAAGCAACGGCTGATTTTTGACAAAAGAGATAACACCCCCCCATTACGTAATGCTTCAGAAAGGTGCAAAATGGTCCGTTTTCAAATATTTTATTTATGAACATCAGTTCACATTTGTAGGTGGATCATCAGTTTTAGAGCTAAAATTAGCATGTTTAAAGTGATTTTCATGCTTCCAGGGGCCCTAAACACAACATCTGTGGAATGGTTAAAAGTGCATGAAAATGGCCAATTTACTCACTCTGACGTCTCAAAAAGTGTTTCTTCACCACGGGAAGTGAATTAAATGCCATTTGGAGGCATTTAATGTTCATGCAAAAACAGCTGATTTTTGACAAAAGAGATAACACTCCCCCATTACGTCATGCTTCAGAAAGGTGAAAAATGGTCCGTTTTCAAATGTTTTATTTTTGCACGTTAGTTCACATTCGTAGGAAAATCATCAGTTTTAGAGCTAAAATTAGCATGTTTAAAGTGATTTTAAGGCTTCCAGGGGCCCTAAACACAACATTTGTGGAATGGTTAAAAGTGCATGAAAATGGCCAATTTACTCACTCTGAGGTCTCAAAAAATGTTTCTTCACCCCGGGAAGTGAATTAAATACCATTTGGAGGCATTTGATGTTCAAGCAACGGCTGATTTTTGACAAAAGAGATAACACCCCCCCATTACGTAATGCTTCAGAAAGGTGCAAAATGGTCCGTTTTCAAATGTTTTATTTTTGAACGTCAGTTCACATTTGTAGGTGGATCATCAGTTTTAGAGCTAAAATTAGCATGTTTAAAGTAATTTTCATGCTTCCAGGGGCCCTAAACACAACATTTGTGGAATGGTTAAAAGTGCATGAAAATGGCCAATTTACTCACTCTGAGGTCTCAAAAAGTGTTTCTTCACCCCGGGAAGTGAATTAAATACCATTTGGAGGCATTTAATGTTCAAGCAAAAACAGCTGATTTTTGACAAAAGAGATAACACCCCCATTACGTCATGCTTCAGAAAGGTGAAAAATGGCCGTTTTCAAATGTTTTAATTTTGAACGTCAGTTCACATTTGTAGGTGGATCATCAGTTTTAGAGCTAAAATTAGCATGTTTAAAGTGATTTTCATGCTTCTAGCGGCCCTAAACACAACATTTGTGGAATGGTTAAAAGTGCATGAAAATAGCCAATTTACTCACTCTGAGGTCTCAAAAAGTGTTTCTTCACCCCGGGAAGTGAATTAAATGCCATTTGGAGGCATTTAATGTTCAAGCAAAAACGGCAGATTTTTGACAAAAGAGATAACACTCCCCCATTACGTCATGCTTCAGAAAGGTGAAAAATTGTCCGTTTTCAAATGTTTTATTTTTGCCCGTCAGTTCACATTTGTAGGAAAATCATCAGTTTTAGAGCTAAAATTAGCATGTTTAAAGTGATTTTAAGGCTTCCAGGGGCCCGGGAAGTGAATTAAAAACCATTTGGAGGCATTTCATGTTCAAGCAAAAACAGCTGATTTTTGACAAAAGAGATAACACCCCCCCATTACGTCTTGCTTCAGAGCGGTGAAAAATGGTCCATTTTCAAATGTTTTATTTTTGAATGTCAGTTCACATTTGTAGGTAGATCATCAGTTTTAGAGCTAAAATTAGCATGTTTAAAGTGATTTTCATGCTTCTAGGGGCCCTAAACACAACATTTGTGGAATGGTTAAAAGTGCATGAAAATGGCCAATTTACTCACTCTGAGGTCTCAAAAAGTGTTTCTTCACCCCGGGAAGTGAATTAAATGCCATTTGGAGGCATTTAATGTTCAAGCAAAAACGGCTGATTTTTGACAAAAGAGATAACACTCCCCCATTACGTCATGCTTCAGAAAGGTGAAAAATGGTCCATTTTCAAATGTTTTATTTTTGCACGTCAGTTCACATTTGTAGGAAAATCATCAGTTTTAGAGCTAAAATTAGCATGTTTAAAGTGATTTTCATGCTTCTAGGGGCCCTAAACACAACATTTGTGGAATGGTTAAAAGTGCATGAAAATGGCCAATTTACTCACTCTGAGGTCTCAAAAAGTGTTTCTTCACCCCGGGAAGTAAATGAAATACCATTTGGAGGCATTTAATGTTCAAGCAAAAACGGCTGATTTTGACAAAAGATGTAACACCCCCCCCATAACGTCATGCTTCAGAAAGGTGAAATATGGTCCGTTTTCAAATGTTTTATTTTTGAACGTCAGTTCACATTTGTAGGTGGATCATCAGTTTTAGAGCTCAAATTAGCATGTTTAGAGTGATTTTCATGCTTCCAGTGGCCCAAAACACAACATTTGTATAATGGTTAAAAGTGCATGAAAATGGCCAATTTACTCACTCTGAGGTCTCAAAAAGTGTTTCATCACACCGGGAAGTGAATTAAATACCATTTGGAGGCAATTAATGTTCAAGCAAAAACGGCTGATTTTTGATAAAAGAGATAACACCCCCCCATTACGTCTTGCTTCAGAAAGGTGAAAAATGGTCCATTTTTAAATGTTTTATTTTTTAATGTCAGTTCACATTTGTAGGTAGATCATCAGTTTTAGATCTAAAATTAGCATGTTTAAAGTGATTTTCATGCTTCCAGGGGCCCGTGAAGTGAATTAAAAACCATTTGGAGGCATTTAATGTTCAAGCAAAAACAGCAGATTTTTGACAAAAGAGATAACACCCCCCCATTACGTCATGCTTCAGAAAGGTGCAAAATGGTCCAGTTTCAAATATTTTATTTTTGAACATCAGTTCATATTTGTAGGTGGATCATCAGTTTTAGAGCTAAAATTAGCATGTTTAAAGTGATTGTCATGCTTCCAGGGGCCCTAAACACAACATCTGTGGAATGGTTAAAAGTGCATGAAAATGGCCAATTTACTCACTCTGACGTCTCAAAAAGTGTTTCTTCACCACGGGAAGTGAATTAAATGCCATTTGGAGGCATTTAATGTTCAAGCAAAAACGGCTGATTTTTTACAAAAGAGATAACACTCCCCCATTACGTCATGCTTCAGAAAGGTGAAAAATGGTCCGTTTTCAAATGTTTTATTTTTGCACGTCAGTTCACATTCGTAGGAAAATCATCAGTTTTAGAGCTAAAATTAGCATGTTTAAAGTGATTTTAAGGCTTCCAGGGGCCCTAAACACAACATTTGTGGAATGGTTAAAAGTGCATGAAAATGGCCAATTTACTCACTCTGAGGTCTCAAAAAGTGTTTCTTCACCCCGGGAAGTGAATTAAATACCATTTGGAGGCATTTAATGTTCAAGCAATGGCTGATTTTTGACAAAAGAGATAACACCCCCCCATTACGTCATGCTTCAGAAAGGTGCAAAATGGTCCGTTTTCAAATGTTTTATTTTTGAACGTCAGTTCACATTTGTAGGTGGATCATCAGTTTTAGAGCTAAAATTAGCATGTTTAAAGTGATTTTCATGCTTCCAGGGGCCCTAAACACAACATTTGTGGAATGGTTAAAAGTGCATGAAAATGGCCAATTTACTCACTCTGAGGTCTCAAAAAGTGTTTCTTCCCCCCCGGGAAGTGAATTAAATACCATTTGGAGGCATTTAATGTTCAAGCAAAAACTGCTGATTTTGACAAAAGAGATAACACCCCCCCATTACGTCTTGCTTCAGAAAGGTGAAAAATGGTCCATTTTTAAATGTTTTATTTTTTAATGTCAGTTCACATTTGTAGGTAGATCATCAGTTTTAGATCTAAAATTAGCATGTTTAAAGTGATTTTCATGCTTCC
Source organism: Lissotriton helveticus (assembly GCF_964261635.1). Taxonomy (NCBI): domain Eukaryota; kingdom Metazoa; phylum Chordata; class Amphibia; order Caudata; family Salamandridae; genus Lissotriton; species Lissotriton helveticus. The sequence goes on from NC_136061.1 coordinate 1,272,423,546, forward strand.
AGGGGCCCGTGAAGTGAATTAAAAACCATTTGGAGGCATTTAATGTTCAAGCAAAAACAGCAGATTTTTGACAAAAGAGATAACACCCCCCATTACGTCATGCTTCAGAAAGGTGCAAAATGGTCCAGTTTCAAATATTTTATTTATGAACATCAGTTCACATTTGTAGGTGGATCATCAGTTTTAGAGCTAAAATTAGCATGTTTAAAGTGATTTTCATGCTTCCAGGGGCCCTAAACACAACATCTGTGGAATGGTTAAAAGTGCATGAAAATGGCCAATTTACTCACTCTGACGTCTCAAAAAGTGTTTCTTCACCACGGGAAGTGAATTAAATGCCATTTGGAGGCATTTAATGTTCAAGCAAAAATGGCTGATTTTTGACAAAAGAGATAACACTCCCCATTACGTCATGCTTCAGAAAGGTGCAAAATGGTCCAGTTTCAAATATTTTATTTTTGAACGTCAGTTCACATTTGTAGGTGGATCATCAGTTTTAGAGCTACAGTTAGCATGTTTAAAGTGATTTTAAGACTTCCAGGGGCCCGGGAAGTGAATTAAAAACCATTTGGAGGCATTTAATGTTCAAGCAAAAACAGCTGATTTTTGACAAAAGAGATAACACCCCCCCCATTACGTCATGCTTCAGAAAGGTGAAAAATGGTCCGCTTTCAAATGTTTTATTTTTGAATGTCAGTTCACATTTGTAGGTACATCATAAGTTTTAGAGCTAAAATTAGCATGTTTAAAGTGATTTTCATGCTTCCAGGGGCCCGGGAAGTGAATTAAAAACCATTTGGAGGCATTTAATGTTCAAGCAAAAACAGCTGATTTTTGACAAAAGAGATAACACCCCCCCATTACGTCATGCTGCAGAAAGGCGCAAAATGGTCCGTTTTCAAATGTTTTATTTTTGAATGTCAGTTCACATTTGTAGGTGGATCATAAGTTTTAGAGCTAAAATTAACATGTTTAAAGTGATTTTCATGCTTCCAGGGGCCCTAAACACAACATTTATGGAATGGTTAAAAGTGCATGAAAATGGCCAATTTACTCACGCTGAGGTCTCAAAAAGTGTTTCTTCACCCTGGGAAGTGAATTAAATACCATTTGGAGGCATTTAATGTTCAAGCAAAAACAGCAGATTTTTGACAAAAGAGATAACACCCCCCATTACGTCATGCTTCAGAAAGGTGAAAAATGGTCCGTTTTCAAATGTTTTATTTTTGCACGTCAGTTCACATTTGTAGGAAAATCATCAGTTTTAGAGCTAAAATTAGCATGTTTAAAGTGATTTTAAGGCTTCCAGGGGCCCGGGAAGTGAATTAAAAACCATTTGGAGGCATTTCATGTTCAAGCAAAAACAGTTGATTTTTGACAAAAGAGATAACACCCCCCCATTACGTCTTGCTTCAGAACGGTGAAAAATGGTCCATTTTCAAATGTTTTATTTTTGAATGTCAGTTCACATTTGTAGGTAGATCATCAGTTTTAGAGCTAAAATTAGCATGTTTAAAGTGATTTTCATGCTTCCAGGGGCCCTAAGCACAACATTTGTGGAATGGTTAAAAGTGCATGAAAATGGCCAATTTACTCACTCTGAGGTCTCAAAAAGTGTTTCTTCACCCCGGGAAGTGAATTAAATACCATTTGGAGGCATTTAATGTTCAAGCAAAAACTGCAGATTTTTGACAAAAGAGATAACACCCCCCCATTATGTCATGCTTCAGAAAGGTGCAAAATGGTCCAGTTTCAAATATTTAATTTTTGAACGTCAGTTCACATTTGTGGGTAGATCATCAGTTTTAGAGCTAAAATTAGCATGTTTAAAGTGATTTTCATGCTTCCAGGGGCCCTAAACACAACATTTGTGGAATGGTTAAAAGTGCATGAAAATGGCCAATTTACTCACTCTGAGGTCTCAAAAAGTGTTTCTTCACCCCGGGAAGTGAATTAAATACCATTTGGAGGCATTTAATGTTCAAGCAAAAACAGCAGATTTTTGACAAAAGAGATAACACCCCCCCATTACGTCATGCTTCAGAAAGGTGCAAAATGGTCCGGTTTCAAATGTTTTATTTTTGCACGTCAGTTCACATTTGTAGGAAAATCATCAGTTTTAGAGCTAAAATTAGCATGTTTAAAGTGATTTTCATGCTTCTAGGGGCCCTAAACACAACATTTGTGGAATGGTTAAAAGTGCATGAAAATGGCCAATTTACTCACTCTGAGGACTCAAAAAGTGTTTCTTCACCCCGGGAAGTAAATGAAATACCATTTGGAGGCATTTAATGTTCAAGCAAAAACAGCTGATTTTGACAAGAGATAACACCCCCCCCCCCATAACGTCATGCTTCAGAAAGGTGAAATATGGTCCGTTTTCAAATGTTTTATTTTTGAACGTCAGTTCACATTTGTAGGTGGATCATCAGTTTTAGAGCTAAAATTAGCATGTTTAGAGTGATTTTCATGCTTCCAGGGGCCCTAAACACATCATTTGTGGAATGGTTAAAAGTGCATGAAATGGCCAATTTACTCACTCTGAGGTCTCAAAAAGTGTTTCTTCACCCCGGGAAGTGAATTAAATACCATTTAGAGGCATTTAATGTTCAAGCAAAAACGGCTGATTTTTGACAAAAGAGATAACACCCCCCCATTACGTCTTGCTTCAGAAAGGTGAAAAATGGTCCATTTTCAAATGTTTTATTTTTGAATGTCAGTTCACATTTGTAGGTAGATCATCAGTTTTAGAGCTAAAATTAGCATGTTTAAAGTGATTTTCATGCTTCTAGGGGCCCTAAACACAACATTTGTGGAATTGTTAAAAGTGCATGAAAATGGCCAATTTACTCACTCTGAGGTCTCAAAAAGTGTTTCTTCACCCCGGGAAGTAAATGAAATACCATTTGGAGGCATTTAATGTTCAAGCAAAAACAGCTGATTTTGACAAGAGATAACACCCCCCCCCCATAACGTCATGCTTCAGAAAGGTGAAATATGGTCCGTTTTCAAATGTTTTATTTTTGAACGTCAGTTCACATTTGTAGGTGGATCATCAGTTTTAGAGCTCAAATTAGCATGTTTAGAGTGATTTTCATGCTTCCTGTGGCCCAAAACACAACATTTGTATAATGGTTAAAAGTGCATGAAAATGGCCAATTTACTCACTCTGAGGTCTCAAAAAGTGTTTCATCACACCGGGAAGTGAATTATTAACGATTTGGAGGCATTTAATGTTCAAGCAAAAACGGCTGATTTTTGATAAAAAGATAACACCCCCCATTACGTCTTGCTTCAGAAAGGTGAAAAATTGTCCATTTTTAAATGTTTTATTTTTTAATGTCAGTTCACATTTGTAGGTAGATCATCAGTTTTAGATCTAAAATTAGCATGTTTAAAGTGATTTTAAGGCTTCCAGGGGCCCGGGAAGTGAATTAAAAACCATTTGGAGGCATTTCATGTTCAAGCAAAAACAGCTGATTTTTGACAAAAGAGATAACACCCCCCCATTACGTCTTGCTTCAGAACGGTGAAAAATGGTCCCTTTTCAAATGTTTTATTTTTGAATGTCAGTTCACATTTGTAGGTAGATCATCAGTTTTAGAGCTAAAATTAGCATGTTTAAAGTGATTTTCATGCTTCCAGGGGTCCTAAACACAACATTTGTGGAATGGTTAAAAGTGCATGAAAATGCCCAATTTACTCACTCTGAGGTCTCAAAAAGTGTTTCTTCACCCCGGGAAGTGAATTAAATACCATTTGGAGGCATTTAATGTTCAAGCAAAAACAGCAGATTTTTGACAAAAGAGATAACACCCCCCCATTACGTCATGCTTCAGAAAGGTGCAAAATTGTCCAGTTTCAAATATTTAATTTTTGAACGTCAGTTCACATTTGTGGGTGGATCATCAGTTTTAGAGCTAAAATTAGCATGTTTAAAGTGATTTTCATGCTTCCAGGGGCCCTAAACACAACATTTGTGGAATGGTTAAAAGTGCATGAAAATGGCCAATTTACTCACTCTGACGTCTCAAAAAGTGTTTCTTCACCCCGGGAAGTGAATTAAATGCCATTTGGAGGCATTTAATGTTCAAGCAAAAACGGCTGATTTTTGACAAAAGAGAAAACACTTCCCTATTACGTCATGCTTCAGAAAGGTGAAAAATGGTCCATTTTCAAATGTTTTATTTTTGCACGTCAGTTCACATTTGTAGGAAGATCATCAGTTTTAGAGCTAAAATTAGCATGTTTAAAGTGATTTTAAGGCTTCCAGGGGCCCAGGAAGTGAATTAAAAACCATTTGGAGGCATTTCATGTTCAAGCAAAAACAGCTGATTTTTGAGTTTTAGAGCTAAAATTAGCATGTTTAAAGTGATTTTCATGCTTCTAGGGGCCCTAAACACAACATTTGTGGAATGGTTAAAAGTGCATGAAAATGGCCAATTTACTCACTCTGAGGTCTCAAAAAGTGTTTCATCACACCGGGAAGTGAATTATTAACGATTTGGAGGCATTTAATGTTCAAGCAAAAACGGCTGATTTTTGATAAAAAGATAACACCCCCCATTACGTCTTGCTTCAGAAAGGTGAAAAATTGTCCATTTTTAAATGTTTTATTTTTTAATGTCAGTTCACATTTGTAGGTAGATCATCAGTTTTAGATCTAAAATTAGCATGTTTAAAGTGATTTTAAGGCTTCCAGGGGCCCGGGAAGTGAATTAAAAACCATTTGGAGGCATTTCATGTTCAAGCAAAAACAGCTGATTTTTGACAAAAGAGATAACACCCCCCCATTACGTCTTGCTTCAGAACGGTGAAAAATGGTCCCTTTTCAAATGTTTTATTTTTGAATGTCAGTTCACATTTGTAGGTAGATCATCAGTTTTAGAGCTAAAATTAGCATGTTTAAAGTGATTTTCATGCTTCCAGGGGTCCTAAACACAACATTTGTGGAATGGTTAAAAGTGCATGAAAATGGCCAATTTACTCACTCTGAGGTCTCAAAAAGTGTTTCTTCACCCCGGGAAGTGAATTAAATACCATTTGGAGGCATTTAATGTTCAAGCAAAAACAGCAGATTTTTGACAAAAGAGATAACACCCCCCCATTACGTCATGCTTCAGAAAGGTGCAAAATTGTCCAGTTTCAAATATTTAATTTTTGAACGTCAGTTCACATTTGTGGGTGGATCATCAGTTTTAGAGCTAAAATTAGCATGTTTAAAGGGATTTTCATGCTTCCAGGGGCCCTAAACACAACATTTGTGGAATGGTTAAAAGTGCATGAAAATGGCCAATTTACTCACTCTGACGTCTCAAAAAGTGTTTCTTCACCCCGGGAAGTGAATTAAATGCCATTTGGAGGCATTTAATGTTCAAGCAAAAACGGCTGATTTTTGACAAAAGAGAAAACACTTCCCTATTACGTCATGCTTCAGAAAGGTGAAAAATGGTCCATTTTCAAATGTTTTATTTTTGCACGTCAGTTCACATTTGTAGGAAGATCATCAGTTTTAGAGCTAAAATTAGCATGTTTAAAGTGATTTTAAGGCTTCCAGGGGCCCAGGAAGTGAATTAAAAACCATTTGGAGGCATTTCATGTTCAAGCAAAAACAGCTGATTTTTGAGTTTTAGAGCTAAAATTAGCATGTTTAAAGTGATTTTCATGCTTCTAGGGGCCCTAAACACAACATTTGTGGAATGGTTAAAAGTGCATGAAAATGGCCAATTTACTCACTCTGAGGTCTCAAAAAGTGTTTCTTCACCCCGGGAAGTAAATGAAATACCATTTGGAGGCATTTAATGTTCAAGCAAAGACGGCTGATTTTGACAAGAGATAACACCCCCCCCATAACGTCATGCTTCAGAAAGGTGAAATATGGTCCGTTTTCAAATGTTTTATTTTTGAACGTCAGTTCACATTTGTAGGTGGATCATCAGTTTTAGAGCTCAAATTAGCATGTTTAGAGTGATTTTCATGCTTCCAGTGGCCCAAAACACAACATTTGTATAATGGTTAAAAGTGCATGAAAATGGCCAATTTACTCACTCTGAGGTCTCAAAAAGTGTTTCATCACACCGGGAAGTGAATTATTAACCATTTGGAGGCATTTAATGTTCAAGCAAAAACAGCAGATTTTTGACAAAAAGATAACACCCCCCATTACGTCATGCTTCAGAAAGGTGAAAAATGGTCCGTTTTCAAATGTTTTATTTTTGCACGTCAGTTCACATTTGTAGGAAAACCATCAGTTTTAGAACTAAAATTAGCATGTTTAAAGTGATTTTAAGGCTTCCAGGGGCCCGGGAAGTGAATTAAAAACCATTTGGAGGCATTTCATGTTCAAGCAAAAACAGCTGATTTTTGACAAAAGAGATAACACCCCCCCATTACGTCTTGCTTCAGAACGGTGAAAAATGGTCCATTTTCAAATGTTTTATTTTTGAATGTCAGTTCACATTTGTAGGTAGATCATCAGTTTTAGAGCTAAAATTAGCATGTTTAAAGTGATTTTCATGCTTCCAGGGGCCCTAAACACAACATTTGTGGAATGGTTAAAAGTGCATGAAAATGGCCAATTTACTCACTCTGAGGTCTCAAAAGGTGTTTCTTCACCCCGGGAAGTGAATTAAAAACCATTTGGAGGCATTTAATGTTCAAGCAAAAACAGCAGATTTTTGACAAAAGAGATAACACCCCCCCATTACGTCATGCTTCAGAAAGGTGCAAAATGGTCCAGTTTCAAATATTTAATTTTTGAACGTCAGTTCACATTTGTGGGTGGATCATCAGTTTTAGAGCTAAAATTAGCATGTTTAAAGTGATTTTAAGGCTTCCAGGGGCCCAGGAAGTGAATTAAAAACCATTTGGAGGCATTTCATGTTCAAGCAAAAACAGCTGATTTTTGAGTTTTAGAGCTAAAATTAGCATGTTTAGAGTGATTTTCATGCTTCCAGGGGCCCAAAACACAACATTTGTATAATTGTTAAAAGTGCATGAAAATGGCCAATTTACTCACTCTGAGGACTCAAAAAGTGTTTCATCACACCGGGAAGTGAATTAAATACCATTTGGAGGCATTTAATGTTCAAGCAAAAACGGCTGATTTTTGATAAAAGAGATAACACCCCCCCATTACGTCTTGCTTCAGAAAGGTGAAAAATGGTCCATTTTCAAATGTTTTATTTTTGAATGTCAGTTCACATTTGTAGGTAGATCATCAGTTTTAGAGCTAAAATTAGCATGTTTAAAGTGATTTTCATGCTTCTAGGGGCCCTAAACACAACATTTGTGGAATTGTTAAAAGTGCATGAAAATGGCCAATTTACTCACTCTGAGGTCTCAAAAAGTGTTTCTTCACCCCGGGAAGTAAGTGAAATACCATTTGGAGGCATTTAATGTTCAAGCAAAAACGGCTGATTTTGACAAAAGAGATAACACCCCCCCCATAACGTCATGCTTCAGAAAGGTGAAATATGGTCCGTTTTCAAATGTTTTATTTTTGAACGTCAGTTCACATTTGTAGGTGGATCATCAGTTTTAGATCTAAAATTAGCATGTTTAAAGTGATTTTCATGCTTCCAGTGGCCCAAAACACAACATTTGTATAATGGTTAAAAGTGCATGAAAATGGCCAATTTACTCACTCTGAGGTCTCAAAAAGTGTTTCATCACACCGGGAAGTGAATTAAATTCCATTTGGAGGCATTTAATGTTCAAGCAAAAACGGCTGATTTTTGATAAAAAGATAACACCCCCCCCATTACGTCTTGCTTCAGAAAGGTGAAAAATGGTCCATTTTTAAATGTTTTATTTTTTAATGTCAGTTCACATTTGTAGGTAGATCATCAGTTTTAGATCTAAAATTAGCATGTTTAAAGTGATTTTCATGCTTCCAGGGGCCCGTGAAGTGAATTAAAAACCATTTGGAGGCATTTAATGTTCAAGCAAAAACAGCAGATTTTTGACAAAAGAGATAACACCCCCCCATTACGTCATGCTTCAGAAAGGTGCAAAATGGTCCAGTTTCAAATATTTTATTTTTGAACATCAGTTCACATTTGTAGGTGGATCATCAGTTTTAGAGCTAAAATTAGCATGTTTAAAGTGATTTTCATGCTTCCAGGGGCCCTAAACACAACATCTGTGGAATGGTTAAAAGTGCATGAAAATGGCCAATTTACTCACTCTGACGTCTCAAAAAGTGTTTCTTCACCACGGGAAGTGAATTAAATGCCATTTGGAGGCATTTAATGTTCAAGCAACGGCTGTATTTTGACAAAAGAGATAACACCCCCCCATTACGTCATGCTTCAGAAAGGTGAAAAATGGTCCGTTTTCAAATGTTTTATTTTTGCACGTCAGTTAACATTCGTAGGAAAATCATCAGTTTTAGAGCTAAAATTAGCATGTTTAAAGTGATTTTAAGGCTTCCAGGGGCCCTAAACACAACATTTGTGGAATGGTTAAAAGTGCATGAAAATGGCCAATTTACTCACTCTGAGGTCTCAAAAAGTGTTTCTTCACCCCGGGAAGTGAATTAAATACCATTTGGAGGCATTTAATGTTCAAGCAACTGCTGATTTTTGACAAAAGAGATAACCCCCCCCATTACGTCATGCTTCAGAAAGGTGCAAAATGGTCCGTTTTCAAATGTTTTATTTTTGAACGTCAGTTCACATTTGTAGGTGGATCATCAGTTTTAGAGCTAAAATTAGCATGTTTAGAGTGATTTTCATGCTTCCAGGGGCCCAAAACACAACATTTGTGAAATGGTTAAAAGTGCATGAAAATGGCCAATTTACTCACTCTGAGGTCTCAAAAAGTGTTTCATCACACCGGGAAGTGAATTAAATACCATTTGGAGGCATTTAATTTTCAAGCAAAAATGGCTGATTTTTGATAAAAGAGATAACACCCCCCCATTACGTCTTGCTTCAGAAAGGTGAAAAATGGTCCATTTTTAAATGTTTTATTTTTTAATGTCAGTTCACATTTGTAGGTAGATCATCAGTTTTAGATCTAAAATTAGCATGTTTAAAGTGATTTTCATGCTTCCAGGGGCCCGTGAAGTGAATTAAAAACCATTTGGAGGCATTTAATGTTCAAGCAAAAACAGCAGATTTTTGACAAAAGAGATAACATCCCCCCATTACGTCATGCTTCAGAAAGGTGCAAAATGGTCCAGTTTCAAATATTTTATTTTTGAACGTCAGTTCACTTTTGTAGGTGGATCATCAGTTTTAGAGCTAAAATTAGCATGTTTAAAGTGATTTTAAGGCTTCCAGGGGCCCAGGAAGTGAATTAAAAACCATTTGGAGGCATTTAATGTTCAAGCAAAAACAGCTGATTTTTGAGTTTTAGAGCTAAAATTAGCATGTTTAAAGTGATTTTCATGCTTCCAGGGGCCCTAAACACAACATCTGTGGAATGGTTAAAAGTGCATGAAAATGGCCAATTTACTCACTCTGACGTCTCAAAAAGTGTTTCTTTACCACGGGAAGTGAATTAAATGACATTTGGAGGCATTTAATGTTCAAGCAAAAACGGCTGATTTTTGACAAAAGAGATAACACTCCCCCATTACGTCATGCTTCAGAAAGGTGAAAAATGGTCCGTTTTCAAATGTTTTATTTTTGCACGTTAGTTCACATTCGTAGGAAAATCATCAGTTTTAGAGCTAAAATTAGCATGTTTAAAGTGATTTTAAGGCTTCCAGGGGCCCTATACACAACATTTGTGGAATGGTTAAAAGTGCATGAAAATGGCCAATTTACTCACTCTGAGGTCTCAAAAAGTGTTTCTTCATCCCGGGAAGTGAATTAAATACCATTTGGAGGCATTTAATGTTCAAGCAACGGCTGATTTTTGACAAAAGAGATAACACCCCCCCATTACATCATGCTTCAGAAAGGTGCAAAATGGTCCGTTTTCAAATGTTTTATTTTTGAACGTCAGTTCACATTTGTAGGTGGATCATCAGTTTTAGAGCTAAAATTAGCATGTTTAAAGTAATTTTCATGCTTCCAGGGGCCCTAAACACAACATTTGTGGAATGGTTAAAAGTGCATGAAAATGGCCAATTTACTCACTCTGAGGTCTCAAAAAGTGTTTCTTCACCCCGGGAAGTGAATTAAATACCATTTGGAGGCATTTAATGTTCAAGCAAAAACAGCTGATTTTTGACAAAAGAGATAACACCCCCATTACGTCATGCTTCAGAAAGGTGAAAAATGGCCGTTTTCAAATGTTTTATTTTTTAATGTCAGTTCACATTTGTAGGTAGATCATCAGTTTTAGAGCAAAAATTAGCATGTTTAAAGTGATTTTCATGCTTTCAGGGGCCCGGAAAGTGAATTAAAAATCATTTGGAGGCATTTAATGTTCAAGCAAAAACAGCTGATTTTTGTTAAAAGAGATAACACCCCCCCATTACGTCATGCTTCAGAAAGGTGAAAAATGGTCCGTTTTCAAATGTTTTATTTTTGAACGTCAGTTCACATTTGTAGGTGGATCATCAGTTTTAGAGCTAAAATTAGCATGTTTAAAGTGATTTTCATGCTTCTAGCGGCCCTAAACACAACATTTGTGGAATGGTTAAAAGTGCATGAAAATAGCCAATTTACTCACTCTGAGGTCTCAAAAAGTGTTTCTTCACCCCGGGGAGTGAATTAAATGCCATTTGGAGGCATTTAATGTTCAAGCAAAAACGGCTGATTTTTTACAAAAGAGATAACACTCCCCCATTACGTCATGCTTCAGAAAGGTGAAAAATGGTCCGTTTTCAAATGTTTTATTTTTGCATGTCAGTTCACATTTGTAGGAAAATCATCAGTTTTAGAGCTAAAATTAGCATGTTTAAAGTCATTTTAAGGCTTCCAGGGGCCCGGGAAGTGAATTAAAAACCATTTGGAGGCATTTCATGTTCAAGCAAAAACAGCTGATTTTTGACAAAAGAGATAATACCCCCCCATTACGTCTTGCTTCAGAGCGGTGAAAAATGGTCCATTTTCAAATGTTTTATTTTTGAATGTCAGTTCACATTTGTAGGTAGATCATCAGTTTTAGAGCTAAAATTAGCATGTTTAAAGTGATTTTCATGCTTCTAGGGGCCCTAAACACAACATTTGTGGAATGGTTAAAAGTGCATGAAAATGGCCAATTTACTCACTCTGAGGTCTCAAAAAGTGTTTCTTCACCCCGGGAAGTAAATGAAATACCATTTGGAGGCATTTAATGTTCAAGCAAAAACGGCTGATTTTGACAAAAGAGATAACACCCCCCCCATAACATCATGCTTCAGAAAGGTGAAATATGGTCCGTTTTCAAATGTTTTATTTTTGAACGTCAGTTCACATTTGTAGGTGGATCATCAGTTTTAGAGCTCAAATTAGCATGTTTAGAGTGATTTTCATGCTTCCAGTGGCCCAAAACACAACATTTGTATAATGGTTAAAAGTGCATGAAAATGGCCAATTTACTCACTCTGAGGTCTCAAAAAGTGTTTCATCACACCGGGAAGTGAATTAAATACCATTTGGAGGCATTTAATGTTCAAGCAAAAACGGCTGATTTTTTATAAAAGAGATAACACCCCCCCATTACGTCTTGCTTCAGAAAGGTGAAAAATGGTCCATTTTTAAATGTTTTATTTTTTAATGTCAGTTCACATTTGTAGGTAGATCATCAGTTTTAGATCTAAAATTAGCATGTTTAAAGTGATTTTCATGCTTCCAGGGGCCCGTGAAGTGAATTAAAAACCATTTGGAGGCATTTAATGTTCAAGCAAAAACAGCAGATTTTTGACAAAAGAGATAACACCCCCCCATTACGTCATGCTTCAGAAAGGTGCAAAATGGTCCAGTTTCAAATATTTTATTTTTGAACATCAGTTCACATTTGTAGGTGGATCATCAGTTTTAGAGCTAAAATTAGCATGTTTAAAGTGATTTTCATGCTTCCAGGGGCCCTAAACACAACATTTGTGGAATGGTTAAAAGTGCATGAAAATGGCCAATTTACTCACTCTGAGGTCTCAAAAGGTGTTTCTTCACCACGGGAAGTGAATTAAATGCCATTTGGAGGCATTTAATGTTCAAGCAAAAACAGCTGATTTTTGACAAAAGAGATAACACCCCCATTACGTCATGCTTCAGAAAGGTGAAAAATGGTCCGTTTTCAAATGTTTTATTTTTGCACGTCAGTTCACATTCGTAGGAAAATCATCAGTTTTAGAGCTAAAATTAGCATGTTTAAAGTGATTTTAAGGCTTCCAGGGGCCCTAAACACAACATTTGTGGAATGGTTAAAAGTGCATGAAAATGGCCAATTTACTAACTCTGAGGTCTCAAAAAGTGTTTCTTCACCCCGGGAAGTGAATTAAATACCATTTGGAGGCATTTAATGTTCAAGCAATGGCTGATTTTTGACAAAAGAGATAACACCCCCCCATTACGTCATGCTTCAGAAAGGTGCAAAATGGTCCGTTTTCAAATGTTTTATTTTTGAACGTCAGTTCACATTTGTAGGTGGATCATCAGTTTTAGAGCTAAAATTAGCATGTTTAAAGTGATTTTCATGCTTCCAGGGGCCCTAAACACAACATTTGTGGAATGGTTAAAAGTGCATGAAAATGGCCAATTTACTCACTCTGAGGTCTCAAAAAGTGTTTCTTCACCCCGGGAAGTGAATTAAATACCATTTGGAGGCATTTAATGTTCAAGCAAAAACTGCTGATTTTGACAAAAGAGATAACACCCCCCCCATTACGTCATGCTTCAGAAAGGTGAAATATGGTCCGTTTTCAAATGTTTTATTTTTGAACGTCAGTTCACATTTGTAGGTGGATCATCAGTTTTAGAGCTAAAATTAGCATGTTTAGAGTGATTTTCATGCTTCCAGGGGCCCAAAACACAACATTTGTGGAATGGTTAAAAGTGCATGAAAATGGCCAATTTACTCACTCTGAGGTCTCAAAAAATGTTTCTTCACCCCGGGAAGTGAATTAAATACCATTTGGAGGCATTTAATGTTCAAGCAAAAATGGCTGATTTTTGATAAAAGAGATAACACCCCCCCATTACGTCTTGCTTCAGAAAGGTGAAAAATGGTCCATTTTTAAATGTTTTATTTTTTAATGTCAGTTCACATTTGTAGGTAGATCATCAGTTTTAGAGCTAAAATTAGCATGTTTAAAGTGATTTTCATGCTTCCAGGGGCCCGTGAAGTGAATTAAAAACCATTTGGAGGCATTTAATGTTCAAGCAAAAACAGCAGATTTTTGACAAAAGAGATAACACCCCCCCATTACGTCATGCTTCAGAAAGGTGCAAAATGGTCCAGTTTCAAATATTTTATTTATGAACATCAGTTCACATTTGTAGGTGGATCATCAGTTTTAGAGCTAAAATTAGCATGTTTAAAGTGATTTTCATGCTTCCAGGGGCCCTAAACACAACATCTGTGGAATGGTTAAAAGTGCATGAAAATGGCCAATTTACTCACTCTGACGTCTCAAAAAGTGTTTCTTCACCACGGGAAGTGAATTAAATGCCATTTGGAGGCATTTAATGTTCATGCAAAAACAGCTGATTTTTGACAAAAGAGATAACACTCCCCCATTACGTCATGCTTCAGAAAGGTGAAAAATGGTCCGTTTTCAAATGTTTTATTTTTGCACGTTAGTTCACATTCGTAGGAAAATCATCAGTTTTAAAGCTAAAATTAGCATGTTTAAAGTGATTTTAAGGCTTCCAGGGGCCCTAAACACAACATTTGTGGAATGGTTAAAAGTGCATGAAAATGGCCAATTTACTCACTCTGAGGTCTCAAAAAATGTTTCTTCACCCCGGGAAGTGAATTAAATACCATTTGGAGGCATTTAATGTTCAAGCAACGGCTGATTTTTGACAAAAGAGATAACACCCCCCCATTACGTAATGCTTCAGAAAGGTGCAAAATGGTCCGTTTTCAAATGTTTTATTTTTGAACGTCAGTTCACATTTGTAGGTGGATCATCAGTTTTAGAGCTAAAATTAGCATGTTTAAAGTAATTTTCATGCTTCCAGGGGCCCTAAACACAACATTTGTGGAATGGTTAAAAGTGCATGAAAATGGCCAATTTACTCACTCTGAGGTCTCAAAAAGTGTTTCTTCACCCCGGGAAGTGAATTAAATGCCATTTGGAGGCATTTAATGTTCAAGCAAAAACGGCAGATTTTTGACAAAAGAGATAACACTCCCCCATTACGTCATGCTTCAGAAAGGTGAAAAATTGTCCGTTTTCAAATGTTTTATTTTTGCCCGTCAGTTCACATTTGTAGGAAAATCATCAGTTTTAGAGCTAAAATTAGCATGTTTAAAGTGATTTTAAGGCTTCCAGGGGCCCGGGAAGTGAATTAAAAACCATTTGGAGGCATTTCATGTTCAAGCAAAAACAGCTGATTTTTGACAAAAGAGATAACACCCCCCCATTACGTCTTGCTTCAGAGCGGTGAAAAATGGTCCATTTTCAAATGTTTTATTTTTGAATGTCAGTTCACATTTGTAGGTAGATCATCAGTTTTAGAGCTAAAATTAGCATGTTTAAAGTGATTTTCATGCTTCTAGGGGCCCTAAACACAACATTTGTGGAATGGTTAAAAGTGCATGAAAATGGCCAATTTACTCACTCTGAGGTCTCAAAAAGTGTTTCTTCACCCCGGGAAGTGAATTAAATGCCATTTGGAGGCATTTAATGTTCAAGCAAAAACGGCTGATTTTTGACAAAAGAGATAACACTCCCCCATTACGTCATGCTTCAGAAAGGTGAAAAATGGTCCGTTTTCAAATGTTTTATTTTTGCACGTCAGTTCACTTTTGTAGGAAAATCATCAGTTTTAGAGCTAAAATTAGCATGTTTAAAGTGATTTTCATGCTTCTAGGGGCCCTAAACACAACATTTGTGGAATGGTTAAAAGTGCATGAAAATGGCCAATTTACTCACTCTGAGGTCTCAAAAAGTGTTTCTTCACCCCAGGAAGTAAATGAAATACCATTTGGAGGCATTTAATGTTCAAGCAAAAACGGCTGATTTTGACAAAAGATATAACACCCCCCCCATAACGTCATGCTTCAGAAAGGTGAAATATGGTCCGTTTTCAAATGTTTTATTTTTGAACGTCAGTTCACATTTGTAGGTGGATCATCAGTTTTAGAGCTCAAATTAGCATGTTTAGAGTGATTTTCATGCTTCCAGTGGCCTAAAACACAACATTTGTATAATGGTTAAAAGTGCATGAAAATGGCCAATTTACTCACTCTGAGGTCTCAAAAAGTGTTTCATCACACCGGGAAGTGAATTAAATACCATTTGGAGGCAATTAATGTTCAAGCAAAAACGGCTGATTTTTGATAAAAGAGATAACACCCCCCCCATTACGTCTTGCTTCAGAAAGGTGAAAAATGGTCCATTTTTAAATGTTTTATTTTTTAATGTCAGTTCACATTTGTAGGTAGATCATCAGTTTTAGATCTAAAATTAGCATGTTTAAAGTGATTTTCATGCTTCCAGGGGCCCGTGAAGTGAATTAAAAACCATTTGGAGGCATTTAATGTTCAAGCAAAAACAGCAGATTTTTGACAAAAGAGATAACACCCCCCCATTACGTCATGCTTCAGAAAGGTGCAAAATGGTCCAGTTTCAAATATTTTATTTTTGAACATCAGTTCATATTTGTAGGTGGATCATCAGTTTTAGAGCTAAAATTAGCATGTTTAAAGTGATTTTCATGCTTCTAGGGGCCCTAAACACAACATCTGTGGAATGGTTAAAAGTGCATGAAAATGGCCAATTTACTCACTCTGACGTCTCAAAAAGTGTTTCTTCACCACGGGAAGTGAATTAAATGCCATTTGGAGGCATTTAATGTTCAAGCAAAAACGGCTGATTTTTGACAAAAGAGATAACACTCCCCCATTACGTCATGCTTCAGAAAGGTGAAAAATGGTCCGTTTTCAAATGTTTTATTTTTGCACGTCAGTTCACATTCGTAGGAAAATCATCAGTTTTAGAGCTAAAATTAGCATGTTTAAAGTGATTTTAAGGCTTCCAAGGGCCCTAAACACAACATTTGTGGAATGGTTAAAAGTGCATGAAAATGGCCAATTTACTCACTCTGAGGTCTCAAAAAGTGTTTCTTCACCCCGGGAAGTGAATTAAATACCATTTGGAGGCATTTAATGTTCAAGCAATGGCTGATTTTTGACAAAAGAGATAACACCCCCCCATTACGTCATGCTTCAGAAAGGTGCAAAATGGTCCGTTTTCAAATGTTTTATTTTTGAACGTCAGTTCACATTTGTAGGTGGATCATCAGTTTTAGAGCTAAAATTAGCATGTTTAAAGTGATTTTCATGCTTCCAGGGGCCCTAAACACAACATTTGTGGAATGGTTAAAAGTGCATGAAAATGGCCAATTTACTCACTCTGAGGTCTCAAAAAGTGTTTCTTCCCCCCCGGGAAGTGAATTAAATACCATTTGGAGGCATTTAATGTTCAAGCAAAAACTGCTGATTTTGACAAAAGAGATAACACCCCCCCCCATTACGTCATGCTTCAGAAAGGTGAAATATGGTCCGTTTTCAAATGTTTTATTTTTGAACGTCAGTTCACATTTGTAGGTGGATCATCAGTTTTAGAGCTAAAATTAGCATGTTTAGAGTGATTTTCATGCTTCCAGGGGCCCAAAACACAACATTTGTGAAATGGTTAAAAGTGCATAAAAAAGGCCAATTTACTCACTCAGAGGTCTCAAAAAGTGTTTCATCACACCGGGAAGTGAATTAAATACCATTTGGAGGCATTTAATGTTCAAGCAAAAATGGCTGATTTTTGATAAAAGAGATAACACCCCCCATTACGTCTTGCTTCAGAAAGGTGAAAAATGGTCCATTTTTAAATGTTTTATTTTTTAATGTCAGTTCACATTTGTAGGTAGATCATCAGTTTTAGATCTAAAATTAGCATGTTTAAAGTGATTTTCATGCTTCCAGGGGCCCGTGAAGTGAATTAAAAACCATTTGGAGGCATTTAATGTTCAAGCAAAAACAGCAGATTTTTGACAAAAGAGATAACACCCCCCATTACGTCATGCTTCAGAAAGGTGCAAAATGGTCCATTTTCAAATGTTTTATTTTTGCACGTCAGTTCACATTTGTAGGAAAATCATCAGTTTTAGAGCTAAAATTAGCATGTTTAAAGTGATTTTAAGGCTTCCAGGGGCCCAGGAAGTGAATTAAAAACCATTTGGAGGCATTTAATGTTCAAGCAAAAACAGCTGATTTTTGAGTTTTAGAGCTAAAATTAGCATGTTTAAAGTGATTTTCATGCTTCTAGGGGCCCTAAACACAACATTTGTGGAATGGTTAAAAGTGCATGAAAATGGCCAATTTACTCACTCTGAGGTCTCAAAAAGTGTTTCTTCACCCCGGGAAGTAAATGAAATACCATTTGAAGGCATTTAATGTTCAAGCAAAAATGGCTGATTTTGACAAAAGAGATAACACCCCCCCCCCCATAACGTCATGCTTCAGAAAGGTGAAATATGGTCCGTTTTCAAATGTTTTATTTTTGAACGTCAGTTCACATTTGTAGGTGGATCATCAGTTTTAGAGCTCAAATTAGCATGTTTAGAGTGATTTTCATGCTTCCAGTGGCCCAAAACACAACATTTGTATAATGGTTAAAAGTGCATGAAAATGGCCAATTTACTCACTCTGAGGTCTCAAAAAGTGTTTCATCACACCGGGAAGTGAATTAAATACCATTTGGAGGCATTTAATGTTCAAGCAAAAACGGCTGATTTTTGATAAAAGAGATAACACCCCCCCATTACGTCTTGCTTCAGAAAGGTGAAAAATGGTCCATTTTTAAATGTTTTATTTTTTAATGTCAGTTCACATTTGTAGTGAGATCATCAGTTTTAGATCTAAAATTATCATGTTTAAAGTGATTTTCATGCTTCCAGGGGCCCGTGAAGTGAATTAAAAACCATTTGGAGGCATTTAATGTTCAAGCAAAAACAGCAGATTTTTGACAAAAGAGATAACACCCCCCCATTACGTCATGCTTCAGAAAGGTGCAAAATGGTCCAGTTTCAAATATTTTATTTTTGAACATCAGTTCACATTTGTAGGTGGATCATCAGTTTTAGAGCTAAAATTAGCATGTTTAAAGTGATTTTCATGCTTCCAGGGGCCCTAAACACAACATCTGTGGAATGGTTAAAAGTGCATGAAAATGGCCAATTTACTCACTCTGACGTCTCAAAAAGTGTTTCTTCACCACGGGAAGTGAATTAAATGCCATTTGGAGGCATTTAATGTTCAAGCAAAAACGGCTAATTTTTGACAAAAGAGATAACACTCCCCCATTACGTCATGCTTCAGAAAGGTGAAAAATGGTCCGTTTTCAAATGTTTTATTTTTGCACGTCAGTTCACATTCGTAGGAAAATCATCAGTTTTAGAGCTAAAATTAGCATGTTTAAAGTGATTTTCATGCTTCCAGGGGCCCTAAACACAACATTTGTGGAATGGTTAAAAGTGCATGAAAATGGCCAATTTACTCACTCTGAGGTCTCAAAAAGTTTTTCTTCACCCCGGGAAGTGAATTAAATACCATTTGGAGGCATTTAATGTTCAAGCAACGGCTGATTTTTGACAAAAGAGATAACACCCCCCCCATTACGTCATGCTTCAGAAAGGTGCAAAATGGTCCGTTGTCAAATGTTTTATTTTTGAACGTCAGTTCACATTTGTAGGTGGATCATCAGTTTTAGAGCTAAAATTAGCATGTTTAAAGTGATTTTCATGCTTCCAGGGGCCCTAAACGCAACATTTGTGGAATGGTTAAAAGTGCATGAAAATGGCCAATTTACTCACTCTGAGGTCTCAAAAAGTGTTTCTTCACCCCGGGAAGTGAATTAAATACCATTTGGAGGCATTTAATGTTCAAGCAAAAACTGCTGATTTTGACAAAAGAGATAACACCCCCCCCATTACGTCATGCTGCAGAAAGGTGAAATATGGTCCGTTTTCAAATGTTTTATTTTTGAACGTCAGTTCACATTTGTAGGTGGATCATCAGTTTTAGAGCTAAAATTAGCATGTTTAGAGTGATTTTCATGCTTCCAGGGGCCCAAAACACAACATTTGTGAAATGGTTAAAAGTGCATGAAAATGGCCAATTTACTCACTCTGAGGTCTCAAAAAGTGTTTCATCACACCGGGAAGTGAATTAAATACCATTTGGAGGCATTTAATGTTCGAGCAAAATCGGCTGATTTTTGATAAAAGAGATAACACCCCCCCATTACGTCTTGCTTCAGAAAGGTGAAAAATGGTCCATTTTTAAATGTTTTATTTTTTAATGTCAGTTCACATTTGTAGGTAGATCATCAGTTTTAGATCTAAAATTAGCATGTTTAAAGTGATTTTCATGCTTCCAGGGGCCCGTGAAGTGAATTAAAAACCATTTGGAGGCATTTAATGTTCAAGCAAAAACAGCAGATTTTTGACAAAAGAGATAACACCCCCCCATTACGTCATGCTTCAGAAAGGTGCAAAATGGTCCAGTTTCAAATATTTTATTTATGAACATCGGTTCACATTTGTAGGTGGATCATCAGTTTTAGAGCTAAAATTAGCATGTTTAAAGTGATTTTCATGCTTCCAGGGGCCCTAAACACAACATCTGTGGAATGGTTAAAAGTGCATGAAAATGGCCAATTTACTCACTCTGACGTCTCAAACAGTGTTTCTTCACCACGGGAAGTGAATTAAATGCCATTTGGAGGCATTTAATGTTCAAGCAAAAACAGCTGATTTTTGACAAAAGAGATAACACTCCCCCATTACGTCATGCTTCAGAAAGGTGAAAAATGGTCCGTTTTCAAACGTTTTATTTTTGAACGTCAGTTCACATTTGTAGGTGGATCATCAGTTTTAGAGCTAAAATTAGCATGTTTAAAGTGATTTTCATGCTTCCAGGGGCCCTAAACACAACATTTGTGGAATGGTTAAAAGTGCATGAAAATGGCCAATTTACTCACTCTGAGGTCTCAAAAAGTGTTTCTTTACCCCGGGAAGTGAATTAAATACCATTTGGAGGCATTTAATGTTCAAGCAAAAACGGCTGATTTTTGACAAAAGAGATAACACCCCCATTACGTCATGTTTCAGAAAGGTGAAAAATGGCCGTTTTCAAATGTTTTATTTTTTAATGTCAGTTCACATTTATAGGTAGATCATCAGTTTTAGAGCAAAAATTAGCATGTTTAAAGTGATTTTCATGCTTTCAGGGGCCCGGAAAGTGAATTAAAAATAATTTGGAGGCATTTAATGTTCAAGCAAAAACAGCTGATTTTTGTTAAAAGAGATAACACCCCCCCATTACGTCATGCTTCAGAAAGTTGAAAAATGGTCCGCTTTCAAATGTTTTATTTTTGAACGTCAGTTCACATTTGTAGGTGGATCATCAGTTTTAGAGCTAAAATTAGCATGTTTAAAGTGATTTTCAGGCTTCCAGGGGCCCGGAAAGTGAATTAAAAACCATTTGGATGCATTTAATGTTCAAGCAAAAACAGCTGATTTTTGTTAAAAGAGATAACACCCCCCCATTACGTCATGCTTCAGAAAGGTGAAATATGGTCCGTTTTCAAATGTTTTATTTTTGAACGTCAGTTCACATTTGTAGGTGGATCATCAGTTTTAGAGCTAAAATTAGCATGTTTAAAGTGATTTTCATGCTTCCAGGGGCCCTAAACACAACATTTGTAGAATGGTTAAAAGTGCATGAAAATGGCCAAGTTACTCACTCTGAGGTCTCAAAAAGTGTTTCTTCATCCCGGGAAGTGAATTAAATACCATTTTAGGCATTTAATGTTCAAGCAAAAACGGCAGATTTTTGACAAAAGAGATAACACCCCCATTACGTCATGCTTCATAAAGGTGAAAAATGGCCCGTTTTCAAATGTTTTATTTTTTAACGTCAGTTCACATTTGTAGGTAGATCATCAGTTTTAGAGCAAAAATTAGCATGTTTAAAGTGATTTTCATGCTTTCAGGGGCCCGGAAAGTGAATTAAAAATCATTTGGAGGCATTTAATGTTCAAGCAAAAACAGCTGATTTTTGTTAAAAGAGATAACACCCCCCATTACGTCTTGCTTCAGAAAGGTGAAAAATGGTCCATTTTTAAATGTTTTATTTTTGAATGTCAGTTCACATTTGTAGGTAGATCATCAGTTTTAGAGCTAAAATTTGCATATTTAAAGTGATTTTCATGCTTCCAGGGGCCCTAAACACAACATTTGTGGAATGGTTAAAAGTGCATGAAAATAGCCAATTTACTCACTCTGACGTCTCAAAAAGTGTTTCTTCACCATGGGAAGTGAATTAAATGCCATTTGGAGGCATTTAATGTTCAAGCAAAAACGGCAGATTTTTGACAAAAGAGATAACACTCCTCCATTACGTCATGCTTCAGAAAGGTGAAAAATGGTCCGTTTTCAAATGTTTTATTTTTGCACGTCAGTTCACATTTGTAGGAAAATCATCAGTTTTAGAGCTAAAATTAGCATGTTTAAAGTGATTTTAAGGCTTCCAGGGGCCCGGGAAGTGAATTAAAAACCATTTGGAGGCATTTCATGTTCAAGCAAAACCAGCTGATTTTTGACAAAAGAGATAACACCCCCCCATTACGTCATGCTTCAGAAAGGTGAAAAATGGTCCGTTTTCAAATGTTTTATTTTTGAACGTCAGTTCACATTTGTAGGTGGATCATCAGTTTTAGAGCTAAAATTAGCATGTTTAAAGTGATTTTCATGCTTCCAGGGGCCCTAAACACAACATTTGTGAAATGGTTAAAAGTGCATGAAAATGGCCAATTTACTCACTTTGAGCTCTCAAAAAGTGTTTCATCACACCGCGAAGTGAATTAAATACCATTTGGAGGCATTTAATGTTCAAGCAAAAACGGCTGATTTTTGATAAAAGAGATAACACCCCCCCATTACGTCTTGCTTCAGAAAGGTGAAAAATGGTCCGCTTTCAAATGTTTTATTTTTGAATGTCAGTTCATATTTGTAGGTACATCATCAGTTTTAGAGCTAAAATTAGCATGTTTAAAGTGATTTTCATGCTTCCAGGGGCCCGGGAAGTGAATTAAAAACCATTTGGAGGCATTTAATGTTCAAGCAAAAACAGCTGATTTTTGACAAAAGAGATAACACCCCCCATTACGTCATGCTTCAGAAAGGCGCAAAATGGTCCGTTTTCAAATGTTTTATTTTTGAATGTCAGTTCACATTTGTAGGTGGATCATCAGTTTTAGAGCTAAAATTAGCATGTTAAAGTGATTTTCATGCTTCCAGGGGCCCTAAACACAACATTAATGGAATGGTCAAAAGTGCATGAAAATGGCCAATTTACTCACTCTGAGGTCTCAAAAAGTGTTTCTTCACCCTGGGAAATGAATTAAATACCATTTGGAGGCATTTAATGTTCAAGCAAAAACAGCAGATTTTTGACAAAAGAGATAACACCCCCCCATTACGTCATGCTTCAGAAAGGTGCAAAATGGTCCAGTTTCAAATATTTTATTTTTGAACATCAGTTCACATTTGTAGGTGGATCATCAGTTTTAGAGCTAAAATTAGCATGTTTAAAGTGATTTTCATGCTTCCAGGGGCCCTAAACACAACATCTGTGGAATGGTTAAAAGTGCATGAAAATGGCCAATTTACTCACTCTGACGTCTCAAAAAGTGTTTCTTCACCACGGGAAGTGAATTAAATGCCATTTGGAGGCATTTAATGTTCAAGCAAAAACGGCTAATTTTTGACAAAAGAGATAACACTCCCCATTACGTCATGCTTCAGAAAGGTAAAAAATGGTCAGTTTTCAAATGTTTTATTTTTGCACGTCAGTTCACATTCGTAGGAAAATCATCAGTTTTAGAGCTAAAATTAGCATGTTTAAAGTGATTTTAAGGCTTCCAGGGGCCCTAAACACAACATTTGTGGAATGGTTAAAAGTGCATGAAAATGGCCAATTTACTCACTCTGAGGTCTCAAAAAGTGTTTCTTCACCCCGGGAAGTGAATTAAATACCATTTGGAGGCATTTAATGTTCAAGCAACGGCTGATTTTTGACAAAAGAGATAACACCCCCCCCATTACGTCATGCTTCAGAAAGGTGCAAAATGGTCCGTTGTCAAATGTTTTATTTTTGAACATCAGTTCACATTTGTAGGTGGATCATCAGTTTTGAAGCTAAAATTAGCATGTTTAAAGTGATTTTCATGCTTCCAGGGGCCCTAAACACAACATTTGTGGAATGGTTAAAAGTGCATGAAAATGGCCAATTTACTCACTCTGAGGTCTCAAAAAGTGTTTCTTCACCCCGGGAAGTGAATTAAATACCATTTGGAGGCATTTAATGTTCAAGCAAAAACTGCTGATTTTGACAAAAGAGATAACACCCCCCCCATTACGTCATGCTGCAGAAAGGTGAAATATGGTCCGTTTTCAAATGTTTTATTTTTGAACGTCAGTTCACATTTGTAGGTGGATCATCAGTTTTAGAGCTAAAATTAGCATGTTTAGAGTGATTTTCATGCTTCCAGGGGCCCAAAACACAACATTTGTGAAATGGTTAAAAGTGCATGAAAATGGCCAATTTACTCACTCTGAGGTCTCAAAAAGTGTTTCATCACACCGGGAAGTGAATTAAATACCATTTGGAGGCATTTAATGTTCAAGCAAAATCGGCTGATTTTTGATAAAAGAGATAACACCCCCCCATTACGTCTTGCTTCAGAAAGGTGAAAAATGGTCCATTTTTAAATGTTTTATTTTTTAATGTCAGTTCACATTTGTAGGTAGATCATCAGTTTTAGATCTAAAATTAGCATGTTTAAAGTGATTTTCATGCTTCCAGGGGCCCGTGAAGTGAATTAAAAACCATTTGGAGGCATTTAATGTTCAAGCAAAAACAGCAGATTTTTGACAAAAGAGATAACACCCCCCATTACGTCATGCTTCAGAAAGGTGCAAAATGGTCCAGTTTCAAATATTTTATTTATGAACATCAGTTCACATTTGTAGGTGGATCATCAGTTTTAGAGCTAAAATTAGCATGTTTAAAGTGATTTTCATGCTTCCAGGGGCCCTAAACACAACATCTGTGGAATGGTTAAAAGTGCATGAAAATGGCCAATTTACTCACTCTGACGTCTCAAAAAGTGTTTCTTCACCACGGGAAGTGAATTAAATGCCATTTGGAGGCATTTAATGTTCAAGCAAAAACGGCTGATTTTTGACAAAAGAGATAACACTCCCCCATTACGTCATGCTTCAGAAAGGTGAAAAATGGTCCGTTTTTCAAATGTTTTATTTTTGAACGTCAGTTCACATTTGTAGGTGGATCATCAGTTTTAGAGCTAAAATTAGCATGTTTAAAGTGATTTTCATGCTTCCAGGGGCCCTAAACACAACATTTGTGGAATGGTTAAAAGTGCATGAAAATGGCCAATTTACTCACTCTGAGGTCTCAAAAAGTGTTTCTTTACCCCGGGAAGTGAATAAATACCATTTGGAGGCATTTAATGTTCAAGCAAAAACGGCTGATTTTTGACAAAAGAGATAACACCCCCATTACGTCATGTTTCAGAAAGGTGAAAAATGGCCGTTTTCAAATGTTTTATTTTTAATGTCAGTTCACATTTGTAGGTAGATCATCAGTTTTAGAGCAAAAATTAGCATGTTTAAAGTGATTTTCATGCTTTCAGGGGCCCGGAAAGTGAATTAAAAATCATTTGGAGGCATTTAATGTTCAAGCAAAAACAGCTGATTTTTGTTAAAAGAGATAACACCCCCCCCATTACGTCTTGCTTCAGAAAGGTGAAAAATGGTCCATTTTTAAATGTTTTATTTTTGAATGTCAGTTCACATTTGTAGGTAGATCATCAGTTTTAGAGCTAAAATTTGCATATTTAAAGTGATTTTCATGCTTCCAGGGGCCCTAAACACAACATTTGTGGAATGGTTAAAAGTGCATGAAAATAGCCAATTTACTCACTCTGACGTCTCAAAAAGTGTTTCTTCACCATGGGAAGTGAATTAAATGCCATTTGGAGGCATTTAATGTTCAAGCAAAAACGGCAGATTTTTGACAAAAGAGATAACACTCCTCCATTACGTCATGCTTCAGAAAGGTGAAAAATGGTCCGTTTTCAAATGTTTTATTTTTGCACGTCAGTTCACATTTGTAGGAAAATCATCAGTTTTAGAGCTAAAATTAGCATGTTTAAAGTGATTTTAAGGCTTCCAGGGGCCCGGGAAGTGAATTAAAAACCATTTGGAGGCATTTCATGTTCAAGCAAAACCAGCTGATTTTTGACAAAAGAGATAACACCCCCCCATTACGTCATGCTTCAGAAAGGTGAAAAATGGTCCGTTTTCAAATGTTTTATTTTTGAACGTCAGTTCACATTTGTAGGTGGATCATCAGTTTTAGAGCTAAAATTAGCATGTTTAAAGTGATTTTAAGGCTTCCAGGGGCCCGGGAAGTGAATTAAAAACCATTTGGAGGCATTTCATGTTCAAGCAAAACCAGCTGATTTTTGACAAAAGAGATAACACCCCCCCATTACGTCATGCTTCAGAAAGGTGCAAAATGGTCCGTTGTCAAATGTTTTATTTTTGAACATCAGTTCACATTTGTAGGTGGATCATCAGTTTTGAAGCTAAAATTAGCATGTTTAAAGTGATTTTCATGCTTCCAGGGGCCCTAAACACAACATTTGTGGAATGGTTAAAAGTGCATGAAAATGGCCAATTTACTCACTCTGAGGTCTCAAAAAGTGTTTCTTCACCCCGGGAAATGAATTAAATACCATTTGGAGGCATTTAATGTTCAAGCAAAAACTGCTGATTTTGACAAAAGAGATAACACCCCCCCCATTACGTCATGCTGCAGAAAGGTGAAATATGGTCCGTTTTCAAATGTTTTATTTTTGAACGTCAGTTCACATTTGTAGGTGGATCATCAGTTTTAGAGCTAAAATTAGCATGTTTAGAGTGATTTTCATGCTTCCAGGGGCCCAAAACACAACATTTGTGAAATGGTTAAAAGTGCATGAAAATGGCCAATTTACTCACTCTGAGGTCTCAAAAAGTGTTTCATCACACCGGGAAGTGAATTAAATACCATTTGGAGGCATTTAATGTTCAAGCAAAATCGGCTGATTTTTGATAAAAGAGATAACACCCCCCCATTACGTCTTGCTTCAGAAAGGTGAAAAATGGTCCATTTTTAAATGTTTTATTTTTTAATGTCAGTTCACATTTGTAGGTAGATCATCAGTTTTAGATCTAAAATTAGCATGTTTAAAGTGATTTTCATGCTTCCAGGGGCCCGTGAAGTGAATTAAAAACCATTTGGAGGCATTTAATGTTCAAGCAAAAACAGCAGATGTTTGACAAAAGAGATAACACCCCCCATTACGTCATGCTTCAGAAAGGTGCAAAATGGTCCAGTTTCAAATATTTTATTTATGAACATCAGTTCACATTTGTAGGTGGATCATCAGTTTTAGAGCTAAAATTAGCATGTTTAAAGTGATTTTCATGCTTCCAGGGGCCCTAAACACAACATCTGTGGAATGGTTAAAAGTGCATGAAAATGGCCAATTTACTCACTCTGACGTCTCAAAAAGTGTTTCTTCACCACGGGAAGTGAATTAAATGCCATTTGGAGGCATTTAATGTTCAAGCAAAAACGGCTGATTTTTGACAAAAGAGATAACACTCCCCCATTACGTCATGCTTCAGAAAGGTGAAAAATGGTCCGTTTTCAAATGTTTTATTTTTGAACGTCAGTTCACATTTGTAGGTGGATCATCAGTTTTAGAGCTAAAATTAGCATGTTTAAAGTGATTTTCATGCTTCCAGGGGCCCTAAACACAACATTTGTGGAATGGTTAAAAGTGCATGAAAATGGCCAATTTACTCACTCTGAGGTCTCAAAAAGTGTTTCTTTACCCCGGGAAGTGAATTAAATACCATTTGGAGGCATTTAATGTTCAAGCAAAAACGGCTGATTTTTGACAAAAGAGATAACACCCCCATTACGTCATGTTTCAGAAAGGTGAAAAATGGCCGTTTTCAAATGTTTTATTTTTTAATGTCAGTTCACATTTGTAGGTAGATCATCAGTTTTAGAGCAAAAATTAGCATGTTTAAAGTGATTTTCATGCTTTCAGGGGCCCGGAAAGTGAATTAAAAATAATTTGGAGGCATTTAATGTTCAAGCAAAAACAGCTGATTTTTGTTAAAAGAGATAACACCCCCCCCATTACGTCTTGCTTCAGAAAGGTGAAAAATGGTCCATTTTTAAATGTTTTATTTTTGAATGTCAGTTCACATTTGTAGGTAGATCATCAGTTTTAGAGCTAAAATTTGCATATTTAAAGTGATTTTCATGCTTCCAGGGGCCCTAAACACAACATTTGTGGAATGGTTAAAAGTGCATGAAAATAGCCAATTTACTCACTCTGACGTCTCAAAAAGTGTTTCTTCACCATGGGAAGTGAATTAAATGCCATTTGGAGGCATTTAATGTTCAAGCAAAAACGGCAGATTTTTGACAAAAGAGATAACACTCCTCCATTACGTCATGCTTCAGAAAGGTGAAAAATGGTCCGTTTTCAAATGTTTTATTTTTGCACGTCAGTTCACATTTGTAGGAAAATCATCAGTTTGAGAGCTAAAATTAGCATGTTTAAAGTGATTTTAAGGCTTCCAGGGGCCCGGGAAGTGAATTAAAAACCATTTGGAGGCATTTCATGTTCAAGCAAAACCAGCTGATTTTTGACAAAAGAGATAACACCCCCCCATTACGTCATGCTTCAGAAAGGTGAAAAATGGTCCGTTTTCAAATGTTTTATTTTTGAACGTCAGTTCACATTTGTAGGTGGATCATCAGTTTTAGAGCTAAAATTAGCATGTTTAAAGTGATTTTAAGGCTTCCAGGGGCCCGGGAAGTGAATTAAAAACCATTTGGAGGCATTTCATGTTCAAGCAAAACCAGCTGATTTTTGACAAAAGAGATAACACCCCCCCATTACGTCATGCTTCAGAAAGGTGAAAAATGGTCCGTTTTCAAATGTTTTATTTTTGAACGTCAGTTCACATTTGTAGGTGGATCATCAGTTTTAGAGCTAAAATTAGCATGTTTAAAGTGATTTTCATGCTTCCAGGGGCCCTAAACACAACATTTGTGAAATGGTTAAAAGTGCATGAAAATGGCCAATTTACTCACTTTGAGGTCTCAAAAAGTGTTTCATCACACCGGGAAGTGAATTAAATACCATTTGGAGGCATTTAATGTTCAAGCAAAATCGGCTGATTTTTGATAAAAGAGATAACAACCCCCCATTACGTCTTGCTTCAGAAAGGTGAAAAATGGTCCATTTTTAAATGTTTTATTTTTTAATGTCAGTTCACATTTGTAGGTAGATCATCAGTTTTAGATCTAAAATTAGCATGTTTAAAGTGATTTTCATGCTTCCAGGGGCCCGTGAAGTGAATTAAAAACCATTTGGAGGCATTTAATGTTCAAGCAAAAACAGCAGATTTTTGACAAAAGAGATAACACCCCCCATTACGTCATGCTTCAGAAAGGTGCAAAATGGTCCAGTTTCAAATATTTTATTTATGAACATCAGTTCACATTTGTAGGTGGATCATCAGTTTTAGAGCTAAAATTAGCATGTTTAAAGTGATTTTCATGCTTCCAGGGGCCCTAAACACAACATCTGTGGAATGGTTAAAAGTGCATGAAAATGGCAATTTACTCACTCTGACGTCTCAAAAAGTGTTTCTTCACCACGGGAAGTGAATTAAATGCCATTTGGAGGCATTTAATGTTCAAGCAAAAACGGCTGATTTTTGACAAAAGAGATAACACTCCCCCATTACGTCATGCTTCAGAAAGGTGAAAAATGGTCCGTTTTCAAATGTTTTATTTTTGAACGTCAGTTCACATTTGTAGGTGGATCATCAGTTTTAGAGATAAAATTAGCATGTTTAAAGTGATTTTCATGCTTCCAGGGGCCCTAAACACAACATTTGTGGAATGGTTAAAAGTGCATGAAAATGGCCAATTTACTCACTCTGAGGTCTCAAAAAGTGTTTCTTTACCCCGGGAAGTGAATTAAATACCATTTGGAGGCATTTAATGTTCAAGCAAAAACGGCTGATTTTTGACAAAAGAGATAACACCCCCATTACGTCATGTTTCAGAAAGGTGAAAAATGGCCATTTTCAAATGTTTTATTTTTTAATGTCAGTTCACATTTGTAGGTAGATCATCAGTTTTAGAGCAAAAATTAGCATGTTTAAAGTGATTTTCATGCTTTCAGGGGCCCGGAAAGTGAATTAAAAATCATTTGGAGGCATTTAATGTTCAAGCAAAAACAGCTGATTTTTGTTAAAAGAGATAACACCCCCCCATTACGTCTTGCTTCAGAAAGGTGAAAAATGGTCCATTTTTAAATGTTTTATTTTTGAATGTCAGTTCACATTTGTAGGTAGATCATCAGTTTTAGAGCTAAAATTTGCATATTTAAAGTGATTTTCATGCTTCCAGGGGCTCTGAACACAACATTTGTGGAATGGTTAAAAGTGCATGAAAATAGCCAATTTACTCACTCTGACGTCTCAAAAAGTGTTTCTTCACCATGGGAAGTGAATTAAATGCCATTTGGAGGCATTTAATGTTCAAGCAAAAACGGCAGATTTTTGACAAAAGAGATAACACTCCTCCATTACGTCATGCTTCAGAAAGGTGAAAAATGGTCCGTTTTCAAATGTTTTATTTTTGCACGTCAGTTCACATTTGTAGGAAAATCATCAGTTTTAGAGCTAAAATTAGCATGTTTAAAGTGATTTTAAGGCTTCCAGGGGCCCGGGAAGTGAATTAAAAACCATTTGGAGGCATTTCATGTTCAAGCAAAACCAGCTGATTTTTGACAAAAGAGATAACACCCCCCCATTACGTCATGCTTCAGAAAGGTGAAAAATGGTCCGTTTTCAAATGTTTTATTTTTGAACGTCAGTTCACATTTGTAGGTGGATCATCAGTTTTAGAGCTAAAATTAGCATGTTTAAAGTGATTTTCATGCTTCCAGGGGCCCTAAACACAACATTTGTGAAATGGTTAAAAGTGCATGAAAATGGCCAATTTACTCACTTTGAGGTCTCAAAAAGTGTTTCATCACACCGGGAAGTGAATTAAATACCATTTGGAGGCATTTAATGTTCAAGCAAAAACTGCTGATTTTTGATAAAAGAGATAACACCCCCCCATTACGTCTTGCTTCAGAAAGGTGAAAAATGGTCCGTTTTCAAATGTTTTATTTTTGAATGTCAGTTCACATTTGTAGGTGGATCATCAGTTTTAGAGCTAAAATTAGCATGTTTAAAGTGATTTTCATGCTTCCAGGGGCCCTAAACACAACATTTATGGAATGGTCAAAAGTGCATGAAAATGGCCAATTTACTCACTCTGACGTCTCAAAAAGTGTTTCTTCACCACGGGAAGTAAATTAAATGCCATTTGGAGGCATTTAATGTTCAAGCAAAAACGGCTGATTTTTGACAAAAGAGATAACACTCCACCATTACGTCATGCTTCAGAAAGGTGAAAAATGGTCCGTTTTCAAATGTTTTATTTTTGCACGTCAGTTCACATTCGTAGGAAAATCATCAGTTTTAGAGCTAAAATTAGCATGTTTAAAGTGATTTTAAGGCTTCCAGGGGCCCGGGAAGTGAATTAAAAACCATTTGGTGGCATTTCATGTTCAAGCAAAAACAGCAGATTTTTGACAAAAGAGATAACACCCCCCCATTACGTCATGCTTCAGAAAGGTGCAAAATGGTCCGTTTTCAAATGTTTTATTTTTGAACGTCAGTTCACATTTGTAGGTGGATCATCAGTTTTAGAGCTAAAATTAGCATGTTTAAAGTGATTTTCATGCTTCCAGGGGCCCTAAACACAACATTTGTGGAATGGTTAAAAGTGCATGAAAATGGCCAAGTTACTCACTCTGAGGTCTCAAAAAGTGTTTCTTCATCCCGGGAAGTGAATTAAATACCATTTGGAGGCATTTAATGTTCAAGCAAAAACGGCTGATTTTTGACAAAAGAGATAACACCCCCCCATTACGTCATGCTTCAAAAAGGTGAAAAATTGTCCGCTTTCAAATGTTTTATTTTGGAACGTCAGTTCACATTTGTAGGTAGATCATCAGTTTTAGAGCTTAAATTAGCATGTTTAAAGTGATTTTCATGCTTCCAGGGGCCCTAAACACAACATTTGTGTAATGGTTAAAAGTGCATGAAAATGGCCAATTTACTCACTCTGAGGTCTCAAAAAGTGTTTCTTCACACCGGGAATACCATTTGGAGGCATTTAATGTTCAAGCAATAACGGCTGATTTTTGATAAAAGAGATAACACCCCCCATTACGTCTTGCTTCAGAAAGGTGAAAAATGGTCCATTTTTAAATGTTTTATTTTTGAATGTCAGTTCAAATTTGTAGGTAGATCATCAGTTTTAGAGCTAAAATTTGCATATTTAAAGTGATTTTCATGCTTCCAGGGGCCCTAAACACAACATTTGTGGAATGGTTAAAAGTGCATGAAAATGGCCAATTTACTCACTCTGAGGTCTCAAAAAGTGTTTCTTCACCCCGGGAAGTGAATTAAATGCCATTTGGAGGCATTTAATGTTCAAGCAAAAACTGCTGATTTTTGACAAAAGAGATAACACTCCCCCATTACGTCATGCTTCAGAAAGGTGAAAAATGGTCCGTTTTCAAATGTTTTATTTTTGCACGTCAGTTCACATTTGTAGGAAAATCATCAGTTTTAGAGCTAAAATTAGCATGTTTAAAGTGATTTTAAGGCTTCCAGGGGCCCTAAACACAACATTTGTGGAATGGTTAAAAGTGCATGAAAATGGCCAATTTACTCACTCTGAGGTCTCAAAAAGTGTTTCTTCAACCCGGGAAGTGAATTAAATACCATTTGGAGGCATTTAATGTTCAAGCAAAAACGGCTGATTTTTGACAAAAGAGATAACACCCCCATTACGTCATGCTTCAGAAAGGTGAAAAATGGCCCGTTTTCAAATGTTTTATTTTTTAACGTCATTTCACATTTGTAGGTAGATCATCAGTTTTAGAGCAAAAATTAGCATGTTTAAAGTGATTTTCATGCTTTCAGGGGCCCGGAAAGTGAATTAAAAACCATTTGGAGGCATTTAATGTTCAAGCAAAAACAGCTGATTTTTGTTAAAAGAGATAACACCCCCCCCATTACGTCTTGCTTAAGAAAGGTGAAAAATGGTCCATTTTCAAATGTTTTATTTTTGAATGTCAGTTCACATTTGTAGGTGGATCATCAGTTTTAGAGCTACAATTAGCATGTTTAAAGTGATTTTAAGACTTCCAGGGGCCCGGGAAGTGAATTAAAAACCATTTGGAGGCATTTAATGTTCAAGCAAAAACAGCTGATTTTTGACAAAAGAGATAACACCCCCCCCATTATGTCATGCTTCAGAAAGGTGAAAAATGGTCCGCTTTCAAATGTTTTATTTTTGAATGTCAGTTCACATTTGTAGGTACATCATCAGTTTTAGAGCTAAAATTAGCATGTTTAAAGTGATTTTCATGCTTCCAGGGGCCCGGGAAGTGAATTAAAAACCATTTGGAGGCATTTAATGTTCAAGCAAAAACAGCTGATTTTTGACAAAAGAGATTACACCCCCCCATTACGTCATGCTTCAGAAAGGCGCAAAATGGTCCGTTTTCAAATGTTTTATTTTTGAATGTCAGTTCACATTTGTAGGTGGATCATCAGTTTTAGAGCTAAAATTAGCATGTTTAAAGTGATTTTCATGCTTCCAGGGGCCCTAAACACAACATTTATGGAATGGTTAAAAGTGCATGAAAATGGCCAATTAACTCACTCTGAGGTCTCAAAAAGTGTTTCTTCACCCTGGGAAGTGAATTAAATACCATTTGGAGGCATTTAATGTTCAAGCAAAAACAGCAGATTTTTGACAAAAGAGATAACACCCCCCATTACGCCATGCTTCAGAAAGGTGCAAAATGGTCCAGTATTAAAATATTTTATTTTTGAACGTCAGTTCACATTTGTAGGTGGATCATCAGTTTTAGAGCTAAAATTAGCATGTTTAAAGTGATTTTAAGGCTTCCAGGGCTCCGGGAAGTGAATTAAAAACCATTTGGAGGCATTTAATGTTCAAGCAAAAACAGCTGATTTTTGACAAAAGAGATAACACCCCCCATTACGTCATGCTTCAGAAAGGTGAAAAATGGTCCGTTTTCAAATGTTTTATTTTTGAACGTCAGTTCACATTTGTAGGTGGATCATCAGTTTTAGAGCTAAAATTAGCATGTTTAAATTGATTTTCATGCTTCTAGCGGCCCTAAACACAACATTTGTGGAATGGTTAAAAGTGCATGAAAATGGCCAATTTACTCACTCTGAGGTCTCAAAAAGTGTTTCTTCACCCCGGGAAGTGAATTAAATGCCATTTGGAGGCATTTAATGTTCAAGCAAAAACGGCTGATTTTTGACAAAAGAGATAACACTCCCCCATTACGTCATGCTTCAGAAAGGTGAAAAATGGTCCGTTTTCAAATGTTTTATTTTTGCACGTCAGTTCACATTTGTAGGAAAATCATCAGTTTTAGAGCTACAATTAGCATGTTTAAAGTGATTTTAAGGCTTCCAGGGGCCCGGGAAGTGAATTAAAAACCATTTGGAGGCATTTCATGTTCAAGCAAAAACAGCTGATTTTTGACAAAAGAGATAACACCCCCCCATTACGTCATGCTTCAGAAAGGTGCAAAATGGTCCAGTTTCAAATATTTAATTTTTGAACGTCAGTTCACATTTGTGGGTGGATCATCAGTTTTAGTGCTAAAATTAGCATGTTTAAAGTGATTTTCATGCTTCCAGGGGCCCTAAACACAACATTTGTGGAATGGTTAAAAGTGCATGAAAATGGCCAATTTACTCACTCTGAGGTCTCAAAAAGTGTTTCTTCACACCGGGAATACCATTTGGAGGCATTTAATGTTCAAGCAATAACGGCTGATTTTGATGAAAGAGATAACACCCCCCATTACGTCTTGCTTCAGAAAGGTGAAAAATGGTCCATTTTTGAATGTTTTATTTTTGAATGGAAGTTCACATTTGTAGGTAGATCATCAGTTTTAGAGCTAAAATTTGCATATTTAAAGTGATGTTCATGCTTCCAGGGGCCCTAAACACAACATTTGTGGAATGGTTAAAAGTGCATGAAAATGGCCAATTTACTCACTCTGAGGTCTCAAAAAGTGTTTCTTCACCCTGGGAAGTGAATTAAATACCATTTGGAGGCATTTAATGTTCAAGCAAAAACAGCAGATTTTTGACAAAAGAGATAACACCCCCCATTACGTCATGCTTCAGAAAGGTGCAAAATGGTCCAGTTTCAAATATTTTATTTTTGAACGTCAGTTCACATTTGTAGGTGGATCATCAGTTTTAGAGCAAAAATTAGCATGTTTAAAGTGATTTTAAGGCTTCCAGGGGCCCTAAACACAACATTTGTGGAATGGTTAAAAGTGCATGAAAATGGCCAATTTACTCACTCTGAGGTCTCAAAAAGTGTTTCTTTACCCCGGGAAGTAAATGAAATACCATTTGGATGCATTTAATGTTCAAGCAAAAACGGCTGATTTTTGACAAAAGAGATAACACCCCCCCCATTACGTCATGCTTCAGAAAGGTGAAATATGGTCCGTTTTCAAATGTTTTATTTTTGAACGTCAGTTCACATTTGTAGGTGGATCATCAGTTTTAGAGCTAAAATTAGCATGTTTAAAGTGATTTTCATGCTTTCAGGGGCCCTAAACACAACATTTGTGAAATGGTTAAAAGTGCATGAAAATGGCCAATTTACTCACTCTGAGGTCTCAAAAAGTGTTTCATCACACCGGGAAGTGAATTAAATACCATTTGGAGGCATTTAATGTTAAAGTAAAAACGGCTGATTTTTGGTAAAAGAGATAACACCCCCCCATTACGTCTTGCTTCAGAAAGGTGAAAAATGGTCCATTTTTAAATGTTTTATTTTTGAATGTCAGTTCACATTTGTAGGTAGATCATCAGTTTTAGATCTAAAATTAGCATGTTTAAAGTGATTTTCATGCTTCCAGGGGCCCGTGAAGTGAATTAAAAACCATTTGGAGGCATTTAATGTTCAAGCAAAAACAGCAGATTTTTGACAAAAGAGATAACACCCCCCCATTACGTCATGCTTCAGAAAAGTGCAAAATGGTCCAGTTTCAAATATTTAATTTTTGAACGTCAGTTCACATTTGTGGGTGGATCATCAGTTTTAGAGCTAAAATTAGCATGTTTAAAGTGATTTTCATGCTTCCAGGGGCCCTAAACACAACATTTGTGGAATGGTTAAAAGTGCATGAAAATGGCCAATTTACTCACTCTGATGTCTCAAAAAGTGTTTCTTCACCCCGGGAAGTGAATTAAATGCCATTTGGAGGCATTTAATGTTCAAGCAAAAACGGCTGATTTTTGACAAAAGAGATAACACTTCCCCATTACGTCATGCTTCAGAAAGGTGAAAAATGGTCCATTTTCAAATGTTTTATTTTTGCACATCAGTTCACATTTGTAGGAAAATCATCAGTTTTAGAGCTAAAATTAGCATGTTTAAAGTGATTTTAAGGCTTCCAGGGGCCCAGGAAGTGAATTAAAAACCATTTGGAGGCATTTAATGTTCAAGCAAAAACAGCTGATTTTTACGTTTTAGAGCTAAAATTAGCATGTTTAAAGTGATTTTCATGCTTCTAGGGGCCCTAAACACAACATTTGTGGAATGGTTAAAAGTGCATGAAAATGGCCAATTTACTCACTCTGAGGTCTCAAAAAGTGTTTCTTCACCCCGGGAAGTAAATGAAATACCATTTGGAGGCATTTAATGTTCAAGCAAAAACGGCTGATTTTGACAAAAGAGATAACACCCCCCCCATTACGTCATGCTTCAGAAAGGTGAAATATGGTCCGTTTTCAAATGTTTTATTTTTGAACGTCAGTTCACATTTGTAGGTGGATCATCAGTTTTAGAGCTAAAGTTAGCATGTTTAGAGTGATTTTCATGCTTCCAGGGGCCCAAAACACAACATTTGTATAATGGTTAAAAGTGCATGAAAATGGCCAATTTACTCACTCTGAGGACTCAAAAAGTGTTTCATCACACCGGGAAGTGAATTAAATACCATTTGGAGGAATTTAATGTTCAAGCAAAAACGGCTGATTTTTGATAAAAGAGATAACACCCCCCATTACGTCTTGTTTCAGAAAGGTGAAAAATGGTCCATTTTTAAATGTTTTATTTTTTAATGTCAGTTCACATTTGTAGGTAGATCATCAGTTTTAGATCTAAAATTAGCATGTTTAAAGTGATTTTCATGCTTCCAGGGGCCCGTGAAGTGAATTAAAAACCATTTGGAGGCATTTAATGTTCAAGCAAAAACAGCAGATTTTTGACAAAAGAGATAACACCCCCCCATTACGTCATGCTTCAGAAAGGTGCAAAATGGTCCAGTTTCAAATATTTTATTTTTGAACATCAGTTCACATTCGTAGGTGGATCATCAGTTTTAGAGCTAAAATTAGCATGTTTAAAGTGATTTTCATGCTTCCAGGGGCCCTAAACACAACATCTGTGGAATGGTTAAAAGTGCATGAAAATGGCCAATTTACTCACTCTGACGTCTCAAAAAGTGTTTCTTCACCACGGGAAGTGAATTAAATGCCATTTGGAGGCATTTAATGTTCAAGCAAAAACGACTGATTTTTGACAAAAGAGATAACACTCGCCCATTACGTCATGCTTCAGAAAGGTGAAAAATGGTCCGTTTTCAAATGTTTTATTTTTGCACGTCAGTTCACATTCGTAGGAAAATCATCAGTTTTAGAGCTAAAATTAGCATGTTTAAAGTGATTTTAAGGCTTCCAGGGGCCCTAAACACAACATTTGTGGAATGGTTAAAAGTGCATGAAAATGGCCAATTTACTCACTCTGAGGTCTCAAAAAGTGTTTCTTCACCCCGGGAAGTAAATTAAATACCATTTGGAGGCATTTAATGTTCAAGCAAAAACGGCTGATTTTGACAAAAGAGATAACACCCCCCCCATTACGTCATGCTTCAGAAAGGTGAAATATGGTCCGTTTTCAAATGTTTTATTTTTGAACGTCAGTTCACATTTGTAGGTGGATCATCAGTTTTAGAGCTAAAATTAGCATGTTTAGAGTGATTTTCATGCTTCCAGGGGCCCAAAACACAACATTTGTGAAATGGTTAAAAGTGCATGAAAATGGCCAATTTACTCACTCTGAGGTCTCAAAAAGTGTTTCATCACACCGGGAAGTGAATTAAATACCATTTGGAGGCATTTAATGTTCAAGCAAAAACAGCAGATTTTTGACAAAAGAGATAACATCCCCCCATTACGTCATGCTTCAGAAAGGTGCAAAATGGTCCAGTTTCAAATATTTTATTTATGAACATCAGTTCACATTTGTAGGTGGATCATCAGTTTTAGAGCTAAATTAGCATGTTTAAAGTGATTTTCATGCTTCCAGGGGCTTTAAACACAACATCTGTGGAATGGTTAAAAGTGCATGAAAATGGCCAATTTACTCACTCTGACGTCTCAAAAAGTGTTTCTTCACCACGGGAAGTGAATTAAATGCCATTTGGAGGCATTTAATGTTCAAGCAAAAACGGCTGATTTTTGACAAAAGAGATAACCCCCCCATTACGTCATGCTTCAGAAAGGTGAAAAATGGTCCGTTTTCAAATGTTTTATTTTTGCACGTCAGTTTACATTCGTAGGAAAATCGTCAGTTTTAGAGCTAAAATTAGCATGTTTAAAGTGATTTTAAGGCTTCCAGGGGCCCTAAACACAACATTTGTGGAATGGTTAAAAGTGCATGAAAATGGCCAATTTACTCACTCTGAGGTCTCAAAACGTGTTTCTTCACCCCGGGAAGTGAATTAAATACCATTTGGAGGCATTTAATGTTCAAGCAACAGCTGATTTTTGACAAAAGAGATAACACCCCCCCATTACGTCATGCTTCAGAAAGGTGCAAAATGGTCCGTTTTCAAATGTTTTATTTTTGAACGTCAGTTCACATTTGTAGGTGGATCATCAGTTTTAGAGCTACAATTATCATGTTTAAAGTGATTTTCATGCTTCCAGGGGCCCTAAACACAACATTTGTGGAATGGTTAAAAGTGCATGAAAATGGCCAATTTACTCACTCTGAGGTCTCAAAAAGTGTTTCTTCACCCCGGGAAGTGAATTAAATACCATTTGGAGGCATTTAATGTTCAAGCAAAAACGGCTGATTTTTGACAAAAGAGATAACACCCCCATTACGTCATGCTACAGAAAGGTGAAAAATGGCCGTTTTCAAATGTTTTATTTTTTAATGTCAGTTCACATTTGTAGGTAGATCATCAGTTTTAGAGCAAAAATTAGCATGTTTAAAGTGATTTTCATGCTTTCAGGGGCCCGGAAAGTGAATTAAAAATCATTTGGAGGCATTTAATGTTCAAGCAAAAACAGCTGATTTTTGTTAAAAGAGATAACACCCCCCATTACGTCATGCTTCAGAAAGGTGAAAAATGGTCAGTTTTCAAATGTTTTATTTTTGAACGTCATTTCACATTTGTAGGTGGATTTTCAGTTTTAGAGCTAAAATTAGCATGTTTAAAGTGATTTTCATGCTTCCAGGGGCCCTAAACACAACATTTGTGGAATGGTTAAAAGTGCATGAAAATGGCCAAGTTACTCACACTGAGGTCTCAAAAAGTGTTTCTTCATCCCGGGAAGTGAATTAAATGCCATTTGGAGGCATTTAATGCTCAAGCAAAAACGGCTGATTTTTGACAAAAGAGATAACACCACCCAATTACGTCATGCTTCAGAAAGATGAAAAATTGTCCGCTTTCAAATGTTTTATTTTTGAACGTCAGTTCACATTTGTAGGTGGATCATCAGTTTTAGAGCTGAAATTAGCATGTTTAAAGTGATTTTCATGCTTCCAGGGGCCCTAAACACAACATTTGTGGAATGGTTAAAAGTGCATGAAAATGGCCAAGTTACTCACACTGAGGTCTCAAAAAGTGTTTCTTCATCCCGGGAAGTGAATTAAATACCATTTGGAGGCATTTAATGTTCAAGCAAAAACGGCAGATTTTTGACAAAAGAGATAACACCCCCCCATTACGTCATGCTTCAGAAAGGTGAAAAATTGTCCGCTTTCAAATGTTTTATTTTTGAACGTCAGTTCACATTTGTAGGTAGATCATCAGTTTTAGAGCTTAAATTAGCATGTTTAAAGTGATTTTCATGCTTCCAGGGGCCCTAAACACAACATTTGTGTAATGGTTAAAAGTGCATGAAAATGGCCAATTTACTCACTCTGAGGTCTCAAAAAGTGTTTCTTCACACCGGGAATACCATTTGGAGGCATTTAATGTTCAAGCAATAACGGCTGATTTTGATAAAAGAGATAACACCCCCCATTACGTCTTGCTTCAGAAAGGTGAAAAATGGTCCATTTTTAAATGTTTTATTTTTGAATGGCAGTTCACATTTGTAGGTAGATCATCAGTTTTAGAGCTAAAATTTGCATATTTAAAGTGATTTTCATGCTTCCAGGGGCCCTAAACACAACATTTGTGGAATGGTTAAAAGTGCATGAAAATGGCCAATTTACTCACTCTGAGGTCTCAAAAAGTGTTTCTTCACCCTGGGAAGTGAATTAAATACCATTTGGAGGCATTTAATGTTCAAGCAAAAACAGCAGATTTTTAACAAAAGAGATAACACCCCCCATTACGTCATGCTTCAGAAAGGTGCAAAATGGTCCAGTTTCAAATATTTTATTTTTGAACGTCAGTTCACATTTGTAGGTGGATCATCAGTTTTAGAGCTAAAATTAGCATGTTTAAAGTGATTTTCATGTTTCTAGGGGCCCTAAACACAACATTTGTGGAATGGTTAAAAGTGCATGAAAATGGCCAATTTACTAACTCTGAGGTCTCAAAAAGTGTTTCTTCACCCCGGGAAGTAAATGAAATACCATTTGGATGCATTTTATGTTCAAGCAAAAACGGCTGATTTTTGACAAAAGAGATAACACCCCCCCATTACGTCATGCTTCAGAAAGGTGAAATATGGTCCGTTTTCAAATGTTTTATTTTTGAACGTCAGTTCACATTTGTAGGTGGATCATCAGTTTTAGAGCTAAAATTAGCATGTTTAAAGTGATTTTCATGCTTCCAGGGGCCCTAAACACAACATTTGTGAAATGGTTAAAAGTGCATGAAAATGGCCAATTTACTCACTCTGAGGTCTCAAAAAGTGTTTCATCACACCGGG
This sequence comes from Lissotriton helveticus, assembly GCF_964261635.1. Lineage (NCBI taxonomy): Eukaryota > Metazoa > Chordata > Amphibia > Caudata > Salamandridae > Lissotriton > Lissotriton helveticus. Next base: position 1,272,464,147 of record NC_136061.1, read on the forward strand.
AAGTGAATTAAATACCATTTGGAGGCATTTAATGTTAAAGTAAAAACGGCTGATTTTTGATAAAAGAGATAACACCCCCCCATTACGTCTTGCTTCAGAAAGGTGAAAAATGGTCCATTTTTAAATGTTTTATTTTTGAATGTCAGTTCACATTTGTAGGTAGATCATCAGTTTTAGATCTAAAATTAGCATGTTTAAAGTGATTTTCATGCTTCCAGGGGCCCGTGAAGTGAATTAAAAACCATTTGGAGGCATTTAATGTTCAAGCAAAAACAGCAGATTTTTGGTAAAAGAGATAACACCCCCCCCCCATTACGTCATGCTTCAGAAAGGTGAAATATGGTCCGTTTTCAAATGTTTTATTTTTGAACGTCAGTTCACATTTGTAGGTGGATCATCAGTTTTAGAGCTAAAATTAGCATGTTTAAAGTGATTTTCATGCTTCCAGGGGCCCTAAACACAACATTTGTGGAATGGTTAAAAGTGCATGAAAATGGCCAAGTTACTCACACTGAGGTCTCAAAAAGTGTTTCTTCATCCCGGGAAGTGAATTAAATACCATTTGGAGGCATTTAATGTTCAAGCAAAAACGGCTGATTTGTGACAAACGAGATAACACCCCCCCATTACGTCATGCTTCAGAAAGGTGAAAAATTGTCCGCTTTCAAATGTTTTATTTTTGAACGTCAGTTCACATTTGTAGGTAGATCATCAGTTTTAGAGCTTAAATTAGCATGTTTAAAGTGATTTTCATGCTTCCAGGGGCCCTAAACACAACATTTGTGTAATGGTTAAAAGTGCATGAAAATGGCCAATTTACTCACTCTGAGGTCTCAAAAAGTGTTTCTTCACACCGGGAATACCATTTGGAGGCATTTAATGTTCAAGCAATAACGGCTGATTTTTGATAAAAGAGATAACACCCCCATTACGTCTTGCTTCAGAAAGGTGAAAAATGGTCCATTTTTAAATGTTTTATTTTTGAATGGCAGTTCACATTTGTAGGTAGATCATCAGTTTTAGAGCTAAAATTTGCATATTTAAAGTGATTTTCATGCTTCCAGGGGCCCTAAACACAACATTTGTGGAATGGTTAAAAGTGCATGAAAATGGCCAATTTACTCACTCTGAGGTCTCAAAAAGTGTTTCTTCACACCGGGAATACCATTTGGAGGCATTTAATGTTCAAGCAATAACGGCTGATTTTTGACAAAAGAGATAACACCCCCCATTACGTCATGCTTCAGAAAGGTGCAAAATGGTCCAGTTTCAAATATTTTTCTTTTGAACGTCAGTTCACATTTGTAGGTGGATCATCAGTTTTAGAGCAAAAATTAGCATGTTTAAAGTGATTTTAAGGCTTCCAGGGGCCCAGGAAGTGAATTAAAAACCATTTGGAGGCATTTAATGTTCAAGCAAAAACAGCTGATTTTTGAGTTTTAGAGCTAAAATTAGCATGTTTAAAGTGATTTTCATGCTTCTAGGGGCCCTAAACACAACATTTGTGGAATGGTTAAAAGTGCATGAAAATGGCCAATTTACTCACTCTGAGGTCTCAAAAAGTGTTTCTTCACCCCGGGAAGTAAATGAAATACCATTTGGATGCATTTAATGTTCAAGCAAAAACGGCTGATTTTTGACAAAAGAGATAACACCCCCCCATTACGTCATGCTTCAGAAAGGTGAAATATGGTCCGTTTTCAAATGTTTTATTTTTGAACGTCAGTTCACATTTGTAGGTGGATCATCAGTTTTAGAGCTAAAATTAGCATGTTTAAAGTGATTTTCATGCTTCCAGGGGCCCTAAACACAACATTTGTGAAATGGTTAAAAGTGCATGAAAATGGCCAATTTACTCACTCTGAGGTCTCAAAAAGTGTTTCATCACACCGGGAAGTGAATTAAATACCATTTGGAGGCATTTAATGTTAAAGTAAAAACGGCTGATTTTTGATAAAAGAGATAACACCCCCCATTACGTCTTGCTTCAGAAAGGTGAAAAATGGTCCATTTTTAAATGTTTTATTTTTGAATGTCAGTTCACATTTGTAGGTAGATCATCAGTTTTAGATCTAAAATTAGCATGTTTAAAGTGATTTTCATGCTTCCAGGGGCCCGTGAAGTGAATTAAAAACCATTTGGAGGCATTTAATGTTCAAGCAAAAACAGCAGATTTTTGACAAAAGAGATAACACCCCCCCATTACGTCATGCTTCAGAAAGGTACAAAATGGTCCAGTTTCAAATATTTTATTTTTGAACATCAGTTCACATTTGTAGGTGGATCATCAGTTTTAGAGCTAAAATTAGCATGTTTAAAGTGATTTTCATGCTTCCAGGGGCCCTAAACACAACATCTGTGGAATGGTTAATAGTGCATGAAAATGGCCAATTTACTCACTCTGAGGTCTCAAAAAGTGTTTCTTCACCCCGGGAAGTGAATTAAATACCATTTGGAGGCATTTAATGTTCAAGCAACGGCTGATTTTTGACAAAAGAGATAACACCCCCCCCCATTACGTCATGCTTCAGAAAGGTGAAAAATGGTCCGCTTTCAAATGTTTTATTTTTGAACGTCAGTTCACATTTGTAGGTAGATCATCAGTTTTAGAGCTAAAATTAGCATGTTTAAAGTGATTTTCATGCTTCCAGGGGCCCGTGAAGTGAATTAAAAACCATTTGGAGGCATTTAATATTCAAGCAAAAACAGCAGATTTTTGACAAAAGAGATAACACCCCCCCATTACGTCATGCTTCAGAAAGGTGCAAAATGGTACGTTTTCAAATGTTTTATTTTTGAACATCAGTTCACATTTGTAGGTGGATCATCAGTTTTAGAGCTAAAATGTGCATGTTTAAAGTGATTTTCATGCTTCCAGGGGCCCTAAACACAACATTTGTGGAATGGTTAAAAGTGCATGAAAATGGCCAATTTACTCACTCTGAGGTCTCAAAAAGTGTTTCTTCACCCCGGGAAGTGAATTAAATACCATTTGGAGGCATTTAATGTTCAAGCAAAAACAGCTGATTTTTGACAAAAGAGATAACACCCCCATTACGTCATGCTTCAGAAAGGTGAAAAATGGCCGTTTTCGAATGTTTTATTTTTTAACGTCAGTTCACATTTGTAGGTAGATCATCAGTTTTAGAGCAAAAATTAGCATGTTTAAAGTGATTTTCATGCTTTCAGGGGCCCGGAAAGTGAATTAAAAATCATTTGGAGGCATTTAATGTTCAAGCAAAAACAGCTGATTTTTGTTAAAAGAGATAACACCCCCCCATTACGTCATGCTTCGGAAAGGTGAAAAATGGTCCGTTTTCAAATGTTTTATTTTTGAACGTCATTTCACATTTGTAGGTGGATTTTCTGTTTTAGAGCTAAAATTAGCATGTTTAAAGTGATTTTCATGCTTCCAGGGGCCCTAAACACAACATTTGTGGAATGGTTAAAAGTGCATGAAAATGGCCAATTTACTCACTCTGAGGTCTCAAAAAGTGTTTCTTCACCACGGGAAGTGAATTAAATGCCATTTGGAGGCATTTAATGTTCAAGCAAAAACGGCTGATTTTTGACAAAAGAGATAACACCCCCCATTACGTCATGCTTCAGAAAGGTGTAAAATGGTCCGTTTTCAAATGTCTTATTTTTGCACGTCAGTTCACATTTGTAGGAAAATCATCAGTTTTAGAGCTAAAATTAGCATGTTTAAAGTGATTTTCAGGCTTCCAGGGGCCCGGAAAGTGAATTAAAAACCATTTGGATGCATTTAATGTTCAAGCAAAAACAGCTGATTTTTGTTAAAAGAGATAACACCCCCCCCCCCCCATTACGTCATGCTTCAGAAAGGTGAAATATGGTCCGTTTTCAAATGTTTTATTTTTGAACGTCAGTTCACATTTGTAGGTGGATCATCAGTTTTAGAGCTAAAATTAGCATGTTTAAAGTGATTTTCATGCTTCCAGGGGCCCTAAACACAACATTTGTGGAATGGTTAAAAGTGCATGAAAATGGCCAAGTTACTCACTCTGAGGTCTCAAAAAGTGTTTCTTCATCCCGGGAAGTGAATTAAATACCATTTGGAGGCATTTAATGTTCAAGCAAAAACGGCTGATTTTTGACAAAAGAGATAACACCCCCCCATTACGTCATGCTTCAGAAAGGTGAAAAATTGTCCGCTTTCAAATGTTTTATTTTTGAACGTCAGTTCACATTTGTAGGTGGATCATCAGTTTTAGAGCTTAAATTAGCATGTTTAAAGTGATTTTCATGCTTCCAGGGGCCCTAAACACAACATTTGTGTAATGGTTAAAAGTGCATGAAAATGGCCAATTTGCTCACTCTGAGGTCTCAAAAAGTGTTTCTTCACACCGGGAATACCATTTGGAGGCATTTAATGTTCAAGCAATAACGGCTGATTTTTGATAAAAGAGATAACACCCCCCATTACGTCTTGCTTCAGAAAGGTGAAAAATGGTCCATTTTTAAATGTTTTATTTTTGAATGTCAGTACACATTTGTAGGTAGATCATCAGTTTTAGAGCTAAAATTTGCATATTTAAAGTGATTTTCATGCTTCCAGGGGCCCTACACACAACATTTGTGGAATGGTTAAAAGTGCATGAAAATGGCCAATTTACTCACTCTGAGGTCTCAAAAAGTGTTTCTTCACCCCGGGAAGTGAATTAAATGCCATTTGGAGGCATTTAATGTTCAAGCAAAAACGGCTGATTTTTGACAAAAGAGATAACACCCCCCATTACGTCATGCTTCAGAAAGGTGAAAAATGGTCCAGTTTCAAATATTTAATTTTTGAACGTCAGTTCACATTTGTGGGTGGATCATCAGTTTTAGAGCTAAAATTAGCATGTTTAAAGTGATTTTCATGCTTCCAGGGGCCCTAAACACAACATTTGTGGAATGGTTAAAAATGCATGAAAATGGCCAATTTACTCACTCTGAGGTCTCAAAAAGTGTTTCTTCACCCCGGGAAGTAAATGAAATACCATTTGGAGGCATTTAATGTTCAAGCAAAAACGGCTGATTTTTGACAAAAGAGATAACACCCCCCCATTACGTCATGCATCAGAAAGGTGAAATATGGTCCGTTTTCAAATGTTTTATTTTTGAACGTCAGTTCACATTTGTAGGTGGATCATCAGTTTTAGAGCTAAAATTAGCATGTTTAAAGTGATTTTCATGCTTCCAGGGGCCCTAAACACAACATTTGTGAAATGGTTAAAAGTGCATGAAAATGGCCAATTTACTCACTCTGAGGTCTCAAAAAGTGTTTCATCACACCGGGAAGGGAATTAAATACCATTTGGAGGCATTTAATGTTCAAGCAAAAACGGCTGATTTTTGATAAAAGAGATAACACCCCCCATTACGTCTTGCTTCAGAAAGGTGAAAAATGGTCCATTTTTAAATGTTTTATTTTTGAATGTCAGTTCACATTTGTAGGTAGATCATCAGTTTTAGATCTAAAATTAGCATGTTTAAAGTGATTTTCATGCTTCCAGGGGCCCGTGAAGTGAATTAAAAAACATTTGGAGGCATTTAATGTTCAAGCAAAAACAGTAGATTTTTGACAAAAGAGATAACACCCCCCCATTACGTCATGCTTCAGAAAGGTGCAAAATGGTCCAGTTTCAAATATTTTATTTTTGAACATCAGTTCACATTTGTAGGTGGATCATCAGTTTTAGAGCTAAAATTAGCATGTTTAAAGTGATTTTCATGCTTCCAGGGGCCCTAAACACAACATCTGTGGAATGGTTAAAAGTGCATGAAAATGGCCAATTTACTCACTCTGACGTCTCAAAAAGTGGTTCTTCACCACGGGAAGTGAATTAAATGCCATTTGGAGGCATTTAATGTTCAAGCAAAAACGGCTGATTTTTTACAAAAGAGATAACACTCCCCCATTACGTCATGCTTCAGAAAGGTGAAAAATGGTCCGTTTTCAAATGTTTTATTTTTGCACATCAGTTCACATTCGTAGGAAAATCATCAGTTTTAGAGCTAAAATTAGCATGTTTAAAGTGATTTTAAGGCTTCCAGGGGCCCGGGAAGTGAATTAAAAACCATTTGGAGGCATTTCATGTTCAAGCAAAAACAGCTGATTTTTGACAAAAGAGATAACACCCCCCCATTACGTCATGCTTCAGAAAGGTGCAAAATGGTCCGTTTTCAAATGTTTTATTTTTGAACGTCAGTTCACATTTGTAGGTGGATCATCAGTTTTAGAGCTAAAATTAGCATGTTTAAAGTGATTTTCATGCTTCCAGGGGCCCTAAACACAACATTTGTGGAATGGTTAAAAGTGCATGAAAATGGCCAATTTACTCACTCTGAGGTCTCAAAAAGTGTTTCTTCACCCCGGGAAGTGAATTAAATACCATTTGGAGGCATTTAATGTTCAAGCAAAAACGGCTGATTTTTGACAAAAGAGATAACACCCCCATTACGTCATGCTTCAGAAAGGTGAAAAATGGCCGTTTTCAAATGTTTTATTTTTTAACGTCAGTTCACATTTGTAGGTAGATCATCAGTTTTAGAGCAAAAATTAGCATGTTTAAAGTGATTTTCAGGCTTCCAGGGGCCCGGAAAGTGAATTAAAAACCATTTGGATGCATTTAATGTTCAAGCAAAAACAGCTGATATTTGTTAAAAGAGATAACACCCCCCCCATTACGTCATGCTTCAGAAAGGTGAAATATGGTCCGTTTTCAAATGTTTTATTTTTGAACGTCAGTTCACATTTGTAGGTGGATCATCAGTTTTAGAGCCAAAATTAGCATGTTTAAAGTGATTTTCATGCTTCCAGGGGCCCTAAACACAACTTTTGTGGAATGGTTAAAAGTGCATGAAAATGGCCAAGTTACTCACACTGAGGTCTCAAAAAGTGTTTCTTCATCCCGGGAAGTGAATTAAATACCATTTGGAGGCATTTAATGTTCAAGCAAAAACGGCTGATTTTTGACAAAAGAGATAACACCCCCCCCATTACGTCATGCTTCAGAAAGGTGAAAAATTGTCCGCTTTCAAATGTTTTATTTTTGAACGTCAGTTCACATTTGTAGGTAGATCATCAGTTTTAGAGCTTAAATTAGCATGTTTAAAGTGATTTTCATGCTTCCAGGGGCCCGTGAAGTGAATTAAAAAACATTTGGAGGCATTTAATGTTCAAGCAAAAACAGTAGATTTTTGACAAAAGAGATAACACCCCCCCCATTACGTCATGCTTCAGAAAGGTGCAAAATGGTCCAGTTTCAAATATTTAATTTTTGAACGTCAGTTCACATTTGTGGGTGGATCATCAGTTTTAGAGCTAAAATTAGCATGTTTAAAGTGATTTTCATGCTTCCAGGGGCCCTAAACACAACATTTGTGAAATGGTTAAAAGTGCATGAAAATGGCCAATTTACTCACTCTGAGGTCTCAAAAAGTGTTTCATCACACCGGGAAGTGAATTAAATACCATTTGGAGGCATTTAATGTTAAAGTAAAAACGGCTGATTTTTGATAAAAGAGATAACACCCCCCATTACGTCTTGCTTCAGAAAGGTGAAAAATGGTCCATTTTTAAATGTTTTATTTTTGAATGTCAGTTCACATTTGTAGGTAGATCATCAGTTTTAGATCTAAAATTAGCATGTTTAAAGTGATTTTCATGCTTCCAGGGGCCCGTGAAGTGAATTAAAAACCATTTGGAGGCATTTAATGTTCAAGCAAAAACAGCAGATTTTTGACAAAAGAGATAACACCCCCCCATTACGTCATGCTTCAGAAAGGTACAAAATGGTCCAGTTTCAAATATTTTATTTTTGAACATCAGTTCACATTTGTAGGTGGATCATCAGTTTTAGAGCTAAAATTAGCATGTTTAAAGTGATTTTCATGCTTCCAGGGGCCCTAAACACAACATCTGTGGAATGGTTAATAGTGCATGAAAATGGCCAATTTACTCACTCTGAGGTCTCAAAAAGTGTTTCTTCACCCCGGGAAGTGAATTAAATACCATTTGGAGGCATTTAATGTTCAAGCAACGGCTGATTTTTGACAAAAGAGATAACACCCCCCCCCATTACGTCATGCTTCAGAAAGGTGAAAAATGGTCCGCTTTCAAATGTTTTATTTTTGAACGTCAGTTCACATTTGTAGGTAGATCATCAGTTTTAGAGCTAAAATTAGCATGTTTAAAGTGATTTTCATGCTTCCAGGGGCCCGTGAAGTGAATTAAAAACCATTTGGAGGCATTTAATATTCAAGCAAAAACAGCAGATTTTTGACAAAAGAGATAACACCCCCCCATTACGTCATGCTTCAGAAAGGTGCAAAATGGTACGTTTTCAAATGTTTTATTTTTGAACATCAGTTCACATTTGTAGGTGGATCATCAGTTTTAGAGCTAAAATGTGCATGTTTAAAGTGATTTTCATGCTTCCAGGGGCCCTAAACACAACATTTGTGGAATGGTTAAAAGTGCATGAAAATGGCCAATTTACTCACTCTGAGGTCTCAAAAAGTGTTTCTTCACCCCGGGAAGTGAATTAAATACCATTTGGAGGCATTTAATGTTCAAGCAAAAACAGCTGATTTTTGACAAAAGAGATAACACCCCCATTACGTCATGCTTCAGAAAGGTGAAAAATGGCCGTTTTCGAATGTTTTATTTTTTAACGTCAGTTCACATTTGTAGGTAGATCATCAGTTTTAGAGCAAAAATTAGCATGTTTAAAGTGATTTTCATGCTTTCAGGGGCCCGGAAAGTGAATTAAAAATCATTTGGAGGCATTTAATGTTCAAGCAAAAACAGCTGATTTTTGTTAAAAGAGATAACACCCCCCCATTACGTCATGCTTCGGAAAGGTGAAAAATGGTCCGTTTTCAAATGTTTTATTTTTGAACGTCATTTCACATTTGTAGGTGGATTTTCTGTTTTAGAGCTAAAATTAGCATGTTTAAAGTGATTTTCATGCTTCCAGGGGCCCTAAACACAACATTTGTGGAATGGTTAAAAGTGCATGAAAATGGCCAATTTACTCACTCTGAGGTCTCAAAAAGTGTTTCTTCACCACGGGAAGTGAATTAAATGCCATTTGGAGGCATTTAATGTTCAAGCAAAAACGGCTGATTTTTGACAAAAGAGATAACACCCCCCATTACGTCATGCTTCAGAAAGGTGTAAAATGGTCCGTTTTCAAATGTCTTATTTTTGCACGTCAGTTCACATTTGTAGGAAAATCATCAGTTTTAGAGCTAAAATTAGCATGTTTAAAGTGATTTTCAGGCTTCCAGGGGCCCGGAAAGTGAATTAAAAACCATTTGGATGCATTTAATGTTCAAGCAAAAACAGCTGATTTTTGTTAAAAGAGATAACACCCCCCCCCCCCCCCATTACGTCATGCTTCAGAAAGGTGAAATATGGTCCGTTTTCAAATGTTTTATTTTTGAACGTCAGTTCACATTTGTAGGTGGATCATCAGTTTTAGAGCTAAAATTAGCATGTTTAAAGTGATTTTCATGCTTCCAGGGGCCCTAAACACAACATTTGTGGAATGGTTAAAAGTGCATGAAAATGGCCAAGTTACTCACTCTGAGGTCTCAAAAAGTGTTTCTTCATCCCGGGAAGTGAATTAAATACCATTTGGAGGCATTTAATGTTCAAGCAAAAACGGCTGATTTTTGACAAAAGAGATAACACCCCCCCATTACGTCATGCTTCAGAAAGGTGAAAAATTGTCCGCTTTCAAATGTTTTATTTTTGAACGTCAGTTCACATTTGTAGGTGGATCATCAGTTTTAGAGCTTAAATTAGCATGTTTAAAGTGATTTTCATGCTTCCAGGGGCCCTAAACACAACATTTGTGTAATGGTTAAAAGTGCATGAAAATGGCCAATTTGCTCACTCTGAGGTCTCAAAAAGTGTTTCTTCACACCGGGAATACCATTTGGAGGCATTTAATGTTCAAGCAATAACGGCTGATTTTTGATAAAAGAGATAACACCCCCCATTACGTCTTGCTTCAGAAAGGTGAAAAATGGTCCATTTTTAAATGTTTTATTTTTGAATGTCAGTACACATTTGTAGGTAGATCATCAGTTTTAGAGCTAAAATTTGCATATTTAAAGTGATTTTCATGCTTCCAGGGGCCCTACACACAACATTTGTGGAATGGTTAAAAGTGCATGAAAATGGCCAATTTACTCACTCTGAGGTCTCAAAAAGTGTTTCTTCACCCCGGGAAGTGAATTAAATGCCATTTGGAGGCATTTAATGTTCAAGCAAAAACGGCTGATTTTTGACAAAAGAGATAACACCCCCCATTACGTCATGCTTCAGAAAGGTGAAAAATGGTCCAGTTTCAAATATTTAATTTTTGAACGTCAGTTCACATTTGTGGGTGGATCATCAGTTTTAGAGCTAAAATTAGCATGTTTAAAGTGATTTTCATGCTTCCAGGGGCCCTAAACACAACATTTGTGGAATGGTTAAAAATGCATGAAAATGGCCAATTTACTCACTCTGAGGTCTCAAAAAGTGTTTCTTCACCCCGGGAAGTAAATGAAATACCATTTGGAGGCATTTAATGTTCAAGCAAAAACGGCTGATTTTTGACAAAAGAGATAACACCCCCCCATTACGTCATGCATCAGAAAGGTGAAATATGGTCCGTTTTCAAATGTTTTATTTTTGAACGTCAGTTCACATTTGTAGGTGGATCATCAGTTTTAGAGCTAAAATTAGCATGTTTAAAGTGATTTTCATGCTTCCAGGGGCCCGTGAAGTGAATTAAAAAACATTTGGAGGCATTTAATGTTCAAGCAAAAACAGTAGATTTTTGACAAAAGAGATAACACCCCCCCATTACGTCATGCTTCAGAAAGGTGCAAAATGGTCCAGTTTCAAATATTTTATTTTTGAACATCAGTTCACATTTGTAGGTGGATCATCAGTTTTAGAGCTAAAATTAGCATGTTTAAAGTGATTTTCATGCTTCCAGGGGCCCTAAACACAACATCTGTGGAATGGTTAAAAGTGCATGAAAATGGCCAATTTACTCACTCTGACGTCTCAAAAAGTGGTTCTTCACCACGGGAAGTGAATTAAATGCCATTTGGAGGCATTTAATGTTCAAGCAAAAACGGCTGATTTTTTACAAAAGAGATAACACTCCCCCATTACGTCATGCTTCAGAAAGGTGAAAAATGGTCCGTTTTCAAATGTTTTATTTTTGCACATCAGTTCACATTCGTAGGAAAATCATCAGTTTTAGAGCTAAAATTAGCATGTTTAAAGTGATTTTAAGGCTTCCAGGGGCCCGGGAAGTGAATTAAAAACCATTTGGAGGCATTTCATGTTCAAGCAAAAACAGCTGATTTTTGACAAAAGAGATAACACCCCCCCATTACGTCATGCTTCAGAAAGGTGCAAAATGGTCCGTTTTCAAATGTTTTATTTTTGAACGTCAGTTCACATTTGTAGGTGGATCATCAGTTTTAGAGCTAAAATTAGCATGTTTAAAGTGATTTTCATGCTTCCAGGGGCCCTAAACACAACATTTGTGGAATGGTTAAAAGTGCATGAAAATGGCCAATTTACTCACTCTGAGGTCTCAAAAAGTGTTTCTTCACCCCGGGAAGTGAATTAAATACCATTTGGAGGCATTTAATGTTCAAGCAAAAACGGCTGATTTTTGACAAAAGAGATAACACCCCCATTACGTCATGCTTCAGAAAGGTGAAAAATGGCCGTTTTCAAATGTTTTATTTTTTAACGTCAGTTCACATTTGTAGGTAGATCATCAGTTTTAGAGCAAAAATTAGCATGTTTAAAGTGATTTTCAGGCTTCCAGGGGCCCGGAAAGTGAATTAAAAACCATTTGGATGCATTTAATGTTCAAGCAAAAACAGCTGATATTTGTTAAAAGAGATAACACCCCCCCCATTACGTCATGCTTCAGAAAGGTGAAATATGGTCCGTTTTCAAATGTTTTATTTTTGAACGTCAGTTCACATTTGTAGGTGGATCATCAGTTTTAGAGCCAAAATTAGCATGTTTAAAGTGATTTTCATGCTTCCAGGGGCCCTAAACACAACTTTTGTGGAATGGTTAAAAGTGCATGAAAATGGCCAAGTTACTCACACTGAGGTCTCAAAAAGTGTTTCTTCATCCCGGGAAGTGAATTAAATACCATTTGGAGGCATTTAATGTTCAAGCAAAAACGGCTGATTTTTGACAAAAGAGATAACACCCCCCCCATTACGTCATGCTTCAGAAAGGTGAAAAATTGTCCGCTTTCAAATGTTTTATTTTTGAACGTCAGTTCACATTTGTAGGTAGATCATCAGTTTTAGAGCTTAAATTAGCATGTTTAAAGTGATTTTCATGCTTCCAGGGGCCCGTGAAGTGAATTAAAAAACATTTGGAGGCATTTAATGTTCAAGCAAAAACAGTAGATTTTTGACAAAAGAGATAACACCCCCCCCATTACGTCATGCTTCAGAAAGGTGCAAAATGGTCCAGTTTCAAATATTTTATTTTTGAACGTCAGTTCACATTTGTAGGTGGATCATCAGTTTTAGAGCTAAAATTAGCATGTTTAAAGTGATTTTAAGGCTTCCAGGGGCCCAGGAAGTGAATTAAAAACCATTTGGAGGCATTTAATGTTCAAGCAAAAACAGCTGATTTTTGAGTTTTAGAGCTAAAATTAGCATGTTTAAAGTGATTTTCATGCTTCCAGGGGCCCTAAACACAACATTTGTGAAATGGTTAAAAGTGCATGAAAATGGCCAATTTACTCACTCTGAGGTCTCAAAAAGTGTTTCATCACACCGGGAAGTGAATTAAATACCATTTGGAGGCATTTAATGTTAAAGTAAAAACGGCAGATTTTTGATAAAAGAGATAACACCCCCCATTACGTCTTGCTTCAGAAAGGTGAAAAATGGTCCATTTTTAAATGTTTTATTTTTGAATGTCAGTTCACATTTGTAGGTAGATCATCAGTTTTAGATCTAAAATTAGCATGTTTAAAGTGATTTTCATGCTTCCAGGGGCCCGTGAAGTGAATTAAAAACCATTTGGAGGCATTTAATGTTCAAGCAAAAACAGCAGATTTTTGACAAAAGAGATAACACCCCCCCATTACGTCATGCTTCAGAAAGGTACAAAATGGTCCAGTTTCAAATATTTTATTTTTGAACATCAGTTCACATTTGTAGGTGGATCATCAGTTTTAGAGCTAAAATTAGCATGTTTAAAGTGATTTTCATGCTTCCAGGGGCCCTAAACACAACATCTGTGGAATGGTTAATAGTGCATGAAAATGGCCAATTTACTCACTCTGAGGTCTCAAAAAGTGTTTCTTCACCCCGGGAAGTGAATTAAATACCATTTGGAGGCATTTAATGTTCAAGCAACGGCTGATTTTTGACAAAAGAGATAACACCCCCCCCCCATTACGTCATGCTTCAGAAAGGTGAAAAATGGTCCGCTTTCAAATGTTTTATTTTTGAACGTCAGTTCACATTTGTAGGTAGATCATCAGTTTTAGAGCTAAAATTAGCATGTTTAAAGTGATTTTCATGCTTCCAGGGGCCCGTGAAGTGAATTAAAAACCATTTGGAGGCATTTAATATTCAAGCAAAAACAGCAGATTTTTGACAAAAGAGATAACACCCCCCCATTACGTCATGCTTCAGAAAGGTGCAAAATGGTACGTTTTCAAATGTTTTATTTTTGAACATCAGTTCACATTTGTAGGTGGATCATCAGTTTTAGAGCTAAAATGTGCATGTTTAAAGTGATTTTCATGCTTCCAGGGGCCCTAAACACAACATTTGTGGAATGGTTAAAAGTGCATGAAAATGGCCAATTTACTCACTCTGAGGTCTCAAAAAGTGTTTCTTCACCCCGGGAAGTGAATTAAATACCATTTGGAGGCATTTAATGTTCAAGCAAAAACAGCTGATTTTTGACAAAAGAGATAACACCCCCATTACGTCATGCTTCAGAAAGGTGAAAAATGGCCGTTTTCGAATGTTTTATTTTTTAACGTCAGTTCACATTTGTAGGTAGATCATCAGTTTTAGAGCAAAAATTAGCATGTTTAAAGTGATTTTCATGCTTTCAGGGGCCCGGAAAGTGAATTAAAAATCATTTGGAGGCATTTAATGTTCAAGCAAAAACAGCTGATTTTTGTTAAAAGAGATAACACCCCCCCATTACGTCATGCTTCGGAAAGGTGAAAAATGGTCCGTTTTCAAATGTTTTATTTTTGAACGTCATTTCACATTTGTAGGTGGATTTTCTGTTTTAGAGCTAAAATTTGCATGTTTAAAGTGATTTTCATGCTTCCAGGGGCCCTAAACACAACATTTGTGGAATGGTTAAAAGTGCATGAAAATGGCCAATTTACTCACTCTGAGGTCTCAAAAAGTGTTTCTTCACCACGGGAAGTGAATTAAATGCCATTTGGAGGCATTTAATGTTCAAGCAAAAACGGCTGATTTTTGACAAAAGAGATAACACCCCCCATTACGTCATGCTTCAGAAAGGTGTAAAATGGTCCGTTTTCAAATGTCTTATTTTTGCACGTCAGTTCACATTTGTAGGAAAATCATCAGTTTTAGAGCTAAAATTAGCATGTTTAAAGTGATTTTCAGGCTTCCAGGGGCCCGGAAAGTGAATTAAAAACCATTTGGATGCATTTAATGTTCAAGCAAAAACAGCTGATTTTTGTTAAAAGAGATAACACCCCCCCCCCCATTACGTCATGCTTCAGAAAGGTGAAATATGGTCCGTTTTCAAATGTTTTATTTTTGAACGTCAGTTCACATTTGTAGGTGGATCATCAGTTTTAGAGCTAAAATTAGCATGTTTAAAGTGATTTTCATGCTTCCAGGGGCCCTAAACACAACATTTGTGGAATGGTTAAAAGTGCATGAAAATGGCCAAGTTACTCACTCTGAGGTCTCAAAAAGTGTTTCTTCATCCCGGGAAGTGAATTAAATACCATTTGGAGGCATTTAATGTTCAAGCAAAAACGGCTGATTTTTGACAAAAGAGATAACACCCCCCCATTACGTCATGCTTCAGAAAGGTGAAAAATTGTCCGCTTTCAAATGTTTTATTTTTGAACGTCAGTTCACATTTGTAGGTGGATCATCAGTTTTAGAGCTTAAATTAGCATGTTTAAAGTGATTTTCATGCTTCCAGGGGCCCTAAACACAACATTTGTGTAATGGTTAAAAGTGCATGAAAATGGCCAATTTGCTCACTCTGAGGTCTCAAAAAGTGTTTCTTCACACCGGGAATACCATTTGGAGGCATTTAATGTTCAAGCAATAACGGCTGATTTTTGATAAAAGAGATAACACCCCCCATTACGTCTTGCTTCAGAAAGGTGAAAAATGGTCCATTTTTAAATGTTTTATTTTTGAATGTCAGTACACATTTGTAGGTAGATCATCAGTTTTAGAGCTAAAATTTGCATATTTAAAGTGATTTTCATGCTTCCAGGGGCCCTACACACAACATTTGTGGAATGGTTAAAAGTGCATGAAAATGGCCAATTTACTCACTCTGAGGTCTCAAAAAGTGTTTCTTCACCCCGGGAAGTGAATTAAATGCCATTTGGAGGCATTTAATGTTCAAGCAAAAACGGCTGATTTTTGACAAAAGAGATAACACCCCCCATTACGTCATGCTTCAGAAAGGTGAAAAATGGTCCAGTTTCAAATATTTAATTTTTGAACGTCAGTTCACATTTGTGGGTGGATCATCAGTTTTAGAGTTAAAATTAGCATGTTTAAAGTGATTTTGATGCTTCCAGGGGCCCTAAACACAACATTTGTGGAATGGTTAAAAGTGCATGAAAATGGCCAATTTACTCACTCTGACGTCTCAAAAAGTGTTTCTTCACCCCGGGAAGTGAATTAAATGCCATTTGGAGGCATTTAATGTTCAAGCAAAAACGGCTGATTTTTGACAAAAGAGATAACACTTCCCCATTACGTCATGCTTCAGAAAGGTGAAAAATGGTCCATTTTCAAATGTTTTATTTTTGCACGTCAGTTCACATTTGTAGGAAAATCATCAGTTTTAGAGCTAAAATTAGCATGTTTAAAGTGATTTTCATGCTTCCAGGGGCCCTAAACACAACATTTGTGGAATGGTTAAAAATGCATGAAAATGGCCAATTTACTCACTCTGAGGTCTCAAAAAGTGTTTCTTCACCCCGGGAAGTAAATGAAATACCATTTGGAGGCATTTAATGTTCAAGCAAAAACGGCTGATTTTTGACAAAAGAGATAACACCCCCCCATTACGTCATGCATCAGAAAGGTGAAATATGGTCCGTTTTCAAATGTTTTATTTTTGAACGTCAGTTCACATTTGTAGGTGGATCATCAGTTTTAGAGCTAAAATTAGCATGTTTAAAGTGATTTTCATGCTTCCAGGGGCCCTAAACACAACATTTGTGAAATGGTTAAAAGTGCATGAAAATGGCCAATTTACTCACTCTGCGGTCTCAAAAAGTGTTTCATCACACCGGGAAGTGAATTAAATACCATTTGGAGGCATTTAATGTTAAAGTAAAAACGGCTGATTTTTGACAAAAGAGATGACACTTCCCCATTACGTCATGCTTCAGAAAGGTGAAAAATGGTCCATTTTCAAATGTTTTATTTTTGCACGTCAGTTCACATTTGTAGGAAAATCATCAGTTTTAGAGCTAAAATTAGCATGTTTAAAGTGATTTTAAGGCTTCCAGGGGCCCTAAACACAACATTTGTGGAATGGTTAAAAGTGCATGAAAATGGCCAATTTACTCACTCTGAGGTCTCAAAAAGTGTTTCTTCACCCCGGGAAGTAAATGAAATACCATTTGGAGGCATTTAATGTTCAAGCAAAAACGGCTGATTTTTGACAAAAGAGATAACACCCCCCATTACGTCATGCATCAGAAAGGTGAAATATGGTCCGTTTTCAAATGTTTTATTTTTGAACGTCAGTTCACATTTGTAGGTGGATCATCAGTTTTAGAGCTAAAATTAGCATGTTTAAAGTGATTTTCATGCTTCCAGGGGCCCTAAACACAACATTTGTGAAATGGTTAAAAGTGCATGAAAATGGCCAATTTACTCACTCTGAGGTCTCAAAAAGTGTTTCATCACACCGGGAAGTGAATTAAATACCATTTGGAGGCATTTAATGTTCAAGCAAAAACAGCTGATTTTTGATAAAAGAGATAACACCCCCCATTACGTCTTGCTTCAGAAAGGTGAAAAATGGTCCATTTTTAAATGTTTTATTTTTGAATGTCAGTTCACATTTGTAGGTAGATCATCAGTTTTAGATCTAAAATTAGCATGTTTAAAGTGATTTTCATGCTTCCAGGGGCCCGTGAAGTGAATTAAAAAACATTTGGAGGCATTTAATGTTCAAGCAAAAACAGTAGATTTTTGACAAAAGAGATAACACCCCCCCATTACGTCATGCTTCAGAAAGGTGCAAAATGGTCCAGTTTCAAATATTTTATTTTTGATCAGTTCACATTTGTAGGTGGATCATCAGTTTTAGAGCTAAAATTAGCATGTTTAAAGTGATTTTCATGCTTCCAGGGGCCCTAAACACAACATCTGTGGAATGGTTAAAAGTGCATGAAAATGGCCAATTTACTCACTCTGACGTCTCAAAAAGTGGTTCTTCACCACGGGAAGTGAATTAAATGCCATTTGGAGGCATTTAATGTTCAAGCAAAAACGGCTGATTTTTTACAAAAGAGATAACACTCCCCCATTACGTCATGCTTCAGAAAGGTGAAAAATGGTCCGTTTTCAAATGTTTTATTTTTGCACATCAGTTCACATTCGTAGGAAAATCATCAGTTTTAGAGCTAAAATTAGCATGTTTAAAGTGATTTTAAGGCTTCCAGGGGCCCGGGAAGTGAATTAAAAACCATTTGGAGGCATTTCATGTTCAAGCAAAAACAGCTGATTTTTGACAAAAGAGATAACACCCCCCCATTACGTCATGCTTCAGAAAGGTGCAAAATGGTCCGTTTTCAAATGTTTTATTTTTGAACGTCAGTTCACATTTGTAGGTGGATCATCAGTTTTAGAGCTAAAATTAGCATGTTTAAAGTGATTTTCATGCTTCCAGGGGCCCTAAACACAACATTTGTGGAATGGTTAAAAGTGCATGAAAATGGCCAATTTACTCACTCTGAGGTCTCAAAAAGTGTTTCTTCACCCCGGGAAGTGAATTAAATACCATTTGGAGGCATTTAATGTTCAAGCAAAAACGGCTGATTTTTGACAAAAGAGATAACACCCCCATTACGTCATGCTTCAGAAAGGTGAAAAATGGCCGTTTTCAAATGTTTTATTTTTTAACGTCAGTTCACATTTGTAGGTAGATCATCAGTTTTAGAGCAAAAATTAGCATGTTTAAAGTGATTTTCAGGCTTCCAGGGGCCCGGAAAGTGAATTAAAAACCATTTGGATGCATTTAATGTTCAAGCAAAAACAGCTGATATTTGTTAAAAGAGATAACACCCCCCCCATTACGTCATGCTTCAGAAAGGTGAAATATGGTCCGTTTTCAAATGTTTTATTTTTGAACGTCAGTTCACATTTGTAGGTGGATCATCAGTTTTAGAGCCAAAATTAGCATGTTTAAAGTGATTTTCATGCTTCCAGGGGCCCTAAACACAACTTTTGTGGAATGGTTAAAAGTGCATGAAAATGGCCAAGTTACTCACACTGAGGTCTCAAAAAGTGTTTCTTCATCCCGGGAAGTGAATTAAATACCATTTGGAGGCATTTAATGTTCAAGCAAAAACGGCTGATTTTTGACAAAAGAGATAACACCCCCCCCATTACGTCATGCTTCAGAAAGGTGAAAAATTGTCCGCTTTCAAATGTTTTATTTTTGAACGTCAGTTCACATTTGTAGGTAGATCATCAGTTTTAGAGCTTAAATTAGCATGTTTAAAGTGATTTTCATGCTTCCAGGGGCCCGTGAAGTGAATTAAAAAACATTTGGAGGCATTTAATGTTCAAGCAAAAACAGTAGATTTTTGACAAAAGAGATAACACCCCCCCCATTACGTCATGCTTCAGAAAGGTGCAAAATGGTCCAGTTTCAAATATTTTATTTTTGAACGTCAGTTCACATTTGTAGGTGGATCATCAGTTTTAGAGCTAAAATTAGCATGTTTAAAGTGATTTTAAGGCTTCCAGGGGCCCAGGAAGTGAATTAAAAACCATTTGGAGGCATTTAATGTTCAAGCAAAAACAGCTGATTTTTGAGTTTTAGAGCTAAAATTAGCATGTTTAAAGTGATTTTCATGCTTTCAGGGGCCCTAAACACAACATTTGTGAAATGGTTAAAAGTGCATGAAAATGGCCAATTTACTCACTCTGAGGTCTCAAAAAGTGTTTCATCACACCGGGAAGTGAATTAAAAACCATTTGGAGGCATTTAGTGTTCAAGCAAAAACAGCAGATTTTTGACAAAAGAGATAACACCCCCCCATTACGTCATGCTTCAGAAAGGTGCAAAATGGTCCAGTTTCAAATATTTTATTTTTGAACATCAGTTCACATTTGTAGGTGGATCATCAGTTTTAGAGCTAAAATTAGCATGTTTAAAGTGATTTTCATGCTTCCAGGGGCCCTAAACACAACATCTGTGGAATGGTTAAAAGTGCATGAAAATGGCCAATTTACTCACTCTGACGTCTCAAAAAGTGTTTCTTCACCACGGGAAGTGAATTAAATGCCATTTGGAGGCATTTAATGTTCAAGCAAAAACGACTGATTTTTGACAAAAGAGATAACACTCCCCCATTACGTCATGCTTCAGAAAGGTGAAAAATGGTCCGTTTTCAAATGTTTTATTTTTGCACGTCAGTTCACATTCGTAGGAAAATCATCAGTTTTAGAGCTAAAATTAGCATGTTTAAAGTGATTTTCATGCTTCCAGGGGCCCTAAACTCAACATTTGTGGAATGGTTAAAAGTGCATGAAAATGGCCAATTTACTCACTCTGAGGTCTCAAAAAGTGTTTCTTCACCCCGGGAAGTGAATTAAATACCATTTGGAGGCATTTAATGTTCAAGCAACGGCTGATTTTTGACAAAAGAGATAACACCCCCCCCATTACGTCATGCTTCAGAAAGGTGCAAAATGGTCCGTTTTCAAATGTTTTATTTTTGAACGTCAGTTCACATTTGTAGGTGGATCATCAGTTTTAGAGCTAAAATTAGCATGTTTAAAGTGATTTTCATGCTTCCAGGGGCCCTAAACTCAACATTTGTGGAATGGTTAAAAGTGCATGAAAATGGCCAATTTACTCACTCTGAGGTCTCAAAAAGTGTTTCTTCACCCCGGGAAGTAAATTAAATACCATTTGGAGGCATTTAATGTTCAAGCAAAAACAGCAGATTTTTGACAAAAGAGATAACATCCCCCCATTACGTCATGCTTCAGAAAGGTGCAAAATGGTCCAGTTTCAAATATTTTATTTATGAACATCAGTTCACATTTGTAGGTGGATCATCAGTTTTAGAGCTAAAATTAGCATGTTTAAAGTGATTTTCATGCTTCCAGGGGCCCTAAACACAACATCTGTGGAATGGTTAAAAGTGCATGAAAATGGCCAATTTACTCACTCTGACGTCTCAAAAAGTGTTTCTTCACCACGGGAAGTGAATTAAATGCCATTTGGAGGCATTTAATGTTCAAGCAAAAACGGCTGATTTTTGACAAAAGAGATAACCCCCAATTACGTCATGCTTCAGAAAGGTGAAAAATGGTCCGTTTTCAAATGTTTTATTTTTGCACGTCAGTTCACATTCGTAGGAAAATCGTCAGTTTTAGAGCTAAAATTAGCATGTTTAAAGTGATTTTAAGGCTTCCAGGGGCCCTAAACACAACATTTGTGGAATGGTTAAAAGTGCATGAAAATGGCCAATTTACTCACTCTGAGGTCTCAAAAAGTGTTTCTTCACCCCGGGAAGTGAATTAAATACCATTTGGAGGCATTTAATGTTCAAGCAACAGCTGATTTTTGACAAAAGAGATAACACCCCCCCATTACGTCATGCTTCAGAAAGGTGCAAAATGGTCCGTTTTCAAATGTTTTATTTTTGAACGTTAGTTCACATTTGTAGGTGGAGCATCAGTTTTAGAGCTACAATTAGCATGTTTAAAGTGATTTTCATGCTTCCAGGGGCCCTAAACACAACATTTGTGGAATGGTTAAAAGTGCATGAAAATGGCCAATTTACTCACTCTGAGGTCTCAAAAAGTGTTTCTTCACCCCGGGAAGTGAATTAAATACCATTTGGAGGCATTTAATGTTCAAGCAAAAACGGCTGATTTTTGACAAAAGAGATAACACCCCCATTACGTCATGCTACAGAAAGGTGAAAAATGGCCGTTTTCAAATGTTTTATTTTTTAATGTCAGTTCACATTTGTAGGTAGATCATCAGTTTTAGAGCAAAAATTAGCATGT
The DNA here is from genome assembly GCF_964261635.1 of Lissotriton helveticus. Lineage (NCBI taxonomy): Eukaryota > Metazoa > Chordata > Amphibia > Caudata > Salamandridae > Lissotriton > Lissotriton helveticus. Next base: position 1,272,485,681 of record NC_136061.1, read on the forward strand.
TTAAAGTGATTTTCATGCTTTCAGGGGCCCGGAAAGTGAATTAAAAATCATTTGGAGGCATTTAATGTTCAAGCAAAAACAGCTGATTTTTGTTAAAAGAGATAACACCCCCCATTACGTCATGCTTCAGAAAGGTGAAAAATGGTCCGTTTTCAAATGTTTTATTTTTGAACGTCATTTCACATTTGTAGGTGGATTTTCAGTTTTAGAGCTAAAATTAGCATGTTTAAAGTGATTTTCATGCTTCGAGGGGCCCTAAACACAACATTTGTGGAATGGTTAAAAGTGCATGAAAATGGCCAATTTACTCACTCTGAGGTCTAAAAAGTGTTTCTTCACCCCGGGAAGTGAATTAAATGCCATTTGGAGGCATTTAATGTTCAAGCAAAAACGGCTGATTTTTGACAAAAGAGATAACACCACCCAATTACGTCATGCTTCAGAAAGTTGAAAAATGGTCCGCTTTCAAATGTTTTATTTTTGAACGTCAGTTCACATTTGTAGGTGGATCATCAGTTTTAGAGCTAAAATTAGCATGTTTAAAGTGATTTTCAGGCTTCCAGGGGCCCGGAAAGTGAATTAAAAACCATTTGGATGCATTTAATGTTCAAGCAAAAACAGCTGATATTTGTTAAAAGAGATAACACCCCCCCCCATTACGTCATGCTTCAGAAAGGTGAAATATGGTCCGTTTTCAAATGTTTTATTTTTGAACATCAGTTCACATTTGTAGGTGGATCATCAGTTTTAGAGCTAAAATTAGCATGTTTAAAGTGATTTTCATGCTTCCAGGGGCCCTAAACACAACATTTGTGGAATGGTTAAAAGTGCATGAAAATGGCCAAGTTACTCACACTGAGGTCTCAAAAAGTGTTTCTTCATCCCGGGAAGTGAATTAAATACCATTTGGAGGCATTTAATGTTCAAGCAAAAACGGCTGATTTTTGACAAAAGAGATAACACCCCCCCATTACGTCATGCTTCAGAAAGGTGAAAAATTGTCCGCTTTCAAATGTTTTATTTTTGAACGTCAGTTCACATTTGTAGGTAGATCATCAGTTTTAGAGCTTAAATTAGCATGTTTAAAGTGATTTTCATGCTTCCAGGGGCCCTAAACACAACATTTGTGTAATGGTTAAAAGTGCATGAAAATGGCCAATTTACTCACTCTGAGGTCTCAAAAAGTGTTTCTTCACACCGGGAATACCATTTGGAGGCATTTAATGTTCAAGCAATAACGGCTGATTTTGATAAAAGAGATAACACCCCCCATTACGTCTTGCTTCAGAAAGGTGCAAAATGGTCCAGTTTCAAATATTTTATTTTTGAACGTCAGTTCACTTTTGTAGGTGGATCATCAGTTTTAGAGCTAAAATTAGCATGTTTAAAGTGATTTTAAGGCTTCCAGGGGCCCAGGAAGTGAATTAAAAACCATTTGGAGGCATTTAATGTTCAAGCAAAAACAGCTGATTTTTGAGTTTTAGAGCTAAAATTAGCATGTTTAAAGTGATTTTCATGCTTCTAGGGGCCCTAAACACAACATTTGTGGAATGGTTAAAAGTGCATGAAAATGGCCAATTTACTCACTCTGAGGTCTCAAAAAGTGTTTCTTCATCCCGGGAAGTGAATTAAATGCCATTTGGAGGCATTTAATGTTCAAGCAAAAACGGCTGATTTTTGACAAAAGAGATAACACCCCCCATTACGTCATGCTTCAGAAAGGTGAAAAATGGTCCAGTTTCAAATATTTAATTTTTGAACGTCAGTTCACATTTGTGGGTGGATCATCAGTTTTAGAGCTAAAATTAGCATGTTTAGAGTGATTTTCATGCTTCCAGGGGCCCAAAACACAACATTTGTATAATGGTTAAAAGTGCATGAAAATGGCCAATTTACTCACTCTGAGGTCTCAAAAAGTGTTTCATCACACCGGGAAGTGAATTAAATACCATTTGGAGGCATTTAATGTTCAAGCAAAAACGGCTGATTTTTGACAAAAGAGATAACACCCCCATTACGTCATGCTACAGAAAGGTGAAAAATGGCCGTTTTCAAATGTTTTATTTTTTAATGTCAGTTCACATTTGTAGGTAGATCATCAGTATTAGAGCAAAAATTAGCATGTTTAAAGTGATTTTCATGCTTTCAGGGGCCCGGAAAGTGAATTAAAAATCATTTGGAGGCATTTAATGTTCAAGCAAAAACAGCTGATTTTTGTTAAAAGAGATAACACCCCCCATTACGTCATGCTTCAGAAAGGTGAAAAATGGTCCGTTTTCAAATGTTTTATTTTTGAACGTCATTTCACATTTGTAGGTGGATTTTCAGTTTTAGAGCTAAAATTAGCTTGTTTAAAGTGATTTTCATGCTTCGAGGGGCCCTAAACACAACATTTGTGGAATGGTTAAAAGTGCATGAAAATGGCCAATTTACTCACTCTGAGGTCTAAAAAGTGTTTCTTCACCCCGGGAAGTGAATTAAATGCCATTTGGAGGCATTTAATGTTCAAGCAAAAACGGCTGATTTTTGACAAAAGAGATAACACCACCCAATTACGTCATGCTTCAGAAAGTTGAAAAATGGTCCGCTTTCAAATGTTTTATTTTTGAACGTCAGTTCACATTTGTAGGTGGATCATCAGTTTTAGAGCTAAAATTAGCATGTTTAAAGTGATTTTCATGCTTCCAGGGGCCCTAAACACAACATTTGTGGCATGGTTAAAAGTGCATGAAAATGGCCAAGTTACTCACACTGAGGTCTCAAAAAGTGTTTCTTCATCCCGGGAAGTGAATTAAATACCATTTGGAGGCATTTAATGTTCAAGCAAAAACGGCTGATTTTTGACAAAAGAGATAACACCCCCCCATTACGTCATGCTTCAGAAAGGTGAAAAATTGTCCGCTTTCAAATGTTTTATTTTTGAACGTCAGTTCACATTTGTAGGTAGATCATCAGTTTTAGAGCTTAAATTAGCATGTTTAAAGTGATTTTCATGCTTCCAGGGGCCCTAAACACAACATTTGTGTAATGGTTAAAAGTGCATGAAAATGGCCAATTTACTCACTCTGAGGTCTCAAAAAGTGTTTCTTCACACCGGGAATACCATTTGGAGGCATTTAATGTTCAAGCAATAACGGCTGATTTTGATAAAAGAGATAACACCCCCCATTACGTCTTGCTTCAGAAAGGTGAAAAATGGTCCATTTTTAAATGTTTTATTTTTGAATGGCAGTTCACATTTGTAGGTAGATCATCAGTTTTAGAGCTAAAATTTGCATATTTAAAGTGATTTTCATGCTTCCAGGGGCCCTAAACACAACATTTGTGGAATGGTTAAAAGTGCATGAAAATGGCCAATTTACTCACTCTGAGGTCTCAAAAAGTGTTTCTTCACCCTGGGAAGTGAATTAAATACCATTTGGAGGCATTTAATGTTCAAGCAAAAACAGCTGATTTTTGAGTTTTAGAGCTAAAATTAGCATGTTTAAAGTGATTTTCATGCTTCTAGGGGCCCTAAAAACAACATTTGTGGAATGGTTAAAAGTGCATGAAAATGGCCAATTTACTCACTCTGAGGTCTCAAAAAGTGTTTCTTCACCCCGGGAAGTGAATTAAATGCCATTTGGAGGCATTTAATGTTCAAGCAAAAACGGCTGATTTTTGACAAAAGAGATAACACCCCCCATTACGTCATGCTTCAGAAAGGTGAAAAATGGTCCAGTTTCAAATATTTAATTTTTGAACGTCAGTTCACATTTGTGGGTGGATCATCAGTTTTAGAGCTAAAATTAGCATGTTTAAAGTGATTTTCAGGCTTCCAGGGGCCCGGAAAGTGAATTAAAAACCATTTGGATGCATTTAATGTTCAAGCAAAAACAGCTGATATTTGTTAAAAGAGATAACACCCCCCCCCATTACGTCATGCTTCAGAAAGGTGAAATATGGTCCGTTTTCAAATGTTTTATTTTTGAACGTCAGTTCACATTTGTAGGTGGATCATCAGTTTTAGAGCTAAAATTAGCATGTTTAAAGTGATTTTCATGCTTCCAGGGGCCCTAAACACAACATTTGTGGAATGGTTAAAAGTGCATGAAAATGGCCAAGTTACTCACACTGAGGTCTCAAAAAGTGTTTCTTCATCCCGGGAAGTGAATTAAATACCATTTGGAGGCATTTAATGTTCAAGCAAAAACGGCTGATTTTTGACAAAAGAGATAACACCCCCCCATTACGTCATGCTTCAGAAAGGTGAAAAATTGTCCGCTTTCAAATGTTTTATTTTTGAACGTCAGTTCACATTTGTAGGTAGATCATCAGTTTTAGAGCTTAAATTAGCATGTTTAAAGTGATTTTCATGCTTCCAGGGGCCCTAAACACAACATTTGTGTAATGGTTAAAAGTGCATGAAAATGGCCAATTTACTCACTCTGAGGTCTCAAAAAGTGTTTCTTCACACCGGGAATACCATTTGGAGGCATTTAATGTTCAAGCAATAACGGCTGATTTTGATAAAAGAGATAACACCCCCCATTACGTCTTGCTTCAGAAAGGTGAAAAATGGTCCATTTTTAAATGTTTTATTTTTGAATGGCAGTTTACATTTGTAGGTAGATCATCAGTTTTAGAGCTAAAATTTGCATATTTGAAGTGATTTTCATGCTTCCAGGGGCCCTAAACACAACATTTGTGGAATGGTTAAAAGTGCATGAAAATGGCCAATTTACTTACTCTGAGGTCTCAAAAAGTGTTTCTTCACCCTGGGAAGTGAATTAAGTACCATTTGGAGGCATTTAATGTTCAAGCAAAAACAGCAGATTTTTGACAAAAGAGATAACACCCCCCATTACGTCATGCTTCAGAAAGGTGCAAAATGGTCCAGTTTCAAATATTTTATTTTTGAACGTCAGTTCACTTTTGTAGGTGGATCATCAGTTTTAGAGCTAAAATTAGCATGTTTAAAGTGATTTTAAGGCTTCCAGGGGCCCAGGAAGTGAATTAAAAACCATTTGGAGGCATTTAATGTTCAAGCAAAAACAGCTGATTTTTGAGTTTTAGAGCTAAAATTAGCATGTTTAAAGTGATTTTCATGCTTCTAGGGGCCCTAAACACAACATTTGTGGAATGGTTAAAAGTGCATGAAAATGGCCAATTTACTCACTCTGAGGTCTCAAAAAGTGTTTCTTCACCCCGGGAAGTGAATTAAATGCCATTTGGAGGCATTTAATGTTCAAGCAAAAACAGCTGATTTTTGACAAAAGAGATAACACCCCCCATTACGTCATGCTTCAGAAAGGTGAAAAATGGTCCAGTTTCAAATATTTAATTTTTGAACGTCAGTTCACATTTGTGGGTGGATCATCAGTTTTAGAGCTAAAATTAGCATCTTTAGAGTGATTTTCATGCTTCCAGGGGCCCAAAACACAACATTTGTATAATGGTTAAAAGTGCATGAAAATGGCCAATTTACTCACTCTGAGGTCTCAAAAAGTGTTTCATCACACCGGGAAGTGAATTAAATACCATTTGGAGGCATTTAATGTTCAAGCAAAAACGGCTGATTTTTGATAAAAGAGATAACACCCCCCATTACGTCTTGTTTCAGAAAGGTGAAAAATGGTCCATTTTTAAATGTTTTATTTTTTAATGTCAGTTCACATTTGTAGGTAGATCATCAGTTTTAGATCTAAAATTAGCATGTTTAAAGTGATTTTCATGCTTCCAGGGGCCCGTGAAGTGAATTAAAAACCATTTGGAGGCATTTAGTGTTCAAGCAAAAACAGCAGATTTTTGACAAAAGAGATAACACCCCCCCATTACGTCATGCTTCAGAAAGGTGCAAAATGGTCCAGTTTCAAATATTTTATTTTTGAACATCAGTTCACATTTGTAGGTGGATCATCAGTTTTAGAGCTAAAATTAGCATGTTTAAAGTGATTTTCATGCTTCCAGGGGCCCTAAACACAACATCTGTGGAATGGTTAAAAGTGCATGAAAATGGCCAATTTACTCACGCTGACGTCTCAAAAAGTGTTTCTTCACCCCGGGAAGTGAATTAAATACCATTTGGAGGCATTTAATGTTCAAGCAACGGCTGATTTTTGACAAAAGAGATAACACCCCCCCCCATTACGTCATGCTTCAGAAAGGTGCAAAATGGTCCGTTTTCAAATGTTTTATTTTTGAACGTCAGTTCACATTTGTAGGTGGATCATCAGTTTTAGAGCTAAAATTAGCATGTTTAAAGTGATTTTCATGCTTCCAGGGGCCCTAAACTCAACATTTGTGGAATGGTTAAAAGTGCATGAAAATGGCCAATTTACTCACTCTGAGGTCTCAAAAAGTGTTTCTTCACACCGGGAATACCATTTGGAGGCATTTAATGTTCAAGCAATAACGGCTGATTTTGATAAAAGAGATAACACCCCCCATTACGTCTTGCTTCGGAAAGGTGAAAAATGGTCCATTTTTAAATGTTTTATTTTTGAATGGCAGTTTACATTTGTAGGTAGATCATCAGTTTTAGAGCTAAAATTTGCATATTTAAAGTGATTTTCATGCTTCCAGGGGCCCTAAACACAACATTTGTGGAATGGTTAAAAGTGCATGAAAATGGCCAATTTACTTACTCTGAGGTCTCAAAAAGTGTTTCTTCACCCTGGGAAGTGAATTAAGTACCATTTGGAGGCATTTAATGTTCAAGCAAAAACAGCAGATTTTTGACAAAAGAGATAACACCCCCCATTACGTCATGCTTCAGAAAGGTGCAAAATGGTCCAGTTTCAAATATTTTATTTTTGAACGTCAGTTCACTTTTGTAGGTGGATCATCAGTTTTAGAGCTAAAATTAGCATGTTTAAAGTGATTTTAAGGCTTCCAGGGGCCCAGGAAGTGAATTAAAAACCATTTGGAGGCATTTAATGTTCAAGCAAAAACAGCTGATTTTTGAGTTTTAGAGCTAAAATTAGCATGTTTAAAGTGATTTTCATGCTTCTAGGGGCCCTAAACACAACATTTGTGGAATGGTTAAAAGTGCATGAAAATGGCCAATTTACTCACTCTGAGGTCTCAAAAAGTGTTTCTTCACCCCGGGAAGTGAATTAAATACCATTTGGAGGCATTTAATGTTCAAGCAAAAACGGCTGATTTTTGATAAAAGAGATAACACCCCCCATTACGTCTTGTTTCAGAAAGGTGAAAAATGGTCCATTTTTAAATGTTTTATTTTTTAATGTCAGTTCACATTTGTAGGTAGATCATCAGTTTTAGATCTAAAATTAGCATGTTTAAAGTGATTTTCATGCTTCCAGGGGCCCGTGAAGTGAATTAAAAACCATTTGGAGGCATTTAGTGTTCAAGCAAAAACAGCAGATTTTTGACAAAAGAGATAACACCCCCCCCCATTACGTCATGCTTCAGAAAGGTGCAAAATGGTCCGTTTTCAAATGTTTTATTTTTGAACGTCAGTTCACATTTGTAGGTGGATCATCAGTTTTAGAGCTTAAATTAGCATGTTTAAAGTGATTTTCATGCTTCCAGGGGCCCTAAACACAACATTTGTGTAATGGTTAAAAGTGCATGAAAATGGCCAATTTACTCACTCTGAGGTCTCAAAAAGTGTTTCTTCACCCCGGGAAGTAAATTAAATACCATTTGGAGGCATTTAATGTTCAAGCAAAAACAGCAGATTTTTGACAAAAGAGATAACATCCCCCCATTACGTCATGCTTCAGAAAGGTGCAAAATGGTCCAGTTTCAAATATTTTATTTATGAACATCAGTTCACATTTGTAGGTGGATCATCAGTTTTAGAGCTAAAATTAGCATGTTTAAAGTGATTTTCAGGCTTCCAGGGGCCCGGAAAGTGAATTAAAAACCATTTGGATGCATTTAATGTTCAAGCAAAAACAGCTGATATTTGTTAAAAGAGATAACACCCCCCCATTACGTCATGCTTCAGAAAGGTGAAATATGGTCCGTTTTCAAATGTTTTATTTTTGAACGTCAGTTCACATTTGTAGGTAGATCATCAGTTTTAGAGCAAAAATTAGCATGTTTAAAGTGATTTTCAGGCTTCCAGGGGCCCGGAAAGTGAATTAAAAACCATTTGGATGCATTTAATGTTCAAGCAAAAACAGCTGATATTTGTTAAAAGAGATAACACCCCCCCCCATTACGTCATGCTTCAGAAAGGTGAAATATGGTCCGTTTTCAAATGTTTTATTTTTGAACGTCAGTTCACATTTGTAGGTGGATCATCAGTTTTAGAGCCAAAATTAGCATGTTTAAAGTGATTTTCATGCTTCCAGGGGCCCTAAACACAACATTTGTGGAATGGTTAAAAGTGCATGAAAATGGCCAAGTTACTCACACTGAGGTCTCAAAAAGTGTTTCTTCATCCCGGGAAGTGAATTAAATACCATTTGGAGGCATTTAATGTTCAAGCAAAAACGGCTGATTTTTGACAAAAGAGATAACACCCCCCCCATTACGTCATGCTTCAGAAAGGTGAAAAATTGTCCGCTTTCAAATGTTTTATTTTTGAACGTCAGTTCACATTTGTAGGTAGATCATCAGTTTTAGAGCTTAAATTAGCATGTTTAAAGTGATTTTCATGCTTCCAGGGGCCCGTGAAGTGAATTAAAAAACATTTGGAGGCATTTAATGTTCAAGCAAAAACAGTAGATTTTTGACAAAAGAGATAACACCCCCCCCATTACGTCATGCTTCAGAAAGGTGCAAAATGGTCCAGTTTCAAATATTTTATTTTTGAACGTCAGTTCACATTTGTAGGTGGATCATCAGTTTTAGAGCTAAAATTAGCATGTTTAAAGTGATTTTAAGGCTTCCAGGGGCCCAGGAAGTGAATTAAAAACCATTTGGAGGCATTTAATGTTCAAGCAAAAACAGCTGATTTTTGAGTTTTAGAGCTAAAATTAGCATGTTTAAAGTGATTTTCATGCTTTCAGGGGCCCTAAACACAACATTTGTGAAATGGTTAAAAGTGCATGAAAATGGCCAATTTACTCACTCTGAGGTCTCAAAAAGTGTTTCATCACACCGGGAAGTGAATTAAATACCATTTGGAGGCATTTAATGTTAAAGTAAAAAGGGCTGATTTTTGATAAAAGAGATAACACCCCCCATTACGTCTTGCTTCAGAAAGGTGAAAAATGGTCAATTTTTAAATGTTTTATTTTTGAATGTCAGTTCACATTTGTAGGTAGATCATCAGTTTTAGATCTAAAATTAGCATGTTTAAAGTGATTTTCATGCTTCCAGGGGCCCGTGAAGTGAATTAAAAACCATTTGGAGGCATTTAGTGTTCAAGCAAAAACAGCAGATTTTTGACAAAAGAGATAACACCCCCCCATTACGTCATGCTTCAGAAAGGTGCAAAATGGTCCAGTTTCAAATGTTTTATTTTTGAACGTCAGTTCACATTTGTAGGTGGATCATCAGTTTTAGAGCTTAAATTAGCATGTTTAAAGTGATTTTCATGCTTCCAGGGGCCCTAAACACAACATTTGTGTAATGGTTAAAAGTGCATGAAAATGGCCAATTTACTCACTCTGAGGTCTCAAAAAGTGTTTCTTCACCCCGGGAAGTAAATTAAATACCATTTGGAGGCATTTAATGTTCAAGCAAAAACAGCAGATTTTTGACAAAAGAGATAACATCCCCCCATTACGTCATGCTTCAGAAAGGTGCAAAATGGTCCAGTTTCAAATATTTTATTTATGAACATCAGTTCACATTTGTAGGTGGATCATCAGTTTTAGAGCTAAAATTAGCATGTTTAAAGTGATTTACATGCTTCCAGGGGCCCTAAACACAACATCTGTGGAATGGTTAAAAGTGCATGAAAATGGCCAATTTACTCACTCTGACGTCTCAAAAAGTGTTTCTTCACCACGGGAAGTGAATTAAATGCCATTTGGAGGCATTTAATGTTCAAGCAAAAACGGCTGATTTTTGACAAAAGAGATAACCCCCAATTACGTCATGCTTCAGAAAGGTGAAAAATGGTCCGTTTTCAAATGTTTTATTTTTGCACGTCAGTTCACATTCGTAGGAAAATCGTCAGTTTTAGAGCTAAAATTAGCATGTTTAAAGTGATTTTAAGGCTTCCAGGGGCCCTAAACACAACATTTGTGGAATGGTTAAAAGTGCATGAAAATGGCCAATTTACTCACTCTGAGGTCTCAAAAAGTGTTTCTTCACCCCGGGAAGTGAATTAAATACCATTTGGAGGCATTTAATGTTCAAGCAACAGCTGATTTTTGACAAAAGAGATAACACCCCCCCATTACGTCATGCTTCAGAAAGGTGCAAAATGGTCCGTTTTCAAATGTTTTATTTTTGAACGTTAGTTCACATTTGTAGGTGGATCATCAGTTTTAGAGCTACAATTAGCATGTTTAAAGTGATTTTCATGCTTCCAGGGGCCCTAAACACAACATTTGTGGAATGGTTAAAAGTGCATGAAAATGGCCAATTTACTCACTCTGAGGTCTCAAAAAGTGTTTCTTCACCCCGGGAAGTGAATTAAATACCATTTGGAGGCATTTAATGTTCAAGCAAAAACGGCTGATTTTTGACAAAAGAGATAACACCCCCATTACGTCATGCTACAGAAAGGTGAAAAATGGCCGTTTTCAAATGTTTTATTTTTTAATGTCAGTTCACATTTGTAGGTAGATCATCAGTTTTAGAGCAAAAATTAGCATGTTTAAAGTGATTTTCATGCTTTCAGGGGCCCGGAAAGTGAATTAAAAATCATTTGGAGGCATTTAATGTTCAAGCAAAAACAGCTGATTTTTGTTAAAAGAGATAACACCCCCCATTACGTCATGCTTCAGAAAGGTGAAAAATGGTCCGTTTTCAAATGTTTTATTTTTGAACGTCATTTCACATTTGTAGGTGGATTTTCAGTTTTAGAGCTAAAATTAGCATGTTTAAAGTGATTTTCATGCTTCGAGGGGCCCTAAACACAACATTTGTGGAATGGTTAAAAGTGCATGAAAATGGCCAATTTACTCACTCTGAGGTCTCAAAAAGTGTTTCTTCACCCCGGGAAGTAAATTAAATACCATTTGGAGGCATTTAATGTTCAAGCAAAAACAGCAGATTTTTGACAAAAGAGATAACATCCCCCCATTACGTCATGCTTCAGAAAGGTGAAAAATGGTCCATTTTTAAATGTTTTATTTTTGAATGTCAGTTCACATTTGTAGGTAGATCATCAGTTTTAGATCTAAAATTAGCATGTTTAAAGTGATTTTCATGCTTCCAGGGGCCCGTGAAGTGAATTAAAAAACATTTGGAGGCATTTAATGTTCAAGCAAAAACAGTAGATTTTTGACAAAAGAGATAACCCCCCCCCATTACGTCATGCTTCAGAAAGGTGCAAAATGGTCCAGTTTCAAATATTTTATTTTTGAACATCAGTTCACATTTGTAGGTGGATCATCAGTTTTAGAGCTAAAATTAGCATGTTTAAAGTGATTTTCATGCTTCCAGGGGCCCTAAACACAACATCTGTGGAATGGTTAAAAGTGCATGAAAATGGCCAATTTACTCACTCTGACGTCTCAAAAAGTGGTTCTTCACCACGGGAAGTGAATTAAATGCCATTTGGAGGCATTTAATGTTCAAGCAAAAACGGCTGATTTTTTACAAAAGAGATAACACTCCCCCATTACGTCATGCTTCAGAAAGGTGAAAAATGGTCCGTTTTCAAATGTTTTATTTTTGCACATCAGTTCACATTCGTAGGAAAATCATCAGTTTTAGAGCTAAAATTAGCATGTTTAAAGTGATTTTAAGGCTTCCAGGGGCCCGGGAAGTGAATTAAAAACCATTTGTAGGCATTTCATGTTCAAGCAAAAACAGCTGATTTTTGACAAAAGAGATAACACCCCCCCATTACGTCATGCTTCAGAAAGGTGCAAAATGGTCCGTTTTCAAATGTTTTATTTTTGAACGTCAGTTCACATTTGTAGGTGGATCATCAGTTTTAGAGCTAAAATTAGCATGTTTAAAGTGATTTTCATGCTTCCAGGGGCCCTAAACACAACATTTGTGGAATGGTTAAAAGTGCATGAAAATGGCCAATTTACTCACTCTGAGGTCTCAAAAAGTGTTTCTTCACCCCGGGAAGTGAATTAAATACCATTTGGAGGCATTTAATGTTCAAGCAAAAACGGCTGATTTTTGACAAAAGAGATAACACCCCCATTACGTCATGCTTCAGAAAGGTGAAAAATGGCCGTTTTCAAATGTTTTATTTTTTAACGTCAGTTCACATTTGTAGGTAGATCATCAGTTTTAGAGCAAAAATTAGCATGTTTAAAGTGATTTTCAGGCTTCCAGGGGCCCGGAAAGTGAATTAAAAACCATTTGGATGCATTTAATGTTCAAGCAAAAACAGCTGATATTTGTTAAAAGAGATAACACCCCCCCCATTACGTCATGCTTCAGAAAGGTGAAATATGGTCCGTTTTCAAATGTTTTATTTTTGAACGTCAGTTCACATTTGTAGGTGGATCATCAGTTTTAGAGCCAAAATTAGCATGTTTAAAGTGATTTTCATGCTTCCAGGGGCCCTAAACACAACATTTGTGGAATGGTTAAAAGTGCATGAAAATGGCCAAGTTACTCACACTGAGGTCTCAAAAAGTGTTTCTTCATCCCGGGAAGTGAATTAAATACCATTTGGAGGCATTTAATGTTCAAGCAAAAACGGCTGATTTTTGACAAAAGAGATAACACCCCCCCCATTACGTCATGCTTCAGAAAGGTGAAAAATTGTCCGCTTTCAAATGTTTTATTTTTGAACGTCAGTTCACATTTGTAGGTAGATCATCAGTTTTAGAGCTTAAATTAGCATGTTTAAAGTGATTTTCATGCTTCCAGGGGCCCGTGAAGTGAATTAAAAAACATTTGGAGGCATTTAATGTTCAAGCAAAAACAGTAGATTTTTGACAAAAGAGATAACACCCCCCCCCATTACGTCATGCTTCAGAAAGGTGCAAAATGGTCCAGTTTCAAATATTTTATTTTTGAACGTCAGTTCACATTTGTAGGTGGATCATTAGTTTTAGAGCTAAAATTAGCATGTTTAAAGTGATTTTAAGGCTTCCAGGGGCCCAGGAAGTGAATTAAAAACCATTTGGAGGCATTTAATGTTCAAGCAAAAACAGCTGATTTTTGAGTTTTAGAGCTAAAATTAGCATGTTTAAAGTGATTTTCATGCTTTCAGGGGCCCTAAACACAACATTTGTGAAATGGTTAAAAGTGCATGAAAATGGCCAATTTACTCACTCTGAGGTCTCAAAAAGTGTTTCATCACACCGGGAAGTGAATTAAATACCATTTGGAGGCATTTAATGTTAAAGTAAAAAGGGCTGATTTTTGATAAAAGAGATAACACCCCCCATTACGTCTTGCTTCAGAAAGGTGAAAAATGGTCAATTTTTAAATGTTTTATTTTTGAATGTCAGTTCACATTTGTAGGTAGATCATCAGTTTTAGATCTAAAATTAGCATGTTTAAAGTGATTTTCATGCTTCCAGGGGCCCGTGAAGTGAATTAAAAACCATTTGGAGGCATTTAGTGTTCAAGCAAAAACAGCAGATTTTTGACAAAAGAGATAACACCCCCCCATTACGTCATGCTTCAGAAAGGTGCAAAATGGTCCAGTTTCAAATATTTTATTTTTGAACATCAGTTCACATTTGTAGGTGGATCATCAGTTTTAGAGCTAAAATTAGCATGTTTAAAGTGATTTTCATGCTTCCAGGGGCCCTAAACACAACATCTGTGGAATGGTTAAAGGTGCATGAAAATGGCCAATTTACTCACTCTGACGTCTCAAAAAGTGTTTCTTCACCACGGGAAGTGAATTAAATGCCATTTGGAGGCATTTAATGTTCAAGCAAAAACGACTGATTTTTGACAAAAGAGATAACACTCCCCCATTACGTCATGCTTCAGAAAGGTGAAAAATGGTCCGTTTTCAAATGTTTTATTTTTGCACGTCAGTTCACATTCGTAGGAAAATCATCAGTTTTAGAGCTAAAATTAGCATGTTTAAAGTGATTTTCATGCTTCCAGGGGCCCTAAACTCAACATTTGTTGAATGGTTAAAACTGCATGAAAATGGCCAATTTACTCACTCTGAGGTCTCAAAAAGTGTTTCTTCACCCCGGGAAGTGAAATAAATACCATTTGGAGGCATTTAATGTTCAAGCAACGGCTGATTTTTGACAAAAGAGATAACACCCCCCCCCCATTACGTCATGCTTCAGAAAGGTGCAAAATGGTCCGTTTTCAAATGTTTTATTTTTGAACGTCAGTTCACATTTGTAGGTGGATCATCAGTTTTAGAGCTAAAATTAGCATGTTTAAAGTGATTTTCATGCTTCCAGGGGCCCTAAACTCAACATTTGTGGAATGGTTAAAAGTGCATGAAAATGGCCAATTTACTCACTCTGAGGTCTCAAAAAGTGTTTCTTCACCCCGGGAAGTAAATTAAATACCATTTGGAGGCATTTAATGTTCAAGCAAAAACAGCAGATTTTTGACAAAAGAGATAACATCCCCCCATTACGTCATGCTTCAGAAAGGTGCAAAATGGTCCAGTTTCAAATATTTTATTTATGAACATCAGTTCACATTTGTAGGTGGATCATCAGTTTTAGAGCTAAAATTAGCATGTTTAAAGTGATTTTCATGCTTCCAGGGGCCCTAAACACAACATCTGTGGAATGGTTAAAAGTGCATGAAAATGGCCAATTTACTCACTCTGACGTCTCAAAAAGTGTTTCTTCACCACGGGAAGTGAATTAAATGCCATTTGGAGGCATTTAATGTTCAAGCAAAAACGGCTGATTTTTGACAAAAGAGATAACCCCCAATTACGTCATGCTTCAGAAAGGTGAAAAATGGTCCGTTTTCAAATGTTTTATTTTTGCACGTCAGTTCACATTCGTAGGAAAATCGTCAGTTTTAGAGCTAAAATTAGCATGTTTAAAGTGATTTTAAGGCTTCCAGGGGCCCTAAACACAACATTTGTGGAATGGTTAAAAGTGCATGAAAATGGCCAATTTACTCACTCTGAGGTCTCAAAAAGTGTTTCTTCACCCCGGGAAGTGAATTAAATACCATTTGGAGGCATTTAATGTTCAAGCAACAGCTGATTTTTGACAAAAGAGATAACACCCCCCCATTACGTCATGCTTCAGAAAGGTGCAAAATGGTCCGTTTTCAAATGTTTTATTTTTGAACGTTAGTTCACATTTGTAGGTGGAGCATCAGTTTTAGAGCTACAATTAGCATGTTTAAAGTGATTTTCATGCTTCCAGGGGCCCTAAACACAACATTTGTGGAATGGTTAAAAGTGCATGAAAATGGCCAATTTACTCACTCTGAGGTCTCAAAAAGTGTTTCTTCACCCCGGGAAGTGAATTAAATACCATTTGGAGGCATTTAATGTTCAAGCAAAAACGGCTGATTTTTGACAAAAGAGATAACACCCCCATTACGTCATGCTACAGAAAGGTGAAAAATGGCCGTTTTCAAATGTTTTATTTTTTAATGTCAGTTCACATTTGTAGGTAGATCATCAGTTTTAGAGCAAAAATTAGCATGTTTAAAGTGATTTTCATGCTTTCAGGGGCCCGGAAAGTGAATTAAAAATCATTTGGAGGCATTTAATGTTCAAGCAAAAACAGCTGATTTTTGTTAAAAGAGATAACACCCCCCATTACGTCATGCTTCAGAAAGGTGAAAAATGGTCCGTTTTCAAATGTTTTATTTTTGAACGTCATTTCACATTTGTAGGTGGATTTTCAGTTTTAGAGCTAAAATTAGCATGTTTAAAGTGATTTTCATGCTTCGAGGGGCCCTAAACACAACATTTGTGGAATGGTTAAAAGTGCATGAAAATGGCCAATTTACTCACTCTGAGGTCTAAAAAGTGTTTCTTCACCCCGGGAAGTGAATTAAATGCCATTTGGAGGCATTTAATGTTCAAGCAAAAACGGCTGATTTTTGACAAAAGAGATAACACCACCCAATTACGTCATGCTTCAGAAAGTTGAAAAATGGTCCGCTTTCAAATGTTTTATTTTTGAACGTCAGTTCACATTTGTAGGTGGATCATCAGTTTTAGAGCTAAAATTAGCATGTTTAAAGTGATTTTCAGGCTTCCAGGGGCCCGGAAAGTGAATTAAAAACCATTTGGATGCATTTAATGTTCAAGCAAAAACAGCTGATATTTGTTAAAAGAGATAACACCCCCCCATTACGTCATGCTTCAGAAAGGTGAAATATGGTCCGTTTTCAAATGTTTTATTTTTGAACGTCAGTTCACATTTGTAGGTGGATCATCAGTTTTAGAGCTAAAATTAGCATGTTTAAAGTGATTTTCATGCTTCCAGGGGCCCTAAACACAACATTTGTGGAATGGTTAAAAGTGCATGAAAATGGCCAAGTTACTCACACTGAGGTCTCAAAAAGTGTTTCTTCATCCCGGGAAGTGAATTAAATACCATTTGGAGGCATTTAATGTTCAAGCAAAAACGGCTGATTTTTGACAAAAGAGATAACACCCCCCCATTACGTCATGCTTCAGAAAGGTGAAAAATTGTCCGCTTTCAAATGTTTTATTTTTGAACGTCAGTTCACATTTGTAGGTAGATCATCAGTTTTAGAGCTTAAATTAGCATGTTTAAAGTGATTTTCATGCTTCCAGGGGCCCTAAACACAACATTTGTGTAATGGTTAAAAGTGCATGAAAATGGCCAATTTACTCACTCTGAGGTCTCAAAAAGTGTTTCTTCACACCGGGAATACCATTTGGAGGCATTTAATGTTCAAGCAATAACGGCTGATTTTGATAAAAGAGATAACACCCCCCATTACGTCTTGCTTCAGAAAGGTGAAAAATGGTCCATTTTTAAATGTTTTATTTTTGAATGGCAGTTCACATTTGTAGGTAGATCATCAGTTTTAGAGCTAAAATTTGCATATTTAAAGTGATTTTCATGCTTCCAGGGGCCCTAAACACAACATTTGTGGAATGGTTAAAAGTGCATGAAAATGGCCAATTTACTCACTCTGAGGTCTCAAAAAGTGTTTCTTCACCCTGGGAAGTGAATTAAATACCATTTGGAGGCATTTAATGTTCAAGCAAAAACAGCAGATTTTTGACAAAAGAGATAACACCCCCCATTACGTCATGCTTCAGAAAGGTGCAAAATGGTCCAGTTTCAAATATTTTATTTTTGAACGTCAGTTCACTTTTGTAGGTGGATCATCAGTTTTAGAGCTAAAATTAGCATGTTTAAAGTGATTTTAAGGCTTCCAGGGGCCCAGGAAGTGAATTAAAAACCATTTGGAGGCATTTAATGTTCAAGCAAAAACAGCTGATTTTTGAGTTTTAGAGCTAAAATTAGCATGTTTAAAGTGATTTTCATGCTTCTAGGGGCCCTAAACACAACATTTGTGGAATGGTTAAAAGTGCATGAAAATGGCCAATTTACTCACTCTGAGGTCTCAAAAAGTGTTTCTTCACCCCGGGAAGTGAATTAAATGCCATTTGGAGGCATTTAATGTTCAAGCAAAAACGGCTGATTTTTGACAAAAGAGATAACACCCCCCATTACGTCATGCTTCAGAAAGGTGAAAAATGGTCCAGTTTCAAATATTTAATTTTTGAACGTCAGTTCACATTTGTGGGTGGATCATCAGTTTTAGAGCTAAAATTAGCATGTTTAGAGTGATTTTCATGCTTCCAGGGGCCCAAAACACAACATTTGTATAATGGTTAAAAGTGCATGAAAATGGCCAATTTACTCACTCTGAGGTCTCAAAAAGTGTTTCATCACACCGGGAAGTGAATTAAATACCATTTGGAGGCATTTAATGTTCAAGCAAAAACGGCTGATTTTTGATAAAAGAGATAACACCCCCCATTACGTCTTGTTTCAGAAAGGTGAAAAATGGTCCATTTTTAAATGTTTTATTTTTTAATGTCAGTTCACATTTGTAGGTAGATCATCAGTTTTAGATCTAAAATTAGCATGTTTAAAGTGATTTTCATGCTTCCAGGGGCCCGTGAAGTGAATTAAAAACCATTTGGAGGCATTTAGTGTTCAAGCAAAAACAGCAGATTTTTGACAAAAGAGATAACACCCCCCCATTACGTCATGCTTCAGAAAGGTGCAAAATGGTCCAGATTCAAATATTTTATTTTTGAACATCAGTTCACATTTGTAGGTGGATCATCAGTTTTAGAGCTAAAATTAGCATGTTTAAAGTGATTTTCATGCTTCCAGGGGCCCTAAACACAACATCTGTGGAATGGTTAAAAGTGCATGAAAATGGCCAATTTACTCACTCTGACGTCTCAAAAAGTGTTTCTTCACCCCGGGAAGTGAATTAAATACCATTTGGAGGCATTTAATGTTCAAGCAACGGCTGATTTTTGACAAAAGAGATAACACCCCCCCCCCCATTACGTCATGCTTCAGAAAGGTGCAAAATGGTCCGTTTTCAAATGTTTTATTTTTGAACGTCAGTTCACATTTGTAGGTGGATCATCAGTTTTAGAGCTAAAATTAGCATGTTTAAAGTGATTTTCATGCTTCCAGGGGCCCTAAACTCAACATTTGTGGAATGGTTAAAAGTGCATGAAAATGGCCAATTTACTCACTCTGAGGTCTCAAAAAGTGTTTCTTCACCCCGGGAAGTAAATTAAATACCATTTGGAGGCATTTAATGTTCAAGCAAAAACAGCAGATTTTTGACAAAAGAGATAACATCCCCCCATTACGTCATGCTTCAGAAAGGTGCAAAATGGTCCAGTTTCAAATATTTTATTTATGAACATCAGTTCACATTTGTAGGTGGATCATCAGTTTTAGAGCTAAAATTAGCATGTTTAAAGTGATTTTCATGCTTCCAGGGGCCCTAAACACAACATCTGTGGAATGGTTAAAAGTGCATGAAAATGGCCAATTTACTCACTCTGACGTCTCAAAAAGTGTTTCTTCACCACGGGAAGTGAATTAAATGCCATTTGGAGGCATTTAATGTTCAAGCAAAAACGGCTGATTTTTGACAAAAGAGATAACCCCCAATTACGTCATGCTTCAGAAAGGTGAAAAATGGTCCGTTTTCAAATGTTTTATTTTTGCACGTCAGTTCACATTCGTAGGAAAATCGTCAGTTTTAGAGCTAAAATTAGCATGTTTAAAGTGATTTTAAGGCTTCCAGGGGCCCTAAACACAACATTTGTGGAATGGTTAAAAGTGCATGAAAATGGCCAATTTACTCACTCTGAGGTCTCAAAAAGTGTTTCTTCACCCCGGGAAGTGAATTAAATACCATTTGGAGGCATTTAATGTTCAAGCAACAGCTGATTTTTGACAAAAGAGATAACACCCCCCCATTACGTCATGCTTCAGAAAGGTGCAAAATGGTCCGTTTTCAAATGTTTTATTTTTGAACGTTAGTTCACATTTGTAGGTGGATCATCAGTTTTAGAGCTACAATTAGCATGTTTAAAGTGATTTTCATGCTTCCAGGGGCCCTAAACACAACATTTGTGGAATGGTTAAAAGTGCATGAAAATGGCCAATTTACTCACTCTGAGGTCTCAAAAAGTGTTTCTTCACCCCGGGAAGTGAATTAAATACCATTTGGAGGCATTTAATGTTCAAGCAAAAACGGCTGATTTTTGACAAAAGAGATAACACCCCCATTACGTCATGCTACAGAAAGGTGAAAAATGGCCGTTTTCAAATGTTTTATTTTTTAATGTCAGTTCACATTTGTAGGTAGATCATCAGTTTTAGAGCAAAAATTAGCATGTTTAAAGTGATTTTCATGCTTTCAGGGGCCCGGAAAGTGAATTAAAAATCATTTGGAGGCATTTAATGTTCAAGCAAAAACAGCTGATTTTTGTTAAAAGAGATAACACCCCCCATTACGTCATGCTTCAGAAAGGTGAAAAATGGTCCGTTTTCAAATGTTTTATTTTTGAACGTCATTTCACATTTGTAGGTGGATTTTCAGTTTTAGAGCTAAAATTAGCATGTTTAAAGTGATTTTCATGCTTCGAGGGGCCCTAAACACAACATTTGTGGAATGGTTAAAAGTGCATGAAAATGGCCAATTTACTCACTCTGAGGTCTAAAAAGTGTTTCTTCACCCCGGGAAGTGAATTAAATGCCATTTGGAGGCATTTAATGTTCAAGCAAAAACGGCTGATTTTTGACAAAAGAGATAACACCACCCAATTACGTCATGCTTCAGAAAGTTGAAAAATGGTCCGCTTTCAAATGTTTTATTTTTGAACGTCAGTTCACATTTGTAGGTGGATCATCAGTTTTAGAGCTAAAATTAGCATGTTTAAAGTGATTTTCAGGCTTCCAGGGGCCCGGAAAGTGAATTAAAAACCATTTGGATGCATTTAATGTTCAAGCAAAAACAGCTGATATTTGTTAAAAGAGATAACACCCCCCCCCCATTACGTCATGCTTCAGAAAGGTGAAATATGGTCCGTTTTCAAATGTTTTATTTTTGAACGTCAGTTCACATTTGTAGGTGGATCATCAGTTTTAGAGCTAAAATTAGCATGTTTAAAGTGATTTTCATGCTTCCAGGGGCCCTAAACACAACATTTGTGGAATGGTTAAAAGTGCATGAAAATGGCCAAGTTACTCACACTGAGGTCTCAAAAAGTGTTTCTTCATCCCGGGAAGTGAATTAAATACCATTTGGAGGCATTTAATGTTCAAGCAAAAACGGCTGATTTTTGACAAAAGAGATAACACCCCCCCATTACGTCATGCTTCAGAAAGGTGAAAAATTGTCCGCTTTCAAATGTTTTATTTTTGAACGTCAGTTCACATTTGTAGGTAGATCATCAGTTTTAGAGCTTAAATTAGCATGTTTAAAGTGATTTTCATGCTTCCAGGGGCCCTAAACACAACATTTGTGTAATGGTTAAAAGTGCATGAAAATGGCCAATTTACTCACTCTGAGGTCTCAAAAAGTGTTTCTTCACACCGGGAATACCATTTGGAGGCATTTAATGTTCAAGCAATAACGGCTGATTTTGATAAAAGAGATAACACCCCCCATTACGTCTTGCTTCAGAAAGGTGAAAAATGGTCCATTTTTAAATGTTTTATTTTTGAATGGCAGTTCACATTTGTAGGTAGATCATCAGTTTTAGAGCTAAAATTTGCATATTTAAAGTGATTTTCATGCTTCCAGGGGCCCTAAACACAACATTTGTGGAATGGTTAAAAGTGCATGAAAATGGCCAATGTACTCACTCTGAGGTCTCAAAAAGTGTTTCTTCACCCTGGGAAGTGAATTAAATACCATTTGGAGGCATTTAATGTTCAAGCAAAAACAGCAGATTTTTGACAAAAGAGATAACACCCCCCATTACGTCATGCTTCAGAAAGGTGCAAAATGGTCCAGTTTCAAATATTTTATTTTTGAACGTCAGTTCACTTTTGTAGGTGGATCATCAGTTTTAGAGCTAAAATTAGCATGTTTAAAGTGATTTTAAGGCTTCCAGGGGCCCAGGAAGTGAATTAAAAACCATTTGGAGGCATTTAATGTTCAAGCAAAAACAGCTGATTTTTGAGTTTTAGAGCTAAAATTAGCATGTTTAAAGTGATTTTCATGCTTCTAGGGGCCCTAAACACAACATTTGTGGAATGGTTAAAAGTGCATGAAAATGGCCAATTTACTCACTCTGAGGTCTCAAAAAGTGTTTCTTCACCCCGGGAAGTGAATTAAATGCCATTTGGAGGCATTTAATGTTCAAGCAAAAACGGCTGATTTTTGACAAAAGAGATAACACCCCCCATTACGTCATGCTTCAGAAAGGTGAAAAATGGTCCAGTTTCAAATATTTAATTTTTGAACGTCAGTTCACATTTGTGGGTGGATCATCAGTTTTAGAGCTAAAATTAGCATGTTTAAAGTGATTTTCATGCTTCCAGGGGCCCTAAACACAACATTTGTGGAATGGTTAAAAGTGCATGAAAATGGCCAATTTACTCACTCTGACGTCTCAAAAAGTGTTTCTTCACCCCGGGAAGTGAATTAAATGCCATTTGGAGGCATTTAATGTTCAAGCAAAAACGGCTGATTTTTGACAAAAGAGATAACACTTCCCCATTACGTCATGCTTCAGAAAGGTGAAAAATGGTCCATTTTCAAATGTTTTATTTTTGCACGTCAGTTCACATTTGTAGGAAAATCATCAGTTTTAGAGCTAAAATTAGCATGTTTAAAGTGATTTTAAGGCTTCCAGGGGCCCTAAACACAACATTTGTGGAATGGTTAAAAGTGCATGAAAATGGCCAATTTACTCACTCTGAGGTCTCAAAAAGTGTTTCTTCACCCCGGGAAGTAAATGAAATACCATTTGGAGGCATTTATTGTTCAAGTAAAAACGGCTGATTTTTGACAAAAGAGATAACACCCCCCCATTACGTCATGCATCAGAAAGGTGAAATATGGTCCGTTTTCAAATGTTTTATTTTTGAACGTCAGTTCACATTTGTAGGTGGATCATCAGTTTTAGAGCTAAAATTAGCATGTTTAAAGTGATTTTCATGCTTCCAGGGGCCCTAAACACAACATTTGTGAAATGGTTAAAAGTGCATGAAAATGGCCAATTTACTCACTCTGAGGTCTCAAAAAGTATTTCATCACACCGGGAAGTGAATTAAATACCATTTGGAGGCATTTAATGTTCAAGCAAAAACGGCTGATTTTTGATAAAAGAGATAACACCCCCCATTACGTCTTGCTTCAGAAAGGTGAAAAATGGTCCATTTTTAAATGTTTTATTTTTGAATGTCAGTTCACATTTGTAGGTAGATCATCAGTTTTAGATATAAAATTAGCATGTTTAAAGTGATTTTCATGCTTCCAGGGGCCCGTGAAGTGAATTAAAAAACATTTGGAGGCATTTAATGTTCAAGCAAAAACAGTAGATTTTTGACAAAAGAGATAACACCCCCCCATTACGTCATGCTTCAGAAAGGTGCAAAATGGTCCAGTTTCAAATATTTTATTTTTGAACATCAGTTCACATTTGTAGGTGGATCATCAGTTTTAGAGCTAAAATTAGCATGTTTAAAGTGATTTTCATGCTTCCAGGGGCCCTAAACACAACATCTGTGGAATGGTTAAAAGTGCATGAAAATGGCCAATTTACTCACTCTGACGTCTCAAAAAGTGGTTCTTCACCACGGGAAGTGAATTATGCCATTTGGAGGCATTTAATGTTCAAGCAAAAACGGCTGATTTTTTACAAAAGAGATAACACTCCCCCATTACGTCATGCTTCAGAAAGGTGAAAAATGGTCCGTTTTCAAATGTTTTATTTTTGCACATCAGTTCACATTCGTAGGAAAATCATCAGTTTTAGAGCTAAAATTAGCATGTTTAAAGTGATTTTAAGGCTCCCAGGGGCCCGGGAAGTGAATTAAAAACCATTTGGAGGCATTTCATGTTCAAGCAAAAACAGCTGATTTTTGACAAAAGAGATAACACCCCCCCATTACGTCATGCTTCAGAAAGGTGCAAAATGGTCCGTTTTCAAATGTTTTATTTTTGAACGTCAGTTCACATTTGTAGGTGGATCATCAGTTTTAGAGCTAAAATTAGCATGTTTAAAGTGATTTTCATGCTTCCAGGGGCCCTAAACACAACATTTGTGGAATGGTTAAAAGTGCATGAAAATGGCCAATTTACTCACTCTGAGGTCTCAAAAAGTGTTTCTTCACCCCGGGAAGTGAATTAAATACCATTTGGAGGCATTTAATGTTCAAGCAAAAACGGCAGATTTTTGACAAAAGAGATAACACCCCCATTACGTCATGTTCAGAAAGGTGAAAAATGGCCGTTTTCAAATGTTTTATTTTTTAACGTCAGTTCACATTTGTAGGTAGATCATCAGTTTTAGAGCAAAAATTAGCATGTTTAAAGTGATTTTCAGGCTTCCAGGGGCCCGGAAAGTGAATTAAAAACCATTTGGATGCATTTAATGTTCAAGCAAAAACAGCTGATATTTGTTAAAAGAGATAACACCCCCCCCCATTACGTCATGCTTCAGAAAGGTGAAATATGGTCCGTTTTCAAATGTTTTATTTTTGAACGTCAGTTCACATTTGTAGGTGGATCATCAGTTTTAGAGCTAAAATTAGCATGTTTAAAGTGATTTTCATGCTTCCAGGGGCCCTAAACACAACATTTGTGGAATGGTTAAAAGTGCATGAAAATGGCCAAGTTACTCACACTGAGGTCTCAAAAAGTGTTTCTTCATCCCGGGAAGTGAATTAAATACCATTTGGAGGCATTTAATGTTCAAGCAAAAACGGCTGATTTTTGACAAAAGAGATAACACCCCCCCATTACGTCATGCTTCAGAAAGGTGAAAAATTGTCCGCTTTCAAATGTTTTATTTTTGAACGTCAGTTCACATTTGTAGGTAGATCATCAGTTTTAGAGCTTAAATTAGCATGTTTAAAGTGATTTTCATGCTTCCAGGGGCCCTAAACACAACATTTGTGTAATGGTTAAAAGTGCATGAAAATGGCCAATTTACTCACTCTGAGGTCTCAATAAGTGTTTCTTCACACCGGGAATACCATTTGGAGGCATTTAATGTTCAAGCAATAACGGCTGATTTTTGATAAAAGAGATAACACCCCCCATTACGTCTTGCTTCAGAAAGGTGAAAAATGGTCCATTTTTAAATGTTTTATTTTTGAATGGCAGTTCACATTTGTAGGTAGATCATCAGTTTTAGAGCTAAAATTTGCATATTTAAAGTGATTTTCATGCTTCCAGGGGCCCTAAACACAACATTTGTGAAATGGTTAAAAGTGCATGAAAATGGCCAATTTACTCACTCTGAGGTCTCAAAAAGTGTTTCTTCACCCTGGGAAGTGAATTAAATACCATTCGGAGGCATTTAATGTTCAAGCAAAAACAGCAGATTTTTGACAAAAGAGATAACACCCCCCATTATGTCATGCTTCAGAAAGGTGCAAAATGGTCCAGTTTCAAATATTTTATTTTTGAACGTCAGTTCACATTTGTAGGTGGATCATCAGTTTTAGAGCTAAAATTAGCATGTTTAAAGTGATTTTAAGGCTTCCAGGGGCCCAGGAAGTAAATTAAAAACCATTTGGAGGCATTTAATGTTCGAGCAAAAACAGCAGATTTTTGAGTTTTAGAGCTAAAATTAGCATGTTTAAAGTGATTTTCATGCTTCTAGGGGCCCTAAACACAACATTTGTGGAATGGTTAAAAGTGCATGAAAATGGCCAATTTACTCACTCTGAGGTCTCAAAAAGTGTTTCTTCACCCCGGGAAGTAAATGAAATACCATTTGGATGCATTTAATGTTCAAGCAAAAACGTCTGATTTTTGACAAAAGAGATAACACCCCCCCATTACGTCATGCTTCAGAAAGGTGAAATATGGTCCGTTTTCAAATGTTTTATTTTTGAACGTCAGTTCACATTTGTAGGTGGATCATCAGTTTTAGAGCTAAAATTAGCATGTTTAAAGTGATTTTCATGCTTCCAGGGGCCCTAAACACAACATTTGTGAAATGGTTAAAAGTGCATGAAAATGGCCAATTTACTCACTCTGAGGTCTCAAAAAGTGTTTCATCACACCGGGAAGTGAATTAAATACCATTTGGAGGCATTTAATGTTAAAGTAAAAACGGCTGATTTTTGATAAAAGAGATAACACCCCCCCATTACGTCTTGCTTCAGAAAGGTGAAAAATGGTCCATTTTTAAATGTTTTATTTTTGAATGTCAGTTCACATTTGTAGGTAGATCATCAGTTTTAGATCTAAAATTAGCATGTTTAAAGTGATTTTCATGCTTCCAGGAGCCCGTGAAGTGAATTAAAAACCATTTGGAGGCATTTAATGTTCAAGCAAAAACAGCAGATTTTTGACAAAAGAGATAACACCCCCCCATTACGTCATGCTTCAGAAAGGTACAAAATGGTCCAGTTTCAAATATTTTATTTTTGAACATCAGTTCACATTTGTAGGTGGATCATCAGTTTTAGAGCTAAAATTAGCATGTTTAAAGTGATTTTCATGCTTCCAGGGGCCCTAAACACAACATCTGTGGAATGGTTAATAGTGCATGAAAATGTCCAATTTACTCACTCTGAGGTCTCAAAAAGTGTTTCTTCACCCCGGGAAGTGAATTAAATACCATTTGGAGGCATTTAATGTTCAAGCAAAAACGGCTGATTTTTGATAAAAGAGATAACACCCCCCATTACGTCTTGCTTCAGAAAGGTGAAAAATGGTCCATTTTTAAATGTTTTAGTTTTTGAATGTCAGTTCACATTTGTAGGTAGATCATCAGTTTTAGATCTAAAATTAGCATGTTTAAAGTGATTTTCATGCTTCCAGGGGCCCGTGAAGTGAATTAAAAAACATTTGGAGGCATTTAATGTTCAAGCAAAAACAGTAGATTTTTGACAAAAGAGATAACACCCCCCCATTACGTCATGCTTCAGAAAGGTGCAAAATGGTCCAGTTTCAAATATTTTATTTTTGAACATCAGTTCACATTTGTAGGTGGATCATCAGTTTTAGAGCTAAAATTAGCATGTTTAAAGTGATTTTCATGCTTCCAGGGGCCCTAAACACAACATCTGTGGAATGGTTAAAAGTGCATGAAAATGGCCAATTTACTCACTCTGACGTCTCAAAAAGTGGTTCTTCACCACGGGAAGTGAATTAAATGCCATTTGGAGGCATTTAATGTTCAAGCAAAAACGGCTGATTTTTTACAAAAGAGATAACACTCCCCCATTACGTCATGCTTCAGAAAGGTGAAAAATGGTCCGTTTTCAAATGTTTTATTTTTGCACATCAGTTCACATTCGTAGGAAAATCATCAGTTTTAGAGCTAAAATTAGCATGTTTAAAGTGATTTTAAGGCTCCCAGGGGCCCGGGAAGTGAATTAAAAACCATTTGGAGGCATTTCATGTTCAAGCAAAAACAGCTGATTTTTGACAAAAGAGATAACACCCCCCCATTACGTCATGCTTCAGAAAGGTGCAAAATGGTCCGTTTTCAAATGTTTTATTTTTGAACGTCAGTTCACATTTGTAGGTGGATCATCAGTTTTAGAGCTAAAATTAGCATGTTTAAAGTGATTTTCATGCTTCCAGGGGCCCTAAACACAACATTTGTGGAATGGTTAAAAGTGCATGAAAATGGCCAATTTACTCACTCTGAGGTCTCAAAAAGTGTTTCTTCACCCCGGGAAGTGAATTAAATACCATTTGGAGGCATTTAATGTTCAAGCAAAAACGGCTGATTTTTGACAAAAGAGATAACACCCCCATTACGTCATGCTTCAGAAAGGTGAAAAATGGCCGTTTTCAAATGTTTTATTTTTTAACGTCAGTTCACATTTGTAGGTAGATCATCAGTTTTAGAGCAAAAATTAGCATGTTTAAAGTGATTTTCAGGCTTCCAGGGGCCCGGAAAGTGAATTAAAAACCATTTGGATGCATTTAATGTTCAAGCAAAAACAGCTGATATTTGTTAAAAGAGATAACACCCCCCCCCCATTACGTCATGCTTCAGAAAGGTGAAATATGGTCCGTTTTCAAATGTTTTATTTTTGAACGTCAGTTCACATTTGTAGGTGGATCATCAGTTTTAGAGCTAAAATTAGCATGTTTAAAGTGATTTTCATGCTTCCAGGGGCCCTAAACACAACATTTGTGGAATGGTTAAAAGTGCATGAAAATGGCCAAGTTACTCACACTGAGGTCTCAAAAAGTGTTTCTTCATCCCGGGAAGTGAATTAAATACCATTTGGAGGCATTTAATGTTCAAGCAAAAACGGCTGATTTTTGACAAAAGAGATAACACCCCCCCCATTACGTCATGCTTCAGAAAGGTGAAAAATTGTCCGCTTTCAAATGTTTTATTTTTGAACGTCAGTTCACATTTGTAGGTAGATCATCAGTTTTAGAGCTTAAATTAGCATGTTTAAAGTGATTTTCATGCTTCCAGGGGCCCTAAACACAACATTTGTGTAATGGTTAAAAGTGCATGAAAATGGCCAATTTACTCACTCTGAGGTCTCAATAAGTGTTTCTTCACACCGGGAATACCATTTGGAGGCATTTAATGTTCAAGCAATAACGGCTGATTTTTGATAAAAGAGATAACACCCCCCATTACGTCTTGCTTCAGAAAGGTGAAAAATGGTCCATTTTTAAATGTTTTATTTTTGAATGGCAGTTCACATTTGTAGGTAGATCATCAGTTTTAGAGCTAAAATTTGCATATTTAAAGTGATTTTCATGCTTCCAGGGGCCCTAAACACAACATTTGTGAAATGGTTAAAAGTGCATGAAAATGGCCAATTTACTCACTCTGAGGTCTCAAAAAGTGTTTCTTCACCATGGGAAGTGAATTAAATACCATTTGGAGGCATTTAATGTTCAAGCAAAAACAGCAGATTTTTGACAAAAGAGATAACACCCCCCATTACGTCATGCTTCAGAAAGGTGCAAAATGGTCCAGTTTCAAATATTTTATTTTTGAACGTCAGTTCACATTTGTAGGTGGATCATCAGTTTTAGAGCTAAAATTAGCATGTTTAAAGTGATTGTAAGGCTTCCAGGGGCCCAGGAAGTAAATTAAAAACCATTTGGAGGCATTTAATGTTCGAGCAAAAACAGCAGATTTTTGAGTTTTAGAGCTAAAATTAGCATGTTTAAAGTGATTTTCATGCTTCTAGGGGCCCTAAACACAACATTTGTGGAATGGTTAAAAGTGCATGAAAATGGCCAATTTACTCACTCTGAGGTCTCAAAAAGTGTTTCTTCACCCCGGGAAGTAAATGAAATACCATTTGGATGCATTTAATGTTCAAGCAAAAACGTCTGATTTTTGACAAAAGAGATAACACCCCCCCATTACGTCATGCTTCAGAAAGGTGAAATATGGTCCGTTTTCAAATGTTTTATTTTTGAACGTCAGTTCACATTTGTAGGTGGATCATCAGTTTTAGAGCTAAAATTAGCATGTTTAAAGTGATTTTCATGCTTCCAGGGGCCCTAAACACAACATTTGTGAAATGGTTAAAAGTGCATGAAAATGGCCAATTTACTCACTCTGGGGTCTCAAAAAGTGTTTCATCACACCGGGAAGTGAATTAAATACCATTTGGAGGCATTTAATGTTAAAGTAAAAACGGCTGATTTTTGATAAAAGAGATAACACCCCCCCATTACGTCTTGCTTCAGAAAGGTGAAAAATGGTCCATTTTTAAATGTTTTATTTTTGAATGTCAGTTCACATTTGTAGGTAGATCATCAGTTTTAGATCTAAAATTAGCATGTTTAAAGTGATTTTCATGCTTCCAGGAGCCCGTGAAGTGAATTAAAAACCATTTGGAGGCATTTAATGTTCAAGCAAAAACAGCAGATTTTTGACAAAAGAGATAACACCCCCCCATTACGTCATGCTTCAGAAAGGTACAAAATGGTCCAGTTTCAAATATTTTATTTTTGAACATCAGTTCACATTTGTAGGTGGATCATCAGTTTTAGAGCTAAAATTAGCATGTTTAAAGTGATTTTCATGCTTCCAGGGGCCCTAAACACAACATCTGTGGAATGGTTAATAGTGCATGAAAATGTCCAATTTACTCACTCTGAGGTCTCAAAAAGTGTTTCTTCACCCCGGGAAGTGAATTAAATACCATTTGGAGGCATTTAATGTTCAAGCAAAAACGGCTGATTTTTGATAAAAGAGATAACACCCCCCATTACGTCTTGCTTCAGAAAGGTGAAAAATGGTCCATTTTTAAATGTTTTAGTTTTTGAATGTCAGTTCACATTTGTAGGTAGATCATCAGTTTTAGATCTAAAATTAGCATGTTTAAAGTGATTTTCATGCTTGCAGGGGCCCGTGAAGTGAATTAAAAAACATTTGGAGGCATTTAATGTTCAAGCAAAAACAGTAGATTTTTGACAAAAGAGATAACACCCCCCCATTACGTCATGCTTCAGAAAGGTGCAAAATGGTCCAGTTTCAAATATTTTATTTTTGAACATCAGTTCACATTTGTAGGTGGATCATCAGTTTTAGAGCTAAAATTAGCATGTTTAAAGTGATTTTCATGCTTCCAGGGGCCCTAAACACAACATCTGTGGAATGGTTAAAAGTGCATGAAAATGGCCAATTTACTCACTCTGACGTCTCAAAAAGTGGTTCTTCACCACGGGAAGTGAATTAAATGCCATTTGGAGGCATTTAATGTTCAAGCAAAAACGGCTGATTTTTTACAAAAGAGATAACACTCCCCCATTACGTCATGCTTCAGAAAGGTGAAAAATGGTCCGTTTTCAAATGTTTTATTTTTGCACATCAGTTCACATTCGTAGGAAAATCATCAGTTTTAGAGCTAAAATTAGCATGTTTAAAGTGATTTTAAGGCTCCCAGGGGCCCGGGAAGTGAATTAAAAACCATTTGGAGGCATTTAATGTTCAAGCAAAAACAGCTGATATTTGTTAAAAGAGATAACACCCCCCCATTACGTCATGCTTCAGAAAGGTGAAATATGGTCCGTTTTCAAATGTTTTATTTTTGAACGTCAGTTCACATTTGTAGGTGGATCATCAGTTTTAGAGCTAAAATTAGCATGTTTAAAGTGATTTTCATGCTTCCAGGGGCCCTAAACACAACATTTGTGGAATGGTTAAAAGTGCATGAAAATGGCCAAGTTACTCACACTGAGGTCTCAAAAAGTGTTTCTTCATCCCGGGAAGTGAATTAAATACCATTTGGAGGCATTTAATGTTCAAGCAAAAACGGCTGATTTTTGACAAAAGAGATAACACCCCCCCATTACGTCATGCTTCAGAAAGGTGAAAAATGGTCCATTTTTAAATGTTTTATTTTTGAATGGCAGTTCACATTTGTAGGTAGATCATCAGTTTTAGAGCTAAAATTTGCATATTTAAAGTGATTTTCATGCTTCCAGGGGCCCTAAACACAACATTTGTGGAATGGTTAAAAGTGCATGAAAATGGGCAATTTACTCACTCTGAGGTCTCAATAAGTGTTTCTTCACACCGGGAATACCATTTGGAGGCATTTAATGTTCAAGCAATAACGGCTGATTTTTGATAAAAGAGATAACACCCCCCATTACGTCTTGCTTCAGAAAGGTGAAAAATGGTCCATTTTTAAATGTTTTATTTTTGAATGGCAGTTCACATTTGTAGGTAGATCATCAGTTTTAGAGCTAAAATTTGCATATTTAAAGTGATTTTCATGCTTCCAGGGGCCCTAAACACAACATTTGTGGAATGGTTAAAAGTGCATGAAAATGGCCAATTTACTCACTCTGAGGTCTCAAAAAGTGTTTCTTCACCCTGGGAAGTGAATTAAATACCATTTGGAGGCATTTAATGTTCAAGCAAAAACAGCAGATTTTTGACAAAAGAGATAACACCCCCCATTACGTCATGCTTCAGAAAGGTGCAAAATGGTCCAGTTTCAAATATTTTATTTTTGAACGTCAGTTCACATTTGTAGGTGGATCATCAGTTTTAGAGCTAAAATTAGCATGTTTAAAGTGATTTTAAGGCTTCCAGGGGCCCAGGAAGTAAATTAAAAACCATTTGGAGGCATTTAATGTTCGAGCAAAAACAGCTGATTTTTGAGTTTTAGAGCTAAAATTAGCATGTTTAAAGTGATTTTCATGCTTCTAGGGGCCCTAAACACAACATTTGTGGAATGGTTAAAAGTGCATGAAAATGGCCAATTTACTCACTCTGAGGTCTCAAAAAGTGTTTCTTCACCCCGGGAAGTAAATGAAATACCATTTGGATGCATTTAATGTTCAAGCAAAAACGTCTGATTTTTGACAAAAGAGATAACACCCCCCCATTACGTCATGCTTCAGAAAGGTGAAATATGGTCCGTTTTCAAATGTTTTATTTTTGAACGTCAGTTCACATTTGTAGGTGGATCATCAGTTTTAGAGCTAAAATTAGCATGTTTAAAGTGATTTTCATGCTTCCAGGGGCCCTAAACACAAAATTTGTGAAATGGTTAAAAGTGCATGAAAATGGCCAATTTACTCACTCTGAGGTCTCAAAAAGTGTTTCATCACACCGGGAAGTGAATTAAATACCATTTGGAGGCATTTAATGTTAAAGTAAAAACGGCTGATTTTTGATAAAAGAGATAACACCCCCCCATTACGTCTTGCTTCAGAAAGGTGAAAAATGGTCCATTTTTAAATGTTTTATTTTTGAATGTCAGTTCACATTTGTAGGTAGATCATCAGTTTTAGATCTAAAATTAGCATGTTTAAAGTGATTTTCATGCTTCCAGGAGCCCGTGAAGTGAATTAAAAACCATTTGGAGGCATTTAATGTTCAAGCAAAAACAGCAGATTTTTGACAAAAGAGATAACACCCCCCCCCATTACGTCATGCTTCAGAAAGGTACAAAATGGTCCAGTTTCAAATATTTTATTTTTGAACATCAGTTCACATTTGTAGGTGGATCATCAGTTTTAGAGCTAAAATTAGAATGTTTAAAGTGATTTTCATGCTTCCAGGGGCCCTAAACACAACATCTGTGGAATGGTTAATAGTGCATGAAAATGGCCAATTTACTCACTCTGAGGTCTCAAAAAGTGTTTCTTCACCCCGGGAAGTGAATTAAATACCATTTGGAGGCATTTAATGTTTAAGCAACGGCTGATTTTTGACAAAAGAGATAACACCCCCCCATTACGTCATGCTTCATAAAGGTGAAAAATGGTCCGCTTTCAAATGTTTTATTTTTGAACGTCAGTTCACATTTGTAGGTAGATCATCAGTTTTAGAGCTAAAATTAGCATGTTTAAAGTGATTTTCATGCTTCCAGGGGCCCGTGAAGTGAATTAAAAACCATTTGGAGGCATTTAATATTCAAGCAAAAACAGCAGATTTTTGACAAAAGAGATAACACCCCCCCATTACGTCATGCTTCAGAAAGGTGCAAAATGGTCCGTTTTCAAATGTTTTATTTTTGAACATCAGTTCACATTTGTAGGTGGATCATCAGTTTTAGAGCTAAAATTTGCATGTTTAAAGTGATTTTCATGCTTCCAGGGGCCCTAAACACAACATTTGTGGAATGGTTAAAAGTGCATGAAAATGGCCAATTTACTCACTCTGAGGTCTCAAAAAGTGTTTCTTCACACCGGGAATACCATTTGGAGGCATTTAATGTTCAAGCAATAACGGCTGATTTTGATAAAAGAGATAACACCCCCCATTACGTCTTGCTTCAGAAAGGTGAAAAATGGTCCATTTTTAAATGTTTTATTTTTGAATGGCAGTTCACATTTGTAGGTAGATCATCAGTTTTAGAGCTAAAATTTGCATATTTAAAGTGATTTTCATGCTTCCAGGGGCCCTAAACACAACATTTGTGGAATGGTTAAAAGTGCATGAAAATGGCCAATTTACTCACTCTGAGGTCTCAAAAAGTGTTTCTTCACCCTGGGAAGTGAATTAAATACCATTTGGAGGCATTTAATGTTCAAGCAAAAACAGCAGATTTTTGACAAAAGAGATAACACCCCCCATTACGTCATGCTTCAGAAAGGTGCAAAATGGTCCAGTTTCAAATATTTTATTTTTGAACGTCAGTTCACATTTGTAGGTGGATCATCAGTGTTAGAGCTAAAATTAGCATGTTTAAAGTGATTTTAAGGCTTCCAGGGGCCCAGGAAGTGAATTAAAAACCATTTGGAGGCATTTAATGTTCAAGCAAAAACAGCTGATTTTTGAGTTTTAGAGCTAAAATTAGCATGTTAAAGTGATTTTCATGCTTCTAGGGGCCCTAAACACAACATTTGTGGAATGGTTAAAAGTGCATGAAAATGGCCAATTTACTCACTCTGAGGTCTCAAAAAGTGTTTCTTCACCCCGGGAAGTAAATGAAATACCATTTGGATGCATTTAATGTTCAAGCAAAAACGGCTGATTTTTGACAAAAGAGATAACACCCCCCCATTACGTCATGCTTCAGAAAGGTGAAATATGGTCCGTTTTCAAATGTTTTATTTTTGAACGTCAGTTCACATTTGTAGGTGGATCATCAGTTTTAGAGCTAAAATTAGCATGTTTAAAGTGATTTTCATGCTTCCAGGGGTCCTAAACACAACATTTGTGAAATGGTTAAAAGTGCATGAAAATGGCCAATTTACTCACTCTGAGGTCTCAAAAAGTGTTTCATCACACCGGGAAGTGAATTAAATACCATTTGGAGGCATTTAATGTTCAAGCAAAAACAGCAGATTTTTGTTAAAAGAGATAACACCCCCCCCATTACGTCATGCTTCAGAAAGGTGAAATATGGTCCGTTTTCAAATGTTTTATTTTTGAACGTCAGTTCACATTTGTAGGTGGATCATCAGTTTTAGAGCTAAAATTAGCATGCTTAAAGTGATTTTCATGCTTCCAGGGGCCCTAAACACAACATTTGTGGAATGGTTAAAAGTGCATGAAAATGGCCAAGTTACTCACACTGAGGTCTCAAAAAGTGTTTCTTCATCCCGGGAAGTGAATTAAATACCATTTGGAGGCATTTAATGTTCAAGCAAAAACGGCTGATTTGTGACAAACGAGATAACACCCCCCCATTACGTCATGCTTCAGAAAGGTGAAAAATTGTCCGCTTTCAAATGTTTTATTTTTGAACGTCAGTTCACATTTGTAGGTAGATCATCAGTTTTAGAGCTTCAATTAGCATGTTTAAAGTGATTTTCATGCTTCCAGGGGCCCTAAACACAACATTTGTGTAATGGTTAAAAGTGCATGAAAATGGCCAATTTACTCACTCTGAGGTCTCAAAAAGTGTTTCTTCACACCGGGAATACCATTTGGAGGCATTTAATGTTCAAGCAATAACGGCTGATTTTTGATAAAAGAGATAACACCCCCCATTACGTCTTGCTTCAGAAAGGTGAAAAAATGGTCCATTTTTAAATGTTTTATTTTTGAATGGCAGTTCACATTTGTAGGTAGATCATCAGTTTTAGAGCTAAAATTTGCATATTTAAAGTGATTTTCATGCTTCCAGGGGCCCTAAACACAACATTTGTGGAATGGTTAAAAGTGCATGAAAATGGCCAATTTACTCACTCTGAGGTCTCAAAAAGTGTTTCTTCACCTCGGGAAGTGAATTAAATGCCATTTGGAGGCATTTAATGTTCAAGCAAAAACGGCTGATTTTTGACAAAAGAGATAACACCCCCCATTACGTCATGCTTCAGAAAGGTGAAAAATGGTCCAGTTTCAAATATTTAATTTTTGAACGTCAGTTCACATTTGTGGGTGGATCATCAGTTTTAGAGCTAAAATTAGCATGTTTAAAGTGATTTTCATGCTTCCAGGGGCCCTAAACACAACATTTGTGGAATGGTTAAAAGTGCATGAAAATGGCCAATTTACTCACTCTGAGGTCTCAAAAAGTGTTTCTTCACCCCGGGAAGTAAATGAAATACCATTTCGAGGCATTTAATGTTCAAGCAAAAACGGCTGATTTTTGACAAAAGAGATAACACCCCCCATTACGTCATGCATCAGAAAGGTGAAATATGGTCCGTTTTCAAATGTTTTATTTTTGAACGTCAGTTCACATTTGTAGGTGGATCATCAGTTTTAGAGCTAAAATTAGCATGTTTAAAGTGATTTTCATG
The DNA here is from genome assembly GCF_964261635.1 of Lissotriton helveticus. NCBI lineage: Eukaryota > Metazoa > Chordata > Amphibia > Caudata > Salamandridae > Lissotriton > Lissotriton helveticus. The sequence continues at coordinate 1,272,521,507 of NC_136061.1, forward strand.
CTTCCAGGGGCCCTAAACACAACATTTGTGAAATGGTTAAAAGTGCATGAAAATGGCCAATTTACTCACTCTGAGGTCTCAAAAAGTGTTTCATCACACCGGGAAGTGAATTAAATACCATTTGGAGGCATTTAATGTTCAAGCAAAAACGGCTGATTTTTGATAAAAGAGATAACACCCCCCATTACGTCTTGCTTCAGAAAGGTGAAAAATGGTCCATTTTTAAATGTTTTATTTTTGAATGTCAGTTCACATTTGTAGGTAGATCATCAGTTTTAGATCTAAAATTAGCATGTTTAAAGTGATTTTCATGCTTCCAGGGGCCCGTGAAGTGAATTAAAAAACATTTGGAGGCATTTAATGTTCAAGCAAAAACAGTAGATTTTTGACAAAAGAGATAACACCCCCCCATTACGTCATGCTTCAGAAAGGTGCAAAATGGTCCAGTTTCAAATATTTTATTTTTGAACATCAGTTCACATTTGTAGGTGGATCATCAGTTTTAGAGCTAAAATTAGCATGTTTAAAGTGATTTTCATGCTTCCAGGGGCCCTAAACACAACATCTGTGGAATGGTTAAAAGTGCATGAAAATGGCCAATTTACTCACTCTGACGTCTCAAAAAGTGGTTCTTCACCACGGGAAGTGAATTAAATGCCATTTGGAGGCATTTAATGTTCAAGCAAAAACGGCTGATTTTTTACAAAAGAGATAACACTCCCCCATTACGTCATGCTTCAGAAAGGTGAAAAATGGTCCGTTTTCAAATGTTTTATTTTTGCACATCAGTTCACATTCGTAGGAAAATCATCAGTTTTAGAGCTAAAATTAGCATGTTTAAAGTGATTTTAAGGCTTCCAGGGGCCCGGGAAGTGAATTAAAAACCATTTGGAGGCATTTCATGTTCAAGCAAAAACAGCTGATTTTTGACAAAAGAGATAACACCCCCCCATTACGTCATGCTTCAGAAAGGTGCAAAATGGTCCGTTTTCAAATGTTTTATTTTTGAACGTCAGTTCACATTTGTAGGTGGATCATCAGTTTTAGAGCTAAAATTAGCATGTTTAAAGTGATTTTCATGCTTCCAGGGGCCCTAAACACAACATTTGTGGAATGGTTAAAAGTGCATGAAAATGGCCAATTTACTCACTCTGAGGTCTCAAAAAGTGTTTCTTCACCCCGGGAAGTGAATTAAATACCATTTGGAGGCATATAATGTTCAAGCAAAAACGGCTGATTTTTGACAAAAGAGATAACACCCCCATTACGTCATGCTTCAGAAAGGTGAAAAATGGCCGTTTTCAAATGTTTTATTTTTTAACGTCAGTTCACATTTGTAGGTAGATCATCAGTTTTAGAGCAAAAATTAGCATGTTTAAAGTGATTTTCAGGCTTCCAGGGGCCCGGAAAGTGAATTAAAAACCATTTGGATGCATTTAATGTTCAAGCAAAAACAGCTGATATTTGTTAAAAGAGATAACACCCCCCCCATTACGTCATGCTTCAGAAAGGTGAAATATGGTCCGTTTTCAAATGTTTTATTTTTGAACGTCAGTTCACATTTGTAGGTGGATCATCAGTTTTAGAGCTAAAATTAGCATGTTTAAAGTGATTTTCATGCTTCCAGGGGCCCTAAACACAACATTTGTGGAATGGTTAAAAGTGCATGAAAATGGCCTAGTTACTCACACTGAGGTCTCAAAAAGTGTTTCTTCATCCCAGGAAGTGAATTAAATACCATTTGGAGGCATTTAATGTTCAAGCAAAAACGGCTGATTTTTGACAAAAGAGATAACACCCCCCCATTACGTCATGCTTCAGAAAGGTGAAAAATTGTCCGCTTTCAAATGTTTTATTTTTGAACGTCAGTTCACATTTGTAGGTAGATCATCAGTTTTAGAGCTTAAATTAGCATGTTTAAAGTGATTTTCATGCTTCCAGGGGCCCTAAACACAACATTTGTGTAATGGTTAAACGTGCATGAAAATGGCCAATTTACTCACTCTGAGGTCTCAAAAAGTGTTTCTTCACACCGGGAATACCATTTGGAGGCATTTAATGTTCAAGCAATAACGGCTGATTTTTGATAAAAGAGATAACACCCCCCATTACGTCTTGCTTCAGAAAGGTGAAAAATGGTCCATTTTTAAATGTTTTATTTTTGAATGGCAGTTCACATTTGTAGGTAGATCATCAGTTTTAGAGCTAAAATTTGCATATTTAAAGTGATTTTCATGCTTCCAGGGGCCCTAAACACAACATTTGTGGAATGGTTAAAAGTGCATGAAAATGGCCAATTTACTCACTCTGAGGTCTCAAAAAGTGTTTCTTCACCCCGGGAAGTGAATCAAATGCCATTTGGAGGCATTTAATGTTCAAGCAAAAACGGCTGATTTTTGACAAAAGAGATAACACCCCCCATTACGTCATGCTTCAGAAAGGTGAAAAATGGTCCAGTTTCAAATATTTAATTTTTGAACGTCAGTTCACATTTGTGGGTGGATTATCAGTTTTAGAGCTAAAATTAGCATGTTTAAAGTGATTTTCATGCTTCCAGGGGCCCTAAACACAACATTTGTGGAATGGTTAAAAGTGCATGAAAATGGCGAATTTACTCACTCTGACGTCTCAAAAAGTGTTTCTTCACCCCGGGAAGTGAATTAAATGCCATTTGGAGGCATTTAATGTTCAAGCAAAAACGGCTGATTTTTGACAAAAGAGATAACACTTCCCCATTACGTCATGCTTCAGAAAGGTGAAAAATGGTCCATTTTCAAATGTTTTATTTTTGCACGTCAGTTCACATTTGTAGGAAAATCATCAGTTTTAGAGCTAAAATTAGCATGTTTAAATTGATTTTAAGGCTTCCAGGGCCCTAAACACAACATTTGTGGAATGGTTAAAAGTGCATGAAAATGGCCAATTTACTCACTCTGAGGTCTCAAAAAGTGTTTCTTCACCCCGGGAAGTAAATGAAATACCATTTGGAGGCATTTAATGTTCAAGCAAAAACGGCTGATTTTTGACAAAAGAGATAACACCCCCCCATTACGTCATGCATCAGAAAGGTGAAATACGGTCCGTTTTCAAATGTTTTATTTTTGAACGTCAGTTCACATTTGTAGGTGGATCATCAGTTTTAGAGCTAAAATTAGCATGTTTAAAGTGATTTTCATGCTTCCAGGGGCCCTAAACACAACATTTGTGAAATGGTTAAAAGTGCATGAAAATGGCCAATTTACTCACTCTGAGGTCTCAAAAAGTGTTTCATCACACCGGGAAGTGAATTAAATACCATTTGGAGGCATTTAATGTTCAAGCAAAAACGGCTGATTTTTGATAAAAGAGATAACACCCCCCATTACGTCTTGCTTCAGAAAGGTGAAAAATGGTCCATTTTTAAATGTTTTATTTTTGAATGTCAGTTCACATTTGTAGGTAGATCATCAGTTTTAGATCTAAAATTAGCATGTTTAAAGTGATTTTCATGCTTCCAGGGGCCCGTGAAGTGAATTAAAAAACATTTGGAGGCATTTAATGTTCAAGCAAAAACAGTAGATTTTTGACAAAAGAGATAACACCCCCCATTACGTCATGCTTCAGAAAGGTGCAAAATGGTCCAGTTTCAAATATTTTATTTTTGAACATCAGTTCACATTTGTAGGTGGATCATCAGTTTTAGAGCTAAAATTAGCATGTTTAAAGTGATTTTCATGCTTCCAGGGGCCCTAAACACAACATCTGTGGAATGGTTAAAAGTGCATGAAAATGGCCAATTTACTCACTCTGACGTCTCAAAAAGTGGTTCTTCACCACGGGAAGTGAATTAAATGCCATTTGGAGGCATTTAATGTTCAAGCAAAAACGGCTGATTTTTTACAAAAGAGATAACACTCCCCCATTACGTCATGCTTCAGAAAGGTGAAAAATGGTCCGTTTTCAAATGTTTTATTTTTGCACATCAGTTCACATTCGTAGGAAAATCATCAGTTTTAGAGCTAAAATTAGCATGTTTAAAGTGATTTTTAGGCTTCCAGGGGCCCGGGAAGTGAATTAAAAACCATTTGGAGGCATTTCATGTTCAAGCAAAAACAGCTGATTTTTGACAAAAGAGATAACACCCCCCCATTACGTCATGCTTCAGAAAGGTGCAAAATGGTCCGTTTTCAAATGTTTTATTTTTGAACGTCAGTTCACATTTGTAGGTGGATCATCAGTTTTAGAGCAAAAATTAGCATGTTTAAAGTGATTTTCATGCTTCCAGGGGCCCTAAACACAACATTTGTGGAATGGTTAAAAGTGCATGAAAATGGCCAATTTACTCACTCTGAGGTCTCAAAAAGTGTTTCTTCGCCCCGGGAAGTGAATTAAATACCATTTGGAGGCATTTAATGTTCAAGCAAAAACGGCTGATTTTTGACAAAAGAGATAACACCCCCATTACGTCATGCTTCAGAAAGGTGAAAAATGGCCGTTTTCAAATGTTTTATTTTTTAACGTCAGTTCACATTTGTAGGTAGATCATCAGTTTTAGAGCAAAAATTAGCATGTTTAAAGTGATTTTCAGGCTTCCAGGGGCCCGGAAAGTGAATTAAAAACCATTTGGATGCATTTAATGTTCAAGCAAAAACAGCTGATATTTGTTAAAAGAGATAACACCCCCCCCCATTACGTCATGCTTCAGAAAGGTGAAATATGGTCCGTTTTCAAATGTTTTATTTTTAAACGTCAGTTCACATTTGTAGGTGGATCATCAGTTTTAGAGCTAAAATTAGCATGTTTAAAGTGATTTTCATGCTTCCAGGGGCCCTAAACACAACATTTGTGGAATGGTTAAAAGTGCATGAAAATGGCCAAGTTACTCACACTGAGGTCTCAAAAAGTGTTTCTTCATCCCGGGAAGTGAATTAAATACCATTTGGAGGCATTTAATGTTCAAGCAAAAACGGCTGATTTTTGACAAAAGAGATAACACCCCCCATTACGTCATGCTTCAGAAAGGTGAAAAATTGTCCGCTTTCAAATGTTTTATTTTTGAACGTCAGTTCACATTTGTAGGTAGATCATCAGTTTTAGAGCTTAAATTAGCATGTTTAAAGTGATTTTCATGCTTCCAGGGGCCCTAAACACAACATTTATGTAATGGTTAAAAGTGCATGAAAATGGGCAATTTACTCACTCTGAGGTCTCAATAAGTGTTTCTTCACACCGGGAATACCATTTGGAGGCATTTAATGTTCAAGCAATAACGGCTGATTTTTGATAAAAGAGATAACACCCCCCATTACGTCTTGCTTCAGAAAGGTGAAAAATGGTCCATTTTTAAATGTTTTATTTTTGAATGGCAGTTCACATTTGTAGGTAGATCATCAGTTTTAGAGCTAAAATTTGCATATTTAAAGTGATTTTCATGCTTCCAGGGGCCCTAAACACAACATTTGTGGAATGGTTAAAAGTGCATGAAAATGGCCAATTTACTCACTCTGAGGTCTCAAAAAGTGTTTCTTCACCCTGGGAAGTGAATTAAATACCATTTGGAGGCATTTAATGTTCAAGCAAAAACAGCAGATTTTTGACAAAAGAGATAACACCCCCCATTACGTCATGCTTCAGAAAGGTGCAAAATGGTCCAGTTTCAAATATTTTATTTTTGAACGTCAGTTCACATTTGTAGGTGGATCATCAGTTTTAGAGCTAAAATTAGCATGTTTAAAGTGATTTTAAGGCTTCCAGGGGCCCAGGAAGTAAATTAAAAACCATTTGGAGGCATTTAATGTTCGAGCAAAAACAGCTGATTTTTGAGTTTTAGAGCTAAAATTAGCATGTTTAAAGTGATTTTCATGCTTCTAGGGGCCCTAAACACAACATTTGTGGAATGGTTAAAAGTGCATGAAAATGGCCAATTTACTCACTCTGAGGTCTCAAAAAGTGTTTCTTCACCCCGGGAAGTAAATGAAATACCATTTGGATGCATTTAATGTTCAAGCAAAAACGGCTGATTTTTGACAAAAGAGATAACACCCCCCCATTACTTCATGCTTCAGAAAGGTGAAATATGGTCCGTTTTCAAATGTTTTATTTTTGAACGTCAGTTCACATTTGTAGGTAGATCATCAGTTTTAGATCTAAAATTAGCATGTTTAAAGTGATTTTCATGCTTCCAGGGGCCCGTGAAGTGAATTAAAAACCATTTGGAGGCATTTAATGTTCAAGCAAAAACAGCAGATTTTTGACAAAAGAGATAACACCCCCCCATTACGTCATGCTTCAGAAAGGTACAAAATGGTCCAGTTTCAAATATTTTATTTTTGAACATCAGTTCACATTTGTAGGTGGATCATCAGTTTTAGAGCTAAAATTAGCATGTTTAAAGTGATTTTCATGCTTCCAGGGGCCCTAAACACAACATCTGTGGAATGGTTAATAGTGCATGAAAATGGCCAATTTACTCACTCTGAGGTCTCAAAAAGTGTTTCTTCACCCCGGGAAGTGAATTAAATACCATTTGGAGGCATTTAATGTTCAAGCAACAGCTGATTTTTGACAAAAGAGATAACACCCCCCCATTACGTCATGCTTCAGAAAGGTGAAAAATGGTCCGCTTTCAAATGTTTTATTTTTGAACGTCAGTTCACATTTGTAGGTAGATCATCAGTTTTAGAGCTAAAATTAGCATGTTTAAAGTGATTTTCATGCTTCCAGGGGCCCGTGAAGTGAATTAAAAACCATTTGGAGGCATTTAATATTCAAGCAAAAACAGCAGATTTTTGACAAAAGAGATAACACCCCCCCATTACGTCATGCTTCAGAAAGGTGCAAAATGGTCCATTTTCAAATGTTTTATTTTTGAACATCAGTTCACATTTGTAGGTGGATCATCAGTTTTAGAGCTAAAATTTGCATTTTTAAAGTGATTTTCATGCTTCCAGGGGCCCTAAACACAACATTTGTGGAATGGTTAAAAGTGCATGAAAATGGCCAATTTACTCACTCTGAGGTCTCAAAAAGTGTTTCTTCACCCCGGGAAGTGAATTAAATACCATTTGGAGGCATTTAATGTTCAAGCAAAAACGGCTGATTTTTGACAAAAGAGATAACACCCCCATTACGTCATGCTTCAGAAAGGTGAAAAATGGCCGTTTTCGAATGTTTTATTTTTTAACGTCAGTTCACATTTGTAGGTAGATCATCAGTTTTAGAGCAAAAATTAGCATGTTTAAAGTGATTTTCATGCTTTCAGGGGCCCGGAAAGTGAATAAAAAATCATTTGGAGGCATTTAATGTTCAAGCAAAAACAGCAGATTTTTGTTAAAAGAGATAACACCCCCCCATTACGTCATGCTTCAGAAAGGTGAAAAATGGTCCGTTTTCAAATGTTTTATTTTTGAACGTCATTTCACATTTGTAGGTGGATTTTCTGTTTTAGAGCTAAAATTAGCATGTTTAAAGTGATTTTCATGCTTCCAGGGGCCCTAAACACAACATTTGTGGAATGGTTAAAAGTGCATGAAAATGGCCAATTTACTCACTCTGAGGTCTAAAAAGTGTTTCTTCACCCCGGGAAGTGAATTAAATGCCATTTGGAGGCATTTAATGTTTAAGCAAAAACGGCTGATTTTTGACAAAAGAGATAACACCCCCCCATTACGTCATGCTTCAGAAAGGTGAAAAATGGTCCATTTTCAAATGTCTTATTTTTGCACGTCAGTTCACATTTGTAGGAAAATCATCAGTTTTAGAGCTAAAATTAGCATGTTTAAAGTGATTTTCAGGCTTCCAGGGGCCCGGAAAGTGAATTAAAAATAATTTGGAGGCATTTAATGTTCAAGCAAAAACAGCTGATTTTTGTTAAAAGAGATAACACCCCCCCATTACGTCATGCTTCGGAAAGGTGAAAAATGGTCCGTTTTCAAATGTTTTATTTTTGAACCTCATTTCACATTTGTAGGTGGATTTTCTGTTTTAGAGCTAAAATTAGCATGTTTAAAGTGATTCTCATGCTTCCAGGGGCCCTAAACACAACATTTGTGGAATGGTTAAAAGTGCATGAAAATGGCCAATTTACTCACTCTGAGGTCTCAAAAAGTGTTTCTTCACCACGGGAAGTGAATTAAATGCCATTTGGAGGCATTTAATGTTCAAGCAAAAACGGCTGATTTTTGACAAAAGAGATAACACCCCCCATTACGTCATGCTTCAGAAAGGTGAAAAATGGTCCGTTTTTAAATGTCTTATTTTTGCACGTCAGTTCACATTTGTAGGAAAATCATCAGTTTTAGAGCTAAAATTAGCATGTTTAAAGTGATTTTCAGGCTTCCAGGGGCCCGGAAAGTGAATTAAAAACCATTTGGATGCATTTAATGTTCAAGCAAAAACAGCTGATTTTTGTTAAAAGAGATAACACCCCCCCCCCCCATTACGTCATGCTTCAGAAAGGTGAAATATGGTCCGTTTTCAAATGTTTTATTTTTGAACGTCAGTTCACATTTGTAGGTGGATCATCAGTTTTAGAGCTAAAATTAGCATGTTTAAAGTGATTTTCATGCTTCCAGGGGCCCTAAACACAACATTTGTGGAATGGTTAAAAGTGCATGAAAATGGCCAAGTTACTCACTCTGAGGTCTCAGAAAGTGTTTCTTCATCCCGGGAAGTGAATTAAATACCATTTGGAGGCATTTAATGTTCAAGCAAAAACGGCTGATTTTTGACAAAAGAGATAACACCCCCCCATTACGTCATGCTTCAGAAAGGTGAAAAATTGTCCGCTTTCAAATGTTTTATTTTTGAACGTCAGTTCACATTTGTAGGTGGATCATCAGTTTTAGAGCTTAAATTAGCATGTTTAAAGTGATTTTCATGCTTCCAGGGGCCCTAAACACAACATTTGTGTAATGGTTAAAAGTGCATGAAAATGGCCAATTTGCTCACTCTGAGGTCTCAAAAAGTGTTTCTTCACCCCGGGAAGTGAATTAAATGCCATTTGGAGGCATTTAATGTTCAAGCAAAAACGGCTGGTTTTTGACAAAAGAGATAACACCCCCCATTACGTCATGCTTCAGAAAGGTGAAAAATGGTCCAGTTTCAAATATTTAATTTTTGAACGTCAGTTCACATTTGTGGGTGGATCATCAGTTTTAGAGCTAAAATTAGCATGTTTAAAGTGATTTTAAGGCTTCCAGGGGCCCTAAACACAACATTTGTGGAATGGTTAAAAGTGCATGAAAATGGCCAATTTACTCACTCTGAGGTCTCAAAAAGTGTTTCTTCACCCCGGGAAGTAAATGAAATACCATTTGGAGGCATTTAATGTTCAAGCAAAAACGGCTGATTTTTGGCAAAAGAGATAACACCCCCCCCATTACGTCATGCATCAGAAAGGTGAAATATGGTCCGTTTTCAAATGTTTTATTTTTGAACGTCAGTTCACATTTGTAGGTGGATCATCAGTTTTAGAGCTAAAATTAGCATGTTTAAAGTGATTTTCATGCTTCCAGGGGCCCTAAACACAACATTTGTGAAATGGTTAAAAGTGCATGAAAATGGCCAATTTACTCACTCTGAGGTCTCAAAAAGTGTTTCATCACACCGGGAAGTGAATTAAATACCATTTGGAGGCATTTAATGTTCAAGCAAAAACGGCTGATTTTTGATAAAAGAGATAACACCCCCCATTACGTCTTGCTTCAGAAAGGTGAAAAATGGTCCATTTTTAAATGTTTTATTTTTGAATGTCAGTTCACATTTGTAGGTAGATCATCAGTTTTAGATCTAAAATTAGCATGTTTAAAGTGATTTTCATGCTTCCAGGGGCCCGTGAAGTGAATTAAAAAACATTTGGAGGCATTTAATGTTCAAGCAAAAACAGTAGATTTTTGACAAAAGAGATAACACCCCCCCATTACGTCATGCTTCAGAAAGGTGCAAAATGGTCCAGTTTCAAATATTTTATTTTTGAACATCAGTTCACATTTGTAGGTGGATCATCAGTTTTAGAGCTAAAATTAGCATGTTTAAAGTGATTTTCATGCTTCCAGGGGCCCTAAACACAACATCTGTGGAATGGTTAAAAGTGCATGAAAATGGCCAATTTAATCACTCTGACGTCTCAAAAAGTGGTTCTTCACCACGGGAAGTGAATTAAATGCCATTTGGAGGCATTTAATGTTCAAGCAAAAACGGCTGATTTTTTACAAAAGAGATAACACTCCCCCATTACGTCATGGTTCAGAAAGGTGAAAAATGGTCCATTTTATAAATGTTTTATTTTTGCACATCAGTTCACATTCGTAGGAAAATCATCAGTTTTAGAGCTAAAATTAGCATGTTTAAAGTGATTTTAAGGCTTCCAGGGGCCCGGGAAGTGAATTAAAAACCATTTGGAGGCATTTCATGTTCAAGCAAAAACAGCTGATTTTTGACAAAAGAGATAACACCCCCCCATTACGTCATGCTTCAGAAAGGTGCAAAATGGTCCGTTTTCAAATGTTTTATTTTTGAACGTCAGTTCACATTTGTAGGTGGATCCTCAGTTTTAGAGCTAAAATTAGCATGTTTAAAGTGATTTTCATGCTTCCAGGGGCCCTAAACACAACATTTGTGGAATGGTTAAAAGTGCATGAAAATGGCCAATTTACTCACTCTGAGGTCTCAAAAAGTGTTTCTTCACCCCGGGAAGTGAATTAAATACCATTTGGAGGCATTTAATGTTCAAGCAAAAACGGCTGATTTTTGACAAAAGAGATAACACCCCCATTACGTCATGCTTCAGAAAGGTGAAAAATGGCCGTTTTCAAATGTTTTATTTTTTAACGTCAGTTCACATTTGTAGGTAGATCATCAGTTTTAGAGCAAAAATGAGCATGTTTAAAGTGATTTTCAGGCTTCCAGGGGCCCGGAAAGTGAATTAAAAACCATTTGGATGCATTTAATGTTCAAGCAAAAACAGCTGATATTTGTTAAAAGAGATAACACCCCCCCCCCATTACGTCATGCTCCAGAAAGGTGAAATATGGTCCGTTTTCAAATGTTTTATTTTTGAACGTCAGTTCACATTTGTAGGTGGATCATCAGTTTTAGAGCTAAAATTAGCATGTTTAAAGTGATTTTCATGCTTCCAGGGGCCCTAAACACAACATTTGTGGAATGGTTAAAAGTGCATGAAAATGGCCAAGTTACTCACACTGAGGTCTCAAAAAGTGTTTCTTCATCCCGGGAAGTGAATTAAATACCATTTGGAGGCATTTAATGTTCAAGCAAAAACGGCTGATTTTTGACAAAAGAGATAACACCCCCCCATTACGTCATGCTTCAGAAAGGTGAAAAATTGTCCGCTTTCAAATGTTTTATTTTTGAACGTCAGTTCACATTTGTAGGTAGATCATCAGTTTTAGAGCTTAAATTAGCATGTTTAAAGTGATTTTCATGCTTCCAGGGGCCCTAAACACAACATTTGTGTAATGGTTAAAAGTGCATGAAAATGGCCAATTTACTCACTCTGAGGTCTCAAAAAGTGTTTCTTCACACCGGGAATACCATTTGGAGGCATTTAATGTTCAAGCAATAACGGCTGATTTTTGATAAAAGAGATAACACCCCCCATTACGTCTTGCTTCAGAAAGGTGAAAAATGGTCCATTTTTAAATGTTTTATTTTTGAATGGCAGTTCACATTTGTAGGTAGATCATCAGTTTTAGAGCTAAAATGTGCATATTTAAAGTGATTTTCATGCTTCCAGGGGCCCTAAAGACAACATTTGTGGAATGGTTAAAAGTGCATGAAAATGGCCAAGTTACTCACTCTGAGGTCTCAAAAAGTGTTTCTTCATCCCGGGAAGTGAATTAAATACCATTTGGAGGCATTTAATGTTCAAGCAAAAACGGCTGATTTTTGACAAAAGAGATAACACCCCCCCCCATTACGTCATGCTTCAGAAAGGTGAAAAATTGTCCGCTTTCAAATGTTTTATTTTTGAACGTCAGTTCACATTTGTAGGTGGATCATCAGTTTTAGAGCTTAAATTAGCATGTTTAAAGTGATTTTCATGCTTCCAGGGGCCCTAAACACAACATTTGTGTAATGGTTAAAAGTGCATGAAAATGGCCAATTTGCTCACTCTGAGGTCTCAAAAAGTGTTTCTTCACACCGGGAATACCATTTGGAGGCATTTAATGTTCAAGCAATAACGGCTGATTTTTGATAAAAGAGATAACACCCCCCATTACGTCTTGCTTCAGAAAGGTGAAAAATGGTCCATTTTTAAATGTTTTATTTTTGAATGTCAGTACACATTTGTAGGTAGATCATCAGTTTTAGAGCTAAAATTTGCATATTTAAAGTGATTTTCATGCTTCCAGGGGCCCTAAACACAACATTTGTGGAATGGTTAAAAGTGCATGAAAATGGCCAATTTACTCACTCTGAGGTCTCAAAAAGTGTTTCTTCACCCCGGGAAGTGAATTAAATGCCATTTGGAGGCATTTAATGTTCAAGCAAAAACGGCTGATTTTTGACAAAAGAGATAACACCCCCCATTACGTCATGCTTCAGAAAGGTGAAAAATGGTCCAGTTTCAAATATTTAATTTTTGAACGTCAGTTCACATTTGTGGGTGGATCATCAGTTTTAGAGCTAAAATTAGCATTTTTAAAGTGATTTTCATGCTTCCAGGGGCCCTAAACACAACATTTGTGGAATGGTTAAAAGTGCATGAAAATGGCCAATTTACTCACTCTGACGTCTCAAAAAGTGTTTCTTCACCCCGGGAAGTGAATTAAATGCCATTTGGAGGCATTTAATGTTCAAGCAAAAACGGCTGATTTTTGACAAAAGAGATAACACTTCCCCATTACGTCATGCTTCAGAAAGGTGAAAAATGGTCCATTTTCAAATGTTTTATTTTTGCACGTCAGTTCACATTTGTAGGAAAATCATCAGTTTTAGAGCTAAAATTAGCATGTTTAAAGTGATTTTAAGGCTTCCAGGGGCCCTAAACACAACATTTGTGGAATGGTTAAAAGTGCATGAAAATGGCCAATTTACTCACTCTGAGGTCTCAAAAAGTGTTTCTTCACCCCGGGAAGTAAATGAAATACCATTTGGAGGCATTTAATGTTCAAGCAAAAACGGCTGATTTTTGACAAAAGAGATAACACCCCCCCATTACGTCATGCATCAGAAAGGTGAAATATGGTCCGTTTTCAAATGTTTTATTTTTGAACGTCAGTTCACATTTGTAGGTGGATCATCAGTTTTAGAGCTAAAATTAGCATGTTTAAAGTGATTTTCATGCTTCCAGGGGCCCTAAACACAACATTTGTGAAATGGTTAAAAGTGCATGAAAATGGCCAATTTACTCACTCTGAGGTCTCAAAAAGTGTTTCATCACACCGGGAAGTGAATTAAATACCATTTGGAGGCATTTAATGTTCAAGCAAAAACGGCTGATTTTTGATAAAAGAGATAACACCCCCCATTACGTCTTGCTTCAGAAAGGTGAAAAATGGTCCATTTTTAAATGTTTTATTTTTGAATGTCAGTTCACATTTGTAGGTAGATCATCAGTTTTAGATCTAAAATTAGCATGTTTAAAGTGATTTTCATGCTTCCAGGGGCCCGTGAAGTGAATTAAAAAACATTTGGAGGCATTTAATGTTCAAGCAAAAACAGTAGATTTTTGACAAAAGAGATAACACCCCCCCATTACGTCATGCTTCAGAAAGGTGCAAAATGGTCCAGTTTCAAATATTTTATTTTTGAACATCAGTTCACATTTGTAGGTGGATCATCAGTTTTAGAGCTAAAATTAGCATGTTTAAAGGGATTTTCATGCTTCCAGGGGCCCTAAACACAACATCTGTGGAATGGTTAAAAGTGCATGAAAATGGCCAATTTACTCACTCTGACGTCTCAAAAAGTGGTTCTTCACCACGGGAAGTGAATTAAATGCCATTTGGAGGCATTTAATGTTCAAGCAAAAACGGCTGATTTTTTACAAAAGAGATAACACTCCCCCATTACGTCATGCTTCAGAAAGGTGAAAAATGGTCCGTTTTCAAATGTTTTATTTTTGCACATCAGTTCACATTCGTAGGAAAATCATCAGTTTTAGAGCTAAAATGAGCATGTTTAAAGTGATTTTAAGGCTTCCAGGGGCCCGGGAAGTGAATTAAAAACCATTTGGAGGCATTTCATGTTCAAGCAAAAACAGCTGATTTTTGACAAAAGAGATAACACCCCCCCATTACGTCATGCTTCAGAAAGGTGCAAAATGGTCCGTTTTCAATGTTTTATTTTTGAACGTCAGTTCACATTTGTAGGTGGATCATCAGTTTTAGAGCTAAAATTAGCATGTTTAAAGTGATTTTCATGCTTCCAGGGGCCCTAAACACAACATTTGTGGAATGGTTAAAAGTGCATGAAAATGGCCAATTTACTCACTCTGAGGTCTCAAAAAGTGTTTCTTCACCCCGGGAAGTGAATTAAATACCATTTGGAGGCATTTAATGTTCAAGCAAAAACGGCTGATTTTTGACAAAAGAGATAACACCCCCATTACGTCATGCTACAGAAAGGTGAAAAATGGCCGTTTTCAAATGTTTTATTTTTTAACGTCAGTTCACATTTGTAGGTAGATCATCAGTTTTAGAGCAAAAATTAGCATGTTTAAAGTGATTTTCAGGCTTCCAGGGGCCCGGAAAGTGAATTAAAAACCATTTGGATGCATTTAATGTTCAAGCAAAAACAGCTGATATTTGTTAAAAGAGATAACACCCCCCCCATTACGTCATGCTTCAGAAAGGTGAAATATGGTCCGTTTTCAAATGTTTTATTTTTGAACGTCAGTTCACATTTGTAGGTGGATCATCAGTTTTAGAGCTAAAATTAGCATGTTTAAAGTGATTTTCATGCTTCCAGGGGCCCTAAACACAACATTTGTGGAATGGTTAAAAGTGCATGAAAATGGCCAAGTTACTCACACTGAGGTCTCAAAAAGTGTTTCTTCATCCCGGGAAGTGAATTAAATACCATTTGGAGGCATTTAATGTTCAAGCAAAAACGGCTGATTTTTGACAAAAGAGATAACACCCCCCCATTACGTCATGCTTCAGAAAGGTGAAAATTTGTCCGCTTTCAAATGTTTTATTTTTGAACGTCAGTTCACATTTGTAGGTAGATCATCAGTTTTAGAGCTTAAATTAGCATGTTTAAAGTGATTTTCATGCTTCCAGGGGCCCTAAACACAACATTTGTGTAATGGTTAAAAGTGCATGAAAATGGCCAATTTACTCACTCTGAGGTCTCAAAAAGTGTTTCTTCACACCGGGAATACCATTTGGAGGCATTTAATGTTCAAGCAATAACGGCTGATTTTTGATAAAAGAGATAACACCCCCCATTACGTCTTGCTTCAAAAAGGTGAAAAATGGTCCATTTTTAAATGTTTTATTTTTGAATGGCAGTTCACATTTGTAGGTAGATCATCAGTTTTAGAGCTAAAATTTGCATATTTAAAGTGATTTTCATGCTTCCAGGGGCCCTAAACACAACATTTGTGGAATGGTTAAAAGTGCATGAAAATGGCCAATTTACTCACTCTGAGGTCTCAAAAAGTGTTTCTTCACCCTGGGAAGTGAATTAAATACCATTTGGAGGCATTTAATGTTCAAGCAAAAACAGCAGATTTTTGACAAAAGAGATAACACCCCCCATTACGTCATGCTTCAGAAAGGTGCAAAATGGTCCAGTTTCAAATATTTTATTTTTGAACGTCAGTTCACATTTGTAGGTGGATCATCAGTTTTAGAGCTAAAATTAGCATGTTTAAAGTGATTTTAAGGCTTCCAGGGGCCCAGGAAGTAAATTAAAAACCATTTGGAGGCATTTAATGTTCGAGCAAAAACAGCTGATTTTTGAGTTTTAGAGCTAAAATTAGCATGTTTAAAGTTATTTTCATGCTTCTAGGGGCCCTAAACACAACATTTGTGGAATGGTTAAAAGTGCATGAAAATGGCCAATTTACTCACTCTGAGGTCTCAAAAAGTGTTTCTTCACCCCGGGAAGTAAATGAAATACCATTTGGATGCATTTAATGTTCAAGCAAAAACGGCTGATTTTTGACAAAAGAGATAACACCCCCCCATTACGTCATGCTTCAGAAAGGTGAAATATGGTCCGTTTTCAAATGTTTTATTTTTGAACGTCAGTTCACATTTGTAGGTGGATCATCAGTTTTAGAGCTAAAATTAGCATGTTTAAAGTGATTTTCATGCTTCCAGGGGCCCTAAACACAACATTTGTGAAATGGTTAAAAGTGCATGAAAATGGCCAATTTACTCACTCTGAGGTCTCAAAAAGTGTTTCATCACACCGGGAAGTGAATTAAATACCATTTGGAGGCATTTAATGTTAAAGTAAAAACGGCTGATTTTTGATAAAAGAGATAACACCCCCCCATTACGTCATGCATCAGAAAGGTGAAATATGGTCCGTTTTCAAATGTTTTATTTTTGAACGTCAGTTCACATTTGTAGGTGGATCATCAGTTTTAGAGCTAAAATTAGCATGTTTAAAGTGATTTTCATGCTTCCAGGGGCCCTAAACACAACATTTGTGAAATGGTTAAAAGTGCATGAAAATGGCCAATTTACTCACTCTGAGGTCTCAAAAAGTGTTTCATCACACCGGGAAGTGAATTAAATACCATTTGGAGGCATTTAATGTTCAAGCAAAAATGGCTGATTTTTGATAAAAGAGATAACACCCCCCATTACGTCTTGCTTCAGAAAGGTGAAAAATGGTCCATTTTTAAATGTTTTATTTTTGAATGTCAGTTCACATTTGTAGGTAGATCATCAGTTTTAGATCTAAAATTAGCATGTTTAAAGTGATTTTCATGCTTCCAGGGGCCCGTGAAGTGAATTAAAAAACATTTGGAGGCATTTAATGTTCAAGCAAAAACAGTAGATTTTTGACAAAAGAGATAACACCCCCCCATTACGTCATGCTTCAGAAAGGTGCAAAATGGTCCAGTTTCAAATATTTTATTTTTGAACATCAGTTCACATTTGTAGGTGGATCATCAGTTTTAGAGCTAAAATTAGCATGTTTAAAGGGATTTTCATGATTCCAGGGGCCCTAAACACAACATCTGTGGAATGGTTAAAAGTGCATGAAAATGGCCAATTTACTCACTCTGACGTCTCAAAAAGTGGTTCTTCACCACGGGAAGTGAATTAAATGCCATTTGGAGGCATTTAATGTTCAAGCAAAAACGGCTGATTTTTTACAAAAGAGATAACACTCCCCCATTACGTCATGCTTCAGAAAGGTGAAAAATGGTCCGTTTTCAAATGTTTTATTTTTGCACATCAGTTCACATTCGTAGGAAAATCATCAGTTTTAGAGCTAAAATTAGCATGTTTAAAGTGATTTTAAGGCTTCCAGGGGCCCGGGAAGTGAATTAAAAACCATTTGGAGGCATTTCATGTTCAAGCAAAAACAGCTGATTTTTGACAAAAGAGATAACACCCCCCCATTACGTCATGCTTCAGAAAGGTGCAAAATGGTCCGTTTTCAAATGTTTTATTTTTGAACGTCAGTTCACATTTGTAGGTGGATCATCAGTTTTAGAGCTAAAATTAGCATGTTTAAAGTGATTTTCATGCTTCCAGGGGCCCTAAACACAACATTTGTGGAATGGTTAAAAGTGCATGAAAATGGCCAATTTACTCACTCTGAGGTCTCAAAAAGTGTTTCTTCACCCCGGGAAGTGAATTAAATACCATTTGGAGGCATTTAATGTTCAAGCAAAAACGGCTGATTTTTGACAAAAGAGATAACACCCCCATTACGTCATGCTTCAGAAAGGTGAAAAATGGCCGTTTTCAAATGTTTTATTTTTTAACGTCAGTTCACATTTGTAGGTAGATCATCAGTTTTAGAGCAAAAATTAGCATGTTTAAAGTGATTTTCAGGCTTCCAGGGGCCCGGAAAGTGAATTAAAAACCATTTGGATGCATTTAATGTTCAAGCAAAAACAGCTGATTTTTGTTAAAAGAGATAATTCCCCCCCCCCATTACGTCATGCTTCAGAAAGGTGAAATATGGTCCGTTTTCAAATGTTTTATTTTTGAACGTCAGTTCACATTTGTAGGTGGATCATCAGTTTTAGAGCTAAAATTAGCATGTTTAAAGTGATTTTCATGCTTCCAGGGGCCCTAAACACAACATTTGTGGAATGGTTAAAAGTGCATGAAAATGGCCAAGTTACTCACTCTGAGGTCTCAAAAAGTGTTTCTTCATCCCGGGAAGTGAATTAAATACCATTTGGAGGCATTTAATGTTCAAGCAAAAACGGCTGATTTTTGACAAAAGAGATAACACCCCCCCATTACGTCATGCTTCAGAAAGGTGAAAAATTGTCCGCTTTCAAATGTTTTATTTTTGAACGTCAGTTCACATTTGTAGGTGGATCATCAGTTTTAGAGCTTCAATTAGCATGTTTAAAGTGATTTTCATGCTTCCAGGGGCCCTAAACACAACATTTGTGTAATGGTTAAAAGTGCATGAAAATGGCCAATTTGCTCACTCTGAGGTCTCAAAAAGTGTTTCTTCACACCGGGAATACCATTTGGAGGCATTTAATGTTCAAGCAATAACGGCTGATTTTTGATAAAAGAGATAACACCCCCCATTACGTCTTGCTTCAGAAAGGTGAAAAATGGTCCATTTTTAAATGTTTTATTTTTGAATGTCAGTACACATTTGTAGGTAGATCATCAGTTTTAGAGCTAAAATTTGCATATTTAAAGTGATTTTCATGCTTCCAGGGGCCCTAAACACAACATTTGTGGAATGGTTAAAAGTGCATGAAAATGGCCAATTTACTCACTCTGAGGTCTCAAAAAGTGTTTCTTCACCCCGGGAAGTGAATTAAATGCCATTTGGAGGCATTTAATGTTCAAGCAAAAACGGCTGATTTTTGACAAAAGAGATAACACCCCCCCATTACGTCATGCTTCAGAAAGGTGAAAAATGGTCCAGTTTCAAATATTTAATTTTTGAACGTCAGTTCACATTTGTGGGTGGATCATCAGCTTTAGAGCTAAAATTAGCATGTTTAAAGTGATTTTCATGCTTCCAGGGGCCCTAAACACAACATTTGTGGAATGGTTAAAAGTGCATGAAAATGGCCAATTTACTCACTCTGACGTCTCAAAAAGTGGTTCTTCACCACGGGAAGTGAATTAAATGCCATTTGGAGGCATTTAATGTTCAAGCAAAAACGGCTGATTTTTTACAAAAGAGATAACACTCCCCCATTACGTCATGCTTCAGAAAGGTGAAAAATGGTCCGTTTTCAAATGTTTTATTTTTGCACATCAGTTCACATTCGTAGGAAAATCATCAGTTTTAGAGCTAAAATTAGCATGTTTAAAGTGATTTTAAGGCTTCCAGGGGCCCGGGAAGTGAATTAAAAACCATTTGGAGGCATTTCATGTTCAAGCAAAAACAGCTGATTTTTGACAAAAGAGATAACACCCCCCCATTACGTCATGCTTCAGAAAGGTGCAAAATGGTCCGTTTTCAAATGTTTTATTTTTGAACGTCAGTTCACATTTGTAGGTGGATCATCAGTTTTAGAGCTAAAATTAGCATGTTTAAAGTGATTTTCATGCTTCCAGGGGCCCTAAACACAACATTTGTGGAATGGTTAAAAGTGCATGAAAATGGCCAATTTACTCACTCTGAGGTCTCAAAAAGTGTTTCTTCACCCCGGGAAGTGAATTAAATACCATTTGGAGGCATTTAATGTTCAAGCAAAAACGGCTGATTTTTGACAAAAGAGATAACACCCCCATTACGTCATGCTTCAGAAAGGTGAAAAATGGCCGTTTTCAAATGTTTTATTTTTTAACGTCAGTTCACATTTGTAGGTAGATCATCAGTTTTAGAGCAAAAATTAGCATGTTTAAAGTGATTTTCAGGCTTCCAGGGGCCCGGAAAGTGAATTAAAAACCATTTGGATGCATTTAATGTTCAAGCAAAAACAGCTGATTTTTGTTAAAAGAGATAATTCCCCCCCCCCATTACGTCATGCTTCAGAAAGGTGAAATATGGTCCGTTTTCAAATGTTTTATTTTTGAACGTCAGTTCACATTTGTAGGTGGATCATCAGTTTTAGAGCTAAAATTAGCATGTTTAAAGTGATTTTCATGCTTCCAGGGGCCCTAAACACAACATTTGTGGAATGGTTAAAAGTGCATGAAAATGGCCAAGTTACTCACTCTGAGGTCTCAAAAAGTGTTTCTTCATCCCGGGAAGTGAATTAAATACCATTTGGAGGCATTTAATGTTCAAGCAAAAACGGCTGATTTTTGACAAAAGAGATAACACCCCCCCATTACGTCATGCTTCAGAAAGGTGAAAAATTGTCCGCTTTCAAATGTTTTATTTTTGAACGTCAGTTCACATTTGTAGGTGGATCATCAGTTTTAGAGCTTCAATTAGCATGTTTAAAGTGATTTTCATGCTTCCAGGGGCCCTAAACACAACATTTGTGTAATGGTTAAAAGTGCATGAAAATGGCCAATTTGCTCACTCTGAGGTCTCAAAAAGTGTTTCTTCACACCGGGAATACCATTTGGAGGCATTTAATGTTCAAGCAATAACGGCTGATTTTTGATAAAAGAGATAACACCCCCCATTACGTCTTGCTTCAGAAAGGTGAAAAATGGTCCATTTTTAAATGTTTTATTTTTGAATGTCAGTACACATTTGTAGGTAGATCATCAGTTTTAGAGCTAAAATTTGCATATTTAAAGTGATTTTCATGCTTCCAGGGGCCCTAAACACAACATTTGTGGAATGGTTAAAAGTGCATGAAAATGGCCAATTTACTCACTCTGAGGTCTCAAAAAGTGTTTCTTCACCCCGGGAAGTGAATTAAATGCCATTTGGAGGCATTTAATGTTCAAGCAAAAACGGCTGATTTTTGACAAAAGAGATAACACCCCCCATTACGTCATGCTTCAGAAAGGTGAAAAATGGTCCAGTTTCAAATATTTAATTTTTGAACGTCAGTTCACATTTGTGGGTGGATCATCAGCTTTAGAGCTAAAATTAGCATGTTTAAAGTGATTTTCATGCTTCCAGGGGCCCTAAACACAACATTTGTGGAATGGTTAAAAGTGCATGAAAATGGCCAATTTACTCACTCTGACGTCTCAAAAAGTGTTTCTTCACCCCGGGAAGTGAATTAAATGCCATTTGGAGGCATTTAATGTTCAAGCAAAAACGGCTGATTTTTGACAAAAGAGATAACACTTCCCCATTACGTCATGCTTCAGAAAGGTGAAAAATGGTCCATTTTCAAATGTTTTATTTTTGCACGTCAGTTCACATTTGTAGGAAAATCATCAGTTTTAGAGCTAAAATTAGCATGTTTAAAGTGATTTTCATGCTTCCAGGGGCCCTAAACACAACATTTGTGGAATGGTTAAAAGTGCATGAAAATGGCCAATTTACTCACTCTGAGGTCTCAAAAAGTGTTTCTTCACCCCGGGAAGTAAATGAAATACCATTTGGAGGCATTTAATGTTCAAGCAAAAACGGCTGATTTTTGACAAAAGAGATAACACCCCCCCATTACGTCATGCATCAGAAAGGTGAAATATGGTCCGTTTTCAAATGTTTTATTTTTGAACGTCAGTTCACATTTGTAGGTGGATCATCAGTTTTAGAGCTAAAATTAGCATGTTTAAAGTGATTTTCATGCTTCCAGGGGCCCTAAACACAACATTTGTGAAATGGTTAAAAGTGCATGAAAATGGCCAATTTACTCACTCTGAGGTCTCAAAAAGTGTTTCATCACACCGGGAAGTGAATTAAATACCATTTGGAGGCATTTAATGTTCAAGCAAAAACGGCTGATTTTTGATAAAAGAGATAACACCCCCCATTACGTCTTGCTTCAGAAAGGTGAAAAATGGTCCATTTTTAAATGTTTTATTTTTGAATGTCAGTTCACATTTGTAGGTAGATCATCAGTTTTAGATCTAAAATTAGCATGTTTAAAGTGATTTTCATGCTTCCAGGGGCCCGTGAAGTGAATTAAAAAACATTTGGAGGCATTTAATGTTCAAGCAAAAACAGTAGATTTTAGACAAAAGAGATAACACCCCCCCATTACGTCATGCTTCAGAAAGGTGCAAAATGGTCCAGTTTCAAATATTTCAATTTTTGAACATCAGTTCACATTTGTAGGTGGATCATCAGTTTTAGAGCTAAAATTAGCAAGTTTTAAAGTGATTTTCATGCTTCCAGGGGCCCTAAACACAACATCTGTGGAATGGTTAAAAGTGCATGAAAATGGCCAATTTACTCACTCTGACGTCTCAAAAAGTGGTTCTTCACCACGGGAAGTGAATTAAATGCCATTTGGAGGCATTTAATGTTCAAGCAAAAACGGCTGATTTTTTACAAAAGAGATAACACTCCCCCATTACGTCATGCTTCAGAAAGGTGAAAAATGGTCCGTTTTCAAATGTTTTATTTTTGCACATCAGTTCACATTCGTAGGAAAATCATCAGTTTTAGAGCTAAAATTAGCATGTTTAAAGTGATTTTAAGGCTTCCAGGGGCCCGGGAAGTGAATTAAAAACCATTTGGAGGCATTTCATGTTCAAGCAAAAACAGCTGATTTTTGACAAAAGAGATAACACCCCCCCATTACGTCATGCTTCAGAAAGGTGCAAAATGGTCCGTTTTGAAATGTTTTTTTTTTAACGTCAGTTCACATTTGTAGGTGGATCATCAGTTTTAGAGCTAAAATTAGCATGTTTAAAGTGATTTTCATGCTTCCAGGGGCCCTAAACACAACATTTGTGGAATGGTTAAAAGTGCATGAAAATGGCCAATTTACTCACTCTGAGGTCTCAAAAAGTGTTTCTTCACCCCGGGAAGTGAATTAAATACCATTTGGAGGCATTTAATGTTCAAGCAAAAACGGCTGATTTTTGACAAAAGAGATAACACCCCCATTACGTCATGCTTCAGAAAGGTGAAAAATGGCCGTTTTCGAATGTTTTATTTTTTAATGTCAGTTCACATTTGTAGGTAGATCATCAGTTTTAGAGCAAAAATTAGCATGTTTAAAGTGATTTTCATGCTTTCAGGGGCCCGGAAAGTGAATAAAAAATCATTTGGAGGCATTTAATGTTCAAGCAAAAACAGCTGATTTTTGTTAAAAGAGATAACACCCCCCCATTACGTCATGCTTCAGAAAGGTGAAAAATGGTCCGTTTTCAAATGTTTTATTTTTGAACATCATTTCACATTTGTAGGTGGATTTTCTGTTTTAGAGCTAAAATTAGCATGTTTAAAGTGATTTTCATGCTTCCAGGGGCCCTAAACACAACATTTGTGGAATGGTTAAAAGTGCATGAAAATGGCCAATTTACTCACTCTGAGGTCTAAAAAGTGTTTCTTCACCCCGGGAAGTGAATTAAATGCCATTTGGAGGCATTTAATGTTCAAGCAAAAACGGCTGATTTTTGACAAAAGAGATAACACCCCCCCATTACGTCATGCTTCAGAAAGGTGAAAAATGGTCCATTTTCAAATGTCTTATTTTTGCACGTCAGTTCACACTTGTAGGAAAATCATCAGTTTTAGAGCTAAAATTAGCATGTTTAAAGTGATTTTCAGGCTTCCAGGGGCCCGGAAAGTGAATTAAAAATCATTTGGAGGCATTTAATGTTCAAGCAAAAACAGCTGATTTTTGTTAAAAGAGATAACACCCCCCCATTACGTCATGCTTCGGAAAGGTGAAAAATGGTCCGTTTTCAAATGTTTTATTTTTGAACGTCATTTCACATTTGTAGGTGGATTTTCTGTTTTAGAGCTAAAATTAGCATGTTTAAAGTGATTCTCATGCTTCCAGGGGCCCTAAACACAACATTTGTGGAATGGTTAAAAGTGCATGAAAATGGCCAATTTACTCACTCTGAGGTCTCAAAAAGTGTTTCTTCACCACGGGAAGTGAATTAAATGCCATTTGGAGGCATTTAATGTTCAAGCAAAAACGGCTGATTTTTGACAAAAGAGATAACACCCCCCATTACGTCATGCTTCAGAAAGGTGAAAAATGGTCCGTTTTCAAATGTCTTATTTTTGCACGTCAGTTCACATTTGTAGGAAAATCATCAGTTTTAGAGCTAAAATTAGCATGTTTAAAGTGATTTTCAGGCTTCCAGGGGCCCGGAAAGTGAATTAAAAACCATTTGGATGCATTTAATGTTCAAGCAAAAACAGCTGATTTTTGTTAAAAGAGATAACACCCCCCCCCCCATTACGTCATGCTTCAGAAAGGTGAAATATGGTCCGTTTTCAAATGTTTTATTTTTGAACGTCAGTTCACATTTGTAGGTGGATCATCAGTTTTAGAGCTAAAATTAGCATGTTTAAAGTGATTTTCATGCTTCCAGGGGCCCTAAACACAACATTTGTGGAATGGTTAAAAGTGCATGAAAATGGCCAAGTTACTCACTCTGAGGTCTCAAAAAGTGTTTCTTCATCCCGGGAAGTGAATTAAATACCATTTGGAGGCATTTAATGTTCAAGCAAAAACGGCTGATTTTTGACAAAAGAGATAACACCCCCCCATTACGTCATGCTTCAGAAAGGTGAAAAATTGTCCGCTTTCAAATGTTTTATTTTTGAACGTCAGTTCACATTTGTAGGTGGATCATCAGTTTTAGAGCTTAAATTAGCATGTTTAAAGTGATTTTCATGCTTCCAGGGGCCCTAAACACAACATTTGTGTAATGGTTAAAAGTGCATGAAAATGGCCAATTTGCTCACTCTGAGGTCTCAAAAAGTGTTTCTTCACCCCGGGAAGTGAATTAAATGCCATTTGGAGGCATTTAATGTTCAAGCAAAAACGGCTGGTTTTTGACAAAAGAGATAACACCCCCCATTACGTCATGCTTCAGAAAGGTGAAAAATGGTCCAGTTTCAAATATTTAATTTTTGAACGTCAGTTCACATTTGTGGGTGGATCATCAGTTTTAGAGCTAAAATTAGCATGTTTAAAGTGATTTTCATGCTTCCAGGGGCCCTAAACACAACATTTGTGGAATGGTTAAAAGTGCATGAAAATGGCCAATTTACTCACTCTGACGTCTCAAAAAGTGTTTCTTCACCCCGGGAAGCGAATTAAATGCCATTTGGAGGCATTTAATGTTCAAGCAAAAACGGCTGATTTTTGACAAAAGAGATAACACTTCCCCATTACGTCATGCTTCAGAAAGGTGAAAAATGGTCCATTTTCAAATGTTTTATTTTTGCACGTCAGTTCACATTTGTAGGAAAATCATCAGTTTTAGAGCTAAAATTAGCATGTTTAAAGTGATTTTAAGGCTTCCAGGGGCCCTAAACACAACATTTGTGGAATGGTTAAAAGTGCATGAAAATGGCCAATGTACTCACTCTGAGGTCTCAAAAAGTGTTTCTTCACCCCGGGAAGTAAATGAAATACCATTTGGAGGCATTTAATGTTCAAGCAAAAACGGCTGATTTTTGGCAAAAGAGATAACACCCCCCCCATTACGTCATGCATCAGAAAGGTGAAATATGGTCCGTTTTCAAATGTTTTATTTTTGAACGTCAGTTCACATTTGTAGGTGGATCATCAGTTTTAGAGCTAAAATTAGCATGTTTAAAGTGATTTTCATGCTTCCAGGGGCCCTAAACACAACATTTGTGAAATGGTTAAAAGTGCATGAAAATGGCCAATTTACTCACTCTGAGGTCTCAAAAAGTGTTTCATCACACCGGGAAGTGAATTAAATACCATTTGGAGGCATTTAATGTTCAAGCAAAAACGGCTGATTTTTGATAAAAGAGATAACACCCCCCATTACGTCTTGCTTCAGAAAGGTGAAAAATGGTCCATTTTTAAATGTTTTATTTTTGAATGTCAGTTCACATTTGTAGGTAGATCATCAGTTTTAGATCTAAAATTAGCATGTTTAAAGTGATTTTCATGCTTCCAGGGGCCCGTGAAGTGAATTAAAAAACATTTGGAGGCATTTAATGTTCAAGCAAAAACAGTAGATTTTTGACAAAAGAGATAACACCCCCCCATTACGTCATGCTTCAGAAAGGTGCAAAATGGTCCAGTTTCAAATATTTTATTTTTGAACATCAGTTCACATTTGTAGGTGGATCATCAGTTTTAGAGCTAAAATTAGCATGTTTAAAGTGATTTTCATGCTTCCAGGGGCCCTAAACACAACATCTGTGGAATGGTTAAAAGTGCATGAAAATGGCCAATTTACTCACTCTGACGTCTCAAAAAGTGGTTCTTCACCACGGGAAGTGAATTAAATGCCATTTGGAGGCATTTAATGTTCAAGCAAAAACGGCTGATTTTTTACAAAAGAGATAACACTCCCCCATTACGTCATGGTTCAGAAAGGTGAAAAATGGTCCATTTTCAAATGTTTTATTTTTGCACATCAGTTCACATTCGTAGGAAAATCATCAGTTTTAGAGCTAAAATTAGCATGTTTAAAGTGATTTTAAGGCTTCCAGGGGCCCGGGAAGTGAATTAAAAACCATTTGGAGGCATTTCATGTTCAAGCAAAAACAGCTGATTTTTGACAAAAGAGATAACACCCCCCCATTACGTCATGCTTCAGAAAGGTGCAAAATGGTCCGTTTTCAAATGTTTTATTTTTGAACGTCAGTTCACATTTGTAGGTGGATCATCAGTTTTAGAGCTAAAATTAGCATGTTTAAAGTGATTTTCATGCTTCCAGGGGCCCTAAACACAACATTTGTGGAATGGTTAAAAGTGCATGAAAATGGCCAATTTACTCACTCTGAGGTCTCAAAAAGTGTTTCTTCACCCCGGGAAGTGAATTAAATACCATTTGGAGGCATTTAATGTTCAAGCAAAAACGGCTGATTTTTGACAAAAGAGATAACACCCCCATTACGTCATGCTTCAGAAAGGTGAAAAATGGCCGTTTTCAAATGTTTTATTTTTTAACGTCAGTTCACATTTGTAGGTAGATCACCAGTTTTAGAGCAAAAATTTGCATGTTTAAAGTGATTTTCAGGCTTCCAGGTGCCCGGAAAGTGAATTAAAAACCATTTGGATGCATTTAATGTTCAAGCAAAAACAGCTGATATTTGTTAAAAGAGATAACACCCCCCCCCCATTACGTCATGCTTCAGAAAGGTGAAATATGGTCCGTTTTCAAATGTTTTATTTTTGAACGTCAGTTCACATTTGTAGGTGGATCATCAGTTTTAGAGCTAAAATTAGCATGTTTAAAGTGATTTTCATGCTTCCAGGGGCCCTAAACACAACATTTGTGGAATGGTTAAAAGTGCATGAAAATGGCCAAGTTACTCACACTGAGGTCTCAAAAAGTGTTTCTTCATCCCGGGAAGTGAATTAAATACCATTTGGAGGCATTTAATGTTCAAGCAAAAACGGCTGATTTTTGACAAAAGAGATAACACCCCCCCATTACGTCATGCTTCAGAAAGGTGAAAAATTGTCCGCTTTCAAATGTTTTATTTTTGAACGTCAGTTCACATTTGTAGGTAGATCATCAGTTTTAGAGCTTAAATTAGCATGTTTAAAGTGATTTTCATGCTTCCAGGGGCCCTAAACACAACATTTGTGTAATGGTTAAAAGTGCATGAAAATGGCCAATTTACTCACTCTGAGGTCTCAAAAAGTGTTTCTTCACACCGGGAATACCATTTGGAGGCATTTAATGTTCAAGCAATAACGGCTGATTTTTGATAATAGAGATAACACCCCCCATTACGTCTTGCTTCAGAAAGGTGAAAAATGGTCCATTTTTAAATGTTTTATTTTTGAATGGCAGTTCACATTTGTAGGTAGATCATCAGTTTTAGAGCTAAAATTTGCATATTTAAAGTGATTTTCATGCTTCCAGGGGCCCTAAACACAACATTTGTGGAATGGTTAAAAGTGCATGAAAATGGCCAAGTTACTCACTCTGAGGTCTCAAAAAGTGTTTCTTCATCCCGGGAAGTGAATTAAATACCATTTGGAGGCATTTAATGTTCAAGCAAAAACGGCTGATTTTTGACAAAAGAGATAACACCCCCCCATTACGTCATGCTTCAGAAAGGTGAAAAATTGTCCGCTTTCAAATGTTTTATTTTTGAACGTCAGTTCACATTTGTAGGTGGATCATCAGTTTTAGAGCTAAAATTTGCATGTTTAAAGTGATTTTCATGCTTCCAGGGGCCCGTGAAGTGAATTAAAAACCATTTGGAGGCATTTCATGTTCAAGCAAAAACAGCTGATTTTTGACAAAAGAGATAACACCCCCCCATTACGTCATGCTTCAGAAAGGTGCAAAATGGTCCGTTTTCAAATGTTTTATTTTTGAACGTCAGTTCACATTTGTAGGTGGATCATCAGTTTTAGAGCTAAAATTAGCATGTTTAAAGTGATTTTCATGCTTCCAGGGGCCCTAAACACAACATTTGTGGAATGGTTAAAAGTGCATGAAAATGGCCAATTTACTCACTCTGAGGTCTCAAAAAGTGTTTCTTCACCCCGGGAAGTGAATTAAATACCATTTGGAGGCATTTAATGTTCAAGCAAAAACGGCTGATTTTTGACAAAAGAGATAACACCCCCATTACGTCATGCTTCAGAAAGGTGAAAAATGGCCGTTTTCAAATGTTTTATTTTTTAACGTCAGTTCACATTTGTAGGTAGATCATCAGTTTTAGAGCAAAAATTAGCATGTTTAAAGTGATTTTCAGGCTTCCAGGTGCCCGGAAAGTGAATTAAAAACCATTTGGATGCATTTAATGTTCAAGCAAAAACAGCTGATATTTGTTAAAAGAGATAACACCCCCCCCCATTACGTCATGCTTCAGAAAGGTGAAATATGGTCCGTTTTCAAATGTTTTATTTTTGAACGTCAGTTCACATTTGTAGGTGGATCATCAGTTTTAGAGCTAAAATTAGCATGTTTAAAGTGATTTTCATGCTTCCAGGGGCCCTAAACACAACATTTGTGGAATGGTTAAAAGTGCATGAAAATGGCCAAGTTACTCACACTGAGGTCTCAAAAAGTGTTTCTTCATCCCGGGAAGTGAATTAAATACCATTTGGAGGCATTTAATGTTCAAGCAAAAACGGCTGATTTTTGACAAAAGAGATAACACCCCCCCATTACGTCATGCTTCAGAAAGGTGAAAAATTGTCCGCTTTCAAATGTTTTATTTTTGAACGTCAGTTCACATTTGTAGGTAGATCATCAGTTTTAGAGCTTAAATTAGCATGTTTAAAGTGATTTTCATGCTTCCAGGGGCCCTAAACACAACATTTGTGTAATGGTTAAAAGTGCATGAAAATGGCCAATTTACTCACTCTGAGGTCTCAAAAAGTGTTTCTTCACACCGGGAATACCATTTGGAGGCATTTAATGTTCAAGCAATAACGGCTGATTTTTGATAAAAGAGATAACACCCCCCATTACGTCTTGCTTCAGAAAGGTGAAAAATGGTCCATTTTTAAATGTTTTATTTTTGAATGGCAGTTCACATTTGTAGGTAGATCATCAGTTTTAGAGCTAAAATTTGCATATTTAAAGTGATTTTTATGCTTCCAGGGGCCCTAAACACAACATTTGTGGAATGGTTAAAAGTGCATGAAAATGGCCAAGTTACTCACTCTGAGGTCTCAAAAAGTGTTTCTTCATCCCGGGAAGTGAATTAAATACCATTTGGAGGCATTTAATGTTCAAGCAAAAACGGCTGATTTTTGACAAAAGAGATAACACCCCCCCATTACGTCATGCTTCAGAAAGGTGAAAAATTGTCCGCTTTCAAATGTTTTATTTTTGAACGTCAGTTCACATTTGTAGGTGGATCATCAGTTTTAGAGCTTAAATTAGCATGTTTAAAGTGATTTTCATGCTTCCAGGGGCCCTAAACACAACATTTGTGTAATGGTTAAAAGTGCATGAAAATGGCCAATTTGCTCACTCTGAGGTCTCAAAAAGTGTTTCTTCACACCGGGAATACCATTTGGAGGCATTTAATGTTCAAGCAATAACGGCTGATTTTTGATAAAAGAGATAACACCCCCCATTACGTCTTGCTTCAGAAAGGTGAAAAATGGTCCATTTTTAAATGTTTTATTTTTGAATGTCAGTACACATTTGTAGGTAGATCATCAGTTTTAGAGCTAAAATTTGCATATTTAAAGTGATTTTCATGCTTCCAGGGGCCCTAAACACAACATTTGTGGAATGGTTAAAAGTGCATGAAAATGGCCAATTTACTCACTCTGAGGTCTCAAAAAGTGTTTCTTCACCCCGGGAAGTAAATGAAATACCATTTGGAGGCATTTAATGTTCAAGCAAAAACGGCTGATTTTTGGCAAAAGAGATAACACCCCCCCCATTACGTCATGCATCAGAAAGGTGAAAAATGGTCCAGTTTCAAATATTTAATTTTTGAACGTCAGTTCACATTTGTGGGTGGATCATCAGTTTTAGAGCTAAAATTAGCATTTTTAAAGTGATTTTCATGCTTCCAGGGGCCCTAAACACAACATTTGTGGAATGGTTAAAAGTGCATGAAAATGGCCAATTTACTCACTCTGACGTCTCAAAAAGTGTTTCTTCACCCTGGGAAGTGAATTAAATGCCATTTGGAGGCATTTAATGTTCAAGCAAAAACGGCTGATTTTTGACAAAAGAGATAACACTTCCCCATTACGTCATGCTTCAGAAAGGTGAAAAATGGTCCATTTTCAAATGTTTTATTTTTGCACGTCAGTTCACATTTGTAGGAAAATCATCAGTTTTAGAGCTAAAATTAGCATGTTTAAAGTGATTTTAAGGCTTCCAGGGGCCCTAAACACAACATTTGTGGAATGGTTAAAAGTGCATGAAAATGGCCAATTTACTCACTCTGAGGTCTCAAAAAGTGTTTCTTCACCCCGGGAAGTAAATGAAATACCATTTGGAGGCATTTAATGTTCAAGCAAAAACGGCTGATTTTTGACAAAAGAGATAACACCCCCCCATTACGTCATGCATCAGAAAGGTGAAATATGGTCCGTTTTCAAATGTTTTATTTTTGAACGTCAGTTCACATTTGTAGGTGGATCATCAGTTTTAGAGCTAAAATTAGCATGTTTAAAGTGATTTTCATGCTTCCAGGGGCCCTAAACACAACATTTGTGAAATGGTTAAAAGTGCATGAAAATGGCCAATTTACTCACTCTGAGGTCTCAAAAAGTGTTTCATCACACCGGGAAGTGAATTAAATACCATTTGGAGGCATTTAATGTTCAAGCAAAAACGGCTGATTTTTGATAAAAGAGATAACACCCCCCATTACGTCTTGCTTCAGAAAGGTGAAAAATGGTCCATTTTTAAATGTTTTATTTTTGAATGTCAGTTCACATTTGTAGGTAGATCATCAGTTTTAGATCTAAAATTAGCATGTTTAAAGTGATTTTCATGCTTCCAGGGGCCCGTGAAGTGAATTAAAAAACATTTGGAGGCATTTAATGTTCAAGCAAAAACAGTAGATTTTTGACAAAAGAGATAACACCCCCCCATTACGTCATGCTTCAGAAAGGTGCAAAATGGTCCAGTTTCAAATATTTTATTTTTGAACATCAGTTCACATTTGTAGGTGGATCATCAGTTTTAGAGCTAAAATTAGCATGTTTAAAGGGATTTTCATGCTTCCAGGGGCCCTAAACACAACATCTGTGGAATGGTTAAAAGTGCATGAAAATGGCCAATTTACTCACTCTGACGTCTCAAAAAGTGGTTCTTCACCACGGGAAGTGAATTAAATGCCATTTGGAGGCATTTAATGTTCAAGCAAAAACGGCTGATTTTTTACAAAAGAGATAACACTCCCCCATTACGTCATGCTTCAGAAAGGTGAAAAATGGTCCGTTTTCAAATGTTTTATTTTTGCACATCAGTTCACATTCGTAGGAAAATCATCAGTTTTAGAGCTAAAATTAGCATGTTTAAAGTGATTTTAAGGCTTCCAGGGGCCCGGGAAGTGAATTAAAAACCATTTGGAGGCATTTCATGTTCAAGCAAAAACAGCTGATTTTTGACAAAAGAGATAACACCCCCCCATTACGTTATGCTTCAGAAAGGTGCAAAATGGTCCGTTTTCAAATGTTTTATTTTTGAACGTCAGTTCACATTTGTAGGTGGATCATCAGTTTTAGAGCTAAAATTAGCATGTTTAAAGTGATTTTCATGCTTCCAGGGGCCCTAAACACAACATTTGTGGAATGGTTAAAAGTGCATGAAAATGGCCAATTTACTCACTCTGAGGTCTCAAAAAGTGTTTCTTCACCCCGGGAAGTGAATTAAATACCATTTGGAGGCATTTAATGTTCAAGCAAAAACGGCTGATTTTTGACAAAAGAGATAACACCCCCATTACGTCATGCTTCAGAAAGGTGAAAAATGGCCGTTTTCGAATGTTTTATTTTTTAACGTCAGTTCACATTTGTAGGTAGATCATCAGTTTTAGAGCAAAAATTAGCATGTTTAAAGTGATTTTCATGCTTTCAGGGGCCCGGAAAGTGAATTAAAAATCATTTGGAGGCATTTAATGTTCAAGCAAAAACAGCTGATTTTTGTTAAAAGAGATAACACCCCCCCATTACGTCATGCTTCAGAAAGGTGAAAAATGGTCCATTTTCAAATGTTTTATTTTTGAACGTCATTTCACATTTGTAGGTGGATTTTCTGTTTTAGAGCTAAAATTAGCATGTTTAAAGTGATTTTCATGCTTCCAGGGGCCCTAAACTCAACATTTGTGGAATGGTTAAAAGTGCATGAAAATGGCCAATTTACTCACTCTGAGGTCTCAAAAAGTGTTTCTTTACCCCGGGAAGTGAATTAAATGCCATTTGGAGGCATTTAATGTTCAAGCAAAAACGGCTGATTTTTGACAAAAGAGATAACACCCCCCCATTACGTCATGCTTCAGAAAGGTGAAAAATGGTCCATTTTCAAATGTCTTATTTTTGCACGTCAGTTCACATTTGTAGGAAAATCATCAGTTTTAGAGCTAAAATTAGCATGTTTAAAGTGATTTTCAGGCTTCCAGGGGCCCGGAAAGTGAATTAAAAATCATTTGGAGGCATTTAATGTTCAAGCAAAAACAGCTGATTTTTGTTAAAAGAGATAACACCCCCCCATTACGTCATGCTTCGGAAAGGTGAAAAATGGTCCGTTTTCAAATGTTTTATTTTTGAACGTCATTTCACATTTGTAGGTGGATTTTCTGTTTTAGAGCTAAAATTAGCATGTTTAAAGTGATTCTCATGCTTCCAGGGGCCCTAAACACAACATTTGTGGAATGGTTAAAAGTGCATGAAAATGGCCAATTTGCTCACTCTGAGGTCTCAAAAAGTGTTTCTTCACACCGGGAATACCATTTGGAGGCATTTAATGTTCAAGCAATAACGGCTGATTTTTGATAAAAGAGATAACACCCCCCATTACGTCTTGCTTCAGAAAGGTGAAAAATGGTCCATTTTTAAATGTTTTATTTTTGAATGTCAGTACACATTTGTAGGTAGATCATCAGTTTTAGAGCTAAAATTTGCATATTTAAAGTGATTTTCATGCTTCCAGGGGCCCTAAACACAACATTTGTGGAATGGTTAAAAGTGCATGAAAATGGCCAATTTACTCACTCTGAGGTCTCAAAAAGTGTTTCTTCACCCCGGGAAGTGAATTAAATGCCATTTGGAGGCATTTAATGTTCAAGCAAAAACGGCTGATTTTTGACAAAAGAGATAACACCCCCCATTACGTCATGCTTCAGAAAGGTGAAAAATGGTCCAGTTTCAAATATTTAATTTTTGAACGTCAGTTCACATTTGTGGGTGAATCATCAGTTTTAGAGCTAAAATTAGCATGTTTAAAGTGATTTTCATGCTTCCAGGGGCCCTAAACACAACATTTGTGGAATGGTTAAAAGTGCATGAAAATGGCCAATTTACTCACTCTGACGTCTCAAAAAGTGTTTCTTCACCCCGGGAAGTGAATTAAATGCCATTTGGAGGCATTTAATGTTCAAGCAAAAACGGCTGATTTTTGACAAAAGAGATAACACTTCCCCATTACGTCATGCTTCAGAAAGGTGAAAAATGGTCCATTTTCAAATGTTTTATTTTTGCACGTCAGTTCACATTTGTAGGAAAATCATCAGTTTTAGAGCTAAAATTAGCATGTTTAAAGTGATTTTCATGCTTCCAGGGGCCCTAAACACAACATTTGTGGAATGGTTAAAAGTGCATGAAAATGGCCAATTTACTCACTCTGAGGTCTCAAAAAGTGTTTCTTCACCCCGGGAAGTAAATGAAATACCATTTGGAGGCATTTAATGTTCAAGCAAAAACGGCTGATTTTTGACAAAAGAGATAACACCCCCCCATTACGTCATGCATCAGAAAGGTGAAATATGGTCCGTTTTCAAATGTTTTATTTTTGAACGTCAGTTCACATTTGTAGGTGGATCATCAGTTTTAGAGCTAAAATTAGCATGTTTAAAGTGATTTTCATGCTTCCAGGGGCCCTAAACACAACATTTGTGAAATGGTTAAAAGTGCATGAAAATGGCCAATTTACTCACTCTGAGGTCTCAAAAAGTGTTTCATCACACCGGGAAGTGAATTAAATACCATTTGGAGGCATTTAATGTTCAAGCAAAAACGGCAGATTTTTGATAAAAGAGATAACACCCCCCATTACGTCTTGCTTCAGAAAGGTGAAAAATGGTCCATTTTTAAATGTTTTATTTTTGAATGTCAGTTCACATTTGTAGGTAGATCATCAGTTTTAGATCTAAAATTAGCATGTTTAAAGTGATTTTCATGCTTCCAGGGGCCCGTGAAGTGAATTAAAAAACATTTGGAGGCATTTAATGTTCAAGCAAAAACAGTAGATTTTTGACAAAAGAGATAACACCCCCCCATTACGTCATGCTTCAGAAAGGTGCAAAATGGTCCAGTTTCAAATATTTTATTTTTGAACATCAGTTCACATTTGTAGGTGGATCATCAGTTTTAGAGCTAAAATTAGCATGTTTAAAGTGATTTTCATGCTTCCAGGGGCCCTAAACACAACATCTGTGGAATGGTTAAAAGTGCATGAAAATGGCCAATTTACTCACTCTGACGTCTCAAAAAGTGGTTCTTCACCACGGGAAGTGAATTAAATGCCATTTGGAGGCATTTAATGTTCAAGCAAAAACGGCTGATTTTTTACAAAAGAGATAACACTCCCCCATTACGTCATGCTTCAGAAAGGTGAAAAATGGTCCGTTTTCAAATGTTTTATTTTTGCACATCAGTTCACATTCGTAGGAAAATCATCAGTTTTAGAGCAAAAATTAGCATGTTTAAAGTGATTTTCATGCTTTCAGGGGCCCGGAAAGTGAATAAAAAATCATTTGGAGGCATTTAATGTTCAAGCAAAAACAGCTGATTTTTGTTAAAAGAGATAACACCCCCCCATTACGTCATGCTTCAGAAAGGTGAAAAATGGTCCGTTTTCAAATGTTTTATTTTTTAACATCATTTCACATTTGTAGGTGGATTTTCTGTTTTAGAGCTAAAATTAGCATGTTTAAAGTGATTTTCATGCTTCCAGGGGCCCTAAACACAACATTTGTGGAATGGTTAAAAGTGCATGAAAATGGCCAATTTACTCACTCTGAGGTCTAAAAAGTGTTTCTTCACCCCGGGAAGTGAATTAAATGCCATTTGGAGGCATTTAATGTTCAAGCAAAAACGGCTGATTTTTGACAAAAGAGATAACACCCCCCCATTACGTCATGCTTCAGAAAGGTGAAAAATGGTCCATTTTCAAATGTCTTATTTTTGCACGTCAGTTCACATTTGTAGGAAAATCATCAGTTTTAGAGCTAAAATTAGCATGTTTAAAGTGATTTTCAGGCTTCCAGGGGCCCGGAAAGTGAATTAAAAATCATTTGGAGGCATTTAATGTTCAAGCAAAAACAGCTGATTTTTGTTAAAAGAGATAACACCCCCCCATTACGTCATGCTTCGGAAAGGTGAAAAATGGTCCGTTTTCAAATGTTTTATTTTTGAACGTCATTTCACATTTGTAGGTGGATTTTCTGTTTTAGAGCTAAAATTAGCATGTTTAAAGTGATTCTCATGCTTCCAGGGGCCCTAAACACAACATTTGTGGAATGGTTAAAAGTGCATGAAAATGGCCAATTTACTCACTCTGAGGTCTCAAAAAGTGTTTCTTCACCACGGGAAGTGAATTAAATGCCATTTGGAGGCATTTAATGTTCAAGCAAAAACGGCTGATTTTTGACAAAAGAGATAACACCCCCCATTACGTCATGCTTCAGAAAGGTGAAAAATGGTCCGTTTTCAAATGTCTTATTTTTGCACGTCAGTTCACATTTGTAGGAAAATCATCAGTTTTAGAGCTAAAATTAGCATGTTTAAAGTGATTTTCAGGCTTCCAGGGGCCCGGAAAGTGAATTAAAAACCATTTGGATGCATTTAATGTTCAAGCAAAAACAGCTGATTTTTGTTAAAAGAGATAACACCCCCCCCCCATTACATCATGCTTCAGAAAGGTGAAATATGGTCCGTTTTCAAATGTTTTATTTTTGAACGTCAGTTCACATTTGTAGGTGGATCATCAGTTTTAGAGCTAAAATTAGCATGTTTAAAGTGATTTTCATGCTTCCAGGGGCCCTAAACACAACATTTGTGGAATGGTTAAAAGTGCATGAAAATGGCCAAGTTACTCACTCTGAGGTCTCAAAAAGTGTTTCTTCATCCCGGGAAGTGAATTAAATACCATTTGGAGGCATTTAATGTTCAAGCAAAAATGGCTGATTTTTGACAAAAGAGATAACACCCCCCCATTACGTCATGCTTCAGAAAGGTGAAAAATTGTCCGCTTTCAAATGTTTTATTTTTGAACGTCAGTTCACATTTGTAGGTAGATCATCAGTTTTAGAGCTTAAATTAGCATGTTTAAAGTGATTTTCATGCTTCCAGGGGCCCTAAACACAACATTTGTGTAATGGTTAAAAGTGCATGAAAATGGCCAATTTGCTCACTCTGAGGTCTCAAAAAGTGTTTCTTCACCCCGGGAAGTGAATTAAATGCCATTTGGAGGCATTTAATGTTCAAGCAAAAACGGCTGGTTTTTGACAAAAGAGATAACACCCCCCATTACATCATGCTTCAGAAAGGTGAAAAATGGTCCAGTTTCAAATATTTAATTTTTGAACGTCAGTTCACATTTGTGGGTGGATCATCAGTTTTAGAGCTAAAATTAGCATGTTTAAAGTGATTTTCATGCTTCCAGGGGCCCTAAACACAACATTTGTGGAATGGTTAAAAGTGCATGAAAATGGCCAATTTACTCACTCTGACGTCTCAAAAAGTGTTTCTTCACCCCGGGAAGTGAATTAAATGCCATTTGGAGGCATTTAATGTTCAAGCAAAAACGGCTGATTTTTGACAAAAGAGATAACACTTCCCCATTACGTCATGCTTCAGAAAGGTGAAAAATGGTCCATTTTCAAATGTTTTATTTTTGCACGTCAGTTCACATTTGTAGGAAAATCATCAGTTTTAGAGCTAAAATTAGCATGTTTAAAGTGATTTTAAGGCTTCCAGGGGCCCTAAACACAACATTTGTGGAATGGTTAAAAGTGCATGAAAATGGCCAATTTACTCACTCTGAGGTCTCAAAAAGTGTTTCTTCACCCCGGGAAGTAAATGAAATACCATTTGGAGGCATTTAATGTTCAAGCAAAAACGGCTGATTTTTGGCAAAAGAGATAACACCCCCCCCATTACGTCATGCATCAGAAAGGTGAAATATGGTCCGTTTTCAAATGTTTTATTTTTGAACGTCAGTTCACATTTGTAGGTGGATCATCAGTTTTAGAGCTAAAATTAGCATGTTTAAAGTGATTTTCATGCTTCCAGGGGCCCTAAACACAACATTTGTGAAATGGTTAAAAGTGCATGAAAATGGCCAATTTACTCACTCTGAGGTCTCAAAAAGTGTTTCATCACACCGGGAAGTGAATGAAATACCATTTGGAGGCATTTAATGTTCAAGCAAAAACGGCTGATTTTTGATAAAAGAGATAACACCCCCCCATTACGTCTTGCTTCAGAAAGGTGAAAAATGGTCCATTTTTAAATGTTTTATTTTTGAATGTCAGTTCACATTTGTAGGTAGATCATCAGTTTTAGATCTAAAATTAGCATGTTTAAAGTGATTTTCATGCTTCCAGGGGCCCGTGAAGTGAATTAAAAAACATTTGGAGGCATTTAATGTTCAAGCAAAAACAGTAGATTTTTGACAAAAGAGATAACACCCCCCCATTACGTCATGCTTCAGAAAGGTGCAAAATGGTCCAGTTTCAAATATTTTATTTTTGAACATCAGTTCACATTTGTAGGTGGATCATCAGTTTTAGAGCTAAAATTAGCATGTTTAAAGTGATTTTCATGCTTCCAGGGGCCCTAAACACAACATCTGTGGAATGGTTAAAAGTGCATGAAAATGGCCAATTTACTCACTCTGACGTCTCAAAAAGTGGTTCTTCACCACGGGAAGTGAATTAAATGCCATTTGGAGGCATTTAATGTTCAAGCAAAAACGGCTGATTTTTTACAAAAGAGATAACACTCCCCCATTACGTCATGGTTCAGAAAGGTGAAAAATGGTCCATTTTCAAATGTTTTATTTTTGCACATCAGTTCACATTCGTAGGAAAATCATCAGTTTTAGAGCTAAAATTAGCATGTTTAAAGTGATTTTAAGGCTTCCAGGGGCCCGGGAAGTGAATTAAAAACCATTTGGAGGCATTTCATGTTCAAGCAAAAACAGCTGATTTTTGACAAAAGAGATAACACCCCCCCATTACGTCATGCTTCAGAAAGGTGCAAAATGGTCCGTTTTCAAATGTTTTATTTTTGAACGTCAGTTCACATTTGTAGGTGGATCATCAGTTTTAGAGCTAAAATTAGCATGTTTAAAGTGATTTTCATGCTTCCAGGGGCCCTAAACACAACATTTGTGGAATGGTTAAAAGTGCATGAAAATGGCCAATTTACTCACTCTGAGGTCTCAAAAAGTGTTTCTTCACCCCGGGAAGTGAATTAAATACCATTTGGAGGCATTTAATGTTCAAGCAAAAACGGCTGATTTTTGACAAAAGAGATAACACCCCCATTACGTCATGCTTCAGAAAGGTGAAAAATGGCCGTTTTCAAATGTTTTATTTTTTAACGTCAGTTCACATTTGTAGGTAGATCATCAGTTTTAGAGCAAAAATTAGCATGTTTAAAGTGATTTTCAGGCTTCCAGGTGCCCGGAAAGTGAATTAAAAACCATTTGGATGCATTTAATGTTCAAGCAAAAACAGCTGATATTTGTTAAAAGAGATAACACCCCCCCCCATTACGTCATGCTTCAGAAAGGTGAAATATGGTCCGTTTTCAAATGTTTTATTTTTGAACGTCAGTTCACATTTGTAGGTGGATCATCAGTTTTAGAGCTAAAATTAGCATGTTTAAAGTGATTTTCATGCTTCCAGGGGCCCTAAACACAACATTTGTGGAATGGTTAAAAGTGCATGAAAATGGCCAAGTTACTCACACTGAGGTCTCAAAAAGTGTTTCTTCATCCCGGGAAGTGAATTAAATACCATTTGGAGGCATTTAATGTTCAAGCAAAAACGGCTGATTTTTGACAAAAGAGATAACACCCCCCCATTACGTCATGCTTCAGAAAGGTGAAAAATTGTCCGCTTTCAAATGTTTTATTTTTGAACGTCAGTTCACATTTGTAGGTAGATCATCAGTTTTAGAGCTTAAATTAGCATGTTTAAAGTGATTTTCATGCTTCCAGGGGCCCTAAACACAACATTTGTGTAATGGTTAAAAGTGCATGAAAATGGCCAATTTACTCACTCTGAGGTCTCAAAAAGTGTTTCTTCACACCGGGAATACCATTTGGAGGCATTTAATGTTCAAGCAATAACGGCTGATTTTTGATAAAAGAGATAACACCCCCCATTACGTCTTGCTTCAGAAAGGTGAAAAATGGTCCATTTTTAAATGTTTTATTTTTGAATGGCAGTTCACATTTGTAGGTAGATCATCAGTTTTAGAGCTAAAATTTGCATATTTAAAGTGATTTTCATGCTTCCAGGGGCCCTAAACACAACATTTGTGGAATGGTTAAAAGTTTCATGAAAATGGCCAAGTTACTCACTCTGAGGTCTCAAAAAGTGTTTCTTCATCCCGGGAAGTGAATTAAATACCATTTGGAGGCATTTAATGTTCAAGCAAAAACGGCTGATTTTTGACAAAAGAGATAACACCCCCCCATTACGTCATGCTTCAGAAAGGTGAAAAATTGTCCGCTTTCAAATGTTTTATTTTTGAACGTCAGTTCACATTTGTAGGTGGATCATCAGTTTTAGAGCTTAAATTAGCATGTTTAAAGTGATTTTCATGCTTCCAGGGGCCCTAAACACAACATTTGTGTAATGGTTAAAAGTGCATGAAAATGGCCAATTTGCTCACTCTGAGGTCTCAAAAAGTGTTTCTTCACACCGGGAATACCATTTGGAGGCATTTAATGTTCAAGCAATAACGGCTGATTTTTGATAAAAGAGATAACACCCCCCATTACGTCTTGCTTCAGAAAGGTGAAAAATGGTCCATTTTTAAATGTTTTATTTTTGAATGTCAGTACACATTTGTAGGTAGATCATCAGTTTTAGAGCTAAAATTTGCATATTTAAAGTGATTTTCATGCTTCCAGGGGCCCTAAACACAACATTTGTGGAATGGTTAAAAGTGCATGAAAATGGCCAATTTACTCACTCTGAGGTCTCAAAAAGTGTTTCTTCACCCCGGGAAGTAAATGAAATACCATTTGGAGGCATTTAATGTTCAAGCAAAAACGGCTGATTTTTGGCAAAAGAGATAACACCCCCCCATTACGTCATGCATCAGAAAGGTGAAAAATGGTCCAGTTTCAAATATTTAATTTTTGAACGTCAGTTCACATTTGTGGGTGGATCATCAGTTTTAGAGCTAAAATTAGCATTTTTAAAGTGATTTTCATGCTTCCAGGGGCCCTAAACACAACATTTGTGGAATGGTTAAAAGTGCATGAAAATGGCCAATTTACTCACTCTGACGTCTCAAAAAGTGTTTCTTCACCCTGGGAAGTGAATTAAATGCCATTTGGAGGCATTTAATGTTCAAGCAAAAACGGCTGATTTTTGACAAAAGAGATAACACTTCCCCATTACGTCATGCTTCAGAAAGGTGAAAAATGGTCCATTTTCAAATGTTTTATTTTTGCACGTCAGTTCACATTTGTAGGAAAATCATCAGTTTTAGAGCTAAAATTAGCATGTTTAAAGTGATTTTAAGGCTTCCAGGGGCCCTAAACACAACATTTGTGGAATGGTTAAAAGTGCATGAAAATGGCCAATTTACTCACTCTGAGGTCTCAAAAAGTGTTTCTTCACCCCGGGAAGTAAATGAAATACCATTTGGAGGCATTTAATGTTCAAGCAAAAACGGCTGATTTTTGACAAAAGAGATAACACCCCCCCATTACGTCATGCATCAGAAAGGTGAAATATGGTCCGTTTTCAAATGTTTTATTTTTGAACGTCAGTTCACATTTGTAGGTGGATCATCAGTTTTAGAGCTAAAATTAGCATGTTTAAAGTGATTTTCATGCTTCCAGGGGCCCTAAACACAACATTTGTGAAATGGTTAAAAGTGCATGAAAATGGCCAATTTACTCACTCTGAGGTCTCAAAAAGTGTTTCATCACACCGGGAAGTGAATTAAATACCATTTGGAGGCATTTAATGTTCAAGCAAAAACGGCTGATTTTTGATAAAAGAGATAACACCCCCCATTACGTCTTGCTTCAGAAAGGTGAAAAATGGTCCATTTTTAAATGTTTTATTTTTGAATGTCAGTTCACATTTGTAGGTAGATCATCAGTTTTAGATCTAAAATTAGCATGTTTAAAGTGATTTTCATGCTTCCAGGGGCCCGTGAAGTGAATTAAAAAACATTTGGAGGCATTTAATGTTCAAGCAAAAACAGTAGATTTTTGACAAAAGAGATAACACCCCCCCATTACGTCATGCTTCAGAAAGGTGCAAAATGGTCCAGTTTCAAATATTTTATTTTTGAACATCAGTTCACATTTGTAGGTGGATCATCAGTTTTAGAGCTAAAATTAGCATGTTTAAAGGGATTTTCATGCTTCCAGGGGCCCTAAACACAACATCTGTGGAATGGTTAAAAGTGCATGAAAATGGCCAATTTACTCACTCTGACGTCTCAAAAAGTGGTTCTTCACCACGGGAAGTGAATTAAATGCCATTTGGAGGCATTTAATGTTCAAGCAAAAACGGCTGATTTTTTACAAAAGAGATAACACTCCCCCATTACGTCATGCTTCAGAAAGGTGAAAAATGGTCCGTTTTCAAATGTTTTATTTTTGCACATCAGTTCACATTCGTAGGAAAATCATCAGTTTTAGAGCTAAAATTAGCATGTTTAAAGTGATTTTAAGGCTTCCAGGGGCCCGGGAAGTGAATTAAAAACCATTTGGAGGCATTTCATGTTCAAGCAAAAACAGCTGATTTTTGACAAAAGAGATAACACCCCCCCATTACGTTATGCTTCAGAAAGGTGCAAAATGGTCCGTTTTCAAATGTTTTATTTTTGAACGTCAGTTCACATTTGTAGGTGGATCATCAGTTTTAGAGCTAAAATTAGCATGTTTAAAGTGATTTTCATGCT
Source organism: Lissotriton helveticus (assembly GCF_964261635.1). Lineage (NCBI taxonomy): Eukaryota > Metazoa > Chordata > Amphibia > Caudata > Salamandridae > Lissotriton > Lissotriton helveticus. Next base: position 1,272,564,444 of record NC_136061.1, read on the forward strand.
TCCAGGGGCCCTAAACACAACATTTGTGGAATGGTTAAAAGTGCATGAAAATGGCCAATTTACTCACTCTGAGGTCTCAAAAAGTGTTTCTTCACCCCGGGAAGTGAATTAAATACCATTTGGAGGCATTTAATGTTCAAGCAAAAACGGCTGATTTTTGACAAAAGAGATAACACCCCCATTACGTCATGCTTCAGAAAGGTGAAAAATGGCCGTTTTCGAATGTTTTATTTTTTAACGTCAGTTCACATTTGTAGGTAGATCATCAGTTTTAGAGCAAAAATTAGCATGTTTAAAGTGATTTTCATGCTTTCAGGGGCCCGGAAAGTGAATTAAAAATCATTTGGAGGCATTTAATGTTCAAGCAAAAACAGCTGATTTTTGTTAAAAGAGATAACACCCCCCCATTACGTCATGCTTCAGAAAGGTGAAAAATGGTCCATTTTCAAATGTTTTATTTTTGAACGTCATTTCACATTTGTAGGTGGATTTTCTGTTTTAGAGCTAAAATTAGCATGTTTAAAGTGATTTTCATGCTTCCAGGGGCCCTAAACTCAACATTTGTGGAATGGTTAAAAGTGCATGAAAATGGCCAATTTACTCACTCTGAGGTCTCAAAAAGTGTTTCTTTACCCCGGGAAGTGAATTAAATGCCATTTGGAGGCATTTAATGTTCAAGCAAAAACGGCTGATTTTTGACAAAAGAGATAACACCCCCCCATTACGTCATGCTTCAGAAAGGTGAAAAATGGTCCATTTTCAAATGTCTTATTTTTGCACGTCAGTTCACATTTGTAGGAAAATCATCAGTTTTAGAGCTAAAATTAGCATGTTTAAAGTGATTTTCAGGCTTCCAGGGGCCCGGAAAGTGAATTAAAAATCATTTGGAGGCATTTAATGTTCAAGCAAAAACAGCTGATTTTTGTTAAAAGAGATAACACCCCCCCATTACGTCATGCTTCGGAAAGGTGAAAAATGGTCCGTTTTCAAATGTTTTATTTTTGAACGTCATTTCACATTTGTAGGTGGATTTTCTGTTTTAGAGCTAAAATTAGCATGTTTAAAGTGATTCTCATGCTTCCAGGGGCCCTAAACACAACATTTGTGGAATGGTTAAAAGTGCATGAAAATGGCCAATTTGCTCACTCTGAGGTCTCAAAAAGTGTTTCTTCACACCGGGAATACCATTTGGAGGCATTTAATGTTCAAGCAATAACGGCTGATTTTTGATAAAAGAGATAACACCCCCCATTACGTCTTGCTTCAGAAAGGTGAAAAATGGTCCATTTTTAAATGTTTTATTTTTGAATGTCAGTACACATTTGTAGGTAGATCATCAGTTTTAGAGCTAAAATTTGCATATTTAAAGTGATTTTCATGCTTCCAGGGGCCCTAACCACAACATTTGTGGAATGGTTAAAAGTGCATGAAAATGGCCAATTTACTCACTCTGAGGTCTCAAAAAGTGTTTCTTCACCCCGGGAAGTGAATTAAATGCCATTTGGAGGCATTTAATGTTCAAGCAAAAACGGCTGATTTTTGACAAAAGAGATAACACCCCCCATTACGTCATGCTTCAGAAAGGTGAAAAATGGTCCAGTTTCAAATATTTAATTTTTGAACGTCAGTTCACATTTGTGGGTGAATCATCAGTTTTAGAGCTAAAATTAGCATGTTTAAAGTGATTTTCATGCTTCCAGGGGCCCTAAACACAACATTTGTGGAATGGTTAAAAGTGCATGAAAATGGCCAATTTACTCACTCTGACGTCTCAAAAAGTGTTTCTTCACCCCGGGAAGTGAATTAAATGCCATTTGGAGGCATTTAATGTTCAAGCAAAAACGGCTGATTTTTGACAAAAGAGATAACACTTCCCCATTACGTCATGCTTCAGAAAGGTGAAAAATGGTCCATTTTCAAATGTTTTATTTTTGCACGTCAGTTCACATTTGTAGGAAAATCATCAGTTTTAGAGCTAAAATTAGCATGTTTAAAGTGATTTTCATGCTTCCAGGGGCCCTAAACACAACATTTGTGGAATGGTTAAAAGTGCATGAAAATGGCCAATTTACTCACTCTGAGGTCTCAAAAAGTGTTTCTTCACCCCGGGAAGTAAATGAAATACCATTTGGAGGCATTTAATGTTCAAGCAAAAACGGCTGATTTTTGACAAAAGAGATAACACCCCCCCATTACGTCATGCATCAGAAAGGTGAAATATGGTCCGTTTTCAAATGTTTTATTTTTGAACGTCAGTTCACATTTGTAGGTGGATCATCAGTTTTAGAGCTAAAATTAGCATGTTTAAAGTGATTTTCATGCTTCCAGGGGCCCTAAACACAACATTTGTGAAATGGTTAAAAGTGCATGAAAATGGCCAATTTACTCACTCTGAGGTCTCAAAAAGTGTTTCATCACACCGGGAAGTGAATTAAATACCATTTGGAGGCATTTAATGTTCAAGCAAAAACGGCAGATTTTTGATAAAAGAGATAACACCCCCCATTACGTCTTGCTTCAGAAAGGTGAAAAATGGTCCATTTTTAAATGTTTTATTTTTGAATGTCAGTTCACATTTGTAGGTAGATCATCAGTTTTAGATCTAAAATTAGCATGTTTAAAGTGATTTTCATGCTTCCAGGGGCCCGTGAAGTGAATTAAAAAACATTTGGAGGCATTTAATGTTCAAGCAAAAACAGTAGATTTTTGACAAAAGAGATAACACCCCCCCATTACGTCATGCTTCAGAAAGGTGCAAAATGGTCCAGTTTCAAATATTTTATTTTTGAACATCAGTTCACATTTGTAGGTGGATCATCAGTTTTAGAGCTAAAATTAGCATGTTTAAAGTGATTTTCATGCTTCCAGGGGCCCTAAACACAACATCTGTGGAATGGTTAAAAGTGCATGAAAATGGCCAATTTACTCACTCTGACGTCTCAAAAAGTGGTTCTTCACCACGGGAAGTGAATTAAATGCCATTTGGAGGCATTTAATGTTCAAGCAAAAACGGCTGATTTTTTACAAAAGAGATAACACTCCCCCATTACGTCATGCTTCAGAAAGGTGAAAAATGGTCCGTTTTCAAATGTTTTATTTTTGCACATCAGTTCACATTCGTAGGAAAATCATCAGTTTTAGAGCAAAAATTAGCATGTTTAAAGTGATTTTCATGCTTTCAGGGGCCCGGAAAGTGAATAAAAAATCATTTGGAGGCATTTAATGTTCAAGCAAAAACAGCTGATTTTTGTTAAAAGAGATAACACCCCCCATTACGTCATGCTTCAGAAAGGTGAAAAATGGTCCGTTTTCAAATGTTTTATTTTTTAACATCATTTCACATTTGTTGGTGGATTTTCTGTTTTAGAGCTAAAATTAGCATGTTTAAAGTGATTTTCATGCTTCCAGGGGCCCTAAACACAACATTTGTGGAATGGTTAAAAGTGCATGAAAATGGCCAATTTACTCACTCTGAGGTCTAAAAAGTGTTTCTTCACCCCGGGAAGTGAATTAAATGCCATTTGGAGGCATTTAATGTTCAAGCAAAAACGGCTGATTTTTGACAAAAGAGATAACACCCCCCCATTACGTCATGCTTCAGAAAGGTGAAAAATGGTCCATTTTCAAATGTCTTATTTTTGCACGTCAGTTCACATTTGTAGGAAAATCATCAGTTTTAGAGCTAAAATTAGCATGTTTAAAGTGATTTTCAGGCTTCCAGGGGCCCGGAAAGTGAATTAAAAATCATTTGGAGGCATTTAATGTTCAAGCAAAAACAGCTGATTTTTGTTAAAAGAGATAACACCCCCCCATTACGTCATGCTTCGGAAAGGTGAAAAATGGTCCGTTTTCAAATGTTTTATTTTTGAACGTCATTTCACATTTGTAGGTGGATTTTCTGTTTTAGAGCTAAAATTAGCATGTTTAAAGTGATTCTCATGCTTCCAGGGGCCCTAAACACAACATTTGTGGAATGGTTAAAAGTGCATGAAAATGGCCAATTTACTCACTCTGAGGTCTCAAAAAGTGTTTCTTCACCACGGGAAGTGAATTAAATGCCATTTGGAGGCATTTAATGTTCAAGCAAAAACGGCTGATTTTTGACAAAAGAGATAACACCCCCCATTACGTCATGCTTCAGAAAGGTGAAAAATGGTCCGTTTTCAAATGTCTTATTTTTGCACGTCAGTTCACATTTGTAGGAAAATCATCAGTTTTAGAGCTAAAATTAGCATGTTTAAAGTGATTTGCAGGCTTCCAGGGGCCCGGAAAGTGAATTAAAAACCATTTGGATGCATTTAATGTTCAAGCAAAAACAGCTGATTTTTGTTAAAAGAGATAACACCCCCCCCCCATTACATCATGCTTCAGAAAGGTGAAATATGGTCCGTTTTCAAATGTTTTATTTTTGAACGTCAGTTCACATTTGTAGGTGGATCATCAGTTTTAGAGCTAAAATTAGCATGTTTAAAGTGATTTTCATGCTTCCAGGGGCCCTAAACACAACATTTGTGGAATGGTTAAAAGTGCATGAAAATGGCCAAGTTACTCACTCTGAGGTCTCAAAAAGTGTTTCTTCATCCCGGGAAGTGAATTAAATACCATTTGGAGGCATTTAATGTTCAAGCAAAAATGGCTGATTTTTGACAAAAGAGATAACACCCCCCCATTACGTCATGCTTCAGAAAGGTGAAAAATTGTCCGCTTTCAAATGTTTTATTTTTGAACGTCAGTTCACATTTGTAGGTGGATCATCAGTTTTAGAGCTTAAATTAGCATGTTTAAAGTGATTTTCATGCTTCCAGGGGCCCTAAACACAACATTTGTGTAATGGTTAAAAGTGCATGAAAATGGCCAATTTGCTCACTCTGAGGTCTCAAAAAGTGTTTCTTCACCCCGGGAAGTGAATTAAATGCCATTTGGAGGCATTTAATGTTCAAGCAAAAACGGCTGGTTTTTGACAAAAGAGATAACACCCCCCATTACATCATGCTTCAGAAAGGTGAAAAATGGTCCAGTTTCAAATATTTAATTTTTGAACGTCAGTTCACATTTGTGGGTGGATCATCAGTTTTAGAGCTAAAATTAGCATGTTTAAAGTGATTTTCATGCTTCCAGGGGCCCTAAACACAACATTTGTGGAATGGTTAAAAGTGCATGAAAATGGCCAATTTACTCACTCTGACGTCTCAAAAAGTGTTTCTTCACCCCGGGAAGTGAATTAAATGCCATTTGGAGGCATTTAATGTTCAAGCAAAAACGGCTGATTTTTGACAAAAGAGATAACACTTCCCCATTACGTCATGCTTCAGAAAGGTGAAAAATGGTCCATTTTCAAATGTTTTATTTTTGCACGTCAGTTCACATTTGTAGGAAAATCATCAGTTTTAGAGCTAAAATTAGCATGTTTAAAGTGATTTTAAGGCTTCCAGGGGCCCTAAACACAACATTTGTGTAATGGTTAAAAGTGCATGAAAATGGCCAATTTACTCACTCTGAGGTCTCAAAAAGTGTTTCTTCACCCCGGGAAGTAAATGAAATACCATTTGGAGGCATTTAATGTTCAAGCAAAAACGGCTGATTTTTGGCAAAAGAGATAACACCCCCCCCATTACGTCATGCATCAGAAAGGTGAAATATGGTCCGTTTTCAAATGTTTTATTTTTGAACGTCAGTTCACATTTGTAGGTGGATCATCAGTTTTAGAGCTAAAATTAGCATGTTTAAAGTGATTTTCATGCTTCCAGGGGCCCTAAACACAACATTTGTGAAATGGTTAAAAGTGCATGAAAATGGCCAATTTACTCACTCTGAGGTCTCAAAAAGTGTTTCATCACACCGGGAAGTGAATTAAATACCATTTGGAGGCATTTAATGTTCAAGCAAAAACGGCTGATTTTTGATAAAAGAGATAACACCCCCCATTACGTCTTGCTTCAGAAAGGTGAAAAATGGTCCATTTTTAAATGTTTTATTTTTGAATGTCAGTTCACATTTGTAGGTAGATCATCAGTTTTAGATCTAAAATTAGCATGTTTAAAGTGATTTTCATGCTTCCAGGGGCCCGTGAAGTGAATTAAAAAACATTTGGAGGCATTTAATGTTCAAGCAAAAACAGTAGATTTTTGACAAAAGAGATAACACCCCCCCATTACGTCATGCTTCAGAAAGGTGCAAAATGGTCCAGTTTCAAATATTTTATTTTTGAACATCAGTTCACATTTGTAGGTGGATCATCAGTTTTAGAGCTAAAATTAGCATGTTTAAAGTGATTTTCATGCTTCCAGGGGCCCTAAACACAACATCTGTGGAATGGTTAAAAGTGCATGAAAATGGCCAATTTACTCACTCTGACGTCTCAAAAAGTGGTTCTTCACCACGGGAAGTGAATTAAATGCCATTTGGAGGCATTTAATGTTCAAGCAAAAACGGCTGATTTTTTACAAAAGAGATAACACTCCCCCATTACGTCATGGTTCAGAAAGGTGAAAAATGGTCCATTTTCAAATGTTTTATTTTTGCACATCAGTTCACATTCGTAGGAAAATCATCAGTTTTAGAGCTAAAATTAGCATGTTTAAAGTGATTTTAAGGCTTCCAGGGGCCCGGGAAGTGAATTAAAAACCATTTGGAGGCATTTCATGTTCAAGCAAAAACAGCTGATTTTTGACAAAAGAGATAACACCCCCCCATTACGTCATGCTTCAGAAAGGTGCAAAATGGTCCGTTTTCAAATGTTTTATTTTTGAACGTCAGTTCACATTTGTAGGTGGATCATCAGTTTTAGAGCTAAAATTAGCATGTTTAAAGTGATTTTCATGCTTCCAGGGGCCCTAAACACAACATTTGTGGAATGGTTAAAAGTGCATGAAAATGGCCAATTTACTCACTCTGAGGTCTCAAAAAGTGTTTCTTCACCCCGGGAAGTGAATTAAATACCATTTGGAGGCATTTAATGTTCAAGCAAAAACGGCTGATTTTTGACAAAAGAGATAACACCCCCATTACGTCATGCTTCAGAAAGGTGAAAAATGGCCGTTTTCAAATGTTTTATTTTTTAACGTCAGTTCACATTTGTAGGTAGATCATCAGTTTTAGAGCAAAAATTAGCATGTTTAAAGTGATTTTCAGGCTTCCAGGTGCCCGGAAAGTGAATTAAAAACCATTTGGATGCATTTAATGTTCAAGCAAAAACAGCTGATATTTGTTAAAAGAGATAACACCCCCCCCCATTACGTCATGCTTCAGAAAGGTGAAATATGGTCCGTTTTCAAATGTTTTATTTTTGAACGTCAGTTCACATTTGTAGGTGGATCATCAGTTTTAGAGCTAAAATTAGCATGTTTAAAGTGATTTTCATGCTTCCAGGGGCCCTAAACACAACATTTGTGGAATGGTTAAAAGTGCATGAAAATGGCCAAGTTACTCACACTGAGGTCTCAAAAAGTGTTTCTTCATCCCGGGAAGTGAATTAAATACCATTTGGAGGCATTTAATGTTCAAGCAAAAACGGCTGATTTTTGACAAAAGAGATAACACCCCCCCATTACGTCATGCTTCAGAAAGGTGAAAAATTGTCCGCTTTCAAATGTTTTATTTTTGAACGTCAGTTCACATTTGTAGGTAGATCATCAGTTTTAGAGCTTAAATTAGCATGTTTAAAGTGATTTTCATGCTTCCAGGGGCCCTAAACACAACATTTGTGTAATGGTTAAAAGTGCATGAAAATGGCCAATTTACTCACTCTGAGGTCTCAAAAAGTGTTTCTTCACACCGGGAATACCATTTGGAGGCATTTAATGTTCAAGCAATAACGGCTGATTTTTGATAAAAGAGATAACACCCCCCATTACGTCTTGCTTCAGAAAGGTAAAAAATAGTCCATTTTTAAATGTTTTATTTTTGAATGGCAGTTCACATTTGTAGGTAGATCATCAGTTTTAGAGCTAAAATTTGCATATTTAAAGTGATTTTCATGCTTCCAGGGGCCCTAAACACAACATTTGTGGAATGGTTAAAAGTGCATGAAAATGGCCAAGTTACTCACTCTGAGGTCTCAAAAAGTGTTTCTTCATCCCGGGAAGTGAATTAAATACCATTTGGAGGCATTTAATGTTCAAGCAAAAACGGCTGATTTTTGACAAAAGAGATAACACCCCCCCATTACGTCATGCTTCAGAAAGGTGAAAAATTGTCCGCTTTCAAATGTTTTATTTTTGAACGTCAGTTCACATTTGTAGGTGGATCATCAGTTTTAGAGCTAAAATTTGCATGTTTAAAGTGATTTTCATGCTTCCAGGGGCCCGTGAAGTGAATTAAAAACCATTTGGAGGCATTTCATGTTCAAGCAAAAACAGCTGATTTTTGACAAAAGAGATAACACCCCCCCATTACGTCATGCTTCAGAAAGGTGCAAAATGGTCCGTTTTCAAATGTTTTATTTTTGAACGTCAGTTCACATTTGTAGGTGGATCATCAGTTTTAGAGCTAAAATTAGCATGTTTAAAGTGATTTTCATGCTTCCAGGGGCCCTAAACACAACATTTGTGGAATGGTTAAAAGTGCATGAAAATGGCCAATTTACTCACTCTGAGGTCTCAAAAAGTGTTTCTTCACCCCGGGAAGTGAATTAAATACCATTTGGAGGCATTTAATGTTCAAGCAAAAACGGCTGATTTTTGACAAAAGAGATAACACCCCCATTACGTCATGCTTCAGAAAGGTGAAAAATGGCCGTTTTCAAATGTTTTATTTTTTAACGTCAGTTCACATTTGTAGGTAGATCATCAGTTTTAGAGCAAAAATTAGCATGTTTAAAGTGATTTTCAGGCTTCCAGGTGCCCGGAAAGTGAATTAAAAACCATTTGGATGCATTTAATGTTCAAGCAAAAACAGCTGATATTTGTTAAAAGAGATAACACCCCCCCCATTACATCATGCTTCAGAAAGGTGAAATATGGTCCGTTTTCAAATGTTTTATTTTTGAACGTCAGTTCACATTTGTAGGAGGATCATCAGTTTTAGAGCTAAAATTAGCATGTTTAAAGTGATTTTCATGCTTCCAGGGGCCCTAAACATAACATTTGTGGAATGGTTAAAAGTGCATGAAAATGGCCAAGTTACTCACACTGAGGTCTCAAAAAGTGTTTCTTCATCCCGGGAAGTGAATTAAATACCATTTGGAGGCATTTAATGTTCAAGCAAAAACGGCTTATTTTTGACAAAAGAGATAACACCCCCCCATTACGTCATGCTTCAGAAAGGTGAAAAATTGTCCGCTTTCAAATGTTTTATTTTTGAACGTCAGTTCACATTTGTAGGTAGATCATCAGTTTTAGAGCTTAAATTAGCATGTTTAAAGTGATTTTCATGCTTCCAGGGGCCCTAAACACAACATTTGTGTAATGGTTAAAAGTGCATGAAAATGGCCAATTTACTCACTCTGAGGTCTCAAAAAGTGTTTCTTCACACCGGGAATACCATTTGGAGGCATTTAATGTTCAAGCAATAACGGCTGATTTTTGATAAAAGAGATAACACCCCCCATTACGTCTTGCTTCAGAAAGGTGAAAAATGGTCCATTTTTAAATGTTTTATTTTTGAATGGCAGTTCACATTTGTAGGTAGATCATCAGTTTTAGAGCTAACATTTGTATATTTAAAGTGATTTTCATGCTTCCAGGGGCCCTAAACACAACATTTGTGGAATGGTTAAAAGTGCATGAAAATGGCCAAGTTACTCACTCTGAGGTCTCAAAAAGTGTTTCTTCATCCCGGGAAGTGAATTAAATACCATTTGGAGGCATTTAATGTTCAAGCAAAAACGGCTGATTTTTGACAAAAGAGATAACACCCCCCCATTACGTCATGCTTCAGAAAGGTGAAAAATTGTCCGCTTTCAAATGTTTTATTTTTGAACGTCAGTTCACATTTGTAGGTGGATCATCAGTTTTAGAGCTTAAATTAGCATGTTTAAAGTGATTTTCATGCTTCCAGGGGCCCTAAACACAACATTTGTGTAATGGTTAAAAGTGCATGAAAATGGCCAATTTGCTCACTCTGAGGTCTCAAAAAGTGTTTCTTCACACCGGGAATACCATTTGGAGGCATTTAATGTTCAAGCAATAACGGCTGATTTTTGATAAAAGAGATAACACCCCCCATTACGTCTTGCTTCAGAAAGGTGAAAAATGGTCCATTTTTAAATGTTTTATTTTTGAATGTCAGTACACATTTGTAGGTAGATCATCAGTTTTAGAGCTAAAATTTGCATATTTAAAGTGATTTTCATGCTTCCAGGGGCCCTAAACACAACATTTGTGGAATGGTTAAAAGTGCATGAAAATGGCCAATTTACTCACTCTGAGGTCTCAAAAAGTGTTTCTTCACCCCGGGAAGTAAATGAAATACCATTTGGAGGCATTTAATGTTCAAGCAAAAACAGCTGATTTTTGTTAAAAGAGATAACACCCCCCCCTATTACGTCATGCTTCAGAAAGGTGAAATATGGTCCGTTTTCAAATGTTTTATTTTTGAACGTCAGTTCACATTTGTAGGTGGATCATCAGTTTTAGAGCTAAAATTAGCATGTTTAAATTGATTTTCATGCTTCCAGGGGCCCTAAACACAACATTTGTGGAATGGTTAAAAGTGCATGAAAATGTCCAAGTTACTCACTCTGAGGTCTCAAAAAGTGTTTCTTCATCCCGGGAAGTGAATTAAATACCATTTGGAGGCCTTTATTGTTCAAGAAAAAACGGCTGATTTTTGACAAAAGAGATAACACCCCCCCATTACGTCATGCTTCAGAAAGGTGCAAAATGTTCCAGTTTCAAATATTTAATTTTTGAACGTCAGTTCACATTTGTGGGTGGATCATCAGTTTTAGAGCTAAAATTAGCATGTTTAAAGTGATTTTCATGCTTCCAGGGGCCCTAAACACAACATTTGTGAAATGGTTAAAAGTGCATGAAAATGGCCAATTTACTCACTCTGAGGTCTCAAAAAGTGTTTCATCACACTGGGAAGTGAATTAAATACCATTTGGAGGCATTTAATGTTCAAGCAAAAACGGCTGATTTTTGATAAAAGAGATAACACCCCCCCATTACGTCATGCTTCAGAAAGGTGAAAAATGGTCCATTTTTAAATGTTTTATTTTTGAATGTCAGTTCACATATGTAGGTAGATCATCAGTTTTAGAGCTAAAATTAGCATGTTTAAAGTGATTTTCATGCTTCCAGGGGCCCTAAACACAACATTTGTGGAATGGTTAAAAGTGCATGAAAATGGCCAATTTACTCACTTTGACGTCTCAAAAAGTGTTTCTTCACCCCGGGAAGTGAATTAAATACCATTTGGAGGCATTTAATGTTCAAGCAAAAACAGCAGATTTTTGACAAAAGAGATAACACCCCCCATTACGTCATGCTTCAGAAAGGTGCAAAATGGTCCAGTTTCAAATATTTTATTTTTGAACGTCAGTTCACATTTGTAGGTGGATCAACAGTTTTAGAGCTAAAATTAGCATGTTTAAAGTGATTTTAAGGCTTCCAGGGGCCCGGGAAGTAAATTAAAAACCATTTGGAGGCATTTAATGTTCAAGCAAAAACAGCTGATTTTTGACAAAAGAGATAACACTCCCCCCCATTACGTCATGCTTCAGAAAGGTGAAAAATGGTCCGTTTTCAAATGTTTTATTTTTGATCGTCAGTTCACATTTGTAGGTGGATCATCAGTTTTAGAGCTAAAATTAGCATGTTTAAAGTGATTTTCATGCTTCCAGGGGCCCTAAACACAACATTTGTGGAATGGTTAAAAGTGCATGAAAATGGCCAATTTACTCACTCTGAGGTCTCAAAAAGTGTTTCTTCAGCCCGGGAAGTGAATTAAATACCATTTGGAGGCATTTAATGTTCAAGCAAAAACAGCAGATTTTTGACAAAAGAGATAACACCCCCCCATTACGTCATGCTTTAGAAAGGTGCAAAATGTTCCAGTTTCAAATATTTAATTTTTGAACGTCAGTTCACATTTGTGGGTGGATCATCAGTTTTAGAGCTAAAATTAGCATGTTTAAAGTGATTTTCATGCTTCCAGGGGCCCTAAACACAACATTTGTGGAATGGTTAAAAGTGCATGAAAATGGCCAATTTACTCACTTTGACGTCTCAAAAAGTGTTTCTTCACCCCGGGAAGTGAATTAAATGCCATTTGGAGGCATTTAATGTTCAAGCAAAAACGGCTGATTTTTGACAAAAGAGATAACACTTCCCCATTACGTCATGCTTCAGAAAGGTGAAAAATGGTCCATTTTCAAATGTTTTATTTTTGCACGTCAGTTCACATTTGTAGGAAAATCATCAGTTTTAGAGCTAAAATTAGCATGTTTAAAGTGATTTTAAGGCTTCCAGGGGCCCAGGAAGTGAATTAAAAACCATTTGGAGGCATTTAGTGTTCAAGCAAAAACAGCTGATTTTTGAGTTTTAGAGCTAAAATTAGCATGTTTAAAGTGATTTTCATGCTTCTAGGGGCCCTAAACACAACATTTGTGGAATGGTTAAAAGTGCATGAAAATGGCCAATTTACTCACTCTGAGGTCTAAAAAGTGTTTCTTCACCCCGGGAAGTGAATTAAATGCCATTTGGAGGCATTTAATGTTCAAGCAAAAACGGCTGATTTTTGACAAAAGAGATAACACCCCCCCATTACGTCATGCTTCAGAAAGGTGAAAAATGGTCCATTTTCAAATGTCTTATTTTTGCACGTCAGTTCACATTTGTAGGAAAATCATCAGTTTTAGAGCTAAAATTAGCATGTTTAAAGTGATTTTCAGGCTTCCAGGGGCCCGGAAAGTGAATTAAAAACCATTTGGATGCATTTAATGTTCAAGCAAAAACAGCTGATTTTTGTTAAAAGAGATAACACCCCCCCATTACGTCATGCTTCAGAAAGGTGAAAAATGGTCAATTTTCAAATGTTTTATTTTTGCACGTCAGTTCACATTTGTAGGAAAATCATCAGTTTTAGAGCTAAAATTAGCATGTTTAAAGTGATTTTAAGGCTTCCAGGGGCCCAGGAAGTGAATTAAAAACCATTTGGAGGCATTTAATGTTCAAGCAAAAACAGCTGATTTTTGAGTTTTAGAGCTAAAATTAGCATGTTTAAAGTGATTTTCATGCTTCTAGGGGCCCTAAACACAACATTTGTGGAATGGTTAAAAGTGCATAAAAATGGCCAATTTACTCACTCTGAGGTCTCAAAAAGTGTTTCTTCACCCCGGGAAATAAATGAAATACCATTTGGAGGCATTTAATGTTCAAGAAAAAACGGCTGATTTTTGACAAAAGAGATAACACCCCCCCCCCATTACGTCATGCTTCAGAAAGGTGAAATATGGTCCGTTTTCAAATGTTTTATTTTTGAACGTCAGTTCACATTTGTAGGTGGATCATCAGTTTTAGAGCTAAAATTAGCATGTTTAAAGTGATTTTCATGCTTCCAGGGGCCCTAAACACAACATTTGTGAAATTGTTACAAGTGCATGAAAATGGCCAATTTACTCACTCTGAGGTCTCAAAAAGTGTTTCATCACACTGGGAAGTGAATTAAATACCATTTGGAGGCATTTAATGTTCAAGCAAAAATGGCTGATTTTTGATAAAAGAGATAACACCCCCCCATTACGTCTTGCTTCAGAAAGGTGAAAAATGGTCCATTTTTTAATGTTTTATTTTTGAATGTCAGTTCACATTTGTAGGTAGATCATCAGTTTTAGATCTAAAATTAGCAAGTTTAAAGTGATTTTCATGCTTCCAGGGGCCCGTGAAGTGAATTAAAAACCATTTGGAGGCATTTAATGTTCAAGCAAAAACAGCAGATTTTTGACAAAAGAGATAACACCCCCCCATTACGTCATGCTTCAGAAAGGTGAAAAATGGTCCATTTTTAAATGTTTTATTTTTGAATGTCAGTTCACATTTGTAGGTAGATCATCAGTTTTAGAGCTAAAATTAGCATGTTTAAAGTGATTTTCATGCTTCCAGGGGCCCTAAACACAACATTTGTGGAATGGTTAAAAGTGCATGAAAATGGCCAATTTACTCACTCTGAGGTCTCAAAAAGTGTTTCTTCACCCCGGGAAGTGAATTAAATACCATTTGGAGGCATTTAATGTTCAAGCAAAAACAGCAGATTTTTGACAAAAGAGATAACACCCCCCCATTACGTCATGCTTCAGAAAGGTGCAAAATGTTCCAGTTTCAAATATTTAATTTTTGAACGTCAGTTCACATTTGTGGGAAAATCATCAGTTTTAGAGCTAAAATTAGCATGTTTAAAGTGATTTTCAGGCTTCCAGTGGCCCGGAAAGTGAATAAAAAACCATTTGGATGCATTTAATGTTCAAGCAAAAACAGCTGATTTTTGTTAAAAGAGATAACACCCCCCCCATTACGTCATGCTTCAGAAAGGTGAAATATGGTCCGTTTTCAAATGTTTTATTTTTGAACGTCAGTTCACATTTGTAGGTGGATCATCAGTTTTAGAGCTAAAATTAGCATGTTTAAAGTGAATTTCATGCTTCCAGGGGCCCTAAACACAACATTTGTGGAATGGTTAAAAGTGCACGAAAATGGCCAAGTTACTCACTCTGAGGTCTCAAAAAGTGTTTCTTCATCCCGGGAAGTGAATTAAATACCATTTGGAGGCATTTAATGTTCAAGCAAAAACGGCTGATTTTTGACAAAAGAGATAACACCCCCCCATTACGTCATGCTTCAGAAAGGTGAAAAATTGTCCGCTTTCAAATGTTTTATTTTTGAACGTCAGTTCACATTTGTAGGTAGATCATCAGTTTTAGAGTTAAAATTAGCATGTTTAAAGTGATTTTCATGCTTCCAGGGGCCCTAAACACAACATTTGTGTAATGGTTAAAAGTGCATGAAAATGGCCAATTTGCTCACTCTGAGGTCTCAAAAAGTGTTTCTTCACACCGGGAATACCATTTGGAGGCATTTAATGTTCAAGCAATAACGGCTGATTTTTGATAAAAGAGATAACACCCCCCATTACGTCTTGCTTCAGAAAGGTGAAAAATGGTCCATTTTTAAATGTTTTATTTTTGAATGTCAGTTCACATTTGTAGGTAGATCATCAGTTTTAGAGCTAAAATTTGCATATTTAAAGTGATTTTCATGCTTCCAGGGGCCCTAAACACAACATTTGTGGAATGGTTAAAAGTGCATGAAAATGGCCAATTTACTCACTCTGAGGTCTCAAAAAGTGTTTCTTCACCCCGGGAAGTGAATTAAATGCCATTTGGAGGCATTTATTGTTCAAGCAAAAACGGCTGATTTTTGATAAAAGAGATAACACCCCCCCATTACGTCTTGCTTCAGAAAGGTGAAAAATGGTCCATTTTTAAATGTTTTATTTTTGAATGTCAGTTCACATTTGTAGGTAGATCATCAGTTTTAGATAAAAAATTAGCATGTTTAAAGTGATTTTCATGCTACCAGGGGCCCGTGAAGTGAATTAAAAAACATTTGGAGGCATTTAATGTTCAAGCAAAAACAGTAGATTTTTGACAAAAGAGATAACACCCCCCCATTACGTCATGCTTCAGAAAGGTGCAAAATAGTCCAGTTTCAAATATTTTATTTTTGAACATCAGTTCACATTTGTAGGTGGATCATCAGTTTTAGAGCTAAAATTAGCATGTTTAAAGTGATTTTCATGCTTCCAGGGGCCCTAAACACAACATCTGTGGAATGGTTAAAAGTGCATGAAAATGGCCAATTTACTCACTCTGACGTCTCAAAAAGTGTTTCTTCACCACGGGAAGTGAATTAAATGCCATTTGGAGGCATTTAATGTTCAAGCAAAAACGGCAGATTTTTGACAAAAGAGATAACACTCCCCCATTACGTCATGCTTCAGAAAGGTGAAAAATGGTCCGTTTTCAAATGTTTTATTTTTGCACATCAGTTCACATTCGTAGGAAAATCATCAGTTTTAGAGCTAAAATTAGCATGTTTAAAGTGATTTTAAGGCTTCCAGGGGCCCTAAACACAACATTTGTGGAATGGTTAAAAGTGCATGAAAATGGCCAATTTACTCACTCTGAGGTCTGAAAAAGTGTTTCTTCACCCCGGGAAGTGAATTAAATACCATTTGGAGGCATTTAATGTTCAAGCAAAAACGGCTGATTTTTGACAAAAGAGATAACACCCCCATTACGTCATGCTTCAGAAAGGTGAAAAATGGCCGTTTTCAAATGTTTTATTTTTTAACGTCAGTTCACTTTTGTAGGTAGATCATCAGTTTTAGAGCAAAAATTAGCATGTTTAAAGTGATTTTCATGCTTTCAGGGGCCCGGAAAGTGAATTAAAAATCATTTGGAGGCATTTAATGTTCAAGCAAAAACAGCTGATTTTTGTTAAAAGAGATAACACCCCCCCATTACGTCATGCTTCAGAAAGGTGAAAAATGGTCCGTTTTCAAATGTTTTAATTTTGAACGTCATTTCACATTTGTAGGTGGATTTTCAGTTTTAGAGCTAAAATTAGCATGTTTAAAGTGATTTTCATGCTTCCAGGGGCCCTAAACACAACATTTGTGGAATGGTTAAAAGTGCATGAAAATTGCCAATTTACTCACTCTGAGGTCTAAAAAGTGTTTCTTCACCCCGGGAAGTGAATTAAATGCCATTTGGAGGCATTTAATGTTCAAGCTAAAACGGCAGATTTTTGACAAAAGAGATAACACCCCCCCATTACGTCATGCTTCAGAAAGGTGAAAAATGGTCCGCTTTCAAATGTTTTATTTTTGAACGTCAGTTCACATTTGTAGGTGGATCATCAGTTTTAGAGCTAAAATTAGCATGTTTAAAGTGATTTTCAGGCTTCCAGGGGCCCGGAAAGTGAATTAAAAACCATTTGGATGCATTTAGTGTTCAAGCAAAAACAGCTGATTTTTGTTAAAAGAGATAACACCCCCCCCATTACGTCATGCTTCAGAAAGGTGAAATATGGTCCATTTTCAAATGTTTTATTTTTGAACGTCAGTTCACATTTGTAGGTGGATCATCAGTTTTAGAGCTAAAATTAGCATGTTTAAAGTGATTTTCATGCTTCCAGGGGCTCTAAACACAACATTTGTGGAATGGTTAAAAGTGCATGAAAATGGCCAAGTTACTCACTCTGAGGTCTCGAAAAGTGTTTCTTCATCCCGGGAAGTGAATTAAATACCATTTGGAGGCATTTAATGTTCAAGCAAAAACAGCTGATTTTTGACAAAAGAGATAACACCCCCCCATTACGTCATGCTTCAGAAAGGTGAAAAACTTGTCCGCTTTCAAATGTTTTATTTTTGAACATCAGTTCACATTTGTAGGTAGATCATCAGTTTTAGAGCTTAAATTAGCATGTTTAAAGTGATTTTCATGCTTCCAGGGGCCCTAAACACAACATTTGTGTAATGGTTAAAAGTGCATGAAAATGGGCAATTTACTCACTCTGAGGTCTCAAAAAGTGTTTCTTCACACCGGGAATACCATTTGGAGGCATTTAATGTTCAAGCAATAACGGCTGATTTTTGATAAAAGAGATGACACCCCCCATTACGTCTTGCTTCAGAAAAGTGAAAAATGGTCCATTTTTAAATGTTTTATTTTTGAATGTCAGTTCACATTTGTAGGTAGATCATCAGTTTTAGAGCTAAAATTTGAATATTTAAAGTGATTTTCATGCTTCCAGGGGCCCTAAACACAACATTTGTGGAATGGTTAAAAGTGCATGAAAATGGCCAATTTACTCACTCTGAGGTCTCAAAAAGTGTTTCTTCACCCTGGGAAGTGAATTAAATACCATTTGGAGGCATTTAATGTTCAAGCAAAAACAGCAGATTTTTGACAAAAGAGATAACACCCCCCATTACATTATGCTTCAGAAAGGTGCAAAATGGTCCAGTTTCAAATATTTTATTTTTGAACGTCAGTTCACATTTGTAGGTGGATCGTCAGTTTTAGAGCTAAAATTAGCATGTTTAAAGTGATTTTAAGGCTTCCAGGGGCCTGGGAAGTGAATTAAAAACCATTTGGAGGCATTTAATGTTCAAGCAAAAACAGCTGATTTTTGACAAAAGAGATAACACCCCCCCATTACGTCATGCTTCAGAAAGGTGAAAAATGGTCCGTTTTCAAATGTTTTATTTTTGAACGTCAGTTCACATTTGTAGGTGGATCATCAGTTTTAGAGCTAAAATTAGCATGTTTAAAGTGATTTTCATGCTTCTAGGGGCCCTAAACACAACATTTGTGGAATGGTTAAAAGTGCATGAAAATGGCAAATTTACTCACTCTGAGGTCTCAAAAAGTGTTTCTTCACCCCGGGAAGTGAATTAAATGCCATTTGGAGGCATTTAATGTTCAAGCAAAAACGGCTGATTTTTGACAAAAGAGATAACACCCCCATTACGTCATGCTTCAGAAAGGTGAAAAATGGCCGTTTTCAAATGTTTTATTTTTTAACGTCAGTTCACATTTGTAGGTAGATCATCAGTTTTAGAGCAAAAATTAGCATGTTTAAAGTGATTTTCATGCTTTCAGGGGCCCGGAAAGTTAATTAAAAATCATTTGGAGGCATTTAATGTTCAAGCAAAAACAGCTGATTTTTGTTAAAAGAGATAACACCCCCCCATTACGTCATGCTTCAGAAAGGTGAAAAATGGTCCATTTTCAAATGTTTTATTTTTGAACGTCATTTCACATTTGTAGGTGGATTTTCAGTTTTAGAGCTAAAATTAGCATGTTTAAAGTGATTTTCATGCTTCCAGGGGCCATAAACACAACATTTGTGGAATGGTTAAAAGTGCATGAAAATGGCCAATTTACTCCCTCTGAGGTCTAAAAAGTGTTTCTTCACCCCGGGAAGTGAATTAAATGCCATTTGGAGGCATTTAATGTTCAAGCAAAAACGGCTGATTTTTGACAAAAGAGATAACACCCCCCCATTACGTCATGCTTCAGAAAGGTGAAAAATGGTCCATTTTCAAATGTCTTATTTTTGCACGTCAGTTCACATTTGTAGGAACATCATCAGTTTTAGAGCTAAAATTAGCATGTTTAAAGTGATTTTCAGGCTTCCAGGGGCCCGGAAAGTGAATTAAAAACAATTTGGATGCATTTAATGTTCAAGCAAAAACAGCTGATTTTTGTTAAAAGAGATAACACCCCCCCCCCCCATTACGTCATGCTTCAGAAAGGTGAAATATGGTCCGTTTTCAAATGTTTTATTTTTGAACGTCAGTTCACATTTGTAGGTGCATCATCAGTTTTAGAGCTAAAATTAGCATGTTTAAATTGATTTTCATGCTTCCAGGGGCCCTAAACACAACATTTGTGGAATGGTTAAAAGTGCATGAAAATGGCCAAGTTACTCACTCTGAGGTCTCAAAAAGTGTTTCTTCATCCCGGGAAGTGAATTAAATACCATTTGGAGGCCTTTATTGTTCAAGAAAAAACGGCTGATTTTTGACAAAAGAGATAACACCCCCCCATTACGTCGTGCTTCAGAAAGGTGCAAAATGTTCCAGTTTCAAATATTTAATTTTTGAACGTCAGTTCACATTTGTGGGTGGATCATCAGTTTTAGAGCTAAAATTAGCATGTTTAAAGTGATTTTCATGCTTCCAGGGGCCCTAAACACAACATTTGTGAAATGGTTAAAAGTGCATGAAAATGGCCAATTTACTCACTCTGAGGTCTCAAAAAGTGTTTCATCACACTGGGAAGTGAATTTAATACCATTTGGAGGCATTTAATGTTCAAGCAAAAACGGCTGATTTTTGATAAAAGAGATAACACCCCCCCCATTACGTCATGCTTCAGAAAGGTGAAAAATGGTCCATTTTTAAATGTTTTATTTTTGAATGTCAGTTCACATATGTAGGTAGATCATCAGTTTTAGAGCTAAAATTAGCATGTTTAAAGTGATTTTCATGCTTCCAGGGGCCCTAAACACAACATTTGTGGAATGGTTAAAAGTGCATGAAAATGGCCAATTTACTCACTCTGAGGTCTCAAAAAGTGTTTCTTCACCCCGGGAAGTGAATTAAATACCATTTGGAGGCATTTAATGTTCAAGCAAAAACAGCAGATTTTTGACAAAAGAGATAACACCCCCCCATTACGTCATGCTTTAGAAAGGTGCAAAATGTTCCAGTTTCAAATATTTAATTTTTGAACGTCAGTTCACATTTGTGGGTGGATCATCAGTTTTAGAGCTAAAATTAGCATGTTTAAAGTGATTTTCATGCTTCCAGGGGCCCTAAACACAACATTTGTGGAATGGTTAAAAGTGGATGAAAATGGCCAATTTACTCACTTTGACGTCTCAAAAAGTGTTTCTTCACCCCGGGAAGTGAATTAAATGCCATTTGGAGGCATTTAATGTTCAAGCAAAAACGGCTGATTTTTGACAAAAGAGATAACACTTCCCCATTACGTCATGCTTCAGAAAGGTGAAAAATGGTCCATTTTCAAATGTTTTATTTTTGCACGTCAGTTCACATTTGTAGGAAAATCATCAGTTTTAGAGCTAAAATTAGCATGTTTAAAGTGATTTTAAGGCTTCCAGGGGCCCAGGAAGTGTATTAAAAACCATTTGGAGGCATTTAGTGTTCAAGCAAAAACAGCTGATTTTTGAGTTTTAGAGCTAAAATTAACATGTTTAAAGTGATTTTCATGCTTCTAGGGGCCCTAAACACAACATTTGTGGAATGGTTAAAAGTGCATGAAAATGGCCAATTTACTCACTCTGAGGTCTAAAAAGTGTTTCTTCACCCCGGGAAGTGAATTAAATGCCATTTGGAGGCATTTAATGTTCAAGCAAAAACGGCTGATTTTTGACAAAAGAGATAACACCCCCCCCATTACGTCATGCTTCAGAAAGGTGAAAAATGGTCCATTTTCAAATGTCTTATTTTTGCACGTCAGTTCACATTTGTAGGAAAATCATCAGTTTTAGAGCTAAAATTAGCATGTTTAAAGTGATTTTCAGGCTTCCAGGGGCCCGGAAAGTGAATTAAAAACCATTTGGATGCATTTAATGTTCAAGCAAAAACAGCTGATTTTTGTTAAAAGAGATAACACCCCCCCCCCCCATTACGTCATGCTTCAGAAAGGTGAAAAATGGTCAATTTTCAAATGTTTTATTTTTGCACGTCAGTTCACATTTGTAGGAAAATCATCAGTTTTAGAGCTAAAATTAGCATGTTTAAAGTGATTTTAAGGCTTCCAGGGGCCCAGGAAGTGAATTAAAAACCATTTGGAGGCATTTAATGTTCAAGCAAAAACAGCTGATTTTTGAGTTTTAGAGCTAAAATTAGCATGTTTAAAGTGATTTTCATGCTTCTAGGGGCCCTAAACACAACATTTGTGGAATGGTTAAAAGTGCATAAAAATGGCCAATTTACTCACTCTGAGGTCTCAAAAAGTGTTTCTTCACCCCGGGAAATAAATGAAATACCATTTGGAGGCATTTAATGTTCAAGAAAAAACAGCTGATTTTTGACAAAAGAGATAACACCCCCCCCCCCATTACGTCATGCTTCAGAAAGGTGAAATATGGTCCGTTTTCAAATGTTTTATTTTTGAACGTCAGTTCACATTTGTAGGTGGATCATCAGTTTTAGAGCTAAAATTAGCATGTTTAAAGTGATTTTCATGCTTCTAGGGGCCCTAAACACAACATTTGTGAAATGGTTAAAAGTGCATGAAAATGGCCAATTTACTCACTCTGAGGTCTCAAAAAGTGTTTCATCACACTGGGAAGTGAATTAAATACCATTTGGAGGCATTTAATGTTCAAGCAAAAATGGCTGATTTTTGATAAAAGAGATAACACCCCCCCATTACGTCTTGCTTCAGAAAGGTGAAAAATTGTCCATTTTTTAATGTTTTATTTTTGAATGTCAGTTCACATTTGTAGGTAGAACATCAGTTTTAGATCTAAAATTAGCAAGTTTAAAGTGATTTTCATGCTTCCAGGGGCCCGTGAAGTGAATTAAAAACCATTTGGAGGCATTTAATGTTCAAGCAAAAACAGCAGATTTTTGACAAAAGAGATAACACCCCCCCATTACGTCATGCTTCAGAAAGGTGAAAAATTGTCCATTTTTAAATGTTTTATTTTTGAATGTCAGTTCACATTTGTAGGTAGATCATCAGTTTTAGAGCTAAAATTAGCATGTTTAAAGTGATTTTCATGCTTCCAGGGGCCCTAAACACAACATTTGTGGAATGGTTAAAAGTGCATGAAAATGGCCAATTTACTCACTCTGAGGTCTCAAAAAGTGTTTCTTCACCCCGGGAAGTGAATTAAATACCATTTGGAGGCATTTAATGTTCAAGCAAAAACAGCAGATTTTTGACAAAAGAGATAACACCCCCCCATTACGTCATGCTTCAGAAAGGTGCAAAATGTTCCAGTTTCAAATATTTAATTTTTGAACGTCAGTTCACATTTGTGGGAAAATCATCAGTTTTAGAGCTAAAATTAGCATGTTTAAAGTGATTTTCAGGCTTCCAGGGGCCCGGAAAGTGAATTAAAAACCATTTGGATGCATTTAATGTTCAAGCAAAAACAGCTGATTTTTGTTAAAAGAGATAACACCCCCCCATTACGTCATGCTTCAGAAAGGTGAAATATGGTCCGTTTTCAAATGTTTTATTTTTGAACGTCAGTTCACATTTGTAGGTGGATCATCAGTTTTAGAGCTAAAATTAGCATGTTTAAAGTGATTTTCATGCTTCCAGGGGCCCTAAACACAACATTTGTGGAATGGTTAAAAGTGCATGAAAATGGCCAAGTTACTCACTCTGAGGTCTCAAAAAGTGTTTCTTCATCCCGGGAAGTGAATTAAATACCATTTGGAGGCATTTAATGTTCAAGCAAAAACGGCTGATTTTTGACAAAAGAGATAACACCCCCCCCATTACGTCATGCTTCAGAAAGGTGAAAAATTGTCCGCTTTCAAATGTTTTATTTTTGAACGTCAGTTCACATTTGTAGGTAGATCATCAGTTTTAGAGTTAAAATTAGCATGTTTAAAGTGATTTTCATGCTTCCAGGGGCCCTAAACACAACATTTGTGTAATGGTTAAAAGTGCATGAAAATGGCCAATTTGCTCACTCTGAGGTCTCAAAAAGTGTTTCTTCACACCGGGAATACCATTTGGAGGCATTTAATGTTCAAGCAATAACGGCTGATTTTTGATAAAAGAGATAACACCCCCATTACGTCTTGCTTCAGAAAGGTGAAAAATGGTCCATTTTTAAATGTTTTATTTTTGAATGTCAGTTCACATTTGTAGGTAGATCATCAGTTTTAGAGCTAAAATTTGCATATTTAAAGTGATTTTCATGCTTCCAGGGGCCCTAAACACAACATTTGTGGAATGGTTAAAAGTGCATGAAAATGGCCAAGTTACTCACTCTGAGGTCTCAAAAAGTGTTTCTTCATCCCGGGAAGTGAATTAAATACCATTTGGAGGCATTTAATGTTCAAGCAAAAACGGCTGATTTTTGACAAAAGAGATAACACCCCCCCCATTACGTCATGCTTCAGAAAGGTGAAAAATTGTCCGCTTTCAAATGTTTTATTTTTGAACGTCAGTTCACATTTGTAGGTAGATCATCAGTTTTAGAGTTAAAATTAGCATGTTTAAAGTGATTTTCATGCTTCCAGGGGCCCTAAACACAACATTTGTGTAATGGTTAAAAGTGCATGAAAATGGCCAATTTGCTCACTCTGAGGTCTCAAAAAGTGTTTCTTCACACCGGGAATACCATTTGGAGGCATTTAATGTTCAAGCAATAACGGCTGATTTTTGATAAAAGAGATAACACCCCCATTACGTCTTGCTTCAGAAAGGTGAAAAATGGTCCATTTTTAAATGTTTTATTTTTGAATGTCAGTTCACATTTGTAGGTAGATCATCAGTTTTAGAGCTAAAATTTGCATATTTAAAGTGATTTTCATGCTTCCAGGGGCCCTAAACACAACATTTGTGGAATGGTTAAAAGTGCATGAAAATGGCCAATTTACTCACTCTGAGGTCTCAAAAAGTGTTTCTTCACCCCGGGAAGTGAATTAAATGCCATTTGGAGGCATTTATTGTTCAAGCAAAAACGGCTGATTTTTGACAAAAGAGATAACACCCCCCATTACATCATGCTTCAGAAAGGTGAAAAATGGTCCAGTTTCAAATATTTAATTTTTGAACGTCAGTTCACATTTGTGGGTGGATCATCAGTTTTAGAGCTAAAATTAGCATGTTTAAAGTGATTTTCATGCTTCCAGGGGCCCTAAACACAACATTTGTGGAATGGTTAAAAGTGCATGAAAATGGCCAATTTACTCACTCTGACGTCTCAAAAAGTGTTTCTTCACCCCGGGAAGTGAATTAAATGCCATTTGGAGGCATTTAATGTTCAAGCAAAAACGGCTGATTTTTGACAAAAGAGATAACACTTCCCCATTACGTCATGCTTCAGAAAGGTGAAAAATGGTCCATTTTCAAATGTTTTATTTTTGCACGTCAGTTCACATTTGTAGGAAAATCATCAGTTTTAGAGCTGAAATTAGCATGTTTAAAGTGATTTTAAGGCTTCCAGGGGCCCAGGAAGTGAATTAAAAACCATTTGGAGGCATTTAATGTTCAAGCAAAAACAGCTGATTTTTGAGTTTTAGAGCTAAAATTAGCATGTTTAAAGTGATTTTCATGCTTCTAGGGGCCCTAAACACAACATTTGTGGAATGGTTAAAAGTGCATGAAAATGGCCAATTTACTCACTCTGAGGTCTCAAAAAGTGTTTCTTCACCCCGGGAAGTAAATGAAATACCATTTGGAGGCATTTAATGTTCAAGCAAAAACGGCTGATTTTTGACAAAAGAGATAACACCCCCCCATTACGTCATGCATCAGAAAGGTGAAATATGGTCCGTTTTCAAATGTTTTATTTTTGAACGTCAGTTCACATTTGTAGGTGGATCATCAGTTTTAGAGCTAAAATTAGCATGTTTAAAGTGATTTTCATGCTTCCAGGGGCCCTAAACACAACATTTGTGAAATGGTTAAAAGTGCATGAAAATGGCCAATTTACTCACTCTGAGGTCTCAAAAAGTGTTTCATCACACCGGGAAGTGAATTAAATACCATTTGGAGGCATTTAATGTTCAAGCAAAAACGGCTGATTTTTGATAAAAGAGATAACACCCCCCCATTACGTCTTGCTTCAGAAAGGTGAAAAATGGTCCATTTTTAAATGTTTTATTTTTGAATGTAAGTTCACATTTGTAGGTAGATCATCAGTTTTAGATAAAAAATTAGCATGTTTAAAGTGATTTTCATGCTACCAGGGGCCCGTGAAGTGAATTAAAAAACATTTGGAGGCATTTAATGTTCAAGCAAAAACAGTAGATTTTTGACAAAAGAGATAACACCCCCCCATTATGTCATGCTTCAGAAAGGTGCAAAATAGTCCAGTTTCAAATATTTTATTTTTGAACATCAGTTCACATTTGTAGGTGGATCATCAGTTTTAGAGCTAAAATTAGCATGTTTAAAGTGATTTTCATGCTTCCAGGGGCCCTAAACACAACATCTGTGGAATGGTTAAAAGTGCATGAAAATGGCCAATTTACTCACTCTGACGTCTCAAAAAGTGTTTCTTCACCACGGGAAGTGAATTAAATGCCATTTGGAGGCATTTAATGTTCAAGCAAAAACGGCAGATTTTTGACAAAAGAGATAACACTCCCCCATTACGTCATGCTTCAGAAAGGTGAAAAATGGTCCGTTTTCAAATGTTTTATTTTTGCACATCAGTTCACATTCGTAGGAAAATCATCAGTTTTAGAGCTAAAATTAGCATGTTTAAAGTGATTTTAAGGCTTCCAGGGGCCCGGGAAGTGAATTAAAAACCATTTGGAGGCATTTCATGTTCAAGCAAAAACAGCTGATTTTTGACAAAAGAGATAACACCCCCCCATTACGTCATGCTTCAGAAATGTGCAAAATGGTCCGTTTTCAAATGTTTTATATTTGAACGTCAGTTCACATTTGTAGGTGGATCATCAGTTTTAGAGCTAAAATTAGCATGTTTAAAGTGATTTTCATGCTTCCAGGGGCCCTAAACACAACATTTGTGGAATGGTTAAAAGTGCATGAAAATGGCCAATTTACTCACTCTGAGGTCTCAAAAAGTGTTTCTTCACTTCGGGAAGTAAATGAAATACCATTTGGAGGCATTTAATGTTCAAGCAAAAACGGCTGATTTTTGACAAAAGAGATAACACCCCCCCATTCCGTCATGCATCAGAAAGGTGAAATATGGTCCGTTTTCAAATGTTTTATTTTTGAACGTCAGTTCACATTTGTAGGTGGATCATCAGTTTTAGAGCTAAAATTAGCATGTTTAAAGTGATTTTCATGCTTCCAGGGGCCCTAAACACAACATTTGTGAAATGGTTAAAAGTGCATGAAAATGGCCAATTTACTCACTCTGAGGTCTCAAAAAGTGTTTCATCACACCGGGAAGTGAATTAAATACCATTTGGAGGCATTTAATGTTCAAGCAAAAACGGCTGATTTTTGATAAAAGAGATAACACCCCCCCATTACGTCTTGCTTCAGAAAGGTGAAAAATGGTCCATTTTTAAATGTTTTATTTTTGAATGTCAGTTCACATTTGTAGGTAGATCATCAGTTTTAGATAAAAAATTAGCATGTTTAAAGTGATTTTCATGCTACCAGGGGCCCGTGAAGTGAATTAAAAAACATTTGGAGGCATTTAATGTTCAAGCAAAAACAGTAGATTTTTGACAAAAGAGATAACACCCCCCCATTACGTCATGCTTCAGAAAGGTGCAAAATAGTCCAGTTTCAAATATTTTATTTTTGAACATCAGTTCACATTTGTAGGTGGATCATCAGTTTTAGAGCTAAAATTAGCATGTTTAAAGTGATTTTCATGCTTCCAGGGGCCCTAAACACAACATCTGTGGAATGGTTAAAAGTGCATGAAAATGGCCAATTTACTCACTCTGACGTCTCAAAAAGTGTTTCTTCACCACGGGAAGTGAATTAAATGCCATTTGGAGGCATTTAATGTTCAAGCAAAAACGGCAGATTTTTGACAAAAGAGATAACACTCCCCCATTACGTCATGCTTCAGAAAGGTGAAAAATGGTCCGTTTTCAAATGTTTTATTTTTGCACATCAGTTCACATTCGTAGGAAAATCATCAGTTTTAGAGCTAAAATTAGAATATTTAAAGTGATTTTAAGGCTTCCAGGGGCCCGGGAAGTCAATTAAAAACCATTTGGAGGCATTTCATGTTCAAGCAAAAACAGCTGATTTTTGACAAAAGAGATAACACCCCCCCATTATGTCATGCTTCAGAAATGTGCAAAATGGTCCGTTTTCAAATGTTTTATATTTGAACGTCAGTTCACATTTGTAGGTGGATCATCAGTTTTAAAGCTAAAATTAGCATGTTTAAAGTGATTTTCATGCTTCCAGGGGCCCTAAACACAACATTTGTGGAATGGTTAAAAGTGCATGAAAATGGCCAATTTACTCACTCTGAGGTCTCAAAAAGTGTTTCTTCACCCCGGGAAGTGAATTAAATACCATTTGGAGGCATTTAATGTTCAAGCAAAAACGGCTGATTTTTGACAAAAGAGATAACACCCCCATTACGTCATGCTTCAGAAAGGTGAAAAATGGCCGTTTTCAAATGTTTTATTTTTTAACGTCAGTTCACTTTTGTAGGTAGATCATCAGTTTTAGAGCAAAAATTAGCATGTTTAAAGTGATTTTCATGCTTTCAGGGGCCCGGAAAGTGAATTAAAAATCATTTGGAGGCATTTAATGTTCAAGCAAAAACAGCTGATTTTTGACAAAAGAGATAACACCCCCCCATTACGTCATGCTTCAGAAAGGTGAAAAATTGTCCGCTTTCAAATGTTTTAATTTTGAACGTCATTTCACATTTGTAGGTGGATTTTCAGTTTTAGAGCTAAAATTAGCATGTTTAAAGTGATTTTCATGCTTCCAGGGGCCCTAAACACAACATTTGTGGAATGGTTAAAAGTGCATGAAAATTGCCAATTTACTCACTCTGAGGTCTAAAAAGTGTTTCTTCACCCCGGGAAGTGAATTAAATGCCATTTGGAGACATTTAATGTTCAAGCTAAAACGGCAGATTTTTGACAAAAGAGATAACACCCCCCCATTACGTCATGCTTCAGAAAGGTGAAAAATGGTCCGCTTTCAAATGTTTTATTTTTGAACGTCAGTTCACATTTGTAGGTGGATCATCAGTTTTAGAGCTAAAATTAGCATGTTTAAAGTGATTTTCAGGCTTCCAGGGGCCCGGAAAGTGAATTAAAAACCATTTGGATGCATTTAATGTTCAAGCAAAAACAGCTGATTTTTGATAAAAGAGATAACACCCCCCCATTACGTCTTGCTTCAGAAAGGTGAAAAATGGTCCATTTTTAAATGTTTTATTTTTGAATGTCAGTTCACATTTGTAGGTAGATCATCAGTTTTAGATAAAAAATTAGCATGTTTAAAGTGATTTTCATGCTACCAGGGGCCCGTGAAGTAAATTAAAAAACATTTGGAGGCATTTAATGTTCAAGCAAAAACAGTAGATTTTTGACAAAAGAGATAACACCCCCCCATTACGTCATGCTTCAGAAAGGTGCAAAATAGTCCAGTTTCAAATATTTTATTTTTGAACATCAGTTCACATTTGTAGGTGGATCATCAGTTTTAGAGCTAAAATTAGCATGTTTAAAGTGATTTTCATGCTTCCAGGGGCCCTAAACACAACATCTGTGGAATGGTTAAAAGTGCATGAAAATGGCCAATTTACTCACTCTGACGTCTCAAAAAGTGTTTCTTCACCACGGGAAGTGAATTAAATGCCATTTGGAGGCATTTAATGTTAAAGCAAAAACGGCAGATTTTTGACAAAAGAGATAACACTCCCCCATTACGTCATGCTTCAGAAAGGTGAAAAATGGTCCGTTTTCAAATGTTTTATTTTTGCACATCAGTTCACATTCGTAGGAAAATCATCAGTTTTAGAGCTAAAATTAGCATGTTTAAAGTGATTTTAAGGCTTCCAGGGGCCCGGGAAGTGAATTAAAAACCATTTGGAGGCATTTCATGTTCAAGCAAAAACAGCTGATTTTTTACAAAAGAGATAACACCCCCCCATTACGTCATGCTTCAGAAATGTGCAAAATGGTCCGTTTTCAAATGTTTTATATTTGAACGTCAGTTCACATTTGTAGGTGGATCATCAGTTTTAGAGCTAAAATTAGCATGTTTAAAGTGATTTTCATGCTTCCAGGGGCCCTAAACACAACATTTGTGGAATGGTTAAAAGTGCATGAAAATGGCCAATTTACTCACTCTGAGGTCTCAAAAAGTGTTTCTTCACCCCGGGAAGTGAATTAAATACCATTTGGAGGCATTTAATGTTCAAGCAAAAACGGCTGATTTTTGACAAAAGAGATAACACCCCCATTACGTCATGCTTCAGAAAGGTGAAAAATGGCCGTTTTCAAATGTTTTATTTTTTAACGTCAGTTCACTTTTGTAGGTAGATCATCAGTTTTAGAGCAAAAATTAGCATGTTTAAAGTGATTTTCATGCTTTCAGGGGCCCGGAAAGTGAATTAAAAATCATTTGGAGGCATTTAATGTTCAAGCAAAAACAGCTGATTTTTGTTAAAAGAGATAACACCCCCCCATTACGTCATGCTTCAGAAAGGTGAAAAATGGTCCGTTTTCAAATGTTTTAATTTTGAACGTCATTTCACATTTGTAGGTGGATTTTCAGTTTTAGAGCTAAAATTAGCATGTTTAAAGTGATTTTCATGCTTCCAGGGGCCCTAAACACAACATTTGTGGAATGGTTAAAAGTGCATGAAAATTGCCAATTTACTCACTCTGAGGTCTAAAAAGTGTTTCTTCACCCCGGGAAGTGAATTAAATGCCATTTGGAGGCATTTAATGTTCAAGCTAAAACGGCAGATTTTTGACAAAAGAGATAACACCCCCCCATTACGTCATGCTTCAGAAAGGTGAAAAATGGTCAGCTTTCAAATGTTTTATTTTTGAACGTCAGTTCACATTTGTAGGTGGATCATCAGTTTTAGAGCTAAAATTAGCATGTTTAAAGTGATTTTCAGGCTTCCAGGGGCCCGGAAAGTGAATTAAAAACCATTTGGATGCATTTAATGTTCAAGCAAAAACAGCTGATTTTTGTTAAAAGAGATAACACCCCCCCCCATTACGTCATGCTTCAGAAAGGTGAAATATGGTCCATTTTCAAATGTTTTATTTTTGAACGTCAGTTCACATTTGTAGGTGGATCATCAGTTTTAGAGCTAAAATTAGCATGTTTAAAGTGATTTTCATGCTTCCAGGGGCCCTAAACACAACATTTGTGAAATGGTTAAAAGTGCATGAAAATGGCCAATTTACTCACTCTGAGGTCTCAAAAAGTGTTTCATCACACTGGGAAGTGAATTTAATACCATTTGGAGGCATTTAATGTTCAAGCAAAAACGGCTGATTTTTGATAAAAGAGATAACACCCCCCCCATTACGTCATGCTTCAGAAAGGTGAAAAATGGTCCATTTTTAAATGTTTTATTTTTGAATGTCAGTTCACATATGTAGGTAGATCATCAGTTTTAGAGCCCAAATTAGCATGTTTAAAGTGATTTTCATGCTTCCAATGGCCCGTGAAGTGAATTAAAAACCATTTGGAGGCATTTAATGTTCAAGCAAAAACAGCAGATTTTTGACAAAAGAGATAACACCCCCCCATTACGTCATGCTTTAGAAAGGTGCAAAATGTTCCAGTTTCAAATATTTAATTTTTGAACGTCAGTTCACATTTGTGGGTGGATCATCAGTTTTAGAGCTAAAATTAGCATGTTTAAAGTGATTTTCATGCTTCCAGGGGCCCTAAACACAACATTTGTGGAATGGTTAAAAGTGCATGAAAATGGCCAATTTACTCACTTTGACGTCTCAAAAAGTGTTTCTTCACCCCGGGAAGTGAATTAAATGCCATTTGGAGGCATTTAATGTTCAAGCAAAAACGGCTGATTTTTGACAAAAGAGATAACACTTCCCCATTACGTCATGCTTCAGAAAGGTGAAAAATGGTCCATTTTCAAATGTTTTATTTTTGCACGTCAGTTCACATTTGTAGGAAAATCATCAGTTTTAGTGCTAAAATTAGCATGTTTAAAGTGATTTTAAGGCTTCCAGGGGCCCAGGAAGTGAATTAAAAACCATTTGGAGGCATTTAGTGTTCAAGCAAAAACAGCAGATTTTTGAGTTTTAGAGCTAAAATTAGCATGTTTAAAGTGATTTTCATGCTTCTAGGGGCCCTAAACACAACATTTGTGGAATGGTTAAAAGTGCATGAAAATGGCCAATTTACTCACTCTGAGGTCTAAAAAGTGTTTCTTCACCCCGGGAAGTGAATTAAATGCCATTTGGAGGCATTTAATGTTCAAGCAAAAACGGCTGATTTTTGACAAAAGAGATAACACCCCCCCATTACGTCATGCTTCAGAAAGGTGAAAAATGGTCCATTTTCAAATGTCTTATTTTTGCACGTCAGTTCACATTTGTAGGAAAATCATCAGTTTTAGAGCTAAAATTAGCATGTTTAAAGTGATTTTCAGGCTTCCAGGGGCCCGGAAAGTGAATTAAAAACCATTTGGATGCATTTAATGTTCAAGCAAAAACAGCTGATTTTTGTTAAAAGAGATAACACCCCCCCCATTACGTCATGCTCCAGAAAGGTGAAAAATGGTCAATTTTCAAATGTTTTATTTTTGCACGTCAGTTCACATTTGTAGGAAAATCATCAGTTTTAGAGCTAAAATTAGCATGTTTAAAGTGATTTTAAGGCTTCCAGGGGCCCAGGAAGTGAATTAAAAACCATTTGGAGGCATTTAATGTTCAAGCAAAAACAGCTGATGTTTGAGTTTAAGTGCTAAAATTAGCATGTTTAAAGTGATTTTCATGCTTCTAGGGGCCCTAAACACAACATTTGTGGAATGGTTAAAAGTGCATAAAAATGGCCAATTTACTCACTCTGAGGTCTCAAAAAGTGTTTCTTCACCCCGGGAAATAAATGAAATACCATTTGGAGGCATTTAATGTTCAAGAAAAAACGGCTGATTTTTGACAAAAGAGATAACACCCACCCCCCATTACGTCATGCTTCAGAAAGGTGAAATATGGTCCGTTTTCAAATGTTTTATTTTTGAACGTCAGTTCACATTTGTAGGTGGATCATCAGTTTTAGAGCTAAAATTAGCATGTTTAAAGTGATTTTCATGCTTCCAGGGGCCCTAAACACAACATTTGTGAAATGGTTAAAAGTGCATGAAAATGGCCAATTTACTCACTCTGAGGTCTCAAAAAGTGTTTCATCACACTGGGAAGTGAATTAAATACCATTAGGAGGCATTTAATGTTCAAGCAAAAATGGCTGATTTTTGATAAAAGAGATAACACCCCCCCATTACGTCTTGCTTCAGAAAGGTGAAAAATGGTCCATTTTTTAATGTTTTATTTTTGAATGTCAGTTCACATTTGTAGGTAGATCATCAGTTTTAGATCTAAAATTAGCAAGTTTAAAGTGATTTTCATGCTTCCAGGGGCCCGTGAAGTGAATTAAAAACCATTTGGAGGCATTTAATGTTCAAGCAAAAACAGCAGATTTTTGACAAAAGAGATAACACCCCCCCATTACGTCATGCTTCAGAAAGGTGAAAAATGGTCCATTTTTAAATGTTTTATTTTTGAATGTCAGTTCACATTTGTAGGTAGATCATCAGTTTTAGAGCTAAAATTAGCATGTTTAAAGTGATTTTCATGCTTCCAGGGGCCCTAAACACAACATTTGTGGAATGGTTAAAAGTGCATGAAAATGGCCAATTTACTCACTCTGAGGTCTCAAAAAGTGTTTCTTCACCCCGGGAAGTGAATTAAATACCATTTGGAGGCATTTAATGTTCAAGCAAAAACAGCAGATTTTTGACAAAAGAGATAACACCCCCCCATTACGTCATGCTTCAGAAAGGTGCAAAATGTTCCAGTTTCAAATATTTAATTTTTGAACGTCAGTTCACATTTGTGGGAAAATCATCAGTTTTAGAGCTAAAATTAGCATGTTTAAAGTGATTTTCAGGCTTCCAGGGGCCCGGAAAGTGAATTAAAAACCATTTGGATGCATTTAATGTTCAAGCAAAAACAGCTGATTTTTGTTAAAAGAGATAACACCCCCCCATTACGTCATGCTTCAGAAAGGTGAAATATGGTCCGTTTTCAAATGTTTTATTTTTGAACGTCAGTTCACATTTGTAGGTGGATCATCAGTTTTAGAGCTAAAATTAGCATGTTTAAAGTGATTTTCATGCTTCCAGGGGCCCTAAACACAACATTTGTGGAATGGTTAAAAGTGCATGAAAATGGCCAAGTTACTCACTCTGAGGTCTCAAAAAGTGTTTCTTCATCCCGGGAAGTGAATTAAATACCATTTGGAGGCATTTAATGTTCAAGCAAAAACGGCTGATTTTTGACAAAAGAGATAACACCCCCCCCATTACGTCATGCTTCAGAAAGGTGAAAAATTGTCCGCTTTCAAATGTTTTATTTTTGAACGTCAGTTCACATTTGTAGGTAGATCATCAGTTTTAGAGTTAAAATTAGCATGTTTAAAGTGATTTTCATGCTTCCAGGGGCCCTAAACACAACATTTGTGTAATGGTTAAAAGTGCATGAAAATGGCCAATTTGCTCACTCTGAGGTCTCAAAAAGTGTTTCTTCACACCGGGAATACCATTTGGAGGCATTTAATGTTCAAGCAATAACGGCTGATTTTTGATAAAAGAGATAACACCCCCCATTACGTCTTGCTTCAGAAAGGTGAAAAATGGTCCATTTTTAAATGTTTTATTTTTGAATGTCAGTTCACATTTGTAGGTAGATCATCAGTTTTAGAGCTAAAATTAGCA
This sequence comes from Lissotriton helveticus, assembly GCF_964261635.1. Lineage (NCBI taxonomy): Eukaryota > Metazoa > Chordata > Amphibia > Caudata > Salamandridae > Lissotriton > Lissotriton helveticus. The sequence goes on from NC_136061.1 coordinate 1,272,598,577, forward strand.
TGTTTAAAGTGATTTTCATGCTTCCAGGGGCCCTAAACACAACATTTGTGGAATGGTTAAAAGTGCATGAAAATGGCCAAGTTACTCACTCTGAGGTCTCAAAAAGTGTTTCTTCATCCCGGGAAGTGAATTAAATGCCATTTGGAGGCATTTATTGTTCAAGCAAAAACGGCTGATTTTTGATAAAAGAGATAACACCCCCCCATTACGTCTTGCTTCAGAAAGGTGAAAAATGGTCCATTTTTAAATGTTTTATTTTTGAATATCAGTTCACATTTGTAGGTAGATCATCAGTTTTAGATAAAAAATTAGCATGTTTAAAGTGATTTTCATGCTACCAGGGGCCCGTGAAGTGAATTAAAAAACATTTGGAGGCATTTAATGTTCAAGCAAAAACAGTAGATTTTTGACAAAAGAGATAACACCCCCCCATTACGTCATGCTTCAGAAAGGTGCAAAATAGTCCAGTTTCAAATATTTTATTTTTGAACATCAGTTCACATTTGTAGGTGGATCATCAGTTTTAGAGCTAAAATTAGCATGTTTAAAGTGATTTTCATGCTTCCAGGGGACCTAAACACAACATCTGTGGAATGGTTAAAAGTGCATGAAAATGGCCAATTTACTCACTCTGACGTCTCAAAAAGTGTTTCTTCACCACGGGAAGTGAATTAAATGCCATTTGGAGGCATTTAATGTTCAAGCAAAAACGGCAGATTTTTGACAAAAGAGATAACACTCCCCCATTACGTCATGCTTCAGAAAGGTGAAAAATGGTCCGTTTTCAAATGTTTTATTTTTGCACATCAGTTCACATTCGTAGGAAAATCATCAGTTTTAGAGCTAAAATTAGCATGTTTAAAGTGATTTTAAGGCTTCCAGGGGCCCGGGAAGTGAATTAAAAACCATTTGGAGGCATTTCATGTTCAAGCAAAAACAGCTGATTTTTGACAAAAGAGATAACACCCCCCCATTACGTCATGCTTCAGAAATGTGCAAAATGGTCCGTTTTCAAATGTTTTATATTTGAACGTCAGTTCACATTTGTAGGTGGATCATCAGTTTTAGAGCTAAAATTAGCATGTTTAAAGTGATTTTCATGCTTCCAGGGGCCCTAAACACAACATTTGTGGAATGGTTAAAAGTGCATGAAAATGGCCAATTTACTCACTCTGAGGTCTCAAAAAGTGTTTCTTCACCCCGGGAAGTGAATTAAATACCATTTGGAGGCATTTAATGTTCAAGCAAAAACGGCTGATTTTTGACAAAAGAGATAACACCCCCATTACGTCATGCTTCAGAAAGGTGAAAAATGGCCGTTTTCAAATGTTTTATTTTTTAACGTCAGTTCACTTTTGTAGGTAGATCATCAGTTTTAGAGCAAAAATTAGCATGTTTAAAGTGATTTTCATGCTTTCAGGGGCCCGGAAAGTGAATTAAAAATCATTTGGAGGCATTTAATGTTCAAGCAAAAACATCTGATTTTTGTTAAAAGAGATAACACCCCCCCATTACGTCATGCTTCAGAAAGGTGAAAAATGGTCCGTTTTCAAATGTTTTAATTTTGAACGTCATTTCACATTTGTAGGTGGATTTTCAGTTTTAGAGCTAAAATTAGCATGTTTAAAGTGATTTTCATGCTTCCAGGGGCCCTAAACACAACATTTGTGGAATGGTTAAAAGTGCATGAAAATTGCCAATTTACTCACTCTGAGGTCTAAAAAGTGTTTCTTCACCCCGGGAAGTGAATTAAATGCCATTTGGAGGCATTTAATGTTCAAGCTAAAACGGCAGATTTTTGACAAAAGAGATAACACCCCCCCATTACGTCATGCTTCAGAAAGGTGAAAAATGGTCCGCTTTCAAATGTTTTATTTTTGAACGTCAGTTCACATTTGTAGGTGGATCATCAGTTTTAGAGCTAAAATTAGCATGTTTAAAGTGATTTTCAGGCTTCCAGGGGCCCGGAAAGTGAATTAAAAACCATTTGGATGCATTTAATGTTCAAGCAAAAACAGCTGATTTTTGTTAAAAGAGATAACACCCCCCCCCATTACGTCATGCTTCAGAAAGGTGAAATATGGTCCATTTTCAAATGTTTTATTTTTGAACGTCAGTTCACATTTGTAGGTGGATCATCAGTTTTAGAGCTAAAATTAGCATGTTTAAAGTGATTTTCATGCTTCCAGGGGCTCTAAACACAACATTTGTGGAATGGTTAAAAGTGCATGAAAATGGCCAAGTTACTCACTCTGAGGTCTCGAAAAGGGTTTCTTCATCCCGGGAAGTGAATTAAATACCATTTGGAGGCATTTAATGTTCAAGCAAAAACAGCTGATTTTTGACAAAAGAGATAACACCCCCCCATTACGTCATGCTTCAGAAAGGTGAAAAATTGTCCGCTTTCAAATGTTTTATTTTTGAACATCAGTTCACATTTGTAGGTAGATCATCAGTTTTAGAGCTTAAATTAGCATGTTTAAAGTGATTTTCATGCTTCCAGGGGCCCTAAACACAACATTTGTGTAATGGTTAAAAGTGCATGAAAATGGCCAATTTACTCACTCTGAGGTCTCAAAAAGTGTTTCTTCACCCTGGGAAGTGAATTAAATACCATTTGGAGGCATTTAATGTTCAAGCAAAAACAGCAGATTTTTGACAAAAGAGATAACACCCCCCATTACATTATGCTTCAGAAAGGTGCAAAATGGTCCAGTTTCAAATATTTTATTTTTGAACGTCAGTTCACATTTGTAGGTGGATCGTCAGTTTTAGAGCTAAAATTAGCATGTTTAAAGTGATTTTAAGGCTTCCAGGGGCCCGGGAAGTGAATTAAAAACCATTTGGAGGCATTTAATGTTCAAGCAAAAACAGCTGATTTTTGACAAAAGAGATAACACCCCCCCATTACGTCATGCTTCAGAAAGGTGAAAAATGGTCAGTTTTCAAATGTTTTATTTTTGAACGTCAGTTCACATTTGTAGGTGGATCATCAGTTTTAGAGCTAAAATTAGCATGTTTAAAGTGATTTTCATGCTTCTAGGGGCCCTAAACACAACATTTGTGGAATGGTTAAAAGTGCATGAAAATGGCAAATTTACTCACTCTGAGGTCTCAAAAAGTGTTTCTTCACCCCGGGAAGTGAATTAAATGCCATTTGGAGGCATTTAATGTTCAAGCAAAAACAGCTGATTTTTGACCACAGAGATAACACTCCCCCATTACGTCATGCTTCAGAAAGGTGAAAAATGGTCCGTTTTCAAATGTTTTATTTTTGCACGTCAGTTCACATTTGTAGGAAAATGATCAGTTTTAGAGCTAAAATTAGCCTGTTTAAAGTGATTTTAAGGCTTCCAGGGGCCCGGGAAGTGAATTAAAAAACAATTGGAGGCATTTAATGTTCAAGCAAAAACGGCTGATTTTTGACAAAAGAGATAACACCCCCATTACGTCATGCTTCAGAAAGGTGAAAAATGGCCCGTTTTCAGATGTTTTATTTTTTAACGTCAGTTCACATTTGTAGGTAGATCATCAATTTTAGAGCAAAAATTAGCATGTTTAAAGTGCTTTTCATGCTTTCAGGGGCCCGGAAAGTGAAGTAAAAACCATTTAGAGGCATTTAATGTTCAAGCAAAAACAGCTGATTTTTGTTAAAAGAGATAACACCCCCCATTATGTCATTCTTCAGAAAGGTGAAAAATGGTCCGTTTTCAAATGTTTATTTTTGAACGTCAGTTCACATTTGTAGGTGGATCATCAGTTTTAGAGCTAAAATTAGCATGTTTAAAGTGATTTTCATGCATCCAGGGGCCCGTGAAGTGAATTAAAAACCATTTGGAGGCATTTAATATTCAAGCAAAAACAGCAGATTTTTGACAAAAGAGATAACACCCCCCCATTACGTCATGCTTCAGAAAGGTGCAAAATGGTCCATTTTCAAATGTTTTATTTTTGAACGTCAGTTCACATTTGTAGGTGGATCATCAGTTTTAGAGCTAAAATTAGCATGTTTAAAGTGATTTTCATGCTTCCAGGGGCCCTAAACACAACATTTGTGGAATGGTTAAAAGTGCATGAAAATGGCCAATTTACTCACTCTAAGGTCTCAAAAAGTGTTTGTTCACCCCGGGAAGTGAATTAAATACCATTTGGAGGCATTTAATGTTCAAGCAAAAACGGCTGATTTTTGACAAAAGAGATAACACCCCCATTACGTCATGCTTCAGAAAGGTGAAAAATGGCCCGTTTTCAAATGTTTTATTTTTTAACCTCAGTTCACATTTGTAGGTGGATCATCAGTTTTAGAGCTAAAATTAGCATGTTTAAAGTGATTTTCATGCTTCCAAGGGCCCTAAACACAACATTTGTGGAATGGTTAAAGTGCATGAAAATGGCCAATTTCCTCACTCTGAGGTCTCAAATAGTGTTTCTTCACACCGGGAAGTGAATTAAATACCGTTTGGAGGCATTTAATGTTCAAGCAAAAACAGCTGATTTTTGACAAAAGAGATAACACCCCCCCATTACGTAATGCTTCAGAAAGGTGCAAAATGGTCCGTTTTCAAATGTTTTATTTTTGAACGTCAGTTCACATTTGTATTTGGATCATCAGTTTTAGAGCTAACATTAGCATGTTTAAAGTGATTTTCATGCTTCCAGGGGCCCTAAACACAACATTTGTGGAATGGTTAAAAGTGCATAAAAATGGCCAATTTACTCACTCTGACGTCTCAAAAAGTGTTTGTTCACCCCGGGAAGTGAATTAAATACCATTTGGAGGCATTTAATGTTCAAGCAAAAACGGCTGATTTTTGACAAAAGAGATAACACCCCCATTACGTCATGCTTCAGAAAGGTGCAAAATGGTCCATTTTCAAATGTTTTATTTTTGAACGTCAGTTCACATTTGTAGGTGGATCATCAGTTTTAGAGCTAAAATTAGCATGTTTAAAGTGATTTTAAGGCTACCAGGGGCCCGGGAAGTGAATTAAAAACCAATTGGAGGCATTTAATGTTCAAGCAAAAATGGCTGATTTTTGATAAAAGAGAAACACCCCCATTATGTCATGCTTCAGAAAGGTGAAAAATGGCCCGTTTTCAAATGTTTTATTTTTTAACCTCAGTTCACATTTGTAGGTGGATCATCAGTTTTAGAGCTAAAATTAGCATGTTTAAAGTGAATTTCATGCTTCTAGGGGCCCTAAACACAACATTTGTGGAATGGTTAAAAGTGCATGAAAATGGCCAATTTACTCACTCTGAGGTCTCAAAAAGTGTTTCTTCACCCCGGGAAGTGAATTAAATGCCATTTGGAGGCATTTAATGTTCAAGCAAAAACAGCTGATTTTTGACAAAAGAGATAACACTCTCCCATTACGTCATGCTTCAGAAAGGTGAAAAATGGTCCGTTTTCAAATGTTTTATTTTTGCACGTCAGTTCACATTTGTAGGAAAATCATCAGTTTTAGAGCTAAAATTAGCCTGTTTAAAGTGATTTTAAGGCTTCCAGGGGCCCGGGAAGTGAATTAAAAAACAATTGGAGGCATTTAATGTTCAAGCAAAAACGGCTGATTTTTGACAAAAGAGATAACACCCCCATTACGTCATGCTTCAGAAAGGTGAAAAATGTCCCGTTTTCAGATGTTTTATTTTTTAACGTCAGTTCACATTTGTAGGTAGATCATCAGTTTTAGAGCAAAAATTAGCATGTTTAAAGTGCTTTTCATGCTTTCAGGGGCCCGGAAAGTGAAGTAAAAACCATTTAGAGGCATTTAATGTTCAAGCAAAAACAGCTGATTTTTGTTAAAAGAGATAACACCCCCCATTATGTCATTCTTCAGAAAGGTGAAAAATGGCCCGTTTTCAAATGTTTTATTTTTGAACGTCAGTTCACATTTGTAGGTGGATCATCAGTTTTAGAGCTAAAATTAGCATGTTTAAAGTGATTTTCATGCTTCCAGGGGCCCGTGAAGTGAATTAAAAACCATTTGGAGGCATTTAATGTTCAAGCAAAAACGGATGATTTTTGACAAAAGAGATAACACCCCCCCCATTACGTCTTGCTTCAGAAAGGTGAAAAATGGTCCATTTTCAAATGTTTTATTTTTGAATGTCAGTTCACATTTGTAGGTAGATCATCAGTTTTAGAGCTAAAATTAGCATGTTTAAAGTGATTTTCATGCTTCCAGGGGCCCGTGAAGTGAATTAAAAACCATTTGGAGGCATTTAATATTCAAGCAAAAACAGCAGATTTTTGACAAAAGAGATAACACCCCCCCATTACGTCATGCTTCAGAAAGGTGCAAAATGGTCCGTTTTCAAATGTTTTATTTTTGAACGTCAGTTCACATTTGTAGGTGGATCATCAGTTTTAGAGCTAAAATTAGCATGTTTAAAGTGATTTTCATGCTTCCAGGGGCCCTAAACACAACATTTGTGGAATGGTTAAAAGTGAATGAAAATGGCCAATTTACTCACTCTGAGGTCTCAAAAAGTGTTTGTTCAACCCGGGAAGTGAATTAAATACCATTTGGAGGCATTTAATGTTCAAGCAAAAACGGCTGATTTTTGACAAAAGAGATAACACCGCCATTACGTCATGCTTCAGAAAGGTGAATAATTGTCCGCTTTCAAATGTTTTATTGTTGAACGTCAGTTCACATTTGTAGGTAGATCACCAGTTTTAGAGCTAAAATTAGCATGTTTAAAGTGATTTTAAGGCTTCCGGGGCCCGGGAAGTGAATTAAAAACCAATTGGAGGCATTTAATGTTCAAGCAAAAACGGCTGATTTTTGACAAAAGAGATAACACCCCCATTACGTCATGCTTCAGAAAGGTGAAAAATGGCCCATTTTCAGATGTTTTATTTTTTAACGTCAGTTCACATTTGTAGGTAGATCATCAGTTTTAGAGCGAAAATTAGCATGTTTAAAGTGATTTTCATGCTTTCAGGGGCCCGGAAAGTGAATTAAAAACCATTTGGAGGCATTTAATGTTCAAGCAAAAACAGCAGATTTTTATTAAAAGAGATTACACCCCCCCATTACGTCATGCTTCAGAAAGGTGAAAAATGGTCCGTTTTCAAATGTTTTATTTTTGCACATCAGTTCACATTTGTAGGAAAATCATCAGTTTTAGAGCTAAAATTAGCATGTTTAAAGTGATTTTAAGGCTTCCAGGGGCCCGGGAAGTGAATTAAAAACCATTTGGAGGCATTTAATGTTCAAGCAAAAACAGCTGATTTTTGACAAAAGAGATAACACCCCCATTACGTCATGCTTCAGAAAGGTGAAAAATGGCCCATTTTCAAATGTTTTATTTTTTAACGTCAGTTCACATTTGTAGGTAGATCATCAGTTTTAGAGCGAAAATTAGCATGTTTAAAGTGATTTTAAGGCTTCCAGGGGCCCGGGAAGTGAATTAAAAACCATTTGGAGGCATTTAATGTTCAAGCAAAAACAGCTGATTTTTGACAAAAGAGATAACACCCCCCCATTACGTCATGCTTCAGAAAGGTGAAATATAGTCCGTTTTCAAATGTTTTATTTTTGCACATCAGTTCACATTTGTAGGAAAATCATCAGTTTTAGAGCTAAAATTAGCATGTTTAAAGTGATTTTAAGGCTTCCAGGGGCCCGGGAAGTGAATTAAAAACCATTTGGAGGCATTTAATGTTCAAGCAAAAACGGCTGATTTTTGACAAAAGAGATAACACCCCCATTACGTCATGCTTCAGAAAGGTGAAAAATGGCCCATTTTCAGATGTTTTATTTTTTAACGTCAGTTCACATTTGTAGGTAGATCATCAGTTTTAGAGCGAAAATTAGCATGTTTAAAGTGATTTTCATGCTTTCAGGGGCCCGGAAAGTGAATTAAAAACCATTTGGAGGCATTTAATGTTCAAGCAAAAACAGCTGATTTTTGACAAAAGAGATAACACCCCCCCATTACGTCATGCTTCAGAAAGGTGAAATATAGTCCGTTTTCAAATGTTTTATTTCTGAACGTCAGTTCACATTTGTAGGTGGATCATCAGTTTTAGAGCTAAAATTAGCATGTTTAAAGTGAATTTCATGCTTCTAGGGGCCCTAAACACAACATTTGTGGAATGGTTAAAAGTGCATGAAAATGGCCAATTTACTCACTCTGAGGTCTCAAAAAGTGTTTCTTCACCCCGGGAAGTAAATTAAATACCATTTGGAGGCATTTAATGTTCACGCAAAAATGGCTGATTTTTGACAAAAGAGATAACATCCCCCATTATGTCATGCTTCAGAAAGGTGAAAAATTGTCCGCTTTCAAATGTTTTATTTTTGAACATCAGTTCACATTTGTAGGTAGATCATCAGTTTTAGAGCTAAAATTAGCATGTTTAAAGTGATTTTCATTCTTCCAGGGGCCCTAAACACAACATTTGTGGAATGGTTAAAGTGCATGACAATGGCCAATTTACTCACTCTGAGGTCTCAAAAAGTGTTTCTTCACACCGGGAAGTGAATTAAATACCATTTGGAGGCATTTAATGTTCAAGCAAAAACAGCAGATTTTTGACAAAAGAGATAACACCCCCCATTACGTAATGCTTCAGAAAGGTGCAAAATGGTCCGTTTTCAAATGTTTTATTTTTGAACGTCAGTTCACATTTGTATTTGGATCATCAGTTTTAGAGCTAAAATTAGCATGTTTAAAGTGATTTTCATGCTTCCAGGGGCCCTAAACACAACATTTGTGGAATGGTTAAAAGTGCATGAAAATGGCCAATTTACTCACTCTGACGTCTCAAAAAGTGTTTCTTCACCCCGGGAAGTGAATTAAATGCCATTTGGAGGCATTTAATGTTCAAGCAAAAACGGCTGATTTTTGACAAAAGAGATAACACTCCCCCATTACGTCATGCTTCAGAAAGGTGAAAAATGGTCCGTTTTCAGATGTTTTATTTTTGCACGTCAGTTCACATTTGTAGGAAAATTATCAGTTTTAGAGCTAAAATTAGCAGGTTTGAAGTGATTTTCATGCTTTCAGGGGCCCGGAAAGTGAATTAAAAACCATTTGGAGGCATTTAATGTTCAAGCAAAAACAGCTGATTTTTGTTAAAAGAGATAACACCCCCCATTACGTCATGCTTCAGAAAGGTGAAAAATGGTCCGTTTTCAAATGTTTTATTTTTGAACCTCAGTTCACATTTGTAGGTGGATCATCAGTTTTAGAGCTAAAATTAGCATGTTTAAAGTGAATTTCATGCTTCTAGGGGCCCCAAACACAACATTTGTGGTATGGTTAAAAGTGCATGAAAATGGCCAATTTACTCACTCTGAGGTCTCAAAAAGTGTTTCTTCACCCCGGGAAGTAAATTAAATACCATTTGGAGGCATTTAATGTTCAAGCAAAAACGGCTGATTTTTGACAAAAGAGATAACACCCCCCCATTACGTCATGCTTCATGAAGGTGAAAAATTGTCCGCTTTCAAATGTTTTATTTTTTAACGTCAGTTCACATTTGTAGGTAGATCATCAGTTTTAGAGCAAAAATTAGCATGTTTAAAGTGATTTTCATGCTTTCAGGGGCCCGGAAAGTGAATTAAAAACCATTTGGAGGCATTTAATGTTCAAGCAAAAACAGCTGATTTTTGTTAAAAGAGATAACACACCCCCATTACGTCATGCTTCAGAAAGGTGAAAAATGGTCAGTTTTCAAATGTTTTATTTTTGCACATCATTTCACATTTGTAGGAAAATCATCAGTTTTAGAGCTAAAATTAGCATGTTTAAAGTGAATTTCATGCTTCTAGGGGCCCTAAACACAACATTTGTGGAATGGTTAAAAGTGCATGAAAATGGCCAATTTACTCACTCTGAGGTCTCAAAAAGTGTTTCTTCACCCCGGGAAGTGAATTAAATGCCATTTGGAGGCATTTAATGTTCAAGCAAAAACAGCTGATTTTTGACAAAAGAGATAACACTCCCCCATTACGTCATGCTTCAGAAAGGTGAAAAATGGTCCGTTTTCAAATGTTTTATTTTTGCACGTCAGTTCACATTTGTAGGAAAATCATCAGTTTTAGAGCTAAAATTAGCCTGTTTAAAGTGATTTTAAGGCTTCCAGGGGCCCGGGAAGTGAATTAAAAAACAATTGGAGGCATTTAATGTTCAAGCAAAAACGGCTGATTTTTGACAAAAGAGATAACACCCCCATTACGTCATGCTTCAGAAAGGTGAAAAATGGCCCGTTTTCAGATGTTTTATTTTTTAACGTCAGTTCACATTTGTAGGTAGATCATCAGTTTTAGAGCAAAAATTAGCATGTTTAAAGTGCTTTTCATCCTTTCAGGGGCCCGGAAAGTGAAGTAAAAACCATTTAGAGGCATTTAATGTTCAAGCAAAAACAGCTGATTTTTGTTAAAAGAGATAACACCCCCCATTACGTCATTCTTCAGAAAGGTGAAAAATGGTCCGTTTTCAAACGTTTATTTTTGAACATCAGTTCACATTTGTAGGTGGATCATCAGTTTTAGAGCTAAAATTAGCATGTTTAAAGTGATTTTCATGCTTCCAGGGGCCCGTGAAGTGAATTAAAAACCATTTGGAGGCATTTAATATTCAAGCAAAAACAGCAGATTTTTGACAAAAGAGATAACACCCCCCCATTACGTCATGCTTCAGAAAGGTGCAAAATGGTCCGTTTTCAAATGTTTTATTTTTGAACGTCAGTTCACATTTGTAGGTGGATCATCAGTTTTAGAGCTAAAATTAGCATGTTTAAAGTGATTTTCATGCTTCCAGGGGCCCTAAACACAACATTTGTGGAATGGTTAAAAGTGCATGAAAATGGCCAATTTACTCACTCTAAGGTCTCAAAAAGTGTTTGTTCACCCCGGGAAGTGAATTAAATACCATTTGGAGGCATTTAATGTTCAAGCAAAAATGGCTGATTTTTGACAAAAGAGAACACCGCCATTACGTCAAGCTTCAGAAAGGTGAAAAATGGCCCGTTTTCAAATGTTTTATTTTTTAACGTCAGTTCACATTTGTAGGTAGATCATCAGTTTTAGAGCTAAAATTAGCATGTTTAAAGTGATTTTCATGCTTCCAGGGGCCCTAAACACAACATTTGTGGAATGGTTAAAGTGCATGAAAATGGCCAATTTACTCACTCTGAGGTCTCAAAAAGTGTTTCTTCACACCGGGAAGTGAATTAAATACCATTTGGAGGCATTTAATGTTCAAGCAAAAACGGCTGATTTTTGACAAAAGAGATAACACCCCCCCATTACGTGATGCTTCAGAAAGGTGCAAAATGGTCCGTTTTCAAATGTTTTATTTTTGCACGTCAGTTCACATTTGTAGGAAAATCATCAGTTTTAGAGCTAAAATTAGCATGTTTAAAGTGATTTTAAGGCTACCAGGGGCCCGGGAAGTGAATTAAAAACCAAGTGGAGGCATTTAATGTTCAAGCAAAAACGGCTGATTTTTGACAAAAGAGAAACACCCCCATTACGTCATGCTTCAGAAAGGTGAAAAATGGCCCGTTTTCAAATGTTTTATTTTTTAACGTCAGTTCACATTTGTAGGTAGATCATCAGTTTTAGAGCAAAAATTAGCATGTTTAAAGTGATTTTCATGCTTTCAGGGGCCCGGAAAGTGAAGTAAAAACCATTTGGAGGCATTTAATGTTCAAGCAAAAACAGCAGATTTTTGTTAAAAGAGATAACACCCCCCCATTACGTCATTCTTCAGAAAGGTGAAAAATGGTCCGTTTTCAAACGTTTTATTTTTGAACGTCAGTTCACATTTGTAGGTGGATCATCAGTTTTAGAGCTAAAATTTGCATGTTTAAAGTGATTTTCATGCTTCCAGGGGCCCTAAACACAACATTTGTGGAATGGTTAAAAGTGCATGAAAATGGCCAATTTACTCACTCTGAGGTCTCAAAAAGTGTTTCTTCAGCCCGGGAAGTGAATTAAATACCATTTAGAGGCATTTAATGTTCAAGCAAAAACGGATGATTTTTGACAAAAGAGATAACACCCCCCCATTACGTCTTGCTTCAGAAAGGTGAAAAATGGTCCATTTTCAAATGTTTTATTTTTGAATGTCAGTTCACATTTGTAGGTAGATCATCAGTTTTAGAGCTAAAATTAGCATGTTTAAAGTGATTTTCATGCTTCCAGGGGCCCGTGAAGTGAATTAAAAACCATTTGGAGGCATTTAATATTCAAGCAAAAACAGCAGATTTTTGACAAAAGAGATAACACCCCCCCATTACGTCATGCTTCAGAAAGGTGCAAAATGGTCCGTTTTCAAATGTTTTATTTTTGAACATCAGTTCACATTTGTAGGTGGATCATCAGTTTTAGAGCTAAAATTAGCATGTTTAAAGTGATTTTCATGCTTCCAGGGGCCCTAAACACAACATTTGTGGAATGGTTAAAAGTGCATGAAAATTGCCAATTTACTCACTCTGAGGTCTCAAAAAGTGTTTGTTCACCCCGGGAAGTGAATTAAATACCATTTGGAGGCATTTAATGTTCAAGCAAAAACAGCTGATTTTTGACAAAAGAGATAACACCGCCATTACGTCATGCTTCAGAAAGGTGAAAAATGGCCTGTTTTCAAATGTTTTATTTTTTTACGTCAGTTCACATTTGTAGGTAGATCATCAGTTTTAGAGCAAAAATTAGCATGTTTAAAGTGATTTTCATGCTTTCAGGGGCCCGGAAAGTGAATTAAAAACCATTTGGAGGCATTTAATGTTCAAGCAAAAACGGCTGATTTTTGACAAAAGAGACAACACCCCCCCATAAAATGGTCCATTTTTAAATGTTTTACATTTGAATGTCAGTTCACATTTGTAGGTAGATCATCAGTTTTAGAGCTAAAATTAGCATGTTTAAAGTGATTTTCATGCTTCCAGGGGCCCTAAACACAACATTTGTGGAATGGTTAAAAGTGCATGAAAATGGCCAATTTACTCACTCTGAGGTCTCAAAAAGTGTTTCTTCAACCCCGGGAAGTGAATTAAATACCATTTGGAGGCATTTAATGTTCAAGCAAAAACGGCTGATTTTTCACAAAAGAGATAACACCCCCCCCATTACGTCATGCTTCAGAAAGGTGAAAAATGGTCCGCTTTCAAATGTTTTATTTTTGAACGTCAGTTCACATTTGTAGGTAGATCATCAGTTTTAGAGCTAAAATTAGCATGTTTAAAGTGATTTTCATGCTCCCAGGGGCCCGTGAAGTGAATTAAAAACCATTTGGAGGCATTTAATGTTCAAGCAAAAACAGCAGATTTTTGACAAAAGAGATAACACCCTCCCATTACGTCATGCTTCAGAAAGGTGCAAAATGGTCCAGTTTCAAATGTTTTATTTTTGAACGTCAGTTCACATTTGTAGGTGGATCATCAGTTTTGAGCTAAAATTAGCATGTTTAAAGTGATTGTCATGCTTTCAGGGGCCCGGAAAGTGAATTAAAAACCATATGGAGGCATTTAATGTTCAAGCAAAAACAGCAGATTTTTGTTAAAAGAGATAACACGTCATGCTTCAGAAAGGTGAAAACTGGTCCGTTTTCAAATGTTTTATTTTTGAACCTCAGTTCACATTTGTAGGTGGATCATCAGTTTTAGAGCTAAAATTAGCATGTTTAAAGTGAATTTCATGCTTCTAGGGGCCCTAAACACAACATTTGTGGAATGGTTAAAAGTGCATGAAAATGGCCAATTTACTCACTCTGAGGTCTCAAAAAGTGTTTCTTCAACCCGGGAAGTAAATTAAATACCATTTGGAGGCATTTAATGTTCAAGCAAAAACGGCTGTTTTTTGACAAAAGAGATAACACCCCCCCATTACGTCATGCTTCAGAAAGGTGAAAACTTGTCCGCTTTCAAATGTTTTATTTTTGAACGTCAGTTCACATTTGAAGGTAGATCATCAGTTTTAGAGCTAAAATTAGCATGTTTAAAGTGATTTTCATGCTTCCAGGGGCCCTAAACACAACATTTGTGTAATGGTTAAAAGTGCATGAAAATGGCCAATTTACTCACTCTGAGGTCTCAAAAAGTGTTTCTTCACCCCGGGAAGTGAATTAAATACCATTTGGAGGCATTTAATGTTCAAGCAAAAACGGCTGATTTTTGACAAAAGAGATAACACCCCCCCCTTACGTCATGCTTCAGAAAGGTGAAAAATGGTCCGCTTTCAAATGTTTCATTTTTGAACGTCAGTTCACATTTGTAAGTAGATCATCAGTTTTAGAGCTAAAATTAGCATGTTTAAAGTGATTTTCATGCTCCCAGGGGCCCTAAACACAACATTTGTGTAATGGTTAAAAGTGCATGAAAATGGCCAATTTACTCACTCTGAGGTCTCAAAAAGTGTTTTTTCACCCCGGGAAGTATATTAAATACCATTTGGAGGCATTTAATGTTCAAGCAAAAACGGCTGATTTTTGACAAAAGAGATAACACCCCCCCATTACGTCATGCTTCAGAAAGGTGAAAAATTGTCCGCTTTCAAATCTTTTATTTTTGAACGTCAGTTCACATTTGTAGGTAGATCATCAGTTTTAGAGCTAAAATTAGCATGTTTAAAGTGATTTTCATGCTCCCAGGGGCCCTAAACACAACATTTGTGTAATGGTTAAAAGTGCATGAAAATGGCCAATTTACTCACTCTGAGGTCTCAAAAAGTGTTTCTTCACACCGGGAAGTGAATTAAATACCATTTGGAGGCATTTAATGTTCAAGCAAAAACTGCTGATTTTTGACAAAAGACATAACACCCCCCCCATTACGTCTTGCTTCAGAAAGGTGAAAAATGGTCCATTTTTAAATGTTTTATTTTTGAATGTCAGTTCACATTTGTAGGTAGATCATGAGTTTTGAGCTAAAATTAGCATGTTTAAAGTGATTTTCATGCTTCCAGGGGCCCTAAACACAACATTTGTTGAATGGTTAAAAGTGCATGAAAATGGCCAATTTACTCACTCTGAGGTCTCAAAAAGTGTTTCTTCACCCCGGGAAGTAAATTAAATACCATTTGGAGGCATTTAATGTTCAAGCAAAAACGGCTGATTTTTGACAAAAGAGATAACACCCCCCCATTACGTCATGCTTCAAAAAGGTGAAAAATGGTCCATTTTCAAATGTTTTATTTTTGAACCTCAGTTCACATTTGTAGGTGGATCATCAGTTTTAGAACTAAAATTAGCATGTTTAAAGTGATTTTCATGCTTCCAGGGGCCCTAAACACAACATTTGTGTAATGGTTAAAAGTGCATGAAAATGGCCAATTTACTCACTCTGAGGTCTCAAAAAGTGTTTCTTCACACCGGGAAGTGAAACAAATACCATTTGGAGGCATTTAATGTTCAAGCAAAAACGGCTGATTTTTGACAAAAGAGATAACACTCCCCCATTACGTCATGCTTCAGAAAGTTAAAAAATGGTCCGTTTTCAAATGTTTTATTTTTGCACGTCAGTTCACATTTGTAGGAAAATCATCAGTTTTAGAGCTAAAAGTAGCCTGTTTAAAGTGATTTTAAGGCTTCCAGGGGCCCGGGAAGTGAATTAAAAACCAATTGGAGGCATTTAATGTTCAAGCAAAAACGGCTGATTTTTGACAAAAGAGATAACACCCCCATTACGTCATGCTTCAGAAAGGTGAAAAATGGCCCGTTTTCAGATGTTTTATTTTTTAACGTCAGTTCACATTTGTAGGTAGATCATCAGTTTTAGAGCAAAAATTAGCATGTTTAAAGTGATTTTCATGCTTTCAGGGGCCCGGAAAGTGAATTAAAAACCATTTGGAGGCATTTAATGTTCAAGCAAAAACAGCAGATTTTTGTTAAAAGAGATAACACACCCCCATTACGTCATGCTTCAGAAAGGTGAAAAATGGTCCGTTTTCAAATGTTTTATTTTTGCACATCAGTTCACATTTGTAGGTGGATCATCAGTTTTAGAGCAAAAATTAGTATGTTTAAAGTGATTTTCATGCTTCCAGGGGCCCTAAACACAACATTTGTGGAATGGTTAAAAGTGCATGAAAATGGCCAATTTACTCACTCTGAGGTCTCAAAAAGTGTTTCTTCTAACCGGGAAGTGAATTAAATACCATTTGGAGGCATTTAATGTTCAAGCAAAAACGGCTGATTTTTGACAAAAGAGACAACACCCCCCCATAAAATGGTCCATTTTTAAATGTTTTACATTTGAATGTCAGTTCACATTTGTAGGTAGATCATCAGTTTTAGAGCTAAAATTAGCATGTTTAAAGTGATTTTCATGCTTCCAGGGGCCCTAAACACAACATTTGTGGAATGGTTAAAAGTGCATGAAAATGGCCAATTTACTCACTCTGAGGTCTCAAAAAGTGTTTCTTCAACCCCGGGAAGTGAATTAAATACCATTTGGAGGCATTTAATGTTCAAGCAAAAACGGCTGATTTTTGACAAAAGAGATAACACCCCCCCATTACGTCATGCTTCAGAAAGGTGAAAAATGGTCCGCTTTCAAATGTTTTATTTTTGAACGTCAGTTCACATTTGTAGGTAGATCATCAGTTTTAGAGCTAAAATTAGCATGTTTAAAGTGATTTTCATGCTTCCAGGGGCCCGTGAAGTGAATTAAAAACCATTTGGAGGCATTTAATGTTCAAGCAAAAACGGCTGATTTTTGACAAAAGAGATAACACCCCCCCATTACGTCATGCTTCAGAAAGGTGAAAAATGGTCCGCTTTCAAATGTTTTATTTTTGAACGTCAGTTCACATTTGAAGGTAGATCATCAGTTTTAGAGCTAAAATTAGCATGTTTAAAGTGATTTTCATGCTTCCAGGGGCCCTAAACACAACATTTGTGTAATGGTTAAAAGTGCATGAAAATGGCCAATTTACTCACTCTGAGGTCTCAAAAAGTGTTTCTTCACCCCGGAAAGTGAATTAAATTCCATTTGGAGGCATTTAATGTTCAAGCAAAAACGGCTGATTTTTGACAAAAGAGATAACACCCCCCCCCCTTACGTCATGCTTCAGAAAGGTGAAAAATGGTCCGCTTTCAAATGTTTCATTTTTGAACGTCAGTTCACATTTGTAAGTAGATCATCAGTTTTAGAGCTAAAATTAGCATGTTTAAAGTGATTTTCATGCTCCCAGGGGCCCTAAACACAACATTTGTGTAATGGTTAAAAGTGCATGAAAATGGCCAATTTACTCACTCTGAGGTCTCAAAAAGTGTTTCTTCACCCCGGGAAGTATATTAAATACCATTTGGAGGCATTTAATGTTCAAGCAAAAACGGCTGATTTTTGACAAAAGAGATAACACCCCCCCATTACGTCATGCTTCAGAAAGGTGAAAAATTGTCCGCTTTCAAATCTTTTATTTTTGAACGTCAGTTCACATTTGTAGGTAGATCATCAGTTTTAGAGCTAAAATTAGCATGTTTAAAGTGATTTTCATGCTCCCAGGGGCCCTAAACACAACATTTGTGTAATGGTTAAAAGTGCATGAAAATGGCCAATTTACTCACTCTGAGGTCTCAAAAAGTGTTTCTTCACACCGGGAAGTGAAATAAATACCATTTGGAGGCATTTAATGTTGAAGCAAAAACGGCTGATTTTTGACAAAAGACATAACACCCCCCCATTACGTCTTGCTTCAGAAAGGTGAAAAATGGTCCATTTTTAAATGTTTTATTTTTGAATGTCAGTTCACATTTGTAGGTAGATCATCAGTTTTGAGCTCAAATTAGCATGTTTAAAGTGATTTTCATGCTTCCAGAGGCCCGTGAAGTGAATTAAAAACCATTTGGAGGCATTTAATGTTCAAGCAAAAACAGCAGATTTTTGACAAAAGAGATAACACCCCCCCCCCATTACGTCATGCTTCAGAAAGGTGCAAAATGGTCCGTTTTCAAATGTTTTATTTTTGAACGTCAGTTCACATTTGTAGGTGGATCATCAGTTTTAGAGCTAAAATTAGCATGTTTAAAGTGATTTTCATGCTTCCAGGGGCCCTAAACACAACATTTGTTGAATGGTTAAAAGTGCATGAAAATGGCCAATTTACTCACTCTGAGGTCTCAAAAAGTGTTTCTTCACCCCGGGAAGTAAATTAAATACCATTTGGAGGCATTTAATGTTCAAGCAAAAACGGCTGATTTTTGACAAAAGAGATAACACCCCCCATTACGTCATGCTTCAGAAAGGTGAAAAATGGTCCATTTTCAAATGTTTTATTTTTGAACCTCAGTTCACATTTGTAGGTGGATCATCAGTTTTAGAACTAAAATTAGCATGTTTAAAGTGAATTTCATGCTTCTAGGGGCCCTAAACACAACATTTGTGGAATGGTAAAAAGTGCATGAAAATGGCCAATTTACTCACTCTGAGGTCTCAAAAAGTGTTTCTTCACCCCGGGAAGTAAATTAAATACCATTTGGAGGCATTTAATGTTCAAGCAAAAACGGCTGTTTTTTGACAAAAGAGATAACATCCCCCCATTACGTCATGCTTCAGAAAGGTGAAAAATTGTCCGCTTTCAAATGTTTTATTTTTGAACGTCAGTTCACATTTGTAGGTAGATCATCAGTTTTAGAGCTAAAATTAGCATGTTTAAAGTGATTTTCATGCTTCCAGGGGCCCTAAACACAACATTTGTGTAATGGTTAAAAGTGCATGAAAATGGCCAATTTACTCACTCTTAGGTCTCAAAAAGTGTTTCTTCACCCCGGGAAGTGAATTAAATACCATTTGGAGGCATTTAATGTTCAAGCAAAAACGGCTGATTTTTGACAAAAGAGACAACACCCCCCCATTACGTCATGCTTCAGAAAGGTGAAAAATGGTCCGCTTTCAAATGTTTTATTTTTGAACGTCAGTTCACATTTGTAGGTAGATCATCAGTTTTGAGCTAAAATTAGCATGTTTAAAGTGATTGTCATGCTTTCAGGGGCCCGGAAAGTGAATTAAAAACCATATGGAGGCATTTAATGTTCAAGCAAAAACAGCTGATTTTTGTTAAAAGAGATAACACCCCCCCATTACGTCATGCTTCAGAAAGGTGAAAAATGGTCCGTTTTCAAATGTTTTATTTTTGAACCTCAGTTCACATTTGTCGGTGGATCATCAGTTTTAGAGCTAAAATTAGCATGTTTAAAGTGAATTTCATGCTTCTAGGGGCCCTAAACACAACATTTGTGGAATGGTTAAAAGTGCATGAAAATGGCCAATTTACTCACTCTGAGGTCTCAAAAAGTGTTTCTTCAACCCGGGAAGTAAATTAAATACCATTTGGGGGCATTTAATGTTCAAGCAAAAACGGCTGATTTTTGACAAAAGAGATAACACCCCCCCATTATGTCATGCTTCAGAAAGGTGAAAAATTGTCCGCTTTCAAATGTATTATTTTTGAACGTCAGTTCACATTTGTAGGTAGATCATCAGTTTTAGAGCTAAAATTAGCATGTTTAAAGTGATTTTCATGCTTCCAGGGGCCATAAACACAACATTTGTGTAATGGTTAAAAGTGCATGAAAATGGCCAATTTTCTCACTCTGAGGTCTCAAAAAGTGTTTCTTCACCCCGGGAAGTATATTAAATACAATTTGGAGGCATTTAATGTTCAAGCAAAAACGGCTGATTTTTGACAAAAGAGATAACACCCCCCCATTACGTCATGCTTCAGAAAGGTCAAACATTGTCCGCGTTCAAATGTTTTATTTTTGAATGTCAGTACACATTTGTAGGTAGATCATCAGTTTTAGAGCTAAAATCAGCATGTTTAAAGTGATTTTCATGCTCCCAGGGGCCCTAAACACAACATTTGTGTAATGGTTAAAAGTGCATGAAAATGGCCAATTTACTCACTCTGAGGTCTCAAAAAGTGTTTCTTCACACCAGGAAGTGAATTAAATACCATTTGGAGGCGTTTAATGTTCAAGCAAAAACGGCTGACTTTTGACAAAAGAGATAACACCCCCCCATTACGTCATGCTTCAGAAAGGTGAAAAATGGTCCGCTTTCAAATGTTTTATTTTTGAACGTCAGTTCACATTTGTAGGTAGATCATCAGTTTTAGAGCTAAAATTAGCATGTTTAAAGTGATTTTCATGCTTCCAGGGGCCTGTGAAGTGAATTCAAAACCATTTGGAGGCATTTAATGTTCAAGCAAAAACAGCAGATTTTTGACAAAAGAGATAACACCCCCCCATTACGTCATGCTTCAGAAAGGTGCAAAATGGTCCAGTTTCAAATGTTTTATTTTTGAACGTCAGTTCACATTTGTAGGTGGATCATCAGTTTTGAGCTAAAATTAGCATGTTTAAAGTGAATTTCATGCTTCTAGGGGCCCTAAACACAACATTTGTGGAATGGTTAAAAGTGCATGAAAATGGCCAATTTACTCACTCTGAGGTCTCAAAAAGTGTTTCTTCAACCCGGGAAGTAAATTAAATACCATTTGGAGGCATTTAATGTTCAAGCAAAAACGGCTGATTTTTGACAAAAGAGATAACACCCCCCCATTATGTCATGCTTCAGAAAGGTGAAAAATTGTCCGCTTTCAAATGTTTTATTTTTGAACGTCAGTTCACATTTGTAGGTAGATCATCAGTTTTAGAGCTAAAATTAGCATGTTTAAAGTGATTTTCATGCTTCCAGGGGCCCTAAACACAACATTTGTGTAATGGTTAAAAGTGCATGAAAATGGCCAATTTACTCACTCTGAGGTCTCAAAAAGTGTTTCTTCACCCCGGGAAGTGAATTAAATACCATTTGGAGGCATTTAATGTTCAAGCAAAAACGGCTGATTTTTGACAAAAGAGATAACACCCCCCCCCCTTACGTCATGCTTCAGAAAGGTGAAAAATGGTCCGCTTTCAAATGTTTTATTTTTGAACGTCAGTTCACATTTGTAAGTAGATCATCCGTTTTAGAGCTAAAATTAGCATGTTTAAAGTGATTTTCATGCTTCCAACGGCCCGTGAAGTGAATTAAAAACCATTTGGAGGCATTTAATGTTCAAGCAAAAACAGCAGATTTTTGACAAAAGCGATAACACCCCCCCATTACGTCATGCTTCAGAAAGGTGCAAAATGGTCCAGTTTCAAATGTTTTATTTTTAAACGTCAGTTCACATTTGTAGGTGGATCATCAGTTTTGAGCTAAAATTAGCATGTTTAAAGGGATTTTCATGCTTTCAGGGGCCCGGAAAGTGAATTAAAAACCATTTGGAGGCATTTAATGTTCAAGCAAAAACAGCAGATTTTTGTTAAAAGAGATAACACCCCCCCATTACGTCATGGTTCAGAGAGGTGAAAAATGGTCCGTTTTTAAATGTTTTATTTTTGAACCTCAGTTCACATTTGTAGGTGTATCATCAGTTTTAGAGCTAAAATTAGCATGTTTAAAGTGAATTTCATGCTTCTAGGGGCCCTAAACACAACATTTGTGGAATGGTTAAAAGTGCATGAAAATGGCCAATTTACTCACTCTGGGGTCTCAAAAAGTGTTTCTTCACCCCGGGAAGTGAATTAAATACCATTTGGAGGCATTTAATGTTCAAGCAAAAACGGCTGATTTTTGACAAAAGAGATAACACTCCCCCCTTACGTCATGCTTCAGAAAGGTGAAAAATGGTCCGCTTTCAAATGTTTTCTTTTTGAACATCAGTTCACATTTGTAAGTAGATCATCAGTTTTAGAGCTAAAATTAGCATGTTTAAAGTGATTTTCATGCTTCCAACGGCCCGTGAAGTGAATTAAAAACCATTTGGAGGCATTTAATGTTCAAGCAAAAACAGCAGATTTTTGACAAAAGCGATAACACCCCCCCATTACGTCATGCTTCAGAAAGGTGCAAAATGGTCCAGTTTCAAATGTTTTATTTTTAAACGTCAGTTCACATTTGTAGGTGGATCATCAGTTTTGAGCTAAAATTAGCATGTTTAAAGTGATTTTCATGCTTTCAGGGGCCCGGAAAGTGAATTAAAAACCATTTGGAGGCATTTAATGTTCAAGCAAAAACAGCTGATTTTTGACAAAAGAGATAACACCCCCCCATTACGTCATCCTTCAGAAAGGTGCAAAATGGTCCGTTTTCAAATGTTTTATTTTTGAACGTCAGTTCACATTTGTAGGTGGATCATCAGTTTTAGAGCTAAAATTAGCATGTTTAAAGTGATTTTCATGCTTCCAGGGGCCCTAAACACAACATTTGTTGAATGGTTAAAAGTGCATGAAAATGGCCAATTTACTCACTCTGAGGTCTCAAAAAGTGTTTCTTCACCCGGGAAGTAAATTAAATACCATTTGGAGGCATTTAATGTTCAAGCAAAAACGGCTGATTTTTGACAAAAGAGATAACATCCCCCCATTACGTCATGCTTCAGAAAGGTGAAAAATTGTCCGCTTTCAAATGTTTTATTTTTGAACGTCAGTTCACATTTGTAGGTAGATCATCAGTTTTAGAGCTAAAATTAGCATGTTTAAAGTGATTTTCATGCTCCCAGGGGCCCTAAACACAACATTTGTGTAATGGTTAAAAGTGCATGAAAATTGCCAATTTACTCACTCTGAGGTCTCAAAAAGTGTTTCTTCACACCAGGAAGTGAATTAAATACCATTTGGAGGCATTTAATGTTCAAGCAAAAATGGCTGATTTTTGACAAAAGAGACAACACCCCCCCATTACGTCTTGCTTCAGAAAGGTGAAAAATGGTTCCATTTTTAAATGTTTTAAATTTGAATGTCAGTTCACATTTGTAGGTAGATCATCAGTTTTAGAGCTAAAATTAGCATGGTTAAAGTGATTTTCATGCTTCCAGGGGCCCTAAATACAACATTTGTGGAATGGTTAAAAGTGCATGAAAATGGCCAATTTACTCACTCTGAGGTCTCAAAAAGTGTTTCTTCACCCCGGGAAGTGAATTAAATACCATTTGGAGGCATTTAATGTTCAAGCAAAAACGGCTGATTTTTGACAAAAGAGATAACACCCCCCCATTACGTCATGCTTCAGAAAGGTGAAAAATGGTCCAGTTTTAAATGTTTTATTTTTGAACGTCAGTTCACATTTGTAGGTGGATCATCAGTTTTGAGCTAAAATTAGCATGTTTAAAGTGATTGTCATGCTTTCAGGGGTCCGGAAAGTGAATTAAAAACCATTTGGAGGCATTTAATGTTCAAGCAAAAACAGCTGATTTTTGACAAAAGAGATAACACCCCCCCATTACGTCATCCTTCAGAAAGATGCAAAATGGTCCGTTTTCAAATGTTTTATTTTTGAACGTCAGTTCACATTTGTAGGTGGATCATCAGTTTTAGAGCTAAAATTAGCATGTTTAAAGTGATTTTCATGCTTCCAGGGGCCCTAAACACAACATTTGTTGAATGGTTAAAAGTGCATGAAAATGGCCAATTTACTCACTCTGAGGTCTCAAAAAGTGTTTCTTCACCCCGGGAAGTAAATTAAATACCATTTGGAGGCATTTAATGTTCAAGCAAAAACGGCTGATTTTTGACAAAAGAGATAACACCCCCCCCATTACGTCATGCTTCAGAAAGGTGAAAAATGGTCCATTTTCAAATGTTTTATTTTTGAACCTCAGTTCACATTTGTAGGTGGATCATCAGTTTTAGAACTAAAATTAGCATGTTTAAAGTGAATTTCATGCTTCTAGGGGCCCTAAACACAACATTTGTGGAATGGTAAAAAGTGCATGAAAATGGCCAATTTACTCACTCTGAGGTCTCAAAAAGTGTTTCTTCACCCCGGGAAGTAAATTAAATACCATTTGGAGGCATTTAATGTTCAAGCAAAAACGGCTGATTTTTGACAAAAGAGATAACATCCCCCCATTACGTCATGCTTCAGAAAGGTGAAAAATTGTCTGCTTTCAAATGTTTTATTTTTGAACGTCAGTTCACATTTGTAGGTAGATCATCAGTTTTAGAGCTAAAATTAGCATGTTTAAAGTGATTTTCATGCTTCCAGGGGCCCTAAACACAACATTTGTGTAATGGTTAAAAGTGCATGAAAATGGCCAATTTACTCACTCTGAGGTCTCAAAAAGTGTTTCTTCACACCGGGAAGTGAATTAAATACCATTTGGAGGCATTTAATTTTCAAGCAAAAACGGCTGATTTTTGACAAAAGAGACAACACCCCCCCATTACGTCTAGCTTCAGAAAGGTGAAAAATGGTCCATTTTTAAATGTTTTAAATTTGAATGTCAGTTCACATTTGTAGGTAGATCATCAGTTTTAGAGCTACAATTAGCATGTTTAAAGTGATTTTCATGCTTCCAGGGGCCCTAAACACAACATTTGTGGAATGGTTAAAAGTGCATGAAAATGGCCAATTTACTAACTCTGAGGTCTCAAAAAGTGTTTCTTCACCCCGGGAAGTGAATTAAATACCATTTGGAGGCATTTAATGTTCAAGCAAAAACGGCTGATTTTTGACAAAAGAGATAACACCCCCCCATTACGTCATGCTTCAGAAAGGTGAAAAATGGTCCGCTTTCAAATGTTTTATTTTTGAACGTCAGTTCACATTTGTAGGTGGATCATCAGTTTTGAGCTAAAATTAGCATGTTTAAAGTGATTTTCATGCTTTCAGGGGCCCGGAAAGTGAATTAAAAACCATTTGGAGGCATTTAATGTTCAAGCAAAAACAGCTGATTTTTGACAAAAGAGATAACACCCCCCCATTACGTCATCCTTCAGAAAGGTGTAAAATGGTCCGTTTTCAAATGTTTTATTTTTGAACGTCAGTTCACATTTGTAGGTGGATCATCAGTTTTAGAGCTAAAATTAGCATGTTTAAAGTGATTTTCATGCTTCCAGGGGCCCTAAACACAACATTTGTTGAATGGTTAAAAGTGCATGAAAATGGCCAATTTACTCACTCTGAGGTCTCAAAAAGTGTTTCTTCACCCCGGGAAGTAAATTAAATACCATTTGGAGGCATTTAATGTTCAAGCAAAAACGGCTGATTTTTGACAAAAGAGATAACACCCCCCATTACGTCATGCTTTAGAAAGGTGAAAAATGGTCCGTTTTCAAATGTTTTATTTTTGAACCTCAGTTCACATTTGTAGGTGGATCATCAGTTTTAGAACTAAAATTAGCATGTTTAAAGTGAATTTCATGCTTCTAGGGGCACTAAACACAACATTTGTGGAATGGTAAAAAGTGCATGAAAATGGCCAATTTACTCACTCTGAGGTCTCAAAAAGTGTTTCTTCACCCCGGGAAGTAAATTAAATACCATTTGGAGGCATTTAATGTTCAAGCAAAAACGGCTGATTTTTGACAAAAGAGATAACATCCCCCCATTACGTCATGCTTCAGAAAGGTGAAAAATTGTCCGCATTCAAATGTTTTATTTTTGAACGTCAGTTCACATTTGTAGGTAGATCATCAGTTTTAGAGCTAAAATTAGCATGTTTAAAGTGATTTTCATGCTCCCAGGGGCCCTAAACACAACATTTGTGTAATGGTTAAAAGTGCATGAAAATGGCCAATTTACTCACTCTGAGGTCTCAAAAAGTGTTTCTTCACCCCGGGAAGAAAATTAAATACCATTTGGAGACATTTAATGTTCAAGCAAAAACGGCTGATTTTTGACAAAAGAGATAACACCCCCCATTACAACATGCTTCAGAAAGGTGAAAAATGGTCCGTTTTCAAATGTTTTATTTTTGAACCTCAGTTCACATTTGTAGGTGGATCATCAGTTTTAGAACTAAAATTAGCATGTTTAAAGTGAATTTCATGCTTCTAGGGGCCCTAAACACAACATTTGTGGAATGATAAAAAGTGCATGAAAATGGCCAATTTACTCACTCTGAGGTCACAAAAAGTGTTTCTTCACCCCGGGAAGTAAATTAAATACCATTTGGAGGCATTTAATGTTCAAGCAAAAACGGCTGATTTTTTACAAAATTGATAACATCCCCCCATTACGTCATGCTTCAGAAAGGTGAAAAATTGTCCGCTTTCAAATGTTTTATTTTTGAACGTCAGTTCACATTTGTAGGTAGATCATCAGTTTTAGAGCTAAAATTAGCATGTTTAAAGTGATTTTCATGCTTCCAGGGGCCCTAAACACAACAATTGTGTAATGGTTAAAAGTGCATGAAAATTGCCAATTTACTCACTCTGAGGTCTCAAAAAGTGTTTATTCACACCAGGAAGTGAATAAAATACCATTTGGAGGCATTTAATGTTCAAGCAAAAATGGCTGATTTTTGACAAAAGAGACAACACCCCCCATTACGTCTTGCTTCAGAAAGGTGAAAAATGGTCCATTTTTAAATGTTTTAAATTTGAATGTCAGTTCACATTTGTAGGTAGATCATCAGTTTTAGAGCTAAAATTAGCATGTTTAAAGTGATTTTCATGCTTCCAGGGGCCCTAAATACAACATTTGTGGAATGGTTAAAAGTGCATGAAAATGGCCAATTTACTCACTCTGAGGTCTCAAAAAGTGTTTCTTCACCCCGGGAAGTGAATTAAATACCATTTGGAGGCATTTAATGTTCAAGCAAAAACGGCTGATTTTTGACAAAAGAGATAACACCCCCCCATTACGTCATGCTTCAGAAAGGTGAAAAATGGTCCAGTTTTAAATGTTTTATTTTTGAACGTCAGTTCACATTTGTAGGTGGATCATCAGTTTTGAGCTAAAATTAGCATGTTTAAAGTGATTGTCATGCTTTCAGGGGTCCGGAAAGTGAATTAAAAACCATTTGGAGGCATTTAATGTTCAAGCAAAAACAGCTGATTTTTGACAAAAGAGATAACACCCCCCCATTACGTCATCCTTCAGAAAGATGCAAAATGGTCCGTTTTCAAATGTTTTATTTTTGAACGTCAGTTCACATTTGTAGGTGGATCATCAGTTTTAGAGCTAAAATTAGCATGTTTAAAGTGATTTTCATGCTTCCAGGGGCCCTAAACACAACATTTGTTGAATGGTTAAAAGTGCATGAAAATGGCCAATTTACTCACTCTGAGGTCTCAAAAAGTGTTTCTTCACCCCGGGAAGTAAATTAAATACCATTTGGAGGCATTTAATGTTCAAGCAAAAACGGCTGATTTTTGACAAAAGAGATAACACCCCCCCATTACGTCATGCTTCAGAAAGGTGAAAAATGGTCCATTTTCAAATGTTTTATTTTTGAACCTCAGTTCACATTTGTAGGTGGATCATCAGTTTTAGAACTAAAATTAGCATGTTTAAAGTGAATTTCATGCTTCTAGGGGCCCTAAACACAACATTTGTGGAATGGTAAAAAGTGCATGAAAATGGCCAATTTACTCACTCTGAGGTCTCAAAAAGTGTTTCTTCACCCCGGGAAGTAAATTAAATACCATTTGGAGGCATTTAATGTTCAGGCAAAAACGGCTGATTTTTGACAAAAGAGATAACATCCCCCCATTACGTCATGCTTCAGAAAGGTGAAAAATTGTCCGCTTTCAAATGTTTTATTTTTGAACGTCAGTTCACATTTGTAGGTAGATCATCAGTTTTAGAGCTAAAATTAGCATGTTTAAAGTGATTTTCATGCTTCCAGGGGCCCTAAACACAACATTTGGGTAATGGTTAAAAGTGCATGAAAATGGCCAATTTACTCACTCTGAGGTCTCAAAAAGTGTTTCTTCACACCGGGAAGTGAATTAAATACCATTTGGAGGCATTTAATTTTCAAGCAAAAACGGCTGATTTTTGACAAAAGAGACAACACCCCCCCATTACGTCTAGCTTCAGAAAGGTGAAAAATGGTCCATTTTTAAATGTTTTAAATTTGAATGTCAGTTCACATTTGTAGGTAGATCATCAGTTTTAGAGCTAAAATTAGCATGTTTAAAGTGATTTTCATGCTTCCAGGGGCCCTAAATACAACATTTGTGGAATGGTTAAAAGTGCATGAAAATGGCCAATTTACTCACTCTGAGGTCTCAAAAAGTGTTTCTTCACCCCGGGAAGTGAATTAAATACCATTTGGAGGCATTTAATGTTCAAGCAAAAACGGCTGATTTTTGACAAAAGAGATAACACCCCCCCATTACGTCATGCTTCAGAAAGGTGAAAAATGGTCCAGTTTTAAATGTTTTATTTTTGAACGTCAGTTCACATTTGTAGGTGGATCATCAGTTTTGAGCTAAAATTAGCATGTTTAAAGTGATTGTCATGCTTTCAGGGGTCCGGAAAGTGAATTAAAAACCATTTGGAGGCATTTAATGTTCAAGCAAAAACAGCTGATTTTTGACAAAAGAGATAACACCCCCCCATTACGTCATCCTTCAGAAAGATGCAAAATGGTCCGTTTTCAAATGTTTTATTTTTGAACGTCAGTTCACATTTGTAGGTGGATCATCAGTTTTAGAGCTAAAATTAGCATGTTTAAAGTGATTTTCATGCTTCCAGGGGCCCTAAACACAACATTTGTTGAATGGTTAAAAGTGCATGAAAATGGCCAATTTACTCACTCTGAGGTCTCAAAAAGTGTTTCTTCACCCCGGGAAGTAAATTAAATACCATTTGGAGGCATTTAATGTTCAAGCAAAAACGGCTGATTTTTGACAAAAGAGATAACACCCCCCCATTACGTCATGCTTCAGAAAGGTGAAAAATGGTCCATTTTCAAATGTTTTATTTTTGAACCTCAGTTCACATTTGTAGGTGGATCATCAGTTTTAGAACTAAAATTAGCATGTTTAAAGTGAATTTCATGCTTCTAGGGGCCCTAAACACAACATTTGTGGAATGGTAAAAAGTGCATGAAAATGGCCAATTTACTCACTCTGAGGTCTCAAAAAGTGTTTCTTCACCCCGGGAAGTGAATTAAATACCATTTGGAGGCATTTAATGTTCAAGCAAAAACGGCTGATTTTTGACAAAAGAGATAACACCCCCCCATTACGTCATGCTTCAGAAAGGTGAAAAATGGTCCGCTTTCAAATGTTTTATTTTTGAACGTCAGTTCACATTTGTAGGTGGATCATCAGTTTTGAGCTAAAATTAGCATGTTTAAAGTGATTTTCATGCTTTCAGGGGCCCGGAAAGTGAATTAAAAACCATTTGGAGGCATTTAATGTTCAAGCAAAAACAGCTGATTTTTGACAAAAGAGATAACACCCCCCATTACGTCATCCTTCAGAAAGGTGCAAAATGGTCCGTTTTCAAATGTTTTATTTTTGAACGTCAGTTCACATTTGTAGGTGGATCATCAGTTTTAGAGCTAAAATTAGCATGTTTAACCCCTTCAGCGCTAATGACAAGGGTAACTCGTCATGGAGTTTCCATTGATTTCAATGGAAAGTCAATGGGCATGATCGGCATGCCTTAGCATCCAAGTGGTTAAAGTGATTTTCATGCTTCCAGGGGCCCTAAACACAACATTTGTTGAATGGTTAAAAGTGCATGAAAATGGCCAATTTACTCACTCTGAGGTCTCAAAAAGTGTTTCTTCACCCCGGGAAGTAAATTAAATACCATTTGGAGGCATTTAATGTTCAAGCAAAAACGGCTGATTTTTGACAAAAGAGATAACACCCCCCATTACGTCATGCTTTAGAAAGGTGAAAAATGGTCCGTTTTCAAATGTTTTATTTTTGAACCTCAGTTCACATTTGTAGGTGGATCATCAGTTTTAGAACTAAAATTAACATGTTTAAAGTGAATTTCATGCTTCTAGGGGCCCTAAACACAACATTTGTGGAATGGTAAAAAGTGCATGAAAATGGCCAATTTACTCACTCTGAGGTCTCAAAAAGTGTTTCTTCACCCCGGGAAGTAAATTAAATACCATTTGGAGGCATTTAATGTTCAAGCAAAAACGGCTGATTTTTGACACAAGAGATAACATCCCCCCATTACGTCATGCTTCAGAAAGGTGAAAAATTGTCCGCATTCAAATGTTTTATTTTTGAACGTCAGTTCACATTTGTAGGTAGATCATCAGTTTTAGAGCTAAAATTAGCATGTTTAAAGTGATTTTCATGCTCCCAGGGGCCCTAAACACAACATTTGTGTAATGGTTAAAAGTGCATGAAAATGGCCAATTTACTCACTCTGAGGTCTCAAAAAGTGTTTCTTCACCCCGGGAAGAAAATTAAATACCATTTGGAGACATTTAATGTTCAAGCAAAAATGGCTGATTTTTGACAAAAGAGATAACACCCCCCATTACGTCATGCTTCAGAAAGGTGAAAAATGGTCCGTTTTCAAATGTTTTATTTTTGAACCTCAGTTCACATTTGTAGGTGGATCATCAGTTTTAGAACTAAAATTAGCATGTTTAAAGTGAATTTCATGCTTCTAGGGGCCCTAAACACAACATTTGTGGAATGGTAAAAAGTGCATGAAAATGGCCAATTTACTCACTCTGAGGTCACAAAAAGTGTTTCTTCACCCCGGGAAGTAAATTAAATACCATTTGGAGGCATTTAATGTTCAAGCAAAAACGGCTGATTTTTTACAAAATTGATAACATCCCCCCATTACGTCATGCTTCAGAAAGGTGAAAAATGGTCCGTTTTCAAATGTTTTATTTTTGAACCTCAGTTCACATTTGTAGGTGGATCATCAGTTTTAGAGCTAAAATTAGCATGTTTAAAGTGATTTTCATGCTTCCAGGGGCCCTAAACACAACAATTGTGTAATGGTTAAAAGTGCATGAAAATGGCCAATTTACTCACTCTGAGGTCTCAAAAAGTGTTTCTTCACACCAGGAAGTGAATTAAATACCATTTGGAGGCATTTAATGTTCAAGCAAAAATGGCTGATTTTTGACAAAAGAGACAACACCCCCCCCATTACGTCTTGCTTCAGAAAGGTGAAAAATGGTCCATTTTTAAATGTTTTAAATTTGAATGTCAGTTCACATTTGTAGGTAGATCATCAGTTTTAGAGCTAAAATTAGAATGTTTAAAGTGATTTTCATGCTTCCAGGGGCCCTAAACACAACAATTGTGTAATGGTTAAAAGTGCATGAAAATGGCCAATTTACTCACTCTGAGGTCTCAAAAAGTGTTTCTTCACACCAGGAAGTGAATTAAATACCATTTGGAGGCATTTAATGTTCAAGCAAAAATGGCTGATTTTTGACAAATGAGACAACACCCCCCCATTACGTCTTGCTTCAGAAAGGTGAAAAATGGTCCATTTTTAAATGTTTTAAATTTGAATGTCAGTTCACATTTGTAGGTAGATCATCAGTTTTAGAGCTAAAATTAGAATGTTTAAAGTGATTTTCATGCTTCCAGGGGCCCTAAATACAACATTTGTGGAATGGTTAAAAGTGCATGAAAATGGCCAATTTACTCACTCTGAGGTCTCAAAAAGTGTTTCTTCACCCCGGGAAGTGAATTAAATACCATTTGGAGGCATTTAATGTTCAAGCAAAAACGGCTGATTTTTGACAAAAGAGATAACACCCCCCCATTACGTCATGCTTCAGAAAGGTGAAAAATGGTCCAGTTTTAAATGTTTTATTTTTGAACGTCAGTTCACATTTGTAGGTGGATCATCAGTTTTGAGCTAAAATTAGCATGTTTAAAGTGGTTGTCATGCTTTCAGGGGTCCGGAAAGTTAATTAAAAACCATATGGAGGCATTTAATGTTCAAGCAAAAACAGCTGATTTTTGTTAAAAGAGATAACACCCCCCCATTACGTCATGCTTCAGAAAGGTGAAAAATGGTCCGTTTTCAAATGTTTTATTTTTGAACCTCAGTTCACATTTGTAGGTGGATCATCAGTTTTAGAGCTAAAATTAGCATGTTTAAAGTGAATTTCATGCTTCTAGGGGCCCTAAACACAACATTTGTGGAATGGTTAAAAGTGCATGAAAATGGCCAATTTGCTCACTCTGAGGTCTCAAAAAGTGTTTCTTCGACCCGGGAAGTAAATTAAATACCATTTGGAGGCATTTCATGTTCAAGCAAAAACGGCTGATTTTTGACAAAAGAGATAACACCCCCCCTTACGTCATGCTTCAGAAAGGTGAAAAGTGGTCCGCTTTCAAATGTTTTATTTTTGTACGTCAGTTCACATTTGTAAGTAGATCATCAGTTTTAGAGCTAAAATTAGCATGTTTAAAGTGATTTTCATGCTTCCAACGGCCCGTGAAGTGAATTAAAAACCATTTGGAGGCATTTAATGTTCAAGCAAAAACAGCAGATTTTTGACAAAAGAGATAACACCCCCCCCATTACGTCATGCTTCAGAAAGGTGCAAAATGGTCCGTTTTCAAATGTTTTATTTTTGAACGTCAGTTCACATTTGTAGGTGGATCATCAGTTTTAGAGCTAAAATTAGCATGTTTAAAGTGATTTTCATGCTTCCAGGGGCCCTAAACACAACATTTGTTGAATGGTTAAAAGTGCATGAAAATGGCCAATTTACTCACTCTGAGGTCTCAAAAAGTGTTTCTTCACCCCGGGAAGTAAATTAAATACCATTTGGAGGCATTTAATGTTCAAGCAAAAACGGCTGATTTTTGACAAAAGAGATAACACCCCCCCATTACGTCATGCTTCAGAAAGGTGAAAAATGGTCCATTTTCAAATGTTTTATTTTTGAACCTCAGTTCACATTTGTAGGTGGATCATCAGTTTTAGAACTAAAATTAGCATGTTTAAAGTGAATTTCATGCTTCTAGGGGCCCTAAACACAACATTTGTGGAATGGTAAAAAGTGCATGAAAATGGCCAATTTACTCACTCTGAGGTCTCAAAAAGTGTTTCTTCACCCCGGGAAGTAAATTAAATACCATTTGGAGGCATTTAATGTTCAAGCAAAAACGGCTGATTTTTGACAAAAGAGATAACATCCCCCCATTACGTCATGCTTCAGAAAGGTGAAAAATTGTCCGCTTTCAAATGTTTTATTTTTGAACGTCAGTTCACATTTGTAGGTAGATCATCAGTTTTAGAGCTAAAATTAGCATGTTTAAAGTGATTTTCATGCTTCCAGGGGCCCTAAACACAACATTTGTGTAATGGTTAAAAGTGCATGAAAATGGCCAATTTACTCACTCTTAGGTCTCAAAAAGTGTTTCTTCACCCCGGGAAGTGAATTAAATACCATTTGGAGGCATTTAATGTTCAAGCAAAAACGGCTGATTTTTGACAAAAGAGACAACACCCCCCCATTACGTCTTGCTTCAGAAAGGTGAAAAATGGTCCATTTTTAAATGTTTTAAATTTGAATGTCAGTTCACATTTGTAGGTAGATTATCAGTTTTAGAGCTAAAATTAGCATGTTTAAAGTGATTTTCATGCTTCCAGGGGCCCTAAACACAACATTTGTGGAATGGTTAAAAGTGCATGAAAATGGCCAATTTACTAACTCTGAGGTCTCAAAAAGTGTTTCTTCACCCCGGGAAGTGAATTAAATACCATTTGGAGGCATTTAATGTTCAAGCAAAAATGGCTGATTTTTGACAAAAGAGATAACACCCCCCATTACGTCATGCTTCAGAAAGGTGAAAAATGGTCCGCTTTCAAATGTTTTATTTTTGAACGTCAGTTCACATTTGTAGGTAGATCATCAGTTTTGAGCTAAAATTAGCATGTTTAAAGTGATTGTCATGCTTTCAGGGGCCCGGAAAGTGAATTAAAAACCATATGGAGGCATTTAATGTTCAAGCAAAAACAGCTGATTTTTGTTAAAAGAGATAACACCCCCCCATTACGTCATGCTTCAGAAAGGTGAAAAATGGTCCGTTTTCAAATGTTTTATTTTTGAACCTCAGTTCACATTTGTCGGTGGATCATCAGTTTTAGAGCTAAAATTAGCATGTTTAAAGTGAATTTCATGCTTCTAGGGGCCCTAAACACAACATTTGTGGAATGGTTAAAAGTGCATGAAAATGGCCAATTTACTCACTCTGAGGTCTCAAAAAGTGTTTCTTCAACCCGGGAAGTAAATTAAATTCCATTTGGAGGCATTTAATGTTCAAGCAAAAACGGCTGATTTTTGACAAAAGAGATAACACCCCCCCATTACGTCATGCTTAAGAAAGGTGAAACATTGTCCGCGTTCAAATGTTTTATTTTTGAATGTCAGTACACATTTGTAGGTAGATCATCAGTTTTAGAGCTAAAATTAGCATGTTTAAAGTGATTTTCATGCTCCCAGGGGCCCTAAACACAACATTTGTGTAATGGTTAAAAGTGCATGAAAATGGCCAATTTACTCACTCTGAGGTCTCAAAAAGTGTTTCTTCACCCCGGGAAGAAAATTAAATACCATTTGGAGGCATTTAATGTTCAAGCAAAAACAGCTGATTTTTGACAAAAGAGATAACACCCCCCCATTACGTCATGCTTCAGAAAGGTGAAAAATGGTCAGTTTTCAAATGTTTTATTTTTGAACGTCAGTTCACATTTGTAGGTAGATCATCAGTTTTAGAGCTAAAATTAGCATGTTTAAAGTGATTTTCATGCTTCCAGGGGCCCTAAACACAACATTTGTGTAATGGTTAAAAGTGCATGAAAATGGCCAATTTACTCACTCTGAGGTCTCAAAAAGTGTTTCTTCACACCAGGAAGTGAATTAAATACCATTTGGAGGCGTTTAATGTTCAAGCAAAAACGGCTGATTTTTGACAAAAGAGACAACACCCCCCCATTACGTCTTGCTTCAGAAAGGTGAAAAATGGTCCATTTTTGAATGTTTTAAATTTGAATGTCAGTTCACATTTGTAGGTAGATCATCAGTTTTAGAGCTAAAATTAGCATGTTTAAAGTGATTTTCATGCTTCCAGGGGCCCTAAACACAACATTTGTGGAATGGTTAAAAGTGCATGAAAATGGCCAATTTACTCACTCTGAGGTCTCAAAAAGTGTTTCTACACCCCGGGAAGTGAATTAAATACCATTTGGAGGCATTTAATGTTCAAGCAAAAACAGCTGATTTTTGACAAAAGAGATAACACCCCCCCATTACGTCATGCTTCAGAAAGGTGAAAAATGGTCCGCTTTCAAATGTTTTATTTTTGAACGTCAGTTCACATTTGTAGGTGGATCATCAGTTTTGAGCTAAAATTAGCATGTTTAAAGTGAATTTCATGCTTCTAGGGGCCCTAAACACAACATTTGTGGAATGGTTAAAAGTGCATTAAAATGGCCAATTTACTCACTCTGAGGTCTCAAAAAGTGTTTCTTCAACCCGGGAAGTAAATTAAATACCATTTGGAGGCATTTAATGTTCAAGCAAAAACGGCTGATTTTTGACAAAAGAGATAACACCCCCCCATTATGTCATGCTTCAGAAAGGTGAAAAATTGTCCGCTTTCAAATGTTTTATTTTTGAACGTCAGTTCACATTTGTAGGTAGATCATCAGTTTTAGAGCTAAAATTAGCATGTTTAAAGTGATTTTCATGCTTCCAGGGGCCCTAAACACAACATTTGTGTAATGGTTAAAAGTGCATGAAAATGGCCAATTTACTCACTCTGAGGTCTCAAAAAGTGTTTCTTCACCCCGGGAAGTGAATTAAATACCATTTGGAGGCATTTAATGTTCAAGCAAAAACGGCTGATTTTTGACAAAAGAGATAACAACCCCCCCCCTTACGTCATGCTTCAGAAAGGTGAAAAATGGTCCGCTTTCAAATGTTTTATTTTTGAACCTCAGTTCACATTTGTAAGTAGATCATCCGTTTTAGAGCTAAAATTAGCATGTTTAAAGTGATTTTCATGCTTCCAACGGCCCGTGAAGTGAATTAAAAACCATTTGGAGGCATTTAATGTTCAAGCAAAAACAGCAGATTTTTGACAAAAGCGATAACACCCCCCCATTACGTCATGCTTCAGAAAGGTGCAAAATGGTCCAGTTTCAAATGTTTTATTTTTAAACGTCAGTTCACATTTGTAGGTGGATCATCAGTTTTGAGCTAAAATTAGCATGTTTAAAGGGATTTTCATGCTTTCAGGGGCCCGGAAAGTGAATTAAAAACCATTTGGAGGCATTTAATGTTCAAGCAAAAACAGCAGATTTTTGTTAAAAGAGATAACACCCCCCCATTACGTCATGGTTCAGAGAGGTGAAAAATGGTCCGTTTTTAAATGTTTTATTTTTGAATCTCAGTTCACATTTGTAGGTGTATCATCAGTTTTAGAGCTAAAATTAGCATGTTTAAAGTGAATTTCATGCTTCTAGGGGCCCTAAACACAACATTTGTGGAATGGTTAAAAGTGCATGAAAATGGCCAATTTACTCACTCTGGGGTCTCAAAAAGTGTTTCTTCACCCCGGGAAGTGAATTAAATACCATTTGGAGGCATTTAATGTTCAAGCAAAAACGGCTGATTTTTGACAAAAGAGATAACACTCCCCCCTTACGTCATGCTTCAGAAAGGTGAAAAATGGTCCGCTTTCAAATGTTTTCTTTTTGAACATCAGTTCACATTTGTAAGTAGATCATCAGTTTTAGAGCTAAAATTAGCATGTTTAAAGTGATTTTCATGCTTCCAACGGCCCGTGAAGTGAATTAAAAACCATTTGGAGGCATTTAATGTTCAAGCAAAAACAGCAGATTTTTGACAAAAGCGATAACACCCCCCCATTACGTCATGCTTCAGAAAGGTGCAAAATGGTCCAGTTTCAAATGTTTTATTTTTAAACGTCAGTTCACATTTGTAGGTGGATCATCAGTTTTGAGCTAAAATTAGCATGTTTAAAGTGATTTTCATGCTTTCAGGGGCCCGGAAAGTGAATTAAAAACCATTTGGAGGCATTTAATGTTCAAGCAAAAACAGCTGATTTTTGACAAAAGAGATAACACCCCCCCATTACGTCATCCTTCAGAAAGGTGCAAAATGGTCCGTTTTCAAATGTTTTATTTTTGAACGTCAGTTCACATTTGTAGGTGGATCATCAGTTTTAGAGCTAAAATTAGCATGTTTAAAGTGATTTTCATGCTTCCAGGGGCCCTAAACACAACATTTGTTGAATGGTTAAAAGTGCATGAAAATGGCCAATTTACTCACTCTGAGGTCTCAAAAAGTGTTTCTTCACCCCGGGAAGTAAATTAAATACCATTTGGAGGCATTTAATGTTCAAGCAAAAACGGCTGATTTTTGACAAAAGAGATAACATCCCCCCATTACGTCATGCTTCAGAAAGGTGAAAAATTGTCCGCTTTCAAATGTTTTATTTTTGAACGTCAGTTCACATTTGTAGGTAGATCATCAGTTTTAGAGCTAAAATTAGCATGTTTAAAGTGATTTTCATGCTCCCAGGGGCCCTAAACACAACATTTGTGTAATGGTTAAAAGTGCATGAAAATGGCCAATTTACTCACTCTGAGGTCTCAAAAAGTGTTTCTTCACCCCGGGAAGAAAATTAAATACCATTTGGAGGCATTTAATGTTCAAGCAAAAACGGCTGATTTTTGACAAAAGAGATAACACCCCCCATTACGTCATGCTTCAGAAAGGTGAAAAATGGTCCGTTTTCAAATGTTTTATTTTTGAACCTCAGTTCACATTTGTAGGTGGATCATCAGTTTTAGAACTAAAATTAGCATGTTTAAAGTGAATTTCATGCTTCTAGGGGCCCTAAACACAACATTTGTGGAATGATAAAAAGTGCATGAAAATGGCCAATTTACTCACTCTGAGGTCACAAAAAGTGTTTCTTCACCCCGGGAAGTAAATTAAATACCATTTGGAGGCATTTAATGTTCAAGCAAAAACGGCTGATTTTTTACAAAATTGATAACATCCCCCCATTACGTCATGCTTCAGAAAGGTGAAAAATTGTCCGCTTTCAAATGTTTTATTTTTGAACGTCAGTTCACATTTGTAGGTAGATCATCAGTTTTAGAGCTAAAATTAGCATGTTTAAAGTGATTTTCATGCTTCCAGGGGCCCTAAACACAACATTTGTGTAATGGTTAAAAGTGCATGAAAATGGCCAATTTACTCACTCTGAGGTCTCAAAAAGTGTTTCTTCACACCGGGAAGTGAATTAAATACCATTTGGAGGCATTTAATGTTCAAGCAAAAACGGCTGATTTTTGACAAAAGAGAACACACCCCCCCATTACGTCTTGCTTCAGAAAGGTGAAAAATGGTCCATTTTTAAATGTTTTATTTTTGAACGTCAGTTCACATTTGTAGGTAGATCATCAGTTTTAGAGCTAAAATTAGCATGTTTAAAGTGATTTTCATGCTTCCAGGGGCCCTAAACACAACATTTGTGGAATGGTTAAAAGTGCATGAAAATGGCCAATTTACTAAATCTGAGGTCTCAAAAAGTGTTTCTTCACCCCGGGAAGTGAATTAAATACCATTTGGAGGCATTTAATGTTCAAGCAAAAACAGCTGATTTTTGTTAAAAGAGATAACACCCCCCATTACGTCTTGCTTCAGAAAGGTGAAAAATGGTCCGCTTTCAAATGTTTTATTTTTGAACGTCAGTTCACATTTGTAGGTAGATCATCAGTTTTAGAGCTAAAATTAGCATGTTTAAAGTGATTTTCATGCTCCCAGGGGCCCTAAACACAACATTTGTGTAATGGTTAAAAGTGCATGAAAATGGCCAATTTACTCACTCTGAGGTCTCAAAAAGTGTTTCTTCACCCCGGGAAGAAAATTAAATACCATTTGGAGGCATTTAATGTTCAAGCAAAAACGGCTGATTTTTGACAAAAGAGATAACACCCCCCATTACGTCATGCTTCAGAAAGGTGAAAAATGGTCCGTTTTCAAATGTTTTATTTTTGAACCTCAGTTCACATTTGTAGGTGGATCATCAGTTTTAGAACTAAAATTAGCATGTTTAAAGTGAATTTCATGCTTCTAGGGGCCCTAAACACAACATTTGTGGAATGATAAAAAGTGCATGAAAATGGCCAATTTACTCACTCTGAGGTCACAAAAAGTGTTTCTTCACCCCGGGAAGTAAATTAAATACCATTTGGAGGCATTTAATGTTCAAGCAAAAACGGCTGATTTTTTACAAAATTGATAACATCCCCCCATTACGTCATGCTTCAGAAAGGTGAAAAATTGTCCGCTTTCAAATGTTTTATTTTTGAACGTCAGTTCACATTTGTAGGTAGATCATCAGTTTTAGAGCTAAAATTAGCATGTTTAAAGTGATTTTCATGCTTCCAGGGGCCCTAAACACAACATTTGTGTAATGGTTAAAAGTGCATGAAAATGGCCAATTTACTCACTCTGAGGTCTCAAAAAGTGTTTCTTCACACCGGGAAGTGAATTAAATACCATTTGGAGGCATTTAATGTTCAAGCAAAAACGGCTGATTTTTGACAAAAGAGAACACACCCCCCCATTACGTCTTGCTTCAGAAAGGTGAAAAATGGTCCATTTTTAAATGTTTTATTTTTGAACGTCAGTTCACATTTGTAGGTAGATCATCAGTTTTAGAGCTAAAATTAGCATGTTTAAAGTGATTTTCATGCTTCCAGGGGCCCTAAACACAACATTTGTGGAATGGTTAAAAGTGCATGAAAATGGCCAATTTACTAAATCTGAGGTCTCAAAAAGTGTTTCTTCACCCCGGGAAGTGAATTAAATACCATTTGGAGGCATTTAATGTTCAAGCAAAAACAGCTGATTTTTGTTAAAAGAGATAACACCCCCCATTACGTCTTGCTTCAGAAAGGTGAAAAATGGTCCGCTTTCAAATGTTTTATTTTTGAACGTCAGTTCACATTTGTAGGTGGATCATCAGTTTTGAGCTAAAATTAGCATGTTTAAAGTGAATTTCATGCTTCTAGGGGCCCTAAACACAACATTTGTGGAATGATAAAAAGTGCATGAAAATGGCCAATTTACTCACTCTGAGGTCACAAAAAGTGTTTCTTCACCCCGGGAAGTAAATTAAATACCATTTGGAGGCATTTAATGTTCAAGCAAAAACGGCTGATTTTTTACAAAATTGATAACATCCCCCCATTACGTCATGCTTCAGAAAGGTGAAAAATTGTCCGCTTTCAAATGTTTTATTTTTGAACGTCAGTTCACATTTGTAGGTAGATCATCAGTTTTAGAGCTAAAATTAGCATGTTTAAAGTGATTTTCATGCTTCCAGGGGCCCTAAACACAACATTTGTGGAATGATAAAAAGTGCATGAAAATGGCCAATTTACTCACTCTGAGGTCACAAAAAGTGTTTCTTCACCCCGGGAAGTAAATTAAATACCATTTGGAGGCATTTAATGTTCAAGCAAAAACGGCTGATTTTTGACAAAAGAGAACACACCCCCCCATTACGTCTTGCTTCAGAAAGGTGAAAAATGGTCCATTTTTAAATGTTTTATTTTTGAACGTCAGTTCACATTTGTAGGTAGATCATCAGTTTTAGAGCTAAAATTAGCATGTTTAAAGTGATTTTCATGCTTCCAGGGGCCCTAAACACAACATTTGTGGAATGGTTAAAAGTGCATGAAAATGGCCAATTTACTAAATCTGAGGTCTCAAAAAGTGTTTCTTCACCCCGGGAAGTGAATTAAATACCATTTGGAGGCATTTAATGTTCAAGCAAAAACAGCTGATTTTTGTTAAAAGAGATAACACCCCCCATTACGTCTTGCTTCAGAAAGGTGAAAAATGGTCCGCTTTCAAATGTTTTATTTTTGAACGTCAGTTCACATTTGTAGGTGGATCATCAGTTTTGAGCTAAAATTAGCATGTTTAAAGTGATTTTCATGCTTTCAGGGGCCCGGAAAGTGAATTAAAAACCATTTGGAGGCATTTAATGTTCAAGCAAAAACAGCTGATTTTTGACAAAAGAGATAACACCCCCCCATTACGTCATCCTTCAGAAAGGTGCAAAATGGTCCGTTTTCAAATGTTTTATTTTTGAACGTCAGTTCACATTTGTAGGTGGATCATCAGTTTTAGAGCTAAAATTAGCATGTTTAACCCCTTCAGCGCTAATGACAAGGGTAACTCGTCATGGAGTTTCCATTGATTTCAATGGAAAGTCAATGGGCATGATCGGCATGCCTTAGCATCCAAGTGGTTAAAGTGATTTTCATGCTTCCAGGGGCCCTAAACACAACATTTGTTGAATGGTTAAAAGTGCATGAAAATGGCCAATTTACTCACTCTGAGGTCTCAAAAAGTGTTTCTTCACCCCGGGAAGTAAATTAAATACCATTTGGAGGCATTTAATGTTCAAGCAAAAACGGCTGATTTTTGACAAAAGAGATAACACCCCCCATTACGTCATGCTTTAGAAAGGTGAAAAATGGTCCGTTTTCAAATGTTTTATTTTTGAACCTCAGTTCACATTTGTAGGTGGATCATCAGTTTTAGAACTAAAATTAGCATGTTTAAAGTGAATTTCATGCTTCTAGGGGCCCTAAACACAACATTTGTGGAATGGTAAAAAGTGCATGAAAATGGCCAATTTACTCACTCTGAGGTCTCAAAAAGTGTTTCTTCACCCCGGGAAGTAAATTAAATACCATTTGGAGGCATTTAATGTTCAAGCAAAAACGGCTGATTTTTGACAAAAGAGATAACATCCCCCCATTACGTCATGCTTCAGAAAGGTGAAAAATTGTCCGCATTCAAATGTTTTATTTTTGAACGTCAGTTCACATTTGTAGGTAGATCATCAGTTTTAGAGCTAAAATTAGCATGTTTAAAGTGATTTTCATGCTCCCAGGGGCCCTAAACACAAAATTTGTGTAATGGTTAAAAGTGCATGAAAATGGCCAATTTACTCACTCTGAGGTCTCAAAAAGTGTTTCTTCACCCCGGGAAGAAAATTAAATACCATTTGGAGACATTTAATGTTCAAGCAAAAACGGCTGATTTTTGACAAAAGAGATAACACCCCCCATTACGTCATGCTTCAGAAAGGTGAAAAATGGTCCGTTTTCAAATGTTTTATTTTTGAACCTCAGTTCACATTTGTAGGTGGATCATCAGTTTTAGAACTAAAATTAGCATGTTTAAAGTGAATTTCATGCTTCTAGGGGCCCTAAACACAACATTTGTGGAATGGTAAAAAGTGCATGAAAATGGCCAATTTACTCACTCTGAGGTCTCAAAAAGTGTTTCTTCACCCCGGGAAGTAAATTAAATACCATTTGGAGGCATTTAATGTTCAAGCAAAAACGGCTGATTTTTGACAAAAGAGATAACATCCCCCCATTACGTCATGCTTCAGAAAGGTGAAAAATTGTCCGCATTCAAATGTTTTATTTTTGAACGTCAGTTCACATTTGTAGGTAGATCATCAGTTTTAGAGCTAAAATTAGCATGTTTAAAGTGATTTTCATGCTTCCAGGGGCCCTAAACACAACAATTGTGTAATGGTTAAAAGTGCATGAAAATGGCCAATTTACTCACTCTGAGGTCTCAAAAAGTGTTTCTTCACACCAGGAAGTGAATTAAATACCATTTGGAGGCATTTAATGTTCAAGCAAAAATGGCTGATTTTTGACAAAAGAGACAACACCCCCCCCATTACGTCTTGCTTCAGAAAGGTGAAAAATGGTCCATTTTTAAATGTTTTAAATTTGAATGTCAGTTCACATTTGTAGGTAGATCATCAGTTTTAGAGCTAAAATTAGAATGTTTAAAGTGATTTTCATGCTTCCAGGGGCCCTAAATACAACATTTGTGGAATGGTTAAAAGTGCATGAAAATGGCCAATTTACTCACTCTGAGGTCTCAAAAAGTGTTTCTTCACCCCGGGAAGTGAATTAAATACCATTTGGAGGCATTTAATGTTCAAGCAAAAACGGCTGATTTTTGACAAAAGAGATAACACCCCCCCATTACGTCATGCTTCAGAAAGGTGAAAAATGGTCCAGTTTTAAATGTTTTATTTTTGAACGTCAGTTCACATTTGTAGGTGGATCATCAGTTTTGAGCTAAAATTAGCATGTTTAAAGTGATTGTCATGCTTTCAGGGGTCCGGAAAGTGAATTAAAAACCATATGGAGGCATTTAATGTTCAAGCAAAAACAGCTGATTTTTGTTAAAAGAGATAACACCCCCCCATTACGTCATGCTTCAGAAAGGTGAAAAATGGTCCGTTTTCAAATGTTTTATTTTTGAACCTCAGTTCACATTTGTAGGTGGATCATCAGTTTTAGAGCTAAAATTAGCATGTTTAAAGTGAATTTCATGCTTCTAGGGGCCTTAAACACAACATTTGTGGAATGGTTAAAAGTGCATGAAAATGGCCAATTTGCTCACTCTGAGGTCTCAAAAAGTGTTTCTTCGACCCGGGAAGTAAATTAAATACCATTTGGAGGCATTTCATGTTCAAGCAAAAATGGCTGATTTTTGACAAAAGAGATAACACCCCCCCTTACGTCATGCTTCAGAAAGGTGAAAAGTGGTCCGCTTTCAAATGTTTTATTTTTGTACGTCAGTTCACATTTGTAAGTAGATCATCAGTTTTAGAGCTAAAATTAGCATGTTTAAAGTGATTTTCATGCTTCCAACGGCCCGTGAAGTGAATTAAAAACCATTTGGAGGCATTTAATGTTCAAGCAAAAACAGCAGATTTTTGACAAAAGCGATAACACCCCCCATTACGTCATGCTTCAGAAAGGTGCAAAATGGTCCAGTTTCAAATGTTTTATTTTTAAACGTCAGTTCACATTTGTAGGTGGATCATCAGTTTTGAGCTAAAATTAGCATGTTTAAAGTGATTTTCATGCTTTCAGGGGCCCGGAAAGTGAATTAAAAACCATTTGGAGGCATTTAATGTTCAAGCAAAAACAGCAGATTTTTGTTAAAAGAGATAACACCCCCCCCCATTACGTCATGCTTCAGAAAGGTGAAAAATGGTCCGTTTTTAAATGTTTTATTTTTGAACCTCAGTTCACATTTGTAGGTGGATCATCAGTTTTAGAGCTAAAATTAGCATGTTTAAAGTGAATTTCATGCTTCTAAGGGCCCTAAACACAACATTTGTGGAATGGTTAAAAGTGCATGAAAATGGCCAATTTACTCACTCTGAGGTCTCAAAAAGTGTTTCTTCACCCCGGGAAGTAAATTAAATACCATTTGGAGGCATTTAATGTTCAAGCAAAAATGGCTGATTTTTGACAAAAGAGACAACACCCCCCCATTACGTCTTGCTTCAGAAAGGTGAAAAATGGTCCATTTTTAAATGTTTTAAATTTGAATGTCAGTTCACATTTGTTGGTAGATCATCAGTTTTAGAGCTAAAATTAGCATGTTTAAAGTGATTTTCATGCTTCCAGGGGCCCTAAATACAACATTTGTGGAATGGTTAAAAGTGCATGAAAATGGCCAATTTACTCACTCTGAGGTCTCAAAAAGTGTTTCTTCACCCCGGGAAGTGAATTAAATACCATTTGGAGGCATTTAATGTTCAAGCAAAAACGGCTGATTTTTGACAAAAGAGATAACACCCCCCCATTACGTCATGCTTCAGAAAGGTGAAAAATGGTCCAGTTTTAAATGTTTTATTTTTGAACGTCAGTTCACATTTGTAGGTGGATCATCAGTTTTGAGCTAAAATTAGCATGTTTAAAGTGATTGTCATGCTTTCAGGGGTCCGCAAAGTGAATTAAAAACCATTTGGAGGCATTTAATGTTCAAGCAAAAACAGCTGATTTTTGACAAAAGAGATAACACCCCCCCATTACGTCATCCTTCAGAAAGATGCAAAATGGTCCGTTTTCAAATGTTTTATTTTTGAACGTCAGTTCACATTTGTAGGTGGATCATCAGTTTTAGAGCTAAAATTAGCATGTTTAAAGTGATTTTCATGCTTCCAGGGGCCCTAAACACAACATTTG
This sequence comes from Lissotriton helveticus, assembly GCF_964261635.1. Taxonomy (NCBI): domain Eukaryota; kingdom Metazoa; phylum Chordata; class Amphibia; order Caudata; family Salamandridae; genus Lissotriton; species Lissotriton helveticus. Next base: position 1,272,643,362 of record NC_136061.1, read on the forward strand.
ATGAATGGTTAAAAGTGCATGAAAATGGCCAATTTACTCACTCTGAGGTCTCAAAAAGTGTTTCTTCACCCCGGGAAGTAAATTAAATACCATTTGGAGGCATTTAATGTTCAAGCAAAAACGGCTGATTTTTGACAAAAGAGATAACACCCCCCCATTACGTCATGCTTCAGAAAGGTGAAAAATGGTCCATTTTCAAATGTTTTATTTTTGAACCTCAGTTCACATTTGTAGGTGGATCATCAGTTTTAGAACTAAAATTAGCATGTTTAAAGTGAATTTCATGCTTCTAGGGGCCCTAAACACAACATTTGTGGAATGGTAAAAAGTGCATGAAAATGGCCAATTTACTCACTCTGAGGTCTCAAAAAGTGTTTCTTCACCCCGGGAAGTAAATTAAATACCATTTGGAGGCATTTAATGTTCAAGCAAAAACGGCTGATTTTTGACAAAAGAGATAACATCCCCCCATTACGTCATGCTTCAGAAAGGTGAAAAATTGTCCGCTTTCAAATGTTTTATTTTTGAACGTCAGTTCACATTTGTAGGTAGATCATCAGTTTTAGAGCTAAAATTAGCATGTTTAAAGTGATTTTCATGCTTCCAGGGGCCCTAAACACAACATTTGTGTAATGGTTAAAAGTGCATGAAAATGGCCAATTTACTCACTCTGAGGTCTCAAAAAGTGTTTCTTCACACCGGGAAGTGAATTAAATACCATTTGGAGGCATTTAATTTTCAAGCAAAAACTGCTGATTTTTGACAAAAGAGAACACACCCCCATTACGTCTAGCTTCAGAAAGGTGAAAAATGGTCCATTTTTAAATGTTTTAAATTTGAATGTCAGTTCACATTTGTAGGTAGATCATCAGTTTTAGAGCTACAATTAGCATGTTTAAAGTGATTTTCATGCTTCCAGGGGCCCTAAACACAACATTTGTGGAATGGTTAAAAGTGCATGAAAATGGCCAATTTACTAACTCTGAGGTCTCAAAAAGTGTTTCTTCACCCCGGGAAGTGAATTAAATACCATTTGGAGGCATTTAATGTTCAAGCAAAAACAGCTGATTTTTGTTAAAAGAGATAACACCCCCCATTACGTCTTGCTTCAGAAAGGTGAAAAATGGTCCGCTTTCAAATGTTTTATTTTTGAACGTCAGTTCACATTTGTAGGTGGATCATCAGTTTTGAGCTAAAATTAGCATGTTTAAAGTGATTTTCATGCTTTCAGGGGCCCGGAAAGTGAATTAAAAACCATTTGGAGGCATTTAATGTTCAAGCAAAAACAGCTGATTTTTGACAAAATAGATAACACCCCCCCATTACGTCATCCTTCAGAAAGGTGCAAAATGGTCCGTTTTCAAATGTTTTATTTTTGAACGTCAGTTCACATTTGTAGGTGGATCATCAGTTTTAGAGCTAAAATTAGCATGTTTAAAGTGATTTTCATGCTTCCAGGGGCCCTAAACACAACATTTGTTGAATGGTTAAAAGTGCATGAAAATGGCCAATTTACTCACTCTGAGGTCTCAAAAAGTGTTTCTTCACCCCAGGAAGTAAATTAAATACCATTTGGAGGCATTTAATGTTCAAGCAAAAACGGCTGATTTTTGACAAAAGAGATAACACCCCCCATTACGTCATGCTTTAGAAAGGTGAAAAATGGTCCGTTTTCAAATGTTTTATTTTTGAACCTCAGTTCACATTTGTAGGTGGATCATCAGTTTTAGAACTAAAATTAGCATGTTTAAAGTGAATTTCATGCTTCTAGGGGCCCTAAACACAACATTTGTGGAATGGTAAAAAGTGCATGAAAATGGCCAATTTACTCACTCTGAGGTCTCAAAAAGTGTTTCTTCACCCCGGGAAGTAAATTAAATACCATTTGGAGGCATTTAATGTTCAAGCAAAAACGGCTGATTTTTGACAAAAGAGATAACATCCCCCCATTACGTCATGCTTCAGAAAGGTGAAAAATTGTCCGCATTCAAATGTTTTATTTTTGAACGTCAGTTCACATTTGTAGGTAGATCATCAGTTTTAGAGCTAAAATTAGCATGTTTAAAGTGATTTTCATGCTCCCAGGGGCCCTAAACACAAAATTTGTGTAATGGTTAAAAGTGCATGACAATGGCCAATTTACTCACTCTGAGGTCTCAAAAAGTGTTTCTTCACCCCGGGAAGAAAATTAAATACCATTTGGAGACATTTAATGTTCAAGCAAAAACAGCAGATTTTTGTTAAAAGAGATAACACCCCCCCCATTACGTCATGCTTCAGAAAGGTGAAAAATGGTCTGTTTTTAAATGTTTTATTTTTGAACCTCAGTTCACATTTGTAGGTGGATCATCAGTTTTAGAGCTAAAATTTGCATGTTTAAAGTGAATTTCATGCTTCTAAGGGCCCTAAACACAACATTTGTGGAATGGTTAAAAGTGCATGAAAATGGCCAATTTACTCACTCTGAGGTCTCAAAAAGTGTTTCTTCACCCCGGGAAGTAAATTAAATACCATTTGGAGGCATTTAATGTTCAAGCAAAAACGGCTGATTTTTGACAAAAGAGATAACACCCCCCATTACGTCATGCTTCAGAAAGGTGAAAAATTGTCCGCTTTCAAATGTTTTATTTTTGAACGTCAGTTCACATTTGTAGGTAGATCATCAGTTTTAGAGCTAAAATTAGCATGTTTAAAGTGATTTTCATGCTTCCAGGGGCCCTAAACACAACATTTGTATAATGGTTAAAAGTGCATGAAAATGGCCAATTTACTCACTCTGAGGTCTCAAAAAGTGTTTCTTCACCCCGGGAAGTGAATTAAATACCATTTGGAGGCATTTAATGTGCAAGCAAAAACGGCTGATTTTTGACAAAAGAGATAACACCCCCCCTCACGTCATGCTTCAGAAAGGTGAAAAGTGGTCCGCTTTCAAATGTTTTATTTTTGTACGTCAGTTCACATTTGTAAGTAGATCATCAGTTTTAGAGCTGAAATTAGCATGTTTAAAGTGATTTTCATGCTTCCAACGGCCCGTGAAGTGAATTAAAAACCATTTGGAGGCATTTAATGTTCAAGCAAAAACAGCAGATTTTTGACAAAAGCGATAACACCCCCCCATTACGTCATGCTTCAGAAAGGTGAAAAATTGTCCGCTTTCAAATGTTTTATTTTTGAACGTCAGTTCACATTTGTAGGTAGATCATCAGTTTTAGAGCTAAAATTAGAATGTTTAAAGTGATTTTCATGCTTCCAGGGGCCCTAAATACAACATTTGTGGAACGGTTAAAAGTGCATGAAAATGGCCAATTTACTCACTCTGAGGTCTCAAAAAGTGTTTCTTCACCCCGGGAAGTGAATTAAATACCATTTGGAGGCATTTAATGTTCAAGCAAAAACGGCTGATTTTTGACAAAAGAGATAACACCCCCCCCATTACGTCATGCTTCAGAAAGGTGAAAAATGGTCCAGTTTTAAATGTTTTATTTTTGAACGTCAGTTCACATTTGTAGGTGGATCATCAGTTTTGAGCTAAAATTAGCATGTTTAAAGTGATTGTCATGCTTTCAGGGGTCCGGAAAGTGAATTAAAAACCATATGGAGGCATTTAATGTTCAAGCAAAAACAGCTGATTTTTGTTAAAAGAGATAACACCCCCCCATTACGTCATGCTTCAGAAAGGTGAAAAATGGTCCGTTTTCAAATGTTTTATTTTTGAACCTCAGTTCACATTTGTAGGTGGATCATCAGTTTTAGAGCTAAAATTAGCATGTTTAAAGTGAATTTCATGCTTCTAGGGGCCTTAAACACAACATTTGTGGAATGGTTAAAAGTGCATGAAAATGGCCAATTTGCTCACTCTGAGGTCTCAAAAAGTGTTTCTTCGACCCGGGAAGTAAATTAAATACCATTTGGAGGCATTTCATGTTCAAGCAAAAACGGCTGATTTTTGACAAAAGAGATAACACCCCCCATTACGTCATGCTTCAGAAAGGTGAAAAATTGTCCGCTTTCAAATGTTTTATTTTTGAACGTCAGTTCACATTTGTAGGTAGATCATCAGTTTTAGAGCTAAAATTAGCATGTTTAAAGTGATTTTCATGCTTCCAACGGCCCGTGAAGTGAATTAAAAACCATTTGGAGGCATTTAATGTTCAAGCAAAAACAGCAGATTTTTGACAAAAGCGATAACACCCCCCCATTACGTCATGCTTCAGAAAGGTGCAAAATGGTCCAGTTTCAAATGTTTTATTTTTAAACGTCAGTTCACATTTGTAGGTGGATCATCAGTTTTGAGCTAAAATTAGCATGTTTAAAGTGATTTTCATGCTTTCAGGGGCCCGGAAAGTGAATTAAAAACCATTTGGAGGCATTTAATGTTCAAGCAAAAACAGCAGATTTTTGTTAAAAGAGATAACACCCCCCCCATTACGTCATGCTTCAGAAAGGTGAAAAATGGTCCGTTTTTAAATGTTTTATTTTTGAACCTCAGTTCACATTTGTAGGTGGATCGTCAGTTTTAGAGCTAAAATTAGCATGTTTAAAGTGAATTTCATGCTTCTAAGGGCCCTAAACACAACATTTGTGGAATGGTTAAAAGTGCATGAAAATGGCCAATTTACTCACTCTGAGGTCTCAAAAAGTGTTTCTTCACCCCGGGAAGTAAATTAAATACCATTTGGAGGCATTTAATGTTCAAGCAAAAACGGCTGATTTTTGACAAAAGAGATAACACCCCCCATTACGTCATGCTTCAGAAAGGTGAAAAATTGTCCGCTTTCAAATGTTTTATTTTTGAACGTCAGTTCACATTTGTAGGTAGATCATCAGTTTTAGAGCTAAAATTAGCATGTTTAAAGTGATTTTCATGCTTCCAGGGGCCCTAAACACAACATTTGTATAATGGTTAAAAGTGCATGAAAATGGCCAATTTACTCACTCTGAGGTCTCAAAAAGTGTTTCTTCACCCCGGGAAGTGAATTAAATACCATTTGGAGGCATTTAATGTGCAAGCAAAAACGGCTGATTTTTGACAAAAGAGATAACACCCCCCCTCACGTCATGCTTCAGAAAGGTGAAAAGTGGTCCGCTTTCAAATGTTTTATTTTTGTACGTCAGTTCACATTTGTAAGTAGATCATCAGTTTTAGAGCTGAAATTAGCATGTTTAAAGTGATTTTCATGCTTCCAACGGCCCGTGAAGTGAATTAAAAACCATTTGGAGGCATTTAATGTTCAAGCAAAAACAGCAGATTTTTGACAAAAGCGATAACACCCCCCCATTACGTCATGCTTCAGAAAGGTGCAAAATGGTCCAGTTTCAAATGTTTTATTTTTAAACGTCAGTTCACATTTGTAGGTGGATCATCAGTTTTGAGCTAAAATTAGCATGTTTAAAGTGATTTTCATGCTTTCAGGGGCCCGGAAAGTGAATTAAAAACCATTTGGAGGCATTTAATGTTCAAGCAAAAACAGCAGATTTTTGACAAAAGCGATAACACCCCCCCATTACGTCATGCTTCAGAAAGGTGCAAAATGGTCCAGTTTCAAATGTTTTATTTTTAAACGTCAGTTCACATTTGTAGGTGGATCATCAGTTTTGAGCTAAAATTAGCATGTTTAAAGTGATTTTCATGCTTTCAGGGGCCCGGAAAGTGAATTAAAAACCATTTGGAGGCATTTAATGTTCAAGCAAAAACAGCTGATTTTTGACAAAAGAGATAACACCCCCCCCATTACGTCATCCTTCAGAAAGGTGCAAAATGGTCCGTTTTCAAATGTTTTATTTTTGAACGTCAGTTCACATTTGTAGGTGGATCATCAGTTTTAGAGCTAAAATTAGCATGTTTAAAGTGATTTTCATGCTTCCAGGGGCCCTAAACACAACATTTGTTGAATGGTTAAAAGTGCATGAAAATGGCCAATTTACTCACTCTGAGGTCTCAAAAAGTGTTTCTTCACCCCGGGAAGTAAATTAAATACCATTTGGAGGCATTTAATGTTCAAGCAAAAACGGCTGATTTTTGACAAAAGAGATAACACCCCCCCCATTACGTCATGCTTCAGAAAGGTGAAAAATGGTCCATTTTCAAATGTTTTATTTTTGAACCTCAGTTCACATTTGTAGGTGGATCATCAGTTTTAGAACTAAAATTAGCATGTTTAAAGTGAATTTCATGCTTCTAGGGGCCCTAAACACAACATTTGTGGAATGGTAAAAAGTGCATGAAAATGGCCAATTTACTCACTCTGAGGTCTCAAAAAGTGTTTCTTCACCCGGGAAGTAAATTATATACCATTTGGAGGCATTTAATGTTCAAGCAAAAACGGCTGATTTTTGACAAAAGAGATAACATCCCCCCATTACGTCATGCTTCAGAAAGGTGAAAAATTGTCCGCTTTCAAATGTTTTATTTTTGAACGTCAGTTCACATTTGTAGGTAGATCCTCAGTTTTAGAGCTAAAATTAGCATGTTTAAAGTGATTTTCATGCTTCCAGGGGCCCTAAACACAACATTTGTGTAATGGTTAAAAGTGCATGAAAATGGCCAATTTACTCACTCTGAGGTCTCAAAAAGTGTTTCTTCACACCGGGAAGTGAATTAAATACCATTTGGAGGCATTTAATGTTCAAGCAAAAACGGCTGATTTTTGACAAAAGAGACAACACCCCCCCATTACGTCTAGCTTCAGAAAGGTGAAAAATGGTCCATTTTTAAATGTTTTAAATTTGAATGTCAGTTCACATTTGTAGGTAGATCATCAGTTTTAGAGCTACAATTAGCATGTTTAAAGTGATTTTCATGCTTCCAGGGGCCCTAAACACAACATTTGTGGAATGGTTAAAAGTGCATGAAAATGGCCAATTTACTAACTCTGAGGTCTCAAAAAGTGTTTCTTCACCCCGGGAAGTGAATTAAATACCATTTGGAGGCATTTAATGTTCAAGCAAAAACGGCTGATTTTTGACAAAAGAGATAACACCCCCCCATTACGTCATGCTTCAGAAAGGTGAAAAATGGTCCGCTTTCAAATGTTTTATTTTTGAACGTCAGTTCACATTTGTAGGTAGATCATCAGTTTTAGAGGTAAAATTAGCATGTTTAAAATGATTTTCATGCTTCCAGGGGCCCGTGAAGTGAATTAAAAACCATTTGGAGGCATTTAATGTTCAAGCAAAAACAGCAGATTTTTGACAAAAGAGATAACACCCCCCCATTACGTCATGCTTCAGAAAGGTGCAAAATGGTCCAGTTTCAAATGTTTTATTTTTGAACGTCAGTTCACATTTGTAGGTGGATCATCAGTTTTGAGCTAAAATTAGCATGTTTAAAGTGATTGTCATGCTTTCAGGGGCCCGGAAAGTGAATTAAAAACCATATGGAGGCATTTAATGTTCAAGCAAAAACAGCTGATTTTTGTTAAAAGAGATAACACCCCCCATTACGTCATGCTTCAGAAAGGTGAAAAATGGTCCGTTTTCAAATGTTTTATTTTTGAACCTCAGTTCACATTTGTAGGTGGATCATCAGTTTTAGAGCTAAAATTAGCATGTTTAAAGTGAATTTCATGCTTCTAGGGGCCCTAAACACAACATTTGTGGAATGGTTAAAAGTGCATGAAAATGGCCAATTTACTCACTCTGAGGTCTCAAAAAGTGTTTCTTCACCCCGGGAAGTATATTAAATACCATTTGGAGGCATTTAATGTTCAAGCAAAAACGGCTGATTTTTGACAAAAGAGATAACACCCCCCCATTACGTCATGCTTCAGAAAGGTGAAAAATTGTCCGCTTTCAAATGTTTTATTTTTGAACGTCAGTTCACATTTGTAGGTAGATCATCAGCTTTAGAGCTAAAATTAGCATGTTTAAAGTGATTTTCATGCTCCCAAGGGCCCTAAACACAACATTTGTGTAATGGTTAAAAGTGCATGAAAATGGCCAATTTACTCACTCTGAGGTCTCAAAAAGTGTTTCTTCACACCGGGAAGTGAATTAAATACCATTTGGAGGCATTTAATGTTCAAGCAAAAACAGCAGATTTTTGACAAAAGAGATAACAACCCCCCATTACGTCATGCTTCAGAAAGGTAAAAAATGGTCCATTTTCAAATGTTTTATTTTTGAACCTCAGTTCACATTTGTAGGTGGATCATCAGTTTTAGAACTAAAATTAGCATGTTTAAAGTGAATTTCATGCTTCTAGGGGCCCTAAACTCAACATTTGTGGAATGGTAAAAAGTGCATGAAAATGGCCAATTTACTCACTCTGAGGTCTCAAAAAGTGTTTCTTCACCCCGGGAAGTAAATTAAATACCATTTGGAGGCATTTAATGTTCAAGCAAAAACGGCTGATTTTTGACAAAAGAGATAACATCCCCCCATTACGTCATGCTTCAGAAAGGTGAAAAATTGTCCGCTTTCAAATGTTTTATTTTTGAACGTCAGTTCACATTTGTAGGTAGATCATCAGTTTAAGAGGTAAAATTAGCATGTTTAAAGTGATTTTCATGCTTCCAGGGGCCCGTGAAGTGAATTAAAAACCATTTGGAGGCATTTAATGTTCAAGCAAAAACAGCAGATTTTTGACAAAAGAGATAACACCCCCCCCATTACGTCATGCTTCAGAAATGTGCAAAATGGTCCAGTTTCAAATGTTTTATTTTTGAACGTCAGTTCACATTTGTAGGTGGATCATCAGTTTTGAGCTAAAATTAGCATGTTTAAAGTGATTGTCATGCTTTCAGGGGCCCGGAAAGTGAATTAAAAACCATAGGGAGGCATTTAATGTTCAAGCAAAAACAGCTGATTTTTGTTAAAAGAGATAACACCCCCCCATTACGTCATGCTTCAGAAAGGTGAAAAATGGTCCGTTTTCAAATGTTTTATTTTTGAACCTCAGTTCACATTTGTAGGTGGATCATCAGTTTTAGAGCTAAAATTAGCATGTTTAAAGTGAATTTCATGCTTCTAGGGGCCCTAAACACAACATTTGTGGAATGGTTAAAAGTGCATGAAAATGGCCAATTTACTCACTCTGAGGTCTCAAAAAGTGTTTCTTCAACCCGGGAAGTAAATTAAATACCATTTGGAGGCATTTAATGTTCAAGCAAAAATGGCTGATTTTTGACAAAAGAGATAACACCCCCCCATTACATCATGCTTCAGAAAGGTGAAAAATTGTCCGCTTTCAAATGTTTTATTTTTGAACGTCAGTTCACATTTGTGGGTAGATCATCAGTTTTAGAGCTAAAATTAGCATGTTTAAAGTGATTTTCATGCTTCCAGGGGCCCTAAACACAACATTTGTGTAATGGTTAAAAGTGCATGAAAATGGCCAATTTACTCACTCTGAGGTCTCAAAAAGTGTTTCTTCACACCGGGAAGTGAATTAAATACCATTTGGAGGCATTTAATGTTCAAGCAAAAACAGCAGATTTTTGACAAAAGAGATAACAACCCCCCATTACGTCATGCTTCAGAAAGGTAAAAAATGGTCCATTTTCAAATGTTTTATTTTTGAACCTCAGTTCACATTTGTAGGTGGATCATCAGTTTTAGAACTAAAATTAGCATGTTTAAAGTGAATTTCATGCTTCTAGGGGCCCTAAACACAACATTTGTGGAATGGTAAAAAGTGCATGAAAATGGCCAATTTACTCACTCTGAGGTCTCAAAAAGTGTTTCTTCACCCCGGGAAGTAAATTAAATACCATTTGGAGGCATTTAATGTTCAAGCAAAAACGGCTGATTTTTGACAAAAGAGATAACATCCCCCCATTACGTCATGCTTCAGAAAGGTGAAAAATTGTCCGCTTTCAAATGTTTTATTTTTGAACGTCAGTTCACATTTGTAGGTAGATCATCAGTTTTAGAGGTAAAATTAGCATGTTTAAAGTGATTTTCATGCTTCCAGGGGCCCGTGAAGTGAATTAAAAACCATTTGGAGGCATTTAATGTTCAAGCAAAAACAGCAGATTTTTGACAAAAGAGATAACACCCCCCCCATTACGTCATGCTTCAGAAAGGTGCAAAATGGTCCAGTTTCAAATGTTTTATTTTTGAACGTCAGTTCACATTTGTAGGTGGATCATCAGTTTTGAGCTAAAATTAGCATGTTTAAAGTGATTGTCATGCTTTCAGGGGCCCGGAAAGTGAATTAAAAACCATAGGGAGGCATTTAATGTTCAAGCAAAAACAGCTGATTTTTGTTAAAAGAGATAACACCCCCCCATTACGTCATGCTTCAGAAAGGTGAAAAATGGTCCGTTTTCAAATGTTTTATTTTTGAACCTCAGTTCACATTTGTGGGTAGATCATCAGTTTTAGAGCTAAAATTAGCATGTTTAAAGTGATTTTCATGCTTCCAGGGGCCCTAAACACAACATTTGTGTAATGGTTAAAAGTGCATGAAAATGGCCAATTTACTCACTCTGAGGTCTCAAAAAGTGTTTCTTCACCCCGGGAAGTGAATTAAATACCATTTGGAGGCATTTAATGTTCAAGCAAAAACGGCTGATTTTTGACAAAAGAGATAACACCCCCTCTTACGTCATGCTTCAGAAAGATGAAAAATGGTCCGCTTTCAAATGTTTTATTTTTGAACGTCAGTTCACATTTGTAAGTAGATCATCAGTTTTAGAGCTAAAATTAGCATGTTTAAAGTGATTTTCATGCTTCCAACGGCCCGTGAAGTGAATTAAAAACCATTTGGAGGCATTTAATGTTCAAGCAAAAACAGCAGATTTTTGACAAAAGCGATAACACCCCCCCCATTACGTCATGCTTCAGAAAGGTGCAAAATGGTCCAGTTTCAAATGTTTTATTTTTAAACTTCAGTTCACATTTGTAGGTGGATCATCAGTTTTGACCTAAAATTAGCATGTTTAAAGTGATTTTCATGCTTTCAGGGGCCCGGAAAGTGAATAAAAAAACATTTGGAGGCATTTAATGTTCAAGCAAAAACAGCAGATTTTTGTTAAAAGAGATAACACCCCCCCATTACGTCATGCTTCAGAAAGGTGAAAAATGGTCCGTTTTCAAATGTTTTATTTTTTAACCTCAGTTCACATTTGTAGGTGGATCATCAGTTTTAGAGCTAAAATTAGCATGTTTAAAGTGAATTTCATGCTTCTAGGGGCCCTAAACACAACATTTGTGGAATGGTAAAAAGTGCATGAAAATGGCCAATTTACTCACTCTGAGGTCTCAAAAGTGTTTCTTCACACCGGGAAGTGAATTAAATACCACTTGGAGGCATTTAATGTTCAAGCAAAAACGGCTGATTTTTGACAAAAGAGATAACACCCCCCATTACGTCTTGCTTCAGAAAGGTGAAAAATTGTCCATTTTTAAATGTTTTATTTTTGAATGTCAGTTCACATTTGTAGGTAGATCATCAGTTTTAGAGCTAAAATTAGCATGTTTAAAGTGATTTTCATGCTTCCAGGGGCCCATGAAGTGAATTAAAAACCATTTGGAGGCATTTAATGTTCAAGCAAAAACAGCAGATTTTTGACAAAAGAGATAACACCCCCCCCATTACGTCATGCTTCAGAAAGGTGCAAAATGGTTCGTTTTCAAATGTTTTATTTTTGAACCTCAGTTCACATTTGTAGGTGGATCATCAGTTTTAGAGCTAAAATTAGCATGTTTAAAGTGAATTTCATGCTTCTAGGGGCCCTAAACACAACATTTGTGTAATGGTTAAAAGTGCATGAAAATGGCCAATTTACTCACTCTGAGGTCTCAAAAAGTGTTTCTTCACCCCGGGAAGTATATTAAATACAATTTGGAGGCATTTAATGTTCAAGCAAAAACAGCAGATTTTTGACAAAAGAGATAACACCCCCCCATTACGTCATGCTTCAGAAAGGTGAAACATTGTCCGCTTTCAAATGTTTTATTTTTGAACGTCAGTTCACATTTGTAGGTAGATCATCAGTTTTAGAGCTAAAATTAGCATGTTTAAAGTGATTTTCATGCTACCAGGGGCCCTAAACACAACATTTGTGTAATGGTTAAAAGTGCATGAAAATGGCCAATTTACTCACTCTGTGGTCTCAAAAAGTGTTTCTTCACACCGGGAAGTGAATTAAATACCATTTGGAGGCATTTAATGTTCAAGCAAAAACGGCTGATTTTGTACAAAAGAGATAACACCCCCCCATTACGTCTTGCTTCAGAAAGGTGAAAAATGGTCCATTTCAAAATGTTTTATTTTTGATTGTCAGTTCACATTTGTAGGTAGATCATCAGTTTTAGAGCTAAAATTAGCATGTTTAAAGTGATTGTCATGCTTCCAGAGGCCAGTGAAGTGAATTAAAAACCATTTGGAGGCATTTAATGTTCAAGCAAAAACAGCAGATTTTTGACAAAAGAGATAACACCCCCCCATTACGTCATGCTTCAGAAAGGTGCAAAATGGTCCGTTTTCAAATGGTTTATTTTTGAACGTCAGTTCACATTTGTAGGTGGATCATCAGTTTTAGAGCTAAAATTAGCATGTTTAAAGTGATTTTCATGCTTCCAGGGGCCCTAAACACAACATTTGTGTAATGGTTAAAAGTGCATGAAAATGGCCAATTTACTCACTCTGAGGTCTCAAAAAGTGTTTCTTCACCCTGGGAAGTAAATTAAATACCATTTGGAGGCATTTAATGTTCAAGCAAAAACAGCAGATTTTTGACAAAAGCGATAACACCCCCCCATTACGTCATGCTTCAGAAAGGTGCAAAATGGTCCAGTTTCAAATGTTTTATTTTTAAACGTCAGTTCACATTTGTAGGTGGATCATCAGTTTTGAGCTAAAATTAGCATTTTTTAAAGTGATTTTCATGCTTTCAGGGGCCCGGAAAGTGAATAAAAAACCATTTGGAGGCATTTAATGTTCAAGCAAAAACAGCTGATTTTTGTTAAAAGAGATAACACCCCCCCATTACGTCATTCTTCAGAAAGGTGCAAAATGGTCCGTTTTCAAATGTTTTATTTTTGAACCTCAGTTCACATTTGTAGGTAGATCATCAGTTTTAGAGCTAAAATTAGCATGTTTAAAGTGATTTTCATGCTCCCAGGGGCCCTAAACACAACATTTGTGTAATGGTTAAAAGTGCATGAAAATGGCCAATTTACTCACTCTGAGGTCTCAAAAAGTGTTTCTTCACACCGGGAAGTGAATTAAATACCATTTGGAGGCATTTAATGTTCAAGCAAAAACGGCTGATTTTTGACAAAAGAGATAACACCCCCCCATTACGTCTTGCTTCAGAAAGGTGAAAAATGGTCCATTTTTAAATGTTTTATTTTTGAATGTCAGTTCACATTTGTAGGTAGATCATCAGTTTTAGAGCTAAAATTAGCATGTTTAAAGTGATTTTCATGCTTCCAGGGGCCCATGAAGTGAATTAAAAACCATTTGGAGGCATTTAATGTTCAAGCAAAAACAGCAGATTTTTGACAAAAGAGATAACACCCCCCCATTACGTCATGCTTCAGAAAGGTTCAAAATGGTCCAGTTTCAAATGTTTTATTTTTGAACGTCAGTTCACATTTGTAGGTGGATCATCAGTTTTAGAGCTAAAATTAGCATGTTTAAAGTGAATTTCATGCTTCTAGGGGCCCTAAACACAACATTTGTGGAATGGTAAAAAGTGCATGAAAATGGCCAATTTACTCACTCTGAGGTCTCAAAAAGTGTTTCTTCACCCCGGGAAGTAAATTAAATACCATTTGGAGGCATTTAATGTTCAAGCAAAAACGGCAGATTTTTGACAAAAGAGATAACATCCCCCCATTACGTCATGCTTCAGAAAGGTGAAAAATTGTCCGCTTTCAAATGTTTTATTTTTGAACGTCAGTTCACATTTGTAAGTAGATCATCAGTTTTAGAGCTAAAATTAGCATGTTTAAAGTGATTTTCATGCTTCCAACGGCCCGTGAAGTGAATTAAAAACCATTTGGAGGCATTTAATGTTCAAGCAAAAACAGCAGATTTTTGACAAAAGCGATAACACCCCCCCATTACGTCATGCTTCAGAAAGGTGCAAAATGGTCCAGTTTCAAATGTTTTATTTTTAAACTTCAGTTCACATTTGTAGGTGGATCATCAGTTTTAGAGCTAAAATTAGCATGTTTAAAGTGAATTTCATGCTTCTAGGGGCCCTAAACACAACATTTGTGGAATGGTTAAAAGTGCATGAAAATGGCCAATTTACTCACTCTGAGGTCTCAAAAAGTGTTTCTTCACCCCGGGAAGTATATTAAATACCATTTGGAGGCATTTAATGTTCAAGCAAAAACGGCTGATTTTTTACAAAAGAGATAACACCCCCCCATTACGTCATGCTTCAGAAAGGTGAAAAATTGTCCGCTTTCAAATGTTTTATTTTTGAACGTCAGTTCACATTTGTAGGTAGATCATCAGTTTTAGAGGTAAAATTAGCATGTTTAAAGTGATTTTCATGCTTCCAGGGGCCCGTGAAGTGAATTAAAAACCATTTGGAGGCATTTAATGTTCAAGCAAAAACAGCAGATTTTTGACAAAAGAGATAACACCCCCCCCATTACGTCATGCTTCAGAAAGGTGCAAAATGGTCCAGTTTCAAATGTTTTATTTTTGAACGTCAGTTCACATTTGTAGGTGGATCATCAGTTTTGAGCTAAAATTAGCATGTTTAAAGTGATTGTCATGCTTTCAGGGGCCCGGAAAGTGAATTAAAAACCATAGGGAGGCATTTAATGTTCAAGCAAAAACAGCTGATTTGTGTTAAAAGAGATAACACCCCCCCATTACGTCATGCTTCAGAAAGGTGAAAAATGGTCCGTTTTCAAATGTTTTATTTTTGAACCTCAGTTCACATTTGTGGGTAGATCATCAGTTTTAGAGCTAAAATTAGCATGTTTAAAGTGATTTTCATGCTTCCAGGGGCCCTAAACACAACATTTGTGTAATGGTTAAAAGTGCATGAAAATGGCCAATTTACTCACTCTGAGGTCTCAAAAAGTGTTTCTTCACCCCGGGAAGTGAATTAAATACCATTTGGAGGCATTTAATGTTCAAGCAAAAACGGCTGATTTTTGACAAAAGAGATAACACCCCCTCTTACGTCATGCTTCAGAAAGATGAAAAATGGTCCGCTTTCAAATGTTTTATTTTTGAACGTCAGTTCACATTTGTAAGTAGATCATCAGTTTTAGAGCTAAAATTAGCATGTTTAAAGTGATTTTCATGCTTCCAACGGCCCGTGAAGTGAATTAAAAACCATTTGGAGGCATTTAATGTTCAAGCAAAAACAGCAGATTTTTGACAAAAGCGATAACACCCCCCCCATTACGTCATGCTTCAGAAAGGTGCAAAATGGTCCAGTTTCAAATGTTTTATTTTTAAACTTCAGTTCACATTTGTAGGTGGATCATCAGTTTTGACCTAAAATTAGCATGTTTAAAGTGATTTTCATGCTTTCAGGGGCCCGGAAAGTGAATAAAAAAACATTTGGAGGCATTTAATGTTCAAGCAAAAACAGCAGATTTTTGTTAAAAGAGATAACACCCCCCCATTACGTCATGCTTCAGAAAGGTGAAAAATGGTCCGTTTTCAAATGTTTTATTTTTTAACCTCAGTTCACATTTGTAGGTGGATCATCAGTTTTAGAGCTAAAATTAGCATGTTTAAAGTGAATTTCATGCTTCTAGGGGCCCTAAACACAACATTTGTGGAATGGTAAAAAGTGCATGAAAATGGCCAATTTACTCACTCTGAGGTCTCAAAAGTGTTTCTTCACACCGGGAAGTGAATTAAATACCATTTGGAGGCATTTAATGTTCAAGCAAAAACGGCTGATTTTTGACAAAAGAGATAACACCCCCCATTACGTCTTGCTTCAGAAAGGTGAAAAATTGTCCATTTTTAAATGTTTTATTTTTGAATGTCAGTTCACATTTGTAGGTAGATCATCAGTTTTAGAGCTAAAATTAGCATGTTTAAAGTGATTTTCATGCTTCCAGGGGCCCATGAAGTGAATTAAAAACCATTTGGAGGCATTTAATGTTCAAGCAAAAACAGCAGATTTTTGACAAAAGAGATAACACCCCCCCCATTACGTCATGCTTCAGAAAGGTGCAAAATGGTTCGTTTTCAAATGTTTTATTTTTGAACCTCAGTTCACATTTGTAGGTGGATCATCAGTTTTAGAGCTAAAATTAGCATGTTTAAAGTGAATTTCATGCTTCTAGGGGCCCTAAACACAACATTTGTGTAATGGTTAAAAGTGCATGAAAATGGCCAATTTACTCACTCTGAGGTCTCAAAAAGTGTTTCTTCACCCCGGGAAGTATATTAAATACAATTTGGAGGCATTTAATGTTCAAGCAAAAACAGCAGATTTTTGACAAAAGAGATAACACCCCCCCATTACGTCATGCTTCAGAAAGGTGAAACATTGTCCGCTTTCAAATGTTTTATTTTTGAACGTCAGTTCACATTTGTAGGTAGATCATCAGTTTTAGAGCTAAAATTAGCATGTTTAAAGTGATTTTCATGCTACCAGGGGCCCTAAACACAACATTTGTGTAATGGTTAAAAGTGCATGAAAATGGCCAATTTACTCACTCTGTGGTCTCAAAAAGTGTTTCTTCACACCGGGAAGTGAATTAAATACCATTTGGAGGCATTTAATGTTCAAGCAAAAACGGCTGATTTTGTACAAAAGAGATAACACCCCCCCATTACGTCTTGCTTCAGAAAGGTGAAAAATGGTCCATTTCAAAATGTTTTATTTTTGATTGTCAGTTCACATTTGTAGGTAGATCATCAGTTTTAGAGCTAAAATTAGCATGTTTAAAGTGATTGTCATGCTTCCAGAGGCCAGTGAAGTGAATTAAAAACCATTTGGAGGCATTTAATGTTCAAGCAAAAACAGCAGATTTTTGACAAAAGAGATAACACCCCCCCATTACGTCATGCTTCAGAAAGGTGCAAAATGGTCCGTTTTCAAATGGTTTATTTTTGAACGTCAGTTCACATTTGTAGGTGGATCATCAGTTTTAGAGCTAAAATTAGCATGTTTAAAGTGATTTTCATGCTTCCAGGGGCCCTAAACACAACATTTGTGTAATGGTTAAAAGTGCATGAAAATGGCCAATTTACTCACTCTGAGGTCTCAAAAAGTGTTTCTTCACCCTGGGAAGTAAATTAAATACCATTTGGAGGCATTTAATGTTCAAGCAAAAACAGCAGATTTTTGACAAAAGCGATAACACCCCCCCATTACGTCATGCTTCAGAAAGGTGCAAAATGGTCCAGTTTCAAATGTTTTATTTTTAAACGTCAGTTCACATTTGTAGGTGGATCATCAGTTTTGAGCTAAAATTAGCATTTTTTAAAGTGATTTTCATGCTTTCAGGGGCCCGGAAAGTGAATAAAAAACCATTTGGAGGCATTTAATGTTCAAGCAAAAACAGCTGATTTTTGTTAAAAGAGATAACACCCCCCCATTACGTCATTCTTCAGAAAGGTGCAAAATGGTCCGTTTTCAAATGTTTTATTTTTGAACCTCAGTTCACATTTGTAGGTAGATCATCAGTTTTAGAGCTAAAATTAGCATGTTTAAAGTGATTTTCATGCTCCCAGGGGCCCTAAACACAACATTTGTGTAATGGTTAAAAGTGCATGAAAATGGCCAATTTACTCACTCTGAGGTCTCAAAAAGTGTTTCTTCACACCGGGAAGTGAATTAAATACCATTTGGAGGCATTTAATGTTCAAGCAAAAACGGCTGATTTTTGACAAAAGAGATAACACCCCCCCATTACGTCTTGCTTCAGAAAGGTGAAAAATGGTCCATTTTTAAATGTTTTATTTTTGAATGTCAGTTCACATTTGTAGGTAGATCATCAGTTTTAGAGCTAAAATTAGCATGTTTAAAGTGATTTTCATGCTTCCAGGGGCCCATGAAGTGAATTAAAAACCATTTGGAGGCATTTAATGTTCAAGCAAAAACAGCAGATTTTTGACAAAAGAGATAACACCCCCCCATTACGTCATGCTTCAGAAAGGTTCAAAATGGTCCAGTTTCAAATGTTTTATTTTTGAACGTCAGTTCACATTTGTAGGTGGATCATCAGTTTTAGAGCTAAAATTAGCCTGTTTAAAGTGAATTTCATGCTTCTAGGGGCCCTAAACACAACATTTGTGGAATGGTAAAAAGTGCATGAAAATGGCCAATTTACTCACTCTGAGGTCTCAAAAAGTGTTTCTTCACCCCGGGAAGTAAATTAAATACCATTTGGAGGCATTTAATGTTCAAGCAAAAACGGCAGATTTTTGACAAAAGAGATAACATCCCCCCATTACGTCATGCTTCAGAAAGGTGAAAAATTGTCCGCTTTCAAATGTTTTATTTTTGAACGTCAGTTCACATTTGTAAGTAGATCATCAGTTTTAGAGCTAAAATTAGCATGTTTAAAGTGATTTTCATGCTTCCAACGGCCCATGAAGTGAATTAAAAACCATTTGGAGGCATTTAATGTTCAAGCAAAAACAGCAGATTTTTGACAAAAGCGATAACACCCCCCCATTACGTCATGCTTCAGAAAGGTGCAAAATGGTCCAGTTTCAAATGTTTTATTTTTAAACTTCAGTTCACATTTGTAGGTGGATCATCAGTTTTAGAGCTAAAATTAGCATGTTTAAAGTGAATTTCATGCTTCTAGGGGCCCTAAACACAACATTTGTGGAATGGTTAAAAGTGCATGAAAATGGCCAATTTACTCACTCTGAGGTCTCAAAAAGTGTTTCTTCACCCCGGGAAGTATATTAAATACCATTTGGAGGCATTTAATGTTCAAGCAAAAACGGCTGATTTTTGACAAAAGAGATAACACCCCCCCATTACGTCTTGCTTCAGAAAGGTGAAAAATGGTCCATTTTAAAATGTTTTATTTTTGATTGTCAGTTCACATTTGTAGGTAGATCATCAGTTTTAGAGCTAACATTAGCATGTTTAAAGTGATTGTCATGCTTCCAGAGGCCAGTGAAGTGAATTAAAAACCATTTGGAGGCATTTAATGTTCAAGCAAAAACAGCAGATTTTTGACAAAAGAGATAACACCCCCCCCCCATTACGTCATGCTTCAGAAAGGTGAAACATTGTCCGCTTTCAAATGTTTTATTTTTGAACGTCAGTTCACATTTGTAGGTAGATCATCAGTTTTAGAGCTAAAATTAGCATGTTTAAAGTGATTTTCATGCTTCCAGGGGCCCTAAACACAACATTTGTGTAATGGTTAAAAGTGCATGAAAATGGCCAATTTACTCACTCTGAGGTCTCAAAAAGTGTTTCTTCACCCTGGGAAGTAAATTAAATACCATTTGGAGGCATTTAATGTTCAAGCAAAAACAGCAGATTTTTGACAAAAGCGATAACACCCCCCCATTACGTCATGCTTCAGAAAGGTGCAAAATGGTCCAGTTTCAAATGTTTTATTTTTAAACGTCAGTTCACATTTGTAGGTGGATCATCAGTTTTGAGCTAAAATTAGCATGTTTAAAGTGAATTTCATGCTTCTAGGGGCCCTAAACACAACATTTGTGTAATGGTTAAAAGTGCATGAAAATGGCCAATTTACTCACTCTGAGGTCTCAAAAAGTGTTTCTTCACCCCGGGAAGTATATTAAATACAATTTGGAGGTATTTAATGTTCAAGCAAAAACGGCTGATTTTTGACAAAAGAGATAACACCCCCCCATTACGTCATGCTTCAGAAAGGTGAAACATTGTCCTCTTTCAAATGTTTTATTTTTGAACGTCAGTTCACATTTGTAGGTAGATCATCAGTTTTAGAGCTAAAATTAGCATGTTTAAAGTGATTTTCATGCTACCAGGGGCCCTAAACACAACATTTGTGTAATGGTTAAAAGTGCATGAAAATGGCCAATTTACTCACTCTGTGGTCTCGAAAAGTGTTTCTTCACACCGGGAAGTGAATTAAATACCATTTGGAGGCATTTAATGTTCAAGCAAAAACGGCTGATTTTTTACAAAAGAGATAACACCCCCCCATTACGTCTTGCTTCAGAAAGGTGAAAAATGGTCCATTTTAAAATGTTTTATTTTCGATTGTCAGTTCACATTTGTAGGTAGATCATCAGTTTTAGAGCTAAAATTAGCATGTTTAAAGTGATTGTCATGCTTCCAGAGGCCAGTGAAGTGAATTAAAAACCATTTGGAGGCATTTAATGTTCAAGCAAAAACAGCAGATTTTTGACAAAAGAGATAACACCCCCCCATTACGTCATGCTTCAGAAAGGTGCAAAATGGTCCATTTTCAAATGTTTTATTTTTGAACGTCAGTTCACATTTGTAGGTGGATCATCAGTTTTAGAGCTAAAATTAGCATGTTTAAAGTGATTTTCATGCTTCCAGGGGCCCTAAACACAACATTTGTGTAATGGTTAAAAGTGCATGAAAATGGCCAATTTACTCACTCTGAGGTCTCAAAAAGTGTTTCTTCACCCTGGGAAGTAAATTAAATACCATTTGGAGGCATTTAATGTTCAAGCAAAAACAGCAGATTTTTGACAAAAGCGATAACACCCCCCCATTACGTCATGCTTCAGAAAGGTGCAAAATGCTCCAGTTTCAAATGTTTTATTTTTAAACGTCAGTTCACATTTGTAGGTGGATCATCAGTTTTGAGCTAAAATTAGCATGTTTAAAGTGATTTTCATGCTTTCAGGGGCCCGGAAAGTGAATTAAAAACCATTTGGAGGCATTTAATGTTCAAGCAAAAACAGCTGATTTTTGTTAAAAGAGATAACACCCCCCCATTACGTCATTCTTCAGAAAGGTGCAAAATGGTCCGTTTTCAAATGTTTTATTTTTGAACCTCAGTTCACATTTGTAGGTAGATCATCAGTTTTAGAGCTAAAATTAGCATGTTTAAAGTGATTTTCATGCTCCCAGGGGCCCTAAACACAACATTTGTGTAATGGTTAAAAGTGCATGAAAATGGCCAATTTACTCACTCTGAGGTCTCAAAAAGTGTTTCTTCACACCGGGAAGTGAATTAAATACCATTTGGAGGCATTTAATGTTCAAGCAAAAACGGCTGATTTTTGACAAAAGAGATAACACCCCCCCATTACGTCTTGCTTCAGAAAGGTGAAAAATGGTCCATTTTTAAATGTTTTATTTTTGAATGTCAGTTCACATTTGTAGGTAGATCATCAGTTTTAGAGCTAAAATTAGCATGTTTAAAGTGATTTTCATGCTTCCAGGGGCCCATGAAGTGAATTAAAAACCATTTGGAGGCATTTAATGTTCAAGCAAAAACAGCAGATTTTTGACAAAAGAGATAACACCCCCCCATTACGTCATGCTTCAGAAAGGTTCAAAATGGTCCAGTTTCAAATGTTTTATTTTTGAACGTCAGTTCACATTTGTAGGTGGATCATCAGTTTTAGAGCTAAAATTAGCATGTTTAAAGTGAATTTCATGCTTCTAGGGGCCCTAAACACAACATTTGTGGAATGGTAAAAAGTGCATGAAAATGGCCAATTTACTCACTCTGAGGTCTCAAAAAGTGTTTCTTCACCCCGGGAAGTAAATTAAATACCATTTGGAGGCATTTAATGTTCAAGCAAAAACGGCGGATTTTTGACAAAAGAGATAACATCCCCCCATTACGTCATGCTTCAGAAAGGTGAAAAATTGTCCGCTTTCAAATGTTTTATTTTTGAACCTCAGTTCACATTTGTAGGTAGATCATCAGTTTTAGAGCTAAAATTGGCATGTTTAAAGTGATTTTCATGCTCCCAGGGGCCCTAAACACAACATTTGTGTAATGTTTAAAAGTGCATGAAAATGGCCAATTTACTCACTCTGAGGTCTCAAAAAGTGTTTCTTCACACCGGGAAGTGAATTAAATACCATTTGGAGGCATTTAATGTTCAAGCAAAAACGGCTGATTTTTGACAAAAGAGATAACACCCCCCCATTACGTCTTGCTTCAGAAAGGTGAAAAACGGTCCATTTTTAAATGTTTTTTTTTTGAATGTCAGTTCACATTTGTAGGTAGATCATCAGTTTTAGAGCTAAAATTAGCATGTTTAAAGTGATTTTCATGCTTCCAGGGGCCCATGAAGTGAATTAAAAACCATTTGGAGGCATTTAATGTTCAAGCAAAAACAGCAGATTTTTGACAAAAGAGATAACACCCCCCCATTACGTCATGCTTCAGAAAGGTTCAAAATGGTCCAGTTTCAAATGTTTTATTTTTGAACGTCAGTTCACATTTGTAGGTGGATCATCAGTTTTAGAGCTAAAATTAGCATGTTTAAAGTGAATTTCATGCTTCTAGGGGCCCTAAACACAACATTTGTGGAATGGTAAAAAGTGCATGAAAATGGCCAATTTACTCACTCTGAGGTCTCAAAAAGTGTTTCTTCACCCCGGGAAGTAAATTAAATACCATTTGGAGGCATTTAATGTTCAAGCAAAAACGGCTGATTTTTGACAAAAGAGATAACATCCCCCCATTACGTCATGCTTCAGAAAGGTGAAAAATTGTCCGCTTTCAAATGTTTTATTTTTGAACGTCAGTTCACATTTGTAGGTAGATCATCAGTTTTGGAGCTAAAATTAGCATGTTTAAAGTGATTTTCATGCTTCCAGGGGCCCTAAACACAACATTTGTGTAATGGTTAAAGGTGCATGAAAATGGCCAATTTACTCACTCTGAGGTCTCAAAAAGTGTTTCTTCACCCCGGGAAGTGAATTAAATACCATTTGGCAGCATTTAATGTTCAAGCAAAAACGGCTGATTTTTGACAAAAGAGATAACACCCCCCCTTACGTCATGCTTCAGAAAGGTGAAAAATGGTCCGCTTTCAAATGTTTTATTTTTGAACGTCAGTTCACATTTGTAAGTAGATCATCAGTTTTGGAGCTAAAATTAGCATGTTTAAAGTGATTTTCATGCTTCCAATGGCCCGTGAAGTGAATTAAAAACCATTTGGAGGCATTTAATGTTCAAGCAAAAACAGCAGATTTTTGACAAAAGCGATAAAACCCCCCCATTACGTCATGCTTCAGAAAGGTGCAAAATGGTCCAGTTTCAAATGTTTTATTTTTAAACTTCAGTTCACATTTGTAGGTGGATCATCAGTTTTAGAGCTAAAATTAGCATGTTTAAAGTGAATTTCATGCTTCTAGGGGCCCTAAACACAACATTTGTGGAATGGTTAAAAGTGCATGAAAATGGCCAATTTACTCACTCTGAGGTCTCAAAAAGTGTTTCTTCACCCCGGGAAGTATATTAAATACCATTTGGAGGCATTTAATGTTCAAGCAAAAACGGCTGATTTTTTACAAAAGAGATAACACCCCCCCATTACGTCATGCTTCAGAAAGGTGAAAAATTGTCCGCTTTCAAATGTTTTATTTTTGAACGTCAGTTCACATTTGTAGGTAGATCATCAGTTTTAGAGCTAAAATTAGCATGTTTAAAGTGATTTTCATGCTCCCAGGGGCCCTAAACACAACATTTGTGTAATGGTTAAAAGTGCATGAAAATAGCCAATTTACTCACTCTGAGGTCTCAAAAAGTGTTTCTTCACGCCGGGAAGTGAATAAATACCATTTGGAGGCATTTAATGTTCAAGCAAAAACGGCTGATTTTTGACAAAAGAGATAACACCCCCCATTACGTCTTGCTTCAGAAAGGTGAAAAATTGTCCATTTTTAAATGTTTTATTTTTGAATGTCAGTTCACATTTGTAGGTAGATCATCAGTTTTAGAGCTAAAATTAGCATGTTTAAAGTGATTTTCATGCTTCCAGGGGCCCATGAAGTGAATTAAAAACCATTTGGAGGCATTTAATGTTCAAGCAAAAACAGCAGATTTTTGACAAAAGAGATAACACCCCCCCCCCATTACGTCATGCTTCAGAAAGGTGAAACATTGTCCGCTTTCAAATGTTTTATTTTTGAACGTCAGTTCACATTTGTAGGTAGATCATCAGTTTTAGAGCTAAAATTAGCATGTTTAAAGTGATTTTCATGCTTCCAGGGGCCCTAAACACAACATTTGTGTAATGGTTAAAAGTGCATGAAAATGGCCAATTTACTCACTCTGAGGTCTCAAAAAGTGTTTCTTCACCCTGGGAAGTAAATTAAATACCATTTGGAGGCATTTAATGTTCAAGCAAAAACAGCAGATTTTTGACAAAAGCGATAACACCCCCCCATTACGTCATGCTTCAGAAAGGTGCAAAATGGTCCAGTTTCAAATGTTTTATTTTTAAACGTCAGTTCACATTTGTAGGTGGATCATCAGTTTTGAGCTAAAATTAGCATGTTTAAAGTGATTTTCATGCTTTCAGGGGCCCGGAAAGTGAATTAAAAACCATTTGGAGGCATTTAATGTTCAAGCAAAAACAGCTGATTTTTGTTAAAAGAGATAACACCCCCCCATTACGTCATTCTTCAGAAAGGTGCAAAATGGTCCGTTTTCAAATGTTTTATTTTTGAACCTCAGTTCACATTTGTAGGTAGATCATCAGTTTTAGAGCTAAAATTAGCATGTTTAAAGTGATTTTCATGCTCCCAGGGGCCCTAAACACAACATTTGTGTAATGGTTAAAAGTGCATGAAAATGGCCAATTTACTCACTCTGAGGTCTCAAAAAGTGTTTCTTCACACCGGGAAGTGAATTAAATACCATTTGGAGGCATTTAATGTTCAAGCAAAAACGGCTGATTTTTGACAAAAGAGATAACACCCCCCCATTACGTCTTGCTTCAGAAAGGTGAAAAACTGTCCATTTTTAAATGTTTTATTTTTGAATGTCAGTTCACATTTGTAGGTAGATCATCAGTTTTAGAGCTAAAATTAGCATGTTTAAAGTGATTTTCATGCTTCCAGGGGCCCATGAAGTGAATTAAAAACCATTTGGAGGCATTTAATGTTCAAGCAAAAACAGCAGATTTTTGACAAAAGAGATAACACCCCCCCATTACGTCATGCTTCAGAAAGGTTCAAAATGGTCCAGTTTCAAATGTTTTATTTTTGAACGTCAGTTCACATTTGTAGGTGGATCATCAGTTTTAGAGCTAAAATTAGCATGTTTAAAGTGAATTTCATGCTTCTAGGGGCCCTAAACACAACATTTGTGGAATGGTAAAAAGTGCATGAAAATGGCCAATTTACTCACTCTGAGGTCTCAAAAAGTGTTTCTTCACCCCGGGAAGTAAATTAAATACCATTTGGAGGCATTTAATGTTCAAGCAAAAACGGCTGATTTTTGACAAAAGAGATAACATCCCCCCATTACGTCATGCTTCAGAAAGGTGAAAAATTGTCCGCTTTCAAATGTTTTATTTTTGAACGTCAGTTCACATTTGTAGGTAGATCATCAGTTTTGGAGCTAAAATTAGCATGTTTAAAGTGATTTTCATGCTTCCAGGGGCCCTAAACACAACATTTGTGTAATGGTTAAAGGTGCATGAAAATGGCCAATTTACTCACTCTGAGGTCTCAAAAAGTGTTTCTTCACCCCGGGAAGTGAATTAAATACCATTTGGCAGCATTTAATGTTCAAGCAAAAACGGCTGATTTTTGACAAAAGAGATAACACCCCACCTTACGTCATGCTTCAGAAAGGTGAAAAATGGTCCGCTTTCAAATGTTTTATTTTTGAACGTCAGTTCACATTTGTAAGTAGATCATCAGTTTTAGAGCTAAAATTAGCATGTTTAAAGTGATTTTCATGCTTCCAACGGCCCGTGAAGTGAATTAAAAACCATTTGGAGGCATTTAATGTTCAAGCAAAAACAGCAGATTTTTGACAAAAGCGATAAAACCCCCCCATTACGTCATGCTTCAGAAAGGTGCAAAATGGTCCAGTTTCAAATGTTTTATTTTTAAACTTCAGTTCACATTTGTAGGTGGATCATCAGTTTTAGAGCTAAAATTAGCATGTTTAAAGTGAATTTCATGCTTCTAGGGGCCCTAAACACAACATTTGTGGAATGGTTAAAAGTGCATGAAAATGGCCAATTTACTCACTCTGAGGTCTCAAAAAGTGTTTCTTCACCCCGGGAAGTATATTAAATACCATTTGGAGGCATTTAATGTTCAAGCAAAAACGGCTGATTTTTTACAAAAGAGATAACACCCCCCCATTACGTCATGCTTCAGAAAGGTGAAAAATTGTCCGCTTTCAAATGTTTTATTTTTGAACGTCAGTTCACATTTGTAGGTAGATCATCAGTTTTGGAGCTAAAATTAGCATGTTTAAAGTGATTTTCATGCTTCCAGGGGCCCTAAACACAACATTTGTGTAATGGTTAAAAGTGCATGAAAATGGCCAATTTACTCACTCTGAGGTCTCAAAAAGTGTTTCTTCACCCCGGGAAGTGAATTAAATACCATTTGGAGGCATTTAATGTTCAAGCAAAAACGGCTGATTTTTGACAAAAGAGATAACACCCCCCCTTACGTCATGCTTCAGAAAGGTGAAAAATGGTCCGCTTTCAAATGTTTTATTTTTGAACGTCAGTTCACATTTGTAAGTAGATCATCAGTTTTAGAGCTAAAATTAGCATGTTTAAAGTGATTTTCATGCTTCCAACGGCCCGTGAAGTGAATTAAAAACCATTTGGAGGCATTTAATATTCAAGCAAAAACAGCAGATTTTTGACAAAAGCGATAACACCCCCCCATTACGTCATGCTTCAGAAAGGTGCAAAATGGTCCAGTTTCAAATGTTTTATTTTTAAACTTCAGTTCACATTTGTAGGTGGATCATCAGTTTTGAGCTAAAATTAGCATGTTTAAAGTGATTTTCAAGCTTTCAGGGGCCCGGAAAGTGAATAAAAAACCATTTGGAGGCATTTAATGTTCAAGCAAAAACAGCAGATTTTTGTTAAAAGAGATAACACCCCCCCATTACGTCATGCTTCAGAAAGGTGAAAAATGGTCCGTTTTCAAATGTTTTATTTTTTAACCTCAGTTCACATTTGTAGGTGGATCATCAGTTTTAGAGCTAAAATTAGCATGTTTAAAGTGAATTTCATGCTTCTAGGGGCCCTAAACACAACATTTGTGGAATGGTTAAAAGTGCATGAAAATGGCCAATTTACTCACTCTGAGGTCTCAAAAAGTGTTTCTTCACCCCGGGAAGTATATTAAATACCATTTGGAGGCATTTAATGTTCAAGCAAAAACTGCTGATTTTTGACAAAAGAGATAACACCCCCCATTACGTCTTGCTTCAGAAAGGTGAAAAATTGTCCATTTTTAAATGTTTTATTTTTGAATGTCAGTTCACATTTGTAGGTAGATCATCAGTTTTAGAGCTAAAATTAGCATGTTTAAAGTGATTTTCATGCTTCCAGGGGCCCATGAAGTGAATTAAAAACCATTTGGAGGCATTTAATGTTCAAGCAAAAACAGCAGATTTTTGACAAAAGAGATAACACCCCCCCCCCCATTACGTCATGCTTCAGAAAGGTGCAACATGGTTCGTTTTCAAATGTTTTATTTTTGAACCTCAGTTCACATTTGTAGGTGGATCATCAGTTTTAGAGCTAAAATTAGCATGTTTAAAGTGAATTTCATGCTTCTAGGGGCCCTAAACACAACATTTGTGGAATGGTTAAAAGTGCATGAAAATTGCCAATTTACTCACTCTGAGGTCTCAAAAAGTGTTTCTTCACCCTGGGAAGTATATTAAATACAATTTGGAGGCATTTAACGTTCAAGCAAAAACGGCTGATTTTTGACAAAAGAGATAACACCCCCCCATTACGTCATGCTTCAGAAAGGTGAAACATTGTCCGCTTTCAAATGTTTTATTTTTGAACGTCAGTTCACATTTGTAGGTAGATCATCAGTTTTAGAGCTAAAATTAGCATGTTTAAAGTGATTTTCATGCTCCCAGGGGCCCTAAACACAACATTT
This sequence comes from Lissotriton helveticus, assembly GCF_964261635.1. NCBI lineage: Eukaryota > Metazoa > Chordata > Amphibia > Caudata > Salamandridae > Lissotriton > Lissotriton helveticus. The sequence continues at coordinate 1,272,671,318 of NC_136061.1, forward strand.
GTGTAATGGTTAAAAGTGCATGAAAATGGCCAATTTACTCACTCTGTGGTCTCAAAAAGTGTTTCTTCACACCGGGAAGTGAATTAAATATCATTTGGAGGCATTTAATGTTCAAGCAAAAACGGCTGATTTTTGACAAAAGAGATAACACCCCCCCATTGCGTCTTGCTTCAGAAAGGTGAAAAATGGTCCATTTTAAAATGTTTTATTTTTGATTGTCAGTTCACATTTGTAGGTAGATCATCAGTTTTAGAGCTAAAATTAGCATGTTTAAAGTGATTTTCATGCTTCCAGAGGCCCGTGAAGTGAATTAAAAACCATTTGGAGGCATTTAATGTTCAAGCAAAAACAGCAGATTTTTGACAAAAGCGATAACACCCCCCCATTACGTCATGCTTCAGAAAGGTGCAAAATGGTCCAGTTTCAAATGTTTTATTTTTAAACGTCAGTTAACATTTGTAGGTGGATCATCAGTTTTGAGCTAAAATTAGCATGTTTAAAGTGATTTTCATGCTTTCAGGGGCCCGGAAAGTGAATTAAAAACCATTTGGAGGCATTTAATGTTCAAGCAAAAACAGCTGATTTTTGACAAAAGAGATAACACCCCCCCATTACGTCATCCTTCAGAAAGGTGCAAAATGGTCCGTTTTCAAATGTTTTATTTTTGAACGTCAGTTCACATTTGTAGGTGGATCATCAGTTTTAGAGCTAAAATTAGCATGTTTAAAGTGATTTTCATGCTTCCAGGGGCCCTAAACACAACATTTGTTGAATGGTTAAAAGTGCATGAAAATGGCCAATTTACTCACTCTGAGGTCTCAAAAAGTGTTTCTTCACCCCGGGAAGTAAATTAAATACCATTTGGAGGCATTTAATGTTGAAGCAAAAACGGCTGATTTTTGACAAAAGAGATAACACCCCCCCATTACGTCATGCTTCAGAAAGGTGAAAAATGGTCCATTTTCAAATGTTTTATTTTTGGACCTCAGTTCACATTTGTAGGTGGATCATCAGTTTTAGAACTAAAATTAGCATGTTTAAAGTGAATTTCATGCTTCTAGGGGCCCTAAACACAACATTTGTGGAATGGTAAAAAGTGCATGAAAATGGCCAATTTACTCACTCTGAGGTCTCAAAAAGTGTTTCTTCACCCCGGGAAGTAAATTAAATACCATTTGGAGGCATTTAATGTTCAAGCAAAAACGGCTGATTTTTGACAAAAGAGATAACATCCCCCCATTACGTCATGCTTCAGAAAGGTGAAAAATTGTCCGCTTTCAAATGTTTTATTTTTGAACGTCAGTTCACATTTGTAGGTAGATCATCAGTTTTAGAGCTAAAATTAGCATGTTTAAAGTGATTTTCATGCTTCCAGGGGCCCTAAACACAACATTTGTGTAATGGTTAAAAGTGCATGAAAATGGCCAATTTACTCACTCTGAGGTCTCAAAAAGTGTTTCTTCACACCGGGAAGTGAATTAAATACCATTTGGAGGCATTTAATGTTCAAGCAAAAACGGCTGATTTTTGACAAAAGAGACAACACCCCCCCATTACGTCTAGCTTCAGAAAGGTGAAAAATGGTCCATTTTTAAATGTTTTAAATTTGAATGTCAGTTCACATTTGTAGGTAGATCATCAGTTTTAGAGCTACAATTAGCATGTTTAAAGTGATTTTCATGCTTCCAGGGGCCCTAAACACAACATTTGTGGAATGGTTAAAAGTGCATGAAAATGGCCAATTTACTAACTCTGAGGTCTCAAAAAGTGTTTCTTCACCCCGGGAAGTGAATTAAATACCATTTGGAGGCATTTAATGTTCAAGCAAAATCGGCTGATTTTTGACAAAAGAGATAACACCCCCCATTACGTCATGCTTCAGAAAGGTGAAAAATGGTCCGCTTTCAAATGTTTTATTTTTGAACGTCAGTTCACATTTGTAGGTAGATCATCAGTTTTAGAGCTAAAATTAGCATGTTTAAAGTGATTTTCATGCTTCCAGGGGCCCGTGAAGTGAATTAAAAACCATTTGGAGGCATTTAATGTTCAAGCAAAAACAGCAGATTTTTGACAAAAGAGATAACACCCCCCCATTACGTCATGCTTCAGAAAGGTGCAAAATGGTCCAGTTTCAAATGTTTTATTTTTGAACGTCAGTTCACATTTGTAGGTGGATCATCAGTTTTAGAGCTAAAATTAGCATGTTTAAAGTGAATTTCATGCTTCTAGGGGCCCTAAACACAACATTTGTGGAATGGTTAAAAGTGCATGAAAATGGCCAATTTACTCACTCTGAGGTCTCAAAAAGTGTTTCTTCACCCCGGGAAGTATATTAAATACCATTTGGAGGCATTTAATGTTCAAGCAAAAACGGCTGATTTTTGACAAAAGAGATAACACCCCCCCATTACGTCATGCTTCAGAAAGGTGAAAAATTGTCCGCTTTCAAATGTTTTATTTTTGAACGTCAGTTCACATTTGTAGGTAGATCATCAGCTTTAGAGCTAAAATTAGCATGTTTAAAGTGATTTTCATGCTCCCAAGGGCCCTAAACACAACATTTGTGTAATGGTTAAAAGTGCATGAAAATGGCCAATTTACTCACTCTGAGGTCTCAAAAAGTGTTTCTTCACACCGGGAAGTGAATTAAATACCATTTGGAGGCATTTAATGTTCAAGCAAAAACAGCAGATTTTTGACAAAAGAGATAACAACCCCCCATTACGTCATGCTTCAGAAAGGTAAAAAATGGTCCGTTTTCAAATGTTTTATTTTTGAACCTCAGTTCACATTTGTAGGTGGATCATCAGTTTTAGAACTAAAATTAGCATGTTTAAAGTGAATTTCATGCTTCTAGGGGCCCTAAACACAACATTTGTGGAATGGTAAAAAGTGCATGAAAATGGCCAATTTACTCACTCTGAGGTCTCAAAAAGTGTTTCTTCACCCCGGGAAGTAAATTAAATACCATTTGGAGGCATTTAATGTTCAAGCAAAAACGGCTGATTTTTGACAAAAGAGATAACATCCCCCCATTACGTCATGCTTCAGAAAGGTGAAAAATTGTCCGCTTTCAAATGTTTTATTTTTGAACGTCAGTTCACATTTGTAGGTAGATCATCAGTTTTAGAGCTAAAATTAGCATGTTTAAAGTGATTTTCATGCTTCCAGGGGCCCTAAACACAACATTTGTGTAATGGTTAAAAGTGCATGAAAATGGCCAATTTACTAACTCTGAGGTCTCAAAAAGTGTTTCTTCACACCGGGAAGTGAATTAAATACCATTTGTAGGCATTTAATGTTCAAGCAAAAACGGCTGATTTTTGACAAAAGAGACAACACCCCCCCATTACGTCTAGCTTCAGAAAGGTGAAAAATGGTCCATTTTTAAATGTTTTAAATTTGAATGTCAGTTCACATTTGTAGGTAGATCATCAGTTTTAGAGCTAAAATTAGCATGTTTAAAGTGATTTTCATGCTTCCAGGGGCCCTAAACACAACATTTGTGTAATGGTTAAAAGTGCATGAAAATGGCCAATTTACTCACTCTGAGGTCTCAAAAAGTGTTTCTTCACCCCGGGAAGTGAATTAAATACCATTTGGAGGCATTTAATGTTCAAGCAAAAACGGCTGATTTTTGACAAAAGAGATAACACCCCCTCTTACGTCATGCTTCAGAAAGGTGAAAAATGGTCCGCTTTCAAATGTTTTATTTTTGAACGTCAGTTCACATTTGTAAGTAGATCATCAGTTTTAGAGCTAAAATTAGCATGTTTAAAGTGATTTTCATGCTTCCAACGGCCCGTGAAGTGAATTAAAAACCATTTGGAGGCATTTAATGTTCAAGCAAAAACAGCAGATTTTTGACAAAAGCGATAACACCCCCCATTACGTCATGCTTCAGAAAGGTGCAAAATGGTCCAGTTTCAAATGTTTTATTTTTAAACTTCAGTTCACATTTGTAGGTGGATCATCAGTTTTGAGCTAAAATTAGCATGTTTAAAGTGATTTTCATGCTTTCAGGGGCCCGGAAAGTGAATAAAAAACCATTTGGAGGCATTTAATGTTCAAGCAAAAACAGCAGATTTTTGTTAAAAGAGATAACACCCCCCCATTACGTCATGCTTCAGAAAGGTGAAAAATGGTTCGTTTTCAAATGTTTTATTTTTTAACCTCAGTTCACATTTGTAGGTGGATCATCAGTTTTAGAGCTAAAATTAGCATGTTTAAAGTGAATTTCATGCTTCTAGGGGCCCTAAACACAACATTTGTGGAATGGTTAAAAGTGCATGAAAATGGCCAATTTACTCACTCTGAGGTCTCAAAAAGTGTTTCTTCACCCCGGAAAGTATATTAAATACCATTTGGAGGCATTTAATGTTCAAGCAAAAACGGCTGATTTTTGACAAAAGAGATAACACCCCCCCATTACGTCATACTTCAGAAAGGTGAAAAATTGTCCGCTTTCAAATGTTTTATTTTTGAACGTCAGTTCACATTTGTAGGTAGATCATCAGTTTTAGAGCTAAAATTAGCATGTTTAAAGTGAATTTCATGCTTCTAGGGGCCCTAAACACAACATTTGTGTAATGGTTAAAAGTGCATGAAAATGGCCAATTTACTCACTCTGAGGTCTCAAAAGTGTTTCTTCACACCAGGAAGTGAATTAAATACCATTTGGAGGCATTTAATGTTCAAGCAAAAACGGCTGATTTTTGACAAAAGAGATAACACCCCCCCATTACGTCTTGCTTCAGAAAGGTGAAAAATTGTCCATTTTTAAATGTTTTATTTTTGAATGTCAGTTCACATTTGTAGGTAGATCATCAGTTTTAGAGCTAAAATTAGCATGTTTAAAGTGATTTTCATGCTTCCAGGGGCCCATGAAGTGAATTAAAAACCATTTGGAGGCATTTAATGTTCAAGCAAAAACAGCAGATTTTTGACAAAAGAGATAACACCCCCCCATTACGTCATGCTTCAGAAAGGTGCAAAATGGTTCGTTTTCAAATGTTTTATTTTTGAACCTCAGTTCACATTTGTAGGTGGATCATCAGTTTTAGAGCTAAAATTAGCATGTTTAAAGTGAATTTCATGCTTCTAGGGGCCCTAAACACAACATTTGTGTAATGGTTAAAAGTGCATGAAAATGGCCAATTTACTCACTCTGAGGTCTCAAAAAGTGTTTCTTCACCCCGGGAAGTATATTAAATACAATTTGGAGGCATTTAATGTTCAAGCAAAAACGGCTGATTTTTGACAAAAGAGATAACACCCCCCCATTACGTCATGCTTCAGAAAGGTGAAAAATTGTCCGCTTTCAAATGTTTTATTTTTGAACGTCAGTTCACATTTGTAGGTAGATCATCAGTTTTAGAGCTAAAATTAGCATGTTTAAAGTGATTTTCATGCTACCAGGGGCCCTAAACACAACATTTGTGTAATGGTTAAAAGTGCATGAAAATGGCCAATTTACTCACTCTGTGGTCTCAAAAAGTGTTTCTTCACACCGGGAAGTGAATTAAATACCATTTGGAGGCATTTAATGTTCAAGCAAAAACGGCTGATTTTTTACAAAAGAGATAACACCCCCCCATTACGTCTTGCTTCAGAAAGGTGAAAAATGGTCCATTTTAAAATGTTTTATTTTTGATTGTCAGTTCACATTTGTAGGTAGATCATCAGTTTTAGAGCTAAAATTAGCATGTTTAAAGTGATTGTCATGCTTCCAGAGGCCAGTGAAGTGAATTAAAAACCATTTGGAGGCATTTAATGTTCAAGCAAAAACAGCAGATTTTTGACAAAAGAGATAACACCCCCCCTTACGTCATGCTTCAGAAAGGTGCAAAATGGTCCGTTTTCAAATGTTTTATTTTTGAACGTCAGTTCACATTTGTAGGTGGATCATCAGTTTTAGAGCTAAAATTAGCATGTTTAAAGTGATTTTCATGCTTCCAGGGGCCCTAAACACAACATTTGTGTAATGGTTAAAAGTGCATGAAAATGGCCAATTTACTCACTCTGAGGTCTCAAAAAGTGTTTCTTCACCCTGGGAAGTAAATTAAATACCATTTGGAGGCATTTAATGTTCAAGCAAAAACAGCAGATTTTTGACAAAAGCGATAACACCCCCCCATTACGTCATGCTTCAGAAAGGTGCAAAATGGTCCAGTTTCAAATGTTTTATTTTTAAACGTCAGTTCACATTTGTAGGTGGATCATCAGTTTTGAGCTAAAATTAGCATGTTTAAAGTGATTTTCATGCTTTCAGGGGCCCGGAAAGTGAATTAAAAACCATTTGGAGGCATTTAATCTTCAAGCAAAAACAGCTGATTTTTGTTAAAAGAGATAACACCCCCCCATTACGTCATTCTTCAGAAAGGTGCAAAATGGTCCGTTTTCAAATGTTTTATTTTTGAACCTCAGTTCACATTTGTAGGTAGATCATCAGTTTTAGAGCTAAAATTAGCATGTTTAAAGTGATTTTCATGCTCCCAGGGGCCCTAAACACAACATTTGTGTCATGGTTAAAAGTGCATGAAAATGGCCAATTTACTCACTCTGAGGTCTCAAAAAGTGTTTCTTCACACCGGGAAGTGAATTAAATACCATTTGGAGGCATTTAATGTTCAAGCAAAAACAGCTGATTTTTGACAAAAGAGATAACACCCCCCCATTATGTCTTGCTTCAGAAAGGTGAAAAATGGTCCATTTTTAAATGTTTTATTTTTGAATGTCAGTTCACATTTGTAGGTAGATCATCAGTTTTAGAGCTAAAATTAGCATGTTTAAAGTGATTTTCATGCTTTCAGGGGCCCGGAAAGTGAATTAAAAACCATTTGGAGGCATTTAATGTTCAAGCAAAAACAGCTGATTTTTGTTAAAAGAGATAACACCCCCCCATTACGTCATTCTTCAGAAAGGTGCAAAATGGTCCGTTTTCAAATGTTTTATTTTTGAACCTCAGTTCACATTTGTAGGTAGATCATCAGTTTTAGATCTAAAATTAGCATGTTTAAAGTGATTTTCATGCTCCCAGGGGCCCTAAACACAACATTTGTGTAATGGTTAAAAGTGCATGAAAATGGCCAATTTACTCACTCTGAGGTCTCAAAAAGTGTTTCTTCACACCGGGAAGTGAATTAAATACCATTTGGAGGCATTTAATGTTCAAGCAAAAACGGCAGATTTTTGACAAAAGAGATAACACCCCCCCATTACGTCATGCTTCAGAAAGGTTCAAAATGGTCCAGTTTCAAATGTTTTATTTTTGAACGTCAGTTCACATTTGTAAGTAGATCATCAGTTTTAGAGCTAAAATTAGCATGTTTAAAGTGATTTTCATGCTTCCAACGGCCCGTGAAGTGAATTAAAAACCATTTGGAGGCATTTAATGTTCAAGCAAAAACAGCAGATTTTTGACAAAAGCGATAACACCCCCCATTACGTCATGCTTCAGAAAGGTGCAAAATGGTCCAGTTTCAAATGTTTTATTTTTAAACTTCAGTTCACATTTGTAGGTGGATCATCAGTTTTGAGCTAAAATTAGCATGTTTAAAGTGATTTTCATGCTTTCAGGGGCCCGGAAAGTGAATAAAAAACCATTTGGAGGCATTTAATGTTCAAGCAAAAACAGCAGATTTTTGTTAAAAGAGATAACACCCCCCCATTACGTCATGCTTCAGAAAGGTGAAAAATGGTTCGTTTTCAAATGTTTTATTTTTTAACCTCAGTTCACATTTGTAGGTGGATCATCAGTTTTAGAGCTAAAATTAGCATGTTTAAAGTGAATTTCATGCTTCTAGGGGCCCTAAACACAACATTTGTGGAATGGTTAAAAGTGCATGAAAATGGCCAATTTACTCACTCTGAGGTCTCAAAAAGTGTTTCTTCACCCCGGAAAGTATATTAAATACCATTTGGAGGCATTTAATGTTCAAGCAAAAACGGCTGATTTTTGACAAAAGAGATAACACCCCCCCATTACGTCATACTTCAGAAAGGTGAAAAATTGTCCGCTTTCAAATGTTTTATTTTTGAACGTCAGTTCACATTTGTAGGTAGATCATCAGTTTTAGAGCTAAAATTAGCATGTTTAAAGTGAATTTCATGCTTCTAGGGGCCCTAAACACAACATTTGTGTAATGGTTAAAAGTGCATGAAAATGGCCAATTTACTCACTCTGAGGTCTCAAAAGTGTTTCTTCACACCAGGAAGTGAATTAAATACCATTTGGAGGCATTTAATGTTCAAGCAAAAACGGCTGATTTTTGACAAAAGAGATAACACCCCCCCATTACGTCTTGCTTCAGAAAGGTGAAAAATTGTCCATTTTTAAATGTTTTATTTTTGAATGTCAGTTCACATTTGTAGGTAGATCATCAGTTTTAGAGCTAAAATTAGCATGTTTAAAGTGATTTTCATGCTTCCAGGGGCCCATGAAGTGAATTAAAAACCATTTGGAGGCATTTAATGTTCAAGCAAAAACAGCAGATTTTTGACAAAAGAGATAACACCCCCCCATTACGTCATGCTTCAGAAAGGTGCAAAATGGTTCGTTTTCAAATGTTTTATTTTTGAACCTCAGTTCACATTTGTAGGTGGATCATCAGTTTTAGAGCTAAAATTAGCATGTTTAAAGTGAATTTCATGCTTCTAGGGGCCCTAAACACAACATTTGTGTAATGGTTAAAAGTGCATGAAAATGGCCAATTTACTCACTCTGAGGTCTCAAAAAGTGTTTCTTCACCCCGGGAAGTATATTAAATACAATTTGGAGGCATTTAATGTTCAAGCAAAAACGGCTGATTTTTGACAAAAGAGATAACACCCCCCCATTACGTCATGCTTCAGAAAGGTGAAAAATTGTCCGCTTTCAAATGTTTTATTTTTGAACGTCAGTTCACATTTGTAGGTAGATCATCAGTTTTAGAGCTAAAATTAGCATGTTTAAAGTGATTTTCATGCTACCAGGGGCCCTAAACACAACATTTGTGTAATGGTTAAAAGTGCATGAAAATGGCCAATTTACTCACTCTGTGGTCTCAAAAAGTGTTTCTTCACACCGGGAAGTGAATTAAATACCATTTGGAGGCATTTAATGTTCAAGCAAAAACGGCTGATTTTTTACAAAAGAGATAACACCCCCCCATTACGTCTTGCTTCAGAAAGGTGAAAAATGGTCCATTTTAAAATGTTTTATTTTTGATTGTCAGTTCACATTTGTAGGTAGATCATCAGTTTTAGAGCTAAAATTAGCATGTTTAAAGTGATTGTCATGCTTCCAGAGGCCAGTGAAGTGAATTAAAAACCATTTGGAGGCATTTAATGTTCAAGCAAAAACAGCAGATTTTTGACAAAAGAGATAACACCCCCCCTTACGTCATGCTTCAGAAAGGTGCAAAATGGTCCGTTTTCAAATGTTTTATTTTTGAACGTCAGTTCACATTTGTAGGTGGATCATCAGTTTTAGAGCTAAAATTAGCATGTTTAAAGTGATTTTCATGCTTCCAGGGGCCCTAAACACAACATTTGTGTAATGGTTAAAAGTGCATGAAAATGGCCAATTTACTCACTCTGAGGTCTCAAAAAGTGTTTCTTCACCCTGGGAAGTAAATTAAATACCATTTGGAGGCATTTAATGTTCAAGCAAAAACAGCAGATTTTTGACAAAAGCGATAACACCCCCCCATTACGTCATGCTTCAGAAAGGTGCAAAATGGTCCAGTTTCAAATGTTTTATTTTTAAACGTCAGTTCACATTTGTAGGTGGATCATCAGTTTTGAGCTAAAATTAGCATGTTTAAAGTGATTTTCATGCTTTCAGGGGCCCGGAAAGTGAATTAAAAACCATTTGGAGGCATTTAATCTTCAAGCAAAAACAGCTGATTTTTGTTAAAAGAGATAACACCCCCCCATTACGTCATTCTTCAGAAAGGTGCAAAATGGTCCGTTTTCAAATGTTTTATTTTTGAACCTCAGTTCACATTTGTAGGTAGATCATCAGTTTTAGAGCTAAAATTAGCATGTTTAAAGTGATTTTCATGCTCCCAGGGGCCCTAAACACAACATTTGTGTCATGGTTAAAAGTGCATGAAAATGGCCAATTTACTCACTCTGAGGTCTCAAAAAGTGTTTCTTCACACCGGGAAGTGAATTAAATACCATTTGGAGGCATTTAATGTTCAAGCAAAAACAGCTGATTTTTGACAAAAGAGATAACACCCCCCCATTATGTCTTGCTTCAGAAAGGTGAAAAATGGTCCATTTTTAAATGTTTTATTTTTGAATGTCAGTTCACATTTGTAGGTAGATCATCAGTTTTAGAGCTAAAATTAGCATGTTTAAAGTGATTTTCATGCTTTCAGGGGCCCGGAAAGTGAATTAAAAACCATTTGGAGGCATTTAATGTTCAAGCAAAAACAGCTGATTTTTGTTAAAAGAGATAACACCCCCCCATTACGTCATTCTTCAGAAAGGTGCAAAATGGTCCGTTTTCAAATGTTTTATTTTTGAACCTCAGTTCACATTTGTAGGTAGATCATCAGTTTTAGATCTAAAATTAGCATGTTTAAAGTGATTTTCATGCTCCCAGGGGCCCTAAACACAACATTTGTGTAATGGTTAAAAGTGCATGAAAATGGCCAATTTACTCACTCTGAGGTCTCAAAAAGTGTTTCTTCACACCGGGAAGTGAATTAAATACCATTTGGAGGCATTTAATGTTCAAGCAAAAACGGCAGATTTTTGACAAAAGAGATAACACCCCCCCATTACGTCATGCTTCAGAAAGGTTCAAAATGGTCCAGTTTCAAATGTTTTATTTTTGAACGTCAGTTCACATTTGTAGGTGGATCATCAGTTTTAGAGCTAAAATTAGCATGTTTAAAGTGATTTTCATGCTTCCAACGGCCCGTGAAGTGAATTAAAAACCATTTGGAGGCATTTAATGTTCAAGCAAAAACAGCAGATTTTTGACAAAAGCGATAAAACCCCCCCATTACGTCATGCTTCAGAAAGGTGCAAAATGGTCCAGTTTCAAATGTTTTATTTTTAAACTTCAGTTCACATTTGTAGGTGGATCATCAGTTTTAGAGCTAAAATTAGCATGTTTAAAGTGAATTTCATGCTTCTAGGGGCCCTAAACACAACATTTGTGGAATGGTTAAAAGTGCATGAAAATGGCCAATTTACTCACTCTGAGGTCTCAAAAAGTGTTTCTTCACCCCGGGAAGTATATTAAATACCATTTGGAGGCATTTAATGTTCAAGCAAAAACGGCTGATTTTTTACAAAAGAGATAACACCCCCCCATTACGTCATGCTTCAGAAAGGTGAAAAATTGTCCGCTTTCAAATGTTTTATTTTTGAACGTCAGTTCACATTTGTAGGTAGATCATCAGTTTTAGAGCTAAAATTAGCATGTTTAAAGTGATTTTCATGCTCCCAGGGGCCCTAAACACAACATTTGTGTAATGGTTAAAAGTGCATGAAAATAGCCAATTTACTCACTCTGAGGTCTCAAAAAGTGTTTCTTCACGCCGGGAAGTGAATTAAATACCATTTGGAGGCATTTAATGTTCAAGCAAAAACGGCTGATTTTTGACAAAAGAGATAACACCCCCCATTACGTCTTGCTTCAGAAAGGTGAAAAATTGTCCATTTTTAAATGTTTTATTTTTGAATGTCAGTTCACATTTGTAGGTAGATCATCAGTTTTAGAGCTAAAATTAGCATGTTTAAAGTGATTTTCATGCTTCCAGGGGCCCATGAAGTGAATTAAAAACCATTTGGAGGCATTTAATGTTCAAGCAAAAACAGCAGATTTTTGACAAAAGAGATAACACCCCCCCCCATTACGTCATGCTTCAGAAAGGTGAAACATTGTCCGCTTTCAAATGTTTTATTTTTGAACGTCAGTTCACATTTGTAGGTAGATCATCAGTTTTAGAGCTAAAATTAGCATGTTTAAAGTGATTTTCATGCTTCCAGGGGCCCTAAACACAACATTTGTGTAATGGTTAAAAGTGCATGAAAATGGCCAATTTACTCACTCTGAGGTCTCAAAAAGTGTTTCTTCACCCTGGGAAGTAAATTAAATACCATTTGGAGGCATTTAATGTTCAAGCAAAAACAGCAGATTTTTGACAAAAGCGATAACACCCCCCCATTACGTCATGCTTCAGAAAGGTGCAAAATGGTCCAGTTTCAAATGTTTTATTTTTAAATGTCAGTTCACATTTGTAGGTGGATCATCAGTTTTGAGCTAAAATTAGCATGTTTAAAGTGATTTTCATGCTTTCAGGGGCCCGGAAAGTGAATTAAAAACCATTTGGAGGCATTTAATGTTCAAGCAAAAACAGCTGATTTTTGTTAAAAGAGATAACACCCCCCCATTACGTCATTCTTCAGAAAGGTGCAAAATGGTCCGTTTTCAAATGTTTTATTTTTGAACCTCAGTTCACATTTGTAGGTAGATCATCAGTTTTAGAGCTAAAATTAGCATGTTTAAAGTGATTTTCATGCTCCCAGGGGCCCTAAACACAACATTTGTGTAATGGTTAAAAGTGCATGAAAATGGCCAATTTACTCACTCTGAGGTCTCAAAAAGTGTTTCTTCACACCGGGAAGTGAATTAAATACCATTTGGAGGCATTTAATGTTCAAGCAAAAACGGCTGATTTTTGACAAAAGAGATAACACCCCCCCATTACGTCTTGCTTCAGAAAGGTGAAAAACTGTCCATTTTTAAATGTTTTATTTTTGAATGTCAGTTCACATTTGTAGGTAGATCATCAGTTTTAGAGCTAAAATTAGCATGTTTAAAGTGATTTTCATGCTTCCAGGGGCCCGTGAAGTGAATTAAAAACCATTTGGAGGCATTTAATGTTCAAGCAAAAACAGCAGATTTTTGACAAAAGAGATAACACCCCCCCATTACGTCATGCTTCAGAAAGGTTCAAAATGGTCCAGTTTCAAATGTTTTATTTTTGAACGTCAGTTCACATTTGTAGGTGGATCATCAGTTTTAGAGCTAAAATTAGCATGTTTAAAGTGAATTTCATGCTTCTAGGGGCCCTAAACACAACATTTGTGGAATGGTAAAAAGTGCATGAAAATGGCCAATTTACTCACTCTGAGGTCTCAAAAAGTGTTTCTTCACCCCGGGAAGTAAATTAAATACCATTTGGAGGCATTTAATGTTCAAGCAAAAACGGCTGATTTTTGACAAAAGAGATAACATCCCCCCATTACGTCATGCTTCAGAAAGGTGAAAAATTGTCCGCTTTCAAATGTTTTATTTTTGAACGTCAGTTCACATTTGTAGGTAGATCATCAGTTTTGGAGCTAAAATTAGCATGTTTAAAGTGATTTTCATGCTTCCAGGGGCCCTAAACACAAAATTTGTGTAATGGTTAAAGGTGCATGAAAATGGCCAATTTACTCACTCTGAGGTCTCAAAAAGTGTTTCTTCACCCCGGGAAGTGAATTAAATACCATTTGGCAGCATTTAATGTTCAAGCAAAAACGGCTGATTTTTGACAAAAGAGATAACACCCCACCTTACGTCATGCTTCAGAAAGGTGAAAAATGGTCCGCTTTCAAATGTTTTATTTTTGAACGTCAGTTCACATTTGTAAGTAGATCATCAGTTTTAGAGCTAAAATTAGCATGTTTAAAGTGATTTTCATGCTTCCAACGGCCCGTGAAGTGAATTAAAAACCATTTGGAGGCATTTAATGTTCAAGCAAAAACAGCAGATTTTTGACAAAAGCGATAAAACCCCCCCATTACGTCATGCTTCAGAAAGGTGCAAAATGGTCCAGTTTCAAATGTTTTATTTTTAAACTTCAGTTCACATTTGTAGGTGGATCATCAGTTTTAGAGCTAAAATTAGCATGTTTAAAGTGAATTTCATGCTTCTAGGGGCCCTAAACACAACATTTGTGGAATGGTTAAAAGTGCATGAAAATGGCCAATTTACTCACTCTGAGGTCTCAAAAAGTGTTTCTTCACCCCGGGAAGTATATTAAATACCATTTGGAGGCATTTAATGTTCAAGCAAAAACGGCTGATTTTTTACAAAAGAGATAACACCCCCCCCATTACGTCATGCTTCAGAAAGGTGAAAAATTGTCCGCTTTCAAATGTTTTATTTTTGAACGTCAGTTCACATTTGTAGGTAGATCATCAGTTTTGGAGCTAAAATTAGCATGTTTAAAGTGATTTTCATGCTTCCAGGGGCCCTAAACACAACATTTGTGTAATGGTTAAAAGTGCATGAAAATGGCCAATTTACTCACTCTGAGGTCTCAAAAAGTGTTTCTTCACCCCGGGAAGTGAATTAAATACCATTTGGAGGCATTTAATGTTCAAGCAAAAACGGCTGATTTTTGACAAAAGAGATAACACCCCTCCTTACGTCATGCTTCAGAAAGGTGAAAAATGGTCCGCTTTCAAATGTTTTATTTTTGAACGTCAGATCACATTTGTAAGTAGATCATCAGTTTTAGAGCTAAAATTAGCATGTTTAAAGTGATTTTCATGCTTCCAACGGCCCGTGAAGTGAATTAAAAACCATTTGGAGGCATTTAATATTCAAGCAAAAACAGCAGATTTTTGACAAAAGCGATAACACCCCCCCATTACGTCATGCTTCAGAAAGGTGCAAAATGGTCGAGTTTCAAATGTTTTATTTTTAAACTTCAGTTCACATTTGTAGGTGGATCATCAGTTTTGAGCTAAAATTAGCATGTTTAAAGTGATTTTCAAGCTTTCAGGGGCCCGGAAAGTGAATAAAAAACCATTTGGAGGCATTTAATGTTCAAGCAAAAACAGCAGATTTTTGTTAAAAGAGATAACACCCCCCCATTACGTCATGCTTCAGAAAGGTGAAAAATGGTCCGTTTTCAAATGTTTTATTTTTTAACCTCAGTTCACATTTGTAGGTGGATCATCAGTTTTAGAGCTAAAATTAGCATGTTTAAAGTGAATTTCATGCTTCTAGGGGCCCTAAACACAACATTTGTGGAATGGTTAAAAGTGCATGAAAATGGCCAATTTACTCACTCTGAGGTCTCAAAAAGTGTTTCTTCACCCCGGGAAGTATATTAAATACCATTTGGAGGCATTTAATGTTCAAGCAAAAACTGCTGATTTTTGACAAAAGAGATAACACCCCCCATTACGTCTTGCTTCAGAAAGGTGAAAAATTGTCCATTTTTAAATGTTTTATTTTTGAATGTCAGTTCACATTTGTAGGTAGATCATCAGTTTTAGAGCTAAAATTAGCATGTTTAAAGTGATTTTCATGCTTCCAGGGGCCCATGAAGTGAATTAAAAACCATTTGGAGGCATTTAATGTTCAAGCAAAAACAGCAGATTTTTGACAAAAGAGATAACACCCCCCCCCCATTACGTCATGCTTCAGAAAGGTGCAACATGGTTCGTTTTCAAATGTTTTATTTTTGAACCTCAGTTCACATTTGTAGGTGGATCATCAGTTTTAGAGCTAAAATTAGCATGTTTAAAGTGAATTTCATGCTTCTAGGGGCCCTAAACACAACATTTGTGGAATGGTTAAAAGTGCATGAAAATTGCCAATTTACTCACTCTGAGGTCTCAAAAAGTGTTTCTTCACCCTGGGAAGTATATTAAATACAATTTGGAGGCATTTAACGTTCAAGCAAAAACGGCTGATTTTTGACAAAAGAGATAACACCCCCCCATTACGTCATGCTTCAGAAAGGTGAAACATTGTCCGCTTTCAAATGTTTTATTTTTGAACGTCAGTTCACATTTGTAGGTAGATCATCAGTTTTAGAGCTAAAATTAGCATGTTTAAAGTGATTTTCATGCTCCCAGGGGCCCTAAACACAACATTTGTGTAATGGTTAAAAGTGCATGAAAATGGCCAATTTACTCACTCTGTGGTCTCAAAAAGTGTTTCTTCACACCGGGAAGTGAATTAAATATCATTTGGAGGCATTTAATGTTCAAGCAAAAACGGCTGATTTTTGACAAAAGAGATAACACCCCCCCATTGCGTCTTGCTTCAGAAAGGTGAAAAATGGTCCATTTTAAAATGTTTTATTTTTGATTGTCAGTTCACATTTGTAGGTAGATCATCAGTTTTAGAGCTAAAATTAGCATGTTTAAAGTGATTTTCATGCTTCCAGAGGCCCGTGAAGTGAATTAAAAACCATTTGGAGGCATTTAATGTTCAAGCAAAAACAGCAGATTTTTGACAAAAGCGATAACACCCCCCCATTACGTCATGCTTCAGAAAGGTGCAAAATGGTCCAGTTTCAAATGTTTTATTTTTAAACGTCAGTTAACATTTGTAGGTGGATCATCAGTTTTGAGCTAAAATTAGCATGTTTAAAGTGATTTTCATGCTTTCAGGGGCCCGGAAAGTGAATTAAAAACCATTTGGAGGCATTTAATGTTCAAGCAAAAACAGCTGATTTTTGACAAAAGAGATAACACCCCCCCATTACGTCATCCTTCAGAAAGGTGCAAAATGGTCCGTTTTCAAATGTTTTATTTTTGAACGTCAGTTCACATTTGTAGGTGGATCATCAGTTTTAGAGCTAAAATTAGCATGTTTAAAGTGATTTTCATGCTTCCAGGGGCCCTAAACACAACATTTGTTGAATGGTTAAAAGTGCATGAAAATGGCCAATTTACTCACTCTGAGGTCTCAAAAAGTGTTTCTTCACCCCGGGAAGTAAATTAAATACCATTTGGAGGCATTTAATGTTGAAGCAAAAACGGCTGATTTTTGACAAAAGAGATAACACCCCCCCATTACGTCATGCTTCAGAAAGGTGAAAAATGGTCCATTTTCAAATGTTTTATTTTTGGACCTCAGTTCACATTTGTAGGTGGATCATCAGTTTTAGAACTAAAATTAGCATGTTTAAAGTGAATTTCATGCTTCTAGGGGCCCTAAACACAACATTTGTGGAATGGTAAAAAGTGCATGAAAATGGCCAATTTACTCACTCTGAGGTCTCAAAAAGTGTTTCTTCACCCCGGGAAGTAAATTAAATACCATTTGGAGGCATTTAATGTTCAAGCAAAAACGGCTGATTTTTGACAAAAGAGATAACATCCCCCCATTACGTCATGCTTCAGAAAGGTGAAAAATTGTCCGCTTTCAAATGTTTTATTTTTGAACGTCAGTTCACATTTGTAGGTAGATCATCAGTTTTAGAGCTAAAATTAGCATGTTTAAAGTGATTTTCATGCTTCCAGGGGCCCTAAACACAACATTTGTGTAATGGTTAAAAGTGCATGAAAATGGCCAATTTACTCACTCTGAGGTCTCAAAAAGTGTTTCTTCACACCGGGAAGTGAATTAAATACCATTTGGAGGCATTTAATGTTCAAGCAAAAACGGCTGATATTTGACAAAAGAGACAACACCCCCCCATTACGTCTAGCTTCAGAAAGGTGAAAAATGGTCCATTTTTAAATGTTTTAAATTTGAATGTCAGTTCACATTTGTAGGTAGATCATCAGTTTTAGAGCTACAATTAGCATGTTTAAAGTGATTTTCATGCTTCCAGGGGCCCTAAACACAACATTTGTGGAATGGTTAAAAGTGCATGAAAATGGCCAATTTACTAACTCTGAGGTCTCAAAAAGTGTTTCTTCACCCCGGGAAGTGAATTAAATACCATTTGGAGGCATTTAATGTTCAAGCAAAATCGGCTGATTTTTGACAAAAGAGATAACACCCCCCCATTACGTCATGCTTCAGAAAGGTGAAAAATGGTCCGCTTTCAAATGTTTTATTTTTGAACGTCAGTTCACATTTGTAGGTAGATCATCAGTTTTAGAGCTAAAATTAGCATGTTTAAAGTGATTTTCATGCTTCCAGGGGCCCGTGAAGTGAATTAAAAACCATTTGGAGGCATTTAATGTTCAAGCAAAAACAGCAGATTTTTGACAAAAGAGATAACACCCCCCCATTACGTCATGCTTCAGAAAGGTGCAAAATGGTCCAGTTTCAAATGTTTTATTTTTGAACGTCAGTTCACATTTGTAGGTGGATCATCAGTTTTAGAGCTAAAATTAGCATGTTTAAAGTGAATTTCATGCTTCTAGGGGCCCTAAACACAACATTTGTGGAATGGTTAAAAGTGCATGAAAATGGCCAATTTACTCACTCTGAGGTCTCAAAAAGTGTTTCTTCACCCCGGGAAGTATATTAAATACCATTTGGAGGCATTTAATGTTCAAGCAAAAACGGCTGATTTTTGACAAAAGAGATAACACCCCCCCATTACGTCATGCTTCAGAAAGGTGAAAAATTGTCCGCTTTCAAATGTTTTATTTTTGAACGTCAGTTCACATTTGTAGGTAGATCATCAGCTTTAGAGCTAAAATTAGCATGTTTAAAGTGATTTTCATGCTCCCAAGGGCCCTAAACACAACATTTGTGTAATGGTTAAAAGTGCATGAAAATGGCCAATTTACTCACTCTGAGGTCTCAAAAAGTGTTTCTTCACACCGGGAAGTGAATTAAATACCATTTGGAGGCATTTAATGTTCAAGCAAAAACAGCAGATTTTTGACAAAAGAGATAACAACCCCCCATTACGTCATGCTTCAGAAAGGTAAAAAATGGTCCGTTTTCAAATGTTTTATTTTTAAACTTCAGTTCACATTTGTAGGTGGATCATCAGTTTTGAGCTAAAATTAGCATGTTTAAAGTGATTTTCATGCTTTCAGGGGCCCGGAAAGTGAATAAAAAACCATTTGGAGGCATTTAATGTTCAAGCAAAAACAGCAGATTTTTGTTAAAAGAGATAACACCCCCCCATTACGTCATGCTTCAGAAAGGTGAAAAATGGTTCGTTTTCAAATGTTTTATTTTTTAACCTCAGTTCACATTTGTAGGTGGATCATCAGTTTTAGAGCTAAAATTAGCATGTTTAAAGTGAATTTCATGCTTCTAGGGGCCCTAAACACAACATTTGTGGAATGGTTAAAAGTGCATGAAAATGGCCAATTTACTCACTCTGAGGTCTCAAAAAGTGTTTCTTCACCCCGGAAAGTATATTAAATACCATTTGGAGGCATTTAATGTTCAAGCAAAAACGGCTGATTTTTGACAAAAGAGATAACACCCCCCCCATTACGTCTAGCTTCAGAAAGGTGAAAAATGGTCCATTTTTAAATGTTTTAAATTTGAATGTCAGTTCACATTTGTAGGTAGATCATCAGTTTTAGAGCTAAAATTAGCATGTTTAAAGTGATTTTCATGCTTCCAGGGGCCCTAAACACAACATTTGTGTAATGGTTAAAAGTGCATGAAAATGGCCAATTTACTCACTCTGAGGTCTCAAAAAGTGTTTCTTCACCCCGGGAAGTGAATTAAATACCATTTGGAGGCATTTAATGTTCAAGCAAAAACGGCTGATTTTTGACAAAAGAGATAACACCCCCTCTTACGTCATGCTTCAGAAAGGTGAAAAATGGTCCGCTTTCAAATGTTTTATTTTTGAACGTCAGTTCACATTTGTAAGTAGATCATCAGTTTTAGAGCTAAAATTAGCATGTTTAAAGTGATTTTCATGCTTCCAACGGCCCGTGAAGTGAATTAAAAACCATTTGGAGGCATTTAATGTTCAAGCAAAAACAGCAGATTTTTGACAAAAGCGATAACACCCCCCATTACGTCATGCTTCAGAAAGGTGCAAAATGGTCCAGTTTCAAATGTTTTATTTTTAAACTTCAGTTCACATTTGTAGGTGGATCATCAGTTTTGAGCTAAAATTAGCATGTTTAAAGTGATTTTCATGCTTTCAGGGGCCCGGAAAGTGAATAAAAAACCATTTGGAGGCATTTAATGTTCAAGCAAAAACAGCAGATTTTTGTTAAAAGAGATAACACCCCCCCATTACGTCATGCTTCAGAAAGGTGAAAAATGGTTCGTTTTCAAATGTTTTATTTTTTAACCTCAGTTCACATTTGTAGGTGGATCATCAGTTTTAGAGCTAAAATTAGCATGTTTAAAGTGAATTTCATGCTTCTAGGGGCCCTAAACACAACATTTGTGGAATGGTTAAAAGTGCATGAAAATGGCCAATTTACTCACTCTGAGGTCTCAAAAAGTGTTTCTTCACCCCGGAAAGTATATTAAATACCATTTGGAGGCATTTAATGTTCAAGCAAAAACGGCTGATTTTTGACAAAAGAGATAACACCCCCCCATTACGTCATACTTCAGAAAGGTGAAAAATTGTCCGCTTTCAAATGTTTTATTTTTGAACGTCAGTTCACATTTGTAGGTAGATCATCAGTTTTAGAGCTAAAATTAGCATGTTTAAAGTGAATTTCATGCTTCTAGGGGCCCTAAACACAACATTTGTGTAATGGTTAAAAGTGCATGAAAATGGCCAATTTACTCACTCTGAGGTCTCAAAAGTGTTTCTTCACACCAGGAAGTGAATTAAATACCATTTGGAGGCATTTAATGTTCAAGCAAAAACGGCTGATTTTTGACAAAAGAGATAACACCCCCCCATTACGTCTTGCTTCAGAAAGGTGAAAAATTGTCCATTTTTAAATGTTTTATTTTTGAATGTCAGTTCACATTTGTAGGTAGATCATCAGTTTTAGAGCTAAAATTAGCATGTTTAAAGTGATTTTCATGCTTCCAGGGGCCCATGAAGTGAATTAAAAACCATTTGGAGGCATTTAATGTTCAAGCAAAAACAGCAGATTTTTGACAAAAGAGATAACACCCCCCCATTACGTCATGCTTCAGAAAGGTGCAAAATGGTTCGTTTTCAAATGTTTTATTTTTGAACCTCAGTTCACATTTGTAGGTGGATCATCAGTTTTAGAGCTAAAATTAGCATGTTTAAAGTGAATTTCATGCTTCTAGGGGCCCTAAACACAACATTTGTGTAATGGTTAAAAGTGCATGAAAATGGCCAATTTACTCACTCTGAGGTCTCAAAAAGTGTTTCTTCACCCCGGGAAGTATATTAAATACAATTTGGAGGCATTTAATGTTCAAGCAAAAACGGCTGATTTTTGACAAAAGAGATAACACCCCCCCATTACGTCATGCTTCAGAAAGGTGAAAAATTGTCCGCTTTCAAATGTTTTATTTTTGAACGTCAGTTCACATTTGTAGGTAGATCATCAGTTTTAGAGCTAAAATTAGCATGTTTAAAGTGATTTTCATGCTACCAGGGGCCCTAAACACAACATTTGTGTAATGGTTAAAAGTGCATGAAAATGGCCAATTTACTCACTCTGTGGTCTCAAAAAGTGTTTCTTCACACCGGGAAGTGAATTAAATACCATTTGGAGGCATTTAATGTTCAAGCAAAAACGGCTGATTTTTTACAAAAGAGATAACACCCCCCATTACGTCTTGCTTCAGAAAGGTGAAAAATGGTCCATTTTAAAATGTTTTATTTTTGATTGTCAGTTCACATTTGTAGGTAGATCATCAGTTTTAGAGCTAAAATTAGCATGTTTAAAGTGATTGTCATGCTTCCAGAGGCCAGTGAAGTGAATTAAAAACCATTTGGAGGCATTTAATGTTCAAGCAAAAACAGCAGATTTTTGACAAAAGAGATAACACCCCCCCATTACGTCATGCTTCAGAAAGGTGCAAAATGGTCCGTTTTCAAATGTTTTATTTTTGAACGTCAGTTCACATTTGTAGGTGGATCATCAGTTTTAGAGCTAAAATTAGCATGTTTAAAGTGATTTTCATGCTTCCAGGGGCCCTAAACACAACATTTGTGTAATGGTTAAAAGTGCATGAAAATGGCCAATTTACTCACTCTGAGGTCTCAAAAAGTGTTTCTTCACCCTGGGAAGTAAATTAAATACCATTTGGAGGCATTTAATGTTCAAGCAAAAACAGCAGATTTTTGACAAAAGCGATAACACCCCCCCATTACGTCATGCTTCAGAAAGGTGCAAAATGGTCCAGTTTCAAATGTTTTATTTTTAAACGTCAGTTCACATTTGTAGGTGGATCATCAGTTTTGAGCTAAAATTAGCATGTTTAAAGTGATTTTCATGCTTTCAGGGGCCCGGAAAGTGAATTAAAAACCATTTGGAGGCATTTAATCTTCAAGCAAAAACAGCTGATTTTTGTTAAAAGAGATAACACCCCCCCATTACGTCATTCTTCAGAAAGGTGCAAAATGGTCCGTTTTCAAATGTTTTATTTTTGAACCTCAGTTCACATTTGTAGGTAGATCATCAGTTTTAGAGCTAAAATTAGCATGTTTAAAGTGATTTTCATGCTCCCAGGGGCCCTAAACACAACATTTGTGTCATGGTTAAAAGTGCATGAAAATGGCCAATTTACTCACTCTGAGGTCTCAAAAAGTGTTTCTTCACACCGGGAAGTGAATTAAATACCATTTGGAGGCATTTAATGTTCAAGCAAAAACAGCTGATTTTTGACAAAAGAGATAACACCCCCCCATTATGTCTTGCTTCAGAAAGGTGAAAAATGGTCCATTTTTAAATGTTTTATTTTTGAATGTCAGTTCACATTTGTAGGTAGATCATCAGTTTTAGAGCTAAAATTAGCATGTTTAAAGTGATTTTCATGCTTTCAGGGGCCCGGAAAGTGAATTAAAAACCATTTGGAGGCATTTAATGTTCAAGCAAAAACAGCTGATTTTTGTTAAAAGAGATAACACCCCCCCATTACGTCATTCTTCAGAAAGGTGCAAAATTGTCCGTTTTCAAATGTTTTATTTTTGAACCTCAGTTCACATTTGTAGGTAGATCATCAGTTTTAGAGCTAAAATTAGCATGTTTAAAGTGATTTTCATGCTCCCAGGGGCCCTAAATACAACATTTGTGTAATGGTTAAAAGTGCATGAAAATGGCCAATTTACTCACTCTGAGGTCTCAAAAAGTGTTTCTTCACACCGGGAAGTGAATTAAATACCATTTGGAGGCATTTAATGTTCAAGCAAAAACGGCAGATTTTTGACAAAAGAGATAACACCCCCCCATTACGTCATGCTTCAGAAAGGTTCAAAATGGTCCAGTTTCAAATGTTTTATTTTTGAACGTCAGTTCACATTTGTAGGTGGATCATCAGTTTTAGAGCTAAAATTAGCATGTTTAAAGTGAATTTCATGCTTCTAGGGGCCCTAAACACAACATTTGTGGAATGGTAAAAAGTGCATGAAAATGGCCAATTTACTCACTCTGAGGTCTCAAAAAGTGTTTCTTCACCCCGGGAAGTAAATTAAATACCATTTGGAGGCATTTAATGTTCAAGCAAAAACGGCTGATTTGTGACAAAAGAGATAACATCCCCCCATTACGTCATGCTTCAGAAAGGTGAAAAATTGTCCGCTTTCAAATGTTTTATTTTTGAACCTCAGTTCACATTTGTAGGTAGATCATCAGTTTTAGAGCTAAAATTGGCATGTTTAAAGTGATTTTCATGCTCCCAGGGGCCCTAAACACAACATTTGTGTAATGGTTAAAAGTGCATGAAAATGGCCAATTTACTCACTCTGAGGTCTCAAAAAGTGTTTCTTCACACCGGGAAGTGAATTAAATACCATTTGGAGGCATTTAATGTTCAAGCAAAAATGGCTGATTTTTGACAAAAGAGATAACACCCCCCCATAACGTCTTGCTTCAGAAAGGTGAAAAATGGTCCATTTTTAAATGTTTTATTTTTGAATGTCAGTTCACATTTGTAGGTAGATCATCAGTTTTAGAGCTAAAATTAGCATGTTTAAAGTGATTTTCATGCTTCCAGGGGCCCATGAAGTGAATTAAAAACCATTTGGAGGCATTTAATGTTCAAGCAAAAACAGCAGATTTTTGACAAAAGAGATAACACCCCCCCATTACGTCATGCTTCAGAAAGGTTCAAAATGGTCCAGTTTCAAATGTTTTATTTTTGAACGTCAGTTCACATTTGTAGGTGGATCATCAGTTTTAGAGCTAAAATTAGCATGTTTAAAGTGAATTTCATGCTTCTAGGGGCCCTAAACACAACATTTGTGGAATGGTAAAAAGTGCATGAAAATGGCCAATTTACTCACTCTGAGGTCTCAAAAAGTGTTTCTTCACCCCGGGAAGTAAATTAAATACCATTTGGAGGCATTTAATGTTCAAGCAAAAACGGCTGATTTTTGACAAAAGAGATAACATCCCCCCATTACGTCATGCTTCAGAAAGGTGAAAAATTGTCCGCTTTCAAATGTTTTATTTTTGAACGTCAGTTCACATTTGTAGGTAGATCATCAGTTTTGGAGCTAAAATTAGCATGTTTAAAGTGATTTTCATGCTTCCAGGGGCCCTAAACACAACATTTGTGTAATGGTTAAAAGTGCATGAAAATGGCCAATTTACTCACTCTGAGGTCTCAAAAAGTGTTTCTTCACCCCGGGAAGTGAATTAAATACCATTTGGAGGCATTTAATGTTCAAGCAAAAACGGCTGATTTTTGACAAAAGAGATAACACCCCCCCTTACGTCATGCTTCAGAAAGGTGAAAAATGGTCCGCTTTCAAATGTTTTATTTTTGAACGTCAGTTCACATTTGTAAGTAGATCATCAGTTTTAGAGCTAAAATTAGCATGTTTAAAGTGATTTTCATGCTTCCAACGGCCCGTGAAGTGAATTAAAAACCATTTGGAGGCATTTAATGTTCAAGCAAAAACAGCAGATTTTTGACAAAAGCGATAACACCCCCCCATTACGTCATGCTTCAGAAAGGTGCAAAATGGTCCAGTTTCAAATGTTTTATTTTTAAACTTCAGTTCACATTTGTAGGTGGATCATCAGTTTTGAGCTAAAATTAGCATGTTTAAAGTGATTTTCATGCTTTCAGGGGCCCGGAAAGTGAATAAAAACCATTTGGAGGCATTTAATGTTCAAGCAAAAACAGCAGATTTTTGTTAAAAGAGATAACACCCCCCCATTACGTCATGCTTCAGAAAGGTGAAAAATGGTCCGTTTTCAAATGTTTTATTTTTTAACCTCAGTTCACATTTGTAGGTGGATCATCAGTTTTAGAGCTAAAATTAGCATGTTTAAAGTGAATTTCATGCTTCTAGGGGCCCTAAACACAACATTTGTGGAATGGTTAAAAGTGCATGAAAATGGCCAATTTACTCACTCTGAGGTCTCAAAAAGTGTTTCTTCACCCCGGGAAGTATATTAAATACCATTTGGAGGCATTTAATGTTCAAGCAAAAACGGCTGATTTTTTACAAAAGAGATAACACCCCCCCATTACGTCATGCTTCAGAAAGGTGAAAAATTGTCCGCTTTCAAATGTTTTATTTTTGAACGTCAGTTCACATTTGTAGGTAGATCATCAGTTTTAGAGCTAAAATTAGCATGTTTAAAGTGATTTTCATGCTCCCAGGGGCCCTAAACACAACATTTGTGTAATGGTTAAAAGTGCATGAAAATAGCCAATTTACTCACTCTGAGGTCTCAAAAAGTGTTTCTTCACGCCGGGAAGTGAATTAAATACCATTTGGAGGCATTTAATGTTCAAGCAAAAACGGCTGATTTTTGACAAAAGAGATAACACCCCCCATTACGTCTTGCTTCAGAAAGGTGAAAAATTGTCCATTTTTAAATGTTTTATTTTTGAATGTCAGTTCACATTTGTAGGTAGATCATCAGTTTTAGAGCTAAAATTAGCATGTTTAAAGTGATTTTCATGCTTCCAGGGGCCCATGAAGTGAATTAAAAACCATTTGGAGGCATTTAATGTTCAAGCAAAAACAGCAGATTTTTGACAAAAGAGATAACACCCCCCCCCCCATTACGTCATGCTTCAGAAAGGTGAAACATTGTCCGCTTTCAAATGTTTTATTTTTGAACGTCAGTTCACATTTGTAGGTAGATCATCAGTTTTAGAGCTAAAATTAGCATGTTTAAAGTGATTTTCATGCTTCCAGGGGCCCTAAACACAACATTTGTGTAATGGTTAAAAGTGCATGAAAATGGCCAATTTACTCACTCTGAGGTCTCAAAAAGTGTTTCTTCACCCTGGGAAGTAAATTAAATACCATTTGGAGGCATTTAATGTTCAAGCAAAAACAGCAGATTTTTGACAAAAGCGATAACACCCCCCCATTACGTCATGCTTCAGAAAGGTGCAAAATGGTCCAGTTTCAAATGTTTTATTTTTAAACGTCAGTTCACATTTGTAGGTGGATCATCAGTTTTGAGCTAAAATTAGCATGTTTAAAGTGATTTTCATGCTTTCAGGGGCCCGGAAAGTGAATAAAAAACCATTTGGAGGCATTTAATGTTCAAGCAAAAACAGCTGATTTTTGTTAAAAGAGATAACACCCCCCCATTACGTCATGCTTCAGAAAGGTGCAAAATGGTTCGTTTTCAAATGTTTTATTTTTGAACCTCAGTTCACATTTGTAGGTAGATCATCAGTTTTAGAGCTAAAATTAGCATGTTTAAAGTGATTTTCATGCTCCCAGGGGCCCTAAACACAACATTTGTGTAATGGTTAAAAGTGCATGAAAATGGCCAATTTACTCACTCTGAGGTCTCAAAAAGTGTTTCTTCACACCGGGAAGTGAATTAAATACCATTTGGAGGCATTTAATGTTCAAGCAAAAACGGCTGAATTTTTGACAAAAGAGATAACACCCCCCCATTACGTCTTGCTTCAGAAAGGTGAAAAATGGTCCAGTTTCAAATGTTTTATTTTTGAACGTCAGTTCACATTTGTAGGTGGATCATCAGTTTTAGAGCTAAAATTAGCATGTTTAAAGTGATTTTCATGCTTCCAAGGGCCCTAAACACAACATTTGTGTAATGTTTAAAAGTGCATGAAAATGGCCAATTTACTCACTCTGAGGTCTCAAAAAGTGTTTCTTCACACCGGGAAGTGAATTAAATACCATTTGGAGGCATTTAATGTTCAAGCAAAAACGGATGATTTTTGACAAAAGAGATAACACCCCCCCAATACGTCTTGCTTCAGAAAGGTGAAAAATGGTCCATTTTTAAATGTTTTATTTTTGAATGTCAGTTCACGTTTGTAGGTAGATCATCAGTTTTAGAGCTAAAATTAGCATGTTTAAAGTGATTTTCATGCTCCCAGGGGCCCATGAAGTGAATTAAAAACCATTTGGAGGCATTTAATGTTCAAGCAAAAACAGCAGATTTTTGACAAAAGAGATAACTACCCCCCCATTACGTCATGCTTCAGAAAGGTGAAAAATGGTCCGCTTTCAAATGTTTTATTTTTGAACGTCAGTTCACATTTGTAGGTAGATCATCAGTTTTAGAGCTAAAATTAGCATGTTTAAAGTGATTGTCATGCTTTCAGGGGCCCGGAAAGTGAATTAAAAACGATATGGAGGCATTTAATGTTCAAGCAAAAACAGCTGATTTTTGTTAAAAGAGATAACACCCCCCCATTACGTCATGCTTCAGAAAGGTGAAAAATAGTCCGTTTTCAAATGTTTTATTTTTTAACCTCAGTTCACATTTGTAGGTGGATCATCAGTTTTAGAGCTAAAATTAGCATGTTTAAAGTGAATTTCATGCTTCTAGGGGCCCTAAACACAACATTTGTGGAATGGTTAAAAGTGCATGAAAATGGCCAATTTACTCACTCTGAGGTCTCAAAAAGTGGTTCTTCACCCCGGGAAGTAAATTAAATACCATTTGGAGGCATTTAATGTTCAAGCAAATACGGCTGATTTTTGACAAAAGAGATAACACCCCCCCATTACGTCATGCTTCAGAAAGGTGAAAAATTGTCCGCTTTCAAATGTTTTATTTTTGAACGTCAGTTCACATTTGTAGGTAGATCATCAGTTTTAGAGCTAAAATTAGCATGTTTAAAGTGATTTTCATGCTTCCAGGGGCCCTAAACACAACATTTGTGTAATGGTTAAAAGTGCATGAAAATGGCCAATTTACTCACTCTGAGGTCTCAAAAAGTGTTTCTTCACCCCGGGAAGTGAATTAAATACCATTTGGAGTCATTTAATGTTCAAGCAAAAACGGCTGATTTTTTACAAAAGAGATAACACCCCCCCATTACGTCTTGCTTCAGAAAGGTGAAAAATGGTCCATTTTTAAATGTTTTAAATTTGAATGTCAGTTCACATTTGTAGGTAGATCATCAGTTTTAGAGCTAAAATTAGCATGTTTAAAGTGATTTTCATGCTTCCAGGGGCCCATGAAGTGAATTAAAAACCATTTGGAGGCATTTAATGTTCAAGCAAAAACAGCAGATTTTTGACAAAAGAGATAACACCCCCCCCATTACATCATGCTTCAGAAAGGTTCAAAATGGTCCAGTTTCAAATGTTTTATTTTTGAACGTCAGTTCACATTTGTAGGTGGATCATCAGTTTTAGAGCTAAAATTAGCATGTTTAAAGTGATTTTCATGCTTCCAAGGGCCCTAAACACAACATTTGTGTAATGTTTAAAAGTGCATGAAAATGGCCAATTTACTCACTCTGGGGTCTCAAAAAGTGTTTCTTCACACCGGGAAGTGAATTAAATACCATTTGGAGGCATTTAATGTTCAAGCAAAAACGGCTGATTTTTGACAAAAGAGATAACACCCCCCATTACGTCTTGCTTCAGAAAGGTGAAAAATGGTCCATTTTTAAATGTTTTATTTTTGAATGTCAGTTCACATTTGTAGGTAGATCATCAGTTTTAGAGCTAAAATTAGCATGTTTAAAGGGATTTTCATGCTTCCAGGGGCCCATGAAGTGAATTAAAAACCATTTGGAGGCATTTAATGTTCAAGCAAAAACAGCAGATTTTTGACAAAAGAGATAACACCCCCCCCATTACGTCATGCTTCAGAAAGGTGCAAAATGGTTAGTTTTCAAATGTTTTATTTTTGAACCTCAGTTCACATTTGTAGGTGGATCATCAGTTTTAGAGCTAAAATTAGCATGTTTAAAGTGAATTTCATGCTTCTAGGGGCCCTAAACACAACATTTGTGGAATGGTTAAAAGTGCATGAAAATGGCCAATTTACTCACTCTGAGGTCTCAAAAAGTGTTTCTTCACCCCGGGCAGTATATTAAATACAATTTGGAGGCATTTAACGTTCAAGCAAAAACGGCTGATTTTTGACAAAAGAGATAACACCCCCCCATTACGTCATGCTTCAGAAAGGTGAAACATTGTCCGCTTTCAAATGTTTTATTTTTGAACGTCAGTTCACATTTGTAGGTAGATCATCAGTTTTAGAGCTAAAATTAGCATGTTTAAAGTGATTTTCATGCTCCCAGGGGCCCTAAACACAACATTTGTGTAATGGTTAAAAGTGCATGAAAATGGCCAATTTACTCACTCTGTGGTCTCAAAAAGTGTTTCTTCACACCGGGAAGTGAATTAAATACCATTTGGAGGCATTTAATGTTCAAGCAAAAACGGCTGATTTTTGACAAAAGAGATAACACCCCCCCATTACGTCTTGCTTCAGAAAGGTGAAAAATGGTCCATTTTAAAATGTTTTATTTTTGATTGTCAGTTCACATTTGTAGGTAGATCATCAGTTTTAGAGCTAAAATTAGCATGTTTAAAGTGATTTTCATGCTTCCAGAGGCCCGTGAAGTGAATTAAAAACCATTTGGAGGCATTTAATGTTCAAGCAAAAACAGCAGATTTTTGACAAAAGAGATAACACCCCCCCATTACGTCATGCTTCAGAAAGGTGCAAAATGGTCCGTTTTCAAATGTTTTATTTTTGAACGTCAGTTCACATTTGTAGGTGGATCATCAGTTTTAGAGCTAAAATTAGCATGTTTAAAGTGATTTTCATGCTTCCAGGGGCCCTAAACACAACATTTGTGTAATGGTTAAAAGGGCATGAAAATGGCCAATTTACTCACTCTGAGGTCTCAAAAAGTGTTTCTTCACCCTGGGAAGTGAATTAAATACCATTTGGAGGCATTTAATGTTCAAGCAAAAACAGCAGATTTTTGACAAAAGCGATAACACCCCCCCATTACGTCATGCTTCAGAAAGGTGCAAAATGGTCCAGTTTCAAATGTTTTATTTTTAAACGTCAGTTCACATTTGTAGGTGGATCATCAGTTTTGAGCTAAAATTAGCATGTTTAAAGTGATTTTCATGCTTTCAGGGGCCCGGAAAGTGAATTAAAAACCATTTGGAGGCATTTAATGTTCAAGCAAAAACAGCTGATTTTTGTTAAAAGAGATAACACCCCCCCATTACGTCATGCTTCAGAAAGGTGCAAAATGGTCCGTTTTCAAATGTTTTATTTTTGAACCTCAGTTCACATTTGTAGGTAGATCATCAGTTTTAGAGCTAAAATTAGCATGTTTAAAGTGATTTTCATGCTTCCACGGGCCCATGAAGTGAATTAAAAACCATTTGGAGGCATTTAATGTTCAAGCAAAAACAGCAGATTTTTGACAAAAGAGATAACACCCCCCCATTACGTCATGCTTCAGAAAGGTTCAAAATGGTCCAGTTTCAAATGTTTTATTTTTGAACGTCAGTTCACATTTGTAGGTGGATCATCAGTTTTAGAGCAAAAATTAGCATGTTTAAAGTGAATTTCATGCTTCTAGGGGCCCTAAACACAACATTTGTGGAATGGTAAAAAGTGATGAAAATGGCCAATTTTCTCACTCTGAGGTCTCAAAAAGTGTTTCTTCACCCCGGGAAGTAAATTAAATACCATTTGGAGGCATTTAATGTTCAAGCAAAAACGGCTGATTTTTGACAAAAGAGATAACATCCCCCCATTACGTCATGCTTCAGAAAGGTGAAAAATTGTCCGCTTTCAAATGTTTTATTTTTGAACGTCAGTTCACATTTGTAGGTAGATCATCAGTTTTGGAGCTAAAATTAGCATGTTTAAAGTGATTTTCATGCTTCCAGGGGCCCTAAACACAACATTTGTGGAATGGTTAAAAGTGCATGAAAATGGCCAATTTACTCACTCTGAGGACTCAAAAAGTGTTTCTTCATCCCGGGAAGTGAATTAAATACCATTTGGAGGCATTTAATGTTCAAGCAAAAACGGCAGATTTTTGACAAAAGAGATAACACCCCCCCATTACGTCATGCTTCAGAAAGGTGAAAAATGGTCCGCTTTCAAATGTTTTATTTTTGAACGTCAGTTCACATTTGTAAGTAGATCATCAGTTTTAGACCTAAAATTAGCATGTTTAAAGTGATTTTCATGCTTCCAACGGCCCGTGAAGTGAATTAAAAACCATTTGGAGGCATTTAATGTTCAAGCAAAAACAGCAGATTTTTGACAAAAGAGATAACACCCCCCAATTACGTCATGCTTCAGAAAGGTGCAAAATGGTCCAGTTTCAAATGTTTTATTTTTAAACGTCAGTTCACATTTGTAGGTGGATCATCAGTTTTGAGCTAAAATTAGCATGTTTAAAGTGATTGTCATGCTTTCAGGGGCCCGGAAAGTGAATTAAAAACCATTTGGAGGCATTTAATGTTCAAGCAAAAACAGCTGATTTTTGTTAAAAGAGATAACACCCCCCCATTACGTCATGCTTCAGAAAGTTGCAAAATGGTCAGTTTTCAAATGTTTTATTTTTGAACCTCAGTTCACATTTGTAGGTAGATCATCAGTTTTAGAGCTAAAATTAGCATGTTTAAAGTGATTTTCATGCTCCCAGGGGCCCTAAACACAACATTTGTGTAATGGTTAAAAGTGCATGAAAATGGCCAATTTACTCACTCTGAGGTCTCAAAAAGTGTTTCGTCACACCGGGAAGTGAATTAAATACCATTTGGAGGCATTGAACGTCAGTTCACATTTGTAGGTAGATCATCAGTTTTGGAGCTAAAATTAGCATGTTTAAAGTGATTTTCATGCTTCCAGGGGCCCTAAACACAACATTTGTGTAATGGTTAAAAGTGCATGAAAATGGCCACTTTACTCACTCTGAGGTCTCAAAAAGTGTTTCTTCACACCGGGAAGTGAATTAAATACCATTTGGAGGCATTTAATGTTCAAGCAAAAACGGCTGATTTTTGACAAAAGAGATAACACCCCCCCATTACGTCTTGCTTCAGAAAGGTGAAAAATGGTCCATTTTTAAATGTTTTAAATTTGAATGTCAGTTCACATTTGTAGGTAGATCATCAGTTTTAGAGCTAAAATTAGCATGTTTAAAGTGATTTTCATGCTTCCAACGGCCCGTGAAGTGAATTAAAAACCATTTGGAGGCATTTAATGTTCAAGCAAAAACAGCAGATTTTTGACAAAAGCGATAACACCCCCCCATTACGTCATGCTTCAGAAAGGTGCAAAATGGTCCAGTTTCAAATGTTTTATTTTTAAACGTCAGTTCACATTTGTAGGTGGATCATCAGTTTTGAGCTAAAATTAGCATGTTTAAAGTGATTTTCATGCTTTCAGGGGCCCGGAAAGTGAATTAAAAACCATTTGGAGGCATTTAATGTTCAAGCAAAAACAGCTGATTTTTGTTAAAAGAGATAACACCCCCCCCACTACGTCATGCTTCAGAAAGTTGCAAAATGGTCCGTTTTCAAATGTTTTATTTTTGAACCTCAGTTCACATTTGTAGGTAGATCATCAGTTTTAGAGCTGAAATTAGCATGTTTAAAGTGATTTTCATGCTTCCAGGGGCCCTAAACACAACATTTGTGTAATATTTAAAAGTGCATGAAAATGGCCAATTTACTCACTCTGAGGTCTCAAAAAGTGTTTCTTCACACCGGGAAGTGAATTAAATACCATTTGGAGGCATTTAATGTTCAAGCAAAAACGGATGATTTTTGACAAAAGAGATAACACCCCCCCAATACGTCTTGCTTCAGAAAGGTGAAAAATGGTCCATTTTTAAATGTTTTATTTTTGAATGTCAGTTCACGTTTGTAGGTAGATCATCAGTTTTAGAGCTAAAATTAGCATGTTTAAAGTGATTTTCATGCTCCCAGGGGCCCATGAAGTGAATTAAAAACCATTTGGAGGCATTTAATGTTCAAGCAAAAACAGCAGATTTTTGACAAAAGAGATAACTACCCCCCCATTACGTCATGCTTCAGAAAGGTGAAAAATGGTCCGCTTTCAAATGTTTTATTTTTGAACGTCAGTTCACATTTGTAGGTAGATCATCAGTTTTAGAGCTAAAATTAGCATGTTTAAAGTGATTGTCATGCTTTCAGGGGCCCGGAAAGTGAATTAAAAACGATATGGAGGCATTTAATGTTCAAGCAAAAACAGCTGATTTTTGTTAAAAGAGATAACACCCCCCCATTACGTCATGCTTCAGAAAGGTGAAAAATAGTCCGTTTTCAAATGTTTTATTTTTTAACCTCAGTTCACATTTGTAGGTGGATCATCAGTTTTAGAGCTAAAATTAGCATGTTTAAAGTGAATTTCATGCTTCTAGGGGCCCTAAACACAACATTTGTGGAATGGTTAAAAGTGCATGAAAATGGCCAATTTACTCACTCTGAGGTCTCAAAAAGTGGTTCTTCACCCCGGGAAGTAAATTAAATACCATTTGGAGGCATTTAATGTTCAAGCAAATACGGCTGATTTTTGACAAAAGAGATAACACCCCCCCATTACGTCATGCTTCAGAAAGGTGAAAAATTGTCCGCTTTCAAATGTTTTATTTTTGAACGTCAGTTCACATTTGTAGGTAGATCATCAGTTTTAGAGCTAAAATTAGCATGTTTAAAGTGATTTTCATGCTTCCAGGGGCCCTAAACACAACATTTGTGTAATGGTTAAAAGTGCATGAAAATGGCCAATTTACTCACTCTGAGGTCTCAAAAAGTGTTTCTTCACCCCGGGAAGTGAATTAAATACCATTTGGAGTCATTTAATGTTCAAGCAAAAACTGCAGATTTTTTACAAAAGAGATAACACCCCCCCATTACGTCTTGCTTCAGAAAGGTGAAAAATGGTCCATTTTTAAATGTTTTAAATTTGAATGTCAGTTCACATTTGTAGGTAGATCATCAGTTTTAGAGCTAAAATTAGCATGTTTAAAGTGATTTTCATGCTTCCAGGGGCCCTAAACACAACATTTGTGTAATGTTTAAAAGTGCATGAAAATGGCCAATTTACTAACTCTGAGGTCTCAAAAAGTGTTTCTTCACACCGGGAAGTGAATTAAATACCATTTGGAGGCATTTAATGTTCAAGCAAAAACGGCAGATTTTTGACAAAAGAGATAACACCCCCCCATTACGTCTTGCTTCAGAAAGGTGAAAAATGGTCCATTTTTAAATGTTTTATTTTTGAATGTCAGTTCACATTTGTAGGTAGATCATCAGTTTTAGAGCTAAAATTAGCATGTTTAAAGTGATTTTCATGCTCCCAGGGGCCCTAAACACAACATTTGTGTAATGGTTAAAAGTGCATGAAAATGGCCAATTTACTCACTCTGTGGTCTCAAAAAGTGTTTCTTCACACCGGGAAGTGAATTAAATACCATTTGGAGGCATTTAATGTTCAAGCAAAAACGGCTGATTTTTGACAAAAGAGATAACACCCCCCCATTACGTCTTGCTTCAGAAAGGTGAAAAATGGTCCATTTTAAAATGTTTTATTTTTGATTGTCAGTTCACATTTGTAGGTAGATCATCAGTTTTAGAGCTAAAATTAGCATGTTTAAAGTGATTTTCATGCTTCCAGAGGCCCGTGAAGTGAATTAAAAACCATTTGGAGGCATTTAATGTTCAAGCAAAAACAGCAGATTTTTGACAAAAGAGATAACACCCCCCCATTACGTCATGCTTCAGAAAGGTGCAAAATGGTCCGTTTTCAAATGTTTTATTTTTGAACGTCAGTTCACATTTGTAGGTGGATCATCAGTTTTAGAGCTAAAATTAGCATGTTTAAAGTGATTTTCATGCTTCCAGGGGCCCTAAACACAACATTTGTGTAATGGTTAAAAGGGCATGAAAATGGCCAATTTACTCACTCTGAGGTCTCAAAAAGTGTTTCTTCACCCTGGGAAGTGAATTAAATACCATTTGGAGGCATTTAATGTTCAAGCAAAAACAGCAGATTTTTGACAAAAGCGATAACACCCCCCCATTACGTCATGCTTCAGAAAGGTGCAAAATGGTCCAGTTTCAAATGTTTTATTTTTAAACGTCAGTTCACATTTGTAGGTGGATCATCAGTTTTGAGCTAAAATTAGCATGTTTAAAGTGATTTTCATGCTTTCAGGGGCCCGGAAAGTGAATTAAAAACCATTTGGAGGCATTTAATGTTCAAGCAAAAACAGCTGATTTTTGTTAAAAGAGATAACACCCCCCCACTACGTCATGCTTCAGAAAGTTGCAAAATGGTCCGTTTTCAAATGTTTTATTTTTGAACCTCAGTTCACATTTGTAGGTAGATCATCAGTTTTAGAGCTGAAATTAGCATGTTTAAAGTGATTTTCATGCTCCCAGGGGCCCTAAACACAACATTTGTGTAATGGTTAAAAGTGCATGAAAATGGCCAATTTACTCACTCTGAGGTCTCAAAAAGTGTTTCTTCACACCGGGAAGTGAATTAAATACCATTTGGAGGCATTTAATGTTCAAGCAAAAACGGCTGATTTTTTACAAAAGAGATAACACCCCCCCATTACGTCATGCTTCAGAAAGGTGAAAAATGGTCCGTTTTCAAATGTTTTATTTTTGAACGTCAGTTCACATTTGTAGGTGGATCATCAGTTTTAGAGCTAAAATTAGCATGTTTAAAGTGATTTTCATGCTTCCAGGGGCCCTAAACACAACATTTGTGTAATATTTAAAAGTGCATGAAAATGGCCAATTTACTCACTCTGAGGTCTCAAAAAGTGTTTCTTCACACCGGGAAGTGAATTAAATACCATTTGGAGGCATTTAATGTTCAAGCAAAAACGGATGATTTTTGACAAAAGAGATAACACCCCCCCAATACGTCTTGCTTCAGAAAGGTGAAAAATGGTCCATTTTTAAATGTTTTATTTTTGAATGTCAGTTCACGTTTGTAGGTAGATCATCAGTTTTAGAGCTAAAATTAGCATGTTTAAAGTGATTTTCATGCTCCCAGGGGCCCATGAAGTGAATTAAAAACCATTTGGAGGCATTTAATGTTCAAGCAAAAACAGCAGATTTTTGACAAAAGAGATAACTACCCCCCCATTACGTCATGCTTCAGAAAGGTGAAAAATGGTCCGCTTTCAAATGTTTTATTTTTGAACGTCAGTTCACATTTGTAGGTAGATCATCAGTTTTAGAGCTAAAATTAGCATGTTTAAAGTGATTGTCATGCTTTCAGGGGCCCGGAAAGTGAATTAAAAACGATATGGAGGCATTTAATGTTCAAGCAAAAACAGCTGATTTTTGTTAAAAGAGATAACACCCCCCCATTACGTCATGCTTCAGAAAGGTGAAAAATAGTCCGTTTTCAAATGTTTTATTTTTTAACCTCAGTTCACATTTGTAGGTGGATCATCAGTTTTAGAGCTAAAATTAGCATGTTTAAAGGGATTTTCATGCTTCCAGGGGTCCTAAACACAACATTTGTGGAATGGTTAAAAGTACATGAAAATGGCCAATTTACTCACTCTGAGGTCTCAAAAAGTGTTTCTTCACCCCGGGAAGTGAATTAAATACCATTTGGAGTCATTTAATGTTCAAGCAAAAACGGCTGATTTTTTACAAAAGAGATAACACCCCCCCATTACGTCTTGCTTCAGAAAGGTGAAAAATGGTCCATTTTTAAATGTTTTAAATTTGAATGTCAGTTCACATTTGTAGGTAGATCATCAGTTTTAGAGCTAAAATTAGCATGTTTAAAGTGATTTTCATGCTTCCAGGGGCCCTAAACACAACATTTGTGGAATGGTTAAAAGTGCATGAAAATGGCCAATTTACTCACTCTGAGGTCTCAAAAAGTGTTTCTTCACCCCGGGAAGTGAATTAAATACCATTTGGAGGCATTTAATGTTCAAGCAAAAACGGCAGATTTTTGACAAAAGAGATAACACCCCCCCATTACGTCATGCTTCAGAAAGGTGAAAAATGGTCCGCTTTCAAATGTTTTATTTTTGAACGTCAGTTCACATTTGTAGGTGGATCATCAGTTTTAGAGCTAAAATTAGCATGTTTAAAGTGATTTTCATGCTTCCAGGGGCCCTAAACACAACATTTGTGTAATGTTTAAAAGTGCATGAAAATGGCCAATTTACTAACTCTGAGGTCTCAAAAAGTGTTTCTTCACACCGGGAAGTGAATTAAATACCATTTGGAGGCATTTAATGTTCAAGCAAAAACGGCAGATTTTTGACAAAAGAGATAACACCCCCCCATTACGTCTTGCTTCAGAAAGGTGAAAAATGGTCCATTTTTAAATGTTTTATTTTTGAATGTCAGTTCACATTTGTAGGTAGATCATCAGTTTTAGAGCTAAAATTAGCATGTTTAAAGTGATTTTCATGCTCCCAGGGGCCCTAAACACAACATTTGTGTAATGGTTAAAAGTGCATGAAAATGGCCAATTTACTCACTCTGTGGTCTCAAAAAGTGTTTCTTCACACCGGGAAGTGAATTAAATACCATTTGGAGGCATTTAATGTTCAAGCAAAAACGGCTGATTTTTGACAAAAGAGATAACACCCCCCCATTACGTCTTGCTTCAGAAAGGTGAAAAATGGTCCATTTTAAAATGTTTTATTTTTGATTGTCAGTTCACATTTGTAGGTAGATCATCAGTTTTAGAGCTAAAATTAGCATGTTTAAAGTGATTTTCATGCTTCCAGAGGCCCGTGAAGTGAATTAAAAACCATTTGGAGGCATTTAATGTTCAAGCAAAAACAGCAGATTTTTGACAAAAGAGATAACACCCCCCCATTACGTCATGCTTCAGAAAGGTGCAAAATGGTCCGTTTTCAAATGTTTTATTTTTGAACGTCAGTTCACATTTGTAGGTGGATCATCAGTTTTAGAGCTAAAATTAGCATGTTTAAAGTGATTTTCATGCTTCCAGGGGCCCTAAACACAACATTTGTGTAATGGTTAAAAGGGCATGAAAATGGCCAATTTACTCACTCTGAGGTCTCAAAAAGTGTTTCTTCACCCTGGGAAGTGAATTAAATACCATTTGGAGGCATTTAATGTTCAAGCAAAAACAGCAGATTTTTGACAAAAGCGATAACACCCCCCCATTACGTCATGCTTCAGAAAGGTGCAAAATGGTCCAGTTTCAAATGTTTTATTTTTAAACGTCAGTTCACATTTGTAGGTGGATCATCAGTTTTGAGCTAAAATTAGCATGTTTAAAGTGATTTTCATGCTTTCAGGGGCCCGGAAAGTGAATTAAAAACCATTTGGAGGCATTTAATGTTCAAGCAAAAACAGCTGATTTTTGTTAAAAGAGATAACACCCCCCCATTACGTCATGCTTCAGAAAGGTGCAAAATGGTCCGTTTTCAAATGTTTTATTTTTGAACGTCAGTTCACATTTGTAGGTAGATCATCAGTTTTAGAGCTAAAATTAGCATGTTTAAAGTGATTTTCATGCTTCCAGAGGCCCATGAAGTGAATTAAAAACCATTTGGAGGCATTTAATGTTCAAGCAAAAACAGCAGATTTTTGACAAAAGAGATAACACCCCCCCATTACGTCATGCTTCAGAAAGGTTCAAAATGGTCCAGTTTCAAATGTTTTATTTTTGAACGTCAGTTCACATTTGTAGGTGGATCATCAGTTTTAGAGCAAAAATTAGCATGTTTAAAGTGAATTTCATGCTTCTAGGGGCCCTAAACACAACATTTGTGGAATGGTAAAAAGTGATGAAAATGGCCAATTTTCTCACTCTGAGGTCTCAAAAAGTGTTTCTTCACCCCGGGAAGTAAATTAAATACCATTTGGAGGCATTTAATGTTCAAGCAAAAACGGCTGATTTTTGACAAAAGAGATAACATCCCCCCATTACGTCATGCTTCAGAAAGGTGAAAAATTGTCCGCTTTCAAATGTTTTATTTTTGAACGTCAGTTCACATTTGTAGGTAGATCATCAGTTTTGGAGCTAAAATTAGCATGTTTAAAGTGATTTTCATGCTTCCAGGGGCCCTAAACACAACATTTGTGGAATGGTTAAAAGTGCATGAAAATGGCCAATTTACTCACTCTGAGGACTCAAAAAGTGTTTCTTCATCCCGGGAAGTGAATTAAATACCATTTGGAGGCATTTAATGTTCAAGCAAAAACGGCAGATTTTTGACAAAAGAGATAACACCCCCCAATTACGTCATGCTTCAGAAAGGTGAAAAATGGTCCGCTTTCAAATGTTTTATTTTTGAACGTCAGTTCACATTTGTAAGTAGATCATCAGTTTTAGACTTAAAATTAGCATGTTTAAAGTGATTTTCATGCTTCCAACGGCCCGTGAAGTGAATTAAAAACCATTTGGAGGCATTTAATGTTCAATCAAAAACAGCAGATTTTTGACAAAAGAGATAACACCCCCCAATTACGTCATGCTTCAGAAAGGTGAAAAATGGTCCGCTTTCAAATGTTTTATTTTTGAACGTCAGTTCACATTTGTAAGTAGATCATCAGTTTTAGACCTAAAATTAGCATGTTTAAAGTGATTTTCATGCTTCCAACGGCCCGTGAAGTGAATTAAAAACCATTTGGAGGCATTTAATGTTCAAGCAAATACGGCTGATTTTTGTTAAAAGAGATAACACCCCCCCATTACGTCATGCTTCAGAAAGTTGCAAAATGGTCAGTTTTCAAATGTTTTATTTTTGAACCTCAGTTCACATTTGTAGGTAGATCATCAGTTTTAGAGCTAAAATTAGCATGTTTAAAGTGATTTTCATGCTCCCAGGGGCCCTAAACACAACATTTGTGTAATGGTTAAAAGTGCATGAAAATGGCCAATTTACTCACTCTGAGGTCTCAAAAAGTGTTTCTTCACACCGGGAAGTGAATTAAATACCATTTGGAGGCATTGAACGTCAGTTCACATTTGTAGGTAGATCATCAGTTTTGGAGCTAAAATTAGCATGTTTAAAGTGATTTTCATGCTTCCAGGGGCCCTAAACACAACATTTGTGTAATGGTTAAAAGTGCATGAAAATGGCCACTTTACTCACTCTGAGGTCTCAAAAAGTGTTTCTTCACACCGGGAAGTGAATTAAATACCATTTGGAGGCATTTAATGTTCAAGCAAAAACGGCTGATTTTTGACAAAAGAGATAACACCCCCCCATTACGTCTTGCTTCAGAAAGGTGAAAAATGGTCCATTTTTAAATGTTTTAAATTTGAATGTCAGTTCACATTTGTAGGTAGATCATCAGTTTTAGAGCTAAAATTAGCATGTTTAAAGTGATTTTCATGCTTCCAACGGCCCGTGAAGTGAATTAAAAACCATTTGGAGGCATTTAATGTTCAAGCAAAAACAGCAGATTTTTGACAAAAGCGATAACACCCCCCCATTACGTCATGCTTCAGAAAGGTGCAAAATGGTCCAGTTTCAAATGTTTTATTTTTAAACGTCAGTTCACATTTGTAGGTGGATCATCAGTTTTGAGCTAAAATTAGCATGTTTAAAGTGATTTTCATGCTTTCAGGGGCCCGGAAAGTGAATTAAAAACCATTTGGAGGCATTTAATGTTCAAGCAAAAACAGCTGATTTTTGTTAAAAGAGATAACACCCCCCCACTACGTCATGCTTCAGAAAGTTGCAAAATGGTCCGTTTTCAAATGTTTTATTTTTGAACCTCAGTTCACATTTGTAGGTAGATCATCAGTTTTAGAGCTAAAATTAGCATGTTTAAAGTGATTTTCATGCTCCCAGGGGCCCTAAACACAACATTTGTGTAATGGTTAAAAGTGCATGAAAATGGCCAATTTACTCACTCTGAGGTCTCAAAAAGTGTTTCTTCACACCGGGAAGTGAATTAAATACCATTTGGAGGCATTTAATGTTCAAGCAAAAACGGCTGATTTTTGACAAAAGAGATAACACCCCCCCATTACGTCATGCTTCAGAAAGGTGAAAAATGGTCCGTTTTCAAATGTTTTATTTTTGAACGTCAGTTCACATTTGTAGGTGGATCATCAGTTTTAGAGCTAAAATTAGCATGTTTAAAGTTATTTTCATGCTTCCAGGGGCCCTAAACACAACATTTGTGTAATATTTAAAAGTGCATGAAAATGGCCAATTTACTCACTCTGAGGTCTCAAAAAGTGTTTCTTCACACCGGGAAGTGAATTAAATACCATTTGGAGGCATTTAATGTTCAAGCAAAAACGGATGATTTTTGACAAAAGAGATAACACCCCCCCAATACGTCTTGCTTCAGAAAGGTGAAAAATGGTCCATTTTTAAATGTTTTATTTTTGAATGTCAGTTCACGTTTGTAGGTAGATCATCAGTTTTAGAGCTAAAATTAGCATGTTTAAAGTGATTTTCATGCTTCCAGGGGCCCATGAAGTGAATTAAAAACCATTTGGAGGCATTTAATGTTCAAGCAAAAACAGCAGATTTTTGACAAAAGAGATAACTACCCCCCCATTACGTCATGCTTCAGAAAGGTGAAAAATGGTCCGCTTTCAAATGTTTTATTTTTGAACGTCAGTTCACATTTGTAGGTAGATCATCAGTTTTAGAGCTAAAATTAGCATGTTTAAAGTGATTGTCATGCTTTCAGGGGCCCGGAAAGTGAATTAAAAACGATATGGAGGCATTTAATGTTCAAGCAAAAACAGCTGATTTTTGTTAAAAGAGATAACACCCCCCCATTACGTCATGCTTCAGAAAGGTGAAAAATAGTCCGTTTTCAAATGTTTTATTTTTTAACCTCAGTTCACATTTGTAGGTGGATCATCAGTTTTAGAGCTAAAATTAGCATGTTTAAAGTGAATTTCATGCTTCTAGGGGCCCTAAACACAACATTTGTGGAATGGTTAAAAGTGCATGAAAATGGCCAATTTACTCACTCTGAGGTCTCAAAAAGTGGTTCTTCACCCCGGGAAGTAAATTAAATACCATTTGGAGGCATTTAATGTTCAAGCAAATACGGCTGATTTTTGACAAAAGAGATAACACCCCCCCATTACGTCATGCTTCAGAAAGGTGAAAAATTGTCCGCTTTCAAATGTTTTATTTTTGAACGTCAGTTCACATTTGTAGGTAGATCATCAGTTTTAGAGCTAAAATTAGCATGTTTAAAGTGATTTTCATGCTTCCAGGGGCCCTAAACACAACATTTGTGTAATGGTTAAAAGTGCATGAAAATGGCCAATTTACTCACTCTGAGGTCTCAAAAAGTGTTTCTTCACCCCGGGAAGTGAATTAAATACCATTTGGAGGCATTTAATGTTCAAGCAAAAACGGCAGATTTTTGACAAAAGAGATAAAACCCCCCCATTACGTCATGCTTCAGAAAGGTGAAAAATGGTCCGCTTTCAAATGTTTTATTTTTGAACGTCAGTTCACATTTGTAGGTGGATCATCAGTTTTAGAGCTAAAATTAGCATGTTTAAAGTGATTTTCATGCTTCCAGGGGCCCTAAACACAACATTTGTGTAATGTTTAAAAGTGCATGAAAATGGCCAATTTACTAACTCTGAGGTCTC
The DNA here is from genome assembly GCF_964261635.1 of Lissotriton helveticus. Taxonomy (NCBI): domain Eukaryota; kingdom Metazoa; phylum Chordata; class Amphibia; order Caudata; family Salamandridae; genus Lissotriton; species Lissotriton helveticus. The sequence continues at coordinate 1,272,713,921 of NC_136061.1, forward strand.
AAAAAGTGTTTCTTCACACCGGGAAGTGAATTAAATACCATTTGGAGGCATTTAATGTTCAAGCAAAAACGGCTGATTTTTGACAAAAGAGATAACACCCCCCCATTACGTCTTGCTTCAGAAAGGTGAAAAATGGTCCATTTTTAAATGTTTTATTTTTGAATGTCAGTTCACATTTGTAGGTAGATCATCAGTTTTAGAGCTAAAATTAGCATGTTTAAAGTGATTTTCATGCTTCCAGGGGCCCATGAAGTGAATTAAAAACCATTTGGAGGCATTTAATGTTCAAGCAAAAACAGCAGATTTTTGACAAAAGAGATAACACCCCCCCCATTACGTCATGCTTCAGAAAGGTGCAAAATGGTTCGTTTTCAAATGTTTTATTTTTGAACCTCAATTCACATTTGTAGGTGGATCATCAGTTTTAGAGCTAAAATTAGCATGTTTAAAGTGATTTTCATGCTTCCAGGGGCCCTAAACACAACATTTGTGTAATGGTTAAAAGTGCATGAAAATGGCCACTTTACTCACTCTGAGGTCTCAAAAAGTGTTTCTTCACACCGGGAAGTGAATTAAATACCATTTGGAGGCATTTAATGTTCAAGCAAAAACGGCTGATTTTTGACAAAAGAGATAACACCCCCCCATTACGTCTTGCTTCAGAAAGGTGAAAAATGGTCCATTTTTAAATGTTTTATTTTTGAATGTCAGTTCACATTTGTAGGTAGATCATCAGTTTTAGAGCTAAAATTAGCATGTTTAAAGTGATTTTCATGCTTCCAGGGGCCCATGAAGTGAATTAAAAACCATTTGGAGGCATTTAATGTTCAAGCAAAAACAGCAGATTTTTGACAAAAGAGATAACACCCCCCCATTACGTCATGCTTCAGAAAGGTTCAAAATGGTCCAGTTTCAAATGTTTTATTTTTGAACGTCAGTTCACATTTGTAGGTGGATCATCAGTTTTAGAGCTAAAATTAGCATGTTTAAAGTGAATTTCATGCTTCTAGGGGCCCTAAACACAACATTTGTGGAATGGTAAAAAGTGCATGAAAATGGCCAATTTACTCACTCTGAGGTCTCAAAAAGTGTTTCTTCACCCCGGGAAGTAAATTAAATACCATTTGGAGGCATTTAATGTTCAAGCAAAAACGGCTGATTTTTGACAAAAGAGATAACATCCCCCCATTACGTCATGCTTCAGAAAGGTGAAAAATTGTCCGCTTTCAAATGTTTTATTTTTGAACGTCAGTTCACATTTGTAGGTAGATCATCAGTTTTGGAGCTAAAATTAGCATGTTTAAAGTGATTTTCATGCTTCCAGGGGCCCTAAACACAACATTTGTGTAATGGTTAAAAGTGCATGAAAATGGCCAATTTACTCACTCTGAGGTCTCAAAAAGTGTTTCTTCACCCCGGGAAGTGAATTAAATACCATTTGGAGGCATTTAATGTTCAAGCAAAAACGGCTGATTTTTGACAAAAGAGATAACACCCCCCTTACGTCATGCTTCAGAAAGGTGAAAAATGGTCCGCTTTCAAATGTTTTATTTTTGAACGTCAGTTCACATTTGTAAGTAGATCATCAGTTTTAGAGCTAAAATTAGCATGTTTAAAGTGATTTTCATGCTTCCAACGGCCCGTGAAGTGAATTAAAAACCATTTGGAGGCATTTAATGTTCAAGCAAAAACAGCAGATTTTTGACAAAAGCGATAACACCCCCCCATTACGTCATGCTTCAGAAAGGTGCAAAATGGTCCAGTTTCAAATGTTTTATTTTTAAACTTCAGTTCACATTTGTAGGTGGATCATCAGTTTTGAGCTAAAATTAGCATGTTTAAAGTGATTTTCATGCTTTCAGGGGCACGGAAAGTGAATAAAAACCATTTGGAGGCATTTAATGTTCAAGCAAAAACAGCAGATTTTTGTTAAAAGAGATAACACCCCCCCATTACGTCATGCTTCAGAAAGGTGAAAAATGGTCCGTTTTCAAATGTTTTATTTTTTAACCTCAGTTCACATTTGTAGGTGGATCATCAGTTTTAGAGCTAAAATTAGCATGTTTAAAGTGAATTTCATGCTTCTAGGGGCCCTAAACACAACATTTGTGGAATGGTTAAAAGTGCATAAAAATGGCCAATTTACTCACTCTGAGGTCTCAAAAAGTGTTTCTTCACCCCGGGAAGTATATTAAATACCATTTGGAGGCATTTAATGTTCAAGCAAAAACGGCTGATTTTTTACAAAAGAGATAACACCCCCCCATTACGTCATGCTTCAGAAAGGTGAAAAATTGTCCGCTTTCAAATGTTTTATTTTTGAACGTCAGTTCACATTTGTAGGTAGATCATCAGTTTTAGAGCTAAAATTAGCATGTTTAAAGTGATTTTCATGCTCCCAGGGGCCCTAAACACAACATTTGAGTAATGGTTAAAAGTGCATGAAAATAGCCAATTTACTCACTCTGAGGTCTCAAAAAGTGTTTCTTCACGCCGGGAAGTGAATTAAATACCATTTGGAGGCATTTAATGTTCAAGCAAAAACGGCTGATTTTTGACAAAAGAGATAACACCCCCCATTACGTCTTGCTTCAGAAAGGTGAAAAATTGTCCATTTTTAAATGTTTTATTTTTGAATGTCAGTTCACATTTGTAGGTAGATCATCAGTTTTAGAGCTAAAATTAGCATGTTTAAAGTGATTTTCATGCTTCCAGGGGCCCATGAAGTGAATTAAAAACCATTTGGAGGCATTTAATGTTCAAGCAAAAACAGCAGATTTTTGACAAAAGAGATAACACCCCCCCCATTACGTCATGCTTCAGAAAGGTGAAACATTGTCCGCTTTCAAATGTTTTATTTTTGAACGTCAGTTCACATTTGTAGGTAGATCATCAGTTTTAGAGCTAAAATTAGCATGTTTAAAGTGATTTTCATGCTTCCAGGGGCCCTAAACACAACATTTGTGTAATGGTTAAAAGTGCATGAAAATGGCCAATTTACTCACTCTGAGGTCTCAAAAAGTGTTTCTTCACCCTGGGAAGTAAATTAAATACCATTTGGAGGCATTTAATGTTCAAGCAAAAACAGCAGATTTTTGACAAAAGCGATAACACCCCCCCATTACGTCATACTTCAGAAAGGTGCAAAATGGTCCAGTTTCAAATGTTTTATTTTTAAACGTCAGTTCACATTTGTAGGTGGATCATCAGTTTTGAGCTAAAATTAGCATGTTTAAAGTGATTTTCATGCTTTCAGGGGCCCGGAAAGTGAATAAAAAACCATTTGGAGGCATTTAATGTTCAAGCAAAAACAGCTGATTTTTGTTAAAAGAGATAACACCCCCCCATTACGTCATGCTTCAGAAAGGTGCAAAATGGTTCGTTTTCAAATGTTTTATTTTTGAACCTCAGTTCACATTTGTAGGTAGATCATCAGTTTTAGAGCTAAAATTAGCATGTTTAAAGTGATTTTCATGCTCCCAGGGGCCCTAAACACAACATTTGTGTAATGGTTAAAAGTGCATGAAAATGGCCAATTTACTCACTCTGAGGTCTCAAAAAGTGTTTCTTCACACCGGGAAGTGAATTAAATACCATTTGGAGGCATTTAATGTTCAAGCAAAAACGGCTGAATTTTTGACAAAAGAGATAACACCCCCCCATTACGTCTTGCTTCAGAAAGGTGAAAAATGGTCCATTTTTAAATGTTTTATTTTTGAATGTCAGTTCACATTTGTAGGTAGATCATCAGTTTTAGAGCTAAAATTAGCATGTTTAAAGTGATTTTCATGCTTCCAGGGGCCCATGAAGTGAATTAAAAACCATTTGGAGGCATTTAATGTTCAAGCAAAAACAGCAGATTTTTGACAAAAGAGATAACACCCCCCCCATTACATCATGCTTCAGAAAGGTTCAAAATGGTCCAGTTTCAAATGTTTTATTTTTGAACGTCAGTTCACATTTGTAGGTGGATCATCAGTTTTAGAGCTAAAATTAGCATGTTTAAAGTGATTTTCATGCTTCCAGGGGCCCTAAACACAACATTTGTGTAATGTTTAAAAGTGCATGAAAATGGCCAATTTACTCACTCTGGGGTCTCAAAAAGTGTTTCTTCACACCGGGAAGTGAATTAAATACCATTTGGAGGCATTTAATGTTCAAGCAAAAACGGCTGATTTTTGACAAAAGAGATAACACCCCCCATTACGTCTTGCTTCAGAAAGGTGAAAAATGGTCCATTTTTAAATGTTTTATTTTTGAATGTCAGTTCACATTTGTAGGTAGATCATCAGTTTTAGAGCTAAAATTAGCATGTTTAAAGGGATTTTCATGCTTCCAGGGGCCCATGAAGTGAATTAAAAACCATTTGGAGGCATTTAATGTTCAAGCAAAAACAGCAGATTTTTGACAAAAGAGATAACACCCCCCCCATTACGTCATGCTTCAGAAAGGTGCAAAATGGTTAGTTTTCAAATGTTTTATTTTTGAACCTCAGTTCACATTTGTAGGTGGATCATCAGTTTTAGAGCTAAAATTAGCATGTTTAAAGTGAATTTCATGCTTCTAGGGGCCCTAAACACAACATTTGTGGAATGGTTAAAAGTGCATGAAAATGGCCAATTTACTCACTCTGAGGTCTCAAAAAGTGTTTCTTCACCCCGGGCAGTATATTAAATACAATTTGGAGGCATTTAACGTTCAAGCAAAAACGGCTGATTTTTGACAAAAGAGATAACACCCCCCCATTACGTCATGCTTCAGAAAGGTGAAACATTGTCCGCTTTCAAATGTTTTATTTTTGAACGTCAGTTCACATTTGTAGGTAGATCATCAGTTTTAGAGCTAAAATTAGCATGTTTAAAGTGATTTTCATGCTCCCAGGGGCCCTAAACACAACATTTGTGTAATGGTTAAAAGTGCATGAAAATGGCCAATTTACTCACTCTGTGGTCTCAAAAAGTGTTTCTTCACACCGGGAAGTGAATTAAATACCATTTGGAGGCATTTAATGTTCAAGCAAAAACGGCTGATTTTTGACAAAAGAGATAACACCCCCCCATTACGTCTTGCTTCAGAAAGGTGAAAAATGGTCCATTTTAAAATGTTTTATTTTTGATTGTCAGTTCACATTTGTAGGTAGATCATCAGTTTTAGAGCTAAAATTAGCATGTTTAAAGTGATTTTCATGCTTCCAGAGGCCCGTGAAGTGAATTAAAAACCATTTGGAGGCATTTAATGTTCAAGCAAAAACAGCAGATTTTTGACAAAAGAGATAACACCCCCCCATTACGTCATGCTTCAGAAAGGTGCAAAATGGTCCGTTTTCAAATGTTTTATTTTTGAACGTCAGTTCACATTTGTAGGTGGATCATCAGTTTTAGAGCTAAAATTAGCATGTTTAAAGTGATTTTCATGCTTCCAGGGGCCCTAAACACAACATTTGTGTAATGGTTAAAAGGGCATGAAAATGGCCAATTTACTCACTCTGAGGTCTCAAAAAGTGTTTCTTCACCCTGGGAAGTGAATTAAATACCATTTGGAGGCATTTAATGTTCAAGCAAAAACAGCAGATTTTTGACAAAAGCGATAACACCCCCCCATTACGTAATGCTTCAGAAAGGTGCAAAATGGTCCAGTTTCAAATGTTTTATTTTTAAACGTCAGTTCACATTTGTAGGTGGATCATCAGTTTTGAGCTAAAATTAGCATGTTTAAAGTGATTTTCATGCTTTCAGGGGCCCGGAAAGTGAATTAAAAACCATTTGGAGGCATTTAATGTTCAAGCAAAAACAGCTGATTTTTGTTAAAAGAGATAACACCCCCCCATTACGTCATGCTTCAGAAAGGTGCAAAATGGTCCGTTTTCAAATGTTTTATTTTTGAACCTCAGTTCACATTTGTAGGTAGATCATCAGTTTTAGAGCTAAAATTAGCATGTTTAAAGTGATTTTCATGCTTCCAGGGGCCCATGAAGTGAATTAAAAACCATTTGGAGGCATTTAATGTTCAAGCAAAAACAGCAGATTTTTGACAAAAGAGATAACACCCCCCCATTACGTCATGCTTCAGAAAGGTTCAAAATGGTCCAGTTTCAAATGTTTTATTTTTGAACGTCAGTTCACATTTGTAGGTGGATCATCAGTTTTAGAGCAAAAATTAGCATGTTTAAAGTGAATTTCATGCTTCTAGGGGCCCTAAACACAACATTTGTGGAATGGTAAAAAGTGATGAAAATGGCCAATTTTCTCACTCTGAGGTCTCAAAAAGTGTTTCTTCACCCCGGGAAGTAAATTAAATACCATTTGGAGGCATTTAATGTTCAAGCAAAAACGGCTGATTTTTGACAAAAGAGATAACATCCCCCCATTACGTCATGCTTCAGAAAGGTGAAAAATTGTCCGCTTTCAAATGTTTTATTTTTGAACGTCAGTTCACATTTGTAGGTAGATCATCAGTTTTGGAGCTAAAATTAGCATGTTTAAAGTGATTTTCATGCTTCCAGGGGCCCTAAACACAACATTTGTGGAATGGTTAAAAGTGCATGAAAATGGCCAATTTACTCACTCTGAGGACTCAAAAAGTGTTTCTTCATCCCGGGAAGTGAATTAAATACCATTTGGAGGCATTTAATGTTCAAGCAAAAACGGCAGATTTTTGACAAAAGAGATAACACCCCCCCATTACGTCATGCTTCAGAAAGGTGAAAAATGGTCCGCTTTCAAATGTTTTATTTTTGAACGTCAGTTCACATTTGTAAGTAGATCATCAGTTTTAGACCTAAAATTAGCATGTTTAAAGTGATTTTCATGCTTCCAACGGCCCGTGAAGTGAATTAAAAACCATTTGGAGGCATTTAATGTTCAAGCAAAAACAGCAGATTTTTGACAAAAGAGATAACACCCCCCAATTACGTCATGCTTCAGAAAGGTGCAAAATGGTCCAGTTTCAAATGTTTTATTTTTAAACGTCAGTTCACATTTGTAGGTGGATCATCAGTTTTGAGCTAAAATTAGCATGTTTAAAGTGATTGTCATGCTTTCAGGGGCCCGGAAAGTGAATTAAAAACCATTTGGAGGCATTTAATGTTCAAGCAAAAACAGCTGATTTTTGTTAAAAGAGATAACACCCCCCCATTACGTCATGCTTCAGAAAGTTGCAAAATGGTCAGTTTTCAAATGTTTTATTTTTGAACCTCAGTTCACATTTGTAGGTAGATCATCAGTTTTAGAGCTAAAATTAGCATGTTTAAAGTGATTTTCATGCTCCCAGGGGCCCTAAACACAACATTTGTGTAATGGTTAAAAGTGCATGAAAATGGCCAATTTACTCACTCTGAGGTCTCAAAAAGTGTTTCTTCACACCGGGAAGTGAATTAAATACCATTTGGAGGCATTGAACGTCAGTTCACATTTGTAGGTAGATCATCAGTTTTGGAGCTAAAATTAGCATGTTTAAAGTGATTTTCATGCTTCCAGGGGCCCTAAACACAACATTTGTGTAATGGTTAAAAGTGCATGAAAATGGCCACTTTACTCACTCTGAGGTCTCAAAAAGTGTTTCTTCACACCGGGAAGTGAATTAAATACCATTTGGAGGCATTTAATGTTCAAGCAAAAACGGCTGATTTTTGACAAAAGAGATAACACCCCCCCATTACGTCTTGCTTCAGAAAGGTGAAAAATGGTCCATTTTTAAATGTTTTAAATTTGAATGTCAGTTCACATTTGTAGGTAGATCATCAGTTTTAGAGCTAAAATTAGCATGTTTAAAGTGATTTTCATGCTTCCAACGGCCCGTGAAGTGAATTAAAAACCATTTGGAGGCATTTAATGTTCAAGCAAAAACAGCAGATTTTTGACAAAAGCGATAACACCCCCCCATTACGTCATGCTTCAGAAAGGTGCAAAATGGTCCAGTTTCAAATGTTTTATTTTTAAACGTCAGTTCACATTTGTAGGTGGATCATCAGTTTTGAGCTAAAATTAGCATGTTTAAAGTGATTTTCATGCTTTCAGGGGCCCGGAAAGTGAATTAAAAACCATTTGGAGGCATTTAATGTTCAAGCAAAAACAGCTGATTTTTGTTAAAAGAGATAACACCCCCCCACTACGTCATGCTTCAGAAAGTTGCAAAATGGTCCGTTTTGAAATGTTTTATTTTTGAACCTCAGTTCACATTTGTAGGTAGATCATCAGTTTTAGAGCTGAAATTAGCATGTTTAAAGTGATTTTCATGCTCCCAGGGGCCCTAAACACAACATTTGTGTAATGGTTAAAAGTGCATGAAAATGGCCAATTTACTCACTCTGAGGTCTCAAAAAGTGTTTCTTCACACCGGGAAGTGAATTAAATACCATTTGGAGGCATTTAATGTTCAAGCAAAAACGGCTGATTTTTTACAAAAGAGATAACACCCCCCCATTACGTCATGCTTCAGAAAGGTGAAAAATGGTCCGTTTTCAAATGTTTTATTTTTGAACGTCAGTTCACATTTGTAGGTGGATCATCAGTTTTAGAGCTAAAATTAGCATGTTTAAAGTGATTTTCATGCTTCCAGGGGCCCTAAACACAACATTTGTGTAATATTTAAAAGTGCATGAAAATGGCCAATTTACTCACTCTGAGGTCTCAAAAAGTGTTTCTTCACACCGGGAAGTGAATTAAATACCATTTGGAGGCATTTAATGTTCAAGCAAAAACGGATGATTTTTGACAAAAGAGATAACACCCCCCCAATACGTCTTGCTTCAGAAAGGTGAAAAATGGTCCATTTTTAAATGTTTTATTTTTGAATGTCAGTTCACGTTTGTAGGTAGATCATCAGTTTTAGAGCTAAAATTAGCATGTTTAAAGTGATTTTCATGCTCCCAGGGGCCCATGAAGTGAATTAAAAACCATTTGGAGGCATTTAATGTTCAAGCAAAAACAGCAGATTTTTGACAAAAGAGATAACTACCCCCCCATTACGTCATGCTTCAGAAAGGTGAAAAATGGTCCGCTTTCAAATGTTTTATTTTTGAACGTCAGTTCACATTTGTAGGTAGATCATCAGTTTTAGAGCTAAAATTAGCATGTTTAAAGTGATTGTCATGCTTTCAGGGGCCCGGAAAGTGAATTAAAAACGATATGGAGGCATTTAATGTTCAAGCAAAAACAGCTTATTTTTGTTAAAAGAGATAACACCCCCCCATTACGTCATGCTTCAGAAAGGTGAAAAATAGTCCGTTTTCAAATGTTTTATTTTTTAACCTCAGTTCACATTTGTAGGTGGATCATCAGTTTTAGAGCTAAAATTAGCATGTTTAAAGTGAATTTCATGCTTCTAGGGGCCCTAAACACAACATTTGTGGAATGGTTAAAAGTGCATGAAAATGGCCAATTTACTCACTCTGAGGTCTCAAAAAGTGGTTCTTCACCCCGGGAAGTAAATTAAATACCATTTGGAGGCATTTAATGTTCAAGCAAATACGGCTGATTTTTGACAAAAGAGATAACACCCCCCCATTACGTCATGCTTCAGAAAGGTGAAAAATTGTCCGCTTTCAAATGTTTTATTTTTGAACGTCAGTTCACATTTGTAGGTAGATCATCAGTTTTAGAGCTAAAATTAGCATGTTTAAAGTGATTTTCATGCTTCCAGGGGCCCTAAACACAACATTTGTGTAATGGTTAAAAGTGCATGAAAATGGCCAATTTACTCACTCTGAGGTCTCAAAAAGTGTTTCTTCACCCCGGGAAGTGAATTAAATACCATTTGGAGTCATTTAATGTTCAAGCAAAAACGGCTGATTTTTTACAAAAGAGATAACACCCCCCCATTACGTCTTGCTTCAGAAAGGTGAAAAATGGTCCATTTTTAAATGTTTTAAATTTGAATGTCAGTTCACATTTGTAGGTAGATCATCAGTTTTAGAGCTAAAATTAGCATGTTTAAAGTGATTTTCATGCTTCCAGGGGCCCTAAACACAACATTTGTGGAATGGTTAAAAGTGCATGAAAATGGCCAATTTACTCACTCTGAGGTCTCAAAAAGTGTTTCTTCACCCCGGGAAGTGAATTAAATACCATTTGGAGGCATTTAATGTTCAAGCAAAAACGGCAGATTTTTGACAAAAGAGATAACACCCCCCCATTACGTCATGCTTCAGAAAGGTGAAAAATGGTCCGCTTTCAAATGTTTTATTTTTGAACGTCAGTTCACATTTGTAGGTGGATCATCAGTTTTAGAGCTAAAATTAGCATGTTTAAAGTGATTTTCATGCTTCCAGGGGCCCTAAACACAACATTTGTGTAATGTTTAAAAGTGCATGAAAATGGCCAATTTACTAACTCTGAGGTCTCAAAAAGTGTTTCTTCACACCGGGAAGTGAATTAAATACCATTTGGAGGCATTTAATGTTCAAGCAAAAACGGCAGATTTTTGACAAAAGAGATAACACCCCCCCATTACGTCTTGCTTCAGAAAGGTGAAAAATGGTCCATTTTTAAATGTTTTATTTTTGAATGTCAGTTCACATTTGTAGGTAGATCATCAGTTTTAGAGCTAAAATTAGCATGTTTAAAGTGATTTTCATGCTCCCAGGGGCCCTAAACACAACATTTGTGTAATGGTTAAAAGTGCATGAAAATGGCCAATTTACTCACTCTGTGGTCTCAAAAAGTGTTTCTTCACACCGGGAAGTGAATTAAATACCATTTGGAGGCATTTAATGTTCAAGCAAAAACGGCTGATTTTTGACAAAAGAGATAACACCCCCCCATTACGTCTTGCTTCAGAAAGGTGAAAAATGGTCCATTTTAAAATGTTTTATTTTTGATTGTCAGTTCACATTTGTAGGTAGATCATCAGTTTTAGAGCTAAAATTAGCATGTTTAAAGTGATTTTCATGCTTCCAGAGGCCCGTGAAGTGAATTAAAAACCATTTGGAGGCATTTAATGTTCAAGCAAAAACAGCAGATTTTTGACAAAAGAGATAACACCCCCCCATTACGTCATGCTTCAGAAAGGTGCAAAATGGTCCGTTTTCAAATGTTTTATTTTTGAACGTCAGTTCACATTTGTAGGTGGATCATCAGTTTTAGAGCTAAAATTAGCATGTTTAAAGTGATTTTCATGCTTCCAGGGGCCCTAAACACAACATTTGTGTAATGGTTAAAAGGGCATGAAAATGGCCAATTTACTCACTCTGAGGTCTCAAAAAGTGTTTCTTCACCCTGGGAAGTGAATTAAATACCATTTGGAGGCATTTAATGTTCAAGCAAAAACAGCAGATTTTTGACAAAAGCGATAACACCCCCCCATTACGTCATGCTTCAGAAAGGTGCAAAATGGTCCAGTTTCAAATGTTTTATTTTTAAACGTCAGTTCACATTTGTAGGTGGATCATCAGTTTTGAGCTAAAATTAGCATGTTTAAAGTGATTTTCATGCTTTCAGGGGCCCGGAAAGTGAATTAAAAACCATTTGGAGGCATTTAATGTTCAAGCAAAAACAGCTGATTTTTGTTAAAAGAGATAACACCCCCCCATTACGTCATGCTTCAGAAAGGTGCAAAATGGTCCGTTTTCAAATGTTTTATTTTTGAACGTCAGTTCACATTTGTAGGTAGATCATCAGTTTTAGAGCTAAAATTAGCATGTTTAAAGTGATTTTCATGATTCCAGAGGCCCATGAAGTGAATTAAAAACCATTTGGAGGCATTTAATGTTCAAGCAAAAACAGCAGATTTTTGACAAAAGAGATAACACCCCCCCATTACGTCATGCTTCAGAAAGGTTCAAAATGGTCCAGTTTCAAATGTTTTATTTTTGAACGTCAGTTCACATTTGTAGGTGGATCATCAGTTTTAGAGCAAAAATTAGCATGTTTAAAGTGAATTTCATGCTTCTAGGGGCCCTAAACACAACATTTGTGGAATGGTAAAAAGTGATGAAAATGGCCAATTTTCTCACTCTGAGGTCTCAAAAAGTGTTTCTTCACCCCGGGAAGTAAATTAAATACCATTTGGAGGCATTTAATGTTCAAGCAAAAACGGCTGATTTTTGACAAAAGAGATAACATCCCCCCATTACGTCATGCTTCAGAAAGGTGAAAAATTGTCCGCTTTCAAATGTTTTATTTTTGAACGTCAGTTCACATTTGTAGGTAGATCATCAGTTTTGGAGCTAAAATTAGCATGTTTAAAGTGATTTTCATGCTTCCAGGGGCCCTAAACACAACATTTGTGGAATGGTTAAAAGTGCATGAAAATGGCCAATTTACTCACTCTGAGGACTCAAAAAGTGTTTCTTCATCCCGGGAAGTGAATTAAATACCATTTGGAGGCATTTAATGTTCAAGCAAAAACTGCAGATTTTTGACAAAAGAGATAACACCCCCCCATTACGTCATGCTTCAGAAAGGTGAAAAATGGTCCGCTTTCAAATGTTTTATTTTTGAACGTCAGTTCACATTTGTAAGTAGATCATCAGTTTTAGACCTAAAATTAGCATGTTTAAAGTGATTTTCATGCTTCCAACGGCCCGTGAAGTGAATTAAAAACCATTTGGAGGCATTTAATGTTCAATCAAAAACAGCAGATTTTTGACAAAAGAGATAACACCCCCCAATTACGTCATGCTTCAGAAAGGTGAAAAATGGTCCGCTTTCAAATGTTTTATTTTTGAACGTCAGTTCACATTTGTAAGTAGATCATCAGTTTTAGACCTAAAATTAGCATGTTTAAAGTGATTTTCATGCTTCCAACGGCCCGTGAAGTGAATTAAAAACCATTTGGAGGCATTTAATGTTCAAGCAAATACGGCTGATTTTTGTTAAAAGAGATAACACCCCCCCATTACGTCATGCTTCAGAAAGTTGCAAAATGGTCAGTTTTCAAATGTTTTATTTTTGAACCTCAGTTCACATTTGTAGGTAGATCATCAGTTTTAGAGCTAAAATTAGCATGTTTAAAGTGATTTTCATGCTCCCAGGGGCCCTAAACACAACATTTGTGTAATGGTTAAAAGTGCATGAAAATGGCCAATTTACTCACTCTGAGGTCTCAAAAAGTGTTTCTTCACACCGGGAAGTGAATTAAATACCATTTGGAGGCATTGAACGTCAGTTCACATTTGTAGGTAGATCATCAGTTTTGGAGCTAAAATTAGCATGTTTAAAGTGATTTTCATGCTTCCAGGGGCCCTAAACACAACATTTGTGTAATGGTTAAAAGTGCATGAAAATGGCCACTTTACTCACTCTGAGGTCTCAAAAAGTGTTTCTTCACACCGGGAAGTGAATTAAATACCATTTGGAGGCATTTAATGTTCAAGCAAAAACGGCTGATTTTTGACAAAAGAGATAACACCCCCCCATTACGTCTTGCTTCAGAAAGGTGAAAAATGGTCCATTTTTAAATGTTTTAAATTTGAATGTCAGTTCACATTTGTAGGTAGATCATCAGTTTTAGAGCTAAAATTAGCATGTTTAAAGTGATTTTCATGCTTCCAACGGCCCGTGAAGTGAATTAAAAACCATTTGGAGGCATTTAATGTTCAAGCAAAAACAGCAGATTTTTGACAAAAGCGATAACACCCCCCCCATTACGTCATGCTTCAGAAAGGTGCAAAATGGTCCAGTTTCAAATGTTTTATTTTTAAACGTCAGTTCACATTTGTAGGTGGATCATCAGTTTTGAGCTAAAATTAGCATGTTTAAAGTGATTTTCATGCTTTCAGGGGCCCGGAAAGTGAATTAAAAACCATTTGGAGGCATTTAATGTTCAAGCAAAAACAGCTGATTTTTGTTAAAAGAGATAACACCCCCCCACTACGTCATGCTTCAGAAAGTTGCAAAATGGTCAGTTTTCAAATGTTTTATTTTTGAACCTCAGTTCACATTTGTAGGTAGATCATCAGTTTTAGAGCTAAAATTAGCATGTTTAAAGTGATTTTCATGCTCCCAGGGGCCCTAAACACAACATTTGTGTAATGGTTAAAAGTGCATGAAAATGGCCAATTTACTCACTCTGAGGTCTCAAAAAGTGTTTCTTCACACCGGGAAGTGAATTAAATACCATTTGGAGGCATTGAACGTCAGTTCACATTTGTAGGTAGATCATCAGTTTTGGAGCTAAAATTAGCATGTTTAAAGTGATTTTCATGCTTCCAGGGGCCCTAAACACAACATTTGTGTAATGGTTAAAAGTGCATGAAAATGGCCACTTTACTCACTCTGAGGTCTCAAAAAGTGTTTCTTCACACCGGGAAGTGAATTAAATACCATTTGGAGGCATTTAATGTTCAAGCAAAAACGGCTGATTTTTGACAAAAGAGATAACACCCCCCCATTACGTCTTGCTTCAGAAAGGTGAAAAATGGTCCATTTTTAAATGTTTTAAATTTGAATGTCAGTTCACATTTGTAGGTAGATCATCAGTTTTAGAGCTAAAATTAGCATGTTTAAAGTGATTTTCATGCTTCCAACGGCCCGTGAAGTGAATTAAAAACCATTTGGAGGCATTTAATGTTCAAGCAAAAACAGCAGATTTTTGACAAAAGCGATAACACCCCCCCATTACGTCATGCTTCAGAAAGGTGCAAAATGGTCCAGTTTCAAATGTTTTATTTTTAAACGTCAGTTCACATTTGTAGGTGGATCATCAGTTTTGAGCTAAAATTAGCATGTTTAAAGTGATTTTCATGCTTTCAGGGGCCCGGAAAGTGAATTAAAAACCATTTGGAGGCATTTAATGTTCAAGCAAAAACAGCTGATTTTTGTTAAAAGAGATAACACCCCCCCACTACGTCATGCTTCAGAAAGTTGCAAAATGGTCCGTTTTGAAATGTTTTATTTTTGAACCTCAGTTCACATTTGTAGGTAGATCATCAGTTTTAGAGCTGAAATTAGCATGTTTAAAGTGATTTTCATGCTCCCAGGGGCCCTAAACACAACATTTGTGTAATGGTTAAAAGTGCATGAAAATGGCCAATTTACTCACTCTGAGGTCTCAAAAAGTGTTTCTTCACACCGGGAAGTGAATTAAATACCATTTGGAGGCATTTAATGTTCAAGCAAAAACGGCTGATTTTTTACAAAAGAGATAACACCCCCCCATTACGTCATGCTTCAGAAAGGTGAAAAATGGTCCGTTTTCAAATGTTTTATTTTTGAACGTCAGTTCACATTTGTAGGTGGATCATCAGTTTTAGAGCTAAAATTAGCATGTTTAAAGTGATTTTCATGCTTCCAGGGGCCCTAAACACAACATTTGTGTAATATTTAAAAGTGCATGAAAATGGCCAATTTACTCACTCTGAGGTCTCAAAAAGTGTTTCTTCACACCGGGAAGTGAATTAAATACCATTTGGAGGCATTTAATGTTCAAGCAAAAACGGATGATTTTTGACAAAAGAGATAACACCCCCCCAATACGTCTTGCTTCAGAAAGGTGAAAAATGGTCCATTTTTAAATGTTTTATTTTTGAATGTCAGTTCACGTTTGTAGGTAGATCATCAGTTTTAGAGCTAAAATTAGCATGTTTAAAGTGATTTTCATGCTCCCAGGGGCCCATGAAGTGAATTAAAAACCATTTGGAGGCATTTAATGTTCAAGCAAAAACAGCAGATTTTTGACAAAAGAGATAACTACCCCCCCATTACGTCATGCTTCAGAAAGGTGAAAAATGGTCCGCTTTCAAATGTTTTATTTTTGAACGTCAGTTCACATTTGTAGGTAGATCATCAGTTTTAGAGCTAAAATTAGCATGTTTAAAGTGATTGTCATGCTTTCAGGGGCCCGGAAAGTGAATTAAAAACGATATGGAGGCATTTAATGTTCAAGCAAAAACAGCTTATTTTTGTTAAAAGAGATAACACCCCCCCATTACGTCATGCTTCAGAAAGGTGAAAAATAGTCCGTTTTCAAATGTTTTATTTTTTAACCTCAGTTCACATTTGTAGGTGGATCATCAGTTTTAGAGCTAAAATTAGCATGTTTAAAGTGAATTTCATGCTTCTAGGGGCCCTAAACACAACATTTGTGGAATGGTTAAAAGTGCATGAAAATGGCCAATTTACTCACTCTGAGGTCTCAAAAAGTGGTTCTTCACCCCGGGAAGTAAATTAAATACCATTTGGAGGCATTTAATGTTCAAGCAAATACGGCTGATTTTTGACAAAAGAGATAACACCCCCCCATTACGTCATGCTTCAGAAAGGTGAAAAATTGTCCGCTTTCAAATGTTTTATTTTTGAACGTCAGTTCACATTTGTAGGTAGATCATCAGTTTTAGAGCTAAAATTAGCATGTTTAAAGTGATTTTCATGCTTCCAGGGGCCCTAAACACAACATTTGTGTAATGGTTAAAAGTGCATGAAAATGGCCAATTTACTCACTCTGAGGTCTCAAAAAGTGTTTCTTCACCCCGGGAAGTGAATTAAATACCATTTGGAGTCATTTAATGTTCAAGCAAAAACGGCTGATTTTTTACAAAAGAGATAACACCCCCCCATTACGTCTTGCTTCAGAAAGGTGAAAAATGGTCCATTTTTAAATGTTTTAAATTTGAATGTCAGTTCACATTTGTAGGTAGATCATCAGTTTTAGAGCTAAAATTAGCATGTTTAAAGTGATTTTCATGCTTCCAGGGGCCCTAAACACAACATTTGTGGAATGGTTAAAAGTGCATGAAAATGGCCAATTTACTCACTCTGAGGTCTCAAAAAGTGTTTCTTCACCCCGGGAAGTGAATTAAATACCATTTGGAGGCATTTAATGTTCAAGCAAAAACGGCAGATTTTTGACAAAAGAGATAACACCCCCCCATTACGTCATGCTTCAGAAAGGTGAAAAATGGTCCGCTTTCAAATGTTTTATTTTTGAACGTCAGTTCACATTTGTAGGTGGATCATCAGTTTTAGAGCTAAAATTAGCATGTTTAAAGTGATTTTCATGCTTCCAGGGGCCCTAAACACAACATTTGTGTAATGTTTAAAAGTGCATGAAAATGGCCAATTTACTAACTCTGAGGTCTCAAAAAGTGTTTCTTCACACCGGGAAGTGAATTAAATACCATTTGGAGGCATTTAATGTTCAAGCAAAAACGGCAGATTTTTGACAAAAGAGATAACACCCCCCCATTACGTCTTGCTTCAGAAAGGTGAAAAATGGTCCATTTTTAAATGTTTTATTTTTGAATGTCAGTTCACATTTGTAGGTAGATCATCAGTTTTAGAGCTAAAATTAGCATGTTTAAAGTGATTTTCATGCTCCCAGGGGCCCTAAACACAACATTTGTGTAATGGTTAAAAGTGCATGAAAATGGCCAATTTACTCACTCTGTGGTCTCAAAAAGTGTTTCTTCACACCGGGAAGTGAATTAAATACCATTTGGAGGCATTTAATGTTCAAGCAAAAACGGCTGATTTTTGACAAAAGAGATAACACCCCCCCATTACGTCTTGCTTCAGAAAGGTGAAAAATGGTCCATTTTAAAATGTTTTATTTTTGATTGTCAGTTCACATTTGTAGGTAGATCATCAGTTTTAGAGCTAAAATTAGCATGTTTAAAGTGATTTTCATGCTTCCAGAGGCCCGTGAAGTGAATTAAAAACCATTTGGAGGCATTTAATGTTCAAGCAAAAACAGCAGATTTTTGACAAAAGAGATAACACCCCCCCATTACGTCATGCTTCAGAAAGGTGCAAAATGGTCCGTTTTCAAATGTTTTATTTTTGAACGTCAGTTCACATTTGTAGGTGGATCATCAGTTTTAGAGCTAAAATTAGCATGTTTAAAGTGATTTTCATGCTTCCAGGGGCCCTAAACACAACATTTGTGTAATGGTTAAAAGGGCATGAAAATGGCCAATTTACTCACTCTGAGGTCTCAAAAAGTGTTTCTTCACCCTGGGAAGTGAATTAAATACCATTTGGAGGCATTTAATGTTCAAGCAAAAACAGCAGATTTTTGACAAAAGCGATAACACCCCCCCATTACGTCATGCTTCAGAAAGGTGCAAAATGGTCCAGTTTCAAATGTTTTATTTTTAAACGTCAGTTCACATTTGTAGGTGGATCATCAGTTTTGAGCTAAAATTAGCATGTTTAAAGTGATTTTCATGCTTTCAGGGGCCCGGAAAGTGAATTAAAAACCATTTGGAGGCATTTAATGTTCAAGCAAAAACAGCTGATTTTTGTTAAAAGAGATAACACCCCCCCATTACGTCATGCTTCAGAAAGGTGCAAAATGGTCCGTTTTCAAATGTTTTATTTTTGAACGTCAGTTCACATTTGTAGGTAGATCATCAGTTTTAGAGCTAAAATTAGCATGTTTAAAGTGATTTTCATGATTCCAGAGGCCCATGAAGTGAATTAAAAACCATTTGGAGGCATTTAATGTTCAAGCAAAAACAGCAGATTTTTGACAAAAGAGATAACACCCCCCCATTACGTCATGCTTCAGAAAGGTTCAAAATGGTCCAGTTTCAAATGTTTTATTTTTGAACGTCAGTTCACATTTGTAGGTGGATCATCAGTTTTAGAGCAAAAATTAGCATGTTTAAAGTGAATTTCATGCTTCTAGGGGCCCTAAACACAACATTTGTGGAATGGTAAAAAGTGATGAAAATGGCCAATTTTCTCACTCTGAGGTCTCAAAAAGTGTTTCTTCACCCCGGGAAGTAAATTAAATACCATTTGGAGGCATTTAATGTTCAAGCAAAAACGGCTGATTTTTGACAAAAGAGATAACATCCCCCCATTACGTCATGCTTCAGAAAGGTGAAAAATTGTCCGCTTTCAAATGTTTTATTTTTGAACGTCAGTTCACATTTGTAGGTAGATCATCAGTTTTGGAGCTAAAATTAGCATGTTTAAAGTGATTTTCATGCTTCCAGGGGCCCTAAACACAACATTTGTGGAATGGTTAAAAGTGCATGAAAATGGCCAATTTACTCACTCTGAGGACTCAAAAAGTGTTTCTTCATCCCGGGAAGTGAATTAAATACCATTTGGAGGCATTTAATGTTCAAGCAAAAACTGCAGATTTTTGACAAAAGAGATAACACCCCCCCATTACGTCATGCTTCAGAAAGGTGAAAAATGGTCCGCTTTCAAATGTTTTATTTTTGAACGTCAGTTCACATTTGTAAGTAGATCATCAGTTTTAGACCTAAAATTAGCATGTTTAAAGTGATTTTCATGCTTCCAACGGCCCGTGAAGTGAATTAAAAACCATTTGGAGGCATTTAATGTTCAATCAAAAACAGCAGATTTTTGACAAAAGAGATAACACCCCCCAATTACGTCATGCTTCAGAAAGGTGAAAAATGGTCCGCTTTCAAATGTTTTATTTTTGAACGTCAGTTCACATTTGTAAGTAGATCATCAGTTTTAGACCTAAAATTAGCATGTTTAAAGTGATTTTCATGCTTCCAACGGCCCGTGAAGTGAATTAAAAACCATTTGGAGGCATTTAATGTTCAAGCAAATACGGCTGATTTTTGTTAAAAGAGATAACACCCCCCCATTACGTCATGCTTCAGAAAGTTGCAAAATGGTCAGTTTTCAAATGTTTTATTTTTGAACCTCAGTTCACATTTGTAGGTAGATCATCAGTTTTAGAGCTAAAATTAGCATGTTTAAAGTGATTTTCATGCTCCCAGGGGCCCTAAACACAACATTTGTGTAATGGTTAAAAGTGCATGAAAATGGCCAATTTACTCACTCTGAGGTCTCAAAAAGTGTTTCTTCACACCGGGAAGTGAATTAAATACCATTTGGAGGCATTGAACGTCAGTTCACATTTGTAGGTAGATCATCAGTTTTGGAGCTAAAATTAGCATGTTTAAAGTGATTTTCATGCTTCCAGGGGCCCTAAACACAACATTTGTGTAATGGTTAAAAGTGCATGAAAATGGCCACTTTACTCACTCTGAGGTCTCAAAAAGTGTTTCTTCACACCGGGAAGTGAATTAAATACCATTTGGAGGCATTTAATGTTCAAGCAAAAACGGCTGATTTTTGACAAAAGAGATAACACCCCCCCATTACGTCTTGCTTCAGAAAGGTGAAAAATGGTCCATTTTTAAATGTTTTAAATTTGAATGTCAGTTCACATTTGTAGGTAGATCATCAGTTTTAGAGCTAAAATTAGCATGTTTAAAGTGATTTTCATGCTTCCAACGGCCCGTGAAGTGAATTAAAAACCATTTGGAGGCATTTAATGTTCAAGCAAAAACAGCAGATTTTTGACAAAAGCGATAACACCCCCCCCATTACGTCATGCTTCAGAAAGGTGCAAAATGGTCCAGTTTCAAATGTTTTATTTTTAAACGTCAGTTCACATTTGTAGGTGGATCATCAGTTTTGAGCTAAAATTAGCATGTTTAAAGTGATTTTCATGCTTTCAGGGGCCCGGAAAGTGAATTAAAAACCATTTGGAGGCATTTAATGTTCAAGCAAAAACAGCTGATTTTTGTTAAAAGAGATAACACCCCCCCACTACGTCATGCTTCAGAAAGTTGCAAAATGGTCCGTTTTCAAATGTTTTATTTTTGAACCTCAGTTCACATTTGTAGGTAGATCATCAGTTTTAGAGCTAAAATTAGCATGTTTAAAGTGATTTTCATGCTCCCAGGGGCCCTAAACACAACATTTGTGTAATGGTTAAAAGTGCATGAAAATGGCCAATTTACTCACTCTGAGGTCTCAAAAAGTGTTTCTTCACACCGGGAAGTGAATTAAATACCATTTGGAGGCATTTAATGTTCAAGCAAAAACGGCTGATTTTTGACAAAAGAGATAACACCCCCCCATTACGTCATGCTTCAGAAAGGTGAAAAATGGTCCGTTTTCAAATGTTTTATTTTTGAACGTCAGTTCACATTTGTAGGTGGATCATCAGTTTTAGACCTAAAATTAGCATGTTTAAAGTTATTTTCATGCTTCCAGGGGCCCTAAACACAACATTTGTGTAATATTTAAAAGTGCATGAAAATGGCCAATTTACTCACTCTGAGGTCTCAAAAAGTGTTTCTTCACACCGGGAAGTGAATTAAATACCATTTGGAGGCATTTAATGTTCAAGCAAAAACGGATGATTTTTGACAAAAGAGATAACACCCCCCCCAATACGTCTTGCTTCAGAAAGGTGAAAAATGGTCCATTTTTAAATGTTTTATTTTTGAATGTCAGTTCACGTTTGTAGGTAGATCATCAGTTTTAGAGCTAAAATTAGCATGTTTAAAGTGATTTTCATGCTTCCAGGGGCCCATGAAGTGAATTAAAAACCATTTGGAGGCATTTAATGTTCAAGCAAAAACAGCAGATTTTTGACAAAAGAGATAACTACCCCCCCATTACGTCATGCTTCAGAAAGGTGAAAAATGGTCCGCTTTCAAATGTTTTATTTTTGAACGTCAGTTCACATTTGTTGGTAGATCATCAGTTTTAGAGCTAAAATGAGCATGTTTAAAGTGATTGTCATGCTTTCAGGGGCCCGGAAAGTGAATTAAAAACGATATGGAGGCATTTAATGTTCAAGCAAAAACAGCTGATTTTTGTTAAAAGAGATAACACCCCCCCATTACGTCATGCTTCAGAAAGGTGAAAAATAGTCCGTTTTCAAATGTTTTATTTTTTAACCTCAGTTCACATTTGTAGGTGGATCATCAGTTTTAGAGCTAAAATTAGCATGTTTAAAGTGAATTTCATGCTTCTAGGGGCCCTAAACACAACATTTGTGGAATGGTTAAAAGTGCATGAAAATGGCCAATTTACTCACTCTGAGGTCTCAAAAAGTGTTTCTTCACCCCGGGAAGTGAATTAAATACCATTTGGAGGCATTTAATGTTCAAGCAAAAACGGCAGATTTTTTACAAAAGAGATAACACCCCCCCATTACGTCTTGCTTCAGAAAGGTGAAAAATGGTCCATTTTTAAATGTTTTAAATTTGAATGTCAGTTCACATTTGTAGGTAGATCATCAGTTTTAGAGCTAAAATTAGCATGTTTAAAGTGATTTTCATGCTTCCAGGGGCCCTAAACACAACATTTGTGTAATGGTTAAAAGTGCATGAAAATTGCCAATTTACTCACTCTGAGGTCTCAAAAAGTGTTTCTTCACCCCGGGAAGTGAATTAAATACCATTTGGAGGCATTTAATGTTCAAGCAAAAACGGCTGATTTTTTACAAAAGAGATAACACCCCCCCATTACGTCTTGCTTCAGAAAGGTGAAAAATGGTCCATTTTTAAATGTTTTAAATTTGAATGTCAGTTCACATTTGTAGGTAGATCATCAGTTTTAGAGCTAAAATTAGCATGTTTAAAGTGATTTTCATGCTTCCAGGGGCCCTAAACACAACATTTGTGGAATGGTTAAAAGTGCATGAAAATGGCCAATTTACTCACTCTGAGGTCTCAAAAAGTGTTTCTTCACCCCGGGAAGTGAATTAAATACCATTTGGAGGCATTTAATGTTCAAGCAAAAACGGCAGATTTTTGACAAAAGAGATAACACCCCCCATTACGTCATGCTTCAGAAAGGTGAAAAATGGTCCGCTTTCAAATGTTTTATTTTTGAACGTCAGTTCACATTTGTAGGTGGATCATCAGTTTTAGAGCTAAAATTAGCATGTTTAAAGTGATTTTCATGCTTCCAGGGGCCCTAAACACAACATTTGTGTAATGTTTAAAAGTGCATGAAAATGGCCAATTTACTAACTCTGAGGTCTCAAAAAGTGTTTCTTCACACCGGGAAGTGAATTAAATACCATTTGGAGGCATTTAATGTTCAAGCAAAAACGGCTGATTTTTGACAAAAGAGATAACACCCCCCCATTACGTCTTGCTTCAGAAAGGTGAAAAATGGTCCATTTTTAAATGTTTTATTTTTGAATGTCAGTTCACATTTGTAGGTAGATCATCAGTTTTAGAGCTAAAATTAGCATGTTTAAAGTGATTTTCATGCTTCCAGGGGCCCATGAAGTGAATTAAAAACCATTTGGAGGCATTTAATGTTCAAGCAAAAACAGCAGATTTTTGACAAAAGAGATAACACCCCCCCCATTACGTCATGCTTCAGAAAGGTGCAAAATGGTTCGTTTTCAAATGTTTTATTTTTGAACCTCAGTTCACATTTGTAGGTGGATCATCAGTTTTAGAGCTAAAATTAGCATGTTTAAAGTGAATTTCATGCTTCTAGGGGCCCTAAACACAACATTTGTGGAATGGTTAAAAGTGCATGAAAATGGCCAATTTACTCACTCTGAGGTCTCAAAAAGTGTTTCTTCACCCCGGGAAGTATATTAAATACAATTTGGAGGCATTTAATGTTCAAGCAAAAACGGCTGATTTTTGACAAAAGAGATAACACCCCCCCATTACGTCATGCTTCAGAAAGGTGAAACATTGTCCGCTTTCAAATGTTTTATTTTTGAACGTCAGTTCACATTTGTAGGTAGATCATCAGTTTTAGAGCTAAAATTAGCATGTTTAAAGTGATTTTCATGCTCCCAGGGGCCCTAAACACAACATTTGTGTAATGGTTAAAAGTGCATGAAAATGGCCAATTTACTCACTCTGAGGTCTCAAAAAGTGTTTCTTCACCCTGGGAAGTGAATTAAATACCATTTGGAGGCATTTAATGTTCAAGCAAAAACAGCAGATTTTTGACAAAAGCGATAACACCCCCCCATTACGTCATGCTTCAGAAAGGTGCAAAATGGTCCAGTTTCAAATGTTTTATTTTTAAACGTCAGTTCACATTTGTAGGTGGATCATCAGTTTTGAGCTAAAATTAGCATGTTTAAAGTGATTTTCATGCTTTCAGGGGCCCGGAAAGTGAATTAAAAACCATTTGGAGGCATTTAATGTTCAAGCAAAAACAGCAGATTTTTGACAAAAGAGATAACACCCCCTCATTACGTCATGCTTCAGAAAGGTGCAAAATGGTCCGTTTTCAAATGTTTTATTTTTGAACCTCAGTTCACATTTGTAGGTAGATCATCAGTTTTAGAGCTAAAATTAGCATGTTTAAAGTGATTTTCATGCTCCCAGGGGCCCTAAACACAACATTTGTGTAATGGTTAAAAGTGCATGAAAATGGCCAATTTACTCACTCTGAGGTCTCAAAAAGTGTTTCTACACACTGGGAAGTGAATTAAATACCATTTGGAGGCATTTAATGTTCAAGCAAAAACGGCTGATTTTTGACAAAAGAGATAACACCCCCCCATTACGTCTTGCTTCAGAAAGGTGAAAAATGGTCCATTTTTAAATGTTTTATTTTTGAATGTCAGTTCACATTTGTAGGTAGATCATCAGTTTTAGAGCTAAAATTAGCATGTTTAAAGTGATTTTCATGCTTCCAGGGGCCCATGAAGTGAATTAAAAACCATTTGGAGGCATTTAATGTTCAAGCAAAAACAGCAGATTTTTGACAAAAGAGATAACACCCCCCCATTACGTCATGCTTCAGAAAGGTTCAAAATGGTCCAGTTTCAAATGTTTTATTTTTGAACGTCAGTTCACATTTGTAGGTGGATCATCAGTTTTAGAGCTAAAATTAGCATGTTTAAAGTGAATTTCATGCTTCTAGGGGCCCTAAACACAACATTTGTGGAATGGTAAAAAGTGCATGAAAATGGCCAATTTACTCACTCTGAGGTCTCAAAAAGTGTTTCTTCACCCCGGGAAGTAAATTAAATACCATTTGGAGGCATTTAATGTTCAAGCAAAAACGGCCGATTTTTGGCAAAAGAGATAACATCCCCCCATTACGTCATGCTTCAGAAAGGTGAAAAATTGTCCGCTTTCAAATGTTTTATTTTTGAACGTCAGTTCACATTTGTAGGTAGATCATCAGTTTTGGAGCTAAAATTAGCATGTTTAAAGTGATTTTCATGCTTCCAGGGGCCCTAAACACAACATTTGTGTAATGGTTAAAAGTGCATGAAAATGGCCAATTTACTCACTCTGAGGTCTCAAAAAGTGTTTCTTCACACCGGGAAGTGAATTAAATACCATTTGGAGGCATTTAATGTTCAAGCAAAAACGGCTGATTTTTGACAAAAGAGATAACACCCCCCCATTACGTCTTGCTTCAGAAAGGTGAAAAATGGTCCATTTTTAAATGTTTTAAATTTGAATGTCAGTTCACATTTGTAGGTAGATCATCAGTTTTAGAGCTACTTCAAGTTCAAAAATCTTTATTCGATTGTAAATAATACAATCATAAAAGTACAATTCAAAAGTACACATTAAAAAGCATTCCAGACAATTCATTGCATATGACATGTAAGAGACACAGTATACAGTACAAAGAAAAGGATCATACAGCGGGCACTATAGGTATGAGCAGTGTTTAGTTAAGAACATAAATTACTGTGTTATTTAAAAACACCTAAAACGTTCGCAGCATAATTATCCATCCATACTTTTCCTAAAACAGATGGCTTTTTTTAAAAAGTTACAGACAAAAAAGGCACAGTCACATTTCAGTAGTTGTAGGTAGTAAAGTGCAGGCTTAATTTGTATAAAATTCAGTTTTTTAAGGCACGGTATAAGGTATAGTTTCCGTGGGGTGGAATAATAAGGGCAAATAAAAAGAAAGTGGGCCAGATCTTGAGGAGACTTTCCGTCGCAGCCACAAGCTGGCAACACTTCACCCCTTTGTGCCCCACTTGGTACCGCCAGTAGGAGATGATATAAATCAAAACGGAACCTTATTAGTAAAAACTGTTCATATCTGGTCATAGGCCATGTCAAATAAGGTTCTATTTGTGGACAGGTTTTTAGTAGTAAGTGTTTCCTAACACTGTCCTTCTGTATCTCAACCTCTTCTCTGTCAGTACATCTTAACAATAGTAGAGCATTTTTTACCGAGGTAACATCAGATTTTTTAATCAAGTTGGGAGTATAAAACAAATCAGGACGGCCAATTGCCGACAAACAATCCCTTATATACTTCACCCACGGGACTCTAAACCTCCCGTCTAACAATAAGGCTTCTTTCAGCAGGGCATGTGTGATTGGAATGTCGGTATTAAGCCAACAATTCAACCAACACAGAACCGGGCTTACTGCTATTCTATCCCCTAAATAGGGGACCCCTAACTCCTCATGTACAGAATAGTTCCCAGTACCCCTTGGCAACCTCAGTATCTTTTTCAGGACGTTATTTTCTGTGACCATTAGGTCTTTTATCTTACAATAGCCCCAGAGCTCACTTCCATAGCAGGCAACTGCGACACTTTTAGCCTGGTACAGTTTGAGCAATGCGGCCGTAGGGCAATTACCGATTTTTTTTGCAAAGCCAAGTATGGCCGCATTTACCCGTAAGATTTCGCCCTTCTTTTTAGACACTGCGGGGCCCCACGATAATTTATGATCTAAAAGGACCCCAAGGTATGAAAAGGAATTAGTTAAGGGGATTTTCTCCCCATTTATACTAAAGGAATCAGTTTTCCGGGTGCCCTTTCCTGCTTTCATGACATAGGACTTGGAATTGTTAATGCTTAGGCCACGTGACTCCATAAATTTAAAGAAGGAATTTAGTAACTTCTGAAGACCGATTGCTGTCCTAGATATAAGAACAGCATCGTCTGCATAAAGTAGCACGGGCACCCCCTTGCGCTCAACAAAGGGGTAATCTGCTTCAGTGTTTAAAAGAAATTCCTCCAATTCGTTGATATATAGATTGAAGAGGAATGGGGCCAAAATGCATCCTTGACGAACTCCCCGGTTTATTCTAAATTCGTCCGTTACTTTAAGGTCTTGAGTGTAACGGACGTTAGCTCTAGTGTCCGAATGCAGATCGGCTAGGAAGTTAACAAGATTCCTCTCCACACCCATTCTCAACAAAGTAGCCCATAGTAAGCTCCTGTCCACACAATCAAAAGCGGACGACAAGTCCATAAATGCCATGTAGACGGTTCCTTGTCTAGCCAGGGTGTATTTGCTTATTATCAAATATAGGTTCAGGCACTGTGTAATGGTCGAGTGGCCAGGTCTGAACCCGTATTGTATAGGTGATAGAATATTGTTATCATTGGCCCATGTGGATAGCCTGTTAAGAATTACCCCCCCTACTACTTTAGCTATCGAATTTATTAAAGAAATCGGTCTGTAACATAAGGGACTGCTGCGATCGCCCTTTTTAAAAACGGGGACTATAGTCGATAGACCCCACATATTTGGGCACCCCGCTATCACTGCTGCATTTATTACCGCCGTGAGAACAGGAGCCCAAAAGGGGGTACTAGACTTGAACAGGTCCGGTGGCAAACCATCCGGGCCTGGGGCCTTATTGCTAGTTAGACCCTGAATCCCCCTTGCAACCTCATTAACTGTAAAGCATAATGGGTTCGCAGATGGTATTAAAAACGCATTTTCAACACAGTGCTCATTACTCTTAAAAATTGTACTAAAGTGGGTCACCCACTCCCCCTCTGAAATATTTGTACCAGGTACTGTGTCATTAGGGTTTTCAAACAAGGGTTTGTTAATGATTTGCCAAAACTTACTGCTGTTCCCCAGCACTGAGGAATCCAAGAGGGATTCTATGATGTTAACCTTGATTTCCTTTTTTCTATCAACTAATACCTTCCTATAGGTTAGGCGAAGACTTTTTATCAGATCTGGGTCTCTGGGTTTAATTTTTAAAGCATTCTTCAGATCCCTACTTGCCTTTGAGCAATTGTGGTCGAACCATTTAGAATTTTTTCCACTTTGCCCCTTTGTCGGAGCAGTTAGCAGAGAACCAATCTTTGAAATCAACCCCTCGAACCCAATCAAAATATTCATGGGGGAGGAGTCAAAAGATGAACATGCAGACAGCTCCTCCTCACATGCGCTATTTATTTTGGAGTACAAAGTGTCTTGGTTTATCATTGACCACTTAATGCGGCGTCTACCATTTATACAACTCGTCGTGCCTCGGTCAATGCGAGATGTTCGTTTTGTGAGAAAAGACCCACCCAAACTAATAGCTAGGGGATTATGATCACTGTAAACACTGCAAAGGATAGTAAATTGCGAGACCCAATGTACAAGTTCTGGAGATACTAATATATGGTCTATAAACGATCCCTGGCCGTGTCCTTTGAAGGTTGGGACGTCAAAACTTTTTGAATCAGGGACCATAGACATAGCTACAGTTAAGTTATTAGCATTCACCAAATCATTTAAGTTCTTGCCTCCCCTGGTGTGAGAAAAGTGGAAGCCTTCAACACTGTTACATCCCAGGGAGCCCATTGGGGTAGAGCCTGGGTTACCACACGGGTGAACATTAAAATCGCCTACTATCATTATGTTCCGTGAAACAGTGCATGCGTTTTTACTCATTAACTCTGTTAGGGATACAATGTTACAAACACCATTACCGCTATTAGCATTATAAAAATTGACCAGGGTCAAAACATTCTTGCCATTTTTTATGTCAAGCATCTGGATGTTCAGGTTATCATTTTGACAGATGCTTGTTTTACAAAGCAAGCCCAAATTAATAAAGGTAGCCAAGCCTCCCTTTGCTCTGCCCCTGGTTGAGGCAACCGCTGGAATGATAAAACTTAAGAACCCTTCAATGTGGACGTTTTTATGCTCCACCCAAGTCTCTTGAAGACACACAATAGTAAATTTTTTGATAAATGATAACCAAGCTGGGTCACATATCTTATCAGCCAAGCCAGCTATATTCCACGAAATTAGGCTCACACAATCTTCAGATACTGGACATATAAGAGTTTCTCTGGTAATTGGAGCAGATAATGGAAAAAGTGACTCTATATGTGTGTCCCCAGAGTCCATAATACTTATTACTGCTGGTTCCGAGTGCTCCAAGATAGGATCAGAAACCCCATACGAGGCAAGAGTATTGTCAGTTTTCGATGGAGAATCCAAAGGTAACAGTGACATTCTAGGATGGTCGTCATGGCATCCTATCATACATGCACCCTTAACATCACCACTTGCGGAAGCACTACTTTCTGGTCTCATGACAGGTAGGAGCAGTAAAGAACCCTCATTATTCCCAGAAGACATTGTGGGTAATACAACAGGTAAACTGCTGTTCGTATCAGCATATGTTGCAGCGGTATGTGTACCAGTTTTGAAACAACAAAAACCCTTCTCTTCATATAACCTTATAATATCTGCAGCATTTCCCCCCCCCCACACCCTCTACACACCTTAAACATCAGTCGCATTCCTCCAGGCCACTGAAAGCCTCGAACCTATTAAAAAGCTCTAAAGGGGTAAAAGGCATCAGATGTGTCATATTGCCATGTGCTCCTATTTTATGGTTTACTGGTATGGTATTCCACCCTTGCATTGCAGGTGTCGGAGCTAGATGATGCATATATGCAGGATTCAGGGCAGACTCCATATTAAAAAACTGGGTAGTGGAGTAGGCATTATTATTTGGGTGTTGTGGGGGAAATACGGTGGACCTAGGGTAAAAGTATGTCAGGGGACGTGGCACGATGCAATTGTTTTCATTGCCGAAAGGCCAATTCAGAATATGTAGTACTGCTTTTCTATCCCTGAAATTTATAACCACAACGTCACCCCCTATATCCTTCGCTCTCCCCCCCAGCCAAGACAGACGGCGGACATGAACTATTTCGCCATTTATCAAGTTGGGTTTGGGTCTGTATAGAGAGAGCCAATGCATTATCTTGTTTTTTAATTGGGAATATCCCTCTCTTTTTCCATTTGGCAGTTCGGGGACCCCAGTAAGTACAACCACATACGGTAGTGCTTCTGGTGGGAGTTCCATAGGCGGTGTCCTAGTCTGACCCCCTCTCCCCCGGGTAATCTCATTCCCATCGGGTCTAGGAGGTCTATCCGGGAGGATACTAGTTTCCCTAGTCAAGGTGTTAGCTGGAATGACAGCCTTACTATTTGATTTTGTAATAGTTGCTCTACCCTGGGCTGCTATTGAATCTGTTGGCAGAGATTTATTAGGGATATTGCCATCAAGATTTGACACACCCGTGTGCAAACAATTAAGGGGAGCAGGGATTACTTCTGCTGCCTGGCTATTACCAGTAGAGGATGAAGGGAGTGTAGAGGCCACAGCATTTTTTAGAATGGAGTGCGTTGTTGTAATAACTTTATGTTGTTGCACTTTTGAGGGCCCTTGTGACCTAACAAAATTCCCTAATGTAGTCAAATCCCCCTCTATTTTGCCCAGCCTTAACTCCATCCCCTTAAATCTGTCTGCCAATGCAAGCATATAACTACGTACAATCAGCTCAATGTTGTCCAAAAGGGACTTAGGAGAGACAGATTGTGAATCTTCATCCGTTATAGTATGAATAATAACTGGCTCTATAGTTGGTAGAGATGACGATGTTAGGGTAGTAGGGGCAAATGTTGTTACTTGTTTGGTAATTGGCTCTCCCAAAGACGTTATAACAGCGGTATGCGCCTTTTTGCCAAACTCAGTGTGATTTAATTTGGTCTTATTGGCAGGTGTTATTTTCCGTCTCCTTTTAGATGGTGGGGGCCCATGCATTTTATCTGGCAGTGGCCTCACGCTTTTGCCTCTTACTACCTTGCCAGGTCTGATTGTAGGTGAGATCAAAATCTTGGGAGTGCTATCAAGGACATTAGTCACAGATGGTGAATCATGGTGGATTTGAGTGGGTGACACAGCTGGGGCTAAACATTCTTGAAGGAGCAGGGGTATACTGGCAGTTAACGGTGTGTTATCTGCTGATGTGGCAATCAGGTCGTCGTCCAAGATAACAGACATTATGGGTTCTGAGAGTGTTCTGTTTTTAATACGTTCTATTGATCGGCGACGATCTGCCCTCCTCTCTGCTAACAACAACTCATTGTTACCCTCGGGAGCTGGTTTACGAAAATAGTCGTCCAGGGTTCGATTTAACATGCCCCCAGATTTATCACCTCCCGCAATAACAGGGCTGGTAGCAGCTGCAGCCATCATACAATAAGTAAAAGAGGTGGACTGGGCAGGAATAAGAGTTTTAACTTGCTGAAATCTTTAACCAGGACCTCAGGCCCAGCCCGGCCTCCTCTGGCCGATGAGGGCCGTAGAGGGCCCGCTCTTTGCCCGGTCTTCGCCCGCGCGCGTCCCGCGTTCGCGCGGGTGAGCGAGAATAAGTAGGAGGAGGAGCGAGCGGGAAGAGGCAGCAGGTGTGCGCGCTGGCCCGGCGCAATTACCTGTGGGCCTCGCAGTCCCGCTCGCGCTGTAGGAGTCCTCTGGTCACACCGGGTTCCAAAAACCAGGGATGGAGCACGCCGGCTCCCGCTGATATCCACAGATAGCAAGGCAATTAAGTCACAAAAATGATTTGAAAGAGCACGCCGGCTCCCGCTAATGCCCACGGTTATCAAAGCAATTAGGTTACTGGAATAAAGCAAAAACAACAAGTGATGGACTGAATGTGGATCAATGTCACACACTCCCCCAGTCAAAAGATCTGGGCCCAAATCCATCGTTTTTTGCACTCCACACCACCCTGGGTTAGACAATGGCGATATGCAAATCAGCTCTGACCCTGTTGCCCCATGGGAACAGTCCCGGCTAGCTTGACTGTTTTTGCAATTGCCGCCCTAAGTGCGCTGGGGATGCCCAGACGTGGGTCCCAGGCACTCCACACCACTTGGAGTCAAGCTAGCCGGGCTGAAGAGAGGTGTTACCTCGAAACCGGTCCGGTCCTCGGATGCTTGATTCCGTTCTGGGAAGGACATGGCTTTTGTAGTTCGGACTGGACTGTTCCCATGGGGCAACAGGGTCAGAGCTGATTTGCATATCGCCATTGTCTAACCCAGGGTGGTGTGGAGTGCAAAAAAACGATGGATTTGGGCCCAGATCTTTTGACTGGGGGAGTGTGTGACATTGATCCACATTCAGTCCATCACTTGTTGTTTTTGCAATTGCCGCCCTAAGTGCACTGGGGATGCCCAGACGTGGGTCCCAGGCACTCCACACCACTTGGAGTCAAGCTAGCCGGGCTGAAGAGAGGTGTTACCTCGAAACCGGTCCGGTCCTCGGATGCTTGATTCCGTTCTGGGAAGGACATGGCTTTTGTAGTTCGGACTGGACTGTTCCCATGGGGCAACAGGGTCAGAGCTGATTTGCATATCGCCATTGTCTAACCCAGGGTGGTGTGGAGTGCAAAAAAACGATGGATTTGGGCCCAGATCTTTTGACTGGGGGAGTGTGTGACATTGATCCACATTCAGTCCATCACTTGTTGTTTTTGCAATTGCCGCCCTAAGTGCACTGGGGATGCCCAGACGTGGGTCCCAGGCACTCCACACCACTTGGAGTCAAGCTAGCCGGGCTGAAGAGAGGTGTTACCTCGAAACCGGTCCGGTCCTCGGATGCTTGATTCCGTTCTGGGAAGGACATGGCTTTTGTAGTTCGGACTGGACTGTTCCCATGGGGCAACAGGGTCATAGCTGATTTGCATATCGCCATTGTCTAACCCAGGGTGGTGTGGAGTGCAAAAAAACGATGGATTTGGGCCCAGATCTTTTGACTGGGGGAGTGTGTGACATTGATCCACATTCAGTCCATCACTTGTTGTTTTTGCAATTGCCGCCCTAAGTGCGCTGGGGATGCCCAGACGTGGGTCCCAGGCACTCCACACCACTTGGAGTCAAGCTAGCCGGGCTGAAGAGAGGTGTTACCTCAAAACCGGTCCGGTCCTCGGATGCTTGATTCCGTTCTGGGAAGGACATGGCTTTTGTAGTTCGGACTGGACTGTTCCCATGGGGCAACAGGGTCAGAGCTGATTTGCATATTTCCATTGTCTAACCCAGGGTGGTGTGGAGTGCAAAAAAACGATGGATTTGGGCCCAGATCTTTTGACTGGGGGAGTGTGTGACATTGATCCACATTCAGTCCATCACTTGTTGTTTTTGCAACTGGAATAAAGGGCACGTCCCGCTTTGCAGCAACGACTTCGAGCGGCACCCGCGGAGCGGGGGCCGCGAGTCGTATTTGAGTGTTGGGATACTTCAGGGAGGAGCGAGCGGGAAGAGGCAGCAGGTGTGCGCGCTGGTCCGGCGCAATTACCTGTGGGCCTCGCAGTCCCGCTCGCGCTGTAGGAGTCCTCTGGTCACACCGGGTTCCAAAAACCAGGGATGGAGCACGCCGGCTCCCGCTGATATCCACAGATAGCAAGGCAATTAAGTCACAAAAATGATTTGAAAGAGCACGCCGGCTCCCGCTTATGCCCACGGTTATCAAAGCAATTAGGTTACTGGAATATAGGGCACGTCCCGCTTTGCAGCAACGACTTCGACTTCGAGCTAAAATTAGCATGTTTAAAGTGATTTTCATGCTTCCAGGGGCCCTAAACACAACATTTGTGGAATGGTTAAAAGTGCAAGAAAATGGCCAATTTACTCACTCTGAGGTCTCAAAAAGTGTTTCTTCACCCCGGGAAGTGAATTAAATACCATTTGGAGGCATTTAATGTTCAAGCAAAAACGGCTGATTTTTGACAAAAGAGATAACACCCCCCCCTTACGTCATGCTTCAGAAAGGTGAAAAATGGTCCGCTTTCAAATGTTTTATTTTTGAACGTCAGTTCACATTTGTAAGTAGATCATCAGTTTTAGAGCTAAAATTATCATGTTTAAAGTGATTTTCATGCTTCCAACGGCCCGTGAAGTGAATTAAAAACCATTTGGAGGCATTTAATGTTCAAGCAAAAACAGCATATTTTTGACAAAAGCGATAACACCCCCCCATTACGTCATGCTTCAGAAAGGTGCAAAATGGTCCAGTTTCAAATGTTTTATTTTTAAACGTCAGTTCACATTTGTAGGTAGATCATCAGTTTTAGAGCTAAAATTAGCATGTTTAAAGTGATTTTCATGCTCCCAGGGGCCCTAAACACAACATTTGTGTAATGGTTAAAAGTGCATGAAAATGGCCAATTTACTCACTCTGAGGTCTCAAAAAGTGTTTCTTCACACCGGGAAGTGAATTAAATACCATTTGGAGGCATTTAATGTTCAAGCAAAAACGGCTGATTTTTGACAAAAGAGATAACACCCCCCCATTACGTCATGCTTCAGAAAGGTGAAAAATGGTCCGTTTTCAAATGTTTTATTTTTGAACGTCAGTTCACATTTGTAGGTGGATCATCAGTTTTAGAGCTAAAATTAGCATGTTTAAAGTGATTTTCATGCTTCCAGGGGCCCTAAACACAACATTTGTGTAATGTTTAAAAGTGCATGAAAATGGCCAATTTACTCACTCTGAGGTCTCAAAAAGTGTTTCTTCACACCGGGAAGTGAATTAAATACCATTTGGAGGCATTTAATATTCAAGCAAAAACGGCTGATTTTTGACAAAAGAGATAACACCCCCCATTACGTCTTGCTTCAGAAAGGTGAAAAATGGTCCATTTTTAAATGTTTTATTTTTGAATGTCAGTTCACATTTGTAGGTAGATCATCAGTTTTAGAGCTAAAATTAGCATGTTTAAAGTGATTTTCATGCTTCCAGGGGCCCATGAAGTGAATTAAAAACCATTTGGAGGCATTTAATGTTCAAGCAAAAACAGCAGATTTTTGAAAAAAGAGATAACACCCCCCCCATTACGTCATGCTTCAGAAAGGTGAAAAATGGTCCGTTTTTAAATGTTTTATTTTTGAACCTCAGTTCACATTTGTAGGTGGATCATCAGTTTTAGAGCTAAAATTAGCATGTTTAAAGTGAATTTCATGCTTCTAGGGGCCCTAAACACAACATTTGTGGAATGGTTAAAAGTGCATGAAAATGGCCAATTTACTCACTCTGAGGTCTCAAAAAGTGTTTCTTCACCCCAGGAAGTAAATTAAATACCATTTGGAGGCATTTAATGTTCAAGCAAAAACGGCTTATTTTTGACAAAAGAGATAACACCCCCCATTACGTCATGCTTCAGAAAGGTGAAACATTGTCCGCTTTCAAATGTTTTATTTTTGAACGTCAGTTCACATTTGTAGGTAGATCATCAGTTTTAGAGCTAAAATTAGCATGTTTAAAGTGATTTTCATGCTTCCAGGGGCCCATGAAGTGAATTAAAAACCATTTGGAGGCATTTAATGTTCAAGCAAAAACAGCAGATTTTTGACAAAAGAGATAACACCCCCCCATTACGTCATGCTTCAGAAAGGTTCAAAATGGTCCAGTTTCAAATATTTTATTTTTGAACGTCAGTTCACATTTGTAGGTGGATCATCAGTTTTAGAGCTAAAATTAGCATGTTTAAAGTGAATTTCATGCTTCTAGGGGCCCTAAACACAACATTTGTGGAATGGTAAAAAGTGCATGAAAATGGCCAATTTACTCACTCTGAGGTCTCAAAAAGTGTTTCTTCACCCCGGGAAGTAAATTAAATACCATTTGGAGGCCTTTAATGTTCAAGCAAAAACGGCTGATTTTTGACAAAAGAGATAACACCCCCCCATTACGTCTTGCTTCAGAAAGGTGAAAAATGGTCCATTTTTAAATGTTTTATTTTTGAATGTCAGTTCACATTTGTAGGTAGATCATCAGTTTTAGAGCTAAAATTAGCATGTTTAAAGTGATTTTCATGCTTCCAGGGCCCATGAAGTGAATTAAAAACCATTTGGAGGCATTTAATGTTCAAGCAAAAACAGCAGATTTTTGACAAAAGAGATAACACCCCCCCCCCCATTACGTCATGCTTCAGAAAGGTGAAAAATGGTCCGTTTTTAAATGTTTTATTTTTGAACCTCAGTTCACATTTGTAGGTGGATCATCAGTTTTAGAGCTAAAATTAGCATGTTTAAAGTGAATTTCATGCTTCTAGGGGCCCTAAACACAACATTTGTGTAATGGTTAAAAGTGCATGAAAATGGCCAATTTACTCACTCTGAGGTCTCAAAAAGTGTTTCTTCACACTGGGAAGTGAATTAAATACCATTTGGAGGCATTTAATGTTCAAGCAAAAACGGCTGATTTTTGACAAAAGAGATAACACCCCCCCATTACGTCATGCTTCAGAAAGGTTCAAAATGGTCCAGTCCATTTGTAGGTGGATCATCAGTTTTAGAGCTAAAATTAGCATGTTTAAAGTGAATTTCATGCTTCTAGGGGCCCTAAACACAACATTTGTGGAATGGTTAAAAGTGCATGAAAATGGCCAATTTACTCACTCTGAGGTCTCAAAAAGTGTTTCTTCACCCCAGGAAGTAAATTAAATACCATTTGGAGGCATTTAATGTTCAAGCAAAAACGGCTTATTTTTGACAAAAGAGATAACACCCCCCATTACGTCATGCTTCAGAAAGGTGAAACATTGTCTGCTTTCAAATGTTTTATTTTTGAACGTCAGTTCACATTTGTAGGTAGATCATCAGTTTTAGAGCTAAAATTAGCATGTTTAAAGTGATTTTCATGCTTCCAGGGGCCCATGAAGTGAATTAAAAACCATTTGGAGGCATTTAATGTTCAAGCAAAAACAGCAGATTTTTGACAAAAGAGATAACACCCCCCCATTACGTCATGCTTCAGAAAGGTTCAAAATGGTCCAGTTTCAAATATTTTATTTTTGAACGTCAGTTCACATTTGTAGGTGGATCATCAGTTTTAGAGCTAAAATTAGCATGTTTAAAGTGAATTTCATGCTTCTAGGGGCCCTAAACACAACATTTGTGGAATGGTAAAAAGTGCATGAAAATGGCCAATTTACTCACTCTGAGGTCTCAAAAAGTGTTTCTTCACCCCGGGAAGTAAATTAAATACCATTTGGAGGCCTTTAATGTTCAAGCAAAAACGGCTGATTTTTGACAAAAGAGATAACACCCCCCCATTACGTCTTGCTTCAGAAAGGTGAAAAATGGTCCATTTTTAAATGTTTTATTTTTGAATGTCAGTTCACATTTGTAGGTAGATCATCAGTTTTAGAGCTAAAATTAGCATGTTTAAAGTGATTTTCATGCTTCCAGGGGCCCATGAAGTGAATTAAAAACCATTTGGAGGCATTTAATGTTCAAGCAAAAACAGCAGATTTTTGACAAAAGAGATAACACCCCCCCCCCATTACGTCATGCTTCAGAAAGGTGCAAAATGGTCCAGTTTCAAATGTTTTATTTTTAAACGTCAGTTCACATTTGTAGGTAGATCATCAGTTTTAGAGCTAAAATTAGCATGTTTAAAGTGATTTTCATGCTCCCAGGGGCCCTAAACACAACATTTGTGTAATGGTTAAAAGTGCATGAAAATGGCCAATTTACTCACTCTGAGGTCTCAAAAAGTGTTTCTTCACACCGGGAAGTGAATTAAATACCATTTGGAGGCATTTAATGTTCAAGCAAAAACGGCTGATTTTTGACAAAAGAGATAACACCCCCCCATTACGTCATGCTTCAGAAAGGTGAAAAATGGTCCGTTTTCAAATGTTTTATTTTTGAACGTCAGTTCACATTTGTAGGTGGATCATCAGTTTTAGAGCTAAAATTAGCATGTTTAAAGTGATTTTCATGCTTCCAGGGGCCCTAAACACAACATTTGTGTAATGTTTAAAAGTGCATGAAAATGGCCAATTTACTCACTCTGAGGTCTCAAAAAGTGTTTCTTCACACCGGGAAGTGAATTAAATACCATTTGGAGGCATTTAATGTTCAAGCAAAAACGGCTGATTTTTGACAAAAGAGATAACACCCCCCCATTACGTCATGCTTCAGAAAGGTTCAAAATGGTCCAGTCCATTTGTAGGTGGATCATCAGTTTTAGAGCTAAAATTAGCATGTTTAAAGTGAATTTCATGTGCATGAAAATGGCCAATTTACTCACTCTGAGGTCTCAAAAAGTGTTTCTTCACCCCAGGAAGTAAATTAAATACCATTTGGAGGCATTTAATGTTCAAGCAAAAACGGCTTATTTTTGACAAAAGAGATAACACCCCCCATTACGTCATGCTTCAGAAAGGTGAAACATTGTCCGTTTTCAAATGTTTTATTTTTGAACGTCAGTTCACATTTGTAGGTAGATCATCAGTTTTAGAGCTAAAATTAGCATGTTTAAAGTGATTTTCATGCTTCCAGGGGCCCATGAAGTGAATTAAAAACCATTTGGAGGCATTTAATGTTCAAGCAAAAACAGCAGATTTTTGACAAAAGAGATAAAACCCCCCATTACGTCATGCTTCGGAAAGGTTCAAAATGGTCCAGTTTCAAATATTTTATTTTTGAACGTCAGTTCACATTTGTAGGTGGATCATCAGTTTTAGAGCTAAAATTAGCATGTTTAAAGTGAATTTCATGCTTCTAGGGGCCCTAAACACAACATTTGTGGAATGGTAAAAAGTGCATGAAAATGGCCAATTTACTCACTCTGAGGTCTCAAAAAGTGTTTCTTCACCCCGGGAAGTAAATTAAATACCATTTGGAGGCCTTTAATGTTCAAGCAAAAACGGCTGATTTTTGACAAAAGAGATAACACCCCCCCATTACGTCTTGCTTCAGAAAGGTGAAAAATGGTCCATTTTTAAATGTTTTATTTTTGAATGTCAGTTCACATTTGTAGGTAGATCATCAGTTTTAGAGCTAAAATTAGCATGTTTAAAGTGATTTTCATGCTTCCAGGGGCCCATGAAGTGAATTAAAAACCATTTGGAGGCATTTAATGTTCAAGCAAAAACAGCAGATTTTTGACAAAAGAGATAACACCCCCCCCCCATT
The DNA here is from genome assembly GCF_964261635.1 of Lissotriton helveticus. Taxonomy (NCBI): domain Eukaryota; kingdom Metazoa; phylum Chordata; class Amphibia; order Caudata; family Salamandridae; genus Lissotriton; species Lissotriton helveticus. Next base: position 1,272,752,583 of record NC_136061.1, read on the forward strand.
ACGTCATGCTTCAGAAAGGTGAAAAATGGTCCGTTTTTAAATGTTTTATTTTTGAACCTCAGTTCACATTTGTAGGTGGATCATCAGTTTCAGAGCTAAAATTAGCATGTTTAAAGTGAATTTCATGCTTCTAGGGGCCCTAAACACAACATTTGTGTATTGGTTAAAAGTGCATGAAAATGGCCAATTTACTCACTCTGAGGTCTCAAAAAGTGTTTCTTCACACTGGGAAGTGAATTAAATACCATTTGGAGGCATTTAATGTTCAAGCAAAAACGGCTGATTTTTGACAAAAGAGATAACACCCCCCCATTACGTCATGCTTCAGAAAGGTTCAAAATGGTCCAGTCCATTTGTAGGTGGATCATCAGTTTTAGAGCTAAAATTAGCATGTTTAAAGTGAATTTCATGCTTCTAGGGGCCCTAAACACAACATTTGTGGAATGGTAAAAAGTGCATGAAAATAGCCAATTTACTCACTCTGAGGTCTCAAAAAGTGGTTCTTCACCCCGGGAAGTAAATTAAATACCATTTGGAGGCATTTAATGTTCAAGCAAAAACGGCTGATTTTTGACAAAAGAGATAACATCCCCCCCATTACGTCATGCTTCAGAAAGGTCCAGGGGCCCTAAACACAACATTTGTGTAATGGTTAAAAGTGCATGAAAATGGCCAATTTACTCACTCTGAGGTCTCAAAAAGTGTTTCTTCACACCGGGAAGTGAATTAAATACCATTTGGAGGCATTTAATGTTCAAGCAAAAACGGCTGATTTTTGACAAAAGAGATAACACCCCCCCATTACGTCTTGCTTCAGAAAGGTGAAAAATGGTCCATTTTTAAATGTTTTAAATTTGAATGTCAGTTCACATTTGTAGGTAGATCATCAGTTTTAGAGCTAAAATTAGCATGTTTAAAGTGATTTTCATGCTTCCAGGGGCCCTAAACACAACATTTGTGGAATGGTTAAAAGTGCATGAAAATGGCCAATTTACTCACTCTGAGGTCTCAAAAAGTGTTTCTTCACCCCGGGAAGTGAATTAAATACCATTTGGAGGCATTTAATGTTCAAGCAAAAACGGCTGATTTTTGACAAAAGAGATAACACCCCCCATTACGTCATGCTTCAGAAAGGTGAAAAATGGTCCGCTTTCAAATGTTTTATTTTTGAACGTCAGTTCACATTTGTAAGTAGATCATCAGTTTTAGAGCTAAAATTAGCATGTTTAAAGTGATTTTCATGCTTCCAACGGCCCGTGAAGTGAATTAAAAACCATTTGGAGGCATTTAATGTTCAAGCAAAAACAGCAGATTTTTGACAAAAGCGATAACACCCCCCCATTACGTTATGCTTCAGAAAGGTGCAAAATGGTCCAGTTTCAAATGTTTTATTTTTAAACGTCAGTTCACATTTGTAGGTGGATCATCAGTTTTGAGCTAAAATTAGCATGTTTAAAGTGATTTTCATGCTTCCAGGGGCCCTAAACACAACATTTGTGTAATGGTTAAAAGTGCATGAAAATGGCCAATTTACTCACTCTGAGGTCTCAAAAAGTGTTTCTTCCCACCGGGAAGTGGATTAAATACCATTTGGAGGCATTTAATGTTCAAGCAAAAACGGCTGATTTTTGACAAAAGAGATAACACCCCCCCATTACGTCTTGCTTCAGAAAGGTGAAAAATGGTCCATTTTTAAATGTTTTCAATTTGAATGTCAGTTCACATTTGTAGGTAGATCATCAGTTTTAGAGCTAAAATTAGCATGTTTAAAGTGATTTTCATGCTTCCAGGGGCCCTAAACACAACATTTGTGTAATGGTTAAAAGTGCATGAAAATGGCCAATTTACTCACTCTGAGGTCTCAAAAAGTGTTTCTTCCCACCGGGAAGTGGATTAAATACCATTTGGAGGCATTTAATGTTCAAGCAAAAACGGCTGATTTTTGACAAAAGAGATAACACCCCCCCCCTTACGTCATGCTTCAGAAAGGTGCAAAATGATCCAGTTTCAAATGTTTTATTTTTAAACGTCAGTTCACATTTGTAGGTGGATCATCAGTTTTGAGCTAAAATTAGCATGTTTAAAGTGATTTTCATGCTTTCAGGGGCCCGGAAAGTGAATTAAAAACCATTTGGAGGCATTTAATGTTCAAGCAAAAACAGCTGATTTTTGTTAAAAAAGATAACACCCCCCCATTACGTCATGCTTCAGAAAGGTGAAAAATGGTCCGTTTTCAAATGTTTTATTTTTGAACCTCAGTTCACATTTGTAGGTGGATCATCAGTTTTAGAGCTAAAATCAGCATGTTTAAAGTGAATTTCATGCTTCTAGGGGCCCTAAACACAACATTTGTGGAATGGTTAAAAGTGCATGAAAATGGCCAATTTACTCACTCTGAGGTCTCAAAAAGTGTTTCTTCACCCCGGGAAGTATATTAAATACCATTTGGAGGCATTTAATGTTCAAGCAAAAACGGCTGATTTTTGACAAAAGAGATAACACCCCCCCATTACGTCATGCTTCAGAAAGGTGAAAAATTGTCCGCTTTCAAATGTTTTATTTTTGAACGTCAGTTCACATTTGTAGGTAGATCATCAGTTTTAGAGCTAAAATTAGCATGTTTAAAGTGATTTTCATGCTTCCAACGGCCCGTGAAGTGAATTAAAAACCATTTGGAGGCATTTAATGTTCAAGCAAAAACAGCAGATTTTTGACAAAAGAGATAACAACCCCCCCCCATTACGTCATGCTTCAGCAAGGTGCAAAATGGTCCAGTTTCAAATGTTTTATTTTTGAACGTCAGTTCACATTTGTAGGTGGATCATCAGTTTTGAGCTAAAATTAGCATGTTTAAAGTGATTTTCATGCTTTCAGGGGCCCGGAAAGTGAATTAAAAGCCATTTGGAGGCATTTAATGTTCAAGCAAAAACAGCTGATTTTTGTTAAAAGAGATAACACCCCCCATTACGTCTTGCTTCAGAAAGGTGAAAAATGGTCCGTTTTCAAATGTTTTATTTTTGAACCTCAGTTCACATTTGTAGATGGATCATCAGTTTTAGAGCTAAAATTACATGTTTAAAGTGAATTTCATGCTTCTAGGGGCCCTAAACACAACATTTGTGGAATGGTTAAAAGTGCATGAAAATGGCCAATTTACTCACTCTGGGGTCTCAAAAAGTGTTTCTTCACCCCGGGAAGTATATTAAATACCATTTGGAGGCATTTAATGTTCAAGCAAAAACGGCAGATTTTTGACAAAAGAGATAACACCCCCCATTACGTCATGCTTCAGAAAGGTGAAAAATTGTCCGCTTTGAAATGTTTTATTTTTGAACGTCAGTTCACATTTGTAGGTAGATCATCAGTTTTAGAGCTAAAATTAGCATGTTTAAAGTGATTTTCATGCTCCCAGGGGCCCTAAACACAACATTTGTGTAATTGTTAAAAGTGTATGAAAATGGCCAATTTACTCACTCTGAGGTCTCAAAAAGTGTTTCTTCACACCGGGAAGTGAATTAAATACCATTTGGAGGCATTTAATGTTCAAGCAAAAACGGCTGATTTTTGACAAAAGAGATAACACCCCCCATTACGTCTTGCTTCAGAAAGGTGAAAAATGGTCCATTTTTAAATGTTTTATTTTTGAATGTCAGTTCACATTTGTAGGTAGATCATCAGTTTTAGAGCTAAAATTAGCATGTTTAAAGTGATTTTCATGCTTTCAGGGGCCCGGAAAGTGAATTAAAAACCATTTGGAGGCATTTAATGTTCAAGCAAAAACAGCTGATTTTTGTTAAAAGAGATAACACCCCCCCATTACGTCATGCTTCAGAAAGTTGCAAAATGGTCCGTTTTCAAATGTTTTATTTTTGAACCTCAGTTCACATTTGTAGGTGGATCATCAGTTTTAGAGCTAAAATTAGCATGTTTAAAGTGATTTTCATGCTTCCAGGGGCCCTAAACACAACATTTGTGTAATGTTTAAAAGTGCATGAAAATGGCCAATTTACTCACTCTGAGGTCTCAAAAAGTGTTTCTTCACACGGGGAAGTGAATTAAATACCATTTGGAGGCATTTAATGTTCAAGCAAAAACGGCTGACTTTTGACAAAAGAGATAACACCCCCCCATTACGTCTTGCTTCAGAAAGGTGAAAAATGGTCCATTTTTAAATGTTTTATTTTTGAATGTCAGTTCACATTTGTAGGTAGATCATCAGTTTTAGAGCTAAAATTAGCATGTTTAAAGTGATTTTCATGCTTCCAGGGGCCCATGAAGTGAATTAAAAACCATTTGGAGGCATTTAATGTTCAAGCAAAAACAACAGATTTTTGACAAAAGAGATAACACCCCCCCATTACGTCATGCTTCAGAAAGGTTCAAAATGGTCCAGTTTCAAATATTTTATTTTTGAACGTCAGTTCACATTTGTAGGTGGATCATCAGTTTTAGAGCTAAAATTAGCATGTTTAAAGTGAATTTCATGCTTCTAGGGGCCCTAAACACAACATTTGTGGAATGGTAAAAAGTGCATGAAAATGGCCAATTTACTCACTCTGAGGTCTCAAAAAGTGTTTCTTCACCCCGGGAAGTAAATTAAATACCATTTGGAGGCATTTAATGTTCAAGCAAAAACGGCTGATTTTTGACAAAAGAGATAACACCCCCCATTACGTCTTGCTTCAGAAAGGTGAAAAATGGTCCATTTTTAAATGTTTTATTTTTGAATGTCAGTTCACATTTGTAGGTAGATCATCAGTTTTAGAGCTAAAATTAGCATGTTTAAAGTGATTTTCATGCTTCCAGGGGCCCATGAAGTGAATTAAAAACCATTTGGAGGCATTTAATGTTCAAGCAAAAACAGCAGATTTTTGACAAAAGAGATAACACCCCCCCCCCATTACGTCATGCTTCAGAAAGGTGAAAAATGGTCCGTTTTTAAATGTTTTATTTTTGAACCTCAGTTCACATTTGTAGGTGGATCATCAGTTTTAGAGCTAAAATTAGCATGTTTAAAGTGAATTTCATGCTTCTAGGGGCCCTAAACACAACATTTGTGTAATGGTTAAAAGTGCATGAAAATGGCCAATTTACTCACTCTGAGGTCTCAAAAAGTGTTTCTTCACACTGGGAAGTGAATTAAATACCATTTGGAGGCATTTAATGTTCAAGCAAAAACGGCTGATTTTTGACAAAAGAGATAACACCCCCCCATTACGTCTTGCTTCAGAAAGGTGAAAAATGGTCCATTTTTAAATGTTTTATTTTTGAATGTCAGTTCACATTTGTAGGTAGATCATCAGTTTTAGAGCTAAAATTAGCATGTTTAAAGTGATTTTCATGCTTCCAGGGGCCCATGAAGTGAATTAAAAACCATTTGGAGGCATTTAATGTTCAAGCAAAAACAGCAGATTTTTGACAAAAGAGATAACACCCCCCCATTAGATCATGCTTCAGAAAGGTTCAAAATGGTCCAGTCCATTTGTAGGTGGATCATCAGTTTTAGAGCTAAAATTAGCATGTTTAAAGTGAATTTCATGCTTCTAGGGGCCCTAAACACAACATTTGTGGAATGGTAAAAAGTGCATGAAAATGGCCAATTTACTCACTCTGAGGTCTCAAAAAGTGGTTCTTCACCCAGGGAAGTAAATTAAATACCATTTGGAGGCATTTAATGTTCAAGCAAAAACGGCTGATTTTTGACAAAAGAGATAACATCCCCCCCATTACGTCATGCTTCAGAAAGGTCCAGGGGCCCTAAACACAACATTTGTGTAATGGTTAAAAGTGCATGAAAATTGCCAATTTACTCACTCTGAGGACTCAAAAAGTGTTTCTTCACACCGGGAAGTGAATTAAATACCATTTGGAGGCATTTAATGTTCAAGCAAAAACGGCTGATTTTTGACAAAAGAGATAACACCCCCCCATTACGTCTTGCTTCAGAAAGGTGAAAAATGGTCCATTTTTAAATGTTTTAAATTTGAATGTCAGTTCACATTTGTAGGTAGATCATCAGTTTTAGAGCTAAAATTAGCATGTTTAAAGTGATTTTCATGCTTCCAGGGGCCCTAAACACAACATTTGTGGAATGGTTAAAAGTGCATGAATATGGCCAATTTACTCACTCTGAGGTCTCAAAAAGTGTTTCTTCACCCCGGGAAGTGAATTAAATACCATTTGGAGGCATTTAATGTTCAAGCAAAAACGGCTGATTTTTGACAAAAGAGATAACACCCCCCCCATTACGTCATGCTTCAGAAAGGTGAAAAATGGTCCGCTTTCAAATGTTTTATTTTTGAACGTCAGTTCACATTTGTAAGTAGATCATCAGTTTTAGAGCTAAAATTAGCATGTTTAAAGTGATTTTCATGCTTCCAACGGCCCGTGAAGTGAATTAAAAACCATTTGGAGGCATTTAATGTTCAAGCAAAAACAGCAGATTTTTGACAAAAGCGATAACACCCCCCCATTACGTCATGCTTCAGAAAGGTGCAAAATGGTCCAGTTTCAAATGTTTTATTTTTAAACGTCAGTTCACATTTGTAGGTGGATCATCAGTTTTGAGCTAAAATTAGCATGTTTAAAGTGATTTTCATGCTTCCAGGGGCCCTAAACACAACATTTGTGTAATGGTTAAAAGTGCATGAAAATGGCCAATTTACTCACTCTGAGGTCTCAAAAAGTGTTTCTTCCCACCGGGAAGTGGATTAAATACCATTTGGAGGCATTTAATGTTCAAGCAAAAACGGCTGATTTTTGACAAAAGAGATAACACCCCCCCATTACGTCTTGCTTCAGAAAGGTGAAAAATGGTCCATTTTTACGGGTTTTAAATTTGAATGTCAGTTCACATTTGTAGGTAGATCATCAGTTTTAGAGCTAAAATTAGCATGTTTAAAGTGATTTTCATGCTTCCAGGGGCCCTAAACACAACATTTGTGTAATGGTTAAAAGTGCATGAAAATGGCCAATTTACTCACTCTGAGGTCTCAAAAAGTGTTTCTTCCCACCGGGAAGTGGATTAAATACCATTCGGAGGCATTTAATGTTCAAGCAAAAACAGCAGATTTTTGACAAAAGAGATAACACCCCCCCCCCTTACGTCATGCTTCAGAAAGGTGAAAAATGGTCCGCTTTCAAATGTTTTATTTTTGAACGTCAGTTCACATTTGTAAGTAGATCATCAGTTTTAGAGCTAAAATTAGCATGTTTAAAGTGATTTTCATGCTTACAACGGCCCGTGAAGTGAATTAAAAACCATTTGGAGGCATTTAATGTTCAAGCAAAAACAGCAGATTTTTGACAAAAGCGATAACACCCCCCCATTACGTCATGCTTCAGAAAGGTGCAAAATGATCCAGTTTCAAATGTTTTATTTTTAAACGTCAGTTCACATTTGTAGGTGGATCATCAGTTTTGAGCTAAAATTAGCATGTTTAAAGTGATTTTCATGCTTTCAGGGGCCCGGAAAGTGAATTAAAAACCATTTGGAGGCATTTAATGTTCAAGCAAAACAGCTGATTTTTGTTAAAAGAGATAACACCCCCCCATTACGTCATGCTTCAGAAAGGTGAAAAATGGTCCGTTTTCAAATGTTTTATTTTTGAACCTCAGTTCACATTTGTAGGTGGATCATCAGTTTTAGAGCTAAAATTAGCATGTTTAAAGTGAATTTCATGCTTCTAGGGGCCCTAAACACAACATTTGTGGAATGGTTAAAAGTGCATGAAAATGGCCAATTTACTCACTCTGAGGTCTCAAAAAGTGTTTCTTCACCCAGGGAAGTATATTAAATACCATTTGGAGGCATTTAATGTTCAAGCAAAAACGGCTGATTTTTGACAAAAGAGATAACACCCCCCCATTACGTCATGCTTCAGAAAGGTGAAAAATTGTCCGCTTTCAAATGTTTTATTTTTGAACGTCAGTTCACATTTGTAGGTAGATCATCAGTTTTAGAGCTAAAATTAGCATGCTTAAAGTGATTTTCATGCTCCCAGGGGCCCTAAACACAACATTTGTTTAATGGTTAAAAGTGTATGAAAATGGCCAATTTACTCACTCTGAGGTCTCAAAAAGTGTTTCTTCACACCGGGAAGTGAATTAAATACCATTTGGAGGCATTTAATGTTCAAGCAAAAACAGCAGGTTTTTGACAAAAGAGATAACACCCCCCCATTACGTCATGCTTCAGAAAGGTGCAATATGGTCCGTTTTCAAATGTTTTATTTTTGAACGTCAGTTCACATTTGTAGGTGGATCATCAGTTTTAGAGCTAAAATTAGCATGTTTAAAGTGATTTTCATGCTTCCAGGGGCCCTAAACACAACATTTATTGAATGGTTAAAAGTGCATGAAAATGGCCAATTTACTCACTCTGAGGTCTCAAAAAGTGTTTCTTCACCCCGGGAAGTGAATTAAATACCATTTGGAGGCATTTAATGTTCAAGCAAAAACGGCTGATTTTTGACAAAAGAGATAACACCCCCCCATTACATCATGCTTCAGAAAGGTGAAAAATGGTCCGCTTTCAAATGTTTTATTTTTGAACGTCAGTTCACATTTGTAGGTAGATCATCAGTTTTAAAGCTAAAATTAGCATGTTTAAAGTGATTTTCATGCTTCCAACGGCCCGTGAAGTGAATTAAAAACCATTTGGAGGCATTTAATGTTCAAGCAAAAACAGCAGATTTTTGACAAAAGAGATAACAACCCCCCCCCATTACGTCATGCTTCAGCAAGGTGCAAAATGGTCCAGTTTCAAATGTTTTATTTTTGAACGTCAGTTCATATTTGTAGGTGGATCATCAGTTTTGAGCTAAAATTAGCATGTTTAAAGTGATTTTCATGCTTTCAGGGGCCCGGAAAGTGAATTAAAAACCATTTGGAGGCATTTAATATTCAAGCAAAAACAGCAGATTTTTGTTAAAAGAGATAACACCCCCATTACGTCTTGCTTCAGAAAGGTGAAAAATGGTCCGTTTTCAAATGTTTTATTTTTGAACCTCAGTTCACATTTGTAGGTGGATCATCAGTTTTAGAGCTAAAATTACATGTTTAAAGTGAATTTCATGCTTCTAGGGGCCCTAAACACAACATTTGTGGAATGGTTAAAAGTGCATGAAAATGGCCAATTTACTCACTCTGGGGTCTCAAAAAGTGTTTCTTCACCCCGGGAAGTATATTAAATACCATTTGGAGGCATTTAATGTTCAAGCAAAAACGGCAGATTTTTGACAAAAGAGATAACACCCCCCATTACGTCATGCTTCAGAAAGGTGAAAAATTGTCCGCTTTCAAATGTTTTATTTTTGAACGTCAGTTCACATTTGTAGGTAGATCATCAGTTTTAGAGCTAAAATTAGCATGTTTAAAGTGATTTTCATGCTCCCAGGGGCCCTAAACACAACATTTGTGTAATGGTTAAAAGTGTATGAAAATGGCCAATTTACTCACTCTGAGGTCTCAAAAAGTGTTTCTTCACACCGGGAAGTGAATTAAATACCATTTGGAGGCATTTAATGTTCAAGCAAAAACGGCTGATTTTTGACAAAAGAGATAACACCCCCCCATTACGTCTTGCTTCAGAAAGGTGAAAAATGGTCCATTTTTAAATGTTTTATTTTTGAATGTCAGTTCACATTTGTAGGTAGATCATCAGTTTTAGAGCTAAAATTAGCATGTTTAAAGTGATTTTCATGCTTTCAGGGGCCCGGAAAGTGAATTAAAAACCATTTGGAGGCATTTAATGTTCAAGCAAAAACAGCAGATTTTTGACTAAAGCGATAACACCCCCCCATTACGTCATGCTTCAGAAAGGTGCAAAATGGTCCAGTTTCAAATGTTTTATTTTTAAACGTCAGTTCACATTTGTAGGTGGATCATCAGTTTTGAGCTAAAATTAGCATGTTTAAAGTGATTTTCATGCTTCCAGGGGCCCTAAACACAACATTTGTGTAATGGTTAAAAGTGCATGAAAATGGCCAATTTACTCACTCTGAGGTCTCAAAAAGTGTTTCTTCCCACCGGGAAGTGGATTAAATACCATTTGGAGGCATTTAATGTTCAAGCAAAAACGGCTGATTTTTGACAAAAGAGATAACACCCCCCCATTACGTCTTGCTTCAGAAAGGTGAAAAATGGTCCATTTTTAAATGTTTTAAATTTGAATGTCAGTTCACATTTGTAGGTAGATCATCAGTTTTAGAGCTAAAATTAGCATGTTTAAAGTGATTTTCATGCTTCCAGGGGCCCTAAACACAACATTTGTGTAATGGTTAAAAGTGCATGAAAATGGCCAATTTACTCACTCTGAGGTCTCAAAAAGTGTTTCTTCCCACCGGGAAGTGGATTAAATACCATTTGGAGGCATTTAATGTTCAAGCAAAAACAGCAGATTTTGACAAAAGAGATAACACCCCCCCCCCTTACGTCATGCTTCAGAAAGGTGAAAAATGGTCCGCTTTCAAATGTTTTATTTTTGAACGTCAGTTCACATTTGTAAGTAGATCATCAGTTTTAGAGCTAAAATTAGCATGTTTAAAGTGATTTTCATGCTTCCAACGGCCCGTGAAGTGAATTAAAAACCATTTGGAGGCATTTAATGTTCAAGCAAAAACAGCAGATTTTTGACAAAAGCGATAACACCCCCCCCATTACGTCATGCTTCAGAAAGGTGCAAAATGATCCAGTTTCAAATGTTTTATTTTTAAACGTCAGTTCACATTTGTAGGTGGATCATCAGTTTTGAGCTAAAATTAGCATGTTTAAAGTGATTTTCATGCTTTCAGGGGCCCGGAAAGTGAATTAAAAACCATTTGGAGGCATTTAATGTTCAAGCAAAAACAGCTGATTTTTGTTAAAAGAGATAACACCCCCATTACGTCATGCTTCAGAAAGGTGAAAAATGGTATGTTTTCAAATGTTTTATTTTTGAACCTCAGTTCACATTTGTAGGTGGATCATCAGTTTTAGAGCTAAAATTAGCATGTTTAAAGTGAATTTCATGCTTCTAGGGGCCCTAAACACAACATTTGTGGAATGGTAAAAAGTGCATGAAAATGGCCAATTTACTCACTCTGAGGTCTCAAAAAGTGTTTCTTCACCCCGGGAAGTAAATTAAATACCATTTGGAGGCCTTTAATGTTCAAGCAAAAACGGCTGATTTTTGACAAAAGAGATAACACCCCCCCATTACGTCTTGCTTCAGAAAGGTGAAAAATGGTCCATTTTTAAATGTTTTATTTTTGAATGTCAGTTCACATTTGTAGGTAGATCATCAGTTTTAGAGTTAAAATTAGCATGTTTAAAGTGATTTTCATGCTTCCAGGGGCCCATGAAGTGAATTAAAAACCATTTGGAGGCATTTAATGTTCAAGCAAAAACAGCAGATTTTTGACAAAAGAGATAACACCCCCCCCCCATTACGTCATGCTTCAGAAAGGTGAAAAATGGTCCGTTTTTAAATGTTTTATTTTTGAACCTCAGTTCACATTTGTAGGTGGATCATCAGTTTTAGAGCTTAAATTAGCATGTTTAAAGTGAATTTCATGCTTCTAGGGGCCCTAAACACAACATTTGTGTAATGGTTAAAAGTGCATGAAAATGGCCAATTTACTCACTCTGAGGTCTCAAAAAGTGTTTCTTCACACTGGGAAGTGAATTAAATACCATTTGGAGGCATTTAATGTTCAAGCAAAAACGGCTGATTTTTGACAAAAGAGATAACACACCCCCATTACGTCTTGCTTCAGAAAGGTGAAAAATGGTCCATTTTTAAATGTTTTATTTTTGAATGTCAGTTCACATTTGTAGGTAGATCATCAGTTTTAGAGCTAAAATTAGCATGTTTAAAGTGATTTTCATGCTTCCAGGGGCCCATGAAGTGAATTAAAAACCATTTGGAGGCATTTAATGTTCAAGCAAAAACAGCAGATTTTTGACAAAAGAGATAACACCCCCCCATTACGTCATGCTTCAGAAAGGTTCAAAATGGTCCAGTCCATTTGTAGGTGGATCATCAGTTTTAGAGCTAAAATTAGCATGTTTAAAGTGAATTTCATGCTTCTAGGGGCCCTAAACACAACATTTGTGGAATGGTAAAAAGTGCATGAAAATGGCCAATTTACTCACTCTGAGGTCTCAAAAAGTGTTTCTTCACCCCGGGAAGTAAATTAAATACCATTTGGAGGCATTTAATGTTCAAGCAAAAACGGCTGATTTTTGACAAAAGAGATAACATCCCCCCCATTACGTCATGCTTCAGAAAGGTCCAGGGGCCCTAAACACAACATTTGTGTAATGGTTAAAAGTGCATGAAAATGGCCAATTTACTCACTCTGAGGTCTCAAAAAGTGTTTCTTCACACCGGGAAGTGAATTAAATACCATTTGGAGGCATTTAATGTTCAAGCAAAAACGGCTGATTTTTGACAAAAGAGATAACACCCCCCCATTACGTCTTGCTTCAGAAAGGTGAAAAATGGTCCATTTTTAAATGTTTTAAATTTGAATGTCAGTTCACATTTGTAGGTAGATCATCAGTTTTAGAGCTAAAATTAGCATGTTTAAAGTGATTTTCATGCTTCCAGGGGCCCTAAACACAACATTTGTGGAATGGTTAAAAGTGCATGAATATGGCCAATTTACTCACTCTGAGGTCTCAAAAAGTGTTTCTTCACCCCGGGAAGTGAATTAAATACCATTTGGAGGCATTTAATGTTCAAGCAAAAACGGCTGATTTTTGACAAAAGAGATAACACCCCCCCCATTACGTCATGCTTCAGAAAGGTGAAAAATGGTCCGCTTTCAAATGTTTTATTTTTGAACGTCAGTTCACATTTGTAAGTAGATCATCAGTTTTAGAGCTAAAATTAGCATGTTTAAAGTGATTTTCATGCTTCCAACGGCCCGTGAAGTGAATTAAAAACCATTTGGAGGCATTTAATGTTCAAGCAAAAACAGCAGATTTTTGACAAAAGCGATAACACCCCCCCATTACGTCATGCTTCAGAAAGGTGCAAAATGGTCCAGTTTAAAATGTTTTATTTTTAAACGTCAGTTCACATTTGTAGGTGGATCATCAGTTTTGAGCTAAAATTAGCATGTTTAAAGTGATTTTCATGCTTCCAGGGGCCCTAAACACAACATTTGTGTAATGGTTAAAAGTGCATGAAAATGGCCAATTTACTCACTCTGAGGTCTCAAAAAGTGTTTCTTCCCACCGGGAAGTGGATTAAATACCATTTGGAGGCATTTAATGTTCAAGCAAAAACGGCTGATTTTTGACAAAAGAGATAACACCCCCCCATTACGTCTTGCTTCAGAAAGGTGAAAAATGGTCCATTTTTACGGGTTTTAAATTTGAATGTCAGTTCACATTTGTAGGTAGATCATCAGTTTTAGAGCTAAAATTAGCATGTTTAAAGTGATTTTCATGCTTCCAGGGGCCCTAAACACAACATTTGTGTAATGGTTAAAAGTGCATGAAAATGGCCAATTTACTCACTCTGAGGTCTCAAAAAGTGTTTCTTCCCACCGGGAAGTGGATTAAATACCATTCGGAGGCATTTAATGTTCAAGCAAAAACAGCAGATTTTTGACAAAAGAGATAACACCCCCCCCCCTTACGTCATGCTTCAGAAAGGTGAAAAATGGTCCGCTTTCAAATGTTTTATTTTTGAACGTCAGTTCACATTTGTAAGTAGATCATCAGTTTTAGAGCTAAAATTAGCATGTTTAAAGTGATTTTCATGCTTACAACGGCCCGTGAAGTGAATTAAAAACCATTTGGAGGCATTTAATGTTCAAGCAAAAACAGCAGATTTTTGACAAAAGCGATAACACCCCCCCATTACGTCATGCTTCAGAAAGGTGCAAAATGATCCAGTTTCAAATGTTTTATTTTTAAACGTCAGTTCACATTTGTAGGTGGATCATCAGTTTTGAGCTAAAATTAGCATGTTTAAAGTGATTTTCATGCTTTCAGGGGCCCGGAAAGTGAATTAAAAACCATTTGGAGGCATTTAATGTTCAAGCAAAACAGCTGATTTTTGTTAAAAGAGATAACACCCCCCCATTACGTCATGCTTCAGAAAGGTGAAAAATGGTCCGTTTTCAAATGTTTTATTTTTGAACCTCAGTTCACATTTGTAGGTGGATCATCAGTTTTAGAGCTAAAATTAGCATGTTTAAAGTGAATTTCATGCTTCTAGGGGCCCTAAACACAACATTTGTGGAATGGTTAAAAGTGCATGAAAATGGCCAATTTACTCACTCTGAGGTCTCAAAAAGTGTTTCTTCACCCCGGGAAGTATATTAAATACCATTTGGAGGCATTTAATGTTCAAGCAAAAACGGCTGATTTTTGACAAAAGAGATAACACCCCCCCATTACGTCATGCTTCAGAAAGGTGAAAAATTGTCCGCTTTCAAATGTTTTATTTTTGAACGTCAGTTCACATTTGTAGGTAGATCATCAGTTTTAGAGCTAAAATTAGCATGCTTAAAGTGATTTTCATGCTCCCAGGGGCCCTAAACACAACATTTGTTTAATGGTTAAAAGTGTATGAAAATGGCCAATTTACTCACTCTGAGGTCTCAAAAAGTGTTTCTTCACACCGGGAAGTGAATTAAATACCATTTGGAGGCATTTAATGTTCAAGCAAAAACAGCAGGTTTTTGACAAAAGAGATAACACCCCCCCATTACGTCATGCTTCAGAAAGGTGCAATATGGTCCGTTTTCAAATGTTTTATTTTTGAACGTCAGTTCACATTTGTAGGTGGATCATCAGTTTTAGAGCTAAAATTAGCATGTTTAAAGTGATTTTCATGCTTCCAGGGGCCCTAAACACAACATTTATTGAATGGTTAAAAGTGCATGAAAATGGCCAATTTACTCACTCTGAGGTCTCAAAAAGTGTTTCTTCACCCCGGGAAGTGAATTAAATACCATTTGGAGGCATTTAATGTTCAAGCAAAAACGGCTGATTTTTGACAAAAGAGATAACACCCCCCCATTACATCATGCTTCAGAAAGGTGAAAAATGGTCCGCTTTCAAATGTTTTATTTTTGAACGTCAGTTCACATTTGTAGGTAGATCATCAGTTTTAAAGCTAAAATTAGCATGTTTAAAGTGATTTTCATGCTTCCAACGGCC
The DNA here is from genome assembly GCF_964261635.1 of Lissotriton helveticus. Classification (NCBI taxonomy): domain Eukaryota; kingdom Metazoa; phylum Chordata; class Amphibia; order Caudata; family Salamandridae; genus Lissotriton; species Lissotriton helveticus. Next base: position 1,272,767,745 of record NC_136061.1, read on the forward strand.
CGTGAAGTGAATTAAAAACCATTTGGAGGCATTTAATGTTCAAGCAAAAACAGCAGATTTTTGACAAAAGAGATAACAACCCCCCCCCCCATTACGTCATGCTTCAGCAAGGTGCAAAATGGTCCAGTTTCAAATGTTTTATTTTTGAACGTCAGTTCACATTTGTAGGTGGATCATCAGTTTTGAGCTAAAATTAGCATGTTTAAAGTGATTTTCATGCTTTCAGGGGCCCGGAAAGTGAATTAAAAACCATTTGGAGGCATTTAATATTCAAGCAAAAACAGCTGATTTTTGTTAAAAGAGATAACACCCCCATTACGTCTTGCTTCAGAAAGGTGAAAAATGGTCCGTTTTCAAATGTTTTATTTTTGAACCTCAGTTCACATTTGTAGGTGGATCATCAGTTTTAGAGCTAAAATTACATGTTTAAAGTGAATTTCATGCTTCTAGGGGCCCTAAACACAACATTTGTGGAATGGTTAAAAGTGCATGAAAATGGCCAATTTACTCACTCTGGGGTCTCAAAAAGTGTTTCTTCACCCCGGGAAGTATATTAAATACCATTTGGAGGCATTTAATGTTCAAGCAAAAACGGCAGATTTTTGACAAAAGAGATAACACCCCCCATTACGTCATGCTTCAGAAAGGTGAAAAATTGTCCGCTTTCAAATGTTTTATTTTTGAACGTCAGTTCACATTTGTAGGTAGATCATCAGTTTTAGAGCTAAAATTAGCATGTTTAAAGTGATTTTCATGCTCCCAGGGGCCCTAAACACAACATTTGTGTAATGGTTAAAAGTGTATGAAAATGGCCAATTTACTCACTCTGAGGTCTCAAAAAGTGTTTCTTCACACCGGGAAGTGAATTAAATACCATTTGGAGGCATTTAATGTTCAAGCAAAAACGGCTGATTTTTGACAAAAGAGATAACACCCCCCCATTACGTCTTGCTTCAGAAAGGTGAAAAATGGTCCATTTTTAAATGTTTTATTTTTGAATGTCAGTTCACATTTGTAGGTAGATCATCAGTTTTAGAGCTAAAATTAGCATGTTTAAAGTGATTTTCATGCTTTCAGGGGCCCGGAAAGTGAATTAAAAACCATTTGGAGGCATTTAATGTTCAAGCAAAAACAGCAGATTTTTGACAAAGCGATAACACCCCCCCATTACGTCATGCTTCAGAAAGGTGCAAAATGGTCCAGTTTCAAATGTTTTATTTTTAAACGTCAGTTCACATTTGTAGGTGGATCATCAGTTTTGAGCTAAAATTAGCATGTTTAAAGTGATTTTCATGCTTCCAGGGGCCCTAAACACAACATTTGTGTAATGGTTAAAAGTGCATGAAAATGGCCAATTTACTCACTCTGAGGTCTCAAAAAGTGTTTCTTCCCACCGGGAAGTGGATTAAATACCATTTGGAGGCATTTAATGTTCAAGCAAAAACGGCTGATTTTTGACAAAAGAGATAACACCCCCCCATTACGTCTTGCTTCAGAAAGGTGAAAAATGGTCCATTTTTAAATGTTTTAAATTTGAATGTCAGTTCACATTTGTAGGTAGATCATCAGTTTTAGAGCTAAAATTAGCATGTTTAAAGTGATTTTCATGCTTCCAGGTGCCCTAAACACAACATTTGTGTAATGGTTAAAAGTGCATGAAAATGGCCAATTTACTCACTCTGAGGTCTCAAAAAGTGTTTCTTCCCACCGGGAAGTGGATTAAATACCATTTGGAGGCATTTAATGTTCAAGCAAAAACAGCAGATTTTTGACAAAAGAGATAACACCCCCCCCCCCTTACGTCATGCTTCAGAAAGGTGAAAAATGGTCCGCTTTCAAATGTTTTATTTTTGAACGTCAGTTCACATTTGTAAGTAGATCATCAGTTTTAGAGCTAAAATTAGCATGTTTAAAGTGATTTTCATGCTTCCAACGGCCCGTGAAGTGAATTAAAAACCATTTGGAGGCATTTAATGTTCAAGCAAAAACAGCAGATTTTTGACAAAAGCGATAACACCCCCCCCATTACGTCATGCTTCAGAAAGGTGCAAAATGATCCAGTTTCAAATGTTTTATTTTTAAACGTCAGTTCACATTTGTAGGTGGATCATCAGTTTTGAGCTAAAATTAGCATGTTTAAAGTGATTTTCATGCTTTCAGGGGCCCGGAAAGTGAATTAAAAACCATTTGGAGGCATTTAATGTTCAAGCAAAAACAGCTGATTTTTGTTAAAAGAGATAACACCCCCCATTACGTCATGCTTCAGAAAGGTGAAAAATGGTATGTTTTCAAATGTTTTATTTTTGAACCTCAGTTCACATTTGTAGGTGGATCATCAGTTTTAGAGCTAAAATTAGCATGTTTAAAGTGAATTTCATGCTTCTAGGGGCCCTAAACACAACATTTGTGGAATGGTTAAAAGTGCATGAAAATGGCCAATTTACTCACTCTGAGGTCTCAAAAAGTGTTTCTTCACCCCGGAAAGTATATTAAATACCATTTGGAGGCATTTAATGTTCAAGCAAAAACGGCTGATTTTTGACAAAAGAGATAACACCCCCCCATTACGTCATGCTTCAGAAAGGTGAAAAATTGTCCGCTTTCAAATGTTTTATTTTTGAACGTCAGTTCACATTTGTAGGTAGATCATCAGTTTTAGAGCTAAAATTAGCATGCTTAAAGTGATTTTCATGCTCCCAGGGGCCCTAAACACAACATTTGTGTAATGGTTAAAAGTGTATGAAAATGGCCAATTTACTCACTCTGAGGTCTCAAAAAGTGTTTCTTCACACCGGGAAGTGAATTAAATACCATTTGGAGGCATTTAATGTTCAAGCAAAAACGGCTGATTTTTGACAAAAGAGATAACACCCCCCCATTACGTCTTGCTTCAGAAAGGTGAAAAATGGTCCATTTTTAAATGTTTTATTTTTGAATGTCAGTTCACATTTGTAGGTAGATCATCAGTTTTAGAGCTAAAATTAGCATGTTTAAAGTGATTTTCATGCTTCCAGGGGCCCGTGAAGTGAATTAAAAACCATTTGGAGGCATTTAATGTTCAAGCAAAAACAGCAGGTTTTTGACAAAAGAGATAACACCCCCCCATTACGTCATGCTTCAGAAAGGTGCAATATGGTCCGTTTTCAAATGTTTTATTTTTGAACGTCAGTTCACATTTGTAGGTGGATCATCAGTTTTAGAGCTAAAATTAGCATGTTTAAAGTGATTTTCATGCTTCCAGGGGCCCTAAACACAACATTTATTGAATGGTTAAAAGTGCATGAAAATGGCCAATTTACTCACTCTGAGGTCTCAAAAAGTGTTTCTTCACCCCGGGAAGTAAATTAAATACCATTTGGAGGCATTTAATGTTCAAGCAAAAACGGCTGATTTTTGACAAAAGAGATAACACCCCCCCATTACGTCATGCTTCAGAAAGCTGAAAAATAGTCCGCTTTCAAATGTTTTATTTTTGAACGTCAGTTCACATTTGTAGGTAGATCATCAGTTTTAGAGCTAAAATTAGCATGTTTAAAGTGATTTTCATGCTTCCAGGGGCCCTAAACACAACATTTGTGTAATGGTTAAAAGTGTATGAAAATGGCCAATTTACTCACTCTGAGGTCTCAAAAAGTGTTTCTTCACACCGGGAAGTGAATTAAATACAATTTGGAGGCATTTAATGTTCAAGCAAAAACGGCTGATTTTTGACAAAAGAGATAACACCCCCCCATTACGTCTTGCTTCAGAATGGTGAAAAATGGTCCATTTTTAAATGTTTTATTTTTGAATGTCAGTTCACATTTGTAGGTAGATCATCAGTTTTAGAGCTAAAATTAGCATGTTTAAAGTGATTTTCATGCTTTCAGGGGCCCGGAAAGTGAATTAAAAACCATTTGGAGGCATTTAATGTTCAAGCAAAAACAGCAGATTTTTGACAAAAGCGATAACACCCCCCCATTACGTCATGCTTCAGAAAGGTGCAAAATGGTCCAGTTTCAAATGTTTTATTTTTAAACGTCAGTTCACATTTGTAGGTGGATCATCAGTTTTGAGCTAAAATTAGCATGTTTAAAGTGATTTTCATGCTTCCAGGGGCCCTAAACACAACATTTGTGTAATGGTTAAAAGTGCATGAAAATGGCCAATTTACTCACTCTGAGGTCTCAAAAAGTGTTTCTTCCCACCGGGAAGTGGATTAAATACCATTTGGAGGCATTTAATGTTCAAGCAAAAACGGCTGATTTTTGACAAAAGAGATAACACCCCCCCCATTACGTCTTGCTTCAGAAAGGTGAAAAATGGTCCATTTTTAAATGTTTTAAATTTGAATGTCAGTTCACATTTGTAGGTAGATCATCAGTTTTAGAGCTAAAATTAGCATGTTTAAAGTGATTTTCATGCTTCCAGGGGCCCTAAACACAACATTTGTGTAATGGTTAAAAGTGCATGAAAATGGCCAATTTACTCACTCTGAGGTCTCAAAAAGTGTTTCTTCCCACCGGGAAGTGGATTAAATACCATTTGGAGGCATTTAATGTTCAAGCAAAAACAGCAGATTTTTGACAAAAGAGATAACACCCCCCCCTTACGTCATGCTTCAGAAAGGTGAAAAATGGTCCGCTTTCAAATGTTTTATTTTTGAACGTCAGTTCACATTTGTAAGTAGATCATCAGTTTTATAGCTAAAATTAGCATGTTTAAAGTGATTTTCATGCTTCCAACGGCCCGTGAAGTGAATTAAAAACCATTTGGAGGCATTTAATGTTCAAGCAAAAACAGCAGATTTTTGACAAAAGCGATAACACCCCCCCCATTACGTCATGCTTCAGAAAGGTGCAAAATGATCCAGTTTCAAATGTTTTATTTTTAAACGTCAGTTCACATTTGTAGGTGGATCATCAGTTTTGAGCTAAAATTAGCATGTTTAAAGTGATTTTCATGCTTTCAGGGGCCCGGAAAGTGAATTAAAAACCATTTGGAGGCATTTAATGTTCAAGCAAAAACAGCTGATTTTTGTTAAAAGAGATAACACCCCCCATTACGTCATGCTTCAGAAAGGTGAAAAATGGTCCGTTTTCAAATGTTTTATTTTTGAACCTCAGTTCACATTTGTAGGTGGATCATCAGTTTTAGAGATAAAATTAGCATGTTTAAAGTGAATTTCATGCTTCTAGGGGCCCTAAACACAACATTTGTGGAATGGTTAAAAGTGCATGAAAATGGCCAATTTACTCACTCTGAGGTCTCAAAAAGTGTTTCTTCACCCCGGGAAGTATATTAAATACCATTTGGAGGCATTTAATGTTCAAGCAAAAACGGCTGATTTTTGACAAAAGAGATAACACCCCCCCATTACGTCATGCTTCAGAAAGGTGAAAAATTGTCCGCTTTCAAATGTTTTATTTTTGAACGTCAGTTCACATTTGTAGGTAGATCATCAGTTTTAGAGCTAAAATTAGCATGCTTAAAGTGATTTTCATGCTCCCAGGGGCCCTAAACACAACATTTGTGTAATGGTTAAAAGTGTATGAAAATGGCCAATTTACTCACTCTGAGGTCTCAAAAAGTGTTTCTTCACACCGGGAAGTGAATTAAATACCATTTGGAGGCATTTAATGTTCAAGCAAAAACGGCTGATTTTTGACAAAAGAGATAACACCCCCCCATTACGTCTTGCTTCAGAAAGGTGAAAAATGGTCCATTTTTAAATGTTTTATTTTTGAATGTCAGTTCACATTTGTAGGTAGATCATCAGTTTTAGAGCTAAAATTAGCATGTTTAAAGTGATTTTCATGCTTCCAGGGGCCCGTGAAGTGAATTAAAAACCATTTGGAGGCATTTAATGTTCAAGCAAAAACAGCAGGTTTTTGACAAAAGAGATAACACCCCCCCATTACGTCATGCTTCAGAAAGGTGCAATATGGTCCGTTTTCAAATGTTTTATTTTTGAACGTCAGTTCACATTTGTAGGTGGATCATCAGTTTTAGAGCTAAAATTAGCATGTTTAAAGTGATTTTCATGCTTCCAGGGGCCCTAAACACAACATTTGTGGAATGGTTAAAAGTGCATGAAAATGGCCAATTTACTCACTCTGAGGTCTCAAAAAGTGTTTCTTCACCCCGGGAAGTAAATTAAATACCATTTGGAGGCATTTAATGTTCAAGCAAAAACGGCTGATTTTTGACAAAAGAGATAACACCCCCCCATTACGTCATGCTTCAGAAAGCTGAAAAATAGTCCGCTTTCAAATGTTTTATTTTTGAACGTCAGTTCACATTTGTAGGTAGATCATCAGTTTTAGAGCTAAAATTAGCATGTTTAAAGTGATTTTCATGCTTCCAGGGGCCCTAAACACAACATTTGTGTAATGGTTAAAAGTGCATGAAAATGGCCAATTTACTCACTCTGAGGTCTCAAAAAGTGTTTCTTCACCCCGGGAAGTGAATTAAATACCATTTGGAGGCATTTAATGTTCAAGCAAAAACGGCTGATTTTTGACAAAAGAGATAACACCCCCCCATTACATCATGCTTTTAGAAAGGTGAAAAATGGTCCGCTTTCAAATGTTTTATTTTTGAACCTCAGTTCACATTTGTAGGTAGATCATCAGTTTTAGAGCTAAAATTAGCATGTTTAAAGTGATTTTCATGCTTCCAACGGCCCGTGAAGTGAATTAAAAACCATTTGAAGGCATTTAATGTTCAAGCAAAAACAGCAGATTTTTGACAAAAGAGATAACAACCCTCCCCATTACGTCATGCTTCAGCAAGGTGCAAAATGGTCCAGTTTCAAATGTTTTATTTTTGAACGTCAGTTCACATTTGTAGGTGGATCATCAGTTTTGAGCTAAAATTAGCATGTTTAAAGTGATTTTCATGCTTTTAGGGGCCCGGAAAGTGAATTAAAAACCATTTGGAGGCATTTAATGTTCAAGCAAAAACAGCTGATTTTTGTTAAAAGACATAACACCCTCCATTACGTCTTGCTTCAGAAAGGTGAAAAATGGTCCGTTTTCAAATGTTTTATTTTTGAACCTCAGTTCACATTTGTAGGTGGATCATCAGTTTTAGAGCTAAAATTACATGTTTAAAGTGAATTTCATGCTTCTAGGGGCCCTAAACACAACATTTGTGGAATGGTTAAAAGTGCATGAAAATGGCCAATTTACTCACTCTGGGGTCTCAAAAAGTGTTTCTTCACCCCGGGAAGTATATTAAATACCATTTGGAGGCATTTAATGTTCAAGCAAAAACGGCAGATTTTTGACAAAAGAGATAACACCCCCCATTACGTCATGCTTCAGAAAGGTGAAAAATTGTCCGCTTTGAAATGTTTTATTTTTGAACGTCAGTTCACATTTGTAGGTAGATCATCAGTTTTAGAGCTAAAATTAGCATGTTTAAAGTGATTTTCATGCTTCCAACGGCCCGTGAAGTGAATTAAAAACCATTTGGAGGCATTTAATGTTCAAGCAAAAACAGCAGATTTTTGACAAAAGCGATAACACCCCCCCATTACGTCATGCTTCAGAAAGGTGCAAAATGGTCCAGTTTCAAATGTTTTATTTTTAAATGTCAGTTCACATTTGTAGGTGGATCATCAGTTTTGAGCTAAAATTAGCATGTTTAAAGTGATTTTCATGCTTCCAGGGGCCCTAAACACAACATTTGTGTAATGGTTAAAAGTGCATGAAAATGGCCAATTTACTCACTCTGAGGTCTCAAAAAGTGTTTCTTCCCACCGGGAAGTGGATTAAATACCATTTGGAGGCATTTAATGTTCAAGCAAAAACGGCTGATTTTTGACAAAAGAGATAACACCCCCCCATTACGTCTTGCTTCAGAAAGGTGAAAAATGGTCCATTTTTAAATGTTTTAAATTTGAATGTCAGTTCACATTTGTAGGTAGATCATCAGTTTTAGAGCTAAAATTAGCATGTTTAAAGTGATTTTCATGCTTCCAGGGGCCCTAAACACAACATTTGTGTAATGGTTAAAAGTGCATGAAAATGGCCAATTTACTCACTCTGAGGTCTCAAAAAGTGTTTCTTCCCACCGGGAAGTGGATTAAATACCATTCGGAGGCATTTAATGTTCAAGCAAAAACAGCAGATTTTTGACAAAAGAGATAACACCCCCCCCCCCTTACGTCATGCTTCAGAAAGGTGAAAAATGGTCCGCTTTCAAATGTTTTATTTTTGAACGTCAGTTCACATTTGTAAGTAGATCATCAGTTTTAGAGCTAAAATTAGCATGTTTAAAGTGATTTTCATGCTTACAACGGCCCGTGAAGTGAATTAAAAACCATTTGGAGGCATTTAATGTTCAAGCAAAAACAGCAGATTTTTGACAAAAGCGATAACACCCCCCCATTACGTCATGCTTCAGAAAGGTGCAAAATGATCCAGTTTCAAATGTTTTATTTTTAAACGTCAGTTCACATTTGTAGGTGGATCATCAGTTTTGAGCTAAAATTAGCATGTTTAAAGTGATTTTCATGCTTTCAGGGGCCCGGAAAGTGAATTAAAAACCATTTGGAGGCATTTAATGTTCAAGCAAAAACAGCTGATTTTTGTTAAAAGAGATAACACCCCCCCATTACGTCATGCTTCAGAAAGGTGAAAAATGGTCCGTTTTCAAATGTTTTATTTTTGAACCTCAGTTCACATTTGTAGGTGGATCATCAGTTTTAGAGCTAAAATTAGCATGTTTAAAGTGAATTTCATGCTTCTAGGGGCCCTAAACACAACATTTGTGGAATGGTTAAAAGTGCATGAAAATGGCCAATTTACTCACTCTGAGGTCTCAAAAAGTGTTTCTTCACCCCGGGAAGTATATTAAATACCATTTGGAGGCATTTAATGTTCAAGCAAAAACGGCTGATTTTTGACAAAAGAGATAACACCCCCCCATTACGTCATGCTTCAGAAAGGTGAAAAATTGTCCGCTTTCAAATGTTTTATTTTTGAACGTCAGTTCACATTTGTAGGTAGATCATCAGTTTTAGAGCTAAAATTAGCATGCTTAAAGTGATTTTCATGCTCCCAGGGGCCCTAAACACAACATTTGTGTAATGGTTAAAAGTGTATGAAAATGGCCAATTTACTCACTCTGAGGTCTCAAAAAGTGTTTCTTCACACCGGGAAGTGAATTAAATACCATTTGGAGGCATTTAATGTTCAAGCAAAAACAGCTGGTTTTTGACAAAAGAGATAACACCTCCCCATTACGTCATGCTTCAGAAAGGTGCAATATGGTCCGTTTTCAAATGTTTTATTTTTGAACGTCAGTTCACATTTGTAGGTGGATCATCAGTTTTAGAGCTAAAATTAGCATGTTTAAAGTGATTTTCATGCTTCCAGGGGCCCTAAACACAACATTTATTGAATGGTTAAAAGTGCATGAAAATGGCCAATTTACTCACTCTGAGGTCTCAAAAAGTGTTTCTTCACCCCGGGAAGTAAATTAAATACCATTTGGAGGCATTTAATGTTCAAGCAAAAACGGCTGATTTTTGACAAAAGAGATAACACCCCCCATTACGTCATGCTTCAGAAAGCTGAAAAATAGTCCGCTTTCAAATGTTTTATTTTTGAACGTCAGTTCACATTTGTAGGTAGATCATCAGTTTTAGAGCTAAAATTAGCATGTTTAAAGTGATTTTCATGCTTCCAGGGGCCCTAAACACAACATTTGTGTAATGGTTAAAAGTGCATGAAAATGGCCAATTTACTCACTCTGAGGTCTCAAAAAGTGTTTCTTCACCCCGGGAAGTGAATTAAATACCATTTGGAGGCATTTAATGTTCAAGCAAAAACGGCAGATTTTTGACAAAAGAGATAACACCCCCCCATTACATCATGCTTCAGAAAGGTGAAAAATGGTCCGCTTTCAAATGTTTTATTTTTGAACGTCAGTTCACATTTGTAGGTAGATCATCAGTTTTAGAGCTAAAATTAGCATGTTTAAAGTGATTTTCATGCTTCCAACGGCCCGTGAAGTGAATTAAAAACCATTTGGAGGCATTTAATGTTCAAGCAAAAACAGCAGATTTTTGACAAAAGAGATAACAACCCCCCCCCATTACGTCATGCTTCAGCAAGGTGCAAAATGGTCCAGTTTCAAATGTTTTATTTTTGAACGTCAGTTCACATTTGTAGGTGGATCATCAGTTTTGAGCTAAAATTAGCATGTTTAAAGTGATTTTCATGCTTTCAGGGGCCCGGAAAGTGAATTAAAAACCATTTGGAGGCATTTAATATTCAAGCAAAAACAGCTGATTTTTGTTAAAAGAGATAACACCCCCCATTACGTCTTGCTTCAGAAAGGTGAAAAAAGGTCCGTTTTCAAATGTTTTATTTTTGAACCTCAGTTCACATTTGTAGGTGGATCATCAGTTTTAGAGCTAAAATTACATGTTTAAAGTGAATTTCATGCTTCTTGGGGCCCTAAACACAACATTTGTGGAATGGTTAAAAGTGCATGAAAATGGCCAATTTACTCACTCTGGGGTCTCAAAAAGTGTTTCTTCACCCCGGGAAGTATATTAAATACCATTTGGAGGCATTTAATGTTCAAGCAAAAACGGCAGATTTTTGACAAAAGAGATAACACCCCCCATTACGTCATGCTTCAGAAAGGTGAAAAATTGTCCGCTTTCAAATGTTTTATTTTTGAACGTCAGTTCACATTTGTAGGTAGATCATCAGTTTTAGAGCTAAAATTAGCATGTTTAAAGTGATTTTCATGCTCCCAGGGGCCCTAAACACAACATTTGTGTAATGGTTAAAAGTGTATGAAAATGGCCAATTTACTCACTCTGAGGTCTCAAAAAGTGTTTCTTCACACCGGGAAGTGAATTAAATACCATTTGGAGGCATTTAATGTTCAAGCAAAAACGGCTGATTTTTGACAAAAGAGATAACACCCCCCCATTACGTCATGCTTCAGAAAGGTGCAATATGGTCCGTTTTCAAATGTTTTATTTTTGAACGTCAGTTCACATTTGTAGGTGGATCATCAGTTTTAGAGCTAAAATTAGCATGTTTAAAGTGATTTTCATGCTTTCAGGGGCCCTAAACACAACATTTATTGAATGGTTAAAAGTGCATGAAAATGGCCAATTTACTCACTCTGAGGTCTCAAAAAGTGTTTCTTCACCCCGGGAAGTAAATTAAATACCATTTGGGGGCATTTAATGTTCAAGCAAAAACGGCTGATTTTTGACAAAAGAGATAACACCCCCCCATTACATCATGCTTCAGAAAGGTGAAAAATGGTCCGCTTTCAAATGTTTTATTTTTGAACGTCAGTTCACATTTGTAGGTAGATCATCAGTTTTAGAGCCCAAATTAGCATGTTTAAAGTGATTTTCATGCTTCCAATGGCCCGTGAAGTGAATTAAAAACCATTTGGAGGCATTTAATGTTCAAGCAAAAACAGCAGATTTTTGACAAAAGAGATAACAACCCCCCCCCATTACGTCATGCTTCAGCAAGGTGCAAAATGGTCCAGTTTCAAATGTTTTATTTTTGAACGTCAGTTCACATTTGTAGGTGGATCATCAGTTTTGAGCTAAAATTAGCATGTTTAAAGTGATTTTCATGCTTTCAGGGGCCCGGAAAGTGAATTAAAAACCATTTGGAGGCATTTAATATTCAAGCAAAAACAGCTGATTTTTGTTAAAAGAGATAACACCCCCCATTACGTCTTGCTTCAGAAAGGTGAAAAATGGTCCGTTTTCAAATGTTTTATTTTTGAACCTCAGTTCACATTTGTAGGTGGATCATCAGTTTTAGAGCTAAAATTACATGTTTAAAGTGAATTTCATGCTTCTAGGGGCCCTAAACACAACATTTGTGGAATGGTTAAAAGTGCATGAAAATGGCCAATTTACTCACTCTGGGGTCTCAAAAAGTGTTTCTTCACCCCGGGAAGTATATTAAATACCATTTGGAGGCATTTAATGTTCAAGCAAAAACGGCAGATTTTTGACAAAAGAGATAACACCCCCCATTACGTCATGCTTCAGAAAGGTGAAAAATTGTCCGCTTTCAAATGTTTTATTTTTGAATGTCAGTTCACATTTGTAGGTAGATCATCAGTTTTAGAGCTAAAATTAGCATGTTTAAAGTGATTTTTATGCTTTCAGGGGCCCGGAAAGTGAATTAAAAACCATTTGGAGGCATTTAATGTTCAAGCAAAAACAGCAGATTTTTGACAAAAGCGATAACACCCCCCCATTACGTCATGCTTCAGAAAGGTGCAAAATGGTCCAGTTTCAAATGTTTTATTTTTAAACGTCAGTTCACATTTGTAGGTGGATCATCAGTTTTGAGCTAAAATTAGCATGTTTAAAGTGATTTTCATGCTTCCAGGGGCCCTAAACACAACATTTGTGTAATGGTTAAAAGTGCATGAAAATGGCCAATTTGCTCACTCTGAGGTCTCAAAAAGTGTTTCTTCCCACAGGGAAGTGGATTAAATACCATTTGGAGGCATTTAATGTTCAAGCAAAAACGGCTGCTTTTTGACAAAAGAGATAACACCCCCCCATTACGTCTTGCTTCAGAAAGGTGAAAAATGGTCCATTTTTAAATGTTTTAAATTTGAATGTCAGTTCACATTTGTAGGTAGATCATCAGTTTTAGAGCTAAAATTAGCATGTTTAAAGTGATTTTCATGCTTCCAGGGGCCCTAAACACAACATTTGTGTAATGGTTAAAAGTGCATGAAAATGGCCAATTTACTCACTCTGAGGTCTCAAAAAGTGTTTCTTCCCACCGGGAAGTGGATTAAATACCATTTGGAGGCATTTAATGTTCAAGCAAAAACAGCAGATTTTTGACAAAAGAGATAACACCCCCCCCTTACGTCATGCTTCAGAAAGGTGAAAAATGGTCCGCTTTCAAATGTTTTATTTTTGAACGTCAGTTCACATTTGTAAGTAGATCATCAGTTTTAGAGCTAAAATTAGCATGTTTAAAGTGATTTTCATGCTTTCAGGGGCCCGGAAAGTGAATTAAAAACCATTTGGAGGCATTTAATGTTCAAGCAAAAACAGCTGATTTTTGTTAAAAGAGATAACACCCCCCATTACGTCATGCTTCAGAAAGGTGAAAAATGGTCCGTTTTCAAATGTTTTATTTTTGAACCTCAGTTCACATTTGTAGGTGGATCATCAGTTTTAGAGCTAAAATTAGCATGTTTAAAGTGAATTTCATGCTTCTAGGGGCCCTAAACACAACATTTGTGGAATGGTTAAAAGTGCATGAAAATGGCCAATTTACTCACTCTGAGGTCTCAAAAAGTGTTTCTTCACCCCGGGAAGTATATTAAATACCATTTGGAGGCATTTAATGTTCAAGCAAAAACGGCTGATTTTTGACAAAAGAGATAACACCCCCCCATTACGTCATGCTTCAGAAAGGTGAAAAATTGTCCGCTTTCAAATGTTTTATTTTTGAACGTCAGTTCACATTTGTAGGTAGGTCATCAGTTTTAGAGCTAAAATTAGCATGCTTAAAGTGATTTTCATGCTCCCAGGGGCCCTAAACACAACATTTGTGTAATGGTTAAAAGTGTATGAAAATGGCCAATTTACTCACTCTGAGGTCTCAAAAAGTGTTTCTTCACACCGGGAAGTGAATTAAATACCATTTGGAGGCATTTAATGTTCAAGCAAAAACGGCTGATTTTTGACAAAAGAGATAACACCCCCCCATTACGTCTTGCTTCAGAAAGGTGAAAAATGGTCCATTTTTAAATGTTTTATTATTGAATGTCAGTTCACATTTGTAGGTAGATCATCAGTTTTAGAGCTAAAATTAGCATGTTTAAAGTGATTTTCATGCTTCCAGGGGCCCGTGAAGTGAATTAAAAACCATTTGGAGGCATTTAATGTTCAAGCAAAAACAGCAGGTTTTTGACAAAAGAGATAACACCCCCCCATTACGTCATGCTTCAGAAAGGTGCAATATGGTCCGTTTTCAAATGTTTTATTTTTGAACGTCAGTTCACATTTGTAGGTGGATCATCAGTTTTAGAGCTAAAATTAGCATGTTTAAAGTGATTTTCATGCTTCCAGGGGCCCTAAACACAACATTTATTGAATGGTTAAAAGTGCATGAAAATGGCCAATTTACTCACTCTGAGGTCTCAAAAAGTGTTTCTTCACCCCGGGAAGTAAATTAAATACCATTTGGAGGCATTTAATGTTCAAGCAAAAACGGCTGATTTTTGACAAAAGAGATAACACCCCCCCATTACGTCATGCTTCAGAAAGCTGAAAAATAGTCCGCTTTCAAATGTTTTATTTTTGAACGTCAGTTCACATTTGTAGGTAGATCATCAGTTTTAGAGCTAAAATTAGCATGTTTAAAGTGATTTTCATGCTTCCAGGGGCCCTAAACACAACATTTGTGTAATGGTTAAAAGTGTATGAAAATTGCCAATTTACTCACTCTGAGGTCTCAAAAAGTGTTTCTTCACACCGGGAAGTGAATTAAATACCATTTGGAGGCATTTAATGTTCAAGCAAAAACGGCTGATTTTTGACAAAAGAGATAACACCCCCCCATTACGTCTTGCTTCAGAAAGGTGAAAAATGGTCCATTTTTAAATGTTTTATTTTTGAATGTCAGTTCACATTTGTAGGTAGATCATCAGTTTTAGAGCTAAAATTAGCATGTTTAAAGTGATTTTCATGCTTTCAGGGGCCCGGAAAGTGATTTAAAAACCATTTGGAGGCATTTAATGTTCAAGCAAAAACAGCAGATTTTTGACAAAAGCGATAACACCCCCCCATTACGTCATGCTTCAGAAAGGTGCAAAATGGTCCAGTTTCAAATGTTTTATTTTTAAACGTCAGTTCACATTTGTAGGTGGATCATCAGTTTTGAGCTAAAATTAGCATGTTTAAAGTGATTTTCATGCTTCCAGGGGCCCTAAACACAACATTTGTGTAATGGTTAAAAGTGCATGAAAATGGCCAATTTACTCACTCTGAGGTCTCAAAAAGTGTTTCTTCCCACCGGGAAGTGGATTAAATACCATTTGGAGGCATTTAATGTTCAAGCAAAAACGGCTGATTTTTGACAAAAGAGATAACACCCCCCCATTACGTCTTGCTTCAGAAAGGTGAAAAATGGTCCATTTTTAAATGTTTTAAATTTGAATGTCAGTTCACATTTGTAGGTAGATCATCAGTTTTAGAGCTAAAATTAGCATGTTTAAAGTGATTTTCATGCTTCCAGGGGCCCTAAACACAACATTTGTGTAATGGTTAAAAGTGCATGAAAATGGCCAATTTACTCACTCTGAGGTCTCAAAAAGTGTTTCTTCCCACCGGGAAGTGGATTAAATACCATTTGGAGGCATTTAATGTTCAAGCAAAAACAGCAGATTTTTGACAAAAGAGATAACACCCCCCCCTTACGTCATGCTTCAGAAAGGTGAAAAATGGTCCGCTTTCAAATGTTTTATTTTTGAACGTCAGTTCACATTTGTAAGTAGATCATCAGTTTTAGAGCTAAAATTAGCATGTTTAAAGTGATTTTCATGCTTCCAACGGCCCGTGAAGTGAATTAAAAACCATTTGGAGGCATTTAATGTTCAAGCAAAAACAGCAGATTTTTGACAAAAGCGATAACACCCCCCCCCATTACGTCATGCTTCAGAAAGGTGCAAAATGATCCAGTTTCAAATGTTTTATTTTTAAACGTCAGTTCACATTTGTAGGTGGATCATCAGTTTTGAGCTAAAATTAGCATGTTTAAAGTGATTTTCATGCTTTCAGGGGCCCGGAAAGTGAATTAAAAACCATTTGGAGGCATTTAATGTTCAAGCAAAAACAGCTGATTTTTGTTAAAAGAGATAACACCCCCCATTACGTCATGCTTCAGAAAGGTGAAAAATGGTCCGTTTTCAAATGTTTTATTTTTGAACCTCAGTTCACATTTGTAGGTGGATCATCAGTTTTAGAGCTAAAATTAGCATGTTTAAAGTGAATTTCATGCTTCTAGGGCCCCTAAACACAACATTTGTGGAATGGTTAAAAGTGCATGAAAATGGCCAATTTACTCACTCTGAGGTCTCAAAAAGTGTTTCTTCACCCCGGGAAGTATATTAAATACCATTTGGAGGCATTTAATGTTCAAGCAAAAACGGCTGATTTTTGACAAAAGAGATAACACCCCCCCATTACGTCATGCTTCAGAAAGGTGAAAAATTGTCCGCTTTCAAATGTTTTATTTTTGAACGTCAGTTCACATATGTAGGTAGATCATCAGTTTTAGAGCTAAAATTAGCATGCTTAAAGTGATTTTCATGCTCCCAGGGGCCCTAAACACAACATTTGTGTAATGGTTAAAAGTGTATGAAAATGGCCAATTTACTCACTCTGAGGTCTCAAAAAGTGTTTCTTCACACCGGGAAGTGAATTAAATACCATTTGGAGGCATTTAATGTTCAAGCAAAAACGGCTGATTTTTGACAAAAGAGATAACACCCCCCCATTACGTCTTGCTTCAGAAAGGTGAAAAATGGTCCATTTTTAAATGTTTTATTTTTGAATGTCAGTTCACATTTGTAGGTAGATCATCAGTTTTAGAGCTCAAATTAGCATGTTTAAAGTGATTTTCATGCTTCCAGGGGCCCGTGAAGTGAATTAAAAACCATTTGGAGGCATTTAATGTTCAAGCAAAAACAGCAGGTTTTTGACAAAAGAGATAACACCCCCCCATTACGTCATGCTTCAGAAAGGTGCAATATGGTCCGTTTTCAAATGTTTTATTTTTGAACGTCAGTTCACATTTGTAGGTGGATCATCAGTTTTAGAGCTAAAATTAGCATGTTTAAAGTGATTTTCATGCTTCCAGGGGCCCTAAACACAACATTTATTGAATGGTTAAAAGTGCATGAAAATGGCCAATTTACTCACTCTGAGGTCTCAAAAAGTGTTTCTTCACCCCGGGAAGTAAATTAAATACCATTTGGAGGCATTTAATGTTCAAGCAAAAACGGCTGATTTTTGACAAAAGAGATAACACCCCCCCCATTACGTCATGCTTCAGAAAGCTGAGAAATAGTCGGCTTTCAAATGTTTTATTTTTGAACGTCAGTTCACATTTGTAGGTAGATCATCAGTTTTAGAGCTAAAATTAGCATGTTTAAAGTGATTTTCATGCTTCCAGGGGCCCTAAACACAACATTTGTGTAATGGTTAAAAGTGCATGAAAATGGCCAATTTACTCACTCTGAGGTCTCAAAAAGTGTTTCTTCACCCCGGGAAGTGAATTAAATACCATTTGGAGGCATTTAATGTTCAAGCAAAAACGGCTGATTTTTGACAAAAGAGATAACACCCCCCCATTACATCATGCTTCAGAAAGGTGAAAAATGGTCCGCTTTCAAATGTTTTATTTTTGAACGTCAGTTCACATTTGTAGGTAGATCATCAGTTTTAGAGCTAAAATTAGCATGTTTAAAGTGATTTTCATGCTTCCAACGGCCCGTGAAGTGAATTAAAAACCATTTGGAGGCATTTAATGTTCAAGCAAAAACAGCAGATTTTTGACAAAAGAGATAACAACCCCCCCCCCCCCATTACGTCATGCTTCAGCAAGGTGCAAAATGGTCCAGTTTCAAATGTTTTATTTTTGAACGTCAGTTCACATTTGTAGGTGGATCATCAGTTTTGAGCTAAAATTAGCATGTTTAAAGTGATTTTCATGCTTTTAGGGGCCCGGAAAGTGAATTAAAAACCATTTGGAGGCATTTAATGTTCAAGCAAAAACAGCTGATTTTTGTTAAAAGAGATAACACCCCCCATTACGTCTTGCTTCAGAAAGGTGAAAAATGGTCCGTTTTCAAATGTTTTATTTTTGAACCTCAGTTCACATTTGTAGGTGGATCATCAGTTTTAGAGCTAAAATTACATGTTTAAAGTGAATTTCATGCTTCTAGGGGCCCTAAACACAACATTTGTGGAATGGTTAAAAGTGCATGAAAATGGCCAATTTACTCACTCTGGGGTCTCAAAAAGTGTTTCTTCACCCCGGGAAGTATATTAAATACCATTTGGAGGCATTTAATGTTCAAGCAAAAACGGCAGATTTTTGACAAAAGAGATAACACCCCCCATTACGTCATGCTTCAGAAAGGTGAAAAATTGTCCGCTTTGAAATGTTTTATTTTTGAACGTCAGTTCACATTTGTAGGTAGATCATCAGTTTTAGAGCTAAAATTAGCATGTTTAAAGTGATTTTCATGCTCCCAGGGGCCCTAAACACAACATTTGTGTAATTGTTAAAAGTGTATGAAAATGGCCAATTTACTCACTCTGAGGTCTCAAAAAGTGTTTCTTCACACCGGGAAGTGAATTAAATACCATTTGGAGGCATTTAATGTTCAAGCAAAAACGGCTGATTTTTGACAAAAGAGATAACACCCCCCCATTACGTCTTGCTTCAGAAAGGTGAAAAATGGTCCATTTTTAAATTTTTTATTTTTGAACCTCAGTTCACATTTGTAGGTGGATCATCAGTTTTAGAGCTAAAATTAGCATGTTTAAAGTGAATTTCATGCTTCCAGGGGCCCATGAAGTGAATTAAAAACCATTTGGAGGCATTTAATGTTCAAGCAAAAACGGCTGATTTTTGACAAAAGAGATAACACCCCCCCATTACGTCATGCTTCAGAAAGGTGAAAAATTGTCCGCTTTCAAATGTTTTATTTTTGAACGTCAGTTCACATTTGTAGGTAGATCATCAGTTTTAGAGCTAAAATTAGCATGCTTAAAGTGATTTTCATGCTCCCAGGGGCCCTAAACACAACATTTGTGTAATGGTTAAAAGTGTATGAAAATGGCCAATTTACTCACTCTGAGGTCTCAAAAAGTGTTTCTTCACACTGGGAAGTGAATTAAATACCATTTGGAGGCATTTAATGTTCAAGCAAAAACGGCTGATTTTTGACAAAAGAGATAACACCCCCCCATTACGTCTTGCTTCAGAAAGGTGAAAAATTGTCCATTTTTAAATGTTTTATTTTTGAATGTCAGTTCACATTTGTAGGTAGATCATCAGTTTTAGAGCTAAAATTAGCATGTTTAAAGTGATTTTCATGCTTCCAGGGGCCCGTGAAGTGAATTAAAAACCATTTGGAGGCATTTAATGTTCAAGCAAAAACAGCAGGTTTTTGACAAAAGAGATAACACCCCCCCATTACGTCATGCTTCAGAAAGGTGCAATATGGTCCGTTTTCAAATGTTTTATTTTTGAACGTCAGTTCACATTTGTAGGTGGATCATCAGTTTTAGAGCTAAAATTAGCATGTTTAAAGTGATTTTCATGCTTCCAGGGGCCCTAAACACAACATTTATTGAATGGTTAAAAGTGCATGAAAATGGGCAATTTACTCACTCTGAGGTCTCAAAAAGTGTTTCTTCACCCCGGGAAGTAAATGAAATACCATTTGGAGGCATTTAATGTTCAAGCAAAAACGGCTGATTTTTGACAAAAGAGATAACACCCCCCCATTACGTCATGCTTCAGAAAGCTGAAAAATAGTCCACTTTCAAATGTTTTATTTTTGAACGTCAGTTCACATTTGTAGGTAGATCATCAGTTTTAGAGCTAAAATTAGCATGTTTAAAGTGGTTTTCATGCTTCCAGGGGCCCTAAACACAACATTTGTGTAATGGTTAAAAGTGCATGAAAATGGCCAATTTACATACTCTGAGGTCTCAAAAAGTGTTTCTTCACCCCGGGAAGTGAATTAAATACCATTTGGAGGCATTTAATGTTCAAGCAAAAACGGCTGATTTTTGACAAAAGAGATAACACCCCCCCATTTATCATGCTTCAGAAAGGTGAAAAATGGTCCGCTTTCAAATGTTTTATTTTTGAACGTCAGTTCACATTTGTAGGTAGATCATCAGTTTTAGAGCTAAAATTAGCATGTTTAAAGTGATTTTCATGCTTCCAACGGCCCGTGAAGTGAATTAAAAACCATTTGGAGGCATTTAATGTTCAAGCAAAAACAGCAGATTTTTGACAAAAGAGATAACAACCCCCCCCATTACGTCATGCTTCAGCAAGGTGCAAAATGGTCCAGTTTCAAATGTTTTATTTTTGAACGTCAGTTCACATTTGTAGGTGGATCATCAGTTTTGAGCTAAAATTAGCATGTTTAAAGTGATTTTCATGCTTTTAGGGGCCCGGAAAGTGAATTAAAAACCATTTGGAGGCATTTAATGTTCAAGCAAAAACATCTGATTTTGTTAAAAGAGATAACACCCCCCATTACGTCTTGCTTCAGAAAGGTGAAAAATGGTCCGTTTTCAAATGTTTTATTTTTGAACCTCAGTTTACATTTGTAGGTGGATCATCAGTTTTAGAGCTGAAATTACATGTTTAAAGTGAATTTCATGCTTCTAGGGGCCCTAAACACAACATTTGTGGAATGGTTAAAAGTGCATGAAAATGGCCAATTTACTCACTCTGGGGTCTCAAAAAGTGTTTCTTCACCCCGGGAAGTATATTAAATACCATTTGGAGGCATTTAATGTTCAAGCAAAAACTGCAGATTTTTGACAAAAGAGATAACACCCCCCATTACGTCATGCTTCAGAAAGGTGAAAAATTGTCCGCTTTGAAATGTTTTATTTTTGAACGTCAGTTCACATTTGTAGGTAGATCATCAGTTTTAGAGCTAAAATTAGCATGTTTAAAGTGATTTTCATGCTCCCAGGGGCCCTAAACACAACATTTGTGTAATTGTTAAAAGTGTATGAAAATGGCCAATTTACTCACTCTGAGGTCTCAAAAAGTGTTTCTTCACACCGGGAAGTGAATTAAATACCATTTGGAGGCATTTAATGTTCAAGCAAAAACGGCTGATTTTTGACAAAAGAGATAACACCCCCCCATTACGTCTTGCTTCAGAAAGGTGAAAAATGGTCCATTTTTAAATTTTTTATTTTTGAACCTCAGTTCACATTTGTAGGTGGATCATCAGTTTTAGAGCTAAAATTAGCATGTTTAAAGTGAATTTCATGCTTCCAGGGGCCCATGAAGTGAATTAAAAACCATTTGGAGGCATTTAATGTTCAAGCAAAAACGGCTGATTTTTGACAAAAGAGATAACACCCCCCCATTACGTCATGCTTCAGAAAGGTGAAAAATTGTCCGCTTTCAAATGTTTTATTTTTGAACGTCAGTTCACATTTGTAGGTAGATCATCAGTTTTAGAGCTAAAATTAGCATGCTTAAAGTGATTTTCATGCTCCCAGGGGCCCTAAACACAACATTTGTGTAATGGTTAAAAGTGTATGAAAATGGCCAATTTACTCACTCTGAGGTCTCAAAAAGTGTTTCTTCACACTGGGAAGTGAATTAAATACCATTTGGAGGCATTTAATGTTCAAGCAAAAACGGCTGATTTTTGACAAAAGAGATAACACCCCCCCATTACGTCTTGCTTCAGAAAGGTGAAAAATTGTCCATTTTTAAATGTTTTATTTTTGAATGTCAGTTCACATTTGTAGGTAGATCATCAGTTTTAGAGCTAAAATTAGCATGTTTAAAGTGATTTTCATGCTTCCAGGGGCCCGTGAAGTGAATTAAAAACCATTTGGAGGCATTTAATGTTCAAGCAAAAACAGCAGGTTTTTGACAAAAGAGATAACACCCCCCCATTACGTCATGCTTCAGAAAGGTGCAATATGGTCCGTTTTCAAATGTTTTATTTTTGAACGTCAGTTCACATTTGTAGGTGGATCATCAGTTTTAGAGCTAAAATTAGCATGTTTAAAGTGATTTTCATGCTTCCAGGGGCCCTAAACACAACATTTATTGAATGGTTAAAAGTGCATGAAAATGGGCAATTTACTCACTCTGAGGTCTCAAAAAGTGTTTCTTCACCCCGGGAAGTAAATGAAATACCATTTGGAGGCATTTAATGTTCAAGCAAAAACGGCTGATTTTTGACAAAAGAGATAACACCCCCCCATTACGTCATGCTTCAGAAAGCTGAAAAATAGTCCGCTTTCAAATGTTTTATTTTTGAACGTCAGTTCACATTTGTAGGTAGATCATCAGTTTTAGAGCTAAAATTAGCATGTTTAAAGTGGTTTTCATGCTTCCAGGGGCCCTAAACACAACATTTGTGTAATGGTTAAAAGTGCATGAAAATGGCCAATTTACATACTCTGAGGTCTCAAAAAGTGTTTCTTCACCCCGGGAAGTGAATTAAATACCATTTGGAGGCATTTAATGTTCAAGCAAAAACGGCTGATTTTTGACAAAAGAGATAACACCCCCCCATTTATCATGCTTCAGAAAGGTGAAAAATGGTCCGCTTTCAAATGTTTTATTTTTGAACGTCAGTTCACATTTGTAGGTAGATCATCAGTTTTAGAGCTAAAATTAGCATGTTTAAAGTGATTTTCATGCTTCCAACGGCCCGTGAAGTGAATTAAAAACCATTTGGAGGCATTTAATGTTCAAGCAAAAACAGCAGATTTTTGACAAAAGAGATAACAACCCCCCCCATTACGTCATGCTTCAGCAAGGTGCAAAATGGTCCAGTTTCAAATGTTTTATTTTTGAACGTCAGTTCACATTTGTAGGTGGATCATCAGTTTTGAGCTAAAATTAGCATGTTTAAAGTGATTTTCATGCTTTTAGGGGCCCGGAAAGTGAATTAAAAACCATTTGGAGGCATTTAATGTTCAAGCAAAAACATCTGATTTTTGTTAAAAGAGATAACACCCCCCATTACGTCTTGCTTCAGAAAGGTGAAAAATGGTCCGTTTTCAAATGTTTTATTTTTGAACCTCAGTTTACATTTGTAGGTGGATCATCAGTTTTAGAGCTGAAATTACATGTTTAAAGTGAATTTCATGCTTCTAGGGGCCCTAAACACAACATTTGTGGAATGGTTAAAAGTGCATGAAAATGGCCAATTTACTCACTCTGGGGTCTCAAAAAGTGTTTCTTCACCCCGGGAAGTATATTAAATACCATTTGGAGGCATTTAATGTTCAAGCAAAAACTGCAGATTTTTGACAAAAGAGATAACACCCCCCATTACGTCATGCTTCAGAAAGGTGAAAAATTGTCCGCTTTGAAATGTTTTATTTTTGAACGTCAGTTCACATTTGTAGGTAGATCATCAGTTTTAGAGCTAAAATTAGCATGTTTAAAGTGATTTTCATGCTCCCAGGGGCCCTAAACACAACATTTGTGTAATTGTTAAAAGTGTATGAAAATGGCCAATTTACTCACTCTGAGGTCTCAAAAAGTGTTTCTTCACACCGGGAAGTGAATTAAATACCATTTGGAGGCATTTAATGTTCAAGCAAAAACGGCTGATTTTTGACAAAAGAGATAACACCCCCCCATTACGTCTTGCTTCAGAAAGGTGAAAAATGGTCCATTTTTAAATGTTTTATTTTTGAATGTCAGTTCACATTTTTAGGTAGATCATCAGTTTTAGAGCTAAAATTAGCATGTTTAAAGTGATTTTCATGCTTTCAGGGGCCCGGAAAGTGAATTAAAAACCATTTGGAGGCATTTAATGTTCAAGCAAAAACAGCTGATTTTTGTTAAAAGAGATAACACCCCCCCATTACGTCATGCTTCAGAAAGTTGCAAAATGGTCCGTTTTCAAATGTTTTATTTTTGAACCGCAGTTCACATTTGTAGGTAGATCATCAGTTTTAGAGCTAAAATTAGCATGTTTAAAGTGATTTTCATGCTCCCAGGGGCCCTAAACACAACATTTGTGTAATGGTTAAAAGTGCATGAAAATGGCCAATTTACTCACTCTGAGGTCTCAAAAAGTGTTTCTTCACACCGGGAAGTGAATTAAATACCATTTGGAGGCATTTAATGTTCAAGCAAAAACGGCTGATTTTTGACAAAAGAGATAACACCCCCCCATTACGTCATGCTTCAGAAAGGTGAAAAATGGTCCGTTTTCAAATGTTTTATTTTTGAACGTCAGTTCACATTTGTAGGTGGATCATCAGTTTTAGAGCTAAAATTAGCATGTTTAAAGTGATTTTCATGCTTCCAGGGGCCCTAAACACAACATTTGTGTAATGTTTAAAAGTGCATGAAAATGGCCAATTTACTCACTCTGAGGTCTCAAAAAGTGTTTCTTCACACCGGGAAGTGAATTAAATACCATTTGGAGGCATTTAATGTTCAAGCAAAAACGGCTGATTTTTGACAAAAGAGATAACACCCCCCCATTAAGTCTTGCTTCAGAAAGGTGAAAAATGGTCCATTTTTAAATGTTTTATTTTTGAATGTCAGTTCACATTTGTAGGTAGATCATCAGTTTTAGAGCTAAAATTAGCATGTTTAAAGTGATTTTCATGCTTCCAGGGGCCCATGAAGTGAATTAAAAACCATTTGGAGGCATTTAATGTTCAAGCAAAAACAGCAGATTTTTGACAAAAGAGATAACACCCCCCCCCATTACGTCATGCTTCAGAAAGGTGAAAAATGGTCCGTTTTTAAATGTTTTATTTTTGAACCTCAGTTCACATTTGTAGGTGGATCATCAGTTTTAGAGCTAAAATTAGCATGTTTAAAGTGAATTTCATGCTTCTAGGGGCCCTAAACACAACATTTGTGGAATGGTTAAAAGTGCATGAAAATGGCCAATTTACTCACTCTGAGGTCTCAAAAAGTGTTTCTTCACCCCAGGAAGTAAATTAAATACCATTTGGAGGCATTTAATGTTCAAGCAAAAACAGCTTATTTTTGACAAAAGAGATAACACCCCCATTACGTCATGCTTCAGAAAGGTGAAAAATTGTCCGCTTTCAAATGTTTTGTTTTTGAACGTCAGTTCACATTTGTAGGTAGATCATCAGTTTTAGAGCTAAAATTAGCATGTTTAAAGTGATTTTCATGCTTCCAGGGGCCCATGAAGTGAATTAAAAACCATTTGGAGGCATTTAATGTTCAAGCAAAAACAGCAGATTTTTGACAAAAGAGATAACACCCCCCCCATTACGTCATGCTTCAGAAAGGTGAAAAATGGTCCGTTTTTAAATGTTTTATTTTTGATCCTCAGTTCACATTTGTAGATGGATCATCAGTTTTAGAGCTAAAATTAGCATGTTTAAAGTGAATTTCATGCTTCCAGGGGCCCATGAAGTGAATTAAAAACCATTTGGAGGCATTTAATGTTCAAGCAAAAACAGCAGATTTTTGACAAAAGAGATAACACCCCCCCCATTACGTCATGCTTCAGAAAGGTGAAAAATTGTCCGCTTTCAAATGTTTTATTTTTGAACGTCAGTTCACATTTGTAGGTAGATCATCAGTTTTAGAGCTAAAATTAGCATGTTTAAAGTGATTTTCATGCTTCCAGGGGCCCATGAAGTAAATTAAAAACCATTTGGAGGCATTTAATGTTCAAGCAAAAACAGCAGATTTTTGACAAAAGAGATAACACCCCCCCATTACGTCATGCTTCAGAAAGGTTCGCAATGGTCCAGTTTTAAATATTTTATTTTTGAACGTCAGTTCACATTTGTAGGTGGATCATCAGTTTTAGAGCTAAAATTAGCATGTTTAAAGTGAATTTCATGCTTCTAGGGGCCCTAAACACAACATTTGTGGAATGGTAAAAAGTGCATGAAAATGGCCAATTTACTCACTCTGAGGTCTCAAAAAGTGTTTCTTCACCCCGGGAAGTAAATTAAATACCATTTGGAGGCATTTAATGTTCAAGCAAAAACGGCTGATTTTTGACAACAGAGATAACACCCCCCCATTACGTCTTGCTTCAGAAAGGTGAAAAATGGTCCATTTTTAAATGTTTTATTTTTGAATGTCAGTTCACATTTGTAGGTAGATCATCAGTTTTAGAGCTAAAATTAGCATGTTTAAAGTGATTTTCATGCTTCCAGGGGCCCATGAAGTGAATTAAAAACCATTTGGAGGCATTTAATGTTCAAGCAAAAACAGCAGATTTTTGACAAAAGAGATAACACCCCCCCCATTACGTCATGCTTCAGAAAGGTGAAAAATGGTCCGTTTTTAAATGTTTTATTTTTGATCCTCAGTTCACATTTGTAGATGGATCATCAGTTTTAGAGCTAAAATTAGCATGTTTAAAGTGAATTTCATGCTTCCAGGGGCCCATGAAGTGAATTAAAAACCATTTGGAGGCATTTAATGTTCAAGCAAAAACAGCAGATTTTTGACAAAAGAGATAACACCCCCCCCATTACGTCATGCTTCAGAAAGGTGAAAAATGGTCCGTTTTTAAATTTTTTATTTTTGAACCTCAGTTCACATTTGTAGGTGGATCATCAGTTTTAGAGCTAAAATTAGCATGTTTAAAGTGATTTTCATGCTTCCAGGGGCCCATGAAGTAAATTAAAAACCATTTGGAGGCATTTAATGTTCAAGCAAAAACAGCAGATTTTTGACAAAAGAGATAACACCCCCCCATTACGTCATGCTTCAGAAAGGTTCAAAATGGTCCAGTTTCAAATATTTTATTTTTGAACGTCAGTTCACATTTGTAGGTGGATCATCAGTTTTAGAGCTAAAATTAGCATGTTTAAAGTGAATTTCATGCTTCTAGGGGCCCTAAACACAACATTTGTGGAATGGTAAAAAGTGCATGAAAATGGCCAATTTACTCACTCTGAGGTCTCAAAAAGTGTTTCTTCACCCCGGGAAGTAAATTAAATACCATTTGGAGGCATTTAATGTTCAAGCAAAAACGGCTGATTTTTGACAAAAGAGATAACACCCCCCCATTACGTCTTGCTTCAGAAAGGTGAAAAATGGTCCATTTTTAAATGTTTTATTTTTTAATGTCAGTTCACATTTGTAGGTAGATCATCAGTTTTAGAGCTAAAATTAGCATGTTTAAAGTGATTTTCATGCTTCCAGGGGCCCATGAAGTGAATTAAAAACCATTTGGAGGCATTTAATGTTCAAGCAAAAACAGCAGATTTTTGACAAAAGAGATAACACCCCCCCCCCCCCCATTACGTCATGCTTCAGAAAGGTGAAAAATGATCCATTTTTAAATGTTTTATTTTTGAACCTCAGTTCACATTTGTAGGTGGATCATCAGTTTTAGAGCTAAAATTAGCATGTTTAAACTGAATTTCATGCTTCTAGGGGCCCTAAACACAACATTTGTGTAATGGTTAAAAGTGCATGAAAATGGCCAATTTACTCACTCTGAGGTCTCAAAAAGTGTTTCTTCACCCCAGGAAGTAAATTAAATACCATTTGGAGGCATTTAATGTTCAAGCAAAAACGGCTTATTTTTGACAAAAGAGATAACACCCCCCATTACGTCATGCTTCAGAAAGGTGAAAAATTGTCCGCTTTCAAATGTTTTATTTTTGAACGTCAGTTCACATTTGTAGGTAGATCATCAGTTTTAGAGCTAAAATTAGCATGTTTAAAGTGATTTTCATGCTTCCAGGGGCCCATGAAGTAAATTAAAAACCATTTGGAGGCATTTAATGTTCAAGCAAAAACAGCAGATTTTTGACAAAAGAGATAACACCCCCCCATTACGTCATGCTTCAGAAAGGTTCAAAATGGTCCAGTTTCAAATATTTTATTTTTGAACGTCAGTTCACATTTGTAGGTGGATCATCAGTTTTAGAGCTAAAATTAGCATGTTTAAAGTGAATTTCATGCTTCTAGGGGCCCTAAACACAACATTTGTGGAATGGTAAAAAGTGCATGAAAATGGCCAATTTACTCACTCTGAGGTCTCAAAAAGTGTTTCTTCACCCCGGGAAGTAAATTAAATACCATTTGGAGGCATTTAATGTTCAAGCAAAAACGGCTGATTTTTGACAAAAGAGATAACACCCCCCCATTACGTCTTGCTTCAGAAAGGTGAAAAATGGTCCATTTTTAAATGTTTTATTTTTTAATGTCAGTTCACATTTGTAGGTAGATCATCAGTTTTAGAGCTAAAATTAGCATGTTTAAAGTGATTTTCATGCTTCCAGGGGCCCATGAAGTGAATTAAAAACCATTTGGAGGCATTTAATGTTCAAGCAAAAACAGCAGATTTTTGACAAAAGAGATAACACCCCCCCCCCCCCCATTACGTCATGCTTCAGAAAGGTGAAAAATGATCCATTTTTAAATGTTTTATTTTTGAACCTCAGTTCACATTTGTAGGTGGATCATCAGTTTTAGAGCTAAAATTAGCATGTTTAAACTGAATTTCATGCTTCTAGGGGCCCTAAACACAACATTTGTGTAATGGTTAAAAGTGCATGAAAATGGCCAATTTACTCACTCTGAGGTCTCAAAAAGTGTTTCTTCACACTGGGAAGTGAATTAAATACCATTTGGAGGCATTTAATGTTCAAGCAAAAACGGCTGATTTTTAACAAAAGAGATAACACCCCCCCATTACGTCTTGCTTCAGAAAGGTGAAAAATGGTCCATTTTTAAATGTTTTATTTTTGAATGTCAGTTCACATTTGTAGGTAGATCATCAGTTTTAGAGCTAAAATTAGCATGTTTAAAGTGATTTTCATGCTTCCAGGGGCCCATGAAGTGAATTAAAAACCATTTGGAGGCATTTAATGTTCAAGCAAAAACAGCAGATTTTTGACAAAAGAGATAACACCCCCCCATTACGTCATGCTTCAGAAAGGTTCAAAATGGTCCAGTCCATTTGTAGGTGGATCATCAGTTTTAGAGCTAAAATTAGCATGTTTAAAGTGAATTTCATGCTTCTAGGGGCCCTAAACACAACATTTGTGGAATGGTAAAAAGTGCATGAAAATGGGCAATTTACTCACTCTGAGGTCTCAAAAAGTGGTTCTTCACCCCGGGAAGTAAATTAAATACCATTTGGAGGCATTTAATGTTCAAGCAAAAACAGCAGATTTTTGACAAAAGAGATAACACCCCCCCATTACGTCTTGCTTCAGAAAGGTGAAAAATGGTCCATTTTTAAATGTTTTAAATTTGAATGTCAGTTCACATTTGTAGGTAGATCATCAGTTTTAGAGCTAAAATTAGCATGTTTAAAGTGATTTTCATGCTTCCAGGGGCCCTAAACACAACATTTGTGGAATGGTTAAAAGTGCATGAAAATGGCCAATTTACTCACTCTGAGGTCTCAAAAAGTGTTTCTTCACCCCGGGAAGTGAATTAAATACCATTTGGAGGCATTTAATGTTCAAGCAAAAACGGCTGATTTTTGACAAAAGAGATAACACCCCCCCATTACGTCATGCTTCAGAAAGGTGAAAAATGGTCCGCTTTCAAATGTTTTATTTTTGAACGTCAGTTCACATTTGTAAGTAGATCATCAGTTTTAGAGCTAAAATTAGCATGTTTAAAGTGATTTTCATGCTTCCAACGGCCCGTGAAGTGAATTAAAAACCATTTGGAGGCATTTAATGTTCAAGCAAAAACAGCAGATTTTTGACAAAAGCGATAACACCCCCCCATTACGTCATGCTTCAGAAAGGTGCAAAATGGTCCAGTTTCAAATGTTTTATTTTTAAACGTCAGTTCACATTTGTAGGTGGATCATCAGTTTTGAGCTAAAATTAGCATGTTTAAAGTGATTTTCATGCTTCCAGGGGCCCTAAACACAACATTTGTGTAATGGTTAAAAGTGCATGAAAATGGCCAATTTACTCACTCTGAGGTCTCAAAAAGTGTTCCTTCCCACCGGGAAGTGGATTAAATACCATTTGGAGGCATTTAATGTTCAAGCAAAAACAGCAGATTTTTGACAAAAGAGATAACACCCCCCCCTTACGTCATGCTTCAGAAAGGTGAAAAATGGTCCGCTTTCAAATGTTTTATTTTTGAACGTCAGTTCACATTTGTAAGTAGATCATCAGTTTTAGAGCTAAAATTAGCATGTTTAAAGTGATTTTCATGCTTCCAACGGCCCGTGAAGTGAATTAAAAACCATTTGGAGGCATTTAATGTTCAAGCAAAAACAGCAGATTTTTTACAAAAGCGATAACACCCCCCCATTACGTCATGCTTCAGAAAGGTGCAAAATGATCCAGTTTCAAATGTTTTATTTTTAAACGTCAGTTCACATTTGTAGGTGGATCATCAGTTTTGAGCTAAAATTAGCATGTTTAAAGTGATTTTCATGCTTTCAGGGGCCCGGAAAGTGAATTAAAAACCATTTGGAGGCATTTAATGTTCAAGCAAAAACGGCTGATTTTTGACAAAAGACATAACACCCCCCCATTACGTCATGCTTCAGAAAGGTGAAAAATTGTCCGCTTTCAAATGTTTTATTTTTGAACGTCAGTTCACATTTGTAGGTAGATCATCAGTTTTAGAGCTAAAATTAGCATGCTTAAAGTGATTTTCATGCTCCCAGGGGCCCTAAACACAACATTTGTGTAATGGTTAAAAGTGTATGAAAATGGCCAATTTACTCACTCTGAGGTCTCAAAAAGTGTTTCTTCACGCCGGGAAGTGAATTAAATACCATTTGGAGGCATTTAATGTTCAAGCAAAAACAGCAGGTTTTTGGCAAAAGAGATAACACCCCCCCATTACGTCATGCTTCAGAAAGGTGCAATATGGTCCTTTTTCAAATGTTTTATTTTTGAACGTCAGTTCACATTTGTAGGTGGATCATCAATTTTAGAGCTAAAATTAGCATGTTTAAAGTGATTTTCATGCTTCCAGGGGCCCTAAACACAACATTTATTGAATGGTTAAAAGTGCATGAAAATGGCCAATTTACTCACTCTGAGGTCTCAAAAAGTGTTTCTTCACCCCGGGAAGTAAATTAAATACCATTTGGAGGCATTTAATGTTCAAGCAAAAACGGCTGATTTTTGACAAAAGAGATAACACCCCCCCATTACGTCTTGCTTCAGAAAGGTGAAAAATGGTCCATTTTTAAATGTTTTCTTTTTGAATGTCAGTTCACATTTGTAGGTAGATCATCAGTTTTAGAGCTAAAATTAGCATGTTTAAAGTGATTTTCATGCTTCCAGGGGCCCATGAAGTGAATTAAAAACCATTTGGAGGCATTTAATGTTCAAGCAAAAACAGCAGATTTTTGACAAAAGAGATAACACCCCCCATTACGTCATGCTTCAGAAAGGTTCAAAATGGTCCAGTCCATTTGTAGGTGGATCATCAGTTTTAGAGCTAAAATTAGCATGTTTAAAGTGAATTTCATGCTTCTAGGGGGCCCTAAACACAACATTTGTGGAATGGTAAAAAGTGCATGAAAATGGCCAATTTACTCACTCTGAGGTCTCAAAAAGTGGTTCTTCACCCCGGGAAGTAAATTAAATACCATTTGGAGACATTTAATGTTCAAGCAAAAACGGCTGATTTTTGACAAAAGAGATAACATCCCCCCATTACGTCATGCTTCAGAAAGGTCCAGGGGCCCTAAACACAACATTTGTGTAATGGTTAAAAGTGCATGAAAATGGCCAATTTACTCACTCTGAGGTCTCAAAAAGTGTTTCTTCACACCGGGAAGTGAATTAAATACCATTTGGAGGCATTTAATGTTCAAGCAAAAACGGCAGATTTTTGACAAAAGAGATAACACCCCCCATTACGTCTTGCTTCAGAAAGGTGAAAAATGGTCCATTTTTAAATGTTTTAAATTTGAATGTCAGTTCACATTTGTAGGTAGATCATCAGTTTTAGAGCTAAAATTAGCATGTTTAAAGTGATTTTCATGCTTCCAGGGGCCCTAAACACAACATTTGTGGAATGGTTAAAAGTGCATGAAAATGGCC
Organism: Lissotriton helveticus; assembly: GCF_964261635.1. Lineage (NCBI taxonomy): Eukaryota > Metazoa > Chordata > Amphibia > Caudata > Salamandridae > Lissotriton > Lissotriton helveticus. The sequence continues at coordinate 1,272,799,525 of NC_136061.1, forward strand.
AATTTACTCACTCTGAGGTCTCAAAAAGTGTTTCTTCACCCCGGGAAGTGAATTAAATACCATTTGGAGGCATTTAATGTTCAAGCAAAAACGGCTGATTTTTGACAAAAGAGATAACACCCCCCCATTACGTCATGCTTCAGAAAGGTGAAAAATGGTCCGCTTTCAAATGTTTTATTTTTGAACGTCAGTTCACATTTGTAAGTAGATCATCAGTTTTAGAGCTAAAATTAGCATGTTTAAAGTGATTTTCATGCTTCCAACGGCCCGTGAAGTGAATTAAAAACCATTTGGAGGCATTTAATGTTCAAGCAAAAACAGCAGATTTTTGACAAAAGCGATAACACCCCCCCATTACGTCATGCTTCAGAAAGGTGCAAAATGGTCCAGTTTCAAATGTTTTATTTTTAAACGTCAGTTCACATTTGTAGGTGGATCATCAGTTTTGAGCTAAAATTAGCATGTTTAAAGTGATTTTCATGCTTCCAGGGGCCCTAAACACAACATTTGTGTAATGGTTAAAAGTGCATGAAAATGGCCAATTTACTCACTCTGAGGTCTCAAAAAGTGTTTCTTCCCACCGGGAAGTGGATTAAATACCATTTGGAGGCATTTAATGTTCAAGCAAAAACAGCAGATTTTTGACAAAAGAGATAACACCCCCCCCTCACGTCATGCTTCAGAAAGGTGAAAAATGGTCCGCTTTCAAATGTTTTATTTTTGAACGTCAGTTCACATTTGTAAGTAGATCATCAGTTTTAGAGCTAAAATTAGCATGTTTAAAGTGATTTTCATGCTTCCAACGGCCCGTGAAGTGAATTAAAAACCATTTGGAGGCATTTAATGTTCAAGCAAAAACAGCAGATTTTTGACAAAAGCGATAACACCCCCCCATTACGTCATGCTTCAGAAAGGTGCAAAATGATCCAGTTTCAAATGTTTTATTTTTAAACGTCAGTTCACATTTGTAGGTGGATCATCAGTTTTGAGCTAAAATTAGCATGTTTAAAGTGATTTTCATGCTTTCAGGGGCCCGGTAAGTGAATTAAAAACCATTTGGAGGCATTTAATGTTCAAGCAAAAACGGCTGATTTTTGACAAAAGAGATAACACCCCCCCATTACGTCATGCTTCAGAAAGGTGAAAAATTGTCCGCTTTCAAATGTTTTATTTTTGAACGTCAGTTCACATTTGTAGGTAGATCATCAGTTTTAGAGCTAAAATTAGCATGCTTAAAGTGATTTTCATGCTCCCAGGGGCCCTAAACACAACATTTGTGTAATGGTTAAAAGTGTATGAAAATGGCCAATTTACTCACTCTGAGGTCTCAAAAAGTGTTTCTTCACACCGGGAAGTGAATTAAATACCATTTGGAGGCATTTAATGTTCAAGCAAAAACAGCAGGTTTTTGACAAAAGAGATAACACCCCCCCCATTACGTCATGCTTCAGAAAGGTGCAATATGGTCCTTTTTCAAATGTTTTATTTTTGAACGTCAGTTCACATTTGTAGGTGGATCATCAGTTTTAGAGCTAAAATTAGCATGTTTAAAGTGATTTTCATGCTTCCAGGGGCCCTAAACACAACATTTATTGAATGGTTAAAAGTGCATGAAAATGGCCAATTTACTCACTCTGAGGTCTCAAAAAGTGTTTCTTCACCCCTGAAAGTAAATTAAATACCATTTGGAGGCATTTAATGTTCAAGCAAAAACGGCTGATTTTTGACAAAAGAGATAACACCCCCCCATTACGTCATGCTTCAGAAAGCTGAAAAATAGTCCGCTTTCAAATGTTTTATTTTTGAACGTCAGTTCACATTTGTAGGTAGATCATCAGTTTTAGAGCTAAAATTAGCATGTTTAAAGTGATTTTCATGCTTCCAGGGGCCCTAAACACAACATTTGTGTAATGGTTAAAAGTGCATGAAAATGGCCAATTTACTCACTCTGAGGTCTCAAAAAGTGTTTCTTCACCCCGGGAAGTGAATTAAATACCATTTGGAGGCATTTAATGTTCAAGCAAAAACGGCTGATTTTTGACAAAAGAGATAACACCCCCCCATTACATCATGCTTCAGAAAGGTGAATAATGGTCCGCTTTCAAATGTTTTATTTTTGAACGTCAGTTCACATTTGTAGGTAGATCATCAGTTTTAGAGCTAAAATTAGCAAGTTTAAAGTGATTTTCATGCTTCCAACGGCCCGTGAAGTGAATTAAAAACAATTTGGAGGCATTTAATGTTCAAGCAAAAACAGCAGATTTTTGACAAAAGAGATAACAACCCCCCCCCCATTACGTCATGCTTCAGCAAGGTGCAAAATGGTCCAGTTTCAAATGTTTTATTTTTGAACGTCAGTTCACATTTGTAGGTGGATCATCAGTTTTGAGCTAAAATTAGCATGTTTAAAGTGATTTTCATGCTTTCAGGGGCCCGGAAAGTGAATTAAAAACCATTTGGAGGCATTTAATATTTAAGCAAAAACAGCTGATTTTTGTTAAAAGAGATAACACCCCCCATTACGTCTTGCTTCAGAAAGGTGAAAAATGGTCCGTTTTCAAATGTTTTATTTTTGAACCTCAGTTCACATTTGTAGGTGGATCATCAGTTTTAGAGTTAAAATTACATGTTTAAAGTGAATTTCATGCTTCTAGGGGCCCTAAACACAACATTTGTGGAATGGTTAAAAGTGCATGAAAATGGCCAATTTACTCACTCTGGGGTCTCAAAAAGTGTTTCTTCACCCCGGGAAGTATATTAAATACCATTTGGAGGCATTTAATGTTCAAGCAAAAACGGCAGATTTTTGACAAAAGAGATAACACCCCCCATTACGTCATGCTTCAGAAAGGTGAAAAATTGTCCGCTTTCAAATGTTTTATTTTTGAACGTCAGTTCACATTTGTAGGTAGATCATCAGTTTTAGAGCTAAAATTAGCATGTTTAAAGTGATTTTCATGCTCCCAGGGGCCCTAAACACAACATTTGTGTAATGGTTAAAAGTGTATGAAAATGGCCAATTTACTCACTCTGAGGTCTCAAAAAGTGTTTCTTCACACCGGGAAGTGAATTAAATACCATTTGGAGGCATTTAATGTTCAAGCAAAAACGGCTGATTTTTGACAAAAGAGATAACACCCCCCCATTACGTCTTGCTTCAGAAAGGTGAAAAATGGTCCATTTTTAAATGTTTTATTTTTGAATGTCACTTCACATTTGTAGGTAGATCATCAGTTTTAGAGCTAAAATTAGCATGTTTAAAGTGATTTTCATGCTTTCAGGGGCCCGGAAAGTGAATTAAAAACCATTTGGAGGCATTTAATGTTCAAGCAAAAACAGCAGATTTTTGACAAAAGCGATAACACCCCCCCCCATTACGTCATGCTTCAGAAAGGTGCAAAATGGTCCAGTTTCAAATGTTTTATTTTTAAACGTCAGTTCACATTTGTAGGTGGATCATCAGTTTTGAGCTAAAATTAGCATGTTTAAAGTGATTTTCATGCTTCCAGGGGCCCTAAACACAACATTTGTGTAATGGTTAAAAGTGCATGAAAATGGCCAATTTACTCACTCTGAGGTCTCAAAAAGTGTTTCTTCCCACCGGGAAGTGGATTAAATACCATTTGGAGGCATTTAATGTTCAAGCAAAAACGGCTGATTTTTGACAAAAGAGATAACACCCCCCCATTACGTCTTGCTTCAGAAAGGTGAAAAATGGTCCATTTTTAAATGTTTTAAATTTGAATGTCAGTTCACATTTGTAGGTAGATCATCAGTTTTAGAGCTAAAATTAGCATGTTTAAAGTGATTTTCATTCTTCCAGGGGCCCTACACACAACATTTGTGTAATGGTTAAAAGTGCATTAAAATGGCCAATTTACTCACTCTGAGGTCTCAAAAAGTGTTTCTTCCCACCGGGAAGTGGATTAAATACCATTTGGAGGCATTTAATGTTCAAGCAAAAACAGCAGATTTTTGACAAAAGAGATAACACCCCCCCCCTTACGTCATGCTTCAGAAAGGTGAAAAATGGTCCGCTTTCAAATGTTTTATTTTTGAACGTCAGTTCACATTTGTAAGTAGATCATCAGTTTTAGAGCTAAAATTAGCATGTTTAAAGTGATTTTCATGCTTCCAACGGCCCGTGAAGTGAATTAAAAACCATTTGGAGGCATTTAATGTTCAAGCAAAAACAGCAGATTTTTGACAAAAGCGATAACACCCCCCCCCCCATTACGTCATGCTTCAGAAAGGTGCAAAATGATCCAGTTTCAAATGTTTTATTTTTAAACGTCAGTTCACATTTGTAGGTGGATCATCAGTTTTGAGCTAAAATTAGCATGTTTAAAGTGATTTTCATGCTTTCAGGGGCCCGGAAAGTGAATTAAAAACCATTTGGAGGCATTTAATGTTCAAGCAAAAACAGCTGATTTTTGTTAAAAGAGATAACACCCCCCATTACGTCATGCTTCAGAAAGGTGAAAAATGGTCCGTTTTCAAATGTTTTATTTTTGAACCTCAGTTCACATTTGTAGGTGGATCATCAGTTTTAGAGCTAAAATTAGCATGTTTAAAGTGAATTTCATGCTTCTAGGGGCCCTAAACACAACATTTGTGGAATGGTTAAAAGTGCATGAAAATGGCCAATTTACTCACTCTGAGGTCTCAAAAAGTGTTTCTTCACCCCGGGAAGTAAATTAAATACCATTTGGAGGCATTTAATGTTCAAGCAAAAACGGCTGATTTTTGACAAAAGAGATAACACCCCCCCATTACGTCATGCTTCAGAAAGCTGAAAAATAGTCCGCTTTCAAATGTTTTATTTTTGAACGTCAGTTCACATTTGTAGGTAGATCATCAGTTTTAGAGCTAAAATTAGCATGTTTAAAGTGATTTTCATGCTTCCAGGGGCCCTAAACACAACATTTGTGTAATGGTTAAAAGTGCATGAAAATGGCCAATTTACTCACTCTGAGGTCTCAAAAAGTGTTTCTTCACCCCGGGAAGTGAATTAAATACCATTTGGAGGCATTTAATGTTCAAGCAAAAACAGCAGATTTTTGACAAAAGAGATAACAACCCCCCCCATTACGTCATGCTTCAGCAAGGTGCAAAATGGTCCAGTTTCAAATGTTTTATTTTTGAACGTCAATTCACATTTGTAGGTGGATCATCAGTTTTGAGCTAAAATTAGCATGTTTAAAGTGATTTTCATGCTTTCAGGGGCCCGGAAAGTGAATTAAAAACCATTTGGAGGCATTTAATATTTAAGCAAAAACAGCTGATTTTTGTTAAAAGAGATAACACCCCCCATTACGTCTTGCTTCAGAAAGGTGAAAAATGGTCCGTTTTCAAATGTTTTATTTTTGAACCTCAGTTCACATTTGTAGGTGGATCATCAGTTTTAGAGCTAAAATTACATGTTTAAAGTGAATTTCATGCTTCTAGGGGCCCTAAACACAACATTTGTGGAATGGTTAAAAGTGCATGAAAATGGCCAATTTACTCACTCTGGGGTCTCAAAAAGTGTTTCTTCACCCCGGGAAGTATATTAAATACCATTTGGAGGCATTTAATGTTCAAGCAAAAACTGCAGATTTTTGACAAAAGAGATAACACCCCCAATTACGTCATGCTTCAGAAAGGTGAAAAATTGTCCGCTTTCAAATGTTTTATTTTTGAACGTCAGTTCACATTTGTAGGTAGATCATCAGTTTTAGAGCTAAAATTAGCATGTTTAAAGTGATTTTCATGCTCCCAGGGGCCCTAAACACAACATTTGTGTAATGGTTAAAAGTGTATGAAAATGGCCAATTTACTCACTCTGAGGTCTCAAAAAGTGTTTCTTCACACCGGGAAGTGAATTAAATACCATTTGGAGGCATTTAATGTTCAAGCAAAAAACGGCTGATTTTTGACAAGAGATAACACCCCCCCATTACGTCTTGCTTCAGAAAGGTGAAAAATGGTCCATTTTTAAATGTTTTATTTTTGAATGTCAGTTCACATTTGTAGGTAGATCATCAGTTTTAGAGCTAAAATTAGCATGTTTAAAGTGATTTTCATGCTTTCAGGGGCCCGGAAAGTGAATTAAAAACCATTTGGAGGCATTTAATGTTCAAGCAAAAACAGCAGATTTTTGACAAAAGCGATAACACCCCCCCCCCCATTACGTCATGCTTCAGAAAGGTGCAAAATGATCCAGTTTCAAATGTTTTATTTTTAAACGTCAGTTCACATTTGTAGGTGGATCATCAGTTTTGAGCTAAAATTAGCATGTTTAAAGTGATTTTCATGCTTTCAGGGGCCCGGAAAGTGAATTAAAAACCATTTGGAGGCATTTAATGTTCAAGCAAAAACAGCTGATTTTTGTTAAAAGAGATAACACCCCCCATTACGTCATGCTTCAGAAAGGTGAAAAATGGTCCGTTTTCAAATGTTTTATTTTTGAACCTCAGTTCACATTTGTAGGTGGATCATCAGTTTTAGGGCTAAAATTAGCATGTTTAAAGTAAATTTCATGCTTCTAGGGGCCCTAAACACAACATTTGTGGAATGGTTAAAAGTGCATGAAAATGGCCAATTTACTCACTCTGAGGTCTCAAAAAGTGTTTCTTCACCCCGGGAAGTATATTAAATACCATTTGGAGGCATTTAATGTTCAAGCAAAAACGGCTGATTTTTGACAAAAGAGATAACACCCCCCCATTACGTCATGCTTCAGAAAGGTGAAAAATTGTCCGCTTTCAAATGTTTTATTTTTGAACGTCAGTTCACATTTGTGGGTAGATCATCAGTTTTAGAGCTAAAATTAGCATGCTTAAAGTGATTTTCATGCTCCCAGGGGCCCTAAACACAACATTTGTGTAATGGTTAAAAGTGTATGAAAATGGCCAATTTACTCACTCTGAGGTCTCAAAAAGTGTTTCTTCACACCGGGAAGTGAATTAAATACCATTTGGAGGCATTTAATGTTCAAGCAAAAACGGCTGATTTTTGACAAAAGAGATAACACCCCCCCATTACGTCTTGCTTCAGAAAGGTGAAAAATGGTCCATTTTTAAATGTTTTATTTTTGAATGTCAGTTCACATTTGTAGGTAGATCATCAGTTTTAGAGCTAAAATTAGCATGTTTAAAGTGATTTTCATGCTTCCAGGGGCCCGTGAAGTGAATTAAAAACCATTTGGAGGCATTTAATGTTCAAGCAAAAACAGCAGGTTTTTGACAAAAGAGATAACACCCCCCCATTACGTCATGCTTCAGAAAGGTGCAATATGGTCCGTTTTCAAATGTTTTATTTTTGAACGTCAGTTCACATTTGTAGGTGGATCATCAGTTTTAGAGCTAAAATTAGCATGTTTAAAGTGATTTTCATGCTTCCAGGGGCCCTAAACACAACATTTATTGAATGGTTAAAAGTGCATGAAAATGGCCAATTTACTCACTCTGAGGTCTCAAAAAGTGTTTCTTCACCCCGGGAAGTAAATTAAATACCATTTGGAGGCATTTAATGTTCAAGCAAAAAACGGCTGATTTTTGACAAAAAAGATAACACCCCCCCATTACGTCATGCTTCAGAAAGCTGAAAAATAGTCCGCTTTCAAATGTTTTATTTTTGAACGTCAGTTCACATTTGTAGGTAGATCATCAGTTTTAGAGCTAAAATTAGCATGTTTAAAGTGATTTTCATGCTTCCAACGGCCCGTGAAGTGAATTAAAAACCATTTGGAGGCATTTAATGTTCAAGCAAAAACAGCAGATTTTTGACAAAAGAGATAACAACCCCCCCCCCATTACGTCATGCTTCAGCAAGGTGCAAAATGGTCCAGTTTCAAATGTTTTATTTTTGAACGTCAGTTCACATTTGTAGGTGGATCATCAGTTTTGAGCTAAAATTAGCATGTTTAAAGTGATTTTCATGCTTTCAGGGGCCCGGAAAGTGAATTAAAAACCATTTGGAGGCATTTAATGTTCAAGCAAAAACAGCTGATTTTTGTTAAAAGAGATAACACCCCCCATTACGTCTTGCTTCAGAAAGGTGAAAAAGGGTCCGTTTTCAAATGTTTTATTTTTGAACCTCAGTTCACATTTGTAGGTGGATCATCAGTTTTAGAGCTAAAATTACATGTTTAAAGTGAATTTCATGCTTCTAGGGGCCCTAAACACAACATTTGTGGAATGGTTAAAAGTGCATGAAAATGGCCAATTTACTCACTCTGGGGTCTCAAAAAGTGTTTCTTCACCCCGGGAAGTATATTAAATACCATTTGGAGGCATTTAATGTTCAAGCAAAAACGGCAGATTTTTGACAAAAGAGATAACACCCCCCATTACGTCATGCTTCAGAAAGGTGAAAAATTGTCCGCTTTGAAATGTTTTATTTTTGAACGTCAGTTCACATTTGTAGGTAGATCATCAGTTTTAGAGCTAAAATTAGCATGTTTAAAGTGATTTTCATGCTCCCAGGGGCCCTAAACACAACATTTGTGTAATTGTTAAAAGTGTATGAAAATGGCCAATTTACTCACTCTGAGGTCTCAAAAAGTGTTTCTTCACACCGGGAAGTGAATTAAATACCATTTGGAGGCATTTAATGTTCAAGCAAAAACAGCAGATTTTTGACAAAAGAGATAACACCCCCCCCTTACGTCATGCTTCAGAAAGGTGAAAAATGGTCCGCTTTCAAATGTTTTATTTTTGAACGTCAGTTCACATTTGTAAGTAGATCATCAGTTTTAGAGCTAAAATTAGCATGTTTAAAGTGATTTTCATGCTTCCAACGGCCCGTGAAGTGAATTAAAAACCATTTGGAGGCATTTAATGTTCAAGCAAAAACAGCAGATTTTTGACAAAAGCGATAACACCCCCCCCCCCATTACGTCATGCTTCAGAAAGGTGCAAAATGATCCAGTTTCAAATGTTTTATTTTTAAACGTCAGTTCACATTTGTAGGTGGATCATCAGTTTTGAGCTAACATTAGCATGTTTAAAGTGATTTTCATGCTTTCAGGGGCCCGGAAAGTGAATTAAAAACCATTTGGAGGCATTTAATGTTCAAGCAAAAACAGCTGATTTTTGTTAAAAGAGATAACACCCCCCATTACGTCATGCTTCAGAAAGGTGAAAAATGGTCCGTTTTCAAATGTTTTATTTTTGAACCTCAGTTCACATTTGTAGGTGGATCATCAGTTTTAGAGCTAAAATTAGCATGTTTAAAGTGAATTTCATGCTTCTAGGGGCCCTAAACACAACATTTGTGGAATGGTTAAAAGTGCATGAAAATGGCCAATTTACTCACTCTGAGGTCTCAAAAAGTGTTTCTTCACCCCGGGAAGTAAATTAAATACCATTTGGAGGCATTTAATGTTCAAGCAAAAACGGCTGATTTTTGACAAAAGAGATAACACCCCCCCATTACGTCATGCTTCAGAAAGCTGAAAAATAGTCCGCTTTCAAATGTTTTATTTTTGAACGTCAGTTCACATTTGTAGGTAGATCATCAGTTTTAGAGCTAAAATTAGCATGTTTAAAGTGATTTTCATGCTTCCAGGGGCCCTAAACACAACATTTGTGTAATGGTTAAAAGTGCATGAAAATGGCCAATTTACTCACTCTGAGGTCTCAAAAAGTGTTTCTTCACCCCGGGAAGTGAATTAAATACCATTTGGAGGCATTTAATGTTCAAGCAAAAACGGCTGATTTTTGACAAAAGAGATAACACCCCCCCATTACATCATGCTTCAGAAAGGTGAAAAATGGTCCGCTTTCAAATGTTTTATTTTTGAACGTCAGTTCACATTTGTAGGTAGATCATCAGTTTTAGAGCTAAAATTAGCATATTTAAAGTGATTTTCATGCTTCCAACGGCCCGTGAAGTGAATTAAAAACCATTTGGAGGCATTTAATGTTCAAGCAAAAACAGCAGATTTTTGACAAAAGAGATAACAACCCCCCCCCATTACGTCATGCTTCAGCAAGGTGCAAAATGGTCCAGTTTCAAATGTTTTATTTTTGAACGTCAGTTCACATTTGTAGGTGGATCATCAGTTTTGAGCTAAAATTAGCATGTTTAAAGTGATTTTCATGCTTTCAGGGGCCCGGAAAGTGAATTAAAAACCATTTGGAGGCATTTAATATTCAAGCAAAAACGGCAGATTTTTGACAAAAGAGATAACACCCCCCATTACGTCATGCTTCAGAAAGGTGAAAAATTGTCCGCTTTGAAATGTTTTATTTTTGAACGTCAGTTCACATTTGTAGGTAGATCATCAGTTTTAGAGCTAAAATTAGCATGTTTAAAGTGATTTTCATGCTCCCAGGGGCCCTAAACACAACATTTGTGTAATTGTTAAAAGTGTATGAAAATGGCCAATTTACTCACTCTGAGGTCTCAAAAAGTGTTTCTTCACACCGGGAAGTGAATTAAATACCATTTGGAGGCATTTAATGTTCAAGCAAAAACAGCAGATTTTTGACAAAAGAGATAACACCCCCCCCTTACGTCATGCTTCAGAAAGGTGAAAAATGGTCCGCTTTCAAATGTTTTATTTTTGAACGTCAGTTCACATTTGTAAGTAGATCATCAGTTTTAGAGCTAAAATTAGCATGTTTAAAGTGATTTTCATGCTTCCAACGGCCCGTGAAGTGAATTAAAAACCATTTGGAGGCATTTAATGTTCAAGCAAAAACAGCAGATTTTTGACAAAAGCGATAACACCCCCCCCCCCATTACGTCATGCTTCAGAAAGGTGCAAAATGATCCAGTTTCAAATGTTTTATTTTTAAACGTCAGTTCACATTTGTAGGTGGATCATCAGTTTTGAGCTAACATTAGCATGTTTAAAGTGATTTTCATGCTTTCAGGGGCCCGGAAAGTGAATTAAAAACCATTTGGAGGCATTTAATGTTCAAGCAAAAACAGCTGATTTTTGTTAAAAGAGATAACACCCCCCATTACGTCATGCTTCAGAAAGGTGAAAAATGGTCCGTTTTCAAATGTTTTATTTTTGAACCTCAGTTCACATTTGTAGGTGGATCATCAGTTTTAGAGCTAAAATTAGCATGTTTAAAGTGAATTTCATGCTTCTAGGGGCCCTAAACACAACATTTGTGGAATGGTTAAAAGTGCATGAAAATGGCCAATTTACTCACTCTGAGGTCTCAAAAAGTGTTTCTTCACCCCGGGAAGTAAATTAAATACCATTTGGAGGCATTTAATGTTCAAGCAAAAACGGCTGATTTTTGACAAAAGAGATAACACCCCCCCATTACGTCATGCTTCAGAAAGCTGAAAAATAGTCCGCTTTCAAATGTTTTATTTTTGAACGTCAGTTCACATTTGTAGGTAGATCATCAGTTTTAGAGCTAAAATTAGCATGTTTAAAGTGATTTTCATGCTTCCAGGGGCCCTAAACACAACATTTGTGTAATGGTTAAAAGTGCATGAAAATGGCCAATTTACTCACTCTGAGGTCTCAAAAAGTGTTTCTTCACCCCGGGAAGTGAATTAAATACCATTTGGAGGCATTTAATGTTCAAGCAAAAACGGCTGATTTTTGACAAAAGAGATAACACCCCCCCATTACATCATGCTTCAGAAAGGTGAAAAATGGTCCGCTTTCAAATGTTTTATTTTTGAACGTCAGTTCACATTTGTAGGTAGATCATCAGTTTTAGAGCTAAAATTAGCATATTTAAAGTGATTTTCATGCTTCCAACGGCCCGTGAAGTGAATTAAAAACCATTTGGAGGCATTTAATGTTCAAGCAAAAACAGCAGATTTTTGACAAAAGAGATAACAACCCCCCCCCATTACGTCATGCTTCAGCAAGGTGCAAAATGGTCCAGTTTCAAATGTTTTATTTTTGAACGTCAGTTCACATTTGTAGGTGGATCATCAGTTTTGAGCTAAAATTAGCATGTTTAAAGTGATTTTCATGCTTTCAGGGGCCCGGAAAGTGAATTAAAAACCATTTGGAGGCATTTAATATTTAAGCAAAAACAGCTGATTTTTGTTAAAAGAGATAACACCCCCCATTACGTCTTGCTTCAGAAAGCTGAAAAATAGTCCGCTTTCAAATGTTTTATTTTTGAACGTCAGTTCACATTTGTAGGTAGATCATCAGTTTTAGAGCTAAAATTAGCATGTTTAAAGTGATTTTCATGCTTCCAGGGGCCCTAAACACAACATTTGTGTAATGGTTAAAAGTGCATGAAAATGGCCAATTTACTCACTCTGAGGTCTCAAAAAGTGTTTCTTCACCCCGGGAAGTGAATTAAATACCATTTGGAGGCATTTAATGTTCAAGCAAAAACGGCTGATTTTTGACAAAAGAGATAACACCCCCCCATTACATCATGCTTCAGAAAGGTGAAAAATGGTCCGCTTTCAAATGTTTTATTTTTGAACGTCAGTTCACATTTGTAGGTAGATCATCAGTTTTAGAGCTAAAATTAGCATGTTTAAAGTGATTTTCATGCTTCCAACGGCCCGTGAAGTGAATTAAAAACCATTTGGAGGCATTTAATGTTCAAGCAAAAACAGCAGATTTTTGACAAAAGAGATAACAACCCCCCCCCATTACGTCATGCTTCAGCAAGGTGCAAAATGGTCCAGTTTCAAATGTTTTATTTTTGAACGTCAGTTCACATTTGTAGGTGGATCATCAGTTTTGAGCTAAAATTAGCATGTTTAAAGTGATTTTCATGCTTTCAGGGGCCCGGAAAGTGAATTAAAAACCATTTGGAGGCATTTAATATTTAAGCAAAAACAGCTGATTTTTGTTAAAAGAGATAACACCCCCCATTACGTCTTGCTTCAGAAAGGTGAAAAATGGTCCGTTTTCAAATGTTTTATTTTTGAACCTCAGTTCACATTTGTAGGTGGATCATCAGTTTTAGAGCTAAAATTACATGTTTAAAGTGAATTTCATGCTTCTAGGGGCCCTAAACACAACATTTGTGGAATGGTTAAAAGTGCATGAAAATGGCCAATTTACTCACTCTGGGGTCTCAAAAAGTGTTTCTTCACCCCGGGAAGTATATTAAATACCATTTGGAGGCATTTAATGTTCAAGCAAAAACTGCAGATTTTTGACAAAAGAGATAACACCCCCAATTACGTCATGCTTCAGAAAGGTGAAAAATTGTCCGCTTTCAAATGTTTTATTTTTGAACGTCAGTTCACATTTGTAGGTAGATCATCAGTTTTAGAGCTAAAATTAGCATGTTTAAAGTGATTTTCATGCTCCCAGGGGCCCTAAACACAACATTTGTGTAATGGTTAAAAGTGTATGAAAATGGCCAATTTACTCACTCTGAGGTCTCAAAAAGTGTTTCTTCACACCGGGAAGTGAATTAAATACCATTTGGAGGCATTTAATGTTCAAGCAAAAACGGCTGATTTTTGACAAAAGAGATAACACCCCCCCATTACGTCTTGCTTCAGAAAGGTGAAAAATGGTCCATTTTTAAATGTTTTATTTTTGAATGTCAGTTCACATTTGTAGGTAGATCATCAGTTTTAGAGCTAAAATTAGCATGTTTAAAGTGATTTTCATGCTTTCAGGGGCCCGGAAAGTAAATTAAAAACCATTTGGAGGCATTTAATGTTCAAGCAAAAACAGCAGATTTTTGACAAAAGCGATAACACCCCCCCCATTACGTCATGCTTCAGAAAGGTGCAAAATGGTCCAGTTTCAAATGTTTTATTTTTAAACGTCAGTTCACATTTGTAGGTGGATCATCAGTTTTGAGCTAAAATTAGCATGTTTAAAGTGATTTTCATGCTTCCAGGGGCCCTAAACACAACATTTGTGTAATGGTTAAAAGTGCATGAAAATGGCCAATTTATTCACTCTGAGGTCTCAAAAAGTGTTTCTTCCCACCGGGAAGTGGATTAAATACCATTTGGAGGCATTTAATGTTCAAGCAAAAACGGCTGATTTTTGACAAAAGAGATAACACCCCCCCATTACGTCTTGCTTCAGAAAGGTGAAAAATGGTCCATTTTTAAATGTTTTAAATTTGAATGTCAGTTCACATTTGTAGGTAGATCATCAGTTTTAGAGCTAAAATTAGCATGTTTAAAGTGATTTTCATTCTTCCAGGGGCCCTACACACAACATTTGTGTAATGGTTAAAAGTGCATGAAAATGGCCAATTTACTCACTCTAAGGTCTCAAAAAGTGTTTCTTCCCACCGGGAAGTGGATTAAATACCATTTGGAGGCATTTAATGTTCAAGCAAAAACAGCAGATTTTTGACAAAAGAGATAACACCCCCCCCTTACGTCATGCTTCAGAAAGGTGAAAAATGGTCCGCTTTCAAATGTTTTATTTTTGAACGTCAGTTCACATTTGTAAGTAGATCATCAGTTTTAGAGCTAAAATTAGCATGTTTAAAGTGATTTTCATGCTTCCAACGGCCCGTGAAGTGAATTAAAAACCATTTGGAGGCATTTAATGTTCAAGCAAAAACAGCAGATTTTTGACAAAAGCGATAACACCCCCCCCCATTACGTCATGCTTCAGAAAGGTGCAAAATGATCCAGTTTCAAATGTTTTATTTTTAAACGTCAGTTCACATTTGTAGGTGGATCATCAGTTTTGAGCTAAAATTAGCATGTTTAAAGTGATTTTCATGCTTTCAGGGGCCCGGAAAGTGAATTAAAAACCATTTGGAGGCATTTAATGTTCAAGCAAAAACAGCTGATTTTTGTTAAAAGAGATAACACCCCCCATTACGTCATGCTTCAGAAAGGTGAAAAATGGTCCGTTTTCAAATGTTTTATTTTTGAACCTCAGTTCACATTTGTAGGTGGATCATCAGTTTTAGGGCTAAAATTAGCATGTTTAAAGTAAATTTCATGCTTCTAGGGGCCCTAAACACAACATTTGTGGAATGGTTAAAAGTGCATGAAAATGGCCAATTTACTCACTCTGAGGTCTCAAAAAGTGTTTCTTCACCCCGGGAAGTAAATTAAATACCATTTGGAGGCATTTAATGTTTAAGCAAAAACGGCTGATTTTTGACAAAAGAGATAACACCCCCCCATTACGTCATGCTTCAGAAAGGTGCAATATGGTCCGTTTTCAAATGTTTTATTTTTGAACGTCAGTTCACATTTGTAGGTGGATCATCAGTTTTAGAGCTAAAATTAGCATGTTTAAAGTGATTTTCATGCTTCCAGGGGCCCTAAACACAACATTTATTGAATGGTTAAAAGTGCATGAAAATGGCCAATTTACTCACTCTGAGGTCTCAAAAAGTGTTTCTTCACCCCGGGAAGTAAATTAAATACCATTTGGAGGCATTTAATGTTTAAGCAAAAACGGCTGATTTTTGACAAAAGAGATAACACCCCCCCATTACGTCATGCTTCAGAAAGCTGAAAAATAGTCCGCTTTCAAATGTTTTATTTTTGAACGTCAGTTCACATTTGTAGGTAGATCATCAGTTTTAGAGTTAAAATTAGCATGTTTAAAGTGATTTTCATGCTTCCAGGGGCCCTAAACACAACATTTGTGTAATGGTTAAAAGTGCATGAAAATGGCCAATTTACTCACTCTGAGGTCTCAAAAAGTGTTTCTTCACCCCGGGAAGTGAATTAAATACCATTTGGAGGCATTTAATGTTCAAGCAAAAACGGCTGATTTTTGACAAAAGAGATAACACCCCCCCATTACATCATGCTTCAGAAAGGTGAAAAATGGTCCGCTTTCAAATGTTTTATTTTTGAACGTCAGTTCACATTTGTAGGTAGATCATCAGTTTTAGAGCTAAAATTAGCATGTTTAAAGTGATTTTCATGCTTCCAACGGCCCGTGAAGTGAATGAAAAACCATTTGGAGGCATTTAATGTTCAAGCAAAAACAGCAGATTTTTGACAAAAGAGATAACAACCCCCCCCCCATTACGTCATGCTTCAGCAAGGTGCAAAATGGTCCAGTTTCAAATGTTTTATTTTTGAACGTCAGTTCACATTTGTAGGTGGATCATCAGTTTTGAGCTAAAATTAGCATGTTTAAAGTGATTTTCATGCTTTCAGGGGCCCGGAAAGTGAATTAAAAACCATTTGGAGGCATTTAATGTTCAAGCAAAAACAGCTGATTTTTGTTAAAAGAGATAACACCCCCCCATTACGTCTTGCTTCAGAAAGGTGAAAAATGGTCCGTTTTCAAATGTTTTATTTTGAACCTCAGTTCACATTTGTAGGTGGATCATCAGTTTTAGAGCTAAAATTACATGTTTAAAGTGAATTTCATGCTTCTAGGGGCCCTAAACACAACATTTGTGGAATGGTTAAAAGTGCATGAAAATGGCCAATTTACTCACTCTGGGGTCTCAAAAAGTGTTTCTTCACCCCGGGAAGTATATTAAATACCATTTGGAGGCATTTAATGTTCAAGCAAAAACGGCAGATTTTTGACAAAAGAGATAACACCCCCATTACGTCATGCTTCAGAAAGGTGAAAAATTGTCCGCTTTGAAATGTTTTATTTTTGAACGTCAGTTCACATTTGTAGGTAGATCATCAGTTTTAGAGCTAAAATTAGCATGTTTAAAGTGATTTTCATGCTCCCAGGGGCCCTAAACACAACATTTGTGTAATGTTTAAAAGTGCATGAAAATGGCCAATTTACTCACTCTGAGGTCTCAAAAAGTGTTTCTTCACACCGGGAAGTGAATTAAATACCATTTGGAGGCATTTAATGTTCAAGCAAAAACAACTGATTTTTGACAAAAGAGATAACACCCCCCATTACGTCATGCTTCAGAAAGGTGAAAAATGGTCCGTTTTCAAATGTTTTATTTTTTAAGGTCATTTCACATTTGTAGGTAGATCATCAGTTTTAGAGCTTAAATTATTATGTTTAAAGTGATTTTCATGCTTCCAGGGGCCAGGGAAGTGAATTGAAAACCATTTGGAGGCATTTAATGTTAATTTAAAAACAGCTGATTTTTTTACAAAAGAGATAACACCCCCCCATTACGTCATGCTTCAGAAAGGTGAAAAGTAGTCAGTTTTCAAATGTTTTATTTTTGAACGTCAGTTCACATTTGTAGGTGGATCATCAGTTTTAGAGTTAAAATTAGCATGTTTAAAGTGATTTTCATGCTTCCAGGGGCCCTAAACACAACATTTGTGGAATGGTTAAAAGTGCATGGAAATGGCCAATTTACTCACTCTTAGGTCTCAAAAAGTGTTTCTTCGCCCCGGGAAATGAATTAAATACCAGTTGGAGGCATTTAATGTTCAAGCAAAAACGGCAGATTTTTGACAAAAGAGATAACACCCCCCCATTACGTCATGCTTCAGAAAGGTGAAAAATGGTCCGTTTTCAAATGTTTTTATTTTTTAAGGTCATTTCACATTTGTAGGTAGATCATCAGTTTTAGAGCTAAAATTAGCATGTTTAAAGTGATTTTCATGCTTCCAGGGGCCCGGGAAGTGAATTAAAAACCATTTGGAGGCATTTAATGTTCAAGCAAAAAAAGCTGATTTTTGACAAAAGAGATAACACCCCCCCCCATTACGTCATGCTTCAGAAAGGTGAAAAATGGTCCGTTTTCAAATGTTTCAGTTTTTGAACGTCAGTTCACATTTGTAGGTGGATCATCAGTTTTAGAGATAAAATTAGCATGTTTAAAGTGATTTTCATGCTTCCAGGGGCCCTAAACACAACATTTGTGGAATGGTTAAAAGTGCATGGAAATGGCCAATTTACTCACTCTTAGGTCTCAAAAAGTGTTTCTTCACCCCGGGAAGTTAATTAAATACCATTTGGAGGCATTTAATGTTCAAGCAAAAACGGCAGATTTTTGACAAAAGAGATAACACCCCCCCATTACGTCATGCTTCAGAAAGGTGAAAAATGGTCCGTTTTCAAATGTTTTATTTTTTAAGGTCATTTCACATTTATAGGTAGATCATCAGTTTTAGAGCTTAAATTAGCATGTTTAAAGTGATTTTCATGCTTCCAGGGGCCCGGGAAGTGAATTAAAAACCATTTGGAGGCATTTAATGTTCAAGCAAAAACAGCAGATTTTTGACAAAAGAGATAACACCCCCCCCCATTACGTCATGCTTCAGAAAGGTTCAAAATGGTCCAGTTTCAAATGTTTTATTTTTGAACGTCAGTTCACATTTGTAGGTGGATCATCAGTTTTAGAGCTAAAATTAGCATGTTTAAAGTGAATTTCATGCTTCTAGGGGCCCTAAACACAACATTTGTGGAATGGTAAAAAGTGCATGAAAATGGCCAATTTACTCACTCTGAGGTCTCAAAAAGTGTTTCTTCACCCCGGGAAGTAAATTAAATACCATTTGGAGGCATTTAATGTTCAAGCAAAAACGGCTGATTTTTGACAAAAGAGATAACACCCCCCCATTACGTCTTGCTTCAGAAAGGTGAAAAATGGTCCATTTTTAAATGTTTTATTTTTGAATGTCAGTTCACATTTGTAGGTAGATCATCAGTTTTAGAGCTAAAATTAGCATGTTTAAAGTGATTTTCATGCTTCCAGGGGCCCATGAAGTGAATTAAAAACCATTTGGAGGCATTTAATGTTCAAGCAAAAACAGCAGATTTTTGACAAAAGAGATAACACCCCCCCCCCCCCCATTACGTCATGCTTCAGAAAGGTGAAAAATGGTCCGTTTTTAAATGTTTTATTTTTGAACCTCAGTTCACATTTGTAGGTGGATCATCAGTTTTAGAGCTACAATTAGCATGTTTAAAGTGAATTTCATGCTTCTAGGGGCCCTAAATACAACATATGTGTAATGGTTAAAAGTGCATGAAAATGGCCAATTTACTCACTCTGAGGTCTCAAAAAGTGTTTCTTCACACTGGGAAGTGAATTAAATACCATTTGGAGGCATTTAATGTTCAAGCAAAAACGGCTGATTTTTGACAAAAGAGATAACACCCCCCCATTACGTCTTGCTTCAGAAAGGTGAAAAATGGTCCATTTTTAAATGTTTTATTTTTGAATGTCAGTTCACATTTGTAGGTAGATCATCAGTTTTAGAGCTAAAATTAGCATGTTTAAAGTGATTTTCATGCTTCCAGGAGCCCATGAAGTGAATTAAAAACCATTTGGAGGCATTTAATGTTCAAGCAAAAACAGCAGATTTTTGACAAAAGAGATAACACCCCCCCCATTACATCATGCTTCAGAAAGGTTCAAAATGGTCCAGTTTCAAATGTTTTATTTTTGAACGTCAGTTCACATTTGTAGGTGGATCATCAGTTTTAGAGCTAAAATTAGCATGTTTAAAGTGATTTTCATGCTTTCAGGGGCCCGGAAAGTGAATTAAAAACCATTTGGAGGCATTTAATGTTCAAGCAAAAACAGCTGATTTTTGTTAAAAGAGATAACACCCCCCCATTACGTCATGCTTCAGAAAGTTGCAAAATGGTCCGTTTTCAAATGTTTTATTTTTGAACCTCAGTTCACATTTGTAGGTAGATCATCAGTTTTAGAGCTAAAATTAGCATGTTTAAAGTGATTTTCATGCTCCCAGGGGCCCTAAACACAACATTTGTGTAATGGTTAAAAGTGCATGAAAAAGGCCAATTTACTCACTCTGAGGTCTCAAAAAGTGTTTCTTCACACCGGGAAGTGAATTAAATACCATTTGGAGGCATTTAATGTTCAAGCAAAAACGGCTGATTTTTGACAAAAGAGATAACACCCCCCATTACGTCATGCTTCAGAAAGGTGAAAAATGGTCCGTTTTCAAATGTTTTATTTTTGAACGTCAGTTCACATTTGTAGGTGGATCATCAGTTTTAGAGCTAAAATTAGCATGTTTAAAGTGAATTTCATGCTTTTAGGGGCCCTAAACACAACATTTGTGTAATGTTTAAAACTGCATGAAAATGGCCAATTTACTCACTCTGAGGTCTCAAAAAGTGTTTCTTCACACCGGGAAGTGAATTAAATACCATTTGGAGGCATTTAATGTTCAAGCAAAAACAACTGATTTTTGACAAAAGAGATAACACCCCCCATTACGTCATGCTTCAGAAAGGTGAAAAATGGTCCGTTTTCAAATGTTTTATTTTTTAAGGTCATTTCACATTTGTAGGTAGATCATCAGTTTTAGAGCTTAAATTATTATGTTTAAAGTGATTTTCATGCTTCCAGGGGCCCGGGAAGTGAATTGAAAACCATTTGGAGGCATTTAATGTTCATTTAAAAACAGCTGATTTTTTACAAAAGAGATAACACCCCCCCATTACGTCATGCTTCAGAAAGGTGAAAAGTAGTCAGTTTTCAAATGTTTTATTTTTGAACGTCAGTTCACATTTGTAGGTGGATCATCAGTTTTAGAGTTAAAATTAGCATGTTTAAAGTGATTTTCATGCTTCCAGGGGCCCTAAACACAACATTTGTGGAATGGTTAAAAGTGCATGGAAATGGCCAATTTACTCACTCTTAGGTCTCAAAAAGTGTTTCTTCACCCCGGGAAGTGAATTAAATACCAGTTGGAGGCATTTAATGTTCAAGCAAAAACGGCAGATTTTTGACAAAAGAGATAACACCCCCCCATTACGTCATGCTTCAGAAAGGTGAAAAATGGTCCGTTTTCAAATGTTTTATTTTTTAAGGTCATTTCACATTTGTAGGTAGATCATCAGTTTTAGAGCTAAAATTAGCATGTTTAAAGTGATTTTCATGCTTCCAGGGGCCCGGGAAGTGAATTAAAAACCATTTGGAGGCATTTAATGTTCAAGCAAAAAAAGCTGATTTTTGACAAAAGACATAACACCCCCCCCCCCATTACGTCATGCTTCAGAAAGGTGAAAAATGGTCCGTTTTCAAATGTTTCAGTTTTTGAACGTCAGTTCACATTTGTAGGTGGATCATCAGTTTTAGAGATAAAATTAGCATGTTTAAAGTGATTTTCATGCTTCCAGGGGCCCTAAACACAACATTTGTGGAATGGTTAAAAGTGCATGGAAATGGCCAATTTACTCACTCTTAGGTCTCAAAAAGTGTTTCTTCACCCCGGGAAGTGAATTAAATACCATTTGGAGGCATTTAATGTTCAAGCAAAAACGGCAGATTTTTGACAAAAGAGATAACACCCCCCCATTACGTCATGCTTCAGAAAGGTGAAAAATGGTCCGTTTTCAAATGTTTTATTTTTTAAGGTCATTTCACATTTGTAGGTAGATCATCAGTTTTAGAGCTTAAATTAGCATGTTTAAAGTGATTTTCATGCTTCCAGGGGCCCAGGAAGTGAATTAAAAACCATTTGGAGGCATTTAATGTTCAAGCAAAAAAAGCTGATTTTTGACAAAAGAGATAACACCCCCCCCCCCCCATTACGTCATGCTTCAGAAAGGTGAAATATGGTCCGTTTTCAAATGTTTCAGTTTTTGAACGTCAGTTCACATTTGTAGGTGGATCATCAGTTTTAGAGATAAAATTAGCATGTTTAAAGTGATTTTCATGCTTCCAACGGCCCGTGAAGTGAATTAAAAACCATTTGGAGGCATTTAATGTTCAAGCAAAAACAGCAGATTTTTGACAAAAGAGATAACAACCCCCCCCCCATTACGTCATGCTTCAGCAAGGTGCAAAATGGTCCAGTTTCAAATGTTTTATTTTTGAACGTCAGTTCACATTTGTAGGTGGATCATCAGTTTTGAGCTAAAATTAGCATGTTTAAAGTGATTTTCATGCTTTCAGGGGCCCGGAAAGTGAATTAAAAACCATTTGGAGGCATTTAATGTTCAAGCAAAAACAGCTGATTTTTGTTAAAAGAGATAACACCCCCCATTACGTCTTGCTTCAGAAAGGTGAAAAATGGTCCGTTTTCAAATGTTTTATTTTTGAACCTCAGTTCACATTTGTAGGTGGATCATCAGTTTTAGAGCTAAAATTACATGTTTAAAGTGAATTTCATGCTTCTAGGGGCCCTAAACACAACATTTGTGGAATGGTTAAAAGTGCATGAAAATGGCCAATTTACTCACTCTGGGGTCTCAAAAAGTGTTTCTTCACCCCGGGAAGTATATTAAATACCATTTGGAGGCATTTAATGTTCAAGCAAAAACGGCAGATTTTTGACAAAAGAGATAACACCCCCCATTACGTCATGCTTCAGAAAGGTGAAAAATTGTCCGCTTTGAAATGTTTTATTTTTGAACGTCAGTTCACATTTGTAGGTAGATCATCAGTTTTAGAGCTAAAATTAGCATGTTTAAAGTGATTTTCATGCTCCCAGGGGCCCTAAACACAACATTTGTGTAATTGTTAAAAGTGTATGAAAATGGCCAATTTACTCACTCTGAGGTCTCAAAAAGTGTTTCTTCACACCGGGAAGTGAATTAAATACCATTTGGAGGCATTTAATGTTCAAGCAAAAACAGCAGATTTTTGACAAAAGAGATAACACCCCCCCCCCTTACGTCATGCTTCAGAAAGGTGAAAAATGGTCCGCTTTCAAATGTTTTATTTTTGAACGTCAGTTCACATTTGTAAGTAGATCATCAGTTTTAGAGCTAAAATTAGCATGTTTAAAGTGATTTTCATGCTTCCAACGGCCCGTGAAGTGAATTAAAAACCATTTGGAGGCATTTAATGTTCAAGCAAAAACAGCAGATTTTTGACAAAAGCAATAACACCCCCCCCCCATTACGTCATGCTTCAGAAAGGTGCAAAATGATCCAGTTTCAAATGTTTTATTTTAAACGTCAGTTCACATTTGTAGGTGGATCATCAGTTTTGAGCTAAAATTAGCATGTTTAAAGTGATTTTCATGCTCCCAGGGGCCCTAAACACAACATTTGTGTAATTGTTAAAAGTGTATGAAAATGGCCAATTTACTCACTCTGAGGTCTCAAAAAGTGTTTCTTCACACCGGGAAGTGAATTAAATACCATTTGGAGGCATTTAATGTTCAAGCAAAAACAGCAGATTTTTGACAAAAGAGATAACACCCCCCCCCCTTACGTCATGCTTCAGAAAGGTGAAAAATGGTCCGCTTTCAAATGTTTTATTTTTGAACGTCAGTTCACATTTGTAAGTAGATCATCAGTTTTAGAGCTAAAATTAGCATGTTTAAAGTGATTTTCATGCTTCCAACGGCCCGTGAAGTGAATTAAAAACCATTTGGAGGCATTTAATGTTCAAGCAAAAACAGCAGATTTTTGACAAAAGCGATAACACCCCCCCCCCATTACGTCATGCTTCAGAAAGGTGCAAAATGATCCAGTTTCAAATGTTTTATTTTTAAACGTCAGTTCACATTTGTAGGTGGATCATCAGTTTTGAGCTAAAATTAGCATGTTTAAAGTGATTTTCATGCTTTCAGGGGCCCGGAAAGTGAATTAAAAACCATTTGGAGGCATTTAATGTTCAAGCAAAAACAGCTGATTTTTGTTAAAAGAGATAACACCCCCCATTACGTCATGCTTCAGAAAGGTGAAAAATGGTCCGTTTTCAAATGTTTTATTTTTGAACCTCATTTCACATTTGTAGGTGGATCATCAGTTTTAGAGCTAAAATTAGCATGTTTAAAGTGAATTTCATGCTTCTAGGGGCCCTAAACACAACATTTGTGGAATGGTTAAAAGTGCATGAAAATGGCCAATTTACTCACTCTGAGGTCTCAAAAAGTGTTTCTTCACCCCGGGAAGTAAATTAAATACCATTTGGAGGCATTTAATGTTCAAGCAAAAACGGCTGATTTTTGACAAAAGAGATAACACCCCCCCATTACGTCATGCTTCAGAAAGCTGAAAAATAGTCCGCTTTCAAATGTTTTATTTTTGAACGTCAGTTCACATTTGTAGGTAGATCATCAGTTTTAGAGCTAAAATTAGCATGTTTAAAGTGATTTTCATGCTTCCAGGGGCCCTAAACACAACATTTGTGTAATGGTTAAAAGTGCATGAAAATGGCCAATTTACTCACTCTGAGGTCTCAAAAAGTGTTTCTTCACCCCGGGAAGTGAATTAAATACCATTTGGAGGCATTTAATGTTCAAGCAAAAACGGCTGATTTTTGACAAAAGAGATAACACCCCCCCATTACATCATGCTTCAGAAAGGTGAAAAATGGTCCGCTTTCAAATGTTTTATTTTTGAACGTCAGTTCACATTTGTAGGTGGATCATCAGTTTTGAGCTAAAATTAGCATGTTTAAAGTGATTTTCATGCTTTCAGGGGCCCGGAAAGTGAATTAAAAACCATTTGGAGGCATTTAATATTTAAGCAAAAACAGCTGATTTTTGTTAAAAGAGATAACACCCCCCATTACGTCTTGCTTCAGAAAGGTGAAAAATGGTCCGTTTTCAAATGTTTTATTTTTGAACCTCAGTTCACATTTGTAGGTGGATCATCAGTTTTAGAGCTAAAATTACATGTTTAAAGTGAATTTCATGCTTCTAGGGGCCCTAAACACAACATTTGTGGAATGGTTAAAAGTGCATGAAAATGGCCAATTTACTCACTCTGGGGTCTCAAAAAGTGTTTCTTCACCCCGGGAAGTATATTAAATACCATTTGGAGGCATTTAATGTTCAAGCAAAAACTGCAGATTTTTGACAAAAGAGATAACACCCCCAATTACGTCATGCTTCAGAAAGGTGAAAAATTGTCCGCTTTCAAATGTTTTATTTTTGAACGTCAGTTCACATTTGTAGGTAGATCATCAGTTTTAGAGCTAAAATTAGCATGTTTAAAGTGATTTTCATGCTCCCAGGGGCCCTAAACACAACATTTGTGTAATGGTTAAAAGTGTATGAAAATGGCCAATTTACTCACTCTGAGGTCTCAAAAAGTGTTTCTTCACACCGGGAAGTGAATTAAATACCATTTGGAGGCATTTAATGTTCAAGCAAAAACGGCTGATTTTTGACAAAAGAGATAACACCCCCCCATTACGTCTTGCTTCAGAAAGGTGAAAAATGGTCCATTTTTAAATGTTTTATTTTTGAATGTCAGTTCACATTTGTAGGTAGATCATCAGTTTTAGAGCTAAAATTAGCATGTTTAAAGTGATTTTCATGCTTTCAGGGGCCCGGAAAGTGAATTAAAAACCATTTGGAGGCATTTAATGTTCAAGCAAAAACAGCAGATTTTTGACAAAAGCGATAACACCCCCCCCCATTACGTCATGCTTCAGAAAGGTGCAAAATGGTCCAGTTTCAAATGTGTTATTTTTAAACGTCAGTTCACATTTGTAGGTGGATCATCAGTTTTGAGCTAAAATTAGCATGTTTAAAGTGATTTTCATGCTTCCAGGGGCCCTAAACACAACATTTGTGTAATGGTTAAAAGTGCATGAAAATGGCCAATTTATTCACTCTGAGGTCTCAAAAAGTGTTTCTTCCCACCGGGAAGTGGATTAAATACCATTTGGAGGCATTTAATGTTCAAGCAAAAACGGCTGATTTTCGACAAAAGAGATAACCCCCCCCCATTACGTCTTGCTTCAGAAAGGTGAAAAATGGTCCATTTTTAAATGTTTTAAATTTGAATGTCAGTTCACATTTGTAGGTAGATCATCAGTTTTAGAGCTAAAATTAGCATGTTTAAAGTGATTTTCATTCTTCCAGGGGCCCTACACACAACATTTGTGTAATGGTTAAAAGTGCATGAAAATGGCCAATTTACTCACTCTAAGGTCTCAAAAAGTGTTTCTTCCCACCGGGAAGTGGATTAAATACCATTTGGAGGCATTTAATGTTCAAGCAAAAACAGCAGATTTTTGACAAAAGAGATAACACCCCCCCCCTTACGTCATGCTTCAGAAAGGTGAAAAATGGTCCGCTTTCAAATGTTTTATTTTTGAACGTCAGTTCACATTTGTAAGTAGATCATCAGTTTTAGAGCTAAAATTAGCATGTTTAAAGTGATTTTCATGCTTCCAACGGCCCGTGAAGTGAATTAAAAACCATTTGGAGGCATTTAATGTTCAAGCAAAAACAGCAGATTTTTGACAAAAGCGATAACACCCCCCCCATTACGTCATGCTTCAGAAAGGTGCAAAATGATCCAGTTTCAAATGTTTTATTTTTAAACGTCAGTTCACATTTGTAGGTGGATCATCAGTTTTGAGCTAAAATTAGCATGTTTAAAGTGATTTTCATGCTTTCAGGGGCCCGGAAAGTGAATTAAAAACCATTTGGAGGCATTTAATGTTCAAGCAAAAACAGCTGATTTTTGTTAAAAGAGATAACACCCCCCATTACGTCATGCTTCAGAAAGGTGAAAAATGGTCCGTTTTCAAATGTTTTATTTTTGAACCTCAGTTCACATTTGTAGGTGGATCATCAGTTTTAGGGCTAAAATTAGCATGTTTAAAGTAAATTTCATGCTTCTAGGGGCCCTAAACACAACATTTGTGGAATGGTTAAAAGTGCATGAAAATGGCCAATTTACTCCCTCTGAGGTCTCAAAAAGTGTTTCTTCACCCCGGGAAGTATATTAAATACCATTTGGAGGCATTTAATGTTCAAGCAAAAACGGCTGATTTTTGACAAAAGAGATAACACCCCCCCATTACGTCATGCTTCAGAAAGGTGAAAAATTGTCCGCTTTCAAATGTTTTATTTTTGAACGTCAGTTCACATTTGTGGGTAGATCATCAGTTTTAGAGCTAAAATTAGCATGCTTAAAGTGATTTTCATGCTCCCAGGGGCCCTAAACACAACATTTGTGTAATGGTTAAAAGTGTATGAAAATGGCCAATTTACTCACTCTGAGGTCTCAAAAAGTGTTTCTTCACACCGGGAAGTGAATTAAATACCATTTGGAGGCATTTAATGTTCAAGCAAAAACGGCTGATTTTTGACAAAAGAGATAACACCCCCCCATTACGTCTTGCTTCAGAAAGGTGAAAAATGGTCCATTTTTAAATGTTTTATTTTTGAATGTCAGTTCACATTTGTAGGTAGATCATCAGTTTTAGAGCTAAAATTAGCATGTTTAAAGTGATTTTCATGCTTCCAGGGGCCCGTGAAGTGAATTAAAAACCATTTGGAGGCATTTAATGTTCAAGCAAAAACAGCAGGTTTTTGACAAAAGAGATAACACCCCCCCATTACGTCATGCTTCAGAAAGGTGCAATATGGTCCGTTTTCAAATGTTTTATTTTTGAACGTCAGTTCACATTTGTAGGTGGATCATCAGTTTTAGAGCTAAAATTAGCATATTTAAAGTGATTTTCATGCTTCCAGGGGCCCTAAACACAACATTTATTGAATGGTTAAAAGTGCATGAAAATGGCCAATTTACTCACTCTGAGGTCTCAAAAAGTGTTTCTTCACCCCGGGAAGTAAATTAAATACCATTTGGAGGCATTTAATGTTCAAGCAAAAACGGCTGATTTTTGACAAAAGAGATAACACCCCCCCATTACGTCATGCTTCAGAAAGCTGAAAAATAGTCCGCTTTCAAATGTTTTATTTTTGAACGTCAGTTCACATTTGTAGGTAGATCATCAGTTTTAGAGTTAAAATTAGCATGTTTAAAGTGATTTTCATGCTTCCAGGGGCCCTAAACACAACATTTGTGTAATGGTTAAAAGTGCATGAAAATGGCCAATTTACTCACTCTGAGGTCTCAAAAAGTGTTTCTTCACCCCGGGAAGTGAATTAAATACCATTTGGAGGCATTTAATGTTCAAGCAAAAACGGCTGATTTTTGACAAAAGAGATAACACCCCCCCATTACATCATGCTTCAGAAAGGTGAAAAATGGTCCGCTTTCAAATGTTTTATTTTTGAACGTCAGTTCACATTTGTAGGTAGATCATCAGTTTTAGAGCTAAAATTAGCATGTTTAAAGTGATTTTCATGCTTCCAACGGCCCGTGAAGTGAATTAAAAACCATTTGGAGGCATTTAATGTTCAAGCAAAAACAGCAGATTTTTGACAAAAGAGATAACAACCCCCCCCCATTACGTCATGCTTCAGCAAGGTGCAAAATGGTCCAGTTTCAAATGTTTTATTTTTGAACGTCAGTTCACATTTGTAGGTGGATCATCAGTTTTGAGCTAAAATTAGCATGTTTAAAGTGATTTTCATGCTTTCAGGGGCCCGGAAAGTGAATTAAAAACCATTTGGAGGCATTTAATGTTCAAGCAAAAACAGCTGATTTTTGTTAAAAGAGATAACACCCCCCATTACGTCTTGCTTCAGAAAGGTGAAAAATGGTCCGTTTTCAAATGTTTTATTTTTGAACCTCAGTTCACATTTGTAGGTGGATCATCAGTTTTAGAGCTAAAATTACATGTTTAAAGTGAATTTCATGCTTCTAGGGGCCCTAAACACAACATTTGTGGAATGGTTAAAAGTGCATGAAAATGGCCAATTTACTCACTCTGGGGTCTCAAAAAGTGTTTCTTCACCCCGGGAAGTATATTAAATACCATTTGGAGGCATTTAATGTTCAAGCAAAAACGGCAGATTTTTTACAAAAGAGATAACACCCCCCATTACGTCATGCTTCAGAAAGGTGAAAAATTGTCCGCTTTGAAATGTTTTATTTTTGAACGTCAGTTCACATTTGTAGGTAGATCATCAGTTTTAGAGCTAAAATTAGCATGTTTAAAGTGATTTTCATGCTCCCAGGGGCCCTAAACACAACATTTGTGTAATTGTTAAAAGTGTATGAAAATGGCCAATTTACTCACTCTGAGGTTTCAAAAAGTGTTTCTTCACACCGGGAAGTGAATTAAATACCATTTGGAGGCATTTAATGTTCAAGCAAAAACGGCTGATTTTTGACAAAAGAGATAACACCCCCCCATTACGTCATGCTTCAGAAAGGTGAAAAGTAGTCAGTTTTCAAATGTTTTATTTTTGAACGTCAGTTCACATTTGTAGGTGGATCATCAGTTTTAGAGTTAAAATTAGCATGTTTAAAGTGATTTTCATGCTTCCAGGGGCCCTAAACACAACATTTGTGGAATGGTTAAAAGTGCATGGAAATGGCCAATTTACTCACTCTTAGGTCTCAAAAAGTGTTTCTTCACCGCGGGAAATGAATTAAATACCAGTTGGAGGCATTTAATGTTCAAGCAAAAACGGCAGATTTTTGACAAAAGAGATAACACCCCCCCATTACGTCATGCTTCAGAAAGGTGAAAAATGGTCCGTTTTCAAATGTTTTATTTTTTAAGGTCATTTCACATTTGTAGGTAGATCATCAGTTTTAGAGCTAAAATTAGCATGTTTAAAGTGATTTTCATGCTTCCAGGGGCCCGGGAAGTGAATTAAAAACCATTTGGAGGCATTTAATGTTCAAGCAAAAAAAGCTGATTTTTGACAAAAGAGATAACACCCCCCCCCCATTACGTCATGCTTCAGAAAGGTGAAAAATGGTCCGTTTTCAAATGTTTCAGTTTTTGAACGTCAGTTCACATTTGTAGGTGGATCATCAGTTTTAGAGATAAAATTAGCATGTTTAAAGTGATTTTCATGCTTCCAGGGGCCCTAAACACAACATTTGTGGAATGGTTAAAAGTGCATGGAAATGGCCAATTTACTCACTCTTAAGTCTCAAAAAGTGTTTCTTCACCCCGGGAAGTGAATTAAATACCATTTGGAGGCATTTAATGTTCAAGCAAAAACGGCAGATTTTTGACAAAAGAGATAACACCCCCCCATTACGTCATGCTTCAGAAAGGTGAAAAATGGTCCGTTTTCAAATGTTTTATTTTTTAAGGTCATTTCACATTTGTAGGTAGATCATCAGTTTTAGAGCTTAAATTAGCATGTTTAAAGTGATTTTCATGCTTCCAGGGGCCCGGGAAGTGAATTAAAAACAATTTGGAGGCATTTAATGTTCAAGCAAAAACAGCAGATTTTTGACAAAAGAGATAACACCCCCCCCCCCATTACGTCATGCTTCAGAAAGGTTCAAAATGGTCCAGTTTCAAATGTTTTATTTTTGAACGTCAGTTCACATTTGTAGGTGGATCATCAGTTTTAGAGCTAAAATTAGCATGTTTAAAGTGAATTTCATGCTTCTAGGGGCCCTAAACACAACATTTGTGGAATGGTAAAAAGTGCATGAAAATGGCCAATTTACTCACTCTGAGGTCTCAAAAAGTGTTTCTTCACCCCGGGAAGTAAATTAAATACCATTTGGAGGCATTTAATGTTCAAGCAAAAACGGCTGATTTTTGACAAAAGAGATAACACCCCCCCATTACGTCTTGCTTCAGAAAGGTGAAAAATGGTCCATTTTTAAATGTTTTATTTTTGAATGTCAGTTCACATTTGTAGGTAGATCATCAGTTTTAGAGCTAAAATTAGCATGTTTAAAGTGATTTTCATGCTTCCAGGGGCCCATGAAGAGAATTAAAAACCATTTGGAGGCATTTAATGTTCAAGCAAAAACAGCAGATTTTTGACAAAAGAGATAACACCCCCCCCCCCATTACGTCATGCTTCAGAAAGGTGAAAAATGGTCCATTTTTAAATGTTTTATTTTTGAACCTCAGTTCACATTTGTAGGTGGATATCAGTTTTAGAGCTAAAATTAGCATGTTTAAAGTGAATTTCATGCTTCTAGGGGCCCTAAACACAACATATGTGTAATGGTTAAAAGTGCATGAAAATGGCCAATTTACTCACTCTGAGGTCTCAAAAAGTGTTTCTTCACACTGGGAAGTGAATTAAATACCATTTGGAGGCATTTAATGTTCAAGCAAAAACGGCTGATTTTTGACAAAAGAGATAACACCCCCCCATTACGTCTTGCTTCAGAAAGGTGAAAAATGGTCCATTTTTAAATGTTTTATTTTTGAATGTCAGTTCACATTTGTAGGTAGATCATCAGTTTTAGAGCTAAAATTAGCATGTTTAAAGTGATTTTCATGCTTCCAGGGGCCCATGAAGTGAATTAAAAACCATTTGGAGGCATTTAATGTTCAAGCAAAAACAGCTGATTTTTGTTAAAAGAGATAACACCCCCCCATTACGTCATGCTTCAGAAAGTTGCAAAATGGTCCGTTTTCAAATGTTTTATTTTTGAACCTCAGATCACATTTGTAGGTCGATCATCAGTTTTAGAGCTAAAATTAGCATGTTTAAAGTGATTTTCATGCTCCCAGGGGCCCTAAACACAACATTTGTGTAATGGTTAAAAGTGCATGAAAATGGCCAATTTACTCACTCTGAGGTCTCAAAAAGTGTTTCTTCACACCGGGAAGTGAATTAAATACCATTTGGAGGCATTTAATGTTCAAGCAAAAACAACTGATTTTTGACAAAAGAGATAACACCCCCCATTACGTCATGCTTCAGAAAGGTGAAAAATGGTCCGTTTTCAAATGTTTTATTTTTTAAGGTCATTTCACATTTGTAGGTAGATCATCAGTTTTAGAGCTTATATTATTATGTTTAAAGTGATTTTCATGCTTCCAGGGGCCCGGGAAGTTAATTGAAAACCATTTGGAGGCATTTAATGTTCATTTAAAAACAGCTGATTTTTTACAAAAGAGATAACACCCCCCCATTACGTCATGCTTCAGAAAGGTGAAAAGTAGTCAGTTTTCAAATGTTTTATTTTTGAACGTCAGTTCACATTTGTAGGTGGATCATCAGTTTTAGAGTTAAAATTAGCATGTTTAAAGTGATTTTCATGCTTCCAGGGGCCCTAAACACAACATTTGTGGAATGGTTAAAAGTGCATGGAAATGGCCAATTTACTCACTCTTAGGTCTCAAAAAGTGTTTCTTCACCCCGGGAAGTGAATTAAATACCAGTTGGAGGCATTTAATGTTCAAGCAAAAACGGCAGATTTTTGACAAAAGAGATAACACCCCCCCATTACGTCATGCTTCAGAAAGGTGAAAAATGGTCCGTTTTCAAATGTTTTATTTTTTAAGGTCATTTCACATTTGTAGGTAGATCATCAGTTTTAGAGCTAAAATTAGCATGTTTAAAGTGATTTTCATGCTTCCAGGGGCCCGGGAAGTGAATTAAAAACCATTTGGAGGCATTTAATGTTCAAGCAAAAAAAAGCTGATTTTTGACAAAAGACATAACACCCCCCCCCCCCATTACGTCATGCTTCAGAAAGGTGAAAAATGGTCCGTTTTCAAATGTTTCAGTTTTTGAACGTCAGTTCACATTTGTAGGTGGATCATCAGTTTTAGAGATAAAATTAGCATGTTTAAAGTGATTTTCATGCTTCCAGGGGCCCTAAACACAACATTTGTGGAATGGTTAAAAGTGCATGGAAATGGCCAATTTACTCACTCTTAGGTCTCAAAAAGTGTTTCTTCACCCCGGGAAGTGAATTAAATACCATTTGGAGGCATTTAATGTTCAAGCAAAAACGGCAGATTTTTGACAAAAGAGATAACACCCCCCCATTACGTCATGCTTCAGAAAGGTGAAAAATGGTCCGTTTTCAAATGTTTTATTTTTTAAGGTCATTTCACATTTGTAGGTAGATCATCAGTTTTAGAGCTTAAATTAGCATGTTTAAAGTGATTTTCATGCTTCCAGGGGCCCAGGAAGTGAATTAAAAACCATTTGGAGGCATTTAATGTTCAAGCAAAAAAAGCTGATTTTTGACAAAAGAGATAACACCCCCCCCCCATTACGTCATGCTTCAGAAAGGTGAAATATGGTCCGTTTTCAAATGTTTCAGTTTTTGAACGTCAGTTCACATTTGTAGGTGGATCATCAGTTTTAGAGATAAAATTAGCATGTTTAAAGTGATTTTCATGCTTCCAGGGGCCCTAAACACAACATTTGTGGAATGGTTAAAAGTGCATGAAAATGACCAATTTACTCACTCTGAGGTCTCAAAAAGAGTTTCTTCACCCCGAGAAGTGAATTAAATACCATTTGGAGGCATTTAATGTTCAAGCAAAAACGGCTTATTTTTGACAAAAGAGATAACACCCCCCATTACGTCATGCTTCAGAAAGGTGAAAAATTGTCCGCTTTCAAATGTTTTATTTTTGAACGTCAGTTCACATTTGTAGGTAGATCATCAGTTTTAGAGCTAAAATTAGCATGTTTAAAGTGATTTTCATGCTTCCAGGGGCCCATGAAGTGAATTAAAAACCATTTGGAGGCATTTAATGTTCAAGCAAAAACAGCAGATTTTTGACAAAAGAGATAACACCCCCCCATTACGTCATGCTTCAGAAAGGTTCAAAATGGTCCAGTTTCAAATGTTTTATTTTTGAACGTCAGTTCACATTTGTAGGTGGATCATCAGTTTTAGAGCTAAAATTAGCATGTTTAAAGTGAATTTCATGCTTCTAGGGGCCCTAAACACAACATTTGTGGAATGGTAAAAAGTGCATGAAAATGGCCAATTTACTCACTCTGAGGTCTCAAAAAGTGTTTCTTCACCCCGGGAAGTAAATTAAATACCATTTGGAGGCATTTAATGTTCAAGCAAAAACGGCTGATTTTTGACAAAAGAGATATCACCCCCCCATTACGTCTTGCTTCAGAAAGGTGAAAAATGGTCCATTTTTAAATGTTTTATTTTTGAATGTCAGTTCACATTTGTAGGTAGATCATCAGTTTTAGAGCTAAAATTAGCATGTTTAAAGTTATTTTCATGCTTCCAGGGGCCCATGAAGTGAATTAAAAACCATTTGGAGGCATTTAATGTTCAAGCAAAAACAGCAGATTTTTGACAAAAGAGATAACACCCCCCCATTACGTCATGCTTCAGAAAGGTTCAAAATGGTCCAGTTTCAAATGTTTTATTTTTGAACGTCAGTTCACATTTGTAGGTAGATCATCAGTTTTAGAGCTAAAATTAGCATGTTTAAAGTGAATTTCATGCTTCATGGGGCCCTAAACACAACATTTGTGGAATGGTAAAAAGTGCATGAAAATGGCCAATTTACTCACTCTGAGGTCTCAAAAAGTGTTTCTTCACCCCGGGAAGTAAATTAAATACCATTTGGAGGCATTTAATGTTCAAGCAAAAACGGCTGATTTTTGACAAAAGAGATAACATCCCCCCATTACGTCATGCTTCAGAAAGGTGAAAAATTGTCCGCTTTCAAATGTTTTATTTTTGAACGTCAGTTCACATTTGTAGGTAGATCATCAGTTTTGGAGCTAAAATTAGCATGTTTAAAGTGATTTTCATGCTTCCAGGGGCCCTAAACACAACATTTGAGTAATGGTTAAAAGTGCATGAAAATGGCCAATTTACTCACTCTGAGGTCTCAAAAAGTGTTTCTTCACACCGGGAAGTGAAATAAATACCATTTGGAGGCATTTAATGTTCAAGCAAAAACGGCTGATTTTTGACAAAAGAGATAACACCCCCCATTACGTCTTGCTTCAGAAAGGTGAAAAATGGTCCATTTTTAAATGTTTTAAATTTGAATGTCAGTTCACATTTGTAGGTAGATCATCAGTTTTAGAGCTAAAATTAGCATGTTTAAAGTGATTTTCATGCTTCCAGGGGCCCTAAACACAACATTTGTGGAATGGTTAAAAGTGCATGAAAATGGCCAATTTACTCACTCTGAGGTCTCAAAAAGTGTTTCTTCACCCCGGGAAGTGAATTAAATACCATTTGGAGGCATTTAATGTTCAAGCAAAAACAGCTGATTTTTGACAAAAGAGATAACACCCCCCCATTACGTCATGCTTCAGAAAGGTGAAAAATGGTCCGCTTTCAAATGTTTTATTTTTGAACGTCAGTTCACATTTGTAAGTAGATCATCAGTTTTAGAGCTAAAATTAGCATGTTTAAAGTGATTTTCATGCTTTCAGGGGCCCGGAAAGTGAATTAAAAACCATTTGGAGGCATTTAATGTTCAAGCAAAAACGGCTGATTTTTGACAAAAGCGATAACACCCTCCATTACGTCATGCTTCAGAAAGGTGAAAAATGGTCCGCTTTCAAATGTTTTATTTTTGAATGTCAGTTCACATTTGTAGGTAGATCATCAGTTTTAGAGCTAAAATTAGCATGTTTAAAGTGATTTTCATGCTCCCAGGGGCCCTAAACACAACATTTGTGTAATGGTTAAAAGTGCATGAAAATGGCCAATTTACTCACTCTGAGGTCTCAAAAAGTGTTTCTTCACCCCGGGAAGTAAATTAAATACCATTTGGAGGCATTTAATGTTCAAGCAAAAACGGCTGATTTTTGACAAAAGAGATAACATCCCCCCATTACGTCATGCTTCAGAAAGGTTCAAAATGGTCCAGTTTCAAATGTTTTATTTTTGAACGTCTGTGGAAAAGTAAATTTTGCCATGTTCTGTGTCCCTACGTGTTCCCCATCTTATGTTATATGTGCATGATTAATATGCATATGTATTCCCTTATGATCGATTAAAGACGCAATTACAGTTGTGTCCAACTCTAGTATGCCAGTTTCCAGTTCTCGTGAAAGCTACGAGTATTAGGCCTATGTAAACCTATGTTGCCACGTTTCACAGTGTGCACGTTAATTCAGTAAAAGTCCCCGTTTCTAGGCCTCAAAAGGGCCTGGACACCAGATTCAGCTCCTGTCTCCTGAACCCTCGCTGAGGAGCGATACAGCCCCCACCTGCATCCCTGACCCTTCACTTACTTCCTGCCTCACAGTGCCCGGCTCGGCCTGGCTCTGCCTGCCAGTCTGCCAAGAGTATGTTATGATTCTAGTTATCAGTCCAGCCCTCCTTCTCTGCATTCCTAAGCTACTGAATCGCATCAATAGTTTCAGTCATAGTCTAGCCTTTACGTCTCCATGTAAGAGAAATACTGTATTAATGGTCATTTAATATTCCTCAACACGCACTACATGTAGAATAATGCATGCACCAGTCTTAGAGTCTGTTAGCCTTTGCCCTGATAACTTTTGGATATTATCAACATGTTCTCTAAACATCAGATACTAGATAGTGTTTAGGTACATGTCGCTCTGACTCTCCAGACTTTAGTCTCCTCTTCTAGCGCAGAAGTCATAGCCCCCAGTTCCTCCTAGTAACACGTCATTGCCAGCTTGCGCGCACCACTAGGTCAGAGGTCCCGGCTCCTTAGGTAGCCCCCTCCATGTTTCCGCCCCATTTATGACATATTCTGTTACGTTTACATCACATGTCTATGTACACACCTCTTGTTACACCCACTTTATGTCTTATCTTTCGCGACTGCTATGAACCCCGCCTACTGCTACGCCTACTGTATTAACTGTAATGCAATTGTTTTAACTATATATACTTGTGCACTGTTATTAAAAGTTAGCGCGCTCATCCCAGATCCTGCCCCGGCAGCTGCCGGGCCCTGCCATCTTATTCCCGTGCAGGTTGTCCTGTTCCTGTCCTTTATGACTGTATTAAAACCTGCAAACTCAAGATACCTCGAATCCTGACTCTTATTTATTGAGCTATCTGTTAATTAATTATTCCGAAAAATAGAACAGGTATTTAATTATTTATTTACCACATAATGGCGCCCGAACAGGGACTTGCCCTTTCCCCACGCGCCGGAGAAGCCACGCAAGCCCCCTGACCCTCTGCAGCCGTGACGGAACCATACCGGCCACGTGCAGATATTTCTGCTTCAAGTATCCCTCAGGCCCACGGAGGAGACGGAGGTTGCGGTCCAGCGTCCAGACGAGGCGGTGGAGGAACGCGGCGAGTCCCGACCAGAGCCCAAGCCGAGAGTCCGAGGTCCGAGGTATCCGGAGGCCCACCCGTAACTGAAGTCCGAAGTTCGTAGTCCGTCGTCGTAGCAGTCCAGTCCAGTCCGAGGCCTTCCGTTCTTGCTGCCCGGTGAGTACCGTTGCTGGGGTAGTATCTAGACAGGGTCAATTAATTTGTCTCTGGTCCGTGGGTTTGGGTACACAGATCCAACACGAAGTGTCCACCTAGGTGGATGCGGGTCCTGACGTGTCTCTTTATGGGACCGGTATGTTTCGTACTGTTTCAGCAGTGCATCTAGTAATTCTAGTCTCGAGAAATTCATGTGTTTCTGTTCTCAAGTATTCCAGGTAATGTTTCTGTCCGAACTGTTATTTTAATGTCATTTCAATGTGTTTTCAATGTCGTGGTATGAATGAGTTGTTTCCTCAGTCATTATTGTGTTCATTGTGTATTGTATTGTGTCCAGATCCCAGTTTACGTCATGCCTCTGTTCTCCAAATTACGTCAGTTAAGAACTAGAAAAGGTCTGCTCGAGGAAGCAGTTCCTGTCCCGCCTAGGGACAGTCCAGGTCATTTTATGTATCATAAGCATGGCATAAGTGCCATATTATATCTAGACTTATGGGTCGAGTATACTAAAGATCTAGAAGAGAAATATAGATGGCCTGTATCAGGCACATGGGATGCCGAGTGCATCATGCGAGTAGAAGAAGCATTATGGAAAAAGAAAGCCAGACAGTCACAGAAAGATGCCATCGAGTTATGGCGCAAAGAATCTCATAAAAGAACCGAAAAAGAAATCAGAAAGTCAGAATTAAGTAGAGAATCCACAGAAAGAGCCCAAGAAAGGGAATTAATCGAAATAGGTGAACGAGTTAAAACCGAACAGTCAGACAGGCAGAGGAATGCCCTCATTAAGGGTATGTACCCTCTTCTTGCCGAGGGCTTGCCAAAAGCAACCCCGGAGGCATCCAGTAACTTCCCGCCACCACTAGTTCCGACCAAGCTACGTCACAAACCGACCGCAGCTGATATTTTTCTCTCGTCCTATTTGGACGACACAGTCCCAGAATATGCAAATCCTGCTCCGCCAGCTCCTGTAAATAATGTAATTCCTGCTCCTCCAGCCACCGGGGCACCCGTTACGGTACCCCCGGTCCAGCCTACATTACAAGTTCCCGCTACATCGGTCACTCTGCCAGCACGAAGAGTATCAGTCGACGATTCCAGTTTAGGGGCCGCGGGGGGAGGTCCTCCGGGAACCCCGCCGCCACACAAACGTGTAACGTCAGTCGAGTTACATGAACGTGCGTTACAGCGTACGCCCAAACATCAGTCCGTTGCAGATATCAGACGAGCTCTTACCGAATGCCGTTATGATCCAGTCCCAGGCGATGATAATATGGTTATATATTCATTGCGTGTAAGACGGGTGACCAAGTATTTGGACACCCTACCGAACATGAAAGAAGATCTAGACAGAATATATTGTTTCATTCGAACAGGAACAGATCCAGAAAGTATTGGCGAAGCCATGTCTCAAAGGAAAGCTGAGATTCAGCTCATGCTATTAAAGTTTCTAATTAATTGTTTAATAAGGGAACAAGATTGTCCGACTAAAGATCCGACCGAAATGAAAGTTCTGACAAGGTGGAGTGATAATATAGCCGAGGGTAAACACAGGACCATCAGTAGTATAGAGAGTATGTACAAGAAAATACGTAAAGAAATAATAAGGTTACACGAACAACGCAAAGAAGCACTAGTAAGCGAGAAAGAAAGTAACTCTGATACTGAAGAAGCAGAAGATGAGAATACCGCCAGAATAGCGTATGTAGGTAGAACTAGACTTTCCGACCGACATTCATGTCTAGAATCCAAGAAAACTGTTCCTCTTCCAGCACCAGAACAAGGTTCTCTAGAGCAAGTATTTCAAGCTACCGATCACATTCTGAAATCACGAATCGGTTATAGTGAACTTAGTACTATGCATGAACAAGAACTAGCCCGATCAGCAGTCCGATGGGCTACTGATTCTACCACTTTTCCAGACGAAATAGTGGCACAAATGTTTCTAAAACTGCCCCCAGCCGAGCAGCGACTGGTGGATATGTATATGATCCAGCACCTCATCACTCTGTATGAGGGTCAGCATTCTGATCCAGGTCCGTTACATGATGTATTAAACGAGTTATTACAGTATAGATGGAAAGGTCTAGGTACCGATTTAATTAGTATCATTCTAGAACAGCGCCACAAATACCGAACGTTTCTGAATCCGCATTTTGTTCACGTCTCACCCCCAGAAAGTAAACCGTTTTACATAGATAGACAGCATCCGTTACGAGAAGTACACCCAGTTAGGACACAGGGTGGTGAAATGCAACGAGTATTTGTTTACACCCCGATTACAAAGATGGAACTCTTAGAGATGAAGAAGTTAATTCCCTGTCACGATAAAGATCCAGCAGGGTTCCACCGTGAGTTAAAAGACATGCTCCGTATGGGAGAATACACGTATCCAGATATAATTAAAATGTTAAAGGTCCTGTTGCCTGCGGGCATATATGAAAAACTCAAGGAAAAAGAATGGGAGGTGGGAGAGAAAAAGATAGATTGGACAGCTCTAGAAGCTGAAGATAAAATACGAGTACCAGGTACCGGTCTTGGGGACAAATGTAAAGAATTACCCGAGCTGTTAATACAAGTTTTGCCAAGATTACTAGCCACGAAAAAGGAAGACTGGGATGCAATCTCAGCCTGTAAACAGAAAGCAGACGAAGATACTAGTGATTTTTATTCTAGGTTCGAGAAATGTTTTAGTATTAACAGTGGTTTGAAGACGAGTAGTGAGTCATACCCTCATCTTTTTGTTACTAAACTAGTCGAGAATTCAAGCCCACAAGTTAAAAATCGAGTTTTAAAAATCGAAAGTACATGGCAAGCTAATACTCCGTCCCAAATGCTTCAGATGCTTCAGTACCACCAGAATAGAATCAGGGAAGAGCAAGATCATGAAAGGAAACGTATGAAAGACACGAAAATGAAAGTATTAGTTGCACAATCTGTTCCTCAAGACAGTCAGAAGAGGGGTATGAATCAAGCCAGTCATCCTGCAGTTCCTGTTAAAGGGACCTGCAATTATTGTAAACAGCCAGGTCATTTTATAAACGAGTGTGCAGTTCTGAAACACAACATAGCTACCGGTAAGACTAAAGAAAGACCACGTCCGCCTAGACAAGAACAAGTTTCACAGACTTCTCAGACACCACAGAATGCACAACAGACAGTTACAGTACCGCAGCCTATAGCTGCAACACAGCACGTTACACAGCAAATGTACCAGTATGCCCAGTCCGAGTATCCAGAGTACCAGCAGTATTCATGAAACAGCCTAGAGAGGGAGGTAGGCTTGCCTCTCATCGAGGTACCTGTAGATCAAGAGGGTCCCTATGTTCACAGTCAAGTGCTAGGGAAAGACAGAAAGTTTCTGATTGATACAGGGGCAAGTAGGACTACTATCAGTCATGACGAGGTTCCAGGGGCTCCGCTCTCAGGCTCTAGAAATGTTTCCCTTGGATTTTCAGGAAAGCCGATAGTTAACGAGATTTCCAAACCAGTTACTCTAGAAGTAGGTCCATTGTCCCGAACTACTGATTTGTTACTTACGAAGTCATGTCCAGAAAATTTGTTAGGTATTAAGACATTGAAGGAATTAGGTGCAGTAATATGTTGCTCCCCAGAGGGAGTTCGTTTGTTTTTGCGTGACTTCAAAGGTCACTATGTATTACGTGATTTTGATCCCAGATTGTCTAATGTACCGCAGCATTTATGGGCGCACGGTCCAACTGATGTTGGTTGTATGCAGATCACACCCCACCGTGTGACTCTGAAACCAGGTGTAGTGTTACCACGAATCAGACAGTACAGATTGCCACCTGAGGCTGTAGCAGCCTTATCCAAAATTATTGACGAGCTCATTGCTCAAGGAGTGGTTGTAGAAACTGACTCCAATGTATGTAATTCTCCTATCATTCCAGTCATGAAACGTACTGATCCAAATGCACCTCCAGTATATCGATTAATGATCGACCTTCGAGAACTTAATAAATGTATCATACCCCAGTACCCAGTTGTCCCAGATATTTCTTCCCTATTGACAGCCATTGATTCCGAAGCTACATTTTTCACTGTCATAGACCTCAAGAACGCATTTTTCAGTGTCCCCGTTCATCCAGACAGCCAGTACCTTTTCGGTTTTTGTTTAGATGGAAGGAGCTATAAATTTACACGAGCTCCTCAAGGTTTCACAGAAAGTCCTAGTATTTACAGTCAAGCACTTAAGAGACAACTAGACAATATTCACATGCCAACTGACACTGCCCTGCTCCAGTATGTCGATGATCTACTGATCACAGCCCGTTCTGAACGTGACTGCGAGCGTGCGTCACTTACAGTCCTGTATTTCCTAGCCGAGATGGGGCACAAGGTATCCCCTTCGAAGCTTCAATTCTGTGTCCAGCAAGTGGTCTACTTAGGACACTTACTGTCCAAGAGGGGTAGGCAGTTGACACCTGACCGTATCCAGTTAATAGCGAGTCTCCCTCAGCCCAAGACGCAGAAGGAGGTACGAGCTTTTATCGGCCTCACTTCTTACTGCAGACAATGGATTCCTCAGTATGCATTTCTAGCCAAGCCACTGATACAGTTAACGACACAGGAGGCAGCCGTATCGACTGTCCTCCCTTGGACCCAGGAACATGCACTTGCTTTTAATGAATTAAAGAAAGCCTTATGTCAAGCTCCTGTTCTAGCTACACCGAACTACAGTAAGCCTTTTACACTTTTTGTCACAGAACGTGAAGGTACAGCATTATCTGTTCTCACACAAGATCAAGCAGGACAATACAAGCCCTGTGCTTATTTTTCAAGCACATTAGATCCAGTAGCCCAGGCTCTGCCTGCGTGCCTCAAGTCAGTTGCAGCCACAGCACTAGCTATCAGACAAAGTGATTCCATAGTATTAGGACACTCCCTGACAGTACAAGTTCCACATTCCGTGGAAGTTCTTTTAAACCGAACACAGACTCAGCACTTGACAATTGCACGTTTAACAGGTTATGAATTGACACTGTTCCAGCCATACATAGAAATCAGACGCTGCAACGTTCTAAATCCTGCTACACTGTTACCGTGAGTTACTTCAAATCCTGCCACACATGACTGTGTGGAAGTTGTTAACACTATGACAAAGCCAAGACAAGACTTGACAGATATTCCATTACCGGATCCCGACCTGACACTTTATGTGGATGGTTCATGTATGAGAACAAGTACAGGAGATCTAGTAGCCGCGTATGCAGTGACTACTGACACTGAAGTTATAGAGACACACCGTATTGACACCCTGTCCGCTCAAGCAGCAGAGCTAGTCGCTCTGACCCAAGCCTGCATACGTGCCAAGAACCTGAAAGTAAACATATACACAGATTCACGTTATGCATTCGGAGTCGTACACGACTTTGGAGTGCTCTGGCAAGAAAGAGGTTTCATGACTTCTCATGGAACCAAGATTCAGCATGGTCTCCTCATTCAAGCTCTGTTAGATGCAATACATTTACCGACAGCTATCGCTATTATGAAGTGCAAAGCACATACGAAAGTCACTGACATTATTTCTCAAGGTAATGATCTAGCAGATCGAACAGCCAAGCTTACAGCCCAGACTCCAGACATTCCGGTGAACACGACACTGACACACACTCCAGATCCGACTACATGTATGACAGTTAAGGACCCCACTCAAGATGTCATAGATATCCAGTCACATGCTACTCCCGATGAAATCAAGAAATGGTCCGAACAAGGAGGGGTCCAGACAGATCAGGGATGGTTGACGAAGGGAAAAGCCACATGGTTTCTCCCCGACTCGATGGTCCAAGTCATTATTAATACCGCACATAGTCCTGCACATTTAGGAGAAAAAGCCATGTTAGACAGTATCCAGAACATTTGGTTCAACAAGCATTTACGAGCTGCAGCCAAGCAGAAAGTCCGTACCTGTATGATATGTTGTCAGTTTAATCCAGGTAAAAGTGTCCCGGTGGAACAAGGTGGATTCCAGCCCCCTGCCCACCCTTTTGAGGTCCTCCAGATGGATTATATTCAGATGGAGCGATGTCGAGGTTTCAAGTATGTCCTTGTAGTTGTATGCGCTTTGTCCAGGTGGACAGAGGCATATCCAGTCCCAGATTACACAGCCGCGACCACTGCCAAGCAGTTGGTTCGTGAATTTTTCCCCCGTTATGGACTCCCTAGGGTCGTGTATTCAGACAACGGCCAGCCATTCTCATCAGAGTTAATGAAGCATGTTTCCCTTCTGTTAGGGTACCAGTGGAAGTTTCATTGTGTACGCCATCCTGAAGCAGCAGGTCTCGTAGAGAGACATAACCAGACATTAAAAATCCGCATCGCCAAAGTCTGTAAAGAGAAAGGTGTAGACTGGCTAGTAGCTCTGCCAGTCGCCTTGTTTTATATGCGCATGGTCGCACATTCCAGATCAGGTCTGTCCCCTTATGAGGTCGTATTCGGCCGCCCCCCGAACATGTGGGGTACACCTAGACCCCGAAGTATTACAGATGTTTCCAGTAATATGCTGACAGATTACCTAGCTTCCTTGATGTCTGCCCTACACTCTTGTCGTTCACAGGTTGCCGCTGCATTTCCAGACAATACCGAGGTGAAACCGCATGAGGTCATTCCAGGCGACCTAGTCCTTGTGAGGAATTTTGATCGTTCAAGTCCGCTGGAGCCCCGCTGGAAACTGCCTCAACTTGTCCTTCTGACCACCCGCACGGCCGTGAAGCTGGAAGGCCGCAAGGGGTGGGTGCACCTGTCTCACGTCAAGAAGTTTCATGGACTCCGAGAAAAGACTTTTGCCAAGAACATTTTTAAGGACTGCCAGAACTTTAAAAACTGCCCTATTTCTAAGGACTGTCCCGCTACAAACTTTGATTCCAAGCCTCCCCTGTTAGAGGAAACTCCGCAGCAGGAGTATAAACAGAAGCTCCGGTCTAGTAAAATAAGTCAGCCAGTTTAATTGTCTAAGTCCCCCTCGGGTGAAACGGTTAGACAGGTTTCTGACATGTATGAGATAGACCCCCATAGTGAGAGAGTTAGTCAAAACTCTATCAGATGTATCATTATTCTATGTTTTCTTCTATTTTTGAGTTTGATGGTTACCTGCACAAGTTATGCATTGCATTTATGTTTTCCAATTTCTCATGTAAATAAGTTTTATAATGCCACAGTAGAGCACACATTCAGTGATCTGCCTCCTCACGAGCTATCCTATCGTCTTGCTATGCGCAATAA
The DNA here is from genome assembly GCF_964261635.1 of Lissotriton helveticus. Taxonomy (NCBI): domain Eukaryota; kingdom Metazoa; phylum Chordata; class Amphibia; order Caudata; family Salamandridae; genus Lissotriton; species Lissotriton helveticus. The sequence goes on from NC_136061.1 coordinate 1,272,843,506, forward strand.
CACATTCATCAGAATGTTGCACTATTCACACCAGACCAGCAATGCCACTAATTGTTGGGTGTGTGGTCGACTCCCCCCTTTTCAGACACCGAAGGGAGTTCTGCCACTCTATCCTTATCCATTCTCACATAATGGTTCGTGTGGAGCATGGTCCACGCTAACGTCATCCTCAACTGATATGTCCCTTCTGAATAGTACATGTTTTCCAGACAAGCAAGGTCTCACCCATAGAACCGGGTTAGATCTAGAAAATGAAGTTTATGATTTAGGTAACTATTCTTCGAATTTTATGGTCCTGAATGTTCAGTCTGATACTACTCCAGATTTACCTGCTATTTCAGTACTACCAGTCAAAGGCGAATTATGTGTCCGAAAGAATGGCTCCGCACATGTAGGACACAGTGATTGTACTACTATTGTCAAGTATAGTGACAGTGGGAAATCTATTTTCAAAGCCTCACGTCATTCTTATTTTGTTTGTGGTCAGACCGCATATGTTCGTCTGCCCCTCGATTGGGATGGAACATGTTATATTGCCTTCCTACTGCCACCAGTTTTTCTAGCCCCATCTGATTATCATAGAAACACACATCTAGTACACATTAGACATAAAAGAGAGATCGAGTCCCCGATTGTCGATCAAACTGAAACTGCTCTAGAACAGTATACAGACTTCAATAGAGGTTTCTTCTTCTTTATAGGACCTATCCAGAATAGTAAGTTAATCCGTAGGTTAACCAGAACCCTTGAAGCAGTAGTGAATGAGACTACTTCTGCTCTAGGTAACTTAACCGAAGAGCAATCTGCTATGAGATTTGTCGTGCTCCAAAATCGTCTCGTTCTTGACGTCATACTGGCCGATAGAGGAGGAGCATGTAGAGTCATCGGATCTAGTTGCTGCATTTTCATTCCTAATAACGCGCCGTCTGTTTATTCAGCTATAACCAGACTTCATAAAATTGCCCATCAGTTACACCAGAATCCAGGCACCTGGACATGGTCCGGTTGGCTCTGGAGTATAATTTCTGCCTGGGGATGGAAAGTATTGTCATTCCTAGGTATAGCAGTAATGATCATTTTCAGTTGCTGCCTCTGTTTACAATGTGGCCCTGCGATTTGCGGCATTTGTGCTACATCCTGTATTCCAAGTCCTAGTCCTAAGTCCCGTTCCAAGCCAATTCGAGACGAGCAAATGATACTGTATGAAATGATAGATGGTATCATGAATATTGATGTTTCCTGATGGAAACGTAGTGACAAGGAGGGAATGTGGAAAAGTAAATTTTGCCATGTTCTGTGTCCCTACGTGTTCCCCATCTTATGTTATATGTGCATGATTAATATGCATATGTATTCCCTTATGATCGATTAAAGACGCAATTACAGTTGTGTCCAACTCTAGTATGCCAGTTTCCAGTTCTCGTGAAAGCTACGAGTATTAGGCCTATGTAAACCTATGTTGCCACGTTTCACAGTGTGCACGTTAATTCAGTAAAAGTCCCCGTTTCTAGGCCTCAAAAGGGCCCGGACACCAGATTCAGCTCCTGTCTCCTGAACCCTCGCTGAGGAGCGATACAGCCCCCACCTGCATCCCTGACCCTTCACTTACTTCCTGCCTCACAGTGCCCGGCTCGGCCTGGCTCTGCCTGCCAGTCTGCCAAGAGTATGTTATGATTCTAGTTATCAGTCCAGCCCTCCTTCTCTGCATTCCTAAGCTACTGAATCGCATCAATAGTTTCAGTCATAGTCTAGCCTTTACGTCTCCATGTAAGAGAAATACTGTATTAATGGTCATTTAATATTCCTCAACACGCACTACATGTAGAATAATGCATGCACCAGTCTTAGAGTCTGTTAGCCTTTGCCCTGATAACTTTTGGATTCTATCAACATGTTCTCTAAACATCAGATACTAGATAGTGTTTAGGTACATGTCGCTCTGACTCTCCAGACTTTAGTCTCCTCTTCTAGCGCAGAAGTCATAGCCCCCAGTTCCTCCTAGTAACACGTCATTGCCAGCTTGCGCGCACCACTAGGTCAGAGGTCCCGGCTCCTTAGGTAGCCCCCTCCATGTTTCCGCCCCATTTATGACATATTCTGTTACGTTTACATCACATGTCTATGTACACACCTCTTATTACACCCACTTTATGCCTTATCTTTCGCGACTGCTACGAACCCCGCCTACTGCTACGCCTACTGTATTAACTGTAATGCAATTGTTTTAACTATATATACTTGTGCACTGTTATTAAAAGTTAGCGCGCTCATCCCAGATCCTGCCCCGGCAGCTGCCGGGCCCTGCCATCTTATTCCCGTGCAGGTTGTCCTGTTCCTGTCCTTTATGACTGTATTAAAACCTGCAAACTCAAGATACCTCGAATCCTGACTCTTATTTATTGAGCTATCTGTTAATTAATTATTCCGAAAAATAGAACAGGTATTTAATTATTTATTTACCACACGTCAGTTCACATTTGTAGATGGATCATCAGTTTTGAGCTAAAATTAGCATGTTTAAAGTGATTGTCATGCTTTCAGGGTCCCGGAAAGTGAATTAAAAACCATTTGGAGGCATTTAATGTTCAAGCAAAAACAGCAGATTTTTGTTAAAAGAGATAACACCCCCCCATTACGTCTTGCTTCAGAAAGGTGAAAAATGGTCCATTTTTAAATGTTTTATTTTTGAATGTCAGTTCACATTTGTAGGTAGATCATCAGTTTTAGAGCTAAAATTAGCATGTTTAAAGTGATTTTCATGCTTCCAGGGGCCCGTGAAGTGAATTAAAAACCATTTGGAGGCATTTAATGTTCAAGCAAAAGCAGCAGATTTTTGACAAAAGAGATAACACCCCCCCATTACGTCATGCTTCAGAAAGGTGCAAAATGGTCCGTTTTCAAATGTTTTATTTTTGAACGTCAGTTCACATTTGTAGGTGGATCATCAGTTTTAGAGCTAAAATTAGCATGTTTAAAGTGATTTTCATGCTTCCAGGGGCCCTAAACACACCATTTGTTGAATGGTTAAAAGTGCATGAAAATGGCCAATTTACTCACTCTGAGGTCTCAAAAAGTGTTTCTTCACCCTGGGAAGTAAATTAAATACCATTTGGAGGCATTTAATGTTCAAGCAAAAACGGCTGATTTTTGACAAAAGAGATAACACCCCCATTACGTCATGCTTCAGAAAGGTGAAAAATGGTCCGCTTTCAAATGTTTTATTTTTGAACGTCAGGTCACATTTGTAGGTAGATCATCAGTTTTAGAGCTAAAATTAGCATGTTTAAAGTGATTTTCATGCTTCCAACGGCCCGTGAAGTGAATTAAAAACCATTTGGAGGCATTTAATGTTCAAGCAAAAACGGCTGATTTTTGACAAAAGAGATAACACCCCCATTACGTCATGCTTCAGAAAGGTGCAAAATGGTCCGTTTTCAAATGTTTTATTTTTGAACGTCAGTTCACATTTGTAGGTGGATAATCAGTTTTAGAGCTAAAATTAGCATGTTTAAAGTGATTTTCGTGCTTCCAGGGGGCCTAAACACAACATTTGTGTAATGTTTAAAAGTGCATGAAAATGGCCAATTTACTCACTCTGAGGTCTCAAAAAGTGTATCTTCACACCGGGAAGTGAATTAAATACCATTTGGAGGCATTTAATGTTCAAGCAAAAACGGCTGATTTTTGACAAAAGAGATAACACCCCCCATTACGTCTTGCTTCAGAAAGGTGAAAAATGGTCCATTTTTAAATGTTTTATTTTTGAATGTCAGTTCACATTTGTAGGTAGATCATCAGTTTTAGAGCTAAAATTAGCATGTTTAAAGTGATTTTCATGCTTCCAGGGGCCCATGAAGTGAATTAAAAACCATTTGGAGGCATTTAATGTTCAAGCAAAAACAGCAGATTTTTGACAAAGAGATAACACCCCCCCATTACGTCATGCTTCAGAAAGATGAAAAATGGTCCGTTTTTAAATGTTTTATTTTTGAACCTCAGTTCACATTTGTAGGTGGATCATCAGTTTTAGAGCTAAAATTAGCATGTTTAAAGTGAATTTCATGCTTCTAGGGGCCCTAAACACAACATTTGTGGAATGGTTAAAAGTGCATGAAAATGGCCAATTTACTCACTCTGAGGTCTCAAAAAGTGTTTCTTCACCCCGGGAAGTAAATTAAATACCATTTGGAGGCATTTAATGTTCAAGCAAAAACGGCTGATTTTTGACAAACGAGATAACACCCCCCATAACGTCATGCTTCAGAAAGGTGAAAAATTGTCCGCTTTCAAATGTTTTATTTTTGAACGTCAGTTCACATTTGTAGGTGGATCATCAGTTTTAGAGCTAAAATTAGCATGTTTAAAGTGATTTTCATGCTTCCAGGGGCCCTAAACACAACATTTGTGTAATGTTTAAAAGTGCATGAAAATGGCCAATTTACTCACTCTGAGGTCTCAAAAAGTGTTTCTTCACACCGGGAAGTGAATTAAATACCATTTGGAGGCATTTAATGTTCAAGCAAAAACGGCTGATTTTTGACAAAAGAGATAACACCCCCCCATTACGTCTTGCTTCAGAAAGGTGAAAAATGGTCAATTTTTAAATGTTTTATTTTTGAATGTCAGTTCACATTTGTAGGTAGATCATCAGTTTTAGAGCTAAAATTAGCATGTTTAAAGTGATTTTCATGCTTCCAGGGGCCCATGAAGTGAATTAAAAACCATTTGGAGGCATTTAATGTTCAAGCAAAAACAGCAGATTTTTGACAAAAGAGATAACACCCCCCCCCCATTACGTCATGCTTCAGAAAGGTGAAAAATTGTCCGCTTTCAAATGTTTTATTTTTGAACGCCAGTTCACATTTGTAGGTAGATCATCAGTTTTAGATCTAAAATTAGCATGTTTAAAGTGATGTTCATGCTCCCAGGGGCCCTAAACACAACATTTGTGTAATGGTTAAAAGTGCATAAAAATGGCCAATTTACTCACTCTGAGGTCTCAAAAAGTGTTTCTTCACCCCGGGAAGTAAATTAAATACCATTTGGAGGCATTTCATGTTCAAGCAAAAACGGCTGATTTTTGACAAAAGAGATAACATCCCCCCATTACGTCATGCTTCAGAGAGGTGAAAAATTGTCCGCTTTCAAATGTTTTATTTTTGAATGTCAGTTCACATTTGTAGGTAGATCATCAGTTTTAGAGCTAAAATTAGCATGTTTAAAGTGATTTTCATGCTTCCAGGGGCCCATGAAGTGAATTAAAAACCATTTGGAGGCATTTAATGTTCAAGCAAAAACAGCAGATTTTTGACAAAAGAGATAACACCCCCCCATTACGTCTTGCTTCAGAAAGGTGAAAAATGGTCCATTTTTAAATGTTTTATTTTTGAATGTCAGTTCACATTTGTAGGTAGATCATCAGTTTTAGAGCTAAAATTAGCATGTTTAAAGTGATTTTCATGCTTCCAGAGGCCCGTGAAGTGAATTAAAAACCATTTGGAGGCATTTAATGTTCAAGCAAAAACAGCAGATTTTTGACAAAAGAGATAACACCCCCCCCATTACGTCATGCTTCAGAAAGGTGCAAAATGGTCCGTTTTCAAATGTTTTATTTTTGAACGTCAGTTCACATTTGTAGGTGGATCATCAGTTTTAGAGCTAAAATTAGCATGTTTAAAGTGATTTTCATGCTTCCAGGGGCCCTAAACACAACATTTGTTGAATGGTTAAAAGTGCATGAAAATGGCCAATTTACTCACTCTGAGATCTCAAAAAGTGTTTCTTCACCCCGGGAAGTAAATTAAATACCATTTGGAGGCATTTAATGTTCAAGCAAAAACGGCTGATTTTTGACAAAAGAGATAACACTCCCCCATTACGTCATGCTTCAGAAAGGTGAAAAATGGTCCGTTTTCAAATGTTTTATTTTTGAACCTCAGTTCACATTTGTAGGTGGATCATCAGTTTTAGAGCTAAAATTAGCATGTTTAAAGTGAATTTCATGCTTCTAGGGGCCCTAAACACAACATTTGTGTAATGGTTAAAAGTGCATGAAAATGGCCAATTTACTCACTCTGAGGTCTCAAAAAGTGTTTCTTCACCTTGGGAAGTAAATTAAATACCATTTGAAGGCATTTAATGTTCAAGCAAAAAAGGCTGATTTTTGACAAAAGAGATAACACCCCCCCATTACGTCATGCTTCAGAAAGGTGAAAAATTGTCCGCTTTCAAATGTTTTATTTTTGAACGTCAGTTCACATTTGTAGGTGAATCATAAGTTTTGAGCTAAAATTAGCATGTTTAAAGTGATTTTCATGCTTTCAGGGGCCCGGAAAAAGAATTAAAAACCATTTGGAGGCATTTAATGTTCAAGCAAAAACAGCAGATTTTTGACAAAAGAGATAACACCCCCCCATTACGTCATGCTTCAGAAAGGTGCAAAATGGTCCGTTTTCAAATGTTTTATTTTTGAACGTCAGTTCACATTTGTAGGTGGATCATCAGTTTTAGAGCTAAAATTAGCATGTTTAAAGTGATTTTCATGCTTCCAGGGGCCCTAAACACAACATTTGTGTAATGTTTAAAAGTGCATGAAAATGGCCAATTTACTCACTCTGAGGTCTCAAAAAGTGTTTCTTCACACCGGGAAGTGAATTAAATACCATTTGGAGGCATTTAATGTTCAAGCAAAAACGGCAGATTTTTGACAAAAGAGATAACACCCCCCCATTACGTCTTGCTTCAGAAAGGTGAAAAATGGTCCATTTTTAAATGTTTTATTTTTGAATGTCAGTTCACATTTGTAGGTAGATCATCAGTTTTAGAGCTAAAATTAGCATGTTTAAAGTGATTTTCATGCTTCCAGGGGCCCATGAAGTGAATTTAAAACCATTTGGAGGCATTTAATGTTCAAGCAAAAACAGCAGATTTTTGACAAAAGAGATAACACCCCCCCATTACGTCATGCTTCAGAAAGGTTCAAAATGGTCCAGTTTCAAATGTTTTATTTTTGAACGTCAGTTCACATTTGTAGGTGGATCATCAGTTTTGAGCTAAAATTAGCATGTTTAAAGTGATTGTCATGCTTTCAGGGGCCCGGAAAGTGAATTAAAAACCATTTGGAGGCATTTAATGTTCAAGCAAAAACAGCTGATTTTTGTTAAAAGAGATAACACCCCCCCATTACGTCATGCTTCAGAAAGGTGAAAAATGGTCCGTTTTCAAATGTTTTATTTTTTAACCTCAGTTCACATTTGTAGGTGGATCATCAGTTTTAGAGCTAAAATTAGCATGTTTAAAGTGAATTTCATGCTTCTAGGGGCCCTAAACACAACATTTGTGGAATGGTTAAAAGTGCATGAAAATGGCCAATTTACTCACTCTGAGGTCTCAAAAAGTGTTTCTTCACACCGGGAAGTGAATTAAATACCATTTGGAGGCATTTAATGTTCAAGCAAAAACGGCTGATTTTTGACAAAAGAGATAACACCCCCCATTACGTCTTGCTTCAGAAAGGTGAAAAATGGTCCATTTTTAAATGTTTTATTTTTGAATGTCAGTTCACATTTGTAGGTAGATCATCAGTTTTAGAGCTAAAATTAGCATGTTTAAAGTGATTTTCATGCTTCCAGAGGCCCGTGAAGTGAATTAAAAACCATTTGGAGGCATTTAATGTTCAAGCAAAAACAGCAGATTTTTTACAAAAGAGATAACACCCCCCATTACGTCATGCTTCAGAAAGGTGCAAAATAGTCCGTTTTCAAATGTTTTATTTTTGAACGTCAGTTCACATTTGTAGGTGGATCATCAGTTTTAGAGCTAAAATTAGCATGTTTAAAGTGATTTTCATGCTTCCAGGGGCCCTAAACACAACATTTGTTGAATGGTTAAAAGTGCATGAAAATGGCCAATTTACTCACTCTGAGGTCTCAAACAGTGTTTCTTCACCCCGGGAAGTAAATTAAATACCATTTGGAGACATTTAATGTTCAAGCAAAAACGGCTGATTTTTGACAAAAGAGATAACACCCCCCCATTACGTCATGCTTCAGAAAGGTGAAAAATGGTCCGTTTTCAAATGTTTTATTTTTGAACCTCAGTTCACATTTGTAGGTGGATCATCAGTTTTAGAGCTAAAATTAGCATGTTTAAAGTGAATTTCATGCTTCTAGGGGCCCTAAACACAACATTCGTGGAATGGTAAAAAGTGCATGAAAATGGCCAATTTACTCACTCTGAGGTCTCAAAAAGTGTTTCTTCACCCCGGGAAGTAAATTAAATACCATTTGGAGGCATTTAATGTTCAAGCAAAAACGGCTGATTTTTGACAAAAGAGATAACATCCCCCCATTACGTCATGCTTCAGAAAGGTGAAAAATTGTCCGCTTTCAAATGTTTTATTTTTGAACGTCAGTTCACATTTGTAGGTAGATCATCAGTTTTAGAGCTAAAATTAGCATGTTTAAAGTGATTTTCATGCTTCCAGGGGCCCTAAACACAACATTTGTGTAATGGTTAAAAGTGCATGAAAATGGCCAATTTACTCACTCTGAGGTCTCAAAAAGTGTTTCTTCCCACCGGGAAGTGGATTAAATATCATTTGGAGGCATTTAATGTTCAAGCAAAAACGGCTGATTTTTGACAAAAGAGATAACACCCCCCCATTACGTCTTGCTTCAGAAAGATGAAAAATGGTCCATTTTTAAATGTTTTAAATTTGAATGTCAGTTCACATTTGTAGGTAGATCATCAGTTTTAGAGCTAAAATTAGCATGTTTAAAGTGATTTTCATGCTTCCAGGGGCCCTAAACACAACATTTGTGTAATGGTTAAAAGTGCATGAAAATGGCCAATTTACTCACTCTGAGGTCTCAAAAAGTGTTTCTTCCCACCGGGAAGTGGATTAAATACCATTTGGAGGCATTTAATGTTCAAGCAAAAACAGCAGATTTTTGACAAAAGAGATAACACCCCCCCCCCTTACGTCATGCTTCAGAAAGGTGAAAAATGGTCCGCTTTCAAATGTTTTATTTTTGAACGTCAGTTCACATTTGTAGGTGGATCATCAGTTTTAGAGCTAAAATTAGCATGTTTAAAGTGAATTTCATGCTTCTAGGGGCCCTAAACACAACATTTGTGGAATGGTAAAAAGTGCATGAAAATGGCCAATTTACTCACTCTGAGGTCTCAAAAAGTGTTTCTTCACACCGGGAAGTGAATTAAATACCATTTGGAGGCATTTAATGTTCAAGCAAAAACGGCTGATTTTTGACAAAAGAGATAACACCCCCCCATTACGTCTTGCTTCAGAAAGGTGAAAAATGGTCCATTTTTAAATGTTTTATTTTTGAATGTCAGTTCACATTTGTAGGTAGATCATCAGTTTTAGAGCTAAAATTAGCATGTTTAAAGTGATTTTCATGCTTCCAGGGGCCCGTGAAGTGAATTAAAAACGATTTGGAGGCATTTAATGTTCAAGCAAAAACAGCAGGTTTTTGACAAAAGAGATAACACCCCCCCATTACGTCATGCTTCAGAAAGGTGCAATATGGTCCGTTTTCAAATGTTTTATTTTTGAATGTCAGTTCACATTTGTAGGTGGATCATCAGTTTTAGAGCTAAAATTAGCATGTTTAAAGTGATTTTCATGCTTCCAGGGGCCCTAAACACATTTGTTGAATGGTTAAAAGAGTATGAAAATGGCCAATTTACTCACTCTGAGGTCTCAAAAAGTGTTTCTTCACCCCGGGAAGTAAATTAAATACCATTTGGAGGCATTTAATGTTCAAGCAAAAACGGCTGATTTTTGACAAAAGAGATAACACCCCCCCATTACGTCATGCTTCAGAAAGCTGAAAAATAGTCCGCTTTCAAATGTTTTATTTTTGAACGTCAGTTCACATTTGTAGGTAGATCATCAGTTTTAGAGCTAAAATGAGCATGTTTAAAGTGATTTTCATGCTTCCAGGGGCCCTAAACACAACATTTGTGTAATGGTTAAAAGTGCATGAAAATGGCCAATTTACTCACTCTGAGGTCTCAAAAAGTGTTTCTTCACCCCGGGAAGTGAATTAAATACCATTTGGAGGCATTTAATGTTCAAGCAAAAACGGCTGATTTTTGACAAAAGAGATAACACCCCCCATTACATCATGCTTCAGAAAGGTAAAAAATGGTCCGCTTTCAAATGTTTTATTTTTGAACGTCAGTTCACATTTGTAGGTAGATCATCAGTTTTAGAGCTAAAATTAGCATGTTTAAAGTGATTTTCATGCTTCCAACGGCCCGTGAAGTGAATTAAAAACCATTTGGAGGCATTTAATGTTCAAGCAAAAACAGCAGATTTTTGACAAAAGAGATAACAACCCCCCCCCCATTACGTCATGCTTCAGCAAGGTGCAAAATGGTCCAGTTTCAAATGTTTTATTTTTGAACGTCAGTTCACATTTGTAGGTGGATCATCAGTTTTAAGCTAAAATTAGCATGTTTAAAGTGATTTTGATGCTTTCAGGGGCCCGGAAAGTGAATTAAAAACCATTTGGAGGCATTTAATGTTCAAGCAAAAACAGCTGATTTTTGTTAAAAGAGATAACACCCCCCATTACGTCTTGCTTCAGAAAGGTGAAAAATGGTCCGTTTTCAAATGTTTTATTTTTGAACCTCAGTTCACATTTGTAGGTGGATCATCAGTTTTAGAGCTAAAATTACATGTTTAAAGTGAATTTCATGCTTCTAGGGGCCCTAAACACAACATTTGTGGAACGGTTAAAAGTGCATGAAAATGGCCAATTTACTCACTCTGGGGTCTCAAAAAGTGTTTCTTCACTCCGGGAAGTATATTAAATACCATTTGGAGGCATTTAATGTTCAAGCAAAAACGGCAGATTTTTGACAAAAGAGATAACACCCCCCCATTACGTCATGCTTCAGAAAGGTGAAAAATTGACCGCTTTCAAATGTTTTATTTTTGAACGTCAGTTCACATTTGTAGGTAGATCATCAGTTTTAGAGCTAAAATTAGCATGTTTAAAGTGATTTTCATACTTCCAGGGGCCCTAAACACAACATTTGTGTAATGGTTAAAAGTGCATGAAAATGGCCAATTTACTCACTCTGAGGTCTCAAAAAGTGTTTCTTCCCACCGGGAAGTGGATTAAATACCATTTGGAGGCATTTAATGTTCAAGCAAAAACAGCAGATTTTTGACAAAAGAGATAACACCCCCCCCCTTACGTCATGCTTCAGAAAGGTGAAAAATGGTCCGCTTTCAAATGTTTTATTTTTGAACGTCAGTTCACATTTGTAGGTGGATCATCAGTTTTAGAGCTAAAATTAGCATGTTTAAAGTGAATTTCATGCTTCTAGGGGCCCTAAACACAACATTTGTGGAATGGTTAAAAGTGCATGAAAATGGCCAATTTACTCACTCTGAGGTCTCAAAAAGTGTTTCTTCACCCCGGGAAGTATATTAAATACCATTTGGAGGCATTTAATGTTCAAGCAAAAACGGCTGATTTTTGACAAAAGAGATAACACCCCCCCATTACGTCTTGCTTCAGAAAGGTGAAAAATGGTCCATTTTTAAATGTTTTATTTTTGAATGTCAGTTCACATTTGTAGGTAGATCATCAGTTTTAGAGCTAAAATTAGCATGTTTAAAGTGATTTTCATGCTTCCAGGGGCCCGTGAAGTGAATTAAAAACCATTTGGAGGCATTTAATGTTCAAGCAAAAACAGCAGGTTTTTGACAAAAGAGATAACACCCCCCCATTACGTCATGCTTCAGAAAGGTGCAATATGGTCCGTTTTCAAATGTTTTATTTTTGAACGTCAGTTCACATTTGTAGGTGGATCATCAGTTTTAGAGCTAAAATTAGCATGTTTAAAGTGATTTTCATGCTTCCAGGGGCCCTAAACACATTTGTTGAATGGTTAAAAGTGTATGAAAATGGCCAATTTACTCACTCTGAGGTCTCAAAAGTGTTTCTTCACCCCGGGAAGTAAATTAAATACCATTTGGAGGCATTTAATGTTCAAGCAAAAACGGCTGATTTTTGACAAAAGAGATAACACCCCCCCCATTACGTCATGCTTCAGAAAGCTGAAAAATAGTCCGCTTTCAAATGTTTTATTTTTGAACGTCAGTTCACATTTGTAGGTAGATCATCAGTTTTAGAGCTAAAATTAGCATGTTTAAAGTGATTTTCATGCTTCCAGGGGCCCTAAACACAACATTTGTGTAATGGTTAAAAGTGCATGAAAATGGCCAATTTACTCACTCTGAGGTCTCAAAAAGTGTTTCTTCACCCCGGGAAGTAAATTAAATACCATTTGGAGGCATTTAATGTTCAAGCAAAAACGGCTGATTTTTGACAAAAGAGATATTAACCCCCCCCCATTACGTCATGCTTCAGCAAGGTGCAAAATGGTCCAGTTTCAAATGTTTTATTTTTGAACGTCAGTTCACATTTGTAGGTGGATCATCAGTTTTGAGCTAAAATTAGCATGTTTAAAGTGATTTTGATGCTTTCAGGGGCCCGGAAAGTGAATTAAAAACCATTTGGAGGCATTTAATGTTCAAGCAAAAACAGCTGATTTTTGTTAAAAGAGATAACACCCCCATTACGTCTTGCTTCAGAAAGGTGAAAAATGGTCCGTTTTCAAATGTTTTATTTTTGAACCTCAGTTCACATTTGTAGGTGGATCATCAGTTTTAGAGCTAAAATGACATGTTTAAAGTGAATTTCATGCTTCTAGGGGCCCTAAACACAACATTTGTGGAACGGTTAAAAGTGCATGAAAATGGCCAATTTACTCACTCTGGGGTCTCAAAAAGTGTTTCTTCACTCCGGGAAGTATATTAAATACCATTTGGAGGCATTTAATGTTCAAGCAAAAACAGCAAATTTTTGACAAAAGAGATAACACCCCCCCATTACGTCATGCTTCAGAAAGGTGAAAAATTGACCGCTTTCAAATGTTTTATTTTTGAACGTCAGTTCACATTTGTAGGTAGATCATCAGTTTTAGAGCTAAAATTAGCATGTTTAAAGTGATTTTAATGCTTCCAGGGGCCCTAAACACAACATTTGTGGAATGGTAAAAAGTGCATGAAAATGGCCAATTTACTCACTCTGAGGTCTCAAAAAGTGTTTCTTCACCCCGGGAAGTAAATTAAATACCATTTGGAGGCATTTAATGTTCAAGCAAAAACGGCTGATTTTTGACAAAAGAGATAACACCCCCCCATTACGTCATGCTTCAGAAAGGTGAAAAATGGTCCGTTTTCAAATGTTTTATTTTTGAACCTCAGTTCACATTTGTAGGTGGATCATCAGTTTTAGAGCTAAAATTAGCATGTTTAAAGTGAATTTCATGCTTCTAGGGGCCCTAAACACAACATTTGTGGAATGGTAAAAAGTGCATGAAAATGGCCAATTTACTCACTCTGAGGTCTCGAAAAGTGTTTCTTCACCCCGGGAAGTAAATTAAATACCATTTGGAGGCATTTAATGTTCAAGCAAAAACGGCTGATTTTTGACAAAAGAGATAACATCCCCCTATTACGTCATGCTTCAGAAAGGTGAAAAATTGTCCGCTTTCAAATGTTTTATTTTTGAACGTCAGTTCACATTTGAAGGTAGATCATCAGTTTTAGAGCTAAAATTAGCATGTTTAAAGTGATTTTCATGCTTCCAGGGGCCCTAAACACAACATTTGTGGAATGGTTAAAAGTGCATGAAAATGGCCAATTTACTCACTCTGAGGTCTCAAAAAGTGTTTCTTCACCCTGGGAAGTGAATTAAATACCATTTGGAGGCATTTAATGTTCAAGCAAAAACGGCAGATTTTTGACAAAAGAGATAACACCCCCCCCCCATTACGTCATGCTTCTGAAAGGTGAAAAATGGTCCGCTTTCAAATGTTTGATTTTTGAACGTCAGTTCACATTTGTAGGTAGATCATCAGTTTTAGAGCTAAAATTAGCATGTTTAAAGTGATTTTCATGCTTCCAACGGCCCGTGAAGTGAATTAAAAACCATTTGGAGGCATTTAATGTTCAAGCAAAAACAGCAGATTTTTGACAAAAGCGATAACACCCCCCCATTACGTCTTGCTTCAGAAAGGTGAAAAATGGTCCATTTTTAAATGTTTTATTTTTGAATGTCAGTTCACATTTGTAGGTAGATCATCAGTTTTGAGCTAAAATTAGCATGTTTAAAGTGATTGTCATGCTTTCAGGGGCCCGGAAAGTGAATTAAAAACCATATGGAGGCATTTAATGTTCAAGCAAAAACAGCAGATTTTTGTTAAAAGAGATAACACCCCCCTATTACGTCATGCTTCAGAAAGGTGAAAAATGGTCCGTTTTCAAATGTTTTATTTTTGAACCTCAGTTCACATTTGTAGGTGGATCATCAGTTTTAGAGCTAAAATTAGCATGTTTAAAGTGAATTTCATGCTTCTAGGGGCCCCAAACACAACATTTGTGGAATGGTTAAAAGTGCATGAAAATGGCCAATTTACTCACTCTGAGGTCTCAAAAAGTGTTTCTTCACCCCGGGAAGTGAATTAAATACCATTTGGAGGCATTTAATGTTCAAGCAAAAACGGCTGATTTTTGACAAAAGAGATAACACCCCCCCATTACGTCATGCTTCAGAAAGGTGAAAAATGGTCCGCTTTCAAATGTTTTATTTTTGAACGTCAGTTCACATTTGTAGGTAGATCATAAGTTTTGAGCTAAAATTAGCATGTTTAAAGAGATTGTCATGCTTTCAGGGGCCCGGAAAGTGAATTAAAAACCATATGGAGGCATTTAATGTTCAAGCAAAAACAGCTGATTTTTGTTAAGAGATAACACCCCCCCATTACGTCATGCTTCAGAAAGGTGAAAAATGGTCCGTTTTCAAATGTTTTATTTTTGAACCTCAGTTCACGTTTGTAGGTGGATCATCAGTTTTAGAACTAAAATTAGCATGTTTAAAGTGAATTTCATGCTTCTAGGGGCCCTAAACACAACATTTGTGGAATGGTTAAAAGTGCATGAAAATGGCCAATTTACTCACTCTGAGGTCTCAAAAAGTGTTTCTTCACCCCGGGAAGTAAATTAAATACCATTTGGAGGCATTTAATGTTCAAGCAAAAACGGCTTATTTTTTACAAAAGAGATAACACCCCCCATTACGTCATGCTTCAGAAAGGTGAAAAATTGTCCGCTTTCAAATGTTTTATTTTTGAACGTCAGTTCACATTTGTAGGTAGATCATCAGTTGTAGAGCTAAAATTAGGATGTTTAAAGTAATTTTCATGCTTCCAGGGGCCCTAAACACAACATTTGTGTAATGGTTAAAAGTGCATGAAAATGGCCAATTTACTCACTCTGAGGTCTCAAAAAGTGTTTCTTCACCCCGAGAAGTGAATTAAATACCATTTGGAGGCATTTAATGTTCAGGCAAAAACGGCTGATTTTTGACAAAAGAGATAACACCCCCCCTTACGTCATGCTTCAGAAAGGTGAAAAATGGTCCGCTTTCAAATGTTTTATTTTTGAACGTCAGTTCACATTTGTAAGTAGATCATCAGTTTTAGAGCTAAAATTAGCATGTTTAAAGTGATTTTCATGCTTCCAACGGCCCGTGAAGTGAATTAAAAACCATTTGGAGGCATTTAATGTTCAAGCAAAAACAGCAGATTTTTGACAAAAGCGATAACACCCCCCCATTACGTCATGCTTCAGAAAGGTGCAAAATGGTCCAGTTTCAAATGTTTTATTTTTAAACGTCAGTTCACATTTGTAGGTGGATCATCAGTTTTGAGCTATAATTAGCATGTTTAAAGTGATTTTCATGCTTTCAGGGGCCCGGAAAGTGAATTAAAAACCATTTGGAGGCATTTAATGTTCAAGCAAAAACAGCAGATTTTTGTTAAAAGAGATAACACCCCCCCATTACGTCATGCTTCAGAAAGGTGCAAAATGGTCCGTTTTCAAATGTTTTATTTTTTAACCTCAGTTCACATTTGTAGGTAGATCATCAGTTTTAGAGCTAAAATTAGCATGTTTAAAGTGATTTTCATGCTCTCAGGGGCCCTAAACACAACATTTGTCTAATGGTTAAAAGTGCATGAAAATGGCCAATTTACTCCCTCTGAGGTCTCAAAAAGTGTTTCTTCACACCGGAAAGTGAATTAAATACCATTTGGAGGCATTTAATGTTCAAGCAAAAACGGCTGATTTTTGACAAAAGAGATAACACCCCCTATTACGTCTTGCTTCAGAAAGGTGAAAAATGCTCCATTTTTAAATGTTTTATTTTTGAATGTCAGTTCACATTTGTAGGTAGATCATCAGTTTTAGAGCTAAAATTAGCATGTTTAAAGTGATTTTCATGCTTCCAGGGGCCCATGAAGTGAATAAAAAACCATTTGGAGGCATTTAATGTTCAAGCAAAAACAGCAGATTTTTGACAAAAGAGATAACACCCCCCCCCATTACGTCATGCTTCAGAAAGGTGAAAAATGGTCCGTTTTTAAATGTTTTATTTTTGAACCTCAGTTCACATTTGTAGGTGGATCATCAGTTTTAGAGCTAAAATTAGCATGTTTAAAGTGAATTTCATGCTTCTAGGGGCCCTAAACACAACATTTGTGGAATGGTTAAAAGTGCATGAAAATGGCCAATTTACTCACTCTGAGGTCTCAAAAAGTGTTTCTTCACCCCGGGAAGTAAATTAAATACCATTTGGAGGCATTTAATGTTCAAGCAAAAACGGCTGATTTTTGACAAAAGAGATAACACCCCCCATTACGTCATGCTTCAGAAAGGTGAAAAATTGTCCGCTTTCAAATGTTTTATTTTTGAACGTCAGTTCACATTTGTATGTAGATCATCAGTTTTAGAGCTAAAATTAGCATGTTTAAAGTGATTTTCATGCTTCCAGGGGCCCATGAAGTGAATTAAAAACCATTTGGAGGCATTTAATGTTCAAGCAAAAACAGCAGATTTTTGACAAAAGAGATAACACCCCCCCATTACGTCATGCTTCAGAAAGGTTCAAAATGGTCTAGTTTCAAATGTTTTATTTTTGAACGTCAGTTCACATTTGTAGGTGGATCGTCAGTTTTGAGCTAAAATTAGCATGTTTAAAGTGATTTTCATGCTTCCAGGGGCCTGTGAAATGAATTAAAAACCATTTGGAGGCATTTAATGTTCAAGCAAAAACAGCAGATTTTTGACAAAAGAGATAACACCCCCCCATTACGTCATGCTTCAGAAAGGTGCAATATGGTCCGTTTTCAAATGTTTTATTTTTGAACGTCAGTTCACATTTGTAGGTGGATCATCAGTTTTAGAGCTAAAATTAGCATGTTTAAAGTGATTTTCATGCTTCCAGGGGCCCTAAACACAACATTTGTTGAATGGTTAAAAGTGCATGAAAATGGCCAATTTACTCACTCTGATGTCTCAAAAAGTGTTTCTTCACCCCGGGAAGTAAATTAAATACCATTTGGAGGCATTTAATGTTCAAGCAAAAACGGCTGATTTTTGACAAAAGAGATAACACCCCCCCATTACGTCATGCTTCAGAAAGGTGAAAAATTGTCCGCTTTCAAATGTTTTATTTTTGAACGTCAGTTCACATTTGTAGGTAGATCATCAGTTTTAGAGCTAAAATTAGCATGTTTAAAGTGATTTTCATGCTTCCAGGGATACTAAACACAACATTTGTGTAATGGTTAAAAGTGCATGAAAATGGCCAATTTACTCACTCTGAGGTCTCAAAAAGTGTTTCTTCACCCCGGGAAGTGAATTAAATACCATTTGGAGGCATTTAATGTTCAAGCAAAAACGGCTGATTTTTGACAAAAGAGATAACACCCCCCCATTACATCATGCTTCAGAAAGGTGAAAAATGGTCCGCTATCAAATGTTTTATTTTTGAACGTCAGTTCACATTTGTAGGTAGATCATCAGTTTTAGAGCTAAAATTAGCATGTTTAAAGTGATTTTCATGCTTCCAACGGCCCGTGAAGTGAATTAAAAACCATTTGGAGGCATTTAATGTTCAAGCAAAAACGGCTGATTTTTGACAAAAGAGATAACACCCCCCCATTACATCATGCTTCAGAAAGGTGAAAAATGGTCCGCTATCAAATGTTTTATTTTTGAACGTCAGTTCACATTTGTAGGTAGATCATCAGTTTTAGAGCTAAAATGAGCATGTTTAAAGTGATTTTCATGCTTCCAACGGCCCGTGAAGTGAATTAAAAACCATTTGGAGGCATTTAATGTTCAAGCAAAAACAGCAGATTTTTGACAAAAGAGATAACACCCCCCCCCCATTACGTCATGCTTCAGAAAGGTGCAAAGTGGTCCGTTTTCAAATGTTTTATTTTTGAACGTCAGTTCACATTTGTAGGTGGATCATCAGTTTTAGAGCTAAAATTAGCATGTTTAAAGTGAATTTCATGCTTCTAGGGGCCCTAAACACAACATTTGTGGAATAGTTAAAAGTGCATGAAAATGGCCAATTTACTCACTCTGAGGTCTCAAAAAGTGTTTCTTCACCCCGGGAAGTGAATTAAATACCATTTGGAGGCATTTAATGTTCAAGCAAAAACGGCTGATTTTTGACAAAAGAGATAACACCCCCCATTACATCATGCTTCAGAAAGGTAAAAAATGGTCCGCTTTCAAATGTTTTATTTTTGAACGTCAGTTCACATTTGTAGGTAGATCATCAGTTTTAGAGCTAAAATTAGCATGTTTAAAGTGATTTTCATGCTTCCAACGGCCCGTGAAGTGAATTAAAAACCATTTGGAGGCATTTAATGTTCAAGCAAAAACAGCAGATTTTTGACAAAAGAGATAACAACCCCCCCCCATTACGTCATGCTTCAGCAAGGTGCAAAATGGTCCAGTTTCAAATGTTTTATTTTTGAACGTCAGTTCACATTTGTAGGTGGATCATCAGTTTTAAGCTAAAATTAGCATGTTTAAAGTGATTTTGATGCTTTCAGGGGCCCGGAAAGTGAATTAAAAACCATTTGGAGGCATTTAATGTTCAAGCAAAAACAGCTGATTTTTGTTAAAAGAGATAACACCCCCCATTACGTCTTGCTTCAGAAAGGTGAAAAATGGTCCGTTTTCAAATGTTTTATTTTTGAACCTCAGTTCACATTTGTAGGTGGATCATCAGTTTTAGAGCTAAAATTACATGTTTAAAGTGAATTTCATGCTTCTAGGGGCCCTAAACACAACATTTGTGGAACGGTTAAAAGTGCATGAAAATGGCCAATTTACTCACTCTGGGGTCTCAAAAAGTGTTTCTTCACTCCGGGAAGTATATTAAATACCATTTGGAGGCATTTAATGTTCAAGCAAAAACGGCAGATTTTTGACAAAAGAGATAACACCCCCCCATTACGTCATGCTTCAGAAAGGTGAAAAATTGACCGCTTTCAAATGTTTTATTTTTGAACGTCAGTTCACATTTGTAGGTAGATCATCAGTTTTAGAGCTAAAATTAGCATGTTTAAAGTGATTTTCATACTTCCAGGGGCCCTAAACACAACATTTGTGTAATGGTTAAAAGTGCATGAAAATGGCCAATTTACTCACTCTGAGGTCTCAAAAAGTGTTTCTTCCCACCGGGAAGTGGATTAAATACCATTTGGAGGCATTTAATGTTCAAGCAAAAACAGCAGATTTTTGACAAAAGAGATAACACCCCCCCCCTTACGTCATGCTTCAGAAAGGTGAAAAATGGTCCGCTTTCAAATGTTTTATTTTTGAACGTCAGTTCACATTTGTAGGTGGATCATCAGTTTTAGAGCTAAAATTAGCATGTTTAAAGTGAATTTCATGCTTCTAGGGGCCCTAAACACAACATTTGTGGAATGGTTAAAAGTGCATGAAAATGGCCAATTTACTCACTCTGAGGTCTCAAAAAGTGTTTCTTCACCCCGGGAAGTATATTAAATACCATTTGGAGGCATTTAATGTTCAAGCAAAAACGGCTGATTTTTGACAAAAGAGATAACACCCCCCCATTACGTCATGCTTCAGAAAGGTGAAAAATTGTCCGCTTTCAAATGTTTTATTTTTGAACGTCAGTTCACATTTGTAGGTAGATCATCAGTTTTAGAGCTAAAATTAGCATGTTTAAAGTGATTTTCATGCTCCCAGGGGCCCTAAACACAACATTTGTGTAATGGTTAAAAGTGTATGAAAATGGCCAATTTACTCACTCTGAGGTCTCAAAAAGTGTTTCTTCACACCGGGAAGTGAATTAAATACCATTTGGAGGCATTTAATGTTCAAGCAAAAACGGCTGATTTTTGACAAAAGAGATAACACCCCCCCATTACGTCTTGCTTCAGAAAGGTGAAAAATGGTCCATTTTTAAATGTTTTATTTTTGAACGTCAGTTCACATTTGTAGGTAGATCATCAGTTTTAGAGCTAAAATTAGCATGTTTAAAGTGATTTTCATGCTTCCAGGGGCCCGTGAAGTGAATTAAAAACCATTTGGAGGCATTTAATGTTCAAGCAAAAACAGCAGGTTTTTGACAAAAGAGATAACACCCCCCCATTACGTCATGCTTCAGAAAGGTGCAATATGGTCCGTTTTCAAATGTTTTATTTTTGAACGTCAGTTCACATTTGTAGGTGGATCATCAGTTTTAGAGCTAAAATTAGCATGTTTAAAGTGATTTTCATGCTTCCAGGGGCCCTAAACACATTTGTTGAATGGTTAAAAGTGTATGAAAATGGCCAATTTACTCACTCTGAGGTCTCAAAAGTGTTTCTTCACCCCGGGAAGTAAATTAAATACCATTTGGAGGCATTTAATGTTCAAGCAAAAACGGCTGATTTTTGACAAAAGAGATAACACCCCCCCCATTACGTCATGCTTCAGAAAGCTGAAAAATAGTCCGCTTTCAAATGTTTTATTTTTGAACGTCAGTTCACATTTGTAGGTAGATCATCAGTTTTAGAGCTAAAATTAGCATGTTTAAAGTGATTTTCATGCTTCCAGGGGCCCTAAACACAACATTTGTGTAATGGTTAAAAGTGCATGAAAATGGCCAATTTACTCACTCTGAGGTCTCAAAAAGTGTTTCTTCACCCCGGGAAGTAAATTAAATACCATTTGGAGGCATTTAATGTTCAAGCAAAAACGGCTGATTTTTGACAAAAGAGATATTAACCCCCCCCCATTACGTCATGCTTCAGCAA
This sequence comes from Lissotriton helveticus, assembly GCF_964261635.1. Lineage (NCBI taxonomy): Eukaryota > Metazoa > Chordata > Amphibia > Caudata > Salamandridae > Lissotriton > Lissotriton helveticus. Next base: position 1,272,864,746 of record NC_136061.1, read on the forward strand.
GGTGCAAAATGGTCCAGTTTCAAATGTTTTATTTTTGAACGTCAGTTCACATTTGTAGGTGGATCATCAGTTTTGAGCTAAAATTAGCATGTTTAAAGTGATTTTGATGCTTTCAGGGGCCCGGAAAGTGAATTAAAAACCATTTGGAGGCATTTAATGTTCAAGCAAAAACAGCTGATTTTTGTTAAAAGAGATAACACCCCCATTACGTCTTGCTTCAGAAAGGTGAAAAATGGTCCGTTTTCAAATGTTTTATTTTTGAACCTCAGTTCACATTTGTAGGTGGATCATCAGTTTTAGAGCTAAAATGACATGTTTAAAGTGAATTTCATGCTTCTAGGGGCCCTAAACACAACATTTGTGGAACGGTTAAAAGTGCATGAAAATGGCCAATTTACTCACTCTGGGGTCTCAAAAAGTGTTTCTTCACTCCGGGAAGTATATTAAATACCATTTGGAGGCATTTAATGTTCAAGCAAAAACAGCAGATTTTTGACAAAAGAGATAACACCCCCCCATTACGTCATGCTTCAGAAAGGTGAAAAATTGACCGCTTTCAAATGTTTTATTTTTGAACGTCAGTTCACATTTGTAGGTAGATCATCAGTTTTAGAGCTAAAATTAGCATGTTTAAAGTGATTTTAATGCTTCCAGGGGCCCTAAACACAACATTTGTGGAATGGTAAAAAGTGCATGAAAATGGCCAATTTACTCACTCTGAGGTCTCAAAAAGTGTTTCTTCACCCCGGGAAGTAAATTAAATACCATTTGGAGGCATTTAATGTTCAAGCAAAAACGGCTGATTTTTGACAAAAGAGATAACACCCCCCCATTACGTCATGCTTCAGAAAGGTGAAAAATGGTCCGTTTTCAAATGTTTTATTTTTGAACCTCAGTTCACATTTGTAGGTGGATCATCAGTTTTAGAGCTAAAATTAGCATGTTTAAAGTGAATTTCATGCTTCTAGGGGCCCTAAACACAACATTTGTGGAATGGTAAAAAGTGCATGAAAATGGCCAATTTACTCACTCTGAGGTCTCGAAAAGTGTTTCTTCACCCCGGGAAGTAAATTAAATACCATTTGGAGGCATTTAATGTTCAAGCAAAAACGGCTGATTTTTGACAAAAGAGATAACATCCCCCTATTACGTCATGCTTCAGAAAGGTGAAAAATTGTCCGCTTTCAAATGTTTTATTTTTGAACGTCAGTTCACATTTGAAGGTAGATCATCAGTTTTAGAGCTAAAATTAGCATGTTTAAAGTGATTTTCATGCTTCCAGGGGCCCTAAACACAACATTTGTGGAATGGTTAAAAGTGCATGAAAATGGCCAATTTACTCACTCTGAGGTCTCAAAAAGTGTTTCTTCACCCTGGGAAGTGAATTAAATACCATTTGGAGGCATTTAATGTTCAAGCAAAAACGGCAGATTTTTGACAAAAGAGATAACACCCCCCCCATTACGTCATGCTTCTGAAAGGTGAAAAATGGTCCGCTTTCAAATGTTTGATTTTTGAACGTCAGTTCACATTTGTAGGTAGATCATCAGTTTTAGAGCTAAAATTAGCATGTTTAAAGTGATTGTCATGCTTTCAGGGGCCCGGAAAGTGAATTAAAAACCATATGGAGGCATTTAATGTTCAAGCAAAAACAGCAGATTTTTGTTAAAAGAGATAACACCCCCCTATTATGTCATGCTTCAGAAAGGTGAAAAATGGTCCGTTTTCAAATGTTTTATTTTTGAACCTCAGTTCACATTTGTAGGTGGATCATCAGTTTTAGAGCTAAAATTAGCATGTTTAAAGTGAATTTCATGCTTCTAGGGGCCCCAAACACAACATTTGTGGAATGGTTAAAAGTGCATGAAAATGGCCAATTTACTCACTCTGAGGTCTCAAAAAGTGTTTCTTCACCCCGGGAAGTGAATTAAATACCATTTGGAGGCATTTAATGTTCAAGCAAAAACGGCTGATTTTTGACAAAAGAGATAACACCCCCCCATTACGTCATGCTTCAGAAAGGTGAAAAATGGTCCGCTTTCAAATGTTTTATTTTTGAACGTCAGTTCACATTTGTAGGTAGATCATAAGTTTTGAGCTAAAATTAGCATGTTTAAAGAGATTGTCATGCTTTCAGGGGCCCGGAAAGTGAATTAAAAACCATATGGAGGCATTTAATGTTCAAGCAAAAACAGCTGATTTTTGTTAAGAGATAACACCCCCCCATTACGTCATGCTTCAGAAAGGTGAAAAATGGTCCGTTTTCAAATGTTTTATTTTTGAACCTCAGTTCACGTTTGTAGGTGGATCATCAGTTTTAGAACTAAAATTAGCATGTTTAAAGTGAATTTCATGCTTCTAGGGGCCCTAAACACAACATTTGTGGAATGGTTAAAAGTGCATGAAAATGGCCAATTTACTCACTCTGAGGTCTCAAAAAGTGTTTCTTCACACCGGAAAGTGAATTAAATACCATTTGGAGGCATTTAATGTTCAAGCAAAAACGGCTGATTTTTGACAAAAGAGATAACACCCCCCCATTACGTCATGCTTCAGAAAGGTGCAAAATGGTCCAGTTTCAAATGTTTTATTTTTAAACGTCAGTTCACATTTGTAGGTGGATCATCAGTTTTAGAGCTAAAATTAGCATGTTTAAAGTGATTTTCATGCTTCCAACGGCCCGTGAAGTGAATTAAAAACCATTTGGAGGCATTTAATGTTCAAGCAAAAACAGCAGATTTTTGACAAAAGCGATAACACCCCCCCATTACGTCATGCTTCAGAAAGGTGCAAAATGGTCCAGTTTCAAATGTTTTATTTTTAAACGTCAGTTCACATTTGTAGGTGGATCATCAGTTTTGAGCTATAATTAGCATGTTTAAAGTGATTTTCATGCTTTCAGGGGCCCGGAAAGTGAATTAAAAACCATTTGGAGGCATTTAATGTTCAAGCAAAAACAGCAGATTTTTGTTAAAAGAGATAACACCCCCCCATTACGTCATGCTTCAGAAAGGTGCAAAATGGTCCGTTTTCAAATGTTTTATTTTTTAACCTCAGTTCACATTTGTAGGTAGATCATCAGTTTTAGAGCTAAAATTAGCATGTTTAAAGTGATTTTCATGCTCTCAGGGGCCCTAAACACAACATTTGTCTAATGGTTAAAAGTGCATGAAAATGGCCAATTTACTCCCTCTGAGGTCTCAAAAAGTGTTTCTTCACACCGGAAAGTGAATTAAATACCATTTGGAGGCATTTAATGTTCAAGCAAAAACGGCTGATTTTTGACAAAAGAGATAACACCCCCTATTACGTCTTGCTTCAGAAAGGTGAAAAATGCTCCATTTTTAAATGTTTTATTTTTGAATGTCAGTTCACATTTGTAGGTAGATCATCAGTTTTAGAGCTAAAATTAGCATGTTTAAAGTGATTTTCATGCTTCCAGGGGCCCATGAAGTGAATAAAAAACCATTTGGAGGCATTTAATGTTCAAGCAAAAACAGCAGATTTTTGACAAAAGAGATAACACCCCCCCCATTACGTCATGCTTCAGAAAGGTGAAAAATGGTCCGTTTTTAAATGTTTTATTTTTGAACCTCAGTTCACATTTGTAGGTGGATCATCAGTTTTAGAGCTAAAATTAGCATGTTTAAAGTGAATTTCATGCTTCTAGGGGCCCTAAACACAACATTTGTGGAATGGTTAAAAGTGCATGAAAATGGCCAATTTACTCACTCTGAGGTCTCAAAAAGTGTTTCTTCACCCCGGGAAGTAAATTAAATACCATTTGGAGGCATTTAATGTTCAAGCAAAAACGGCTGATTTTTGACAAAAGAGATAACACCCCCCCATTACGTCATGCTTCAGAAAGGTGAAAAATTGTCCGCTTTCAAATGTTTTATTTTTGAACGTCAGTTCACATTTGTAGGTAGATCATCAGTTTTAGAGCTAAAATTAGCATGTTTAAAGTGATTTTCATGCTTCCAGGGATACTAAACACAACATTTGTGTAATGGTTAAAAGTGCATGAAAATGGCCAATTTACTCACTCTGAGGTCTCAAAAAGTGTTTCTTCACCCCGGGAAGTGAATTAAATACCATTTGGAGGCATTTAATGTTCAAGCAAAAACGGCTGATTTTTGACAAAAGAGATAACACCCCCCCATTACATCATGCTTCAGAAAGGTGAAAAATGGTCCGCTATCAAATGTTTTATTTTTGAACGTCAGTTCACATTTGTAGGTAGATCATCAGTTTTAGAGCTAAAATTAGCATGTTTAAAGTGATTTTCATGCTTCCAACGGCCCGTGAAGTGAATTAAAAACCATTTGGAGGCATTTAATGTTCAAGCAAAAACGGCTGATTTTTGACAAAAGAGATAACACCCCCCCATTACATCATGCTTCAGAAAGGTGAAAAATGGTCCGCTATCAAATGTTTTATTTTTGAACGTCAGTTCACATTTGTAGGTAGATCATCAGTTTTAGAGCTAAAATGAGCATGTTTAAAGTGATTTTCATGCTTCCAACGGCCCGTGAAGTGAATTAAAAACCATTTGGAGGCATTTAATGTTCAAGCAAAAACAGCAGATTTTTGACAAAAGAGATAACACCCCCCCCCATTACGTCATGCTTCAGAAAGGTGCAAAATGGTCCGTTTTCAAATGTTTTATTTTTGAACGTCAGTTCACATTTGTAGGTGGATCATCAGTTTTAGAGCTAAAATTAGCATGTTTAAAGTGAATTTCATGCTTCTAGGGGCCCTAAACACAACATTTGTGGAATAGTTAAAAGTGCATGAAAATGGCCAATTTACTCACTCTGAGGTCTCAAAAAGTGTTTCTTCACCCCGGGAAGTATATTAAATACAATTTGGAGGCATTTAATGTTCAAGCAAAAACGGCAGATTTTTGACAAAAGAGATAACACCCCCCCCCATTACGTCATGCTTCAGAAAGGTGAAACATTGTCCGCTTTCAAATGTTTTATTTTTGAACGTCAGTTCACATTTGTAGGTAGATCATCAGTTTTAGAGCTAAAATTAGCATGTTTAAAGTGATTTTCATGCTCCCAGGGGCCCTAAACACAACATTTGTGTAATGGTTAAAAGTGCATGAAAATGGCCAATTTACTCACTCAGAGGTCTCAAAAAGTGTTTCTTCACACCTTGAAGTGAATTGAATACCATTTGGAGGCATTTAATGTTCAAGCAAAAACGGCTGATTTTTGACAAAAGAGATAACACCCCCCCATTACGTCTTGCTTCAGAAAGGTGAAAAAAGGTCCATTTTTAAATGTTTTATTTTTGATTGTCAGTTCACATTTGTAGGTAGATCATCAGTTTTATAGCTAAAATTAGCATGTTTAAAGTGATTTTCATGCTTCCAGAGGCCCGTGAAGTGAATTAAAAACCATTTGGAGGCATTTAATGTTCAAGCAAAAACAGCAGATTTTTGACAAAAGAGATAACACCCCCCCCATTACGTCATGCTTCAGAAAGGTGCAAAATGGTCCAGTTTCAAATGTTTTATTTTTGAACGTCAGTTCACATTTGTAGGTGGATCATCAGTTTTGAGCTAAAATTAGCATGTGTAAAGTAATTGTCATGCTTTCAGGGGCCCGGAAAGTGAATTAAAAACCATATGGAGGCATTTAATGTTCAAGCAAAAACAGCTGATTTTTGTTAAAAGAGATAACACCCCCCCATTACGTCATGCTTCAGAAAGGTGCAATATGGTCCGTTTTCAAATGTTTTATTTTTGAACGTCAGTTCACATTTGTAGGTGGATCATCAGTTTTAGAGCTAAAATTAGCATGTTTAAAGTGATTTTCATGCTTCCAGGGGCCCTAAACACAACATTTGTTGAATTGTTAAAAGTGCATGAAAATGGCAAATTTACTCACTCTGAGGTCTCAAAAAGTGTTTCTTCACCCCGGGAAGTAAATTAAATACCATTTGGAGGCATTTAATGTTCAAGCAAAAATGGCAGATTTTTGACAAAAGAGATAACACCCCCCCATTACGTCATGCTTCAGAAAGGTGAAAAATTGTCCGCTTTCAAATGTTTTATTTTTGAACGTCAGTTCACATTTGTAGGTAGATCATCAGTTTTAGAGCTAAAATTAGCATGTTTAAAGTGATTTTCATGCTTCCAGGGGCCCTAAACACAACATTTGTGTAATGGTTAAAAGTGCATGAAAATGGCCAATTTACTCACTCTGAGGTCTCAAAAAGTGTTTCTTCACACCTTGAAGTGAATTGAATACCATTTGGAGGCATTTAATGTTCAAGCAAAAACGGCTGATTTTTGACAAAAGAGATAACACCCCCCCATTACGTCTTGCTTCAGAAAGGTGAAAAAAGGTCCATTTTTAAATGTTTTATTTTTGATTGTCAGTTCACATTTGTAGGTAGATCATCAGTTTTATAGCTAAAATTAGCATGTTTAAAGTGATTTTCATGCTTCCAGAGGCCCGTGAAGTGAATTAAAAACCATTTGGAGGCATTTAATGTTCAAGCAAAAACAGCAGATTTTTGACAAAAGAGATAACACCCCCCCCATTACGTCATGCTTCAGAAAGGTGCAAAATGGTCCAGTTTCAAATGTTTTATTTTTGAACGTCAGTTCACATTTGTAGGTGGATCATCAGTTTTGAGCTAAAATTAGCATGTGTAAAGTAATTGTCATGCTTTCAGGGGCCCGGAAAGTGAATTAAAAACCATATGGAGGCATTTAATGTTCAAGCAAAAACAGCTGATTTTTGTTAAAAGAGATAACACCCCCCATTACGTCATGCTTCAGAAAGGTGCAATATGGTCCGTTTTCAAATGTTTTATTTTTGAACGTCAGTTCACATTTGTAGGTGGATCATCAGTTTTAGAGCTAAAATTAGCATGTTTAAAGTGATTTTCATGCTTCCAGGGGCCCTAAACACAACATTTGTTGAATTGTTAAAAGTGCATGAAAATGGCAAATTTACTCACTCTGAGGTCTCAAAAAGTGTTTCTTCACCCCGGGAAGTAAATTAAATACCATTTGGAGGCATTTAATGTTCAAGCAAAAATGGCAGATTTTTGACAAAAGAGATAACACCCCCCCATTACGTCATGCTTCAGAAAGGTGAAAAATTGTCCGCTTTCAAATGTTTTATTTTTGAACGTCAGTTCACATTTGTAGGTAGATCATCAGTTTTAGAGCTAAAATTAGCATGTTTAAAGTGATTTTCATGCTTCCAGGGGCCCTAAACACAACATTTGTGTAATGGTTAAAAGTGCATGAAAATGGCCAATTTACTCACTCTGAGGTCTCAAAAAGTGTTTCTTCACCCCGGGAAGTGAATTAAATACCATTTGGAGGCATTTAATGTTCAAGCAAAAACGGCTGATTTTTGACAAAAGAGATAACACCCCCCCATTACGTCTTGCTTCAGAAAGGTGAAAAATGGTCCATTTTTAAATGTTTTATTTTTGAATGTCAGTTCACATTTGTAGGTAGATCATCAGTTTTAGAGCTAAAATTAGCATGTTTAAAGTGATTTTCATGCTTCCAGAGGCCCGTGAAGTGAATTAAAAACCATTTGGAGGCATTTAATGTTCAAGCAAAAACAGCAGATTTTTTACAAAAGAGATAACACCCCCCATTACGTCATGCTTCAGAAAGGTGCAAAATGGTCCGTTTTCAAATGTTTTATTTTTGAACGTCAGTTCACATTTGTAGGTGGATCATCAGTTTTAGAGCTAAAATTAGCATGTTTAAAGTGAATTTCATGCTTCTAGGGGCCCTAAACACAACATTTGTTGAATGGTTAAAAGTGCATGAAAATGGCCAATTTACTCACTCTGAGGTCTCAAACAGTGTTTCTTCACCCCGGGAAGTAAATTAAATACCATTTGGAGACATTTAATGTTCAAGCAAAAACGGCTGATTTTTGACAAAAGAGATAACACCCCCCCATTACGTCATGCTTCAGAAAGGTGAAAAATGGTCCGTTTTCAAATGTTTTATTTTTGAACCTCAGTTCACATTTGTAGGTGGATCATCAGTTTTAGAGCTAAAATTAGCATGTTTAAAGTGAATTTCATGCTTCTAGGGGCCCTAAACACAACATTCGTGGAATGGTAAAAAGTGCATGAAAATGGCCAATTTACTCACTCTGAGGTCTCAAAAAGTGTTTCTTCACCCCGGGAAGTAAATTAAATACCATTTGGAGGCATTTAATGTTCAAGCAAAAACGGCTGATTTTTGACAAAAGAGATAACATCCCCCCATTACGTCATGCTTCAGAAAGGTGAAAAATTGTCCGCTTTCAAATGTTTTATTTTTGAACGTCAGTTCACATTTGTAGGTAGATCATCAGTTTTAGAGCTAAAATTAGCATGTTTAAAGTGATTTTCATGCTTCCAGGGGCCCTAAACACAACATTTGTGTAATGGTTAAAAGTGCATGAAAATGGCCAATTTACTCACTCTGAGGTCTCAAAAAGTGTTTCTTCCCACCGGGAAGTGGATTAAATATCATTTGGAGGCATTTAATGTTCAAGCAAAAACGGCTGATTTTTGACAAAAGAGATAACACCCCCCCATTACGTCTTGCTTCAGAAAGATGAAAAATGGTCCATTTTTAAATGTTTTAAATTTGAATGTCAGTTCACATTTGTAGGTAGATCATCAGTTTTAGAGCTAAAATTAGCATGTTTAAAGTGATTTTCATGCTTCCAGGGGCCCTAAACACAACATTTGTGTAATGGTTAAAAGTGCATGAAAATGGCCAATTTACTCACTCTGAGGTCTCAAAAAGTGTTTCTTCCCACCGGGAAGTGGATTAAATACCATTTGGAGGCATTTAATGTTCAAGCAAAAACAGCAGATTTTTGACAAAAGAGATAACACCCCCCCTTACGTCATGCTTCAGAAAGGTGAAAAATGGTCCGCTTTCAAATGTTTTATTTTTGAACGTCAGTTCACATTTGTAGGTGGATCATCAGTTTTAGAGCTAAAATTAGCATGTTTAAAGTGAATTTCATGCTTCTAGGGGCCCTAAACACAACATTTGTGGAATGGTTAAAAGTGCATGAAAATGGCCAATTTACTCACTCTGAGGTCTCAAAAAGTGTTTCTTCACCCCGGGAAGTATATTAAATACCATTTGGAGGCATTTAATGTTCAAGCAAAAACGGCTGATTTTTGACAAAAGAGATGACTCCCCCCCATTACGTCATGCTTCAGAAAGGTGAAAAATTGTCCGCTTTCAAATGTTTTATTTTTGAACGTCAGTTCACATTTGTAGGTAGATCATCAGTTTTAGAGCTAAAATTAGCATGTTTAAAGTGATTTTCATGCTCCCAGGGGCCCTAAACACAACATTTGTGTAATGGTTAAAAGTGTATGAAATGGCCAATTTACTCACTCTGAGGTCTCAAAAAGTGTTTCTTCACACCGGGAAGTGAATTAAATACCATTTGGAGGCATTTAATGTTCAAGCAAAAAGGGCTGATTTTTGACAAAAGAGATAACACCCCCCCATTACGTCTTGCTTCAGAAAGGTGAAAAATGGTCCATTTTTAAATGTTTTATTTTTGAATGTCAGTTCACATTTGTAGGTAGATCATCAGTTTTAGAGCTAAAATTAGCATGTTTAAAGTGATTTTCATGCTTCCAGGGGCCCGTGAAGTGAATTAAAAACGATTTGGAGGCATTTAATGTTCAAGCAAAAACAGCAGGTTTTTGACAAAAGAGATAACACCCCCCCATTACGTCATGCTTCAGAAAGGTGCAATATGGTCCGTTTTCAAATGTTTTATTTTTGAACGTCAGTTCACATTTGTAGGTGGATCATCAGTTTTAGAGCTAAAATTAGCATGTTTAAAGTGATTTTCATGCTTCCAGGGGCCCTAAACACATTTGTTGAATGGTTAAAAGAGTATGAAAATCGCCAATTTACTCACTCTGAGGTCTCAAAAAGTGTTTCTTCACCCCGGGAAGTAAATTAAATACCATTTGGAGGCATTTAATGTTCAAGCAAAAACGGCTGATTTTTGACAAAAGAGATAACACCCCCCCATTACATCATGCTTCAGAAAGGTAAAAAATGGTCCGCTTTCAAATGTTTTATTTTTCAACTTCAGTTCACATTTGTAGGTAGATCATCAGTTTTAGAGCTAAAATTAGCATGTTTAAAGTGATTTTCATGCTTCCAACGGCCCGTGAAGTGAATTAAAAACCATTTGGAGGCATTTAATGTTCAAGCAAAAACAGCAGATTTTTGACAAAAGAGATAACAACCCCCCCCCCCATTACGTCATGCTTCAGCAAGGTGCAAAATGGTCCAGTTTCAAATGTTTTATTTTTGAACGTCAGTTCACATTTGTAGGTGGATCATCAGTTTTGAGCTAAAATTAGCATGTTTAAAGTGATTTTGATGCTTTCAGGGGCCCGGAAAGTGAATTAAAAACCATTTGGAGGCATTTAATGTTCAAGCAAACACAGCTGATTTTTGTTAAAAGAGATAACACCCCCCATTACGTCTTGCTTCAGAAAGGTGAAAAATGGTCCGTTTTCAAATGTTTTATTTTTGAACCTCAGTTCACATTTGTAGGTGGATCATCAGTTTTAGAGCTAAAATTACATTTTTAAAGTGAATTTCATGCTTCTAGGGGCCCTAAACACTACATTTGTGGAACGGTTAAAAGTGCATGAAAATGGCCAATTTACTCACTCTGGGGTCTCAAAAAGTGTTTCTTCACTCCGGGAAGTATATTAAATACCATTTGGAGGCATTTAATGTTCAAGCAAAAACTGCAGATTTTTGACAAAAGAGATAACACCCCCCCATTACGTCATGCTTCAGAAAGGTGAAAAATTGACCGCTTTCAAATGTTTTATTTTTGAACGTCAGTTCACATTTGTAGGTAGATCATCAGTTTTAGAGCTAAAATTAGCATGTTTAAAGTGATTTTCATGCTTCCAGGGGCCCTAAACACAACATTTGTGTAATGGTTAAAAGTGCATGAAAATGGCCAATTTACTCACTCTGAGGTCTCAAAAAGTGTTTCTTCCCACCGGGAAGTGGATTAAATACCATTTGGAGGCATTTAATGTTCAAGCAAAAACAGCAGATTTTTGACAAAAGAGATAACACCCCCCCCCCTTACGTCATGCTTCAGAAAGGTGAAAAATGGTCCGCTTTCAAATGTTTTATTTTTGAACGTCAGTTCACATTTGTAGGTGGATCATCAGTTTTAGAGCTAAAATTAGCATGTTTAAAGTGAATTTCATGCTTCTAGGGGCCCTAAACACAACATTTGTGGAATGGTTAAAAGTGCATGAAAATGGCCAATTTACTCACTCTGAGGTCTCAAAAAGTGTTTCTTCACCCCGGGAAGTATATTAAATACCATTTGGAGGCATTTAATGTTCAAGCAAAAACGGCTGATTTTTGACAAAAGAGATAACACCCCCCCATTACGTCATGCTTCAGAAAGGTGAAAAATTGTCCGCTTTCAAATGTTTTATTTTTGAACGTCAGTTCACATTTGTAGGTAGATCATCAGTTTTAGAGCTAAAATTAGCATGTTTAAAGTGATTTTCATGCTCCCAGGGGCCCTAAACACAACATTTGTGGAATGGTTAAAAGTGCATGAAAATGGCCAATTTACTCACTCTGAGGTCTCAAAAAGTGTTTCTTCACCCCGGGAAGTAAATTAAATACCATTTGAAAGCATTTAATGTTCAAGCAAAAACGGCTGATTTTTGACAAAAGAGATAACACCCCCCATTACGTCATGCTTCAGAAAGGTGAAAAATTGTCCGCTTTCAAATGTTTTATTTTTGAACGTCAGTTCACATTTGTATGTAGATCATCAGTTTTAGAGCTAAAATTAGCATGTTTAAAGTGATTTTCATGCTTCCAGGGGCCCATGAAGTGAATTAAAAACCATTTGGAGGCATTTAATGTTCAAGCAAAAACAGCAGATTTTTGACAAAAGAGATAACACCCCCCCATTACGTCATGCTTCAGAAAGGTTCAAAATGGTCCAGTTTCAAATGTTTTATTTTTGAACGTCAGTTCACATTTGTAGGTGGATCGTCAGTTTTGAGCTAAAATTAGCATGTTTAAAGTGATTTTCATGCTTCCAGGGGCCCGTGAAATGAATTAAAAACCATTTGGAGGCATTTAATGTTCAAGCAAAAACAGCAGATTTTTGACAAAAGAGATAACACCCCCCCATTACGTCATGCTTCAGAAAGGTGCAATATGGTCCGTTTTCAAATGTTTTATTTTTGAACGTCAGTTCACATTTGTAGGTGGATCATCAGTTTTAGAGCTAAAATTAGCATGTTTAAAGTGATTTTCATGCTTCCAGGGGCCCTAAACACAACATTTGTTGAATGGTTAAAAGTGCATGAAAATGGCCAATTTACTCACTCTGATGTCTCAAAAAGTGTTTCTTCACCCCGGGAAGTAAATTAAATACCATTTGGAGGCATTTAATGTTCAAGCAAAAACGGCTGATTTTTGACAAAAGAGATAACACCCCCCCATTACGTCATGCTTCAGAAAGGTGAAAAATTGTCCGCTTTCAAATGTTTTATTTTTGAACGTCAGTTCACATTTGTAGGTAGATCATCAGTTTTAGAGCTAAAATTAGCATGTTTAAAGTGATTTTCATGCTTCCAGGGATACTAAACACAACATTTGTGTAATGGTTAAAAGTGCATGAAAATGGCCAATTTACTCACTCTGAGGTCTCAAAAAGTGTTTCTTCACCCCGGGAAGTGAATTAAATACCATTTGGAGGCATTTAATGTTCAAGCAAAAACGGCTGATTTTTGACAAAAGAGATAACACCCCCCCATTACATCATGCTTCAGAAAGGTGAAAAATGGTCCGCTATCAAATGTTTTATTTTTGAACGTCAGTTCACATTTGTAGGTAGATCATCAGTTTTAGAGCTAAAATTAGCATGTTTAAAGTGATTTTCATGCTTCCAACGGCCCGTGAAGTGAATTAAAAACCATTTGGAGGCATTTAATGTTCAAGCAAAAACGGCTGATTTTTGACAAAAGAGATAACACCCCCCCATTACATCATGCTTCAGAAAGGTGAAAAATGGTCCGCTATCAAATGTTTTATTTTTGAACGTCAGTTCACATTTGTAGGTAGATCATCAGTTTTAGAGCTAAAATTAGCATGTTTAAAGTGATTTTCATGCTTCCAACGGCCCGTGAAGTGAATTAAAAACCATTTGGAGGCATTTAATGTTCAAGCAAAAACAGCAGATTTTTGACAAAAGAGATAACACCCCCCCCCATTACGTCATGCTTCAGAAAGGTGCAAAATGGTCCGTTTTCAAATGTTTTATTTTTGAACGTCAGTTCACATTTGTAGGTGGATCATCAGTTTTAGAGCTAAAATTAGCATGTTTAAAGTGAATTTCATGCTTCTAGGGGCCCTAAACACAACATTTGTGGAATAGTTAAAAGTGCATGAAAATGGCCAATTTACTCACTCTGAGGTCTCAAAAAGTGTTTCTTCACCCCGGGAAGTATATTAAATACAATTTGGAGGCATTTAATGTTCAAGCAAAAACGGCTGATTTTTGACAAAAGAGATAACACCCCCCCATTACGTCATGCTTCAGAAAGGTGAAAAATTGTCCGCTTTCAAATGTTTTATTTTTGAACGTCAGTTCACATTTGTAGGTAGATCATCAGTTTTAGAGCTAAAATTAGCATGTTTAAAGTGATTTTCATGCTCCCAGGGGCCCTAAACACAACATTTGTGTAATGGTTAAAAGTGCATGAAAATGGCCAATTTACTCACTCAGAGGTCTCAAAAAGTGTTTCTTCACACCTTGAAGTGAATTGAATACCATTTGGAGGCATTTAATGTTCAAGCAAAAACGGCTGATTTTTGACAAAAGAGATAACACCCCCCCATTACGTCTTGCTTCAGAAAGGTGAAAAAAGGTCCATTTTTAAATGTTTTATTTTTGATTGTCAGTTCACATTTGTAGGTAGATCATCAGTTTTATAGCTAAAATTAGCATGTTTAAAGTGATTTTCATGCTTCCAGAGGCCCGTGAAGTGAATTAAAAACCATTTGGAGGCATTTAATGTTCAAGCAAAAACAGCAGATTTTTGACAAAAGAGATAACACCCCCCCATTACGTCATGCTTCAGAAAGGTGCAAAATGGTCCAGTTTCAAATGTTTTATTTTTGAACGTCAGTTCACATTTGTAGGTGGATCATCAGTTTTGAGCTAAAATTAGCATGTGTAAAGTAATTGTCATGCTTTCAGGGGCCCGGAAAGTGAATTAAAAACCATATGGAGGCATTTAATGTTCAAGCAAAACCAGCTGATTTTTGTTAAAAGAGATAACACCCCCCCATTACGTCATGCTTCAGAAAGGTGCAATATGGTCCGTTTTCAAATGTTTTATTTTTGAACGTCAGTTCACATTTGTAGGTGGATCATCAGTTTTAGAGCTAAAATTAGCATGTTTAAAGTGATTTTCATGCTTCCAGGGGCCCTAAACACAACATTTGTTGAATTGTTAAAAGTGCATGAAAATGGCAAATTTACTCACTCTGAGGTCTCAAAAAGTGTTTCTTCACCCCGGGAAGTAAATTAAATACCATTTGGAGGCATTTAATGTTCAAGCAAAAACGGCTGATTTTTGACAAAAGAGATAACACCCCCCCATTACGTCATGCTTCAGAAAGGTGAAAAATGGTCCGTTTTCAAATGTTTTATTTTTGAACCTCAGTTCACATTTGTAGGTGGATCATCAGTTTTAGAGCTAAAATTAGCATGTTTAAAGTGAATTTCATGCTTCTAGGGGCCCTAAACACAACATTCGTGGAATGGTAAAAAGTGCATGAAAATGGCCAATTTACTCACTCTGAGGTCTCAAAAAGTGTTTCTTCACCCCGGGAAGTAAATTAAATACCATTTGGAGGCATTTAATGTTCAAGCAAAAACGGCTGATTTTTGACAAAAGAGATAACATCCCCCCATTACGTCATGCTTCAGAAAGGTGAAAAATTGTCCGCTTTCAAATGTTTTATTTTTGAACGTCAGTTCACATTTGTAGGTAGATCATCAGTTTTAGAGCTAAAATTAGCATGTTTAAAGTGATTTTCATGCTTCCAGGGGCCCTAAACACAACATTTGTGTAATGGTTAAAAGTGCATGAAAATGGCCAATTTACTCACTCTGAGGTCTCAAAAAGTGTTTCTTCCCACCGGGAAGTGGATTAAATATCATTTGGAGGCATTTAATGTTCAAGCAAAAACGGCTGATTTTTGACAAAAGAGATAACACCCCCCCATTACGTCTTGCTTCAGAAAGATGAAAAATGGTCCATTTTTAAATGTTTTAAATTTGAATGTCAGTTCACATTTGTAGGTAGATCATCAGTTTTAGAGCTAAAATTAGCATGTTTAAAGTGATTTTCATGCTTCCAGGGGCCCTAAACACAACATTTGTGTAATGGTTAAAAGTGCATGAAAATGGCCAATTTACTCACTCTGAGGTCTCAAAAAGTGTTTCTTCCCACCGGGAAGTGGATTAAATACCATTTGGAGGCATTTAATGTTCAAGCAAAAACAGCAGATTTTTGACAAAAGAGATAACACCCCCCCCCTTACGTCATGCTTCAGAAAGGTGAAAAATGGTCCGCTTTCAAATGTTTTATTTTTGAACGTCAGTTCACATTTGTAGGTGGATCATCAGTTTTAGAGCTAAAATTAGCATGTTTAAAGTGAATTTCATGCTTCTAGGGGCCCTAAACACAACATTTGTGGAATGGTTAAAAGTGCATGAAAATGGCCAATTTACTCACTCTGAGGTCTCAAAAAGTGTTTCTTCACCCCGGGAAGTATATTAAATACCATTTGGAGGCATTTAATGTTCAAGCAAAAACGGCTGATTTTTGACAAAAGAGATAACACCCCCCCATTACGTCATGCTTCAGAAAGGTGAAAAATTGTCCGCTTTCAAATGTTTTATTTTTGAACGTCAGTTCACATTTGTAGGTAGATCATCAGTTTTAGAGCTAAAATTAGCATGTTTAAAGTGATTTTCATGCTCCCAGGGGCCCTAAACACAACATTTGTGTAATGGTTAAAAGTGTATGAAATGGCCAATTTACTCACTCTGAGGTCTCAAAAAGTGTTTCTTCACACCGGGAAGTGAATTAAATACCATTTGGAGGCATTTAATGTTCAAGCAAAAAGGGCTGATTTTTGACAAAAGAGATAACACCCCCCCATTACGTCTTGCTTCAGAAAGGTGAAAAATGGTCCATTTTTAAATGTTTTATTTTTGAATGTCAGTTCACATTTGTAGGTAGATCATCAGTTTTAGAGCTAAAATTAGCATGTTTAAAGTGATTTTCATGCTTCCAGGGGCCCGTGAAGTGAATTAAAAACGATTTGGAGGCATTTAATGTTCAAGCAAAAACAGCAGGTTTTTGACAAAAGAGATAACACCCCCCCATTACGTCATGCTTCAGAAAGGTGCAATATGGTCCGTTTTCAAATGTTTTATTTTTGAACGTCAGTTCACATTTGTAGGTGGATCATCAGTTTTAGAGCTAAAATTAGCATGTTTAAAGTGATTTTCATGCTTCCAGGGGCCCTAAACACATTTGTTGAATGGTTAAAAGAGTATGAAAATGGCCAATTTACTCCCTCTGAGGTCTCAAAAAGTGTTTCTTCACCCCGGGAAGTAAATTAAATACCATTTGGAGGCATTTAATGTTCAAGCAAAAACGGCTGATTTTTGACAAAAGAGATAACACCCCCCCATTACATCATGCTTCAGAAAGGTAAAAAATGGTCCGCTTTCAAATGTTTTATTTTTGAACGTCAGTTCACATTTGTAGGTAGATCATCAGTTTTAGAGCTAAAATTAGCATGTTTAAAGTGATTTTCATGCTTCCAACGGCCCGTGAAGTGAATTAAAAACCATTTGGAGGCATTTAATGTTCAAGCAAAAACAGCAGATTTTTGACAAAAGAGATAACAACCCCCCCCCATTACGTCATGCTTCAGCAAGGTGCAAAATGGTCCAGTTTCAAATGTTTTATTTTTGAACGTCAGTTCACATTTGTAGGTGGATCATCAGTTTTGAGCTAAAATTAGCATGTTTAAAGTGATTTTGATGCTTTCAGGGGCCCGGAAAGTGAATTAAAAACCATTTGGAGGCATTTAATGTTCAAGCAAACACAGCTGATTTTTGTTAAAAGAGATAACACCCCCCATTACGTCTTGCTTCAGAAAGGTGAAAAATGGTCCGTTTTCAAATGTTTTATTTTTGAACCTCAGTTCACATTTGTAGGTGGATCATCAGTTTTAGAGCTAAAATTACATTTTTAAAGTGAATTTCATGCTTCTAGGGGCCCTAAACACAACATTTGTGGAACGGTTAAAAGTGCATGAAAATGGCCAATTTACTCACTCTGGGGTCTCAAAAAGTGTTTCTTCACTCCGGGAAGTATATTAAATACCATTTGGAGGCATTTAATGTTCAAGCAAAAACTGCAGATTTTTGACAAAAGAGATAACACCCCCCATTACGTCATGCTTCAGAAAGGTGAAAAATTGACCGCTTTCAAATGTTTTATTTTTGAACGTCAGTTCACATTTGTAGGTAGATCATCAGTTTTAGAGCTAAAATTAGCATGTTTAAAGTGATTTTCATGCTTCCAGGGGCCCTAAACACAACATTTGTGTAATGGTTAAAAGTGCATGAAAATGGCCAATTTACTCACTCTGAGGTCTCAAAAAGTGTTTCTTCCCACCGGGAAGTGGATTAAATACCATTTGGAGGCATTTAATGTTCAAGCAAAAACAGCAGATTTTTGACAAAAGAGATAACACCCCCCCCCCTTACGTCATGCTTCAGAAAGGTGAAAAATGGTCCGCTTTCAAATGTTTTATTTTTGAACGTCAGTTCACATTTGTAGGTGGATCATCAGTTTTAGAGCTAAAATTAGCATGTTTAAAGTGAATTTCATGCTTCTAGGGGCCCTAAACACAACATTTGTGGAATGGTTAAAAGTGCATGAAAATGGCCAATTTACTCACTCTGAGGTCTCAAAAAGTGTTTCTTCACCCCGGGAAGTATATTAAATACCATTTGGAGGCATTTAATGTTCAAGCAAAAACGGCTGATTTTTGACAAAAGAGATAACACCCCCCCATTACGTCATGCTTCAGAAAGGTGAAAAATTGTCCGCTTTCAAATGTTTTATTTTTGAACGTCAGTTCACATTTGTAGGTAGATCATCAGTTTTAGAGCTAAAATTAGCATGTTTAAAGTGATTTTCATGCTCCCAGGGGCCCTAAACACAACATTTGTGTAATGGTTAAAAGTGTATGAAAATGGCCAATTTACTCACTCTGAGGTCTCAAAAAGTGTTTCTTCACACCGGGAAGTGAATTAAATACCATTTGGAGGCATTTAATGTTCAAGCAAAAACGGCTGATTTTTGACAAAAGAGATAACACCCCCCCATTACGTCTTGCTTCAGAAAGGTGAAAAATGGTCCATTTTTAAATGTTTTATTTTTGAATGTCAGTTCACATTTGTAGGTAGATCATCAGTTTTAGAGCTAAAATTAGCATGTTTAAAGTGATTTTCATGCTTCCAGGGGCCCGTGAAGTGAATTAAAAACGATTTGGAGGCATTTAATGTTCAAGCAAAAACAGCAGGTTTTTGACAAAAGAGATAACACCCCCCCATTACGTCATGCTTCAGAAAGGTGCAATATGGTCCGTTTTCAAATGTTTTATTTTTGAACGTCAGTTCACATTTGTAGGTGGATCATCAGTTTTAGAGCTAAAATTAGCATGTTTAAAGTGATTTTCATGCTTCCAGGGGCCCTAAACACATTTGTTGAATGGTTAAAAGAGTATGAAAATGGCCAATTTACTCCCTCTGAGGTCTCAAAAAGTTTTTCTTCACCCCGGGAAGTAAATTAAATACCATTTGGAGGCATTTAATGTTCAAGCAAAAACGGCTGATTTTTGACAAAAGAGATAACACCCCCCCATTACATCATGCTTCAGAAAGGTAAAAAATGGTCCGCTTTCAAATGTTTTATTTTTGAACGTCAGTTCACATTTGTAGGTAGATCATCAGTTTTAGAGCTAAAATTAGCATGTTTAAAGTGATTTTCATGCTTCCAACGGCCCGTGAAGTGAATTAAAAACCATTTGGAGGCATTTAATGTTCAAGCAAAAACAGCAGATTTTTGACAAAAGAGATAACAACCCCCCCCCCATTACGTCATGCTTCAGCAAGGTGCAAAATGGTCCAGTTTCAAATGTTTTATTTTTGAACGTCAGTTCACATTTGTAGGTGGATCATCAGTTTTGAGCTAAAATTAGCATGTTTAAAGTGATTTTGATGCTTTCAGGGGCCCGGAAAGTGAATTAAAAACCATTTGGAGGCATTTAATGTTCAAGCAAAAACAGCTGATTTTTGTTAAAAGAGATAACACCCCCCATTACGTCTTGCTTCAGAAAGGTGAAAAATGGTCCGTTTTCAAATGTTTTATTTTTGAACCTCAGTTCACATTTGTAGGTGGATCATCAGTTTTAGAGCTAAAATTACATGTTTAAAGTGAATTTCATGCTTCTAGGGGCCCTAAACACAACATTTGTGGAACGGTTAAAAGTGCATGAAAATGGCCAATTTACTCACTCTGGGGTCTCAAAAAGTGTTTCTTCACTCCGGGAAGTATATTAAATACCATTTGGAGGCATTTAATGTTCAAGCAAAAACGGCAGATTTTTGACAAAAGAGATAACACCCCCCCATTACGTCATGCTTCAGAAAGGTGAAAAATTGACCGCTTTCAAATGTTTTATTTTTGAACGTCAGTTCACATTTGTAGGTAGATCATCAGTTTTAGAGCTAAAATTAGCATGTTTAAAGTGATTTTCATGCTTCCAGGGGCCCTAAACACAACATTTGTGTAATGGTTAAAAGTGCATGAAAATGGCCAATTTACTCACTCTGAGGTCTCAAAAAGTGTTTCTTCCCACCGGGAAGTGGATTAAATACCATTTGGAGGCATTTAATGTTCAAGCAAAAACGGCTGATTTTTGACAAAAGAGATAACACCCCCCCATTACGTCATGCTTCAGAAAGGTGAAAAATTGTCCGCTTTCAAATGTTTTATTTTTGAACGTCAGTTCACATTTGTAGGTAGATCATCAGTTTTAGAGCTAAAATTAGCATGTTTAAAGTGATTTTCATGCTCCCAGGGGCCCTAAACACAACAATTGTGTAATGGTTAAAAGTGTATGAAAATGGCCAATTTACTCACTCTGAGGTCTCAAAAAGTGTTTCTTCACACCGGGAAGTGAATTAAATACCATTTGGAGGCATTTAATGTTCAAGCAAAAACGGCTGATTTTTGACAAAAGAGATAACACCCCCCCATTACGTCTTGCTTCAGAAAGGTGAAAAATGGTCCATTTTTAAATGTTTTATTTTTGAATGTCAGTTCACATTTGTAGGTAGATCATCAGTTTTAGAGCTAAAATTAGCATGTTTAAAGTGATTTTCATGCTTCCAGGGGCCCGTGAAGTGAATTAAAAACCATTTGGAGGCATTTAATGTTCAAGCAAAAACAGCAGGTTTTTGACAAAAGAGATAACACCCCCCCATTACGTCATGCTTCAGAAAGGTGCAATATGGTCCGTTTTCAAATGTTTTATTTTTGAACGTCAGTTCACATTTGTAGGTGGATCATCAGTTTTAGAGCTAAAATTAGCATGTTTAAAGTGATTTTCATGCTTCCAGGGGCCCTAAACACAACATTTGTGTAATGGTTAAAAGTGCATGAAAATGGCCAATTTACTCACTCTGAGGTCTCAAAAAGTGTTTCTTCACACCGGGAAGTGAATTAAATACCATTTGGAGGCATTTAATGTTCAAGCAAAAACGGCTGATTTTTGACAAAAGAGATAACACCCCCACATTACGTCTTGCTTCAGAAAGGTGAAAAATGGTCCATTTTTAAAAGTTTTATTTTTGAATGTCAGTTCTCATTTGTAGGTAGATCATCAGTTTTAGAGTTAAAATTAGCATGTTTAAAGTGATTTTCATGCTTCTAGGGGCCCTAAACACAACATTTGTGGAATGGTAAAAAGTGCATGAAAATGGCCAATTTACTCACTCTGAGGTCTCAAAAAGTGTTTCTTCACCCCGGGAAGTAAATTAAATACCATTTGGAGGCATTTAATGTTCAAGCAAAAACGGCTGATTTTTGACAAAAGAGATAACATCCCCCTATTACGTCATGCTTCAGAAAGGTGAAAAATTGTCCGCTTTCAAATGTTTTATTTTTGAACGTCAGTTCACATTTGAAGGTAGATCATCAGTTTTAGAGCTAAAATTAGCATGTTTAAAGTGATTTTCATGCTTCCAGGGGCCCTAAACACAACATTTGTGGAATGGTTAAAAGTGCATGAAAATGGCCAATTTACTCACTCTGAGGTCTCAAAAAGTGTTTCTTCACCCTGGGAAGTGAATTAAATACCATTTGGAGGCATTTAATGTTCAAGCAAAAACGGCAGATTTTTGACAAAAGAGATAACACCCCCCCATTACGTCATGCTTCAGAAAGGTGAAAAATGGTCCGCTTTCAAATGTTTGATTTTTGAACGTCAGTTCACATTTGTAGGTAGATCATCAGTTTTAGAGCTAAAATTAGCATGTTTAAAGTGATTTTCATGCTTCCAACGGCCCGTGAAGTGAATTAAAAACCATTTGGAGGCATTTAATGTTCAAGCAAAAACAGCAGATTTTTGACAAAAGCGATAACACCCCCCCATTACGTTTTGCTTCAGAAAGGTGAAAAATGGTCCATTTTTAAATGTTTTATTTTTGAATGTCAGTTCACATTTGTAGGTAGATCATCAGTTTTGAGCTAAAATTAGCATGTTTAAAGTGATTGTCATGCTTTCAGGGGCCCGGAAAGTGAATTAAAAACCATATGGAGGCATTTAATGTTCAAGCAAAAACAGCTGATTTTTGTTAAAAAAGATAACACCCCCCTATTACGTCATGCTTCAGAAAGGTGAAAAATGGTCCGTTTTCAAATGTTTTATTTTTGAACCTCAGTTCACATTTGTAGGTGGATCATCAGTTTTAGAGCTAAAATTAGCATGTTTAAAGTGAATTTCATGCTTCTAGGGGCCCCAAACACAACATTTGTGGAATGGTTAAAAGTGCATGAAAATGGCCAATTTACTCACTCTGAGGTCTCAAAAAGTGTTTCTTCACCCCGGGAAGTGAATTAAATACCATTTGGAGGCATTTAATGTTCAAGCAAAAACGGCTGATTTTTGACAAAAGAGATAACACCCCCCCATTACGTCATGCTTCAGAAAGGTGAAAAATGGTCCGCTTTCAAATGTTTTATTTTTGAACATCAGTTCACATTTGTAGGTAGATCATAAGTTTTGAGCTAAAATTAGCATGTTTAAAGAGATTGTCATGCTTTCAGGGGCCCGGAAAGTGAATTAAAAACCATTTGGAGGCATTTAATGTTCAAGCAAAAACAGCAGATTTTTGTTAAAAGAGATAACACCCCCCCATTACGTCATGCTTCAGAAAGGTGCAAAATGGTCCGTTTTCAAATGTTTTATTTTTTAACCTCAGTTCACATTTGTAGGTAGATCATCAGTTTTAGAGCTAAAATTAGCATGTTTAAAGTGATTTTCATGCTCCCAGGGGCCCTAAACACAACATTTGTGTAATGGTTAAAAGTGCATGAAAATGGCCAATTTACTCCCTCTGAGGTCTCAAAAAGTGTTTCTTCACACCGGAAAGTGAATTAAATACCATTTGGAGGCATTTAATGTTCAAGCAAAAACGGCTGATTTTTGACAAAAGAGATAACACCCCCCATTACGTCATGCTTCAGAAAGGTGAAAAATTGTCCGCTTTCAAATGTTTTATTTTTGAACGTCAGTTCACATTTGTATGTAGATCATCAGTTTTAGAGCTAAAATTAGCATGTTTAAAGTGATTTTCATGCTTCCAGGGGCCCATGAAGTGAATTAAAAACCATTTGGAGGCATTTAATGTTCAAGCAAAAACAGCAGATTTTTGACAAAAGAGATAACACCCCCCCATTACGTCATGCTTCAGAAAGGTTCAAAATAGTCCAGTTTCAAATGTTTTATTTTTGAACGTCAGTTCACATTTGTAGGTGGATCATCAGTTTTGAGCTAAAATTAGCATGTTTAAAGTGATTTTAATGCTTCCAGGGGCCCGTGAAATGAATTAAAAACCATTTGGAGGCAATTAATGTTCAAGCAAAAACAGCAGATTTTTGACAAAAGAGATAACACCCCCCCATTACGTCATGCTTCAGAAAGGTGCAATATGGTCCGTTTTCAAATGTTTTATTTTTGAACGTCAGTTCACATTTGTAGGTGGATCATCAGTTTTAGAGCTAAAATTAGCATGTTTAAAGTGATTTTCATGCTTCCAGGGGTACTAAACACAACATTTGTGTAATGGTTAAAAGTGCATGAAAATGGCCAATTTACTCACTCTGAGGTCTCAAAAAGTGTTTCTTCACCCCGGGAAGTGAATTAAATACCATTTGGAGGCATTTAATGTTCAAGCAAAAACGGCTGATTTTTGACAAAAGAGATAACACCCCCCATTACATCATGCTTCAGAAAGGTGAAAAATGGTCCGCTATCAAATGTTTTATTTTTGAACGTCAGTTCACATTTGTAGGTAGATCATCAGTTTTAGAGCTAAAATTAGCATGTTTAAAGTGATTTTCATGCTTCCAACGGCCCGTGAAGTGAATTAAAAACCATTTGGAGGCATTTAATGTTCAAGCAAAAACAGCAGATTTTTGACAAAAGAGATAACACCCCCCCATTACGTCATGCTTCAGAAAGGTGCAAAATGGTCCGTTTTCAAATGTTTTATTTTTGAACGTCAGTTCACATTTGTAGGTGGATCATCAGTTTTAGAGCTAAAATTAGCATGTTTAAAGTGAATTTCATGCTTCTAGGGGCCCTAAACACAACATTTGTGGAATAGTTAAAAGTGCATGAAAATGGCCAATTTACTCACTCTGAGGTCTCAAAAAGTGTTTCTTCACCCCGGGAAGTATATTAAATACAATTTGGAGGCATTTAATGTTCAAGCAAAAACGGCTGATTTTTGACAAAAGAGATAACACCCCCCCATTACGTCATGCTTCAGAAAGGTGAAACATTGTCCGCTTTCAAATGTTTTATTTTTGAACGTCAGTTCACATTTGTAGGTAGATCATCAGTTTTAGAGCTAAAATTAGCATGTTTAAAGTGATTTTCATGCTCCCAGGGGCCCTAAACACAACATTTGTGTAATGGTTAAAAGTGCATGAAAATGGCCAATTTACTCACTCTGAGGTCTCAAAAAGTGTTTCTTCACACCGGGAAGTGAATTCAATACCATTTGGAGGCATTTAATGTTCAAGCAAAAACGGCTGATTTTTAACAAAAGAGATAACACCCCCCCCATTACGTCTTGCTTCAGAAAGGTGAAAAATGGTCCATTTTTAAATGTTTTATTTTTGATTGTTAGTTCACATTTGTAGGTAGATCATCAGTTTTAGAGCTAAAATTAGCATGTTTAAAGTGATTTTCATGCTTCCAGAGGCCCGTGAAGTGAATTAAAAACCATTTGGAGGCATTTAATGTTCAAGCAAAAACAGCAGATTGTTGACAAAAGAGATAACACCCCCCCATTACGTCATGCTTCAGAAAGGTGCAAAATGGTCCAGTTTCAAATGTTTTATTTTTGAACGTCAGTTCACATTTGTAGGTGGATCATCAGTTTTGAGCTAAAATTAGCATGTGTAAAGTGATTGTCATGCTTTCAGGGGCCCGGAAAGTGAATTAAAAACCATATGGAGGCATTTAATGTTCAAGCAAAAACAGCTGATTTTTGTTAAAAGAGATAACACCCCCCCATTACGTCATGCTTCAGAAAGGTGCAAAATGGTCCAGTTTCAAATGTTTTATTTTTGAACGTCAGTTCACATTTTTAGGTGGATCATAAGTTTTTAGCTAAAATTAGCATGTTTAAAGTGATTTTCATGCTTTCAGGGGCCCGGAAAGTGAATTAAAAACCATTTGGAGGCATTTAATGTTCAAGCAAAAACAGCAGATTTTTGACAAAAGAGATAACCCCCCCCCATTACGTCATGCTTCATAAAGGTGCAAAATGGTCCCTTTTGAAATGTTTTATTTTTGAACGTCAGTTCACATTTGTAGGTGGATCATCAGTTTTAGAGCTAAAATTAGCATGTTTAAAGTGATTTTCATGCTTCCAGGGGCCCTAAACACAACATTTGTTGAATTGTTAAAAGTGCATGAAAATGGCAAATTTACTCACTCTGAGGTCTCAAAAAGTGTTTCTTCACCCCGGGAAGTAAATTAAATACCATTTGGAGGCATTTAATGTTCAAGCAAAAACGGCTGATTTTTGACAAAAGAGATAACACCCCCCCATTACGTCATGCTTCAGAAAGGTGAAAAATTGTCCGCTTTCAAATGTTTTATTTTTGAACGTCAGTTCACATTTGTAGTTTTAGAGCTAAATTTAGCATGTTTAAAGTGATTTTCATGCTCCCAGGGGCCCTAAACACAACATTTGTGTAATGGTTAAAAGTGCATGAAAATGGCCAATTTACTCACTCAGAGGTCTCAAAAAGTGTTTCTTCACACCGGGAAGTGAATTGAATACCATTTGGAGGCATTTAATGTTCAAGCAAAAACGGCTGATTTTTGTTAAAAGAGATAACACCCCCCCATTACGTCATGCTTCAGAAAGGTGCAAAATGGTCCAGTTTCAAATGTTTTATTTTTGAACGTCAGTTCACATTTTTAGGTGGATCATAAGTTTTTAGCTAAAATTAGCATGTTTAAAGTGATTTTCATGCTTTCAGGGCCTGGAAAGTGAATTAAAAACCATTTGGAGGCATTTAATGTTCAAGCAAAAACAGCAGATTTTTGACAAAAGAGATAACCCCCCCCCCATTACGTCATGCTTCATAAAGGTGCAAAATGGTCCCTTTTGAAATGTTTTATTTTTGAACGTCAGTTCACATTTGTAGGTGGATCATCAGTTTTAGAGCTAAAATTAGCATGTTTAAAGTGATTTTCATGCTTCCAGGGGCCCTAAACACAACATTTGTTGAATTGTTAAAAGTGCATGAAAATGGCAAATTTACTCACTCTGAGGTCTCAAAAAGTGTTTCTTCACCCCGGGAAGTAAATTAAATACCATTTGGAGGCATTTAATGTTCAAGCAAAAACGGCTGATTTTTGACAAAAGAGATAACACCCCCCCATTACGTCATGCTTCAGAAAGGTGAAAAATTGTCCGCTTTCAAATGTTTTATTTTTGAACGTCAGTTCACATTTGTAGTTTTAGAGCTAAATTTAGCATGTTTAAAGTGATTTTCATGCTCCCAGGGGCCCTAAACACAACATTTGTGTAATGGTTAAAAGTGCATGAAAATGGCCAATTTACTCACTCAGAGGTCTCAAAAAGTGTTTCTTCACACCGGGAAGTGAATTGAATACCATTTGGAGGCATTTAATGTTCAAGCAAAAACGGCTGATTTTTGTTAAAAGAGATAACACCCCCCCCATTACGTCATGCTTCAGAAAGGTGCAAAATGGTCCAGTTTCAAATGTTTTATTTTTGAACGTCAGTTCACATTTTTAGGTGGATCATAAGTTTTTAGCTAAAATTAGCATGTTTAAAGTGATTTTCATGCTTTCAGGGCCTGGAAAGTGAATTAAAAACCATTTGGAGGCATTTAATGTTCAAGCAAAAACAGCAGATTTTTTACAAAAGAGATAACACCCCCCCATTACGTCATGCTTCATAAAGGTGCAAAATGGTCCGTTTTGAAATGTTTTATTTTTGAACGTCAGTTCACATTTGTAGGTGGATCATCAGTTTTAGAGCTAAAATTAGCATGTTTAAAGTGATTTTCATGCTTCCAGGGGCCCTAAACACAACATTTGTTGAATTGTTAAAAGTGCATGAAAATGGCAAATTTACTCACTCTGAGGTCTCAAAAAGTGTTTCTTCACCCAGGGAAGTAAATTAAATACCATTTGGAGGCATTTAATGTTCAAGCAAAAACGGCTGATTTTTGACAAAAGAGATAACACCCCCCCATTACGTCATGCTTCAGAAAGGTGAAAAATTGTCCGCTTTCAAATGTTTTATTTTTGAACGTCAGTTCACATTTGTAGTTTTAGAGCTAAATTTAGCATGTTTAAAGTGATTTTCATGCTCCCAGGGGCCCTAAACACAACATTTGTGTAATGGTTAAAAGTGCATGAAAATGGCCAATTTACTCACTCAGAGGTCTCAAAAAGTGTTTCTTCACACCGGGAAGTGAATTGAATACCATTTGGAGGCATTTAATGTTCAAGCAAAAACGGCTGATTTTTGACAAAAGAGATAACACCCCCCCATTACGTCTTGCTTCAGAAAGGTGAAAAAAGGTCCATTTTTAAATGTTTTATTTTTGATTGTCAGTTCACATTTGTAGGTAGATCATCAGTTTTATAGCTAAAATTAGCATGTTTAAAGTGATTTTCATGCTTCCAGAGGCCCGTGAAGTGAATTAAAAACCATTTGGAGGCATTTAATGTTCAAGCAAAAACAGCAGATTTTTGACAAAAGAGATAACACCCCCCCCATTACGTCATGCTTCAGAAAGGTGCAAAATGGTCCAGTTTCAAATGTTTTATTTTTGAACATCAGTTCACATTTGTAGGTGGATCATCAGTTTTGAGCTAAAATTAGCATGTGTAAAGTAATTGTCATGCTTTCAGGGGCCCGGAAAGTGAATTAAAAACCATATGGAGGCATTTAATGTTCAAGCAAAAACAGCTGATTTTTGTTAAAAGAGATAACACCCCCCCATTACGTCATGCTTCAGAAAGGTGCAATAGGGTCCGTTTTCAAATGTTTTATTTTTGAACGTCAGTTCACATTTGTAGGTGGATCATCAGTTTTAGAGCTAAAATTAGCATGTTTAAAGTGATTTTCATGCTTCCAGGGGCCCTAAACACAACATTTGTTGAATTGTTAAAAGTGCATGAAAATGGCAAATTTACTCACTCTGAGGTCTCAAAAAGTGTTTCTTCACCCCGGGAAGTAAATTAAATACCATTTGGAGGCATTTAATGTTCAAGCAAAAACGGCTGATTTTTGACAAAAGAGATAACACCCCCCCATTACGTCATGCTTCAGAAAGGTGAAAAATTGTCCGCTTTCAAATGTTTTATTTTTGAACGTCAGTTCACATTTGTAGGTAGATCATCAGTTTTAGAGCTAAAATTAGCATGTTTAAAGTGATTTTCATGCTTCCAGGGGCCCTAAACACAACATTTGTGTAATGGTTAAAAGTGCATGAAAATGGCCAATTTACTCACTCTGAGGTCTCAAAAAGTGTTTCTTCACCCCGGGAAGTGAATTAAATACCATTTGGAGGCATTTAATGTTCAAGCAAAAACGGCTGATTTTTGACAAAAGAGATAACACCCCCCCCTTACGTCATGCTTCAGAAAGGTGAAAAATGGTCCGCTTTCAAATGTTTTATTTTTGAACGTCAGTTCACATTTGTAAGTAGATCATTAGTTTTAGAGCTAAAATTAGCATGTTTAAAGTGATTTTCATGCTTCCAGGTGCCCGTGAAGTGAATTAAAAACCATTTGGAGGCATTTAATGTTCAAGCAAAAACAGCAGATTTTTGACAAAAGAGATAACACCCCCCCATTACGTCATGCTTCAGAAAGGTGCAAAATGGTCCGTTTTCAAATGTTTTATTTTTGAACCTCAGTTCACATTTGTAGGTAGATCATCAGTTTTAGAGCTAAAATTAGCATGTTTAAAGTGATTTTCATGCTTCCAACGGCCCATGAAGTGAATTAAAAACCATTTGGAGGCATTTAATGTTCAAGCAAAAACAGCAGATTTTTGACAAAAGAGATAACACCCCCCCATTACGTCATGCTTCAGAAAGGTGCAAAATGGTCCGTTTTCAAATGTTTTATTTTTTAACGTCAGTTCACATTTGTAGGTGGATCATCAGTTTTAGAGCTAAAATTAGCATGTTTAAAGTGAATTTCATGCTTCTAGGGGCCCTAAACACAACATTTGTGGAATAGTTAAAAGTGCATGAAAATGGCCAATTTACTCACTCTGAGGTCTCAAAAAGTGTTTCTTCACCCCGGGAAGTATATTAAATACAATTTGGAGGCATTTAATGTTCAAGCAAAAACGGCAGATTTTTGACAAAAGAGATAACACCCCCCCATTACGTCATGCTTCAGAAAGGTGAAACATTGTCCGCTTTCAAATGTTTTATTTTTGAACGTCAGTTCACATTTGTAGGTAGATCATCAGTTTTAGAGCTAAAATTAGCATGTTTAAAGTGATTTTCATGCTCCCAGGGGCCCTAAACACAACATTTGTGTAATGGTTAAAAGTGCATGAAAATGGCCAATTTACTCACTCTGAGGTCTCAAAAAGTGTTTCTTCACCCCGGGAAGTGAATTAAATACCATTTGGAGGCATTTAATGTTCAAGCAAAAACGGCTGATTTTTGACAAAAGAGATAACACCCCCCATTACGTCTTGCTTCAGAAAGGTGAAAAATGGTCCATTTTTAAATGTTTTATTTTTGATTGTCAGTTCACATTTGTAGGTAGATCATCAGTTTTAGAGCTAAAATTAGCATGTCTAAAGTGATTTTCATGCTTCCAGAGGCCCGTGAAGTGAATTAAAAACCATTTGGAGGCATTTAATGTTCAAGCAAAAACAGCAGATTTTTGACAAAAAAGATAACACCCCCCCCATTACGTCATGCTTCAGAAAGGTGCAAAATGGTCCAGTTTCAAATGTTTTATTTTTGAACGTCAGTTCACATTTGTAGGTGGATCATCAGTTTTGAGCTAAAATTAGCATGTTTAAAGTGATTGTCATGCTTTCAGGGGCCCGGAAAGTGAATTAAAAACCATATGAAGGCATTTAATGTTCAAGCAAAAACAGCTGATTTTTGTTAAAAGAGATAACACCCCCCCATTACGTCATGCTTCAGAAAGGTGCAATATGGTCCGTTTTCAAATGTTTTATTTTTGAACGTCAGTTCACATTTGTAGGTGGATCATCAGTTTTAGAGCTAAAATTAGCATGTTTAAAGTGATTTTCATGCTTCCAGGGGCCCTAAACACAACATTTGTTGAATTGTTAAAAGTGCATGAAAATGGCAAATTTACTCACTCTGAGGTCTCAAAAAGTGTTTCTTCACCCGGGAAGTAAATTAAATACCATTTGGAGGCATTTAATGTTCAAGCAAAAACGGCTGATTTTTGACAAAAGAGATAACACCCCCCCATTACGTCATGCTTCAGAAAGGTGAAAAATTGTCCGCTTTCAAATGTTTTATTTTTGAACGTCAGTTCACATTTGTAGGTAGATCATCAGTTTTAGAGCTAAAATTAGCATGTTTAAAGTGATTTTCATGCTTCCAGGGGCCCTAAACACAACATTTGTGTAATGGTTAAAAGTGCATGAAAATGGCCAATTTACTCACTCTGAGGTCTCAAAAAGTGTTTCTTCACCCCGGGAAGTGAATTAAATACCATTTGGAGGCATTTAATGTTCAAGCAAAAACGGCTGATTTTTGACAAAA
Organism: Lissotriton helveticus; assembly: GCF_964261635.1. NCBI lineage: Eukaryota > Metazoa > Chordata > Amphibia > Caudata > Salamandridae > Lissotriton > Lissotriton helveticus. The sequence goes on from NC_136061.1 coordinate 1,272,895,505, forward strand.
GAGATAACACCCCCCCCTTACGTCATGCTTCAGAAAGGTGAAAAATGGTCCGCTTTCAAATGTTTTATTTTTGAACGTCAGTTCACATTTGTAAGTAGATCATCAGTTTTAGAGCTAAAATTAGCATGTTTAAAGTGATTTTCATGCTTCCAACGGCCCGTGAAGTGAATTAAGAACGATTTGGAGGCATTTAATGTTCAAGCAAAAACAGCAGATTTTTGACAAAAGCGATAACACCCCCCCCATTACGTCATGCTTCAGAAAGGTGCAAAATGGTCCAGTTTCAAATGTTTTATTTTTAAACGTCAGTTCACATTTGTAGGTGGATCATCAGTTTTGAGCTAAAATTAGCATGTTTAAAGTGATTTTCATGCTTTCAGGGGCCCGGAAAGTGAATTAAAAACCATTTGGAGGCATTTAATGTTCAAGCAAAAACAGCTGATTTTTGTTAAAAGAGATAACACCCCCCATTACGTCATGCTTCAGAAAGGTGCAAAATGGTCTGTTTTCAAATGTTTTATTTTTGAACCTCAGTTCACATTTGTAGGTAGATCATCAGTTTTAGAGCTAAAATTAGCATGTTTAAAGTGATTTTCATGCTCCCAGGGGCCCTAAACACAACATTTGTGTAATGGTTAAAAGTGCATGAAAATGGCCAATTTACTCACTCTGAGGTCTCAAAAGGTGTTTCTTCACACCGGGAAGTGAATTAAATACCATTTGGAGGCATTCAATGTTCAAGCAAAAACAACTGATTTTTGTTACAAGAGATAACACCCCCCCATTACGTCTTGCTTCAGAAAGGTGAAAAATGGTCCATTCTTAAATGTTTTATTTTTGAATGTCAGTTCACATTTGTAGGTAGATCATCAGTTTTAGAGCTAAAATTAGCATGTTTAAAGTGATTTTCATGCTTCCAGGTGCCCGTGAAGTGAATTAAAAACCATTTGGAGGCATTTAATGTTCAAGCAAAAACAGCAGATTTTTGACAAAAGAGATAACACCCACCCATTACGTCATGCTTCAGAAAGGTGCAAAATGGTCCGTTTTCAAATGTTTTATTTTTGAACCTCAGTTCACATTTGTAGGTAGATCATCAGTTTTAGAGCTAAAATTAGCATGTTTAAAGTGATTTTCATGCTTCCAACGGCCCGTGAAGTGAATTAAAAACCATTTGGAGGCATTTAATGTTCAAGCAAAAACAGCAGATTTTTGACAAAAGAGATAACACCCCCCCATTACGTCATGCTTCAGAAAGGTGCAAAATGGTCCGTTTTCAAATGTTTTATTTTTTAACGTCAGTTCACATTTGTAGGTGGATCATCAGTTTTAGAGCTAAAATTAGCATGTTTAAAGTGAATTTCATGCTTCTAGGGGCCCTAAACACAACATTTGTGGAATAGTTAAAAGTGCATGAAAATGGCCAATTTACTCACTCTGAGGTCTCAAAAAGTGTTTCTTCACCCCGGGAAGTATATTAAATACAATTTGGAGGCATTTAATGTTCAAGCAAAAACGGCAGATTTTTGACAAAAGAGATAACACCCCCCCATTACGTCATGCTTCAGAAAGGTGAAACATTGTCCGCTTTCAAATGTTTTATTTTTGAACGTCAGTTCACATTTGTAGGTAGATCATCAGTTTTAGAGCTAAAATTAGCATGTTTAAAGTGATTTTCATGCTCCCAGGGGCCCTAAACACAACATTTGTGTAATGGTTAAAAGTGCATGAAAATGGCCAATTTACTCACTCTGAGGTCTCAAAAAGTGTTTCTTCACCCCGGGAAGTGAATTAAATACCATTTGGAGGCATTTAATGTTCAAGCAAAAACGGCTGATTTTTGACAAAAGAGATAACACCCCCCCATTACGTCTTGCTTCAGAAAGGTGAAAAATGGTCCATTTTTCAATGTTTTATTTTTGATTGTCAGTTCACATTTGTAGGTAGATCATCAGTTTTAGAGCTAAAATTAGCATGTCTAAAGTGATTTTCATGCTTCCAGAGGCCCGTGAAGTGAATTAAAAACCATTTGGAGGCATTTAATGTTCAAGCAAAAACAGCAGATTTTTGACAAAAGAGATAACACCCCCCCCATTACGTCATGCTTCAGAAAGGTGCAAAATGGTCCAGTTTCAAATGTTTTATTTTTGAACGTCAGTTCACATTTGTAGGTGGATCATCAGTTTTGAGCTAAAATTAGCATGTTTAAAGTCATTGTCATGCTTTCAGGGGCCCGGAAAGTGAATTAAAAACCATATGAAGGCATTTAATGTTCAAGCAAAAACAGCTGATTTTTGTTAAAAGAGATAACACCCCCCCATTACGTCATGCTTCAGAAAGGTGCAATATGGTCCGTTTTCAAATGTTTTATTTTTGAACGTCAGTTCACATTTGTAGGTGGATCATCAGTTTTAGAGCTAAAATTAGCATGTTTAAAGTGATTTTCATGCTTCCAGGGGCCCTAAACACAACATTTGTTGAATTGTTAAAAGTGCATGAAAATGGCAAATTTACTCACTCTGAGGTCTCAAAAAGTGTTTCTTCATCCCGGGAAGTAAATTAAATACCATTTGGAGGCATTTAATGTTCAAGCAAAAACGGCTGATTTTTGACAAAAGAGATAACACCCCCCCATTACGTCATGCTTCAGAAAGGTGAAAAATTGTCCGCTTTCAAATGTTTTATTTTTGAACGTCAGTTCACATTTGTAGGTAGATCATCAGTTTTAGAGCTAAAATTAGCATGTTTAAAGTGATTTTCATGCTTCCAGGGGCCCTAAACACAACATTTGTGTAATGGTTAAAAGTGCATGAAAATGGCCAATTTACTCACTCTGAGGTCTCAAAAAGTGTTTCTTCACCCCGGGAAGTGAATTAAATACCATTTGGAGGCATTTAATGTTCAAGCAAAAACGGCTGATTTTTGACAAAAGAGATAACACCCCCCCATTACGTCATGCTTCAGAAAGGTGAAAAATGGTCCGCTTTCAAATGTTTTATTTTTGAACGTCAGTTCACATTTGTAAGTAGATCATCAGTTTTAGAGCTAAAATTAGCATGTTTAAAGTGATTTTCATGCTTCCAATGGCCCGTGAAGTGAATTAAAAACCATTTGGAGGCATTTAATGTTCAAGCAAAAACAGCAGATTTTTGACAAAAGCGATAACACCCCCCCATTACGTCATGCTTCAGAAAGGTGCAAAATGGTCCAGTTTCAAATGTTTTATTTTTAAACGTCAGTTCACATTTGTAGGTGGATCATCAGTTTTGAGCTAAAATTAGCATGTTTAAAGTGATTTTCATGCTTCCAGGTGCCCGTGAAGTGAATTAAAAACCATTTGGAGGCATTTAATGTTCAAGCAAAAACAGCAGATTTTTGACAAAATAGATAACACCCCCCCATTACGTCATGCTTCAGAAAGGTGCAAAATGGTCCGTTTTCAAATGTTTTATTTTTGAACCTCAGTTCACATTTGTAGGTAGATTATCAGTTTTAGAGCTAAAATTAGCATGTTTAAAGTGATTTTCATGCTTCTAACGGCCCGTGAAGTGAATTAAAAACCATTTGGAGGCATTTAATGTTCAAGCAAAAACAGCAGATTTTTGACAAAAGAGATAACACCCCCCCATTACGTCATGCTTCAGAAAGGGGAAAAATGGTCCGTTTTCAAATGTTTTATTTTTGAACCTCAGTTCACATTTGTAGGTGGATCATCAGTTTTAGAGCTAAAATTAGCATGTTTAAAGTGAATTTCATGCTTCTAGGGGCCCTAAACACAACATTTGTGTAATGGTTAAAAGTGCATGAAAATGGCCAATTTACTCACTCTGAGGTCTCAAAAAGTGTTTCTTCACCCCGGGAAGTAAATTAAATACCATTTGGAGGCATTTAATGTTCAAGCAAAAACGGCTGATTTTTGATAAAAGAGATAACATCCCCCCATTACGTCATGCTTCAGAAAGGTGAAAAATTGTCCGCTTTCAAATGTTTTATTTTTGAATGTCAGTTCACATTTGTAGGTAGATCATGAGTTTTAGAGCTAAAATTAGCATGTTTAAAGTGATTTTCATGCTTCCAGGGGCCCATGAAGTGAATTAAAAACCATTTGGAGGCATTTAATGTTCAAGCAAAAACAGCAGATTTTTGACAAAAGAGATAACACCCCCCCCCATTACGTCATGCTTCAGAAAGGTTCAAAATGGTCCAGTTTCAAATGTTTTATTTTTGAACGTCAGTTCACATTTGTAGGTGGATCATCAGTTTTGAGCTAAAATGAGCATGTTTAAAGTGATTGTCATGCTTTCAGGGGCCCGGAAAGTGAATTAAAAACCATTTGGAGGCATTTAATGTTCAAGCAAAAACAGCAGATTTTTGTTAAAAGAGATAACACACCCCCATTACGTCTTGCTTCAGAAAGGTGAAAAATGGTCCATTTTTAAATGTTTTATTTTTGAATGTCAGTTCACATTTGTAGGTAGATCATCAGTTTTAGAGCTAAAATGAGCATGTTTAAAGTGATTTTCATGCTTCCAGGGGCCCTAAACACAACATTTATTGAATGGTTAAAAGTGCATGAAAATGGCCAATTTACTCACTCTGAGGTCTCAAAAAGTGTTTCTTCATCCCGGGAAGTAAATTAAATACCATTTGGAGGCATTTAATGTTCAAGCAAAAACGGCTGATTTTTGACAAAAGAGATAACACCCCCCCATTACGTCATGCTTCAGAAAGGTGAAAAATTGTCCGCTTTCAAATGTTTTATTTTTGAACGTCAGTTCACATTTGTAGGTAGATCATCAGTTTTAGAGCTAAAATTAGCATGTTTAAAGTGATTTTCATGCTTCCAGGGGCCCTAAACACAACATTTGTGTAATGGTTAAAAGTGCATGAAAATGGCCAATTTACTCACTCTGAGGTCTCAAAAAGTGTTTCTTCACCCCGGGAAGTGAATTAAATACCATTTGGAGGCATTTAATGTTCAAGCAAAAACGGCTGATTTTTGACAAAAGAGATAACACCCCCCCATTACGTCATGCTTCAGAAAGGTGAAAAATGGTCCGCTTTCAAATGTTTTATTTTTGAACGTCAGTTCACATTTGTAAGTAGATCATCAGTTTTAGAGCTAAAATTAGCATGTTTAAAGTGATTTTCATGCTTCCAATGGCCCGTGAAGTGAATTAAAAACCATTTGGAGGCATTTAATGTTCAAGCAAAAACAGCAGATTTTTGACAAAAGCGATAACACCCCCCCATTACGTCATGCTTCAGAAAGGTGCAAAATGGTCCAGTTTCAAATGTTTTATTTTTAAACGTCAGTTCACATTTGTAGGTGGATCATCAGTTTTGAGCTAAAATTAGCATGTTTAAAGTGATTTTCATGCTTCCAGGTGCCCGTGAAGTGAATTAAAAACCATTTGGAGGCATTTAATGTTCAAGCAAAAACAGCAGATTTTTGACAAAATAGATAACACCCCCCCATTACGTCATGCTTCAGAAAGGTGCAAAATGGTCCGTTTTCAAATGTTTTATTTTTGAACCTCAGTTCACATTTGTAGGTAGATTATCAGTTTTAGAGCTAAAATTAGCATGTTTAAAGTGATTTTCATGCTTCTAACGGCCCGTGAAGTGAATTAAAAACCATTTGGAGGCATTTAATGTTCAAGCAAAAACAGCAGATTTTTGACAAAAGAGATAACACCCCCCCATTACGTCATGCTTCAGAAAGGTGAAAAATGGTCCGTTTTCAAATGTTTTATTTTTGAACCTCAGTTCACATTTGTAGGTGGATCATCAGTTTTAGAGCTAAAATTAGCATGTTTAAAGTGAATTTCATGCTTCTAGGGGCCCTAAACACAACATTTGTGTAATGGTTAAAAGTGCATGAAAATGGCCAATTTACTCACTCTGAGGTCTCAAAAAGTGTTTCTTCACCCCGGGAAGTAAATTAAATACCATTTGGAGGCATTTAATGTTCAAGCAAAAACGGCTGATTTTTGATAAAAGAGATAACATCCCCCCATTACGTCATGCTTCAGAAAGGTGAAAAATTGTCCGCTTTCAAATGTTTTATTTTTGAATGTCAGTTCACATTTGTAGGTAGATCATGAGTTTTAGAGCTAAAATTAGCATGTTTAAAGTGATTTTCATGCTTCCAGGGGCCCATGAAGTGAATTAAAAACCATTTGGAGGCATTTAATGTTCAAGCAAAAACAGCAGATTTTTGACAAAAGAGATAACACCCCCCCCATTACGTCATGCTTCAGAAAGGTTCAAAATGGTCCAGTTTCAAATGTTTTATTTTTGAACGTCAGTTCACATTTGTAGGTGGATCATCAGTTTTGAGCTAAAATGAGCATGTTTAAAGTGATTGTCATGCTTTCAGGGGCCCGGAAAGTGAATTAAAAACCATTTGGAGGCATTTAATGTTCAAGCAAAAACAGCAGATTTTTGTTAAAAGAGATAACACACCCCCATTACGTCTTGCTTCAGAAAGGTGAAAAATGGTCCATTTTTAAATGTTTTATTTTTGAATGTCAGTTCACATTTGTAGGTAGATCATCAGTTTTAGAGCTAAAATGAGCATGTTTAAAGTGATTTTCATGCTTCCAGGGGCCCTAAACACAACATTTATTGAATGGTTAAAAGTGCATAAAAATGGCCAATTTACTCACTCTGAGGTCTCAAAAAGTGTTTCTTCACCCTGGGAAGTAAATTAAATACCATTTGGAGGCATTTAATGTTCAAGTAAAAACGGCTGATTTTTGACAAAAGAGATAACACCCCCCATTACGTCATGCTTCAGAAAGGTGAAAAATTGTCCGCTTTCAAATGTTTTATTTTTGAACGTCAGTTCACATTTGTAGGTAGATCATCAGTTTTAGAGCTAAAATTAGCATGTTTAAAGTGATTTTCATGCTTCCAGGGGCCCTAAACACAACATTTGTGTAATGGTTAAAAGTGCATGAAAATGGCCAATTTACTCACTCTGAGGTCTCAAAATTTGTTTCTTCACTCCGGGAAGTGAATTAAATACCATTTGGAGGCATTTAATGTTCAAGCAAAAACGGCTGATTTTTGACAAAAGAGATAACACCCCCCCATTACATCATGCTTCAGAAAGGTGAAAAATGGTCCGCTTTCAAATGTTTTATTTTTGAACGTCAGTTCACATTTGTAGGTAGATCATCAGTTTTAGAGCTAAAATTAGCATGTTTAAAGTGATTTTCATGCTTCCAACGGCCCGTGAAGTGAATTAAAAACCATTTGGAGGCATTTAATGTTCAAGCAAAAACAGCAGATTTTTGACAAAAGCGATAACACCCCCCCATTACGTCATGCTTCAGAAAGGTGCAAAATGGTCCAGTTTCAAATGTTTTATTTTTAAACGTCAGTTCACATTTGTAGGTGGATCATCAGTTTTGAGCTAAAATTAGCATGTTTAAAGTGATTTTCATGCTTTCAGGGGCCCGGAAAGTGAATTAAAAAACATTTGGAGGCATTTAATGTTCAAGCAAAAACAGCTGATTTTTGACAAAAGAGATAACCCCCCCCATCACGTCATGCTTCAGAAAGGTGAAAAATGGTCCTTTTTCAAATGTTTTAGTTTTTGAACGTCAGTTCACATTTGTAGGTGGATCATCAGTTCTAGAGACGATATTAGCATGTTTAAAGTGATTTTCATGCTTCCAGGGGCCCTAAACACAACATTTGTGGAATGGTTAAAAGTGCATGAAAATGACCAATTTACTCACTCTGAGGTCTCAAAAAGTGTTTCTTCACCCCGAGAAGTAAATTAAATACCATTTAGAGGCATTTAATGTTCAAGCAAAAACGGCTGATTTTTGACAAAAGAGATACCACCCCCCCATTACGTCATGCTTCAGAAAGGTGAAAAATGGTCCGTTTTCAAATGTTTTGTTTTTGAACGTCAGTTCACATTTGTAGGTAGATAATCAGTTTTAGAGCTAAAATTAGCATGTTTAAAGTGATTTTCATGCTTCCAGGGGCCCGGGAAGTGAATAAAAAACCATTTGAAGGCATTTAATGTTCAAGCAAAAACAGCTGATTTTTGACAAAAGAGATAACACCCCCCCATTACGTCATGCTTCAGAAAGGTGAAAAATGGTCCTTTTTCAAATGTTTTATTTTTGAACGTCAGTTCACATTTGTAGGAGGATCATCAGGTTTAGAGCTAAAATTAGCATGTTTAAAGTGATTTTCATGCTTCCGGTGGCCCTAAACACAACATTTGTGGAATGGTTAAAAGTGCATGAAAATGGCCAATTTACTCACTCTGAGGTCTCAAAACGTGTTTCTTCACACCAGGAAGTGAATTAAATACCATTTGGAGGCATTTAATGTTCAAGCAAAAACGGCAGATTTTTGACAAAAGAGATAACACCCCCCATTACGTCATGCTTCAGAAAGGTGAAAAATGGTCCGTTTTCAAATGTTTTATTTTTTAACGTCAGTTCACATTTGTAGGTAGATCATCAGTTTTAGAGCTTAAATTAGTATGTTTAAAGTGATTTTCATGCTTCCAGGGGCCCAGGAAGTGAATTAAAAACCATGTTGAGGCATTTAATGTTCATTTAAAAACAGCTGATTTTTTACAAAAGAGATAACACCCCCCATTACGTCATGCTTCAGAAAGGTGAAAAGTAGTCCGTTTTCAAATGTTTTATTTTTGAACGTCAGTTCACATTTGTAGGTAGATCATCAGTTTTAGAGCTAAAATTAGCATGTTTAAAGTGATTTTCATGCTTCCAGGGGCCTGGGAAGTGAATTAAAAAACATTTGGAGGCATTTAATGTTCAAGCAAAAACAGCTGATTTTTGACAAAAGAGATAACCCCCCCCCCCATTACGTCATGCTTCAGAAAGGTAAAAAAAATGGTCCGTTTTCAAATGTTTTATTTTTGAACGTCAGTTCACATTTGTAGGTGGATCATCAGTTTTAGAGCTAAAATTAGCATGTTTAAAGTAATTTTCATGCTTCCAGGGGCCCTAAACACAACATTTGTGGAATGGTAAAAAGTGCATGAAAATGACCAATTTACTCACTCTGAGGTCTCAAAAAGTGTTTCTTCACCCCGAGAAGTGAATTAAATACCATTTAGAGGCATTTAATGTTCAAGCAAAAACGGCTGATTTTTGACAAAAGAGATAACACCCCCCATTACGTCATGCTTCAGAAAGGTGAAAAATGGTCCGTTTTCAAATGTTTTATTTTTGAACGTCAGTTCACATTTGTAGGTGGATCATCAGTTTTAGAGCAAAAATTAGCATGTTTAAAGTGATTTTCATGCTTCCGGGGGCCCTAAACACAACATTTGTGGAATGGTTAAAAGTGCATGAAAATGGCCAATTTACTCACTCTGAGGTCTCAAAACGTGTTTCTTCACACCAGGAAGTGAATTAAATACCATTTGGAGGCATTTAATGTTCAAGCAAAAACGGCTGATTTTTGACAAAAGAGATAACACCCCCCCCATTACGTCATGCTTCAGAAAAGTGAAAAATGGTCCGTTTTCAAATGTTTTATTTTTGAACGTCAGTTCACATTTGTAGGTGGATCATCAGTTTTAGAGCTAAAATTAGCATGTTTAAAGTGATTTTCATGCTTCCGGGGGCCCTAAACACAACTTTTGTGGAATGGTTAAAAGTGCATGAAAATGGCCAATTTACTCACTCTGAGGTCTCAAAAAGTGTTTCTTCACACCAGGAAGTGAATTAAATACCATTTGGAGGCATTTAATGTTCAAGCAAAAACAGCAGATTTTTGACAAAAGAGATAACACCCCCATTACATCATGCTTCAGAAAGGTGAAAAATGGTCCGTTTTCAAATGTTTTATTTTTTAACGTCAGTTCACATTTGTAGGTAGATCATCAGTTTTAGAGTTTAAATTAGTATGTTTAAAGTGATTTTCATGCTTCCAGGGGCCCGGGAAGTGAATTAAAAACCATTTGGAGGCATTTAATGTTCATTTAAAAACAGCTGATTTTTTACAAAAGAGATAACACCCCCCATTACGTCATGCTTCAGAAAGGTAAAAAATAGTCCGTTTTCAAATGTTTTATTTTAGATTGTCAGTTCACATTTGTAGGTGGATCATCAGTTTTAGAGCTAAAATTAGCATTTTTAAAGTGATTTTCATGCTTCCAGGGGCCCTAAACACAACATTTGTGGAATGGTTAAAAGTGCATGAAAATGACCAATTTACTCACTCTGAGGTCTCAAAACGTGTTTCTTCACACCAGGAAGTGAATTAAATACCATTTGGAGGCATTTCATGTTCAAGCAAAAACGGCTGATTTTTGACAAAAGCGATAACACCCCCCCATTATGTCATGCTTCAGAAAGGTGAAAAATGGTCCGTTTTCAAATGTTTCATTTTTTAACATCAGTTCACATTTGTAGGTAGATCATCAGTTTTAGAGCTAAAATTAGCATGTTTAAAGTGATTTTCATGGTTCCAGGAGCCCGGAAAGTGAATTAAAAACCATTTGGAGGCATTTAATGTTCAAGCAAAAACAGCTGATTTTTGTTAAAAGAGATAACACCCCCCCCCCCATTACGTAATGCTTCAGAAAGGTGAAAAATGGTCCTTTTTCAAATGTTTTATTTTTGAACGTCAGTTCACATTTGTAGGTGGATCATCAGTTTTAGAGCTAAAATTAGCATGTTTAAAGTGATTTTCATGCTTCCAGGGGCACTAAACACAACATTTGTGAAATGGTTAAAAGTGCATGAAAATGGCCAATTTACTCACTCTGAGGTCTCAAAAAGTGTTTCTTCACCCCGGGAAGTGAATTAAATACCATTTGGAGGCATTTAATGTTCAAGCAAAAACAACTGATTTTTGACAAAAGAGATAACACCCCCCATTACGTCATGCTTCAGAAAGGTGAAAAATGGTCCGTTTTCAAATGTTTTATTTTTTAAGGTCATTTCAAATTTGTAGGTAGATCATCAGTTTTAGAGCTTAAATTAGTATGTTTAAAGTGATTTTCATGCTTCCAGGGGCCCGGGAAGTGAATTAAAAACCATTTGGAGGCATTTAATGTTCATTTAAAAACAGCTGATTTTTTACAAAAGAGATAACACCACCCATTACGTCATGCTTCAGAAAGGTGAAAAGTAGTCCGTTTTCAAATGTTTTATTTTTGAACGTCAGTTCACATTTGTAGGTAGATCATCAGTTTTAGAGCTAAAATTAGCATGTTTAAAGTGATTTTCATGCTTCCAGGGGCCCGGCAAGTGAATTAAAAACCATTTGGAGGCATTTAATGTACAAGCAAAAAAAGCTGATTTTTGACAAAAGAGATAACCCCCCCCATTACGTCATGCTTCAGAAAGGTGAAAAATGGTCCGTTTTCAAATGTTTTAGTTTTTGAACGTCAGTTCACATTTGTAGGTGGATCATCAGTTCTAGAGATGAAATTGGCATGTTTAAAGTGATTTTCATGCTTCCAGGGGCCCTAAACACAACATTTGTGGAATGGTTAAAAGTGCATGAAAATGACCAATTTACTCACTCTGAGGTCTCAAAAAGTGTTTCTTCACCCCGAGAAGTGAATTAAATACCATTTGGAGGCATTAAATGTTCAAGCAAAAACAGCAGATTTTTCACAAAAGAGATAACACCCCCATTACATCATGCTTCAGAAAGGTGAAAAATGGTCCGTTTACAAATGTTTTATTTTTGATCGTCAGTTTACATTTGTAGGTAGATCATCAGTTTTAGAGCTAAAATTAGCATGTTTAAATTGATTTTCATGCTTCCAGGGGCCCGAGAAGTGAATTAAAAAACATTTGGAGGCATTTAATGTTCAAGCAAAAACAGCTGATTTTTGACAAAAGAGATAAACCCCTCCCCCCATTACATCATGCTTCAGAAAGGTGAAAAATGGTCTGTTTTCAAATGTTTTATTTTTGAACGTCAGTTCACATTTGTAGGTGGATCATCAGTTCTAGAGATGAAATTAGCATGTTTAAAGTGATTTTCATGCTTCCAGGGGCCCTAAACACATCATTTGTGGAATGGTTAAAAGTGCATGAAAATGACCAATTTACTCACTCTGAGGTCTCAAAAAGTGTTTCTTCACCCCGAGAAGTGAATTAAATACCATTTGGAGGCATTTAATGTACAAGCAAAAACAGCTGATTTTTGACAAAAGAGATAACACCCCCCATTACGTCATGCTTCAGAAAGGTGAAAAATGGTCCATTTTCAAATGTTTTATTTTTGATCGTCAGTTCACATTTGTAGGTAGATCATCAGTTTTAGAGCTAAAATTAGCATGTTTAAAGTGATTTTCATGCTTCCAGGGGCCCGGGAAGTGAATTAAAAAACATTTGGAGGCATTTAATGTTCAAGCAAAAACAGCTGATTTTTGACAAAAGAGATAACCCCCCCCCCCATTACGTCATGCTTCAGAAAGGTGAAAAATGGTCCGTTTTCAAATGTTTTAGTTTTTGAACGTCAGTTCACATTTGTAGGTGGATCATTAGTTCTAGAGATGAAATTAGCATGTTTAAAGTGATTTTCATGCTTCCAGGGGCCCTAAACACAACATTTGTGGAATGGTTAAAAGTGCATGAAAATGACCAATTTACTCACTCTGAGGTCTCAAAAAGTGTTTCTTCACCCCGAGAAGTGAATTAAATACCATTTGGAGGCATTTAATGTTCAAGCAAAAACGGCTGATTTTTTACAAAAGAGATAACACCCCCCATTACGTCATGCTTCAGAAAGGTAAAAAATGGTCCGTTTTCAAAAGGTATATTTTTGATTGTCAGTTCACATTTGTAGGTAGATCATCAGTTTTAGAGCTAAAATTAGCATGTTTAAAGTGATTTTCATGCTTCCAGGGGCCCGGGAAGTGAATTAAAAAACATTTGGAGGCATTTAATGTTCAAGCAAAAACAGCTGATTTTTGACAAAAGAGATAACACCCCCCCCATTACGTCATGCTTCAGAAAAGTGAAAAATGGTCCGTTTTCAAATGTTTTATTTTTGAACGTCAGTTCACATTTGTAGGTGGATCATCAATTTTAGAGCTAAAATTAGCATGTTTAAAGTGATTTTCATGCTTCCAGGGGCACTAAACACAACATTTGTGAAATGGTTAAAAGTGCATGAAAATGGCCAATTTACTCACTCTGAGGTCTCAAAAAGTGTTTCTTCACCCCGGGAAGTGAATTAAATACCATTTGGAGGCATTTAATGTTCAAGCAAAAACAACTGGTTTTTGACAAAAGAGATAACACCCCCCATTACGTCATGCTTCAGAAAGGTGAAAAATGGTCTGTTTTCAAATGTTTTATTTTTTAAGGTCATTTCACATTTGTAGGTAGATCATCGGTTTTAGAGCTTAAATTAGTATGTTTAAAGTGATTTTCATGCTTCCAGGGGCCCGGGAAGTGAATTAAAAACCATTTGGAGGCATTTAATGTTCATTTAAAAACAGCTGATTTTTTACAAAAGAGATAACACCACCCATTACGTCATGCTTCAGAAAGGTGAAAAGTAGTCAGTTTTCAAATGTTTTATTTTTGAACGTCAGTTCACATTTGTAGGTGGATCATCAGTTTTAGAGTTAAAATTAGCATGTTTAAAGTGATTTTCATGCTTCCAGGGGCCCTAAACACAACATTTGTGGAATGGTTAAAAGTGCATGGAAATGGCCAATTTACTCACTCTTAGGTCTCAAAAAGTGTTTCTTCACCCCGGGAAGTGAATTAAATACCAGTTGGAGGCATTTAATGTTCAAGCAAAAACGGCAGATTTTTTACAAAAGAGATAACACCCCCCCATTACGTCATGCTTCAGAAAGGTGAAAAATGGTCCGTTTTCAAATGTTTTATTTTGTAAGGTCATTTCACATTTGTAGGTAGATCATCAGTTTTAGAGCTAAAATTAGCATGTTTAAAGTGATTTTCATGCTTCCAGGAGCCCGGGAAGTGAATTAAAAACCATTTGGAGGCATTTAATGTTCAAGCAAAAAAAGCTGATTTTTGACAAAAGAGATAACCCCCCCCCATTACGTCATGCTTCAGAAAGGTGAAAAATGGTCCGTTTTCAAATGTTTTAGTTTTTGAACGTCAGTTCACATTTGTAGGTGGATCATTAGTTCTAGAGATGAAATTAGCATGTTTAAAGTGATTTTCATGCTTCCAGGGGCCCTAAACACATCATTTGTGGAATGGTTAAAAGTGCATGAAAATGACCAATTTACTCACTCTGAGGTCTCAAAAAGTGTTTCTTCACCCCGAGAAGTGAATTAAATACCATTTGGAGGCATTTAATGTTCAAGCAAAAACAGCTGATTTTTGATAAAAGAGATAACACCCCCCATTACGTCATGCTTCAGAAAGGTGAAAAATGGTCCGTTTTCAAATGTTTTATTTTTGATCGTCAGTTCACCTTTGTAGGTAGATCATCAGTTTTAGAGCTAAAATTAGCATGTTTAAAGTGATTTTCATGCTTCCAGGGGCCCAGGAAGTGAATTAAAAAACATTTGGAGGCATTTAATGTTCAAGCAAAAACAGCTGATTTTTGACAAAAGAGATAACCCCCCCCCATTACGTCATGCTTCAGAAAGGTTAAAAATGGTCCGTTTTCAAATGTTTTAGTTTTTGAACGTCAGTTCACATTTGTAGGTGGATCATTAGTTCTAGAGATGAAATTAGCATGTTTAAAGTGATTTTCATGGTTCCAGGGGCCCTAAACACAACATTTGTGGAATGGTTAAAAGTGCATGAAAATGACCAATTTACTCACTCTGAGGTCTCAAAAAGTGTTTCTTCACCCCGAGAAGTGAATTAAATACCATTTGGAGGCATTTAATGTTCAAGCAAAAACGGCTGATTTTTTACAAAAGAGATAACACCCCCCATTACGTCATGCTTCAGAAAGGTAAAAAATGGTCCGTTTTCAAAAGGTATATTTTTGATTGTCAGTTCACATTTGTAGGTAGATCATCAGTTTTAGAGCTAAAATTAGCATGTTTAAAGTGATTTTCATGCTTCCAGGGGCCCAGGAAGTGAATTAAAAAACATTTGGAGGCATTTAATGTTCAAGCAAAAACAGCTGATTTTTGACAAAAGAGATAACCCCCCCCATTACGTCATGCTTCAGAAAGGTGAAAAATGGTCCGTTTTCAAATGTTTTAGTTTTTGAACGTCAGTTCACATTTGTAGGTGGATCATTAGTTCTAGAGATGACATTAGCATGTTTAAAGTGATTTTCATGCTTCCAGGGGCCCTAAACACAACATTTGTGGAATGGTTAAAAGTGCATGAAAATGACCAATTTACTCACTCTGAGGTCTCAAAAAGTGTTTCTTCACCCCGAGAAGTGAATTAAATACCATTTGGAGGCATTTAATGTTCAAGCAAAAACGGCTGATTTTTTACAAAAGAGATAACACCCCCCATTACGTCATGCTTCAGAAAGGTAAAAAATGGTCCGTTTTCAAAAGGTATATTTTTGATTGTCAGTTCACATTTGTAGGTAGATCATCAGTTTTAGAGCTAAAATTAGCATGTTTAAAGTGATTTTCATGCTTCCAGGGGCCCGGGAAGTGAATTAAAAAACATTTGGAGGCATTTAATGTTCAAGCAAAAACAGCTGATTTTTGACAAAAGAGATAACACCGCCCCCCCCATTACGTCATGCTTCAGAAAAGTGAAAAATGGTCCGTTTTCAAATGTTTTATTTTTGAACGTCAGTTCACATTTGTAGGTGGATCATCAATTTTAGAGCTAAAATTAGCATGTTTAAAGTGATTTTCATGCTTCCAGGGGCACTAAACACAACATTTGTGAAATGGTTAAAAGTGCATGAAAATGGCCAATTTACTCACTCTGAGGTCTCAAAAAGTGTTTCTTCACCCCGGGAAGTGAATTAAATACCATTTGGAGGCATTTGATGTTCAAGCAAAAACAACTGATTTTTGACAAAAGAGATAACACCCCCCATTACGTCATGCTTCAGAAAGGTGAAAAATGGTCCGTTTTCAAATGTTTTATTTTTTAAGGTCATTTCACATTTGTAGGTAGATCATCAGTTTTAGAGCTTAAATTAGTATGTTTAAAGTGATTTTCATGCTTCCAGGGGCCCGGGAAGTGAATTAAAAACCATTTGGAGGCATTTAATGTTCATTTAAAAACAGCTGATTTTTTACAAAAGAGATAACACCACCCATTACGTCATGCTTCAGAAAGGTGAAAAGTAGTCCGTTTTCAAATGTTTTATTTTTGAACGTCAGTTCACATTTGTAGGTGGATCATCAGTTTTAGAGTTAAAATTAGCATGTTTAAAGTGATTTTCATGCTTCCGGTGGCCCGAAACACAACATTTGTGGAATGGTTAAAAGTGCATGAAAATGGCCAATTTACTCACTCTGAGGTCTCAAAACGTGTTTCTTCACACCAGGAAGTGAATTAAATACCATTTGGAGGCATTTAATGTTCAAGCAAAAACGGCAGATTTTTGACAAAAGAGATAACACCCCCCATTACGTCATGCTTCAGAAAGGTGAAAAATGGTCCGTTTTCAAATGTTTTACTTTTTTAACGTCAGTTCACATTTGTAGGTAGATCATCAGTTTTAGAGCTAAAATTAGCATGTTTAAAGTGATTTTCATGCTTCCAGGGGCCTGGGAAGTGAATTAAAAAACATTTGGAGGCATTTAATGTTCAAGCAAAAACAGCTGATTTTTGACAAAAGAGATAACCCCCCCCCCCCCATTACGTCATGCTTCAGAAAGGTAAAAAAATGGTCCGTTTTCAAATGTTTTATTTTTGAACGTCAGTTCACATTTGTAGGTGGATCATCAGTTTTAGAGCTAAAATTAGCATGTTTAAAGTAATTTTCATGCTTCCAGGGGCCCTAAACATAACATTTGTGGAATGGTAAAAAGTGCATGAAAATGACCAATTTACTCACTCTGAGGTCTCAAAAAGTGTTTCTTCACCCCGAGAAGTGAATTAAATACCATTTAGAGGCATTTAAT
Organism: Lissotriton helveticus; assembly: GCF_964261635.1. Taxonomy (NCBI): domain Eukaryota; kingdom Metazoa; phylum Chordata; class Amphibia; order Caudata; family Salamandridae; genus Lissotriton; species Lissotriton helveticus. The sequence continues at coordinate 1,272,912,528 of NC_136061.1, forward strand.
GTTCAAGCAAAAACGGCTGATTTTTGACAAAAGAGATAACACCCCCCATTATGTCATGCTTCAGAAAGGTGAAAAATGGTCCGTTTTCAAATGTTTTGTTTTTGAACGTCAGTCCACATTTGTAGGTAGATAATCAGTTTTAGAGCAAAAATTAGCATGTTTAAAGTGATTTTCATGCTTCCAGGGGCCCGGGAAGTGAATTAAAAACCATTTGGAGGCATTTAATGTTCAAGCAAAAACAGCTGATTTTTGACAAAAGAGATAACACCCCCCCATTACGTCATGCTTCAGAAAGGTGAAAAATGGTCCGTTTTCAAATGTTTTATTTTTGAACGTCAGTTCACATTTGTAGGTGGATCATCAGTTTTAGAGCTAAAATTAGCATGTTTAAAGTGATTTTCATGCTTCCGGGGGCCCTAAACACAACATTTGTGGAATGGTTAAAAGTGCATGAAAATGGCCAATTTACTCACTCTGAGGTCTCAAAACGTGTTTCTTCACACCAGGAAGTGAATTAAATACCATTTGGAGGCATTTAATGTTCAAGCAAAAACGGCTGATTTTTGACAAAAGAGATAACACCCCCCCCCCATTACGTCATGCTTCAGAAAAGTGAAAAATGGTCCGTTTTCAAATGTTTTATTTTTGAACGTCAGTTCACATTTGTAGGTGGATCATCAGTTTTAGAGCTAAAATTAGCATGTTTAAAGTGATTTTCATGCTTCCGGGGGCCCTAAACACAACTTTTGTGGAATGGTTAAAAGTGCATAAAAATGGCCAATTTACTCACTCTGAGGTCTCAAAAAGTGTTTCTTCACACCAGGAAGTGAATTAAATACCATTTGGAGGCATTTAATGTTCAAGCAAAAACAGCAGATTTTTGACAAAAGAGATAACACCCCCATTACATCATGCTTCAGAAAGGTGAAAAATGGTCCGTTTTCAAATGTTTTATTTTTTAACGTCAGTTCACATTTGTAGGTAGATCATCAGTTTTAGAGTTTAAATTAGTATGTTTAAAGTGATTTGCATGCTTCCAGGGGCCCGGGAAGTGAATTAAAAACCATTTGGAGGCATTTAATGTTCATTTAAAAACAGCTGATTTTTTACAAAAGAGATAACACCCCCCATTACGTCATGCTTCAGAAAGGTAAAAAATAGTCCGTTTTCAAATGTTTTATTTTAGAACGTCAGTTCACATTTGTAGGTGGATCATCAGTTTTAGAGCTAAAATTAGCATTTTTAAAGTGATTTTCATGCTTCCAGGGGCCCTAAACACAACATTTGTGGAATGGTTAAAAGTGCATGGAAATGGCCAATTTACTCACTCTTAGGTCTCAAAAAGTGTTTCTTCACCCCGGGAAGTGAATTAAATACCAGTTGGAGGCATTTAATGTTCAAGCAAAAACGGCAGATTTTTGACCAAAGAGATAACACCCCCCCATTACGTCATGCTTCAGAAAGGTGAAAAATGGTCCATTTTCAAATGTTTTATTTTGTAAGGTCATTTCACATTTGTAGGTAGATCATCAGTTTTAGAGCTAAAATTAGCATGTTTAAAGTGATTTTCATGCTTCCAGGGGCCCGGGAAGTGAATTAAAAACCATTTGGAGGCATTTAATGTACAAGCAAAAAAAGCTGATTTTTGACAAAAGAGATAACCCCCCCCCATTACGTCATGCTTCAGAAAGGTGAAAAATGGTCCGTTTTCAAATGTTTTAGTTTTTGAACGTCAGTTCACATTTGTAGGTGGATCATCAGTTCTAGAGATGAAATTGGCATGTTTAAAGTGATTTTCATGCTTCCAGGGGCCCTAAACACAACATTTGTGGAATGGTTAAAAGTGCATGAAAATGACCAATTTACTCACTCTGAGGTCTCAAAAAGTGTTTCTTCACCCCGAGAAGTGAATTAAATACCATTTGGAGGCATTAAATGTTCAAGCAAAAACGGCAGATTTTTCACAAAAGAGATAACACCCCCATTACATCATGCTTCAGAAAGGTGAAAAATGGTCCGTTTACAAATGTTTTATTTTTGATCGTCAGTTTACATTTGTAGGTAGATCATCAGTTTTAGAGCTAAAATTAGCATGTTTAAAGTGATTTTCATGCTTCCAGGGGCCCGGGAAGTGAATTAAAAAACATTTGGAGGCATTTAATGTTCAAGCAAAAACAGCTGATTTTTGACAAAAGAGATAAACCCCTCCCCCCATTACATCATGCTTCAGAAAGGTGAAAAATGGTCCGTTTTCAAATGTTTTATTTTTGAACGTCAGTTCACATTTGTAGGTGGATCATCAGTTCTAGAGATGAAATTAGCATGTTTAAAGTGATTTTCATGCTTCCAGGGGCCCTAAACACATCATTTGTGGAATGGTTAAAAGTGCATGAAAATGACCAATTTACTCACTCTGAGGTCTCAAAAAGTGTTTCTTCACCCCGAGAAGTGAATTAAATACCATTTGGAGGCATTTAATGTACAAGCAAAAACAGCTGATTTTTGACAAAAGAGATAACACCCCCCATTACGTCATGCTTCAGAAAGGTGAAAAATGGTCCATTTTCAAATGTTTTATTTTTGATCGTCAGTTCACATTTGTAGGTAGATCATCAGTTTTAGAGCTAAAATTAGCATGTTTAAAGTGATTTTCATGCTTCCAGGGGCCCGGGAAGTGAATTAAAAAACATTTGGAGGCATTTAATGTTCAAGCAAAAACAGCTGATTTTTGACAAAAGAGATAACCCCCCCCCCCATTACGTCATGCTTCAGAAAGGTGAAAAATGGTCCGTTTTCAAATGTTTTAGTTTTTGAACGTCAGTTCACATTTGTAGGTGGATCATTAGTTCTAGAGATGAAATTAGCATGTTTAAAGTGATTTTCATGCTTCCAGGGGCCCTAAACACAACATTTGTGGAATGGTTAAAAGTGCATGAAAATGACCAATTTACTCACTCTGAGGTCTCAAAAAGTGTTTCTTCACCCCGAGAAGTGAATTAAATACCATTTGGAGGCATTTAATGTTCAAGCAAAAACGGCTGATTTTTTACAAAAGAGATAACACCCCCCATTACGTCATGCTTCAGAAAGGTAAAAAATGGTCCGTTTTCAAAAGGTATATTTTTGATTGTCAGTTCACATTTGTAGGTAGATCATCAGTTTTAGAGCTAAAATTAGCATGTTTAAAGTGATTTTCATGCTTCCAGGGGCCCGGGAAGTGAATTAAAAAACATTTGGAGGCATTTAATGTTCAAGCAAAAACAGCTGATTTTTGACAAAAGAGATAACACCCCCCCCATTACGTCATGCTTCAGAAAAGTGAAAAATGGTCCGTTTTCAAATGTTTTATTTTTGAACGTCAGTTCACATTTGTAGGTGGATCATCAATTTTAGAGCTAAAATTAGCATGTTTAAAGTGATTTTCATGCTTCCAGGGGCACTAAACACAACATTTGTGAAATGGTTAAAAGTGCATGAAAATGGCCAATTTACTCACTCTGAGGTCTCAAAAAGTGTTTCTTCACCCCGGGAAGTGAATTAAATACCATTTGGAGGCATTTAATGTTCAAGCAAAAACAACTGATTTTTGACAAAAGAGATAACACCCCCCATTACGTCATGCTTCAGAAAGGTGAAAAATGGTCTGTTTTCAAATGTTTTATTTTTTAAGGTCATTTCACATTTGTAGGTAGATCATCAGTTTTAGAGCTTAAATTAGTATGTTTAACCACTTGGCTGCTAAGGCACCTGAGGCTCTTCCATTGACTTTCCATTGAAATCAATGGAAACTCCATGACGAGTTACCCTTGTCATTAGCACTGAAGGGGTTAAAGTGATTTTCATGCTTCCAGGGGCCCGGGAAGTGAATTAAAAACCATTTGGAGGCATTTAATGTTCATTTAAAAACAGCTGATTTTTTACAAAAGAGATAACACCACCCATTACGTCATGCTTCAGAAAGGTGAAAAGTAGTCAGTTTTCAAATGTTTTATTTTTGAACGTCAGTTCACATTTGTAGGTGGATCATCAGTTTTAGAGTTAAAATTAGCATGTTTAAAGTGATTTTCATGCTTCCAGGGGCCCTAAACACAACATTTGTGGAATGGTTAAAAGTTCATGGAAATGGCCAATTTACTCACTCTTAGGTCTCAAAAAGTGATTCTTCACCCCGGGAAGTGAATTAAATACCAGTTGGAGGCATTTAATGTTCAAGCAAAAACGGCAGATTTTTGACCAAAGAGATAACACCCCCCCATTACGTCATGCTTCAGAAAGGTGAAAAATGGTCCGTTTTCAAATGTTTTATTTTGTAAGGTCATTTCACATTTGTAGGTAGATCATCAGTTTTAGAGCTAAAATTAGCATGTTTAAAGTGATTTTCATGCTTCCAGGAGCCCGGGAAGTGAATTAAAAACCATTTGGAGGCATTTAATGTTCAAGCAAAAAAAGCTGATTTTTGACAAAAGAGATAACCCCCCCCCATTACGTCATGCTTCAGAAAGGTGAAAAATGGTCCGTTTTCAAATGTTTTAGTTTTTGAACGTCAGTTCACATTTGTAGGTGGATCATTAGTTCTAGAGATGAAATTAGCATGTTTAAAGTGATTTTCATGCTTCCAGGGGCCCTAAACACATCATTTGTGGAATGGTTAAAAGTGCATGAAAATGACCAATTTACTCACTCTGAGGTCTCAAAAAGTGTTTCTTCACCCCGAGAAGTGAATTAAATACCATTTGGAGGCATTTAATGTTCAAGCAAAAACAGCTGATTTTTGATAAAAGAGATAACACCCCCCATTACGTCATGCTTCAGAAAGGTGAAAAATGGTCCGTTTTCAAATGTTTTATTTTGTAAGGTCATTTCACATTTGTAGGTAGATCATCAGTTTTAGAGCTAAAATTAGCATGTTTAAAGTGATTTTCATGCTTCCAGGGGCCCAGGAAGTGAATTAAAAAACATTTGGAGGCATTTAATGTTCAAGCAAAAACAGCTGATTTTTGACAAAAGAGATAACCCCCCCCATTACGTCATGCTTCAGAAAGGTGAAAAATGGTCCGTTTTCAAATGTTTTAGTTTTTGAACGTCAGTTCACATTTGTAGGTGGATCATTAGTTCTAGAGATGAAATTAGCATGTTTAAAGTGATTTTCATGGTTCCAGGGGCCCTAAACACAACATTTGTGGAATGGTTAAAAGTGCATGAAAATGACCAATTTACTCACTCTGAGGTCTCAAAAAGTGTTTCTTCACCCCGAGAAGTGAATTAAATACCATTTGGAGGCATTTAATGTTCAAGCAAAAACGGCTGATTTTTTACAAAAGAGATAACACCCCCCATTACGTCATGCTTCAGAAAGGTAAAAAATGGTCCGTTTTCAAAAGGTATATTTTTGATTGTCAGTTCACATTTGTAGGTAGATCATCAGTTTTAGAGCTAAAATTAGCATGTTTAAAGTGATTTTCATGCTTCCAGGGGCCCGGGAAGTGAATTAAAAAACATTTGGAGGCATTTAATGTTCAAGCAAAAACAGCTGATTTTTGACAAAAGAGATAACCCCCCCCCATTACGTCATGCTTCAGAAAGGTGAAAAATGGTCCGTTTTCAAATGTTTTAGTTTTTGAACGTCAGTTCACATTTGTAGGTGGATCATTAGTTCTAGAGATGACATTAGCATGTTTAAAGTGATTTTCATGCTTCCAGGGGCCCTAAACACAACATTTGTGGAATGGTTAAAAGTGCATGAAAATGACCAATTTACTCACTCTGAGGTCTCAAAAAGTGTTTCTTCACCCCGAGAAGTGAATTAAATACCATTTGGAGGCATTTAATGTTCAAGCAAAAACGGCTGATTTTTTACAAAAGAGATAACACCCCCCATTACGTCATGCTTCAGAAAGGTAAAAAATGGTCCGTTTTCAAAAGGTATATTTTTGATTGTCAGTTCACATTTGTAGGTAGATCATCAGTTTTAGAGCTTAAATTAGCATGTTTAAAGTGATTTTCATGCTTCCAGGGGCCCGGGAAGTGAATTAAAAAACATTTGGAGGCATTTAATGTTCAAGCAAAAACAGCTGATTTTTGACAAAAGAGATAACACCGCCCCCCCATTACGTCATGCTTCAGAAAAGTGAAAAATGGTCCGTTTTCAAATGTTTTATTTTTGAACGTCAGATCACATTTGTAGGTGGATCATCAATTTTAGAGCTAAAATTAGCATGTTTAAAGTGATTTTCATGCTTCCAGGGGCACTAAACACAACATTTGTGAAATGGTTAAAAGTGCATGAAAATGGCCAATTTACTCACTCTGAGGTCTCAAAAAGTGTTTCTTCACCCCGGGAAGTGAATTAAATACCATTTGGAGGCATTTGATGTTCAAGCAAAAACAACTGATTTTTGACAAAAGAGATAACACCCCCCATTACGTCATGCTTCAGAAAGGTGAAAAATGGTCCGTTTTCAAATGTTTTATTTTTTAAGGTCATTTCACATTTGTAGGTAGATCATCAGTTTTAGAGCTTAAATTAGTATGTTTAAAGTGATTTTCATGCTTCCAGGGGCCCGGGAAGTGAATTAAAAACCATTTGGAGGCATTTAATGTTCATTTAAAAACAGCTGATTTTTTACAAAAGAGATAACACCACCCATTACGTCATGCTTCAGAAAGGTGAAAAGTAGTCCGTTTTCAAATGTTTTATTTTTGAACGTCAGTTCACATTTGTAGGTGGATCATCAGTTTTAGAGTTAAAATTAGCATGTTTAAAGTGATTTTCATGCTTCCGGTGGCCCGAAACACAACATTTGTGGAATGGTTAAAAGTGCATGAAAATGGCCAATTTACTCACTCTGAGGTCTCAAAACGTGTTTCTTCACACCAGGAAGTGAATTAAATACCATTTGGAGGCATTTAATGTTCAAGCAAAAACGGCAGATTTTTGACAAAAGAGATAACACCCCCCATTACGTCATGCTTCAGAAAGGTGAAAAATGGTCCGTTTTCAAATGTTTTATTTTTTAACGTCAGTTCACATTTGTAGGTAGATCATCAGTTTAGAGCTTAAATTAGTATGTTTAAAGTGATTTTCATGCTTCCAGGGGCCCGGGAAGTGAATTAAAAACCATGTTGAGGCATTTAATGTTCATTTAAAAACAGCTGATTTTTTACAAAAGAGATAACACCCCCCATTACGTCATGCTTCAGAAAGGTGAAAAGTAGTCCGTTTTCAAATGTTTTATTTTTGAACGTCAGTTCACATTTGTAGGTAGATCATCAGTTTTAGAGCTAAAATTAGCATGTTTAAAGTGATTTTCATGCTTCCAGGGGCCTGGGAAGTGAATTAAAAAACATTTGGAGGCATTTAATGTTCAAGCAAAAACAGCTGATTTTTGACAAAAGAGATAACCCCCCCCCCCCATTACGTCATGCTTCAGAAAGGTAACAAAAATGGTCCGTTTTCAAATGTTTTATTTTTGAACGTCAGTTCACATTTGTAGGTGGATCATCAGTTTTAGAGCTAAAATTAGCATGTTTAAAGTAATTTTCATGCTTCCAGGGGCCCTAAACACAACATTTGTGGAATGGTAAAAAGTGCATGAAAATGACCAATTTACTCACTCTGAGGTCTCAAAAAGTGTTTCTTCACCCCGAGAAGTGAATTAAATACCATTTAGAGGCATTTAATGTTCAAGCAAAAACGGCTGATTTTTTACAAAAGAGATAACACCCCCCATTATGTCATGCTTCAGAAAGGTGAAAAATGGTCCGTTTTCAAATGTTTTGTTTTTGAACGTCAGTTCACATTTGTAGGTAGATAATCAGTTTTAGAGCTAAAATTAGCATGTTTAAAGTGATTTTCATGCTTCCAGGGGCCCGGGAAGTGAATTAAAAACCATTTGGAGGCATTTAATGTTCAAGCAAAAACAGCTGATTTTTGACAAAAGAGATAACACCCCCCCATTACGTCATGCTTCAGAAAGGTGAAAAATGGTCCGTTTTCAAATGTTTTATTTTTGAACGTCAGTTCACATTTGTAGGTGGATCATCAGTTTTAGAGCTAAAATTAGCATGTTTAAAGTGATTTTCATGCTTCCGGGGGCCCTAAACACAACATTTGTGGAATGGTTAAAAGTGCATGAAAATGGCCAATTTACTCACTCTGAGGTCTCAAAACGTGTTTCTTCACACCAGGAAGTGAATTAAATACCATTTGGAGGCATTTAATGTTCAAGCAAAAACGGCTGATTTTTGACAAAAGAGATAACACCCCCCCCATTACGTCATGCTTCAGAAAAGTGAAAAATGGTCCGTTTTCAAATGTTTTATTTTTGAACGTCAGTTCACATTTGTAGGTGGATCATCAGTTTTAGAGCTAAAATTAGCATGTTTAAAGTGATTTTCATGCTTCCGGGGGCCCTAAACACAACTTTTGTGGGATGGTTAAAAGTGCATGAAAATGGCCAATTTACTCACTCTGAGGTCTCAAAAAGTGTTTCTTCACACCGGGAAGTGAATTAAATACCATTTGGAGGCATTTAATGTTCAAGCAAAAACGGCAGATTTTTGACAAAAGAGATAACACCCCCATTACATCATGCTTCAGAAAGGTGAAAAATGGTCCGTTTTCAAATGTTTTATTTTTTAACGTCAGTTCACATTTGTAGGTAGATCATCAGTTTTAGAGTTTAAATTAGTATGTTTAAAGTGATTTTCATGCTTCCAGGGGCCCGGGAAGTGAATTAAAAACCATTTGGAGGCATTTAATGTTCATTTAAAAACAGCTGATTTTTTACAAAAGAGATAACACCCCCCATTACGTCATGCTTCAGAAAGGTAAAAAATAGTCCGTTTTCAAATGTTTTATTTTAGAACGTCAGTTCACATTTGTAGGTGGATCATCAGTTTTAGAGCTAAAATTAGCATTTTTAAAGTGATTTTCATGCTTCCAGGGGCCCTAAACACAACATTTGTGGAATGGTTAAAAGTGCATGAAAATGACCAATTTACTCACTCTGAGGTCTCAAAATGTGTTTCTTCACACCAGGAAGTGAATTAAATACCATTTGGAGGCATTTCATGTTCAAGCAAAAACGGCTGATTTTTTACAAAAGCGATAACACCCCCCCATTACGTAATGCTTCAGAAAGGTGAAAAATGGTCCGTTTTCAAATGTTTTATTTTTGAACGTCAGTTCACATTTGTAGGTGGATCATCAGTTTTAGAGCTAAAATTAGCACGTTTAAAGTGATTTTCATGCTTCCAGGGGCACTAAACACAACATTTGTGAAATGGTTAAAAGTGCATGAAAATGGCCAATTTACTCACTCTGAGGTCTCAAAAAGTGTTTCTTCACCCCGGGAAGTGAATTAAATACCATTTGGAGGCATTTAATGTTCAAGCAAAAACAACTGATTTTTGACAAAAGAGATAACACCCCCCATTACGTCATGCTTCAGAAAGGTGAAAAATGGTCCGTTTTCAAATGTTTTATTTTTTAAGGTCATTTCACATTTGTAGGTGGATCATCAGTTTTAGAGTTAAAATTAGCATGTTTAAAGTGATTTTCATGCTTCCAGGGGCCCTAAACACAACATTTGTGGAATGGTTAAAAGTGCATGGAAATGGCCAATTTACTCACTCTTAGGTCTCAAAAAGTGTTTCTTCACCCCGGGAAGTGAATTAAATACCAGTTGGAGGCATTTAATGTTCAAGCAAAAACGGCAGATTTTTGACCAAAGAGATAACACCCCCCCCATTACGTCATGCTTCAGAAAGGTGAAAAATGGTCCGTTTTCAAATGTTTTAGTTTTTGAACGTCAGTTCACATTTGTAGGTGGATCATCAGTTCTAGAGATGAAATTGGCATGTTTAAAGAGATTTTCATGCTTCCAGGGGCCCTAAACACAACATTTGTGGAATGGTTAAAAGTGCATGAAAATGACCAATTTACTCACTCAGAGGTCTCAAAAAGTGTTTCTTCACCCCGAGAAGTGAATTAAATACCATTTGGAGGCATTAAATGTTCAAGCAAAAACGGCTGATTTTTGACAAAAGAGATAACACCCCCATTACATCATGCTTCAGAAAGGTGAAAAATGGTCCGTTTACAAATGTTTAATTTTTGATCGTCAGTTTACATTTGTAGGTAGATCATCAGTTTTAGAGCTAAAATTAGCATGTTTAAAGTGATTTTCATGCTTCCAGGGGCCCGGGAAGTGAATTAAAAAACATTTGGAGGCATTTAATGTTCAAGCAAAAACAGCTGATTTTTGACAAAAGAGATAAACCCCTCCCCCCATTACATCATGCTTCAGAAAGGTGAAAAATGGTCCGTTTTCAAATGTTTTATTTTTGAACGTCAGTTCACATTTGTAGGTGGATCATCAGTTCTAGAGATGAAATTAGCATGTTTAAAGTGATTTTCATGCTTCCAGGGGCCCTAAACACATCATTTGTGGAATGGTTAAAAGTGCATGAAAATGACCAATTTACTCACTCTGAGGTCTCAAAAAGTGTTTCTTCACCCCGAGAAGTGAATTAAATACCATTTGGAGGCATTTAATGTACAAGCAAAAACAGCTGATTTTTGACAAAAGAGATAACCCCCCCCCCATTACATCATGCTTCAGAAAGGTGAAAAATGGTCCGTTTTCAAATGTTTTATTTTTGAACGTCAGTTCACATTTGTAGGTGGATCATCAGTTCTAGAGATGAAATTAGCATGTTTAAAGTGATTTTCATGCTTCCAGGGGCCCGGGAAGTGAATTAAAAAACATTTGGAGGCATTTAATGTTCAAGCAAAAACAGCTGATTTTTGACAAAAGAGATAACCCCCCCCCCCATTACGTCATGCTTCAGAAAGGTGAAAAATGGTCCGTTTTCAAATGTTTTATTTTTGAACGTCAGTTCACATTTGTAGGTGGATCATCAGTTCTAGAGATGAAATTAGCATGTTTAAAGTGATTTTCATGCTTCCAGGGGCCCTAAACACATCATTTGTGGAATGGTTAAAAGTGCATGAAAATGACCAATTTACTCACTCTGAGGTCTCAAAAAGTGTTTCTTCACCCCGAGAAGTGAATTAAATACCATTTGGAGGCATTTAATGTTCAAGCAAAAACGGCTGATTTTTTACAAAAGAGATAACACCCCCCATTACGTCATGCTTCAGAAAGGTAAAAAATGGTCCGTTTTCAAAAGGTATATTTTTGATTGTCAGTTCACATTTGTAGGTAGATCATCAGTTTTAGAGCTAAAATTAGCATGTTTAAAGTGATTTTCATGCTTCCAGGGGCCCGGGAAGTGAATTAAAAAACATTTGGAGGCATTTAATGTTCAAGCAAAAACAGCTGATTTTTGACAAAAGAGATAACACCCCCCCCATTACGTCATGCTTCAGAAAAGTGAAAAATGATCCGTTTTCAAATGTTTTATTTTTGAACGTCAGTTCACATTTGTAGGTGGAGCATCAATTTTAGAGCTAAAATTAGCATGTTTAAAGTGATTTTCATGCTTCCAGGGGCACTAAACACAACATTTGTGAAATGGTTAAAAGTGCATGAAAATAGCCAATTTACTCACTCTGAGGTCTCAAAAAGTGTTTCTTCACCCCGGGAAGTGAATTAAATACCATTTGGAGGCATTTAATGTTCAAGCAAAAACAACTGATTTTTGACAAAAGAGATAACACCCCCATTACGTCATGCTTCAGAAAGGTGAAAAATGGTCCGTTTTCAAATGTTTTATTTTTTAAGGTCATTTCACATTTGTAGGTAGATCATCAGTTTTAGAGCTTAAATTAGTATGTTTAAAGTGATTTTCATGCTTCCAGGGGCCCGGGAAGTGAATTAAAAACCATTTGGTGGCATTTAATGTTCATTTAAAAACAGCTGATTTTTTACAAAAGAGATAACACCACCCATTACGTCATGCTTCAGAAAGGTGAAAAGTAGTCCGCTTTCAAATGTTTTATTTTTGAACGTCAGTTCACATTTGTAGGTGGATCATCAGTTTTAGAGTTAAAATTAGCATGTTTAAAGTGATTTTCATGCTTCCAGGGGCCCTAAACACAACATTTGTGGAATGGTTAAAAGTGCATGGAAATGGCCAATTTACTCACTCTTAGGTCTCAAAAAGTGTTTCTTCACCCCGGGAAGTGAATTAAATACCAGTTGGAGGCATTTAATGTTCAAGCAAAAACGGCAGATTTTTGACCAAAGAGATAACACCCCCCCATTACGTCATGCTTCAGAAAGGTGAAAAATGGTCCGTTTTCAAATGTTTTATTTTGTAAGGTCATTTCACATTTGTAGGTAGATCATCAGTTTTAGAGCTAAAATTAGCATGTTTAAAGTGATTTTCATGCTTCCAGGAGCCCGGGAAGTGAATTAAAAACCATTTGGAGGCATTTAATGTTCAAGCAAAAAAAGCTGATTTTTGACAAAAGAGATAACACCCCCCCCCCCCATTACGTCATGCTTCAGAAAGGTGAAAAATGGTCCGTTTTCAAATGTTTTATTTTTGAACGTCAGTTCACATTTGTAGGTGGATCATCAGTTCTAGAGATGAAATTAGCATGTTTAAAGTGATTTTCATGCTTCCAGGGGCCCTAAACACATCATTTGTGGAATGGTTAAAAGTGCATGAAAATGACCAATTTACTCACTCTGAGGTCTCAAAAAGTGTTTCTTCACCCCGAGAAGTGAATTAAATACCATTTGGAGGCATTTAATGTTCAAGCAAAAACAGCTGATTTTTGATAAAAGAGATAACACCCCCCATTACGTCATGCTTCAGAAAGGTGAAAAATGGTCCGTTTTCAAATGTTTTATTTTTGATCGTCAGTTCACCTTTGTAGGTAGATCATCAGTTTTAGAGCTAAAATTAGCATGTTTAAAGTGATTTTCATGCTTCCAGGGGCCCAGGAAGTGAATTAAAAAACATTTGGAGGCATTTAATGTTCAAGCAAAAACAGCTGATTTTTGACAAAAGAGATAACCCCCCCCCCATTACGTCATGCTTCAGAAAGGTGAAAAATGGTCAGTTTTCAAATGTTTTAGTTTTTGAACGTCAGTTCACATTTGTAGGTGGATCATTAGTTCTAGAGATGAAATTAGCATGTTTAAAGTGATTTTCATGGTTCCAGGGGCCCTAAACACAACATTTGTGGAATGGTTAAAAGTGCATGAAAATGACCAATTTACTCACTCTGAGGTCTCAAAAAGTGTTTCTTCACCCCGAGAAGTGAATTAAATACCATTTGTAGGCATTTAATGTTCAAGCAAAAACTGCTGATTTTTTACAAAAGAGATAACACCCCCCATTACGTCATGCTTCAGAAAGGTGAAAAATGGTCCGTTTTCAAATGTTTTATTTTTTAAGGTCATTTCACATTTGTAGGTAGATCATCAGTTTTAGAGCTTAAATTAGTATGTTTAAAGTGATTTTCATGCTTCCAGGGGCCCGGGAAGTGAATTAAAAACCATTTGGAGGCATTTAATTTTCATTTAAAAACAGCTGATTTTTTACAAAAGAGATAACACCACCCATTACGTCATGCTTCAGAAAGGTGAAAAGTAGTCCGTTTTCAAATGTTTTATTTTTGAACGTCAGTTCACATTTGTAGGTGGATCATCAGTTTTAGAGTTAAAATTAGCATGTTTAAAGTGATTTTCATGCTTCCAGGGGCCCTAAACACAACATTTGTGGAATGGTTAAAAGTGCATGGAAATGGCCAATTTACTCACTCTTAGGTCTCAAAAAGTGTTTCTTCACCCCGGGAAGTGAATTAAATACCAGTTGGAGGCATTTAATGTTCAAGCAAAAACGGCAGATTTTTGACCAAAGAGATAACACCCCCCCATTACATCATGCTTCAGAAAGGTGAAAAATGGTCCGTTTTCAAATGTTTTATTTTGTAAGGTCATTTCACATTTGTAGGTAGATCATCAGTTTTAGAGCTAAAATTAGCATGTTTAAAGTGATTTTCATGCTTCCAGGAGCCCGGGAAGTGAATTAAAAACCATTTGGAGGCATTTAATGTTCAAGCAAAAAAAGCTGATTTTTGACAAAAGAGATAACACCCCCCCCCCCATTACGTCATGCTTCAGAAAGGTGAAAAATGGTCCGTTTTCAAATGTTTTATTTTTGAACGTCAGTTCACATTTGTAGGTGGATCATCAGTTCTAGAGATGAAATTAGCATGTTTAAAGTGATTTTCATGCTTCCAGGGGCCCTAAACACATCATTTGTGGAATGGTTAAAAGTGCATGAAAATGACCAATTTACTCACTCTGAGGTCTCAAAAAGTGTTTCTTCACCCCGGGAAGTGAATTAAATACCATTTGGAGGCATTTAATGTTCAAGCAAAAACAGCTGATTTTTGATAAAAGAGATAACACCCCCCATTACGTCATGCTTCAGAAAGGTGAAAAATGGTCCGTTTTCAAATGTTTTATTTTTGATCGTCAGTTCACCTTTGTAGGTAGATCATCAGTTTTAGAGCTTCAATTAGCATGTTTAAAGTGATTTTCATGCTTCCAGGGGCCCAGGAAGTGAATTAAAAAACATTTGGAGGCATTTAATGTTCAAGCAAAAACAGCTGATTTTTGACAAAAGAGATAACCCCCCCCATTACGTCATGCTTCAGAAAGGTGAAAAATGGTCCGTTTTCAAATGTTTTAGTTTTTGAACGTCAGTTCACATTTGTAGGTGGATCATTAGTTCTAGAGATGAAATTAGCATGTTTAAAGTGATTTTCATGGTTCCAGGGGCCCTAAACACAACATTTGTGGAATGGTTAAAAGTGCATGAAAATGACCAATTTACTCACTCTGAGGTCTCAAAAAGTGTTTCTTCACCCCGAGAAGTGAATTAAATACCATTTGGAGGCATTTAATGTTCAAGCAAAAACGGCTGATTTTTTACAAAAGAGATAACACCCCCCATTACGTCATGCTTCAGAAAGGTAAAAAATGGTCCGTTTTCAAAAGGTATATTTTTGATTGTCAGTTCACATTTGTAGGTAGATCATCAGTTTTAGAGCAAAAATTAGCATGTTTAAAGTGATTTTCATGCTTCCAGGGGCCCGGGAAGTGAATTAAAAAACATTTGGAGGCATTTAATGTTCAAGCAAAAACAGCTGATTTTTGACAAAAGAGATAACCCCCCCCCCATTACGTCATGCTTCAGAAAAGTGAAAAATGGTCCGTTTTCAAATGTTTTATTTTTGAACGTCAGTTCACATTTGTAGGTGGATCATCAATTTTAGAGCTAAAATTAGCATGTTTAAAGTGATTTTCATGCTTCCAGGGGCACTAAACACAACATTTGTGAAATGGTTAAAAGTGCATGAAAATGGCCAATTTGCTCACTCTGAGGTCTCAAAAAGTGTTTCTTCACCCCGGGAAGTGAATTAAATACCATTTGGAGGCATTTGATGTTCAAGCAAAAACAACTGATTTTTGACAAAAGAGATAACACCCCCCATTACGTCATGCTTCAGAAAGGTGAAAAATGGTCCGTTTTCAAATGTTTTATTTTTTAAGGTCATTTCACATTTGTAGGTAGATCATCTGTTTTAGAGCTTAAATTAGTATGTTTAAAGTGATTTTCATGCTTCCAGGGGCCCGGGAAGTGAATTAAAAACCATTTGGAGGCATTTAATGTTCATTTAAAAACAGCTGATTTTTTACAAAAGAGATAACACCACCCATTACGTCAAGCTTCAGAAAGGTGAAAAGTAGTCCGTTTTCAAATGTTTTATTTTTGAACGTCAGTTCACATTTGTAGGTGGATCATCAGTTTTAGAGTTAAAATTAGCATGTTTAAAGTGATTTTCATGCTTCCAGGGGCCCTAAACACAACATTTGTGGAATGGTTAAAAGTGCATGGAAATGGCCAATTTACTCACTCTTAGGTCTCAAAAAGTGTTTCTTCACCCCGGGAAGTGAATTAAATACCAGTTGGAGGCATTTAATGTTCAAGCAAAAACGGCAGATTTTTGACCAAAGAGATAACACCCCCCCATTACGTCATGCTTCAGAAAGGTGAAAAATGGTCAGTTTTCAAATGTTTTATTTTGTAAGGTCATTTCACATTTGTAGGTAGATCATCAGTTTTAGAGCTAAAATTAGCATGTTTAAAGTGATTTTCATGCTTCCAGGGGCCCGGGAAGTGAATTAAAAACCATTTGGAGGCATTTAATGTACAAGCAAAAAAAGCTGATTTTTGACAAAAGAGATAACACCCCCCCCCCCCCAATTACGTCATGCTTCAGAAAGGTGAAAAATGGTCTGTTTTCAAATGTTTTAGTTTTTGAATGTCAGTTCACATTTGTAGGTGGATCATCAGTTCTAGAGATGAAATTGGCATGTTTAAAGTGATTTTCATGCTTCCAGGGGCCCTAAACACAACATTTGTGGAATGGTTAAAAGTGCATGAAAATGACCAATTTACTCACTCTGAGGTCTCAAAAAGTGTTTCTTCACCCCGAGAAGTGAATTAAATACCATTTGGAGGCATTAAATGTTCAAGCAAAAACGGCTGATTTTTTACAAAAGAGATAACACCCCCCATTACGTCATGCTTCAGAAAGGTGAAAAATGGTCCGTTTTCAAATGTTTTATTTTTGATCGTCAGTTCACATTTGTAGGTAGATCATCAGTTTTAGAGCTAAAATTAGCATGTTTAAAGTGATTTTCATGCTTCCAGGGGCCCGGGAAGTGAATTAAAAAACATTTGGAGGCATTTAATGTTCAAGCAAAAACAGCTGATTTTTGACAAAAGAGATAAACCCCTCCCCCCATTACGTCATGCTTCAGAAAGGTGAAAAATGGTCCGTTTTCAAATGTTTTATTTTTGAGCGTCAGTTCACATTTGTAGGTGGATCATCAGTTCTAGAGATGAAATTAGCATGTTTAAAGTGATTTTCATGCTTCCAGGGGCCCTAAACACATCATTTGTGGAATGGTTAAAAGTGCATGAAAATTACCAATTTACTCACTCTGAGGTCTCAAAAAGTGTTTCTTCACCCCGAGAAGTGAATTAAATACCATTTGGAGGCATTTAATGTTCAAGCAAAAACGGCTGATTTTTTACAAAAGAGATAACACCCCCCATTACGTCATGCTTCAGAAAGGTAAAAAATGGTCCGTTTTCAAAAGGTATATTTTTGATTGTCAGTTCACATTTGTAGGTAGATCATCAGTTTTAGAGCTAAAATTAGCATGTTTAAAGTGATTTTCATGCTTCCAGGGGCCCGGGAAGTGAATTAAAAAACATTTGGAGGCATTTAATGTTCAAGCAAAAACAGCTGATTTTTTACAAAAGAGATAACACCACCCATTACGTCATGCTTCAGAAAGGTGAAAAGTAGTCCGTTTTCAAATGTTTTATTTTTGAACGTCAGTTCACATTTGTAGGTGGATCATCAGTTTTAGAGTTAAAATTAGCATGTTTAAAGTGATTTTCATGCTTCCAGGGGCCCTAAACACAACATTTGTGGAATGGTTAAAAGTGTATGGAAATGGCCAATTTACTCACTCTTAGGTCTCAAAAAGTGTTTCTTCACCCCGGGAAGTGAATTAAATACCAGTTGGAGGCATTTAATGTTCAAGCAAAAACAGCTGATTTTTGACAAAAGAGATAACCCCCCCCCCATTACGTCATGCTTCAGAAAAGTGAAAAATGGTCCGTTTTCAAATGTTTTATTTTTGAACGTCAGTTCACATTTGTAGGTGGATCATCAATTTTAGAGCTAAAATTAGCATGTTTAAAGTGATTTTCATGCTTCCAGGGGCACTAAACACAACATTTGTGAAATGGTTAAAAGTGCATGAAAATGGCCAATTTGCTCACTCTGAGGTCTCAAAAAGTGTTTCTTCACCCCGGGAAGTGAATTAAATACCATTTGGAGGCATTTGATGTTCAAGCAAAAACAACTGATTTTTGACAAAAGAGATAACACCCCCCATTACGTCATGCTTCAGAAAGGTGAAAAATGGTCCGTTTTCAAATGTTTTATTTTTTAAGGTCATTTCACATTTGTAGGTAGATCATCTGTTTTAGAGCTTAAATTAGTATGTTTAAAGTGATTTTCATGCTTCCAGGGGCCCGGGAAGTGAATTAAAAACCATTTGGAGGCATTTAATGTTCATTTAAAAACAGCTGATTTTTTACAAAAGAGATAACACCACCCATTACGTCAAGCTTCAGAAAGGTGAAAAGTAGTCCGTTTTCAAATGTTTTATTTTTGAACGTCAGTTCACATTTGTAGGTGGATCATCAGTTTTAGAGTTAAAATTAGCATGTTTAAAGTGATTTTCATGCTTCCAGGGGCCCTAAACACAACATTTGTGGAATGGTTAAAAGTGCATGGAAATGGCCAATTTACTCACTCTTAGGTCTCAAAAAGTGTTTCTTCACCCCGGGAAGTGAATTAAATACCAGTTGGAGGCATTTAATGTTCAAGCAAAAACGGCAGATTTTTGACCAAAGAGATAACACCCCCCCATTACGTCATGCTTCAGAAAGGTGAAAAATGGTCCGTTTTCAAATGTTTTATTTTGTAAGGTCATTTCACATTTGTAGGTAGATCATCAGTTTTAGAGCTAAAATTAGCATGTTTAAAGTGATTTTCATGCTTCCAGGGGCCCGGGAAGTGAATTAAAAACCATTTGGAGGCATTTAATGTACAAGCAAAAAAAGCTGATTTTTGACAAAAGAGATAACACCCCCCCCCCCAATTACGTCATGCTTCAGAAAGGTGAAAAATGGTCTGTTTTCAAATGTTTTAGTTTTTGAATGTCAGTTCACATTTGTAGGTGGATCATCAGTTCTAGAGATGAAATTGGCATGTTTAAAGTGATTTTCATGCTTCCAGGGGCCCTAAACACAACATTTGTGGAATGGTTAAAAGTGCATGAAAATGACCAATTTACTCACTCTGAGGTCTCAAAAAGTGTTTCTTCACCCCGAGAAGTGAATTAAATACCATTTGGAGGCATTAAATGTTCAAGCAAAAACGGCTGATTTTTTACAAAAGAGATAACACCCCCCATTACGTCATGCTTCAGAAAGGTGAAAAATGGTCCGTTTTCAAATGTTTTATTTTTGATCGTCAGTTCACATTTGTAGGTAGATCATCAGTTTTAGAGCTAAAATTAGCATGTTTAAAGTGATTTTCATGCTTCCAGGGGCCCGGGAAGTGAATTAAAAAACATTTGGAGGCATTTAATGTTCAAGCAAAAACAGCTGATTTTTGACAAAAGAGATAAACCCCTCCCCCCATTACGTCATGCTTCAGAAAGGTGAAAAATGGTCCGTTTTCAAATGTTTTATTTTTGAGCGTCAGTTCACATTTGTAGGTGGATCATCAGTTCTAGAGATGAAATTAGCATGTTTAAAGTGATTTTCATGCTTCCAGGGGCCCTAAACACATCATTTGTGGAATGGTTAAAAGTGCATGAAAATTACCAATTTACTCACTCTGAGGTCTCAAAAAGTGTTTCTTCACCCCGAGAAGTGAATTAAATACCATTTGGAGGCATTTAATGTTCAAGCAAAAACGGCTGATTTTTTACAAAAGAGATAACACCCCCCATTACGTCATGCTTCAGAAAGGTAAAAAATGGTCCGTTTTCAAAAGGTATATTTTTGATTGTCAGTTCACATTTGTAGGTAGATCATCAGTTTTAGAGCTAAAATTAGCATGTTTAAAGTGATTTTCATGCTTCCAGGGGCCCGGGAAGTGAATTAAAAAACATTTGGAGGCATTTAATGTTCAAGCAAAAACAGCTGATTTTTTACAAAAGAGATAACACCACCCATTACGTCATGCTTCAGAAAGGTGAAAAGTAGTCCGTTTTCAAATGTTTTATTTTTGAACGTCAGTTCACATTTGTAGGTGGATCATCAGTTTTAGAGTTAAAATTAGCATGTTTAAAGTGATTTTCATGCTTCCAGGGGCCCTAAACACAACATTTGTGGAATGGTTAAAAGTGTATGGAAATGGCCAATTTACTCACTCTTAGGTCTCAAAAAGTGTTTCTTCACCCCGGGAAGTGAATTAAATACCAGTTGGAGGCATTTAATGTTCAAGCAAAAACAGCTGATTTTTGACAAAAGAGATAACCCCCCCCCCATTACGTCATGCTTCAGAAAAGTGAAAAATGGTCCGTTTTCAAATGTTTTATTTTTGAACGTCAGTTCACATTTGTAGGTGGATCATCAATTTTAGAGCTAAAATTAGCATGTTTAAAGTGATTTTCATGCTTCCAGGGGCACTAAACACAACATTTGTGAAATGGTTAAAAGTGCATGAAAATGGCCAATTTGCTCACTCTGAGGTCTCAAAAAGTGTTTCTTCACCCCGGGAAGTGAATTAAATACCATTTGGAGGCATTTGATGTTCAAGCAAAAACAACTGATTTTTGACAAAAGAGATAACACCCCCCATTACGTCATGCTTCAGAAAGGTGAAAAATGGTCCGTTTTCAAATGTTTTATTTTTTAAGGTCATTTCACATTTGTAGGTAGATCATCTGTTTTAGAGCTTAAATTAGTATGTTTAAAGTGATTTTCATGCTTCCAGGGGCCCGGGAAGTGAATTAAAAACCATTTGGAGGCATTTAATGTTCATTTAAAAACAGCTGATTTTTTACAAAAGAGATAACACCACCCATTACGTCAAGCTTCAGAAAGGTGAAAAGTAGTCCGTTTTCAAATGTTTTATTTTTGAACGTCAGTTCACATTTGTAGGTGGATCATCAGTTTTAGAGTTAAAATTAGCATGTTTAAAGTGATTTTCATGCTTCCAGGGGCCCTAAACACAACATTTGTGGAATGGTTAAAAGTGCATGGAAATGGCCAATTTACTCACTCTTAGGTCTCAAAAAGTGTTTCTTCACCCCGGGAAGTGAATTAAATACCAGTTGGAGGCATTTAATGTTCAAGCAAAAACGGCAGATTTTTGACCAAAGAGATAACACCCCCCCATTACGTCATGCTTCAGAAAGGTGAAAAATGGTCCGTTTTCAAATGTTTTATTTTGTAAGGTCATTTCACATTTGTAGGTAGATCATCAGTTTTAGAGCTAAAATTAGCATGTTTAAAGTGATTTTCATGCTTCCAGGGGCCCGGGAAGTGAATTAAAAACCATTTGGAGGCATTTAATGTACAAGCAAAAAAAGCTGATTTTTGACAAAAGAGATAACACCCCCCCCCCCAATTACGTCATGCTTCAGAAAGGTGAAAAATGGTCTGTTTTCAAATGTTTTAGTTTTTGAATGTCAGTTCACATTTGTAGGTGGATCATCAGTTCTAGAGATGAAATTGGCATGTTTAAAGTGATTTTCATGCTTCCAGGGGCCCTAAACACAACATTTGTGGAATGGTTAAAAGTGCATGAAAATGACCAATTTACTCACTCTGAGGTCTCAAAAAGTGTTTCTTCACCCCGAGAAGTGAATTAAATACCATTTGGAGGCATTAAATGTTCAAGCAAAAACGGCTGATTTTTTACAAAAGAGATAACACCCCCCATTACGTCATGCTTCAGAAAGGTGAAAAATGGTCCGTTTTCAAATGTTTTATTTTTGATCGTCAGTTCACATTTGTAGGTAGATCATCAGTTTTAGAGCTAAAATTAGCATGTTTAAAGTGATTTTCATGCTTCCAGGGGCCCGGGAAGTGAATTAAAAAACATTTGGAGGCATTTAATGTTCAAGCAAAAACAGCTGATTTTTGACAAAAGAGATAAACCCCTCCCCCCATTACGTCATGCTTCAGAAAGGTGAAAAATGGTCCGTTTTCAAATGTTTTATTTTTGAGCGTCAGTTCACATTTGTAGGTGGATCATCAGTTCTAGAGATGAAATTAGCATGTTTAAAGTGATTTTCATGCTTCCAGGGGCCCTAAACACATCATTTGTGGAATGGTTAAAAGTGCATGAAAATTACCAATTTACTCACTCTGAGGTCTCAAAAAGTGTTTCTTCACCCCGAGAAGTGAATTAAATACCATTTGGAGGCATTTAATGTTCAAGCAAAAACGGCTGATTTTTTACAAAAGAGATAACACCCCCCATTACGTCATGCTTCAGAAAGGTAAAAAATGGTCCGTTTTCAAAAGGTATATTTTTGATTGTCAGTTCACATTTGTAGGTAGATCATCAGTTTTAGAGCTAAAATTAGCATGTTTAAAGTGATTTTCATGCTTCCAGGGGCCCGGGAAGTGAATTAAAAAACATTTGGAGGCATTTAATGTTCAAGCAAAAACAGCTGATTTTTTACAAAAGAGATAACACCACCCATTACGTCATGCTTCAGAAAGGTGAAAAGTAGTCCGTTTTCAAATGTTTTATTTTTGAACGTCAGTTCACATTTGT
This sequence comes from Lissotriton helveticus, assembly GCF_964261635.1. NCBI lineage: Eukaryota > Metazoa > Chordata > Amphibia > Caudata > Salamandridae > Lissotriton > Lissotriton helveticus. Next base: position 1,272,934,909 of record NC_136061.1, read on the forward strand.
AGGTGGATCATCAGTTTTAGAGTTAAAATTAGCATGTTTAAAGTGATTTTCATGCTTCCAGGGGCCCTAAACACAACATTTGTGGAATGGTTAAAAGTGTATGGAAATGGCCAATTTACTCACTCTTAGGTCTCAAAAAGTGTTTCTTCACCCCGGGAAGTGAATTAAATACCAGTTGGAGGCATTTAATGTTCAAGCAAAAACGGCAGATTTTTGACCAAAGAGATAACACCCCCCCATTACGTCATGCTTCAAAAAGGTGAAAAATGGTCCGTTTTCAAATGTTTTATTTTGTAAGGTCATTTCACATTTGTAGGTAGATCATCAGTTTTAGAGCTAGAATTAGCATGTTTAAAGTGATTTTCATGCTTCCAGGGGCCCGGGAAGTTAATTAAAAACCATTTGGAGGCATTTAATGTTCAAGCAAAAAAAGCTGATTTTTGACAAAAGAGATAACCCCCCCCCCCCCCCATTACGTCATGCTTCAGAAAGGTGAAAAATGGTCCGTTTTCAAATGTTTTATTTTTGAACGTCAGTTCACATTTGTAGGTGGATCATCAGTTCTAGAGATGAAATTAGCATGTTTAAAGTGATTTTCATGCTTCCAGGGGCCCTAAACACATCATTTGTGGAATGGTTAAAAGTGCATTAAAATGACCAATTTACTCACTCTGAGGTCTCAAAAAGTGTTTCTTCACCCCGAGAAGTGAATTAAATACCATTTGGAGGCATTTAATGTTCAAGCAAAAACAGCTGATTTTTGATAAAAGAGATAACACCCCCCATTACGTCATGCTTCAGAAAGGTGAAAAATGGTCCGTTTTCAAATGTTTTATTTTTGATCGTCAGTTCACCTTTGTAGGTAGATCATCAGTTTTAGAGCTAAAATTAGCATGTTTAAAGTGATTTTCATGCTTCCAGGGGCCCAGGAAGTGAATTAAAAAACATTTGGAGGCATTTAATGTTCAAGCAAAAACAGCTGATTTTTGACAAAAGAGATAACCCCCCCCCCCCATTACGTCATGCTTCAGAAAGGTGAAAAATGGTCCGTTTTCAAATGTTTTAGTTTTTGAACATCAGTTCACATTTGTAGGTGGATCATTAGTTCTAGAGATGAAATTAGCATGTTTAAAGTGATTTTCATGGTTCCAGGGGCCCTAAACACAATATTTGTGGAATGGTTAAAAGTGCATGAAAATGACCAATTTACTCACTCTGAGGTCTCAAAAAGTGTTTCTTCACCCCGAGAAGTGAATTAAATACCATTTGGAGGCATTTAATGTTCAAGCAAAAACGGCTGATTTTTTACAAAAGAGATAACACCCCCCATTACGTCATGCTTCAGAAAGGTAAAAAATGGTCAGTTTTCAAAAGGTATATTTTTGATTGTCAGTTCACATTGGTAGGTAGATCATCAGTTTTAGAGCTAAAATTAGCATGTTTAAAGTGATTTTCATGCTTCCAGGGGCCCGGGAAGTGAATTAAAAAACATTTGGAGGCATTTAATGTTCAAGCAAAAACAGCTGATTTTTGACAAAAGAGATAACACCCCCCCCCCATTACGTCATGCTTCAGAAAAGTGAAAAATGGTCCGTTTTCAAATGTTTTATTTTTGAACGTCAGTTCACATTTGTAGGTGGATCATCAATTTTAGAGCTAAAATTAGCATGTTTAAAGTGACTTTCATGCTTCCAGGGGCACTAAACACAACATTTGTGAAATGGTTAAAAGTGCATGAAAATGGCCAATTTACTCACTCTGAGGTCTCAAAAAGTGTTTCTTCACCCCGGGAAGTGAATTAAATACCATTTGGAGGCATTTAATGTTCAAGCAAAAACAACTGATTTTTGACGAAAGAGATAACACCCCCCATTACGTCATGCTTCAGAAAGGTGAAAAATGGTCCGTTTTCAAATGTTTTATTTTGTAAGGTCATTTCACATTTGTAGGTGGATCATCAGTTTTAGAGTTAAAATTAGCATGTTTAAAGTGATTTTCATGCTTCCAGGGGCCCTAAACACAACATTTGTGGAATGGTTAAAAGTGCATGGAAATGGCCAATTTACTCACTCTTAGGTCTCAAAAAGTGTTTCTTCACCCCGGGAAGTGAATTAAATACCAGTTGGAGGCATTTAATGTTCAAGCAAAAACGGCAGATTTTTGACCAAAGAGATAACACCCCCCCATTACGTCATGCTTCAGAAAGGTGAAAAATGGTCCGTTTTCAAATGTTTTATTTTGTAAGGTCATTTCACATTTGTAGGTAGATCATCAGTTTTAGAGCTAAAATTAGCATGTTTAAAGTGATTTTCATGCTTCCAGGGGCCCGGGAAGTGAATTAAAAACCATTTGGAGGCATTTAATGTACAAGCAAAAAAAGCTGATTTTTGACAAAAGAGATAACACCCCCCCCCCCAATTACGTCATGCTTCAGAAAGGTGAAAAATGGTCTGTTTTCAAATGTTTTAGTTTTTGAATGTCAGTTCACATTTGTAGGTGGATCATCAGTTCTAGAGATGAAATTGGCATGTTTAAAGTGATTTTCATGCTTCCAGGGGCCCTAAACACAACATTTGTGGAATGGTTAAAAGTGCATGAAAATGACCAATTTACTCACTCTGAGGTCTCAAAAAGTGTTTCTTCACCCCGAGAAGTGAATTAAATACCATTTGGAGGCATTAAATGTTCAAGCAAAAACGGCTGATTTTTTACAAAAGAGATAACACCCCCCATTACGTCATGCTTCAGAAAGGTGAAAAATGGTCCGTTTTCAAATGTTTTATTTTTGATCGTCAGTTCACATTTGTAGGTAGATCATCAGTTTTAGAGCTAAAATTAGCATGTTTAAAGTGATTTTCATGCTTCCAGGGGCCCGGGAAGTGAATTAAAAAACATTTGGAGGCATTTAATGTTCAAGCAAAAACAGCTGATTTTTGACAAAAGAGATAAACCCCTCCCCCCATTACGTCATGCTTCAGAAAGGTGAAAAATGGTCCGTTTTCAAATGTTTTATTTTTGAGCGTCAGTTCACATTTGTAGGTGGATCATCAGTTCTAGAGATGAAATTAGCATGTTTAAAGTGATTTTCATGCTTCCAGGGGCCCTAAACACATCATTTGTGGAATGGTTAAAAGTGCATGAAAATTACCAATTTACTCACTCTGAGGTCTCAAAAAGTGTTTCTTCACCCCGAGAAGTGAATTAAATACCATTTGGAGGCATTTAATGTTCAAGCAAAAACGGCTGATTTTTTACAAAAGAGATAACACCCCCCATTACGTCATGCTTCAGAAAGGTAAAAAATGGTCCGTTTTCAAAAGGTATATTTTTGATTGTCAGTTCACATTTGTAGGTAGATCATCAGTTTTAGAGCTAAAATTAGCATGTTTAAAGTGATTTTCATGCTTCCAGGGGCCCGGGAAGTGAATTAAAAAACATTTGGAGGCATTTAATGTTCAAGCAAAAACAGCTGATTTTTTACAAAAGAGATAACACCACCCATTACGTCATGCTTCAGAAAGGTGAAAAGTAGTCCGTTTTCAAATGTTTTATTTTTGAACGTCAGTTCACATTTGTAGGTGGATCATCAGTTTTAGAGTTAAAATTAGCATGTTTAAAGTGATTTTCATGCTTCCAGGGGCCCTAAACACAACATTTGTGGAATGGTTAAAAGTGTATGGAAATGGCCAATTTACTCACTCTTAGGTCTCAAAAAGTGTTTCTTCACCCCGGGAAGTGAATTAAATACCAGTTGGAGGCATTTAATGTTCAAGCAAAAACAGCTGATTTTTGACAAAAGAGATAACCCCCCCCCCCATTACGTCATGCTTCAGAAAAGTGAAAAATGGTCCGTTTTCAAATGTTTTATTTTTGAACGTCAGTTCACATTTGTAGGTGGATCATCAATTTTAGAGCTAAAATTAGCATGTTTAAAGTGATTTTCATGCTTCCAGGGGCACTAAACACAACATTTGTGAAATGGTTAAAAGTGCATGAAAATGGCCAATTTGCTCACTCTGAGGTCTCAAAAAGTGTTTCTTCACCCCGGGAAGTGAATTAAATACCATTTGGAGGCATTTGATGTTCAAGCAAAAACAACTGATTTTTGACAAAAGAGATAACACCCCCCATTACGTCATGCTTCAGAAAGGTGAAAAATGGTCCGTTTTCAAATGTTTTATTTTTTAAGGTCATTTCACATTTGTAGGTAGATCATCTGTTTTAGAGCTTAAATTAGTATGTTTAAAGTGATTTTCATGCTTCCAGGGGCCCGGGAAGTGAATTAAAAACCATTTGGAGGCATTTAATGTTCATTTAAAAACAGCTGATTTTTTACAAAAGAGATAACACCACCCATTACGTCAAGCTTCAGAAAGGTGAAAAGTAGTCCGTTTTCAAATGTTTTATTTTTGAACGTCAGTTCACATTTGTAGGTGGATCATCAGTTTTAGAGTTAAAATTAGCATGTTTAAAGTGATTTTCATGCTTCCAGGGGCCCTAAACACAACATTTGTGGAATGGTTAAAAGTGCATGGAAATGGCCAATTTACTCACTCTTAGGTCTCAAAAAGTGTTTCTTCACCCCGGGAAGTGAATTAAATACCAGTTGGAGGCATTTAATGTTCAAGCAAAAACGGCAGATTTTTGACCAAAGAGATAACACCCCCCCATTACGTCATGCTTCAGAAAGGTGAAAAATGGTCCGTTTTCAAATGTTTTATTTTGTAAGGTCATTTCACATTTGTAGGTAGATCATCAGTTTTAGAGCTAAAATTAGCATGTTTAAAGTGATTTTCATGCTTCCAGGGGCCCGGGAAGTGAATTAAAAACCATTTGGAGGCATTTAATGTACAAGCAAAAAAAGCTGATTTTTGACAAAAGAGATAACACCCCCCCCCCAATTACGTCATGCTTCAGAAAGGTGAAAAATGGTCTGTTTTCAAATGTTTTAGTTTTTGAATGTCAGTTCACATTTGTAGGTGGATCATCAGTTCTAGAGATGAAATTGGCATGTTTAAAGTGATTTTCATGCTTCCAGGGGCCCTAAACACAACATTTGTGGAATGGTTAAAAGTGCATGAAAATGACCAATTTACTCACTCTGAGGTCTCAAAAAGTGTTTCTTCACCCCGAGAAGTGAATTAAATACCATTTGGAGGCATTAAATGTTCAAGCAAAAACGGCTGATTTTTTACAAAAGAGATAACACCCCCCATTACGTCATGCTTCAGAAAGGTGAAAAATGGTCCGTTTTCAAATGTTTTATTTTTGATCGTCAGTTCACATTTGTAGGTAGATCATCAGTTTTAGAGCTAAAATTAGCATGTTTAAAGTGATTTTCATGCTTCCAGGGGCCCGGGAAGTGAATTAAAAAACATTTGGAGGCATTTAATGTTCAAGCAAAAACAGCTGATTTTTGACAAAAGAGATAAACCCCTCCCCCCATTACGTCATGCTTCAGAAAGGTGAAAAATGGTCCGTTTTCAAATGTTTTATTTTTGAGCGTCAGTTCACATTTGTAGGTGGATCATCAGTTCTAGAGATGAAATTAGCATGTTTAAAGTGATTTTCATGCTTCCAGGGGCCCTAAACACATCATTTGTGGAATGGTTAAAAGTGCATGAAAATTACCAATTTACTCACTCTGAGGTCTCAAAAAGTGTTTCTTCACCCCGAGAAGTGAATTAAATACCATTTGGAGGCATTTAATGTTCAAGCAAAAACGGCTGATTTTTTACAAAAGAGATAACACCCCCCATTACGTCATGCTTCAGAAAGGTAAAAAATGGTCCGTTTTCAAAAGGTATATTTTTGATTGTCAGTTCACATTTGTAGGTAGATCATCAGTTTTAGAGCTAAAATTAGCATGTTTAAAGTGATTTTCATGCTTCCAGGGGCCCGGGAAGTGAATTAAAAAACATTTGGAGGCATTTAATGTTCAAGCAAAAACAGCTGATTTTTTACAAAAGAGATAACACCACCCATTACGTCATGCTTCAGAAAGGTGAAAAGTAGTCCGTTTTCAAATGTTTTATTTTTGAACGTCAGTTCACATTTGTAGGTGGATCATCAGTTTTAGAGTTAAAATTAGCATGTTTAAAGTGATTTTCATGCTTCCAGGGGCCCTAAACACAACATTTGTGGAATGGTTAAAAGTGTATGGAAATGGCCAATTTACTCACTCTTAGGTCTCAAAAAGTGTTTCTTCACCCCGGGAAGTGAATTAAATACCAGTTGGAGGCATTTAATGTTCAAGCAAAAACGGCAGATTTTTGACCAAAGAGATAACACCCCCCCATTACGTCATGCTTCAAAAAGGTGAAAAATGGTCCGTTTTCAAATGTTTTATTTTGTAAGGTCATTTCACATTTGTAGGTAGATCATCAGTTTTAGAGCTAGAATTAGCATGTTTAAAGTGATTTTCATGCTTCCAGGGGCCCGGGAAGTTAATTAAAAACCATTTGGAGGCATTTAATGTTCAAGCAAAAAAAGCTGATTTTTGACAAAAGAGATAACCCCCCCCCCCCCCCATTACGTCATGCTTCAGAAAGGTGAAAAATGGTCCGTTTTCAAATGTTTTATTTTTGAACGTCAGTTCACATTTGTAGGTGGATCATCAGTTCTAGAGATGAAATTAGCATGTTTAAAGTGATTTTCATGCTTCCAGGGGCCCTAAACACATCATTTGTGGAATGGTTAAAAGTGCATTAAAATGACCAATTTACTCACTCTGAGGTCTCAAAAAGTGTTTCTTCACCCCGAGAAGTGAATTAAATACCATTTGGAGGCATTTAATGTTCAAGCAAAAACAGCTGATTTTTGATAAAAGAGATAACACCCCCCATTACGTCATGCTTCAGAAAGGTGAAAAATGGTCCGTTTTCAAATGTTTTATTTTTGATCGTCAGTTCACCTTTGTAGGTAGATCATCAGTTTTAGAGCTAAAATTAGCATGTTTAAAGTGATTTTCATGCTTCCAGGGGCCCAGGAAGTGAATTAAAAAACATTTGGAGGCATTTAATGTTCAAGCAAAAACAGCTGATTTTTGACAAAAGAGATAACCCCCCCCCCCATTACGTCATGCTTCAGAAAGGTGAAAAATGGTCCGTTTTCAAATGTTTTAGTTTTTGAACGTCAGTTCACATTTGTAGGTGGATCATTAGTTCTAGAGATGAAATTAGCATGTTTAAAGTGATTTTCATGGTTCCAGGGGCCCTAAACACAATATTTGTGGAATGGTTAAAAGTGCATGAAAATGACCAATTTACTCACTCTGAGGTCTCAAAAAGTGTTTCTTCACCCCGAGAAGTGAATTAAATACCATTTGGAGGCATTTAATGTTCAAGCAAAAACGGCTGATTTTTTACAAAAGAGATAACACCCCCCATTACGTCATGCTTCAGAAAGGTAAAAAATGGTCAGTTTTCAAAAGGTATATTTTTGATTGTCAGTTCACATTGGTAGGTAGATCATCAGTTTTAGAGCTAAAATTAGCATGTTTAAAGTGATTTTCATGCTTCCAGGGGCCCGGGAAGTGAATTAAAAAACATTTGGAGGCATTTAATGTTCAAGCAAAAACAGCTGATTTTTGACAAAAGAGATAACACCCCCCCCCCATTACGTCATGCTTCAGAAAAGTGAAAAATGGTCCGTTTTCAAATGTTTTATTTTTGAACGTCAGTTCACATTTGTAGGTGGATCATCAATTTTAGAGCTAAAATTAGCATGTTTAAAGTGACTTTCATGCTTCCAGGGGCACTAAACACAACATTTGTGAAATGGTTAAAAGTGCATGAAAATGGCCAATTTACTCACTCTGAGGTCTCAAAAAGTGTTTCTTCACCCCGGGAAGTGAATTAAATACCATTTGGAGGCATTTAATGTTCAAGCAAAAACAACTGATTTTTGACGAAAGAGATAACACCCCCCATTACGTCATGCTTCAGAAAGGTGAAAAATGGTCAGTTTTCAAATGTTTATTTTTTAAGGTCATTTCACATTTGTAGGTAGATCATCAGTTTTAGAGCTTAAATTAGTATGTTTAAAGTGATTTTCATGCTTCCAGGGGCCCGGGAAGTGAATTAAAAACCATTTGGAGGCATTTAATGTTCATTTAAAAACAGCTGATTTTTTACAAAAGAGATAACACCACCCATTACGTCATGCTTCAGAAAGGTGAAAAGTAGTCCGTTTTTAAATGTTTTATTTTTGAACGTCAGTTCACATTTGTAGGTGGATCATCAGTTTTAGAGTTAAAATTAGCATGTTTAAAGTGATTTTCATGCTTCCAGGGGCCCTAAACACAACATTTGTGGAATGGTTGAAAGTGCATGGAAATGGCCAATTTACTCACTCTTAGGTCTCAAAAAGTGTTTCTTCACCCCGGGAAGTGAATTAAATACCAGTTGGAGGCATTTAATGTTCAAGCAAAAACGGCAGATTTTTGACCAAAGAGATAACACCCCCCCATTACGTCATGCTTCAGAAAGGTGAAAAATGGTCCGTTTTCAAATGTTTTATTTTTGAACGTCAGTTCACATTTGTAGGTGGATCATCAGTTCTAGAGATGAAATTAGCATGTTTAAAGTGATTTTCATGCTTCCAGGGGCCCTAAACACATCATTTGTGGAATGGTTAAAAGTGCATGAAAATGACCAATTTACTCACTCTGAGGTCTCAAAAAGTGTTTCTTCACCCCGAGAAGTGAATTAAATACCATTTGGAGGCATTTAATGTACAAGCAAAAACAGCTGATTTTTGACAGAAGAGATTACACCCCCCATTACGTCATGCTTCAGAAAGGTGAAAAATGGTCCGTTTTCAAATGTTTTATTTTTGATCGTCAGTTCACATTTGTAGGTAGATCATCAGTTTTAGAGCTAAAATTAGCATGTTTAAAGTGATTTTCATGCTTCCAGGGGCCCGGGAAGGGAATTAAAAAACATTTGGAGGCATTTAATGTTCAAGCAAAAACAGCTGATTTTTGACAAAAGAGATAACCCCCCCATTACGTCATGCTTCAGAAAGGTGAAAAATGGTCCGTTTTCAAATGTTTTAGTTTTTGAACGTCAGTTCACATTTGTAGGTGGATCATTAGTTCTAGAGATGAAATTAGCATGTTTAAAGTGATTTTCATGCTTCCAGGGGCCCTAAACACAACATTTGTGGAATGGTTAAAAGTGCATGAAAATGACCAATTTACTCACTCTGAGGTCTCAAAAAGTGTTTCTTCACCCCGAGAAGTGAATTAAATACCATTTGGAGGCATTTAATGTTCAAGCAAAAACGGCTGATTTTTTACAAAAGAGATAACACCCCCCATTACGTCATGCTTCAGAAAGGTAAAAAATGGTCCGTTTTCAAAAGGTATATTTTTGATTGTCAGTTCACATTTGTAGGTAGATCATCAGTTTTAGAGCTAAAATTAGCATGTTTAAAGTGATTTTCATGCTTCCAGGGGCCCGGGAAGTGAATTAAAAAACATTTGGAGGCATTTAATGTTCAAGCAAAAACAGCTGATTTTTGACAAAAGAGATAACACCCCCCCATTACGTCATGCTTCAGAAAAGTGAAAAATGGTCCGTTTTCAAATGTTTTATTTTTGAACGTCAGTTCACATTTGTAGGTGGATCATCAGTTTTAGAGCTAAAATTAGCATGTTTAAAGTGATTTTCATGCTTCCAGGGGCACTAAACACAACATTTGTGGAATGGTTAAAAGTGCATGAAAATGGCCAATTTACTCACTCTGAGGTCTCAAAAAGTGTTTCTTCACACCAGGAAGTGAATTAAATACCATTTGGAGGCATTTCATGATCAAGCAAAAACGGCTGATTTTTGACAAAAGTGATAACACCCCCCCATTACGTCATGCTTCAGAAAGGTGAAAAATGGTCCATTTTAAATGTTTCATTTTTAACATCAGTTCACATTTGTAGGTAGATCATCAGTTTTAGAGCTAAAATTAGCATGTTTAAGGTGATTTTCATGGTTCCAGGGGCCCGGAAAGTGAATTAAAAACCATTTGGAGGCATTTAATGTTCAAGCAAAAACGGCTGATTTTTGTTAAAAGAGATAACACCCCACATTACGTCATGCTTCAGAAAGGTGAAAAATGGTCCGTTTTCAAATGTTTTATTTTTGAACGTCAGTTCACATTTGTAGGTAGATCATCAGTTTTAGAACTAAAATTAGCATGTTTAAAGTGATTTTCATGCTTCCGGGGGCCCGGGAAGTGAATTAAAAAACATTTGGAGGCATTTAATGTTCAAGCAAAAACAGCTGATTTTTGACAAAAGAGATAACAACCCCCATTACGTCATGCTTCAGAAAGGTGAAAAATGGTCCGTTTTCAAATGTTTTATTTTTGATCGTCAGTTCACATTTGTAGGTAGATCATCAGTTTTAGAGCTAAAATTAGCATGTTTAAAGTGATTTTCATGCTTCCAGGGGCCCGGGAAGTGAAATAAAAAACATTTGGAGGCATTTAATGTTCAAGCAAAAACAGCTGATTTTTGACATAAGAGATAACCCCCCCATTACGTCATGCTTCAGAAAGGTGAAAAATGGTCCGTTTTCAAATGTTTTAGTTTTTGAACGTCAGTTCACATTTGTGGTATGGTTAAAAGTGCATGAAAATGGCCAATTTACTCACTCTGAGGTCTCAAAAGGGGTTTCTTCACACAAGGAAGTGAATTAAATATCTTTTGGAGGCATTTAATGTTCAAGCAAAAACGGCTGATTTTTTACAAAAGATATAACACCCCCCATTACGTCATGCTTCAGAAAGGTGAAAAATGGTCCGTTTTCAAATGTTTTTTTTTTTATCGTCAGTTCACAATTGTAGGTAGATCATCAGTTTTAGAGCTAAAATTAGCATGTTTAAAGTGATTTTCATGCTTCCAGGGGCCCGGGAAGTGAATTAAAAAACATTTGGAGGCATTTAATGTTCAAGCAAAAACAGCTGATTTTTGACAAAAGAGATAACCCCCCCCATTACGTCATGCTTCAGAAAGGTGAAAAATGGTCCGTTTTCAAATGTTTTATTTTTGAACGTCAGTTCACATTTGTAGGTGGATCATCAGTTCTAGAGATGAAATTAGCATGTTTAAAGTGATTTTCATGCTTCCAGGGGCCCTAAACACATCATTTGTGGAATGGTTAAAAGTGCATGAAAATGACCAATTTACTCACTCTGAGGTCTCAAAAAGTGTTTCTTCACCCCGAGAAGTGAATTAAATACCATTTGGAGGCATTTAATGTACAAGCAAAAACAGCTGATTTTTGACAAAAGAGATAACACCCCCCATTACGTCATGCTTCAGAAAGGTGAAAAATGGTCCGTTTTCAAATGTTTTATTTTTGATCGTCAGTTCACATTTGTAGGTAGATCATCAGTTTTAGAGCTAAAATTAGCATGTTTAAAGTGATTTTCATGCTTCCAGGGGCCCGGGAAGTGAATTAAAAAACATTTGGAGGCATTTAATGTTCAAGCAAAAACAGCTGATTTTTGACAAAAGAGATAACACCCCCCCCATTACGTCATGCTTCAGAAAAGTGAAAAATGGTCCGTTTTCAAATGTTTTATTTTTGAACGTCAGTTCACATTTGTAGGTGGATCATCAATTTTAGAGCTAAAATTAGCATGTTTAAAGTGATTTTCATGCTTCCTGGGGCACTAAACACAACATTTGTGAAATGGTTAAAAGTGCATGAAAATGGCCAATTTACTCACTCTGAGGTCTCAAAAAGTGTTTCTTCACCCCGGGAAGTGAATTAAATACCATTTGGAGGCATTTAATGTTCAAGCAAAAACAACTGATTTTTGACAAAAGAGATAACACCCCCCATTACGTCATGCTTCAGAAAGGTGAAAAATGGTCCGTTTTCAAATGTTTTATTTTTTAAGGTCATTTCACATTTGTAGGTAGATCATCAGTTTTAGAGCTTAAATTAGTATGTTTAAAGTGATTTTCATGCTTCCAGGGGCCCGGGAAGTGAATTAAAAACCATTTGGAGGCATTTAATGTTCATTTAAAAACAGCTGATTTTTTACAAAAGAGATAACACCACCCATTACGTCATGCTTCAGAAAGGTGAAAAGTAGTCCGTTTTCAAATGTTTTATTTTTGAACGTCAGTTCACATTTGTAGGTGGATCATCAGTTTTAGAGTTAAAATTAGCATGTTTAAAGTGATTTTCATGCTTCCAGGGGCCCGGGAAGTGAATTAAAAAACATTTGGAGGCATTTAATGTTCAAGCAAAAACAGCTGATTTTTGACAAAAGAGATAAACCCCCCCATTACGTCATGCTTCAGAAAGGTGAAAAATGGTCAGTTTTCAAATGTTTTAGTTTTTGAACGTCAGTTCACATTTGTAGGTGGATCATTAGTTCTAGAGATGAAATTAGCATGTTTAAAGTGATTTTCATGCTTCCAGGGGCCCTAAACACAACATTTGTGGAATGGTTAAAAGTGCATGAAAATGACCAATTTACTCACTCTGAGGTCTCAAAAAGTGTTTCTTCACCCCGAGAAGTGAATTAAATACCATTTGGAGGCATTTAATGTTCAAGCAAAAACGGCTGATTTTTTACAAAAGAGATAACACCCCCCATTACGTCATGCTTCAGAAAGGTAAAAAATGGTCCGTTTTCAAAAGGTATATTTTTGATTGTCAGTTCACATTTGTAGGTAGATCATCAGTTTTAGAGCTAAAATTAGCATGTTTAAAGTGATTTTCATGCTTCCAGGGGCCCGGGAAGTGAATTAAAAAACATTTGGAGGCATTTAATGTTCAAGCAAAAACAGCTGATTTTTGACAAAAGAGATAACACCCCCCCCCATTACGTCATGCTTCAGAAAAGTGAAAAATGGTCCATTTTCAAATGTTTTATTTTTGAACGTCAGTTCACATTTGTAGGTGGATCATCAGTTTTAGAGCTAAAATTAGCATGTTTAAAGTGATTTTCATGCTTCCAGGGGCACTAAACACAACATTTGTGGAATGGTTAAAAGTGCATGAAAATGGCCAATTTACTCACTCTGAGGTCTCAAAAAGTGTTTCTTCACACCAGGAAGTGAATTAAATACCATTTGGAGGCATTTCATGATCAAGCAAAAACGGCTGATTTTTGACAAAAGCGACAACACCCCCCCATTACGTCATGCTTCAGAAAGGTGAAAAATGGTCCATTTTAAATGTTTCATTTTTAACATCAGTTCACATTTGTAGGTAGATCATCAGTTTTAGAGCTAAAATTAGCATGTTTAAGGTGATTTTCATGGTTCCAGGGGCCCGGAAAGTGAATTAAAAACCATTTGGAGGCATTTAATGTTCAAGCAAAAACGGCTGATTTTTGTTAAAAGAGATAACACCCCACATTACGTCATGCTTCAGAAAGGTGAAAAATGGTCCGTTTTCAAATGTTTTATTTTTGAACGTCAGTTCACATTTGTAGGTAGATCATCAGTTTTAGAACTAAAATTAGCATGTTTAAAGTGATTTTCATGCTTCCGGGGGCCCGGGAAGTGAATTAAAAAACATTTGGAGGCATTTAATGTTCAAGCAAAAACAGCTGATTTTTGACAAAAGAGATAACAACCCCCATTACGTCATGCTTCAGAAAGGTGAAAAATGGTCCGTTTTCAAATGTTTTATTTTTGATCGTCAGTTCACATTTGTAGGTAGATCATCAGTTTTAGAGCTAAAATTAGCATGTTTAAAGTGATTTTCATGCTTCCAGGGGCCCGGGAAGTGAATTAAAAAACATTTGGAGGCATTTAATGTTCAAGCAAAAACAGCTGATTTTTGACATAAGAGATAACCCCCCCCCATTACGTCATGCTTCAGAAAGGTGAAAAATGGTCCGTTTTCAAATGTTTTAGTTTTTGAACGTCAGTTCACATATGTGGTATGGTTAAAAGTGCATGAAAATGGCCAATTTACTCACTCTGAGGTCTCAAAAGGGGTTTCTTCACACCAGGAAGTGAATTAAATACCATTTGGAGGCATTTAATGTTCAAGCAAAAACGGCTGATTTTTTACAAAAGATATAACACCCCCCATTACGTCATGCTTCAGAAAGGTGAAAAATGGTCCGTTTTCAAATGTTTTTTTTTTTATCGTCAGTTCACATTTGTAGGTAGATCATCAGTTTTAGAGCTAAAATTAGCATGTTTAAAGTGATTTTCATGCTTCCAGGGGCCCGGGAAGTGAATTAAAAAACATTTGGAGGCATTTAATGTTCAAGCAAAAACAGCTGATTTTTGACAAAAGAGATAACCCCCCCCCCATTACGTCATGCTTCAGAAAGGTGAAAAATGGTCCGTATTCAAATGTTTTATTTTTGAACGTCAGTTCACATTTGTAGGTGGATCATCAGTTCTAGAGATGAAATTAGCATGTTTAAAGTGATTTTCATGCTTCCAGGGGCCCTAAACACATCATTTGTGGAATGGTTAAAAGTGCATGAAAATGACCAATTTACTCACTCTGAGGTCTCAAAAAGTGTTTCTTCACCCCGAGAAGTGAATTAAATACCATTTGGAGGCATTTAATGTACAAGCAAAAACAGCTGATTTTTGACAAAAGAGATAACACCCCCCATTACGTCATGCTTCAGAAAGGTGAAAAATGGTCCGTTTTCAAATGTTTTATTTTTGATCGTCAGTTCACATTTGTAGGTAGATCATCAGTTTTAGAGCTAAAATTAGCATGTTTAAAGTGATTTTCATGCTTCCAGGGGCCCGGGAAGTGAATTAAAAAACATTTGGAGGCATTTAATGTTCATTTAAAAACAGCTGATTTTTTACAAAAGAGATAACACCACCCATTACGTCATGCTTCAGAAAGGTGAAAAGTAGTCCGTTTTCAAATGTTTTATTTTTGAACGTCAGTTCACATTTGTAGGTGGATCATCAGTTTTAGAGTTAAAATTAGCATGTTTAAAGTGATTTTCATGCTTCCAGGGGCCCTAAACACAACATTTGTGGAATGGTTAAAAGTGCATGGAAATGGCCAATTTACTCACTCTTAGGTCTCAAAAAGTGTTTCTTCACCCCGGGAAGTGAATTAAATACCAGTTGGAGGCATTTAATGTTCAAGCAAAAACGGCAGATTTTTGACCAAAGAGATAACACCCCCCCATTACGTCATGCTTCAGAAAGGTGAAAAATGGTCCGTTTTCAAATGTTTTATTTTTGATCGTCAGTTCACATTTGTAGGTAGATCATCAGTTTTAGAGCTAAAATTAGCATGTTTAAAGTGATTTTCATGCTTCCAGGGGCCCGGGAAGTGAATTAAAAAACATTTGGAGGCATTTAATGTTCAAGCAAAAACAGCTGATTTTTGACAAAAGAGATAAACCCCTCCCCCCATTACGTCATGCTTCAGAAAGGTGAAAAATGGTCCGTTTTCAAATGTTTTATTTTTGAACGTCAGTTCACATTTGTAGGTGGATCATCAGTTCTAGAGATGAAATTAGCATGTTTTAAGTGATTTTCATGCTTCCGGGGGCCCTAAACACATCATTTGTGGAATGGTTAAAAGTGCATGAAAATGACCAATTTACTCACTCTGAGGTCTCAAAAAGTGTTTCTTCACCCCGAGAAGTGAATTAAATACCATTTGGAGGCATTTAATGTTCAAGCAAAAACGGCTGATTTTTTACAAAAGAGATAACACCCCCCATTACGTCATGCTTCAGAAAGGTAAAAAATGGTCCGTTTTCAAAAGGTATATTTTTGATTGTCAGTTCACATTTGTAGGTAGATCATCAGTTTTAGAGCTAAAATTAGCATGTTTAAAGTGATTTTCATGCTTCCAGGGGCCCGGGAAGTGAATTAAAAAACATTTGGAGGCATTTAATGTTCAAGCAAAACAGCTGATTTTTGACAAAAGAGATAACACCCCCCCCATTACGTCATGCTTCAGAAAAGTGAAAAATGGTCCGTTTTCAAATGTTTTATTTTTGAACGTCAGTTCACATTTGTAGGTGGATCATCAGTTTTAGAGCTAAAATTAGCATGTTTAAAGTGATTTTCATGCTTCCAGGGGCACTAAACACAACATTTGTGGAATGGTTAAAAGTGCATGAAAATGGCCAATTTACTCACTCTGAGGTCTCAAAAAGTGTTTCTTCACACCAGGAAGTGAATTAAATACCATTTGGAGGCATTTCATGATCAAGCAAAAACGGCTGATTTTTGACAAAAGCGATAACACCCCCCATTACGTCATGCTTCAGAAAGGTGAAAAATGGTCCATTTTAAATGTTTCATTTTTAACATCAGTTCACATTTGTAGGTAGATCATCAGTTTTAGAGCTAAAATTAGCATGTTTAAGGTGATTTTCATGGTTCCAGGGCCCGGAAAGTGAATTAAAAACCATTTGGAGGCATTTAATGTTCAAGCAAAAACGGCTGATTTTTGTTAAAAGAGATAACAACCCCCATTACGTCATGCTTCAGAAAGGTGAAAAATGGTCCGTTTTCAAATGTTTTATTTTTGATCGTCAGTTCACATTTGTAGGTAGATCATCAGTTTTAGAGCTAAATTAGCAGGTTTAAAGTGATTTTCATGCTTCCAGGGGCCCGGGAAGTGAATTAAAAAACATTTGGAGGCATTTAATGTTCAAGCAAAAACAGCTGATTTTTGACATAAGAGATAACCCCCCCCCATTACGTCATGCTTCAGAAAGGTGAAAAATGGTCCGTTTTCAAATGTTTTAGTTTTTGAACGTCAGTTCACATTTGTGGTATGGTTAAAAGTGCATGAAAATGGCCAATTTACTCACTCTGAGGTCTCAAAAGGGGTTTCTTCACACCAGGAAGTGAATTAAATACCATTTGGAGGCATTTAATGTTCAAGCAAAAATGGCTGATTTTTTACAAAAGATATAACACCCCCCATTACGTCATGCTTCAGAAAGGTGAAAAATGGTCCGTTTTCAAATGGTTTTTTTTTTATCGTCAGTTCACATTTGTAGGTAGATCATCAGTTTTAGAGCTAAAATTAGCATGTTTAAAGTGATTTTCATGCTTCCAGGGGCCCGGGAAGTGAATTAAAAAACATTTGGAGGCATTTAATGTTCAAGCACAAACAGCAGATTTTTGACAAAAGAGATAACCCCCCCCCCATTACGTCATGCTTC
Source organism: Lissotriton helveticus (assembly GCF_964261635.1). NCBI lineage: Eukaryota > Metazoa > Chordata > Amphibia > Caudata > Salamandridae > Lissotriton > Lissotriton helveticus. Next base: position 1,272,952,060 of record NC_136061.1, read on the forward strand.
AGAAAGGTGAAAAATGGTCCGTTTTCAAATGTTTTATTTTTGAACGTCAGTTCACATTTGTAGGTGGATCATCAGTTCTAGAGATGAAATTAGCATGTTTAAAGTGATTTTCATGCTTCCAGGGGCCCTAAACACATCATTTGTGGAATGGTTAAAAGTGCATGAAAATGACCAATTTACTCACTCTGAGGTCTCAAAAAGTGTTTCTTCACCCCGAGAAGTGAATTAAATACCATTTGGAGGCATTTAATGTACAAGCAAAAACAGCTGATTTTTGACAAAAGAGATAACACCCCCCATTACGTCATGCTTCAGAAAGGTGAAAAATGGTCCGTTTTCAAATGTTTTATTTTTGATCGTCAGTTCACATTTGTAGGTAGATCATCAGTTTTAGAGCTAAAATTAGCATGTTTAAAGTGATTTTCATGCTTCCAGGGGCCCGGGAAGTGAATTAAAAAACATTTGGAGGCATTTAATGTTCATTTAAAAACAGCTGATTTTTTACAAAAGAGATAACACCACCCATTACGTCATGCTTCAGAAAGGTGAAAAGTAGTCCGTTTTCAAATGTTTTATTTTTGAACGTCAGTTCACATTTGTAGGTGGATCATCAGTTTTAGAGTTAAAATTAGCATGTTTAAAGTGATTTTCATGCTTCCAGGGGCCCTAAACACAACATTTGTGGAATGGTTAAAAGTGCATGGAAATGGCCAATTTACTCACTCTTAGGTCTCAAAAAGTGTTTCTTCACCCCGGGAAGTGAATTAAATACCAGTTGGAGGCATTTAATGTTCAAGCAAAAACGGCAGATTTTTGACCAAAGAGATAACACCCCCCCATTACGTCATGCTTCAGAAAGGTGAAAAATGGTCCGTTTTCAAATGTTTTATTTTTGATCGTCAGTTCACATTTGTAGGTAGATCATCAGTTTTAGAGCTAAAATTAGCATGTTTAAAGTGATTTTCATGCTTCCAGGGGCCCGGGAAGTGAATTAAAAAACATTTGGAGGCATTTAATGTTCAAGCAAAAACAGCTGATTTTTGACAAAAGAGATAAACCCCTCCCCCCATTACGTCATGCTTCAGAAAGGTGAAAAATGGTCCGTTTTCAAATGTTTTATTTTTGAACGTCAGTTCACATTTGTAGGTGGATCATCAGTTCTAGAGATGAAATTAGCATGTTTAAAGTGATTTTCATGCTTCCGGGGGCCCTAAACACATCATTTGTGGAATGGTTAAAAGTGCATGAAAATTACCAATTTACTCACTCTGAGGTCTCAAAAAGTGTTTCTTCACCCCGAGAAGTGAATTAAATACCATTTGGAGGCATTTAATGTACAAGCAAAAACAGCTGATTTTTGACAAAAGAGATAACACCCCCCATTACGTCATGCTTCAGAAAGATGAAAAATGGTCCGTTTTCAAATGTTTTATTTTTGATCGTCAGTTCACATTTGTAGGTAGATCATCAGTTTTAGAGCTAAAATTAGCATGTTTAAAGTGATTTTCATGCTTCCAGGGGCCCGGGAAGTGAATTAAAAAACATTTTGAGGCATTTAATGTTCAAGCAAAAACAGCTGATTTTTGACAAAAGAGATAACCCCCCCCCATTACGTCATGCTTCAGAAAGGTGAAAAATGGTCAGTTTTCAAATGTTTTAGTTTTTGAACGTCAGTTCACATTTGTAGGTGGATCATTAGTTCTAGAGATGAAATTAGCATGTTTAAAGTGATTTTCATGCTTCCAGGGGCCCTAAACACAACATTTGTGGAATGGTTAAAAGTGCATGAAAATGACCAATTTACTCACTCTGAGGTCTCAAAAAGTGTTTCTTCACCCCGAGAAGTGAATTAAATACCATTTGGAGGCATTTAATGTTCAAGCAAAAACGGCTGATTTTTTACAAAAGAGATAACACCCCCCATTACGTCATGCTTCAGAAAGGTAAAAAATGGTCCGTTTTCAAAAGGTATATTTTTGATTGTCAGTTCACATTTGTAGGTAGATCATCAGTTTTAGAGCTAAAATTAGCATGTTTAAAGTGATTTTCATGCTTCCAGGGGCCCGGGAAGTGAATTAAAAAACATTTGGAGGCATTTAATGTTCAAGCAAAAACAGCTGATTTTTGACAAAAGAGATAACACCCCCCCCCCCATTACGTCATGCTTCAGAAAAGTGAAAAATGGTCCGTTTTCAAATGTTTTATTTTTGAACGTCAGTTCACATTTGTAGGTGGATCATCAGTTTTAGAGCTAAAATTAGCATGTTTAAAGTGATTTTCATGCTTCCAGGGGCCCAGGAAGTGAATTAAAAAACATTTGGAGGCATTTAATGTTCAAGCAAAAACAGCTGATTTTTGACAAAAGAGATAACCCCCCCCCCCCATTACGTCATGCTTCAGAAAGGTGAAAAATGGTCCGTTTTCAAATGTTTTAGTTTTTGAACGTCAGTTCACATTTGTAGGTGGATCATTAGTTCTAGAGATGAAATTAGCATGTTTAAAGTGATTTTCATGGTTCCAGGGGCCCTAAACACAATATTTGTGGAATGGTTAAAAGTGCATGAAAATGACCAATTTACTCACTCTGAGGTCTCAAAAAGTGTTTCTTCACCCCGAGAAGTGAATTAAATACCATTTGGAGGCATTTAATGTTCAAGCAAAAACGGCTGATTTTTTACAAAAGAGATAACACCCCCCATTACGTCATGCTTCAGAAAGGTAAAAAATGGTCAGTTTTCAAAAGGTATATTTTTGATTGTCAGTTCACATTGGTAGGTAGATCATCAGTTTTAGAGCTAAAATTAGCATGTTTAAAGTGATTTTCATGCTTCCAGGGGCCCGGGAAGTGAATTAAAAAACATTTGGAGGCATTTAATGTTCAAGCAAAAACAGCTGATTTTTGACAAAAGAGATAACACCCCCCCCCCCATTACGTCATGCTTCAGAAAAGTGAAAAATGGTCCGTTTTCAAATGTTTTATTTTTGAACGTCAGTTCACATTTGTAGGTGGATCATCAATTTTAGAGCTAAAATTAGCATGTTTAAAGTGACTTTCATGCTTCCAGGGGCACTAAACACAACATTTGTGAAATGGTTAAAAGTGCATGAAAATGGCCAATTTACTCACTCTGAGGTCTCAAAAAGTGTTTCTTCACCCCGGGAAGTGAATTAAATACCATTTGGAGGCATTTAATGTTCAAGCAAAAACAACTGATTTTTGACGAAAGAGATAACACCCCCCATTACGTCATGCTTCAGAAAGGTGAAAAATGGTCAGTTTTCAAATGTTTTATTTTTTAAGGTCATTTCACATTTGTAGGTAGATCATCAGTTTTAGAGCTTAAATTAGTATGTTTAAAGTGATTTTCATGCTTCCAGGGGCCCGGGAAGTGAATTAAAAACCATTTGGAGGCATTTAATGTTCATTTAAAAACAGCTGATTTTTTACAAAAGAGATAACACCACCCATTACGTCATGCTTCAGAAAGGTGAAAAGTAGTCCGTTTTTAAATGTTTTATTTTTGAACGTCAGTTCACATTTGTAGGTGGATCATCAGTTTTAGAGTTAAAATTAGCATGTTTAAAGTGATTTTCATGCTTCCAGGGGCCCTAAACACAACATTTGTGGAATGGTTAAAAGTGCATGGAAATGGCCAATTTACTCACTCTTAGGTCTCAAAAAGTGTTTCTTCACCCCGGGAAGTGAATTAAATACCAGTTGGAGGCATTTAATGTTCAAGCAAAAACGGCAGATTTTTGACCAAAGAGATAACACCCCCCATTACGTCATGCTTCAGAAAGATGAAAAATGGTCCGTTTTCAAATGTTTTATTTTTGATCGTCAGTTCACATTTGTAGGTAGATCATCAGTTTTAGAGCTAAAATTAGCATGTTTAAAGTGATTTTCATGCTTCCAGGGGCCCGGGAAGTGAATTAAAAAACATTTTGAGGCATTTAATGTTCAAGCAAAAACAGCTGATTTTTGACAAAAGAGATAACCCCCCCCCATTACGTCATGCTTCAGAAAGGTGAAAAATGGTCAGTTTTCAAATGTTTTAGTTTTTGAACGTCAGTTCACATTTGTAGGTGGATCATTAGTTCTAGAGATGAAATTAGCATGTTTAAAGTGATTTTCATGCTTCCAGGGGCCCTAAACACAACATTTGTGGAATGGTTAAAAGTGCATGAAAATGACCAATTTACTCACTCTGAGGTCTCAAAAAGTGTTTCTTCACCCCGAGAAGTGAATTAAATACCATTTGGAGGCATTTAATGTTCAAGCAAAAACGGCTGATTTTTTACAAAAGAGATAACACCCCCCATTACGTCATGCTTCAGAAAGGTAAAAAATGGTCCGTTTTCAAAAGGTATATTTTTGATTGTCAGTTCACATTTGTAGGTAGATCATCAGTTTTAGAGCTAAAATTAGCATGTTTAAAGTGATTTTCATGCTTCCAGGGGCCCGGGAAGTGAATTAAAAAACATTTGGAGGCATTTAATGTTCAAGCAAAAACAGCTGATTTTTGACAAAAGAGATAACACCCCCCCCCCCATTACGTCATGCTTCAGAAAAGTGAAAAATGGTCCGTTTTCAAATGTTTTATTTTTGAACGTCAGTTCACATTTGTAGGTGGATCATCAGTTTTAGAGCTAAAATTAGCATGTTTAAAGTGATTTTCATGCTTCCAGGGGCCCAGGAAGTGAATTAAAAAACATTTGGAGGCATTTAATGTTCAAGCAAAAACAGCTGATTTTTGACAAAAGAGATAACCCCCCCCCCCCATTACGTCATGCTTCAGAAAGGTGAAAAATGGTCCGTTTTCAAATGTTTTAGTTTTTGAACGTCAGTTCACATTTGTAGGTGGATCATTAGTTCTAGAGATGAAATTAGCATGTTTAAAGTGATTTTCATGGTTCCAGGGGCCCTAAACACAATATTTGTGGAATGGTTAAAAGTGCATGAAAATGACCAATTTACTCACTCTGAGGTCTCAAAAAGTGTTTCTTCACCCCGAGAAGTGAATTAAATACCATTTGGAGGCATTTAATGTTCAAGCAAAAACGGCTGATTTTTTACAAAAGAGATAACACCCCCCATTACGTCATGCTTCAGAAAGGTAAAAAATGGTCAGTTTTCAAAAGGTATATTTTTGATTGTCAGTTCACATTGGTAGGTAGATCATCAGTTTTAGAGCTAAAATTAGCATGTTTAAAGTGATTTTCATGCTTCCAGGGGCCCGGGAAGTGAATTAAAAAACATTTGGAGGCATTTAATGTTCAAGCAAAAACAGCTGATTTTTGACAAAAGAGATAACACCCCCCCCCCATTACGTCATGCTTCAGAAAAGTGAAAAATGGTCCGTTTTCAAATGTTTTATTTTTGAACGTCAGTTCACATTTGTAGGTGGATCATCAATTTTAGAGCTAAAATTAGCATGTTTAAAGTGACTTTCATGCTTCCAGGGGCACTAAACACAACATTTGTGAAATGGTTAAAAGTGCATGAAAATGGCCAATTTACTCACTCTGAGGTCTCAAAAAGTGTTTCTTCACCCCGGGAAGTGAATTAAATACCATTTGGAGGCATTTAATGTTCAAGCAAAAACAACTGATTTTTGACGAAAGAGATAACACCCCCCATTACGTCATGCTTCAGAAAGGTGAAAAATGGTCAGTTTTCAAATGTTTTATTTTTTAAGGTCATTTCACATTTGTAGGTAGATCATCAGTTTTAGAGCTTAAATTAGTATGTTTAAAGTGATTTTCATGCTTCCAGGGGCCCGGGAAGTGAATTAAAAACCATTTGGAGGCATTTAATGTTCATTTAAAAACAGCTGATTTTTTACAAAAGAGATAACACCACCCATTACGTCATGCTTCAGAAAGGTGAAAAGTAGTCCGTTTTTAAATGTTTTATTTTTGAACGTCAGTTCACATTTGTAGGTGGATCATCAGTTTTAGAGTTAAAATTAGCATGTTTAAAGTGATTTTCATGCTTCCAGGGGCCCTAAACACAACATTTGTGGAATGGTTGAAAGTGCATGGAAATGGCCAATTTACTCACTCTTAGGTCTCAAAAAGTGTTTCTTCACCCCGGGAAGTGAATTAAATACCAGTTGGAGGCATTTAATGTTCAAGCAAAAACGGCAGATTTTTGACCAAAGAGATAACACCCCCCCATTACGTCATGCTTCAGAAAGGTGAAAAATGGTCCGTTTTCAAATGTTTTATTTTTGAACGTCAGTTCACATTTGTAGGTGGATCATCAGTTCTAGAGATGAAATTAGCATGTTTAAAGTGATTTTCATGCTTCCAGGGGCCCTAAACACATCATTTGTGGAATGGTTAAAAGTGCATGAAAATGACCAATTTACTCACTCTGAGGTCTCAAAAAGTGTTTCTTCACCCCGAGAAGTGAATTAAATACCATTTGGAGGCATTTAATGTACAAGCAAAAACAGCTGATTTTTGACAGAAGAGATTACACCCCCCATTACGTCATGCTTCAGAAAGGTGAAAAATGGTCCGTTTTCAAATGTTTTATTTTTGATCGTCAGTTCACATTTGTAGGTAGATCATCAGTTTTAGAGCTAAAATTAGCATGTTTAAAGTGATTTTCATGCTTCCAGGGGCCCGGGAAGGGAATTAAAAAACATTTGGAGGCATTTAATGTTCAAGCAAAAACAGCTGATTTTTGACAAAAGAGATAACCCCCCCATTACGTCATGCTTCAGAAAGGTGAAAAATGGTCCGTTTTCAAATGTTTTAGTTTTTGAACGTCAGTTCACATTTGTAGGTGGATCATTAGTTCTAGAGATGAAATTAGCATGTTTAAAGTGATTTTCATGCTTCCAGGGGCCCTAAACACAACATTTGTGGAATGGTTAAAAGTGCATGAAAATGACCAATTTACTCACTCTGAGGTCTCAAAAAGTGTTTCTTCACCCCGAGAAGTGAATTAAATACCATTTGGAGGCATTTAATGTTCAAGCAAAAACGGCTGATTTTTTACAAAAGAGATAACACCCCCCATTACGTCATGCTTCAGAAAGGTAAAAAATGGTCCGTTTTCAAAAGGTATATTTTTGATTGTCAGTTCACATTTGTAGGTAGATCATCAGTTTTAGAGCTAAAATTAGCATGTTTAAAGTGATTTTCATGCTTCCAGGGGCCCGGGAAGTGAATTAAAAAACATTTGGAGGCATTTAATGTTCAAGCAAAAACAGCTGATTTTTGACAAAAGAGATAACACCCCCCCATTACGTCATGCTTCAGAAAAGTGAAAAATGGTCCGTTTTCAAATGTTTTATTTTTGAACGTCAGTTCACATTTGTAGGTGGATCATCAGTTTTAGAGCTAAAATTAGCATGTTTAAAGTGATTTTCATGCTTCCAGGGGCACTAAACACAACATTTGTGGAATGGTTAAAAGTGCATGAAAATGGCCAATTTACTCACTCTGAGGTCTCAAAAAGTGTTTCTTCACACCAGGAAGTGAATTAAATACCATTTGGAGGCATTTCATGATCAAGCAAAAACGGCTGATTTTTGACAAAAGTGATAACACCCCCCCATTACGTCATGCTTCAGAAAGGTGAAAAATGGTCCATTTTAAATGTTTCATTTTTAACATCAGTTCACATTTGTAGGTAGATCATCAGTTTTAGAGCTAAAATTAGCATGTTTAAGGTGATTTTCATGGTTCCAGGGGCCCGGAAAGTGAATTAAAAACCATTTGGAGGCATTTAATGTTCAAGCAAAAACGGCTGATTTTTGTTAAAAGAGATAACACCCCACATTACGTCATGCTTCAGAAAGGTGAAAAATGGTCCGTTTTCAAATGTTTTATTTTTGAACGTCAGTTCACATTTGTAGGTAGATCATCAGTTTTAGAACTAAAATTAGCATGTTTAAAGTGATTTTCATGCTTCCGGGGGCCCGGGAAGTGAATTAAAAAACATTTGGAGGCATTTAATGTTCAAGCAAAAACAGCTGATTTTTGACAAAAGAGATAACAACCCCCATTACGTCATGCTTCAGAAAGGTGAAAAATGGTCCGTTTTCAAATGTTTTATTTTTGATCGTCAGTTCACATTTGTAGGTAGATCATCAGTTTTAGAGCTAAAATTAGCATGTTTAAAGTGATTTTCATGCTTCCAGGGGCCCGGGAAGTGAAATAAAAAACATTTGGAGGCATTTAATGTTCAAGCAAAAACAGCTGATTTTTGACATAAGAGATAACCCCCCCCATTACGTCATGCTTCAGAAAGGTGAAAAATGGTCCGTTTTCAAATGTTTTAGTTTTTGAACGTCAGTTCACATTTGTGGTATGGTTAAAAGTGCATGAAAATGGCCAATTTACTCACTCTGAGGTCTCAAAAGGGGTTTCTTCACACAAGGAAGTGAATTAAATATCTTTTGGAGGCATTTAATGTTCAAGCAAAAACGGCTGATTTTTTACAAAAGATATAACACCCCCCATTACGTCATGCTTCAGAAAGGTGAAAAATGGTCCGTTTTCAAATGTTTTTTTTTTTATCGTCAGTTCACAATTGTAGGTAGATCATCAGTTTTAGAGCTAAAATTAGCATGTTTAAAGTGATTTTCATGCTTCCAGGGGCCCGGGAAGTGAATTAAAAAACATTTGGAGGCATTTAATGTTCAAGCAAAAACAGCTGATTTTTGACAAAAGAGATAACCCCCCCCATTACGTCATGCTTCAGAAAGGTGAAAAATGGTCCGTTTTCAAATGTTTTATTTTTGAACGTCAGTTCACATTTGTAGGTGGATCATCAGTTCTAGAGATGAAATTAGCATCTTTAAAGTGATTTTCATGCTTCCAGGGGCCCTAAACACATCATTTGTGGAATGGTTAAAAGTGCATGAAAATGACCAATTTACTCACTCTGAGGTCTCAAAAAGTGTTTCTTCACCCCGAGAAGTGAATTAAATACCATTTGGAGGCATTTAATGTACAAGCAAAAACAGCTGATTTTTGACAAAAGAGATAACACCCCCCATTACGTCATGCTTCAGAAAGGTGAAAAATGGTCCGTTTTCAAATGTTTTATTTTTGATCGTCAGTTCACATTTGTAGGTAGATCATCAGTTTTAGAGCTAAAATTAGCATGTTTAAAGTGATTTTCATGCTTCCAGGGGCCCGGGAAGTGAATTAAAAAACATTTGGAGGCATTTAATGTTCAAGCAAAAACAGCTGATTTTTGACAAAAGAGATAACACCCCCCCCATTACGTCATGCTTCAGAAAAGTGAAAAATGGTCCGTTTTCAAATGTTTTATTTTTGAACGTCAGTTCACATTTGTAGGTGGATCATCAATTTTAGAGCTAAAATTAGCATGTTTAAAGTGATTTTCATGCTTCCTGGGGCACTAAACACAACATTTGTGAAATGGTTAAAAGTGCATGAAAATGGCCAATTTACTCACTCTGAGGTCTCAAAAAGTGTTTCTTCACCCCGGGAAGTGAATTAAATACCATTTGGAGGCATTTAATGTTCAAGCAAAAACAACTGATTTTTGACAAAAGAGATAACACCCCCCATTACGTCATGCTTCAGAAAGGTGAAAAATGGTCCGTTTTCAAATGTTTTATTTTTTAAGGTCATTTCACATTTGTAGGTAGATCATCAGTTTTAGAGCTTAAATTAGTATGTTTAAAGTGATTTTCATGCTTCCAGGGGCCCGGGAAGTGAATTAAAAACCATTTGGAGGCATTTAATGTTCATTTAAAAACAGCTGATTTTTTACAAAAGAGATAACACCACCCATTACGTCATGCTTCAGAAAGGTGAAAAGTAGTCCGTTTTCAAATGTTTTATTTTTGAACGTCAGTTCACATTTGTAGGTGGATCATCAGTTTTAGAGTTAAAATTAGCATGTTTAAAGTGATTTTCATGCTTCCAGGGGCCCGGGAAGTGAATTAAAAAACATTTGGAGGCATTTAATGTTCAAGCAAAAACAGCTGATTTTTGACAAAAGAGATAAACCCCCCCATTACGTCATGCTTCAGAAAGGTGAAAAATGGTCAGTTTTCAAATGTTTTAGTTTTTGAACGTCAGTTCACATTTGTAGGTGGATCATTAGTTCTAGAGATGAAATTAGCATGTTTAAAGTGATTTTCATGCTTCCAGGGGCCCTAAACACAACATTTGTGGAATGGTTAAAAGTGCATGAAAATGACCAATTTACTCACTCTGAGGTCTCAAAAAGTGTTTCTTCACCCCGAGAAGTGAATTAAATACCATTTGGAGGCATTTAATGTTCAAGCAAAAACGGCTGATTTTTTACAAAAGAGATAACACCCCCCATTACGTCATGCTTCAGAAAGGTAAAAAATGGTCCGTTTTCAAAAGGTATATTTTTGATTGTCAGTTCACATTTGTAGGTAGATCATCAGTTTTAGAGCTAAAATTAGCATGTTTAAAGTGATTTTCATGCTTCCAGGGGCCCGGGAAGTGAATTAAAAAACATTTGGAGGCATTTAATGTTCAAGCAAAAACAGCTGATTTTTGACAAAAGAGATAACACCCCCCCCCATTACGTCATGCTTCAGAAAAGTGAAAAATGGTCCATTTTCAAATGTTTTATTTTTGAACGTCAGTTCACATTTGTAGGTGGATCATCAGTTTTAGAGCTAAAATTAGCATGTTTAAAGTGATTTTCATGCTTCCAGGGGCACTAAACACAACATTTGTGGAATGGTTAAAAGTGCATGAAAATGGCCAATTTACTCACTCTGAGGTCTCAAAAAGTGTTTCTTCACACCAGGAAGTGAATTAAATACCATTTGGAGGCATTTCATGATCAAGCAAAAACGGCTGATTTTTGACAAAAGCGACAACACCCCCCCATTACGTCATGCTTCAGAAAGGTGAAAAATGGTCCATTTTAAATGTTTCATTTTTAACATCAGTTCACATTTGTAGGTAGATCATCAGTTTTAGAGCTAAAATTAGCATGTTTAAGGTGATTTTCATGGTTCCAGGGGCCCGGAAAGTGAATTAAAAACCATTTGGAGGCATTTAATGTTCAAGCAAAAACGGCTGATTTTTGTTAAAAGAGATAACACCCCACATTACGTCATGCTTCAGAAAGGTGAAAAATGGTCCGTTTTCAAATGTTTTATTTTTGAACGTCAGTTCACATTTGTAGGTAGATCATCAGTTTTAGAACTAAAATTAGCATGTTTAAAGTGATTTTCATGCTTCCGGGGGCCCGGGAAGTGAATTAAAAAACATTTGGAGGCATTTAATGTTCAAGCAAAAACAGCTGATTTTTGACAAAAGAGATAACAACCCCCATTACGTCATGCTTCAGAAAGGTGAAAAATGGTCCGTTTTCAAATGTTTTATTTTTGATCGTCAGTTCACATTTGTAGGTAGATCATCAGTTTTAGAGCTAAAATTAGCATGTTTAAAGTGATTTTCATGCTTCCAGGGGCCCGGGAAGTGAATTAAAAAACATTTGGAGGCATTTAATGTTCAAGCAAAAACAGCTGATTTTTGACATAAGAGATAACCCCCCCCCATTACGTCATGCTTCAGAAAGGTGAAAAATGGTCCGTTTTCAAATGTTTTAGTTTTTGAACGTCAGTTCACATATGTGGTATGGTTAAAAGTGCATGAAAATGGCCAATTTACTCACTCTGAGGTCTCAAAAGGGGTTTCTTCACACCAGGAAGTGAATTAAATACCATTTGGAGGCATTTAATGTTCAAGCAAAAACGGCTGATTTTTTACAAAAGATATAACACCCCCCATTACGTCATGCTTCAGAAAGGTGAAAAATGGTCCGTTTTCAAATGTTTTTTTTTTTATCGTCAGTTCACATTTGTAGGTAGATCATCAGTTTTAGAGCTAAAATTAGCATGTTTAAAGTGATTTTCATGCTTCCAGGGGCCCGGGAAGTGAATTAAAAAACATTTGGAGGCATTTAATGTTCATTTAAAAACAGCTGATTTTTTACAAAAGAGATAACACCACCCATTACGTCATGCTTCAGAAAGGTGAAAAGTAGTCCGTTTTCAAATGTTTTATTTTTGAACGTCAGTTCACATTTGTAGGTGGATCATCAGTTTTAGAGTTAAAATTAGCATGTTTAAAGTGATTTTCATGCTTCCAGGGGCCCTAAACACAACATTTGTGGAATGGTTAAAAGTGCATGGAAATGGCCAATTTACTCACTCTTAGGTCTCAAAAAGTGTTTCTTCACCCCGGGAAGTGAATTAAATACCAGTTGGAGGCATTTAATGTTCAAGCAAAAACGGCAGATTTTTGACCAAAGAGATAACACCCCCCCATTACGTCATGCTTCAGAAAGGTGAAAAATGGTCCGTTTTCAAATGTTTTATTTTTGATCGTCAGTTCACATTTGTAGGTAGATCATCAGTTTTAGAGCTAAAATTAGCATGTTTAAAGTGATTTTCATGCTTCCAGGGGCCCGGGAAGTGAATTAAAAAACATTTGGAGGCATTTAATGTTCAAGCAAAAACAGCTGATTTTTGACAAAAGAGATAAACCCCTCCCCCCATTACGTCATGCTTCAGAAAGGTGAAAAATGGTCCGTTTTCAAATGTTTTATTTTTGAACGTCAGTTCACATTTGTAGGTGGATCATCAGTTCTAGAGATGAAATTAGCATGTTTTAAGTGATTTTCATGCTTCCGGGGGCCCTAAACACATCATTTGTGGAATGGTTAAAAGTGCATGAAAATGACCAATTTACTCACTCTGAGGTCTCAAAAAGTGTTTCTTCACCCCGAGAAGTGAATTAAATACCATTTGGAGGCATTTAATGTTCAAGCAAAAACGGCTGATTTTTTACAAAAGAGATAACACCCCCCATTACGTCATGCTTCAGAAAGGTAAAAAATGGTCCGTTTTCAAAAGGTATATTTTTGATTGTCAGTTCACATTTGTAGGTAGATCATCAGTTTTAGAGCTAAAATTAGCATGTTTAAAGTGATTTTCATGCTTCCAGGGGCCCGGGAAGTGAATTAAAAAACATTTGGAGGCATTTAATGTTCAAGCAAAAACAGCTGATTTTTGACAAAAGAGATAACACCCCCCCCCATTACGTCATGCTTCAGAAAAGTGAAAAATGGTCCGTTTTCAAATGTTTTATTTTTGAACGTCAGTTCACATTTGTAGGTGGATCATCAGTTTTAGAGCTAAAATTAGCATGTTTAAAGTGATTTTCATGCTTCCAGGGGCACTAAACACAACATTTGTGGAATGGTTAAAAGTGCATGAAAATGGCCAATTTACTCACTCTGAGGTCTCAAAAAGTGTTTCTTCACACCAGGAAGTGAATTAAATACCATTTGGAGGCATTTCATGATCAAGCAAAAACGGCTGATTTTTGACAAAAGCGATAACACCCCCCCATTACGTCATGCTTCAGAAAGGTGAAAAATGGTCCATTTTAAATGTTTCATTTTTAACATCAGTTCACATTTGTAGGTAGATCATCAGTTTTAGAGCTAAAATTAGCATGTTTAAGGTGATTTTCATGGTTCCAGGGGCCCGGAAAGTGAATTAAAAACCATTTGGAGGCATTTAATGTTCAAGCAAAAACGGCTGATTTTTGTTAAAAGAGATAACAACCCCCATTACGTCATGCTTCAGAAAGGTGAAAAATGGTCCGTTTTCAAATGTTTTATTTTTGATCGTCAGTTCACATTTGTAGGTAGATCATCAGTTTTAGAGCTAAAATTAGCAGGTTTAAAGTGATTTTCATGCTTCCAGGGGCCCGGGAAGTGAATTAAAAAACATTTGGAGGCATTTAATGTTCAAGCAAAAACAGCTGATTTTTGACATAAGAGATAACCCCCCCCCATTACGTCATGCTTCAGAAAGGTGAAAAATGGTCCGTTTTCAAATGTTTTAGTTTTTGAACGTCAGTTCACATTTGTGGTATGGTTAAAAGTGCATGAAAATGGCCAATTTACTCACTCTGAGGTCTCAAAAGGGGTTTCTTCACACCAGGAAGTGAATTAAATACCATTTGGAGGCATTTAATGTTCAAGCAAAAATGGCTGATTTTTTACAAAAGATATAACACCCCCCATTACGTCATGCTTCAGAAAGGTGAAAAATGGTCCGTTTTCAAATGGTTTTTTTTTTATCGTCAGTTCACATTTGTAGGTAGATCATCAGTTTTAGAGCTAAAATTAGCATGTTTAAAGTGATTTTCATGCTTCCAGGGGCCCGGGAAGTGAATTAAAAAACATTTGGAGGCATTTAATGTTCAAGCACAAACAGCAGATTTTTGACAAAAGAGATAACCCCCCCCCCATTACGTCATGCTTCAGAAAGGTGAAAAATGGTCCGTTTTCAAATGTTTTATTTTTGAACGTCAGTTCACATTTGTAGGTGGATCATCAGTTCTAGAGATGAAATTAGCATGTTTAAAGTGATTTTCATGCTTCCAGGGGCCCTAAACACATCATTTGTGGAATGGTTAAAAGTGCATGAAAATGACCAATTTACTCACTCTGAGGTCTCAAAAAGTGTTTCTTCACCCCGAGAAGTGAATTAAATACCATTTGGAGGCATTTAATGTACAAGCAAAAACAGCTGATTTTTGACAAAAGAGATAACACCCCCCATTACGTCATGCTTCAGAAAGGTGAAAAATGGTCCGTTTTCAAATGTTTTATTTTTGATCGTCAGTTCACATTTGTAGGTAGATCATCAGTTTTAGAGCTAAAATTAGCATGTTTAAAGTGATTTTCATGCTTCCAGGGGCCCGGGAAGTGAATTAAAAAACATTTGGAGGCATTTAATGTTCAAGCAAAAACAGCTGATTTTTGACAAAAGAGATAACCCCCCCCCCCCATTACGTCATGCTTCAGAAAGGTGAAAAATGGTCCGTTTTCAAATGTTTTAGTTTTTGAACGTCAGTTCACATTTGTAGGTGGATCATTAGTTCTAGAGATGAAATTAGCATGTTTAAAGTGATTTTCATGCTTCCAGGGGCCCTAAACACAACATTTGTGGAATGGTTAAAAGTGCATGAAAATGACCAATTTACTCACTCTGAGGTCTCAAAAAGTGTTTCTTCACCCCGAGAAGTGAATTAAATACCATTTGGAGGCATTTAATGTTCAAGCAAAAACGGCTCATTTTTTACAAAAGAGATAACACCCCCCATTACGTCATGCTTCAGAAAGGTAAAAAATGGTCCGTT
This sequence comes from Lissotriton helveticus, assembly GCF_964261635.1. NCBI lineage: Eukaryota > Metazoa > Chordata > Amphibia > Caudata > Salamandridae > Lissotriton > Lissotriton helveticus. Next base: position 1,272,967,267 of record NC_136061.1, read on the forward strand.
TTCAAAAGGTATATTTTTGATTGTCAGTTCACATTTGTAGGTAGATCATCAGTTTTAGAGCTAAAATTAGCATGTTTAAAGTGATTTTCATGCTTCCAGGGGCCCGGGAAGTGAATTAAAAAACATTTGGAGGCATTTAATGTTCAAGCAAAAACAGCTGATTTTTGACAAAAGAGATAACACCCCCCCCATTACGTCATGCTTCAGAAAAGTGAAAAATGGTCCGTTTTCAAATGTTTTATTTTTGAACGTCAGTTCACATTTGTAGGTGGATCATCAGTTTTAGAGCTAAAATTAGCATGTTTAAAGTGATTTTCATGCTTCCAGGGGCACTAAACACAACATTTGTGGAATGGTTAAGTGCATGGAAATGGCCAATTTACTCACTCTGAGGTCTCAAAAAGTGTTTCTTCACACCAGGAAGTGAATTAAATACCATTTGGAGGCATTTCATGATCAAGCAAAAACGGCTGATTTTTGACAAAAGCGATAACACCCCCCATTACGTCATGCTTCAGAAAGGTGAAAAATGGTCCATTTTAAATGTTTCATTTTTAACATCAGTTCACATTTGTAGGTAGATCATCAGTTTTAGAGCTAAAATTAGCATGTTTAAGGTGATTTTCATGGTTCCAGGGGCCCGGAAAGTGAATTAAAAACCATTTGGAGGCATTTAATGTTCAAGCAAAAACGGCTGATTTTTGACAAAAGAGATAACACCCCCCATTACGTCATGCTTCAGAAAGGTGAAAAATGGTCCGTTTTCAAATGTTTTATTTTTGATCGTCAGTTCACATTTGTAGGTAGATCATCAGTTTTAGAGCTAAAATTAGCATGTTTAAAGTGATTTTCATGCTTCCAGGGGCCCGGGAAGTGAATTAAAAAACATTTGGAGGCATTTAATGTTCATTTAAAAACAGCTGATTTTTTACAAAAGAGATAACACCACCCATTACGTCATGCTTCAGAAAGGTGAAAAGTAGTCCGTTTTCAAATGTTTTATTTTTGAACGTCAGTTCACATTTGTAGGTGGATCATCAGTTTTAGAGTTAAAATTAGCATGTTTAAAGTGATTTTCATGCTTCCAGGGGCCCTAAACACAACATTTGTGGAATGGTTAAAAGTGCATGGAAATGGCCAATTTACTCACTCTTAGGTCTCAAAAAGTGTTTCTTCACCCCGGGAAGTGAATTAAATACCAGTTGGAGGCATTTAATGTTCAAGCAAAAACGGCAGATTTTTGACCAAAGAGATAACACCCCCCCATTACGTCATGCTTCAGAAAGGTGAAAAATGGTCCGTTTTCAAATGTTTTATTTTTGATCGTCAGTTCACATTTGTAGGTAGATCATCAGTTTTAGAGCTAAAATTAGCATGTTTAAAGTGATTTTCATGCTTCCAGGGGCCCGGGAAGTGAATTAAAAAACATTTGGAGGCATTTAATGTTCAAGCAAAAACAGCTGATTTTTGACAAAAGAGATAAACCCCTCCCCCCATTACGTCATGCTTCAGAAAGGTGAAAAATGGTCCGTTTTCAAATGTTTTATTTTTGAACGTCAGTTCACATTTGTAGGTGGATCATCAGTTCTAGAGATGAAATTAGCATGTTTAAAGTGATTTTCATGCTTCCGGGGGCCCTAAACACATCATTTGTGGAATGGTTAAAAGTGCATGAAAATGACCAATTTACTCACTCTGAGGTCTCAAAAAGTGTTTCTTCACCCCGAGAAGTGAATTAAATACCATTTGGAGGCATTTAATGTACAAGCAAAAACAGCTGATTTTTGACAAAAGAGATAACACCCCCCATTACGTCATGCTTCAGAAAGATGAAAAATGGTCCGTTTTCAAATGTTTTATTTTTGATCGTCAGTTCACATTTGTAGGTAGATCATCAGTTTTAGAGCTAAAATTAGCATGTTTAAAGTGATTTTCATGCTTCCAGGGGCCCGGGAAGTGAATTAAAAAACATTTTGAGGCATTTAATGTTCAAGCAAAAACAGCTGATTTTTGACAAAAGAGATAACCCCCCCCCCATTACGTCATGCTTCAGAAAGGTGAAAAATGGTCAGTTTTCAAATGTTTTAGTTTTTGAACGTCAGTTCACATTTGTAGATGGATCATTAGTTCTAGAGATGAAATTAGCATGTTTAAAGTGATTTTCATGCTTCCAGGGGCCCTAAACACAACATTTGTGGAATGGTTAAAAGTGCATGAAAATGACCAATTTACTCACTCTGAGGTCTCAAAAAGTGTTTCTTCACCCCGAGAAGTGAATTAAATACCATTTGGAGGCATTTAATGTTCAAGCAAAAACGGCTGATTTTTTACAAAAGAGATAACACCCCCCATTACGTCATGCTTCAGAAAGGTAAAAAATGGTCCGTTTTCAAAAGGTATATTTTTGATTGTCAGTTCACATTTGTAGGTAGATCATCAGTTTTAGAGCTAAAATTAGCATGTTTAAAGTGATTTTCATGCTTCCAGGGGCCCGGGAAGTGAATTAAAAAACATTTGGAGGCATTTAATGTTCAAGCAAAAACAGCTGATTTTTGACAAAAGAGATAACACCCCCCCCCCATTACGTCATGCTTCAGAAAAGTGAAAAATGGTCCGTTTTCAAATGTTTTATTTTTGAACGTCAGTTCACATTTGTAGGTGGATCATCAGTTTTAGAGCTAAAATTAGCATGTTTAAAGTGATTTTCATGCTTCCAGGGGCACTAAACACAACATTTGTGGAATGGTTAAAAGTGCATGAAAATGGCCAATTTACTCACTCTGAGGTCTCAAAAAGTGTTTCTTCACACCAGGAAGTGAATTAAATACCATTTGGAGGCATTTCATGATCAAGCAAAAACGGCTGATTTTTGACAAAAGCGATAACACCCCCCCCATTACGTCATGCTTCAGAAAGGTGAAAAATGGTCCATTTTAAATGTTTCATTTTTAACATCAGTTCACATTTGTAGGTAGATCATCAGTTTTAGAGCTAAAATTTGCATGTTTAAGGTGATTTTCATGGTTCCAGGGGCCCGGAAAGTGAATTAAAAACCATTTGGAGGCATTTAATGTTCAAGCAAAAACGGCAGATTTTTGTTAAAAGAGATAACAACCCCCATTACGTCATGCTTCAGAAAGGTGAAAAATGGTCCGTTTTCAAATGTTTTATTTTTGATCGTCAGTTCACATTTGTAGGTAGATCATCAGTTTTAGAGCTAAAATTAGCAGGTTTAAAGTGATTTTCATGCTTCCAGGGGCCCGGGAAGTGAATTAAAAAACATTTGGAGGCATTTAATGTTCAAGCAAAAACAGCTGATTTTTGACATAAGAGATAACCCCCCCCCCATTACGTCATGCTTCAGAAAGGTGAAAAATGGTCCGTTTTCAAATGTTTTAGTTTTTGAACGTCAGTTCACATTTGTGGTATGGTTAAAAGTGCATGAAAATGGCCAATTTACTCACTCTGAGGTCTCAAAAGGGGTTTCTTCACACCAGGAAGTGAATTAAATACCATTTGGAGGCATTTAATGTTCAAGCAAAAACGGCTGATTTTTTACAAAAGATATAACACCCCCCATTACGTCATGCTTCAGAAAGGTGAAAAATGGTCCGTTTTCAAATGGTTTTTTTTTTTATCGTCTGTTCACATTTGTAGGTAGATCATCAGTTTTAGAGCTAAAATTAGCATGTTTAAAGTGATTTTCATGCTTCCAAGGGCCCGGGAAGTGAATTAAAAAACATTTGGAGGCATTTAATGTTCAAGCACAAACAGCAGATTTTTGACAAAAGAGATAACCCCCCCCCCCCATTACGTCATGCTTCAGAAAGGTGAAAAATGGTCCGTTTTCAAATGTTTTATTTTTGAACGTCAGTTCACATTTGTAGGTGGATCATCAGTTCTAGAGATGAAATTAGCATGTTTAAAGTGATTTTCATGCTTCCAGGGGCCCTAAACACATCATTTGTGGAATGGTTAAAAGTGCATGAAAATGACCAATTTACTCACTCTGAGGTCTCAAAAAGTGTTTCTTCACCCCGAGAAGTGAATTAAATACCATTTGGAGGCATTTAATGTACAAGCAAAAACAGCTGATTTTTGACAAAAGAGATAACACCCCCCATTACGTCATGCTTCAGAAAGGTGAAAAATTGTCCGTTTTCAAATGTTTTATTTTTGATCGTCAGTTCACATTTGTAGGTAGATCATCAGTTTTAGAGCTAAAATTAGCATGTTTAAAGTGATTTTCATGCTTCCAGGGGCCCGGGAAGTGAATTAAAAAACATTTGGAGGCATTTAATGTTCAAGCAAAAACAGCTGATTTTTGACAAAAGAGATAACCCCCCCCCCATTACGTCATGCTTCAGAAAGGTGAAAAATGGTCCGTTTTCAAATGTTTTAGTTTTTGAACGTCAGTTCACATTTGTAGGTGGATCATTAGTTCTAGAGATGAAATTAGCATGTTTAAAGTGATTTTCATGCTTCCAGGGGCCCTAAACACAACATTTGTGGAATGGTTAAAAGTGCATGAAAATGACCAATTTACTCACTCTGAGGTCTCAAAAAGTGTTTCTTCACCCCGAGAAGTGAATTAAATACCATTTGGAGGCATTTAATGTTCAAGCAAAAACGGCTGATTTTTTACAAAAGAGATAACACCCCCCATTACGTCATGCTTCAGAAAGGTGAAAAATTGTCCGTTTTCAAATGTTTTATTTTTGATCGTCAGTTCACATTTGTAGGTAGATCATCAGTTTTAGAGCTAAAATTAGCATGTTTAAAGTGATTTTCATGCTTCCAGGGGCCCGGGAAGTGAATTAAAAAACATTTGGAGGCATTTAATGTTCAAGCAAAAACAGCTGATTTTTGACAAAAGAGATAACCCCCCCCCCATTACGTCATGCTTCAGAAAGGTGAAAAATGGTCCGTTTTCAAATGTTTTAGTTTTTGAACGTCAGTTCACATTTGTAGGTGGATCATTAGTTCTAGAGATGAAATTAGCATGTTTAAAGTGATTTTCATGCTTCCAGGGGCCCTAAACACAACATTTGTGGAATGGTTAAAAGTGCATGAAAATGACCAATTTACTCACTCTGAGGTCTCAAAAAGTGTTTCTTCACCCCGAGAAGTGAATTAAATACCATTTGGAGGCATTTAATGTTCAAGCAAAAACGGCTGATTTTTTACAAAAGAGATAACACCCCCCATTACGTCATGCTTCAGAAAGGTAAAAAATGGTCCGTTTTCAAAAGGTATATTTTTGATTGTCAGTTCACATTTGTAGGTAGATCTTCAGTTTTAGAGCTAAAATTAGCATGTTTAAAGTGATTTTCATGCTTCCAGGGGCCCGGGAAGTGAATTAAAAAACATTTGGAGGCATTTAATGTTCAAGCAAAAACAGCTGATTTTTGACAAAAGAGATAACACCCCCCCCATTACGTCATGCTTCAGAAAAGTGAAAAATGGTCCGTTTTCAAATGTTTTATTTTTGAACGTCAGTTCACATTTGTAGGTGGATCATCAGTTTTAGAGCTAAAATTAGCATGTTTAAAGTGATTTTCATGCTTCCAGGGGCACTAAACACAACATTTGTGGAATGGTTAAAAGTGCATGGAAATGGCCAATTTACTCACTCTGAGGTCTCAAAAAGTGTTTCTTCACACCAGGAAGTGAATTAAATACCATTTGGAGGCATTTCATGATCAAGCAAAAACGGCTGATTTTTGACAAAAGCGATAACGCCCCCCCATTACGTCATGCTTCAGAAAGGTGAAAAATGGTCCATTTTAAATGTTTCATTTTTAACATCAGTTCACATTTGTAGGTAGATCATCAGTTTTAGAGCTAAAATTAGCATGTTTAAGGTGATTTTCATGGTTCCAGGGGCCCGGAAAGTGAATTAAAAACCATTTGGAGGCATTTAATGTTCAAGCAAAAACGGCTGATTTTTGTTAAAAGAGATAACACCCCACATTACGTCATGCTTCAGAAAGGTGAAAAATGGTCCGTTTTCAAATGTTTTATTTTTGAACGTCAGTTCACATTTGTAGGTAGATCATCAGTTTTAGAACTAAAATTAGCATGTTTGAAGTGATTTTCATGCTTCCGGGGGCCCGGGAAGTGAATTAAAAAACATTTGAAGGCATTTAATGTTCAAGCAAAAACAGCTGATTTTTGACAAAAGAGATAAAATTAACAACCCCCATTACGTCATGCTTCAGAAAGGTGAAAAATGGTCCGTTTTCAAATGTTTTATTTTTCATCGTCAGTTCACATTTGTAGGTAGATCATCAGTTTTAGAGCTAAAATTAGCATGTTTAAAGTGATTTTCATGCTTCCAGGGGCCCGGGAAGTGAATTAAAAAACATTTGGAGACATTTAATGTTCAAGCAAAAACAGCTGATTTTTGACAAAAGAGATAACCCCCCCCCCCCCCATTACGTCATGCTTCAGAAAGGTGAAAAATGGTCCGTTTTCAAATGTTTTAGTTTTTGAACGTCAGTTCACATTTGTAGGTGGATCATTAGTTCTAGAGAAGAAATTAGCATGTTTAAAGTGATTTTCATGCTTCCAGGGGCCCTAAACACAACATTTGTGGAATGGTTAAAAGTGCATGAAAATGACCAATTTACTCACTCTGAGGTCTCAAAAAGTGTTTCTTCACCCCGAGAAGTGAATTAAATACCATTTGGAGGCATTTAATGTTCAAGCAAAAACGGCTGATTTTTTACAAAAGAGATAACACCCCCCATTACGTCATGCTTCAGAAAGGTAAAAAATGGTCCGTTTTCAAAAGGTATATTTTTGATTGTCAGTTCACATTTGTAGGTAGATCATCAGTTTTAGAGCTAAAATTAGCATGTTTAAAGTGATTTTCATGCTTCCAGGGGCCCGGGAAGTGAATTAAAAAACATTTGGAGGCATTTAATGTTCAAGCAAAAACAGCTGATTTTTGTTAAAAGAGATAACACCCCCCCATTACGTAATGCTTCAGAAAGGTGAAAAATGGTCCGTTTTCAAATGTTTTATTTTTTAAGGTCATTTCTAAGCATGAGCGCAAAATCCGCTCCGATCGCGGATTTTGCGGATTTTCGGTGAATCCGCGATCCGCGAACTCTCGCGGATTTACCGAAAATCCGCAATCCGCGATCGGAGCGGATTTTGCGGTCAAAAGTTCAAGCCATCCTGCAATAGTTACTTAATTAGCTTCAACAGGAAGCTCTAATAGATAAGATACAGCAGGGGCTCGAGCGCCTGCTTTATTTTAACAGTTGGAGCTTCCTGTTGAAGCTAATTAAGTAACTATTGCAGGATGGCGCTGGCAGCTTGCCGGCGCCATCGTAAATTATTTCAACGGTGGTGTCTTCTTGAATAAATATGAAGGGCAGGGTTCATTCGGGCACGACGGTCCTGGCACAAAAAAATAAACCTCAACAGGAAACACTTGCAGATATCAATAAAGCATGTGCCCTAGTTGAAGCTTAAATTCAGTGACTCATTCATCAGCCCAAAAATTAATCTGCTGCTCTGATCGGTCTCTGCCCTTTTATACACACAAGAGGCATGCTCGCATGGACACCCGTCCGTTTGGCCCCGCCCACACACTCGAGGTGTGCACCGTCTTCCCGCCATTTACCCACTATGATGGACATTTCACTCAAGGGACCCCTGCGCACTTCGGCGCGATTGCATAGTAACACACACTTGGTCGCTGGAACTAGTTGAAGCGCAAATGCAGTGACTCATTCATCAGCCCAAAAAAAATCGTGAGCGTTGGGAGGCTGGGCAGATGTGCCTTCTTCCCAAATATACCATCGATAATCCGCTGTGATGCTGCTCTGATCGGTCTCTGACCTTTTAGACACACAAGAGGCATGTGCGCTCGCGTGGAAGCCCCGTCCGTTTGGCCCCGCCCACACACTCGATGAAGCCCCGCCCCCAAATCCGCAAATCCGCTAAATCCGCGGATTTTGCGGATCCACGATCCGTGGATCCGCTTAATCCGCGAATCGTGGATCCGCAAAATCCGCCCATGCTTAGTCATTTCACATTTGTAGGTAGATCATCAGTTTTAGAGCTTAAATTAGTATGTTTAAAGTGGTTTTCATGCTTCCAGGGGCCCGGGAAGTGAATTAAAAACCATTTGGAGCCATTTAATGTTCATTTAAAAACAGCTGATTTTTTACAAAAGAGATAACACCCCCCATTACGTCATGCTTCAGAAAGGTGAAAAGTAGTCCGTATTCAAATGTTTTATTTTTGAACGTCAGTTCACATTTGTAGGTGGATCATCAGTTTTAGAGCTAAAATTAGCATGTTAAAGTGATTTTCATGCTTCCAGGGGCCCTAAACACAACATTTGTGGAATGGTTAAAAGTGCATGGAAATGGCCAATTTACTCACTCTTAGGTCTCAAAAAGTGTTTCTTCACCCCGGGAAGTGAATTACATACCAGTTGGAGGCATTTAATGTTCAAGCAAAAACGGCAGATTTTTGACCAAAGAGATAACACCCCCCCATTACGTCATGCTTCAGAAAGGTGAAAAATGGTCCGTTTTCAAATGTTTTATTTTTTAAGGTCATTTCACATTTGTAGGTAGATCATCAGTGTTAGAGCTAAAATTAGCATGTTTAAAGTGGTTTTCATGCTTCCAGGGGCCCGGGAAGTGAATTAAAAACCATTTGGAGGCATTTAATGTTCAAGCAAAAAAAGCTGATTTTTGACAAAAGAGATAACACCCCCCCCCCCATTACGTCATGCTTCAGAAAGGTGAAAAATGGTCCGTTTTCAAATGTTTCAGTTTTTGAACGTCAGTTCACATTTGTAGGTGGATCATCAGTTTTAGAGATAAAATTAGCATGTTTAAAGTGATTTTCATGCTTCCAGGGGCCCTAAACACAACATTTGTGGAATGGTTAAAAGTGCATGAAAACGATCAATTTACTCACTCTGAGGTCTCAAAAAGAGTTTCTTCACCCCGAGAAGTGAATTAAATACCATTTGGAGGCATTTAATGTTCAAGCAAAAACGGCTGATTTTCGACAAAAGAGATAACACCCCCCATTACGTCATGCTTCAGAAAGGTGAAAAATGGTCCGTTTTCAAATGTTTTATTTTTGATCGTCAGTTCACATTTGTAGGTAGATCATCAGTTTTAGAGCTAAAATTAGCATGTTTAAAGTGATTTTCATGCTTCCAGGGGCCCGGGAAGTGAATTAAAAAACATTTGGAGGCATTTAATGTTCAAGCAAAAACAGCTGATTTTTGACAAAAGAGATAACCCCCCCCCCCCCATTACGTCATGCTTCAGAAAGGTGAAAAATGGTCCGTTTTCAAATGTTTTATTTTTGAACGTCAGTTCACATTTGTAGGTGGATCATCAGTTCTAGAGATGAAATTAGCATGTTTAAAGTGATTTTCATGCTTCCAGGGGCCCTAAACACATCATTTGTGGAATGGTTAAAAGTGCATGAAAATTACCAATTTACTCACTCTGAGGTCTCAAAAAGTGTTTCTTCACCCCGAGACGTGAATTAAATACCATTTGGAGGCATTTAATGTTCAAGCAAAAACAGCTGATTTTTGATAAAAGAGATAACACCCCCCATTACGTCATGCTTCAGAAAGGTGAAAAATGGTCCGTTTTCAAATGTTTTATTTTTGATCGTCAGTTCACCTTTGTAGGTAGATCATCAGTTTTAGAGCTAAAATTAGCATGTTTAAAGTGATTTTCATGCTTCCAGGGGCCCGGGAAGTGAATTAAAAAACATTTGGAGGCATTTAATGTTCAAGCAAAAACAGCTGATTTTTGACAAAAGAGATAACCCCCCCCATTACGTCATGCTTCAGAAAGGTGAAAAATGACCCGTTTTCAAATGTTTTAGTTTTTGAACATCAGTTCACATTTGTAGGTGGATCATCAGTTCTAGAGATGAAATTAGCATGTTTAAAGTGATTTTCATGCTTCCAGGGGCCCTAAACACAACATTTGTGGAATGGTTAAAAGTGCATGAAAATGACCAATTTACTCACTCTGAGGTCTCAAAAGGTGTTTCTTCACCCTGAGAAGTGAATTAAATACCATTTGGAGGCATTTAATGTTCAAGCAAAAACGGCTGATTTTTTACAAAAGAGATAACACCCCCCATTACGTCATGCTTCAGAAAGGTAAAAAATGGTCCGTTTTCAAAAGTTATATTTTTGATCGTCAGTTCACATTTGTAGGTAGATCATCAGTTTTAGAGCTAAAATGAGCATGTTTAAAGTGATTTTCATGCTTCCAGGGGCCCGGGAAGTGAATTAAAAAACATTTGGAGGCATTTAATGTTCAAGCAAAAACAGCTGATTTTTGACAAAAGAGATAACACCCCCCCCCCATTACGTCATGCTTCAGAAAAGTAAAAAATGGTCCGTTTTCAAATGTTTTGTTTTTGAACGTCAGTTCACATTTGTAGGTGGATCATCAGTTTTAGAGCTAAAATTAGCATGTTTAAAGTGATTTTCATGCTTCCAGGGGCCCTAAACACAACATTTGTGGAATGGTTAAAAGTGCATGAAAATGACCAATTTACTCACTCTGAGGTCTCAAAACGTGTTTCTTCACACCAGGAAGTGAATTAAATACCATTTGGAGGCATTTCATGTTCAAGCAAAAACGGCTGATTTTTGACAAAAGCGATAACACCCCCCCCATTACGTCATGCTTCAGAAAGGTGAAAAATGGTCCGTTTTCAAATGTTTCATTTTTTAACATCAGTTCACATTTGTAGGTAGATCATCAGTTTTAGAGCTAAAATTAGCATGTTTAAAGTGATTTTCATGGTTCCAGGAGCCCGGAAAGTAAATTAAAAACCATTTGGAGGCATTTAATGTTCAAGAAAAACAGCTGATTTTTGTTAAAAGAGATAACACCCCCCCATTACGTAATGCTTCAGAAAGGTGAAAAATGGTCCGTTTTCAAATGTTTTATTTTTGAACGTCAGTTCACATTTGTAGGTGGATCATCAGTTTTAGAGCTAAAATTAGCATGTTTAAAGTGATTTTCATGCTTCCAGGGGCACTAAACACAACATTTGTGGAATGGTTAAAAGTGCATGAAAATGACCAATTTACTCACTCTGAGGTCTCAAAAAGTGTTTCTTCACCCCGGGAAGTGAATTAAATACCATTTGGAGGCATTTAATGTTCAAGCAAAAACAACTGATTTTTGACAAAAGAGATAACACCCCCATTACGTCATGCTTCAGAAAGGTGAAAAATGGTCCGTTTTCAAATGTTTATTTTTTAAGGTCATTTCACATTTGTAGGTAGGTCATCAGTTTTAGAGCTTAAATTAGTATGTTTAAAGTGGTTTTCATGCTTCCAGGGGCCCGGGAAGTGAATTAAAAACCATTTGGAGGCATTTAATGTTCATTTAAAAACAGCTGATTTTTTACAAACGAGATAACACCCCCCATTACGTCATGCTTCAGAAAGGTGAAAAGTAGTCCGTTTTCAAATGTTTTATTTTTGAACGTCAGTTCACATTTGTAGGTGGATCATCAGTTTTAGAGTTAAAATTAGCATGTTTAAAGTGATGTTCATGCTTCCAGGGGCCCTAAACACAACATTTGTGGAATGGTTAAAAGTGCATGGAAATGGCCAATTTACTCACTCTTAGGTCTCAAAAAGTGTTTCTTCACCCCGGGAAGTGAATTAAATACCAGTTGGAGGCATTTAATGTTCAAGCAAAAACGGCAGATTTTTGACCAAAGAGATAACACCCCCCCATTACGTCATGCTTCAGAAAGGTGAAAAATGGTCCGTTTTCAAATGTTTTATTTTTTAAGGTCATTTCACATTTGTAGGTAGATCATCAGTGTTAGAGCTGAAATTAGCATGTTTAAAGTGGTTTTCATGCTTCCAGGGGCCCGGGAAGTGAATTAAAAACCATTTGGAGGCATTTAATGTTCATTTAAAAACAGCTGATTTTTTACAAACGAGATAACACCCCCCATTACGTCATGCTTCAGAAAGGTGAAAAGTAGTCCGTTTTCAAATGTTTTATTTTTGAACGTCAGTTCACATTTGTAGGTGGATCATCAGTTTTAGAGTTAAAATTAGCATGTTTAAAGTGATGTTCATGCTTCCAGGGGCCCTAAACACAACATTTGTGGAATGGTTAAAAGTGCATGGAAATGGCCAATTTACTCACTCTTAGGTCTCAAAAAGTGTTTCTTCACCCCGGGAAGTGAATTAAATACCAGTTGGAGGCATTTAATGTTCAAGCAAAAACGGCAGATTTTTGACCAAAGAGATAACACCCCCCCATTACGTCATGCTTCAGAAAGGTGAAAAATGGTCTGTTTTCAAATGTTTTAGTTTTTGAACGTCAGTTCACATTTGTAGGTGGATCATCAGTTCTAGAGATGAAATTGGCATGTTTAAAGTGATTTTTATGCTACCAGGGGCCCTAAACACAACATTTGTGGAATGGTTAAAAGTGCATGAAAATGACCAATTTACTCACTCTGAGGTCTCAAAAAGTGTTTCTTCACCCCGAGAAGTGAATTAAATACCATTTGGAGGCATTAAATGTTCAAGCAACAACGGCTGATTTTTTACAAAAGAGATAACACCCCCCATTACGTCATGCTTCAGAAAGGTGAAAAATGGTCCGTTTTCAAATGTTTTATTTTTGATCGTCAGTTCACATTTGTAGGTAGATCATCAGTTTTAGAGCTAAAATTAGCATGTTTAAAGTGATTTTCATGCTTCCAGGGGCCCGGGAAGTGAATTAAAAAACATTTGGAGGCATTTAATGTTCAAGCAAAAACAGCTGATTTTTGACAAAAGAGATAACCCCCCCCCCCCCCATTACGTCATGCTTCAGAAAGGTGAAAAATGGTCCGTTTTCAAATGTTTTATTTTTGAACGTCAGTTCACATTTGTAGGTGGATCATCAGTTCTAGAGATGAAATTAGCATGTTTAAAGTGATTTTCATGCTTCCAGGGGCCCTAAACACATCATTTGTGGAATGGTTAAAAGTGCATGAAAATGACCAATTTACTCACTCTGAGGTCTCAAAAAGTGTTTCTTCACCCCGAGAAGTGAATTAAATACCATTTGGAGGCATTTAATGTTCAAGCAAAAACAGCTGATTTTTGACAAAAGAGATAACACCCCCCATTACGTCATGCTTCAGAAAGGTGAAAAATGGTCCGTTTTCAAATGTTTTATTTTTGATCGTCAGTTCACCTTTGTAGGTAGATCATCAGTTTTAGAGCTAAAATTAGCATGTTTAAAGTGATTTTCATGCTTCCAGGGGCCCGGGAAGTGAATTAAAAAACATTTGGAGGCATTTAATGTTCAAGCAAAAACAGATGATTTTTGACAAAAGAGATAACCCCCCCCCCATTACGTCATGCTTCAGAAAGGTGAAAAATGGTCCGTTTTCAAATGTTTTAGTTTTTGAACGTCAGTTCACATTTGTAGGTGGATCATCAGTTCTAGAGATGAAATTAGCCTGTTTAAAGTGATTTTCATGCTTCCAGGGGCCCGGGAAGTGAATTAAAAAACATTTGGAGGCATTTAATGTTCAAGCAAAAACAGCTGATTTTTGTTAAAAGAGATAACACCCCCCCATTACGTAATGCTTCAGAAAGGTGAAAAATGGTCCGTTTTCAAATGTTTTATTTTTGAACGTCAGTTCACATTTGTAGGTGGATCATCAGTTTTAGAGCTAAAATTAGCATGTTTAAAGTGATTTTCATGCTTCCAGGGGCACTAAACACAACATTTGTGGAATGGTTAAAAGTGCATGAAAATGGCCAATTTACTCACTCTGAGGTCTCAAAAAGTGTTTCTTCACCCCGGGAAGTGAATTAAATACCATTTGGAGGCATTTAATGTTCAAGCAAAAACAACTGATTTTTGACAAAAGAGATAACACCCCCCATTACGTCATGCTTCAGAAAGGTGAAAAATGGTCCGTTTTCAAATGTTTTATTTTTTAAGGTCATTTCACATTTGTAGGTAGATCATCAGTTTTAGAGCTTAAATTAGTATGTTTAAAGTGGTTTTCATGCTTCCAGGGGCCCGGGAAGTGAATTAAAAACCATTTGGAGCCATTTAATGTTCATTTAAAAACAGCTGATTTTTTACAAAAGAGATAACACCCCCCATTACGTCATGCTTCAGAAAGGTGAAAAGTAGTCCGTATTCAAATGTTTTATTTTTGAACGTCAGTTCACATTTGTAGGTGGATCATCAGTTTTAGAGCTAAAATTAGCATGTTTAAAGTGATTTTCATGCTTCCAGGGGCCCTAAACACAACATTTGTGGAATGGTTAAAAGTGCATGGAAATGGCCAATTTACTCACTCTTAGGTCTCAAAAAGTGTTTCTTCACCCCGGGAAGTGAATTACATACCAGTTGGAGGCATTTAATGTTCAAGCAAAAACGGCAGATTTTTGACCAAAGAGATAACACCCCCCCATTACGTCATGCTTCAGAAAGGTGAAAAATGGTCCGTTTTCAAATGTTTTATTTTTTAAGGTCATTTCACATTTGTAGGTAGATCATCAGTGTTAGAGCTAAAATTAGCATGTTTAAAGTGGTTTTCATGCTTCCAGGGGCCCTAAACACAACATTTGTGGAATGGTTAAAAGTGCATGAAAACGATCAATTTACTCACTCTGAGGTCTCAAAAAGAGTTTCTTCACCCCGAGAAGTGAATTAAATACCATTTGGAGGCATTTAATGTTCAAGCAAAAACGGCTGATTTTCGACAAAAGAGATAACACCCCCCATTACGTCATGCTTCAGAAAGGTGAAAAATTGTCCGTTTTCAAATGTTTTATTTTTGATCGTCAGTTCACATTTGTAGGTAGATCATCAGTTTTAGAGCTAAAATTAGCATGTTTAAAGTGATTTTCATGCTTCCAGGGGCCCGGGAAGTGAATTAAAAAACATTTGGAGGCATTTAATGTTCAAGCAAAAACAGCTGATTTTTGACAAAAGAGATAACCCCCCCCCCCATTACGTCATGCTTCAGAAAGGTGAAAAATGGTCCGTTTTCAAATGTTTTATTTTTGAACGTCAGTTCACATTTGTAGGTGGATCATCAGTTCTAGAGATGAAATTAGCATGTTTAAAGTGATTTTCATGCTTCCAGGGGCCCTAAACACATCATTTGTGGAATGGTTAAAAGTGCATGAAAATGACCAATTTACTCACTCTGAGGTCTCAAAAAGTGTTTCTTCACCCCGAGAAGTGAATTAAATACCATTTGGAGGCATTTAATGTTCAAGCAAAAACAGCTGATTTTTGATAAAAGAGATAACACCCCCCATTACGTCATGCTTCAGAAAGGTGAAAAATGGTCCGTTTTCAAATGTTTTATTTTTGATCGTCAGTTCACCTTTGTAGGTAGATCATCAGTTTTAGAGCTAAAATTAGCATGTTTAAAGTGATTTTCATGCTTCCAGGGGCCCGGGAAGTGAATTAAAAAACATTTGGAGGCATTTAATGTTCAAGCAAAAACAGCTGATTTTTGACAAAAGAGATAACCCCCCCCCCCATTACGTCATGCTTCAGAAAGGTGAAAAATGACCCGTTTTCAAATGTTTTAGTTTTTGAACGTCAGTTCACATTTGTAGGTGGATCATCAGTTCTAGAGATGAAATTAGCATGTTTAAAGTGATTTTCATGCTTCCAGGGGCCCTAAACACAACATTTGTGGAATGGTTAAAAGTGCATGAAAATGACCAATTTACTCACTCTGAGGTCTCAAAAGGTGTTTCTTCACCCCGAGAAGTGAATTAAATACCATTTGGAGGCATTTAATGTTCAAGCAAAAACGGCTGATTTTTTACAAAAGAGATAACACCCCCCATTACGTCATGCTTCAGAAAGGTAAAAAATGGTCCGTTTTCAAAAGTTATATTTTTGATCGTCAGTTCACATTTGTAGGTAGATCATCAATTTTAGAGCTAAAATGAGCATGTTTAAAGTGATTTTCATGCTTCCAGGGGCCCGGGAAGTGAATTAAAAAACATTTGGAGGCATTTAATGTTCAAGCAAAAACAGCTGATTTTTGACAAAAGAGATAACACCCCCCCCCCCCATTACGTCATGCTTCAGAAAAGTGAAAAATGGTCCGTTTTCAAATGTTTTGTTTTTGAACGTCAGTTCACATTTGTAGGTGGATCATCAGTTTTAGAGCTAAAATTAGCATGTTTAAAGTGATTTTCATGCTTCCAGGGGCCCTAAACACAACATTTGTGGAATGGTTAAAAGTGCATGGAAATGGCCAATTTACTTACTCTTAGGTCTCAAAAAGTGTTTCTTCACCCCGGGAAGTGAATTAAATACCAGTTGGAGGCATTTCATGTTCAAGCAAAAACGGCAGATTTTTGACAAAAGAGATAACACCACCCCATTACGTCATGCTTCAGAAAGGTGAAAAATGGTCCGTTTTCAAATGTTTTATTTTTTAAGGTCATTTCACATTTGTAGGTAGATCATCAGTGTTAGAGCTAAAATTAGCATGTTTAAAGTGGTTTTCATGCTTCCAGGGGCCCGGGAAGTGAATTAAAAACCATTTGGAGGCATTTAATGTTCAAGCAAAAAAAGCTGATTTTTGACAAAAGAGATAACACCCCCCCCCATTACGTCATGCTTCAGAAAGGTGAAAAATGGTCCGTTTTCAAATGTTTCAGTTTTTGAACGTCAGTTCACATTTGTAGGTGGATCATCAGTTTTAGAGATAAAATTAGCATGTTTAAAGTGATTTTCATGCTTCCAGGGGCCCTAAACACAACATTTGTGGAATGGTTAAAAGTGCATGAAAACGATCAATTTACTCACTCTGAGGTCTCAAAAAGAGTTTCTTCACCCCGAGAAGTGAATTAAATACCATTTGGAGGCATTTAATGTTCAAGCAAAAACAGCTGATTTTTGATAAAAGAGATAACACACCCCATTACGTCATGCTTCTGAAAGGTGAAAAATGGTCCGTTTTCAAATGTTTTATTTTTGATCGTCAGTTCACCTTTGTAGGTAGATCATCAGTTTTAGAGCTAAAATTAGCATGTTTAAAGTGATTTTCATGCTTCCAGGGGCCCTGGAAGTGAATTAAAAAACATTTGGAGGCATTTAATGTTCAAGCAAAAACAGCTGATTTTTGACAAAAGAGATAACCCCCCCCCCATTACGTCATGCTTCAGAAAGGTGAAAAATGACCCGTTTTCAAATGTTTTAGTTTTTGAACGTCAGTTCACATTTGTAGGTGGATCATCAGTTCTAGAGATGAAATTAGCATGTTTAAAGTGATTTTCATGCTTCCAGGGGCCCTAAACACAACATTTGTGGAATGGTTAAAAGTGCATGAAAATGACCAATTTACTCACTCTGAGGTCTCAAAAGGTGTTTCTTCACCCCGAGAAGTGAATTAAATACCATTTGGAGGCATTTAATGTTCAAGCAAAAACGGCTGATTTTTTACAAAAGAGATAACACCCCCCATTACGTCAGGCTTCAGAAAGGTAAAAAATGGTCCATTTTCAAAAGTTATATTTTTGATCGTCAGTTCACATTTGTAGGTAGATCATCAGTTTTAGAGCTAAAATGAGCATGTTTAAAGTGATTTTCATGCTTCCAGGGGCCCGGGAAGTGAATGAAAAAACATTTATAGGCATTTAATGTTCAAGCAAAAACAGCTGATTTTTGACAAAAGAGATAACACCCCCCCCCATTACGTCATGCTTCAGAAAAGTGAAAAATGGTCCGTTTTCAAATGTTTTGTTTTTGAACGTCAGTTCACATTTGTAGGTGGATCATCAGTTCTAGAGATAAAATTAGCATGTTTAAAGTGATTTTCATGCTTCCAGGGGCCCTAAACACAACATTTGTGGAATGGTTAAAAGTGCATGAAAATGACCAATTTACTCACTCTGAGGTCTCAAAAGGTGTTTCTTCACCCCGAGAAGTGAATTAAATACCATTTGGAGGCATTTAATGTTCAAGCAAAAACGGCTGATTTTTTACAAAAGAGATAACACCCCCCATTACGTCATGTTTCAGAAAGGTAAAAAATGGTCCGTTTTCAATAGTTATATTTTTGATCGTCAGTTCACATTTGTAGGTAGATCATCAGTTTTAGAGCTAAAATTAGCATGTTTAAAGTGATTTTCATGCTTCCAGGGGCCCGGGAAGTGAATTAAAAAACATTTGGAGGCATTTAATGTTCAAGCAAAAACAGCAGATTTTTGACAAAAGAGACAACACCCCCCCCATTACGTCATGCTTCAGAAAAGTGAAAAATGGTCCGTTTTCAAATGTTTTATTTTTGAACGTCAGTTCACATTTGTAGGTGGATCATCAGTTTTAGAGCTAAAATTAGCATGTTTAAAGTGATTTTCATGCTTCCAGGGGCACTAAACACAACATTTGTGGAATGGTTAAAAGTGCATGAAAATGGCCAATTTACTCACTCTGAGGTCTCAAAAAGGGTTTCTTCACACCAGGAAGTGAATTAAATACCATTTGGAGGCATTTCATGTTCAAGCAAAAACGGCTGATTTTTGACAAAAGCGATAACACCCCCCATTACGTCATGCTTCAGAAAGGTGAAAAATGGTCCGTTTTCAAATGTTTCATTTTTAACATCAGTTCACATTTGTAGGTAGATCATCAGTTTTAGAGCTAAAATTAGCATGTTTAAGGTGATTTTCATGGTTCCAGGGGCCCGGAAAGTGAATTAAAAACCATTTGGAGGCATTTAATGTTCAAGCAAAAACGGCTGATTTTTGTTAAAAGAGATAACAACCCCCATTACGTCATGCTTCAGAAAGGTGAAAAATGGTCCGTTTTCAAATGTTTTATTTTTGATCGTCAGTTCACATTTGTAGGTAGATCATCAGTTTTAGAGCTAAAATTAGCATGTTTAAAGTATTTTCATGCTTCCAGGGGCCCGGGTAGTGAATTAAAAAACATTTGGAGGCATTTAATGTTCAAGCAAAAACAGCTGATTTTTGACAAAAGAGATAACACCCCCTCCATTACGTCATGTTTCAGAAAAGTAAAAAATGGTCCGTTTTCAAATGTTTTGTTTTTGAACGTCAGTTCACATTTGTAGGTGGATCATCAGTTTTAGAGCTAAAATTAGCATGTTTAAAGTGATTTTCATGCTTCCAGGGGCCCTAAACACAACATTTGTGGAATGGTTAAAAGTGCATGAAAATGACCAATTTACTCACTCTGAGGTCTCAAAACGTGTTTCTTCACACCAGGAAGTGAATTAAATACCATTTGGAGGCATTTCATGTTCAAGCAAAAACGGCTGATTTTTGACAAAAGCGATAACATCCCCCCCCCCATTACGTCATGCTTCAGAAAGGTGAAAAATGGTCCGTTTTCAAATGTTTCATTTTTTAACATCAGTTCACATTTGTAGGTAGATCATCAGTTTTAGAGCTAAAATTAGCATGTTTAAAGTGATTTTCATGCTTCCAGGGGCCCGGGAAGTGAATTAAAAAACATTTGGAGGCATTTAATGTTCAAGCAAAAACAGCTGATTTTTGACAAAAGAGATAAACCCCTCCCCCCATTACGTCATGCTTCAGAAAGGTGAAAAATGGTCCGTTTTCAAATGTTTTATTTTTGAACGTCAGTTCACATTTGTAGGTGGATCATCAGTTCTAGAGATGAAATTAGCATGTTTAAAGTGATTTTCATGCTTCCAGGGGCCCTAAACACATCATTTGTGGAATGGTTAAAAGTGCATGAAAATGACCAATTTACTCACTCTGAGGTCTCAAAAAGTGTTTCTTCACCCCGAGAAGTGAATTAAATACCATTTGGAGGCATTTAATGTACAAGCAAAAACAGATGATTTTTGACAAAAGAGATAACACCCCCCATTACGTCATGCTTCAGAAAGGTGAAAAATGGTCCGTTTTCAAATGTTTTATTTTTGATCGTCAGTTCACATTTGTAGGTAGATCATCAGTTTTAGAGCTAAAATTAGCATGTTTAAAGTGATTTTCATGCTTCCAGGGGCCCGGGAAGTGAATTAAAAAACATTTGGAGGCATTTAATGTTCAAGCAAAAACAGCTGATTTTTGACAAAAGAGATAACCCCCCCATTACGTCATGCTTCAGAAAGGTGAAAAATGGTCCGTTTTCAAATGTTTTAGTTTTTGAACGTCAGTTCACATTTGTAGGTGGATCATTAGTTCTAGAGATGAAATTAGCATGTTTAAAGTGATTTTCATGCTTCCAGGGGCCCTAAGCACAACATTTGTGGAATGGTTAAAAGTGCATGAAAATGACCAATTTACTCACTCTGAGGTCTCAAAAAGTGTTTCTTCACCCCGAGAAGTGAATTAAATACCATTTGGAGGCATTTAATGTTCAAGCAAAAACGGCAGAATTTTTACAAAAGAGATAACACGGGGGTGGCGTGGCGGTCATCGCACGCACCAGTCTCCCCTTTCAAATGCTATCTTTACCCGACATCGCGACAACAGAATTCCTGGTGATCCGCACGGTTTCCACCTCCCCCCCCTGACCTGCTTTCTCACCTATCGTCCCCCTCAGTCCCCCTCACAGTTTCTTCCCGACTTCTTGGAGGTCTTGGCCACCATCACAATCAACAACTCTTCCATTCTGCTCCTTGGCGATTTTAATTTCTGGCCCTCCGATCCCGCGGAGTGCTCATCCTCCAAGGAATTCTCCGAAACGCTTCACTCCCTCAACTTCACTCCCCACGTCTCCTCCCCCACCCACATCAAAGGTCATATACTCGATCAGATCTGGTCCCTGAACTGCCCTGTGGATTCACTCTCTATTACCCCTTGCTCCTGGTCGGACCACCACCTAATCTCATTCTTTCTTCCTATCCACCCTCCAGCTAAGCCCCCCCGGCCTAAAAACACCTGGGTCCGATCATGGGGTCGTGTTAACCTGGAGAATCTCTCTTCCCTCCTTACCTTGTCCCTCCCCCCCTTACAGGGTCTTCCCACTCTTTCCCAGGTCGACGCCATAGATCAGTGGCTCTCCAACAGACGTGACGTTTTTGCCCCGCTCAAGCGCATTACCTCCAAACGCGACAAGGACGCCAATCGGTGGTTCACCGAAGAGCTTAAGACCACCAAATTAACAGTTCGCCGCGCGGAGCGGGCATGGAGAAGGAATTACTGCCCCACCCTGAAACTGGTCTACACTAACATCATGAGCCAGTATAAAAAAGACATCTTGGAGGCAAAAACATCTTACTTCTCCTCCAAAATCCTAGCCGCGGAAAACCAGTCCAAGGAGATATTCACCATCGTCCACAACCTAGCGTTCTCGGACAGAACTACTCTTAAGCCGGCCCCTTCCGAAGCACTCTGTTCTTCCCTCAACAACTATTTCATTCACAAAATCATCACCATCAAGGCTAACATCCCGCCACCCTCCCCCTCTTTTGTCGACCCCCAATGCCCCCCCCTAAGGGCGAGCTTTTCTCACTTCCCCCTATCACTAGGGAGAGCCTGATCACCTTGGTTCCCCTGGTCAAATCCGGCTCTCCTCTTGACCCTTGTCCCGCTCACATTCTCCGTCATATTTTTGTTTCCTGTCCTGACCCTCCCCTTCATCTTCTTAACAGCTCTCTCGCTCAAGGCATCGTCCCTAAACCCTTGAAATCCGCGGTAATTGTGCCCATTTTAAAAAAACCCGGGGCAGATCCCTCTGTCCCCGCCAATTTCCGGCCTATCTCCCTCCTACCATTCCTGGCCAAGGTGCTCGAGCGCCACGTCACCTGCGCTCTGAGCTCCTTTGTGGAGAATCATGATGCCCTTGCCCCCCGTCAAGCCGGTTTCCGCCCCGCACACTCTACGGAGTCCGTTGTCCTGTCGGTCCTGGACACCCTCAGGGAGGGTATGGACACCAATCAGCACCAGGCTCTTGTGCTCCTCGATCTCTCAGCCGCCTTCGATACGGTCGACCATACCATCTTCCTCTCCCGTATCGGAGCGGCGGGGATCGGGGGGACCGCCCTGGTCTGGTTGTCCTCATTCCTGAGCGACCGCACCCAGGCTGTTCGACTGGGTGACTTCACGGCGGACGTCCGGAAAGTTCAGTGCGGGGTTCCCCAAGGTTCCTCCCTCTCTCCTCTCTTGTTTAACCTGTACATTGCTCCCCTAATCTTCTCTCTTCAACAGATGGAGGTCGGCGTATTTAATTATGCGGACGACCTCCAGCTTGTCTTCAATCTGTCTTCTCCTTCCTCTATTCTAAACTTTCAATCTGTTATGCTTCACATCAGGGACTGGATGAACCACAACCACCTTAAACTCAACCCCGACAAAACCGAGTTGGTGTTGACGGGTGGTTCATCCACCCCTGGTCCCCTCTTTTTTGGCCCCCTGCTCTTGGCCCTCCCCCTACCCCTGCTTCCTCAGTTAAAACACTTGGCATAAAACTTAATTCTCAACTCACCCTTCACTCCCAGGTTAGCTCTGTGGTATCTTCTTCCTTTCTTTCACTGCGCACTATACGTAGGGTGTCCCGTTTCTTCACTTTCACTGCCCTAAAGCTCATCATCTTGGCCATGGTGGTATCCCGCCTGGACTACGGCAACGCCCTGTATGCCGGCATCCCCGCCTACAGTCTGCGTCGCCTGCAACAGATCCAAAACCAGGCGGCCCGTCTGGTTTTTAAACTCCCCAAATTTCACCACTCTACTCCGCTTCTGAAATCACTTCACTGGCTCCCTGTGCGAGCCAGAATTGAATTCAAGCTTGCTTCCATCACTTTCCGGGCCCGACACGGACTCGCACCTGAATTCATTTCCTCCGAGATTGTCTCCTACGTCCCCACCAGGGAACTTCGCTCGTCCTCCCAGTCCCTCCTCACCATCCCACGCTACCGGAGAAAGAAGTGGGGAGGCTCTAAATTTGCCACCCTCGCCCCTACCCTCTGGAACTCCCTTCCCCTCGGACTCCGCACCATCTCTCTTTACCCACATTTCCGTAAACAACTTAAGACCTACCTATTCACGAAATCTTTCGAATAATAACTCTCCGGTTCCCCCAGCTTTTTAACTAGGATCCTGTCAGTAATAGCGCCAAGAAACCGCAGGTATATGAGCGCTCTATAAGAAATTTTAAATTCAAATTTTTAAATTCAAATTCCATTACGTCATGCTTTAGAAAGGTAAAAAATGGTCCGTTTTCAAAAGGTATATTTTTGATTGTCAGTTCACATTTGTAGGTAGATCATCAGTTTTAGAGCTAAAATTAGCATGTTTAAAGTGATTTTCATGCTTCCAGGGGCCCGGGAAGTGAATTAAAAAACATTTGGAGGCATTTAATGTTCAAGCAAAAACAGCTGATTTTTGACAAAAGAGATAACACCCCCCCCATTACGTCATGCTTCAGAAAAGTGAAAAATGGTCAGTTTTCAAATGTTTTATTTTTGAACGTCAGTTCACATTTGTAGGTGGATCATCAGTTTTAGAGCTAAAATTAGCATGTTTAAAGTGATTTGCATGCTTCCATGGGCACTAAACACAACATTTGTGGAATGGTTAAAAGTGCATGAAAATGGACAATTTACTCACTCTGAGGTCTCAAAAAGTGTTTCTTCACACCAGGAAGTGAATTAAATACCATTTGGAGGCATTTCATGATCAAGCAAAAACGGCTGATTTTTGACAAAAGCGATAACACCCCCCCATTACGTCATGCTTCAGAAAGGTGAAAAATGGTCCATTTTAAATGTTTCATTTTTAACATCAGTTCACATTTGTAGGTAGATCATCAGTTTTAGAGCTAAAATTAGCATGTTTAAGGTGATTTTCATGGTTCCAGGGGCCCGGAAAGTGAATTAAAAACCATTTGGAGGCATTTAATGTTCAAGCAAAAACGGCTGATTTTTGTTAAAAGAGATAACACCCCACATTACGTCATGCTTCAGAAAGGTGAAAAATGGTCCGTTTTCAAATGTTTTATTTTTGAACGTCAGTTCACATTTGTAGGTAGATCATCAGTTTTAGAACTAAAATTAGCATGTTTAAAGTGATTTTCATGCTTCCGGGGGCCCGGGAAGTGAATTAAAAAACATTTGGAGGCATTTAATGTTCAAGCAAAAACAGCTGATTTTTGACAAAAGAGATAACAACCCCCATTACGTCATGCTTCAGAAAGGTGAAAAATGGTCCGTTTTCAAATGTTTTATTTTTGATCGTCAGTTCACATTTGTAGGTAGATAATCAGTTTTAGAGCTAAAATTAGCATGTTTAAAGTGATTTTCATGCTTCCAGGGGCCCGGGAAGTGAATTAAAAAACATTTGGAGGCATTTAATGTTCAAGCAAAAACAGCTGATTTTTGACATAAGAGATAACCCCCCCCCCCATTACGTCATGCTTCAGAAAGGTGAAAAATGGTCCGTTTTCAAATGTTTTAGTTTTTGAACGTCAGTTCACATTTGTGGTATGGTTAAAAGTGCATGAAAATGGCCAATTTACTCACTCTGAGGTCTCAAAAGGGGTTTCTTCACACCAGGAAGTGAATTAAATACCATTTGGAGGCATTTAATGTTCAAGCAAAAACGGCTGATTTTTTACAAAAGATATAACACCCCCCATTACGTCATGCTTCAGAAAGGTGAAAAATGGTCCGTTTTCAAATGTTTTTGTTTTTTTATCGTCAGTTCACATTTGTAGGTAGATCATCAGTTTTAGAGCTAAAATTAGCATGTTTAAAGTGATTTTCATGCTTCCAGGGGCCCGGGAAGTGAATTAAAAAACATTTGGAGGCATTTAATGTTCAAGCAAAAACAGCAGATTTTTGACAAAAGAGATAACCCCCCCCCCCATTACGTCATGCTTCAGAAAGGTGAAAAATGGTCCGTTTTCAAATGTTTTGTTTTTGAACGTCAGTTCACATTTGTAGGTGGATCATCAGTTTTAGAGCTAAAATTAGCATGTTTAAAGTGATTTTCATGCTTCCAGGGGCCCTAAACACAACATTTGTGGAATGGTTAAAAGTGCATGAAAATGACCAATTTACTCACTCTGAGGTCTCAAAACGTGTTTCTTCACACCAGGAAGTGAATTAAATACCATTTGGAGGCATTTCATGTGCAAGCAAAAACGGCTGATTTTTGACAAAAGCGATAACAACCCCCCCCATTACGTCATGCTTCAGAAAGGTGAAAAATGGTCCGTATTCAAATGTTTCATTTTTTAACATCAGTTCACATTTGTAGGTAGATCATCAGTTTTAGAGCTAAAATTAGCATGTTTAAAGTGATTTTCATGGTTCCAGGAGCCCGGAAAGTAAATAAAAAACCATTTGGAGGCATTTAATGTTCAAGCAAAAACAGCTGATTTTTGTTAAAAGAGATAACACCCCCCCATTACGTAATGCTTCAGAAAGGTGAAAAATGGTCCGTTTTCAAATGTTTTATTTTTGAACGTCAGTTCACATTTGTAGGTGGATCATCAGTTTTAGAGCTAAAATTAGCATGTTTAAAGTGATTTTCATGCTTCCAGGGGCACTAAACACAACATTTGTGGAATGGTTAAAAGTGCATGAAAATGGCCAATTTACTCACTCTGAGGTCTCAAAAAGTGTTTCTTCACCCCGGGAAGTGAACTAAATACCATTTGGAGGCATTTAATGTTCAAGCAAAAACAACTGATTTTTGACAAAAGAGATAACACCCCCCATTACGTCATGCTTCAGAAAGGTGAAAAATGGTCCGTTTTCAAATGTTTTATTTTTTAAGGTCATTTCACATTTGTAGGTAGATCATCAGTGTTAGAGCTGAAATTAGCATGTTTAAAGTGGTTTTAATGCTTCCAGGGGCCCGGGAAGTGAATTAAAAACCATTTGGAGGCATTTAATGTTCATTTAAAAACAGCTGATTTTTTACAAACGAGATAACACCCCCCCATTACGTAATGCTTCAGAAAGGTGAAAAATGGTCCGTTTTCAAATGTTTTAGTTTTTGAACGTCAGTTCACATTTGTAGGTGGATCATCAGTTCTAGAGATGAAATTGGCATGTTTAAAGTGATTTTTATGCTTCCAGGGGCCCTAAACACAACATTTGTGGAATGGTTAAAAGTGCATGAAAATGACCAATTTACTCACTCTGAGGTCTCAAAAAGTGTTTCTTCACCCCGAGAAGTGAATTAAATACCATTTGGAGGCATTAAATGTTCAAGCAACAACGGCTGATTTTTTACAAAAGAGATAACACCCCCCATTACGTCATGCTTCAGAAAGGTGAAAAATGGTCCGTTTTCAAATGTTTTATTTTTGATCGTCAGTTCACATTTGTAGGTAGATCATCAGTTTTAGAGCTAAAATTAGCATGTTTAAAGTGATTTTCATGCTTCCAGGGGCCCGGGAAGTGAATTAAAAAACATTTGGAGGCATTTAATGTTCAAGCAAAAACAGCTGATTTTTGACAAAAGAGATACCCCCCCCCCCCATTACGTCATGCTTCAGAAAGGTGAAAAATGGTCCGTTTTCAAATATTTTATTTTTGAACGTCAGTTCACATTTGTAGGTGGATCATCAGTTCTAGAGATGAAATTAGCATGTTTAAAGTGATTTTCATGCTTCCAGGGGCCCTAAACACATCATTTGTGGAATGGTTAAAAGTGCATGAAAATGACCAATTTACTCACTCTGAGGTCTCAAAAAGTGTTTCTTCACCCCGAGAAGTGAATTAAATACCTTTTGGAGGCATTTAATGTTCAAGGAAAAACAGCTGATTTTTGACAAAAGAGATAACACCCCCCATTACGTCATGCTTCAGAAAGGTGAAAAATGGTCCGTTTTCAAATGTTTTATTTTTGATCGTCAGTTCACCTTTGTAGGTAGATCATCAGTTTTAGAGCTAAAATTAGCATGTTTAAAGTGATTTTCATGCTTCCAGGGGCCCGGGAAGTGAATTAAAAAACATTTGGAGGCATTTAATGTTCAAGCAAAAACAGCTGATTTTTGACAAAAGAGATAACCCCCCCCCCCATTACGTCATGCTTCAGAAAGGTGAAAAATGGTCCGTTTTCAAATGTTTTAGTTTTTGAACGTCAGTTCACATTTGTAGGTGGATCATCAGTTCTAGAGATGAAATTAGCATGTTTAAAGTGATTTTCATGCTTCCAGGGGCCCTAAACACAACATTTGTGGGATGGTTAAAAGTGCATGAAAATGACCAATTTACTCACTCTGAGGTCTCAAAAGGTGTTTCTTCACCCCGAGAAGTGAATTAAATACCATTTGGAGGCATTTAATGTTCAAGCAAAAACGGCTGATTTTTTACAAAAGAGATAACACCCCCCATTACGTCATGTTTCAGAAAGGTAAAAAATGGTCCGTTTTCAAAAGTTATATTTTTGATCGTCAGTTCACATTTGTAGGTAGATCATCAGTTTTAGAGCTAAAATTAGCATGTTTAAAGTGATTTTCATGCTTCCAGGGGCCCGGGAAGTGAATTAAAAAACATTTGGAGGCATTTAATGTTCAAGCAAAAACAGCAGATTTTTGACAAAAGAGACAACACCCCCTCCATTACGTCATGCTTCAGAAAAGTGAAAAATGGTCCGTTTTCAAATGTTTTATTTTTGAACGTCAGTTCACATTTGTAGGTGGATCATCAGTTTTAGAGCTAAAATTAGCATGTTTAAAGTGATTTTCATGCTTCCAGGGGCACTAAACACAACATTTGTGGAATGGTTAAAAGTGCATGAAAATGGCCAATTTACTCACTCTGAGGTCTCAAAAAGGGTTTCTTCACACCAGGAAGTGAATTAAATACCATTTGGAGGCATTTCATGTTCAAGCAAAAACGGCTGATTTTTGACAAAAGCGATAACACCCCCCCATTATGTCATGCTTCAGAAAGGTGAAAAATGGTCCGTTTTCAAATGTTTCATTTTTAACATCAGTTCACATTTGTAGGTAGATCATCAGTTTTAGAGCTAAAATTAGCATGTTTAAGGTGATTTTCATGGTTCCAGGGGCCCGGAAAGTGAATTAAAAACCATTTGGAGGCATTTAATGTTCAAGCAAAAACGGCTGATTTTTGTTAAAAGAGATAACAACCCCCATTACGTCATGCTTCAGAAAGGTGAAAAATGGTCCGTTTTCAAATGTTTTATTTTTGATCGTCAGTTCACATTTGTAGGTAGATCATCAGTTTTAGAGCTAAAATTAGCATGTTTAAAGTGATTTTCATGCTTCCAGGGGCCCGGGTAGTGAATTAAAAAACATTTGGAGGCATTTAATGTTCAAGCAAAAACAGCTGATTTTTGACAAAAGAGATAACACCCCCCCCATTACGTCATGCTTCAGAAAAGTGAAAAATGGTCCGTTTTCAAATGTTTTGTTTTTGAACGTCAGTTCACATTTGTAGGTGGATCATCAGTTTTAGAGCTAAAATTAGCATGTTTAAAGTGATTTTCATGCTTCCAGGGGCCCTAAACACAACATTTGTGGAATGGTTAAAAGTGCATGAAAATGACCAATTTACTCACTCTGAGGTCTCAAAACGTGTTTCTTCACACCAGGAAGTGAATTAAATACCATTTGGAGGCATTTCATGTTCAAGCAAAAACGGCTGATTTTTGACAAAAGCGATAACACCCCCCCCCCCCCCATTACGTCATGCTTCAGAAAGCTGAAAAATGGTCCGTTTTCAAATGTTTAATTTTTTAACATCAGTTCACATTTGTAGGTAGATCATCAGTTTTAGAGCTAAAATTAGCATGTTTAAAGTGATTTTCATGCTTCCAGGGGCCCGGGAAGTGAATTAAAAAACATTTGGAGGCATTTAATGTTCAAGCAAAAACAGCTGATTTTTGACAAAAGAGATAAACCCCTCCCCCCATTACGTCATGCTTCAGAAAGGTGAAAAATGGTCCGTTTTCAAATGTTTTATTTTTGAACGTCAGTTCACATTTGTAGGTGGATCATCAGTTCTAGAGATGAAATTAGCATGTTTAAAGTGATTTTCATGCTTCCAGGGGCCCTAAACACATCATTTGTGGAATGGTTAAAAGTGCATGAAAATGACCAATTTACTCACTCTGAGGTCTCAAAAAGTGTTTCTTCACCCCGAGAAGTGAATTAAATACCATTTGGAGGCATTTAATGTACAAGCAAAAACAGATGATTTTTGACAAAAGAGATAACACCCCCCATTACGTCATGCTTCAGAAAGGTGAAAAATGGTCCGTTTTCAAATGTTTTATTTTTGATCGTCAGTTCACATTTGTAGGTAGATCATCAGTTTTAGAGCTAAAATTAGCATGTTTAAAGTGATTTTCATGCTTCCAGGGGCCCGGGAAGTGAATTAAAAAACATTTGGAGGCATTTAATGTTCAAGCAAAAACAGCTGATTTTTGACAAAAGAGATAACACCCCCCCCATTACGTCATGCTTCAGAAAAGTGAAAAATGGTCAGTTTTCAAATGTTTTATTTTTGAACGTCAGTTCACATTTGTAGGTGGATCATCAGTTTTAGAGCTAAAATTAGCATGTTTAAAGTGATTTGCATGCTTCCAGGGGCACTAAACACAACATTTGTGGAATGGTTAAAAGTGCATGAAAATGGACAATTTACTCACTCTGAGGTCTCAAAAAGTGTTTCTTCACACCAGGAAGTGAATTAAATACCATTTGGAGGCATTTCATGATCAAGCAAAAACGGCTGATTTTTGACAAAAGCGATAACACCCCCCCATTACGTCATGCTTCAGAAAGGTGAAAAATGGTCCATTTTAAATGTTTCATTTTTAACATCAGTTCACATTTGTAGGTAGATCATCAGTTTTAGAGCTAAAATTAGCATGTTTAAGGTGATTTTCATGGTTCCAGGGGCCCGGAAAGTGAATTAAAAACCATTTGGAGGCATTTAATGTTCAAGCAAAAACGGCTGATTTTTGTTAAAAGAGATAACACCCCACATTACGTCATGCTTCAGAAAGGTGAAAAATGGTCCGTTTTCAAATGTTTTATTTTTGAACGTCAGTTCACATTTGTAGGTAGATCATCAGTTTTAGAACTAAAATTAGCATGTTTAAAGTGATTTTCATGCTTCCGGGGGCCCGGGAAGTGAATTAAAAAACATTTGGAGGCATTTAATGTTCAAGCAAAAACAGCTGATTTTTGACAAAAGAGATAACAACCCCCATTACGTCATGCTTCAGAAAGGTGAAAAATGGTCCGTTTTCAAATGTTTTATTTTTGATCGTCAGTTCACATTTGTAGGTAGATCATCAGTTTTAGAGCTAAAATTAGCATGTTTAAAGTGATTTTCATGCTTCCAGGGGCCCGGGAAGTGAATTAAAAAACATTTGGAGGCATTTAATGTTCAAGCAAAAACAGCTGATTTTTGACATAAGAGATAACCCCCCCCCCCCCCCATTACGTCATGCTTCAGAAAGGTGAAAAATGGTCCGTTTTCAAATGTTTTAGTTTTTGAACGTCAGTTCACATTTGTGGTATGGTTAAAAGTGCATGAAAATGGCCAATGTACTCACTCTGAGGTCTCAAAAGGGGTTTCTTCACACCAGGAAGTGAATTAAATACCATTTGGAGGCATTTAATGTTCAAGCAAAAACGGCTGATTTTTTACAAAAGATATAACACCCCCCATTACGTCATGCTTCAGAAAGGTGAAAAATGGTCCGTTTTCAAATGTTTTGGTTTTTTTATCGTCAGTTCACATTTGTAGGTAGATCATCAGTTTTAGAGCTAAAATTAGCATGTTTAAAGTGATTTTCATGCTTCCAGGGGCCCGGGAAGTGAATTAAAAAACATTTGGAGGCATTTAATGTTCAAGCAAAAACAGCAGATTTTTGACAAAAGAGATAACCCCCCCCCCCATTACGTCATGCTTCAGAAAGGTGAAAAATGGTCCGTTTTCAAATGTTTTGTTTTTGAACGTCAGTTCACATTTGTAGGTGGATCATCAGTTTTAGAGCTAAAATTAGCATGTTTAAAGTGATTTTCATGCTTCCAGGGGCCCTAAACACAACATTTGTGGAATGGTTAAAAGTGCATGAAAATGACCAATTTACTCACTCTGAGGTCTCAAAACGTGTTTCTTCACACCAGGAAGTGAATTAAATACCATTTGGAGGCATTTCATGTTCAAGCAAAAACGGCTGATTTTTGACAAAAGCGATAACACCCCCCCCCCCATTACGTCATGCTTCAGAAAGGTGAAAAATGGTCTGTATTCAAATGTTTCATTTTTTAACATCAGTTCACATTTGTAGGTAGATCATCAGTTTTAGAGCTAAAATTAGCATGTTTAAAGTGATTTTCATGGTTCCAGGAGCCCGGAAAGTAAATAAAAAACCATTTGGAGGCATTTAATGTTCAAGCAAAAACAGCTGATTTTTGTTAAAAGAGATAACACCCCCCCATTACGTAATGCTTCAGAAAGGTGAAAAATGGTCCGTTTTCAAATGTTTTATTTTTGAACGTCAGTTCACATTTGTAGGTGGATCATCAGTTTTAGAGCTAAAATTAGCATGTTTAAAGTGATTTTCATGCTTCCAGGGGCACTAAACACAACATTTGTGGAATGGTTAAAAGTGCATGAAAATGGCCAATTTACTCACTCTGAGGTCTCAAAAAGTGTTTCTTCACCCCGGGAAGTGAACTAAATACCATTTGGAGGCATTTAATGTTCAAGCAAAAACAACTGATTTTTGACAAAAGAGATAACACCCCCCATTACGTCATGCTTCAGAAAGGTGAAAAATGGTCCGTTTTCAAATGTTTTATTTTTTAAGGTCATTTCACATTTGTAGGTAGATCATCAGTTTTAGAGCTTAAATTAGTATGTTTAAAGTGGTTTTCATGCTTCCAGGGGCCCGGGAAGTGAATTAAAAACCATTTGGAGCCATTTAATGTTCATTTAAAAACAGCTGATTTTTTACAAAAGAGATAACACCCCCCATTACGTCATGCTTCAGAAAGGTGAAAAGTAGTCCGTTTTCAAATGTTTTATTTTTGAACGTCAGTTCACATTTGTAGGTGGATCATCAGTTTTAGAGTTAAAATTAGCATGTTTAAAGTGATGTTCATGCTTCCAGGGGCCCTAAACACAACATTTGTGGAATGGTTAAAAGTGCATGGAAATGGCCAATTTACTCACTCTTAGGTCTCAAAAAGTGTTTCTTCACCCCGGGAAGTGAATTAAATACCAGTTGGAGGCATTTAATGTTCAAGCAAAAACGGCAGATTTTTGACCAAAGAGATAACACCCCCCCATTACGTCATGCTTCAGAAAGGTGAAAAATGGTCCGTTTTCAAATGTTTTATTTTTTAAGGTCATTTCACATTTGTAGGTAGATCATCAGTGTTAGAGCTGAAATTAGCATGTTTAAAGTGTTTTTCATGCTTCCAGGGGCCCGGGAAGTGAATTAAAAACCATTTGGAGGCATTTAATGTTCATTTAAAAACAGCTGATTTTTTACAAACGAGATAACACCCCCCCATTACGTAATGCTTCAGAAAGGTGAAAAATGGTCCGTTTTCAAATGTTTTAGTTTTTGAACGTCAGTTCACATTTGTAGGTGGATCATCAGTTCTAGAGATGAAATTAGCATGTTTAAAGTGATTTTTATGCTTCCAGGGGCCCTAAACACAACATTTGTGGAATGGTTAAAAGTGCATGAAAATGACCAATTTACTCACTCTGAGGTCTCAAAAAGTGTTTCTTCACCCCGAGAAGTGAATTAAATACCATTTGGAGGCATTAAATGTTCAAGCAACAACGGCTGATTTTTTACAAAAGAGATAACACCCCCCATTACGTCATGCTTCAGAAAGGTGAAAAATGGTCCGTTTTCAAATGTTTTATTTTTGATCGTCAGTTCACCTTTGTAGGTAGATCATCAGTTTTAGAGCTAAAATTAGCATGTTTAAAGTGATTTTCATGCTTCCAGGGGCCCGGGAAGTGAATTAAAAAACATTTGGAGGCATTTAATGTTCAAGCAAAAACAGCTGATTTTTGACAAAAGAGATAACCCCCCCCCCCATTACGTCATGCTTCAGAAAGGTGAAAAATGGTCCGTTTTCAAATGTTTTAGTTTTTGAACGTCAGTTCACATTTGTAGGTGGATCATCAGTTCTAGAGATGAAATTAGCATGTTTAAAGTGATTTTCATGCTTCCAGGGGCCCTAAACACAACATTTGTGGAATGGTTAAAAGTGCATGAAAATGACCAATTTACTCACTCTGAGGTCTCAAAAGGTGTTTCTTCACCCCGGGAAGTGAACTAAATACCATTTGGAGGCATTTAATGTTCAAGCAAAAACAACTGATTTTTGACAAAAGAGATAACACCCCCCATTACGTCATGTTTCAGAAAGGTAAAAAATGGTCCGTTTTCAAAAGTTTTATTTTTTAAGGTCATTTCACATTTGTAGGTAGATCATCAGTTTTAGAGCTTAAATTAGTATGTTTAAAGTGGTTTTCATGCTTCCAGGGGCCCGGGAAGTGAATTAAAAACCATTTGGAGCCATTTAATGTTCATTTAAAAACAGCAGATTTTTTACAAAAGAGATAACACCCCCCATTACGTCATGCTTCAGAAAGGTGAAAAGTAGTCCGTTTTCAAATGTTTTATTTTTGAACGTCAGTTCACATTTGTAGGTGGATCATCAGTTTTAGAGTTAAAATTAGCATGTTTAAAGTGATGTTCATGCTTCCAGGGGCCCTAAACACAACATTTGTGGAATGGTTAAAAGTGCATGGAAATGGCCAATTTACTCACTCTTAGGTCTCAAAAAGTGTTTCTTCACCCCGGGAAGTGAATTAAATACCAGTTGGAGGCATTTAATGTTCAAGCAAAAATCGGCAGATTTTTGACCAAAGAGATAACACCCCCCCATTACGTCATGCTTCAGAAAGGTGAAAAATGGTCCGTTTTCAAATGTTTTATTTTTTAAGGTCATTTCACATTTGTAGGTAGATCATCAGTGTTAGAGCTGAAATTAGCATGTTTAAAGTGTTTTTCATGCTTCCAGGGGCCCGGGAAGTGAATTAAAAACCATTTGGAGGCATTTAATGTTCATTTAAAAACAGCTGATTTTTTACAAACGAGATAACACCCCCCCATTACGTAATGCTTCAGAAAGGTGAAAAATGGTCCGTTTTCAAATGTTTTAGTTTTTGAACGTCAGTTCACATTTGTAGGTGGATCATCAGTTCTAGAGATGAAATTAGCATGTTTAAAGTGATTTTATGCTTCCAGGGGCCCTAAACACAACATTTGTGGAATGGTTAAAAGTGCATGAAAATGAACAATTTACTCACTCTGAGGTCTCAAAAAGTGTTTCTTCACCCCGAGAAGTGAATTAAATACCATTTGGAGGCATTAAATGTTCAAGCAACAACGGCTGATTTTTTACAAAAGAGATAACACCCCCCATTACGTCATGCTTCAGAAAGGTGAAAAATGGTCCGTTTTCAAATGTTTTATTTTTGATCGTCAGGTCACCTTTGTAGGTAGATCATCAGTTTTAGAGCTAAAATTAGCATGTTTAAAGTGATTTTCATGCTTCCAGGGGCCCGGGAAGTGAATTAAAAAACATTTGGAGGCATTTAATGTTCAAGCAAAAACAGCTGATTTTTGACAAAAGAGATAACCCCCCCCCCCATTACGTCATGCTTCAGAAAGGTGAAAAATGGTCCGTTTTCAAATGTTTTAGTTTTTGAACGTCAGTTCACATTTGTAGGTGGATCATCAGTTCTAGAGATGAAATTAGCATGTTTAAAGTGATTTTCATGCTTCCAGGGGCCCTAAACACAACATTTGTGGAATGGTTAAAAGTGCATGAAAATGACCAATTTACTCACTCTGAGGTCTCAAAAGGTGTTTCTTCACCCCGAGAAGTGAATTAAATACCATTTGGAGGCATTTAATGTTCAAGCAAAAACGGCTGATTTTTTACAAAAGAGATAACACCCCCCATTACGTCATGTTTCAGAAAGGTAAAAAATGGTCCGTTTTCAAAAGTTATATTTTTGATCGTCAGTTCACATTTGTAGGTAGATCATCAGTTTTAGAGCTAAAATTAGCATGTTTAAAGTGATTTTCATGCTTCCAGGGGCCCAGGAAGTGAATTAAAAAACATTTGGAGGCATTTAATGTTCAAGCAAAAACAGCAGATTTTTGACAAAAGAGACAACACCCCCCCCATTACGTCATGCTTCAGAAAAGTGAAAAATGGTCCGTTTTCAAATGTTTTATTTTTGAACGTCAGTTCACATTTGTAGGTGGATCATCAGTTTTAGAGCTAAAATTAGCATGTTTAAAGTGATTTTCATGCTTCCAGGGGCACTAAACACAACATTTGTGGAATGGTTAAAAGTGCATGAAAATGGCCAATTTACTCACTCTGAGGTCTCAAAAAGGGTTTCTTCACACCAGGAAGTGAATTAAATACCATTTGGAGGCATTTCATGTTCAAGCAAAAACGGCTGATTTTTGACAAAAGCGATAACACCCCCCCATTACGTCATGCTTCAGAAAGGTGAAAAATGGTCCGTTTTCAAATGTTTCATTTTTAACATCAGTTCACATTTGTAGGTAGATCATCAGTTTTAGAGCTAAAATTAGCATGTTTAAGGTGATTTTCATGGTTCCAGGGGCCCGGAAAGTGAATTAAAAACCATTTGGAGGCATTTAATGTTCAAGCAAAAACGGCTGATTTTTGTTAAAAGAGATAACAACCCCCATTACGTCATGCTTCAGAAAGGTGAAAAATGGTCCGTTTTCAAATGTTTTATTTTTGATCGTCAGTTCACATTTGTAGGTAGATCATCAGTTTGTTTTAGAGCTAAAATTAGCATGTTTAAAGTGATTTTCATGCTTCCAGGGGCCCGGGAAGTGAATTAAAAAACATTTGGAGGCATTTAATGTTCAAGCAAAAACAGCTGATTTTTGACAAAAGAGATAACAACCCCCCCCATTACGTCATGCTTCAGAAAAGTGAAAAATGGTCCGTTTTCAAATGTTTTGTTTTTGAACGTCAGTTCACATTTGTAGGTGGATCATCAGTTTTAGAGCTAAAATTAGCATGTTTAAAGTGATTTTCATGCTTCCAGGGGCCCTAAACACAACATTTGTGGAATGGTTAAAAGTGCATGAAAATGACCAATTTACTCACTCTGAGGTCTCAAAACGTGTTTCTTCACACCAGGAAGTGAATTAAATAGCATTTGGAGGCATTTCATGTTCAAGCAAAAACGGCTGATTTTTGACAAAAGCGATAACACCCCCCCCCCATTACGTCATGCTTCAGAAAGGTAAAAAATGGTCCGTTTTCAAATGTTTCATTTTTTAACATCAGTTCACATTTGTAGGTAGATCATCAGTTTTAGAGCTAAAATTAGCATGTTTAAAGTGATTTTCATGCTTCCAGGGGCCCGGGTAGTGAATTAAAAAACATTTGGAGGCATTTAATGTTCAAGCAAAAACAGCTGATTTTTGACAAAAGAGATAAACCCCTCCCCCCATTACGTCATGCTTCAGAAAGGTGAAAAATGGTCCGTTTTCAAATGTTTTATTTTTGAACGTCAGTTCACATTTGTAGGTGGATCATCAGTTCTAGAGATGAAATTAGCATGTTTAAAGTGATTTTCATGCTTCCAGGGGCCCTAAACACATCATTTGTGGAATGGTTAAAAGTGCATGAAAATGACCAATTTACTCACTCTGAGGTCTCAAAAAGTGTTTCTTCACCCCGAGAAGTGAATTAAATACCATTTGGAGGCATTTAATGTACAAGCAAAAACAGCTGATTTTTGACAAAAGAGATAACACCCCCCATTACGTCATGCTTCAGAAAGGTGAAAAATGGTCCGTTTTCAAATGTTTTATTTTTGATCGTCAGTTCACATTTGTAGGTAGATCATCAGTTTTAGAGCTAAAATTAGCATGTTTAAAGTGATTTTCATGGTTCCAGGGGCACTAAACACAACATTTGTGGAATGGTTAAAAGTGCATGAAAATGGCCAATTTACTCACTCTGAGGTCTCAAAAAGTGTTTCTTCACCCCGGGAAGTGAACTAAATACCATTTGGAGGCATTTAATGTTCAAGCAAAAACAACTGATTTTTGACAAAAGAGATAACACCCCCCATTACGTCATGCTTCAGAAAGGTGAAAAATGGTCCGTTTTCAAATGTTTTATTTTTTAAGGTCATTTCACATTTGTAGGTAGATCATCAGTTTTAGAGCTTAAATTAGTATGTTTAAAGTGGTTTTCATGCTTCCAGGGGCCCGGGAAGTGAATTAAAAACCATTTGGAGCCATTTAATGTTCATTTAAAAACAGCTGATTTTTTACAAAAGAGATAACACCCCCCATTACGTAATGCTTCAGAAAGGTGAAAAGTAGTCCGTTTTCAAATGTTTTATTTTTGAACGTCAGTTCACATTTGTAGGTGGATCATCAGTTTTAGAGTTAAAATTAGCATGTTTAAAGTGATGTTCATGCTTCCAGGGGCCCTAAACACAACATTTGTGGAATGGTTAAAAGTGCATGGAAATGGCCAATTTACTCACTCTTAGGTCTCAAAAAGTGTTTCTTCACCCCGGGAAGTGAATTAAATACCAGTTGGAGGCATTTAATGTTCAAGCAAAAACGGCAGATTTTTGACCAAAGAGATAACACCCCCCCATTACGTCATGCTTCAGAAAGGTGAAAAATGGTCCGTTTTCAAATGTTTTATTTTTTAAGGTCATTTCACATTTGTAGGTAGATCATCAGTGTTAGAGCTGAAATTAGCATGTTTAAAGTGTTTTTCATGCTTCCAGGGGCCCGGGAAGTGAATTAAAAACCATTTGGAGGCATTTAATGTTCATTTAAAAACAGCTGATTTTTTACAAACGAGATAACACCCCCCCATTACGTAATGCTTCAGAAAGGTGAAAAATGGTCCGTTTTCAAATGTTTTAGTTTTTGAACGTCAGTTCACATTTGTAGGTGGATCATCAGTTCTAGAGATGAAATTAGCATGTTTAAAGTGATTTTTATGCTTCCAGGGGCCCTAAACACAACATTTGTGGAATGGTTAAAAGTGCATGAAAATGACCAATTTACTCACTCTGAGGTCTCAAAAAGTGTTTCTTCACCCCGAGAAGTGAATTAAATACCATTTGGAGGCATTAAATGTTCAAGCAACAACGGCTGATTTTTTACAAAAGAGATAACACCCCCCATTACGTCATGCTTCAGAAAGGTGAAAAATGGTCCGTTTTCAAATGTTTTATTTTTGATCGTCAGTTCACCTTTGTAGGTAGATCATCAGTTTTAGAGCTAAAATTAGCATGTTTAAAGTGATTTTCATGCTTCCAGGGGCCCGGGAAGTGAATTAAAAAACATTTGGAGGCATTTAATGTTCAAGCAAAAACAGCTGATTTTTGACAAAAGAGATAACCCCCCCCCCCATTACGTCATGCTTCAGAAAGGTGAAAAATGGTCCGTTTTCAAATGTTTTAGTTTTTGAACGTCAGTTCACATTTGTAGGTGGATCATCAGTTCTAGAGATGAAATTAGCATGTTTAAAGTGATTTTCATGCTTCCAGGGGCCCTAAACACAACATTTGTGGAATGGTTAAAAGTGCATGAAAATGACCAATTTACTCACTCTGAGGTCTCAAAAGGTGTTTCTTCACCCCGGGAAGTGAACTAAATACCATTTGGAGGCATTTAATGTTCAAGCAAAAACAACTGATTTTTGACAAAAGAGATAACACCCCCCATTACGTCATGTTTCAGAAAGGTAAAAAATGGTCCGTTTTCAAAAGTTTTATTTTTTAAGGTCATTTCACATTTGTAGGTAGATCATCAGTTTTAGAGCTTAAATTAGTATGTTTAAAGTGGTTTTCATGCTTCCAGGGGCCCGGGAAGTGAATTAAAAACCATTTGGAGCCATTTAATGTTCATTTAAAAACAGCAGATTTTTTACAAAAGAGATAACACCCCCCATTACGTCATGCTTCAGAAAGGTGAAAAGTAGTCCGTTTTCAAATGTTTTATTTTTGAACGTCAGTTCACATTTGTAGGTGGATCATCAGTTTTAGAGTTAAAATTAGCATGTTTAAAGTGATGTTCATGCTTCCAGGGGCCCTAAACACAACATTTGTGGAATGGTTAAAAGTGCATGGAAATGGCCAATTTACTCACTCTTAGGTCTCAAAAAGTGTTTCTTCACCCCGGGAAGTGAATTAAATACCAGTTGGAGGCATTTAATGTTCAAGCAAAAATCGGCAGATTTTTGACCAAAGAGATAACACCCCCCCATTACGTCATGCTTCAGAAAGGTGAAAAATGGTCCGTTTTCAAATGTTTTATTTTTTAAGGTCATTTCACATTTGTAGGTAGATCATCAGTGTTAGAGCTGAAATTAGCATGTTTAAAGTGTTTTTCATGCTTCCAGGGGCCCGGGAAGTGAATTAAAAACCATTTGGAGGCATTTAATGTTCATTTAAAAACAGCTGATTTTTTACAAACGAGATAACACCCCCCCATTACGTAATGCTTCAGAAAGGTGAAAAATGGTCCGTTTTCAAATGTTTTAGTTTTTGAACGTCAGTTCACATTTGTAGGTGGATCATCAGTTCTAGAGATGAAATTAGCATGTTTAAAGTGATTTTATGCTTCCAGGGGCCCTAAACACAACATTTGTGGAATGGTTAAAAGTGCATGAAAATGAACAATTTACTCACTCTGAGGTCTCAAAAAGTGTTTCTTCACCCCGAGAAGTGAATTAAATACCATTTGGAGGCATTAAATGTTCAAGCAACAACGGCTGATTTTTTACAAAAGAGATAACACCCCCCATTACGTCATGCTTCAGAAAGGTGAAAAATGGTCCGTTTTCAAATGTTTTATTTTTGATCGTCAGGTCACCTTTGTAGGTAGATCATCAGTTTTAGAGCTAAAATTAGCATGTTTAAAGTGATTTTCATGCTTCCAGGGGCCCGGGAAGTGAATTAAAAAACATTTGGAGGCATTTAATGTTCAAGCAAAAACAGCTGATTTTTGACAAAAGAGATAACCCCCCCCCCCATTACGTCATGCTTCAGAAAGGTGAAAAATGGTCCGTTTTCAAATGTTTTAGTTTTTGAACGTCAGTTCACATTTGTAGGTGGATCATCAGTTCTAGAGATGAAATTAGCATGTTTAAAGTGATTTTCATGCTTCCAGGGGCCCTAAACACAACATTTGTGGAATGGTTAAAAGTGCATGAAAATGACCAATTTACTCACTCTGAGGTCTCAAAAGGTGTTTCTTCACCCCGAGAAGTGAATTAAATACCATTTGGAGGCATTTAATGTTCAAGCAAAAACGGCTGATTTTTTACAAAAGAGATAACACCCCCCATTACGTCATGTTTCAGAAAGGTAAAAAATGGTCCGTTTTCAAAAGTTATATTTTTGATCGTCAGTTCACATTTGTAGGTAGATCATCAGTTTTAGAGCTAAAATTAGCATGTTTAAAGTGATTTTCATGCTTCCAGGGGCCCAGGAAGTGAATTAAAAAACATTTGGAGGCATTTAATGTTCAAGCAAAAACAGCAGATTTTTGACAAAAGAGACAACACCCCCCCCATTACGTCATGCTTCAGAAAAGTGAAAAATGGTCCGTTTTCAAATGTTTTATTTTTGAACGTCAGTTCACATTTGTAGGTGGATCATCAGTTTTAGAGCTAAAATTAGCATGTTTAAAGTGATTTTCATGCTTCCAGGGGCACTAAACACAACATTTGTGGAATGGTTAAAAGTGCATGAAAATGGCCAATTTACTCACTCTGAGGTCTCAAAAAGGGTTTCTTCACACCAGGAAGTGAATTAAATACCATTTGGAGGCATTTCATGTTCAAGCAAAAACGGCTGATTTTTGACAAAAGCGATAACACCCCCCCATTACGTCATGCTTCAGAAAGGTGAAAAATGGTCCGTTTTCAAATGTTTCATTTTTAACATCAGTTCACATTTGTAGGTAGATCATCAGTTTTAGAGCTAAAATTAGCATGTTTAAGGTGATTTTCATGGTTCCAGGGGCCCGGAAAGTGAATTAAAAACCATTTGGAGGCATTTAATGTTCAAGCAAAAACGGCTGATTTTTGTTAAAAGAGATAACAACCCCCATTACGTCATGCTTCAGAAAGGTGAAAAATGGTCCGTTTTCAAATGTTTTATTTTTGATCGTCAGTTCACATTTGTAGGTAGATCATCAGTTTGTTTTAGAGCTAAAATTAGCATGTTTAAAGTGATTTTCATGCTTCCAGGGGCCCGGGAAGTGAATTAAAAAACATTTGGAGGCATTTAATGTTCAAGCAAAAACAGCTGATTTTTGACAAAAGAGATAACAACCCCCCCCATTACGTCATGCTTCAGAAAAGTGAAAAATGGTCCGTTTTCAAATGTTTTGTTTTTGAACGTCAGTTCACATTTGTAGGTGGATCATCAGTT
This sequence comes from Lissotriton helveticus, assembly GCF_964261635.1. Taxonomy (NCBI): domain Eukaryota; kingdom Metazoa; phylum Chordata; class Amphibia; order Caudata; family Salamandridae; genus Lissotriton; species Lissotriton helveticus. The sequence continues at coordinate 1,273,008,759 of NC_136061.1, forward strand.
TTAGAGCTAAAATTAGCATGTTTAAAGTGATTTTCATGCTTCCAGGGGCCCTAAACACAACATTTGTGGAATGGTTAAAAGTGCATGAAAATGACCAATTTACTCACTCTGAGGTCTCAAAACGTGTTTCTTCACACCAGGAAGTGAATTAAATAGCATTTGGAGGCATTTCATGTTCAAGCAAAAACGGCTGATTTTTGACAAAAGCGATAACACCCCCCCCCCATTACGTCATGCTTCAGAAAGGTAAAAAATGGTCCGTTTTCAAATGTTTCATTTTTTAACATCAGTTCACATTTGTAGGTAGATCATCAGTTTTAGAGCTAAAATTAGCATGTTTAAAGTGATTTTCATGCTTCCAGGGGCCCGGGTAGTGAATTAAAAAACATTTGGAGGCATTTAATGTTCAAGCAAAAACAGCTGATTTTTGACAAAAGAGATAAACCCCTCCCCCCATTACGTCATGCTTCAGAAAGGTGAAAAATGGTCCGTTTTCAAATGTTTTATTTTTGAACGTCAGTTCACATTTGTAGGTGGATCATCAGTTCTAGAGATGAAATTAGCATGTTTAAAGTGATTTTCATGCTTCCAGGGGCCCTAAACACATCATTTGTGGAATGGTTAAAAGTGCATGAAAATGACCAATTTACTCACTCTGAGGTCTCAAAAAGTGTTTCTTCACCCCGAGAAGTGAATTAAATACCATTTGGAGGCATTTAATGTACAAGCAAAAACAGCTGATTTTTGACAAAAGAGATAACACCCCCCATTACGTCATGCTTCAGAAAGGTGAAAAATGGTCCGTTTTCAAATGTTTTATTTTTGATCGTCAGTTCACATTTGTAGGTAGATCATCAGTTTTAGAGCTAAAATTAGCATGTTTAAAGTGATTTTCATGGTTCCAGGGGCACTAAACACAACATTTGTGGAATGGTTAAAAGTGCATGAAAATGGCCAATTTACTCACTCTGAGGTCTCAAAAAGTGTTTCTTCACCCCGGGAAGTGAACTAAATACCATTTGGAGGCATTTAATGTTCAAGCAAAAACAACTGATTTTTGACAAAAGAGATAACACCCCCCATTACGTCATGCTTCAGAAAGGTGAAAAATGGTCCGTTTTCAAATGTTTTATTTTTTAAGGTCATTTCACATTTGTAGGTAGATCATCAGTTTTAGAGCTTAAATTAGTATGTTTAAAGTGGTTTTCATGCTTCCAGGGGCCCGGGAAGTGAATTAAAAACCATTTGGAGCCATTTAATGTTCATTTAAAAACAGCTGATTTTTTACAAAAGAGATAACACCCCCCATTACGTAATGCTTCAGAAAGGTGAAAAGTAGTCCGTTTTCAAATGTTTTATTTTTGAACGTCAGTTCACATTTGTAGGTGGATCATCAGTTTTAGAGTTAAAATTAGCATGTTTAAAGTGATGTTCATGCTTCCAGGGGCCCTAAACACAACATTTGTGGAATGGTTAAAAGTGCATGGAAATGGCCAATTTACTCACTCTTAGGTCTCAAAAAGTGTTTCTTCACCCCGGGAAGTGAATTAAATACCAGTTGGAGGCATTTAATGTTCAAGCAAAAACGGCAGATTTTTGACCAAAGAGATAACACCCCCCCATTACGTCATGCTTCAGAAAGGTGAAAAATGGTCCGTTTTCAAATGTTTTATTTTTTAAGGTCATTTCACATTTGTAGGTAGATCATCAGTGTTAGAGCTGAAATTAGCATGTTTAAAGTGTTTTTCATGCTTCCAGGGGCCCGGGAAGTGAATTAAAAACCATTTGGAGGCATTTAATGTTCATTTAAAAACAGCTGATTTTTTACAAACGAGATAACACCCCCCCATTACGTAATGCTTCAGAAAGGTGAAAAATGGTCCGTTTTCAAATGTTTTAGTTTTTGAACGTCAGTTCACATTTGTAGGTGGATCATCAGTTCTAGAGATGAAATTAGCATGTTTAAAGTGATTTTTATGCTTCCAGGGGCCCTAAACACAACATTTGTGGAATGGTTAAAAGTGCATGAAAATGACCAATTTACTCACTCTGAGGTCTCAAAAAGTGTTTCTTCACCCCGAGAAGTGAATTAAATACCATTTGGAGGCATTAAATGTTCAAGCAACAACGGCTGATTTTTTACAAAAGAGATAACACCCCCCATTACGTCATGCTTCAGAAAGGTGAAAAATGGTCCGTTTTCAAATGTTTTATTTTTGATCGTCAGTTCACCTTTGTAGGTAGATCATCAGTTTTAGAGCTAAAATTAGCATGTTTAAAGTGATTTTCATGCTTCCAGGGGCCCGGGAAGTGAATTAAAAAACATTTGGAGGCATTTAATGTTCAAGCAAAAACAGCTGATTTTTGACAAAAGAGATAACCCCCCCCCCCATTACGTCATGCTTCAGAAAGGTGAAAAATGGTCCGTTTTCAAATGTTTTAGTTTTTGAACGTCAGTTCACATTTGTAGGTGGATCATCAGTTCTAGAGATGAAATTAGCATGTTTAAAGTGATTTTCATGCTTCCAGGGGCCCTAAACACAACATTTGTGGAATGGTTAAAAGTGCATGAAAATGACCAATTTACTCACTCTGAGGTCTCAAAAGGTGTTTCTTCACCCCGGGAAGTGAACTAAATACCATTTGGAGGCATTTAATGTTCAAGCAAAAACAACTGATTTTTGACAAAAGAGATAACACCCCCCATTACGTCATGTTTCAGAAAGGTAAAAAATGGTCCGTTTTCAAAAGTTTTATTTTTTAAGGTCATTTCACATTTGTAGGTAGATCATCAGTGTTAGAGCTGAAATTAGCATGTTTAAAGTGTTTTTCATGCTTCCAGGGGCCCGGGAAGTGAATTAAAAACCATTTGGAGGCATTTAATGTTCATTTAAAAACAGCTGATTTTTTACAAACGAGATAACACCCCCCCATTACGTAATGCTTCAGAAAGGTGAAAAATGGTCCGTTTTCAAATGTTTTAGTTTTTGAACGTCAGTTCACATTTGTAGGTGGATCATCAGTTCTAGAGATGAAATTAGCATGTTTAAAGTGATTTTTATGCTTCCAGGGGCCCTAAACACAACATTTGTGGAATGGTTAAAAGTGCATGAAAATGACCAATTTACTCACTCTGAGGTCTCAAAAAGTGTTTCTTCACCCCGAGAAGTGAATTAAATACCATTTGGAGGCATTAAATGTTCAAGCAACAACGGCTGATTTTTTACAAAAGAGATAACACCCCCCATTACGTCATGCTTCAGAAAGGTGAAAAATGGTCCGTTTTCAAATGTTTTATTTTTGATCGTCAGTTCACCTTTGTAGGTAGATCATCAGTTTTAGAGCTAAAATTAGCATGTTTAAAGTGATTTTCATGCTTCCAGGGGCCCGGGAAGTGAATTAAAAAACATTTGGAGGCATTTAATGTTCAAGCAAAAACAGCTGATTTTTGACAAAAGAGATAACCCCCCCCCCCATTACGTCATGCTTCAGAAAGGTGAAAAATGGTCCGTTTTCAAATGTTTTAGTTTTTGAACGTCAGTTCACATTTGTAGGTGGATCATCAGTTCTAGAGATGAAATTAGCATGTTTAAAGTGATTTTCATGCTTCCAGGGGCCCTAAACACAACATTTGTGGAATGGTTAAAAGTGCATGAAAATGACCAATTTACTCACTCTGAGGTCTCAAAAGGTGTTTCTTCACCCCGGGAAGTGAACTAAATACCATTTGGAGGCATTTAATGTTCAAGCAAAAACAACTGATTTTTGACAAAAGAGATAACACCCCCCATTACGTCATGTTTCAGAAAGGTAAAAAATGGTCCGTTTTCAAAAGTTTTATTTTTTAAGGTCATTTCACATTTGTAGGTAGATCATCAGTTTTAGAGCTTAAATTAGTATGTTTAAAGTGGTTTTCATGCTTCCAGGGGCCCGGGAAGTGAATTAAAAACCATTTGGAGCCATTTAATGTTCATTTAAAAACAGCAGATTTTTTACAAAAGAGATAACACCCCCCATTACGTCATGCTTCAGAAAGGTGAAAAGTAGTCCGTTTTCAAATGTTTTATTTTTGAACGTCAGTTCACATTTGTAGGTGGATCATCAGTTTTAGAGTTAAAATTAGCATGTTTAAAGTGATGTTCATGCTTCCAGGGGCCCTAAACACAACATTTGTGGAATGGTTAAAAGTGCATGGAAATGGCCAATTTACTCACTCTTGGGTCTCAAAAAGTGTTTCTTCACCCCGGGAAGTGAATTAAATACCAGTTGGAGGCATTTAATGTTCAAGCAAAAACGGCAGATTTTTGACCAAAGAGATAACACCCCCCCATTACGTCATGCTTCAGAAAGGTGAAAAATGGTCCGTTTTCAAATGTTTTATTTTTTAAGGTCATTTCACATTTGTAGGTAGATCATCAGTGTTAGAGCTGAAATTAGCATGTTTAAAGTGTTTTTCATGCTTCCAGGGGCCCGGGAAGTGAATTAAAAACCATTTGGAAGCATTTAATGTTCATTTAAAAACAGCTGATTTTTTACAAACGAGATAACACCCCCCCATTACGTAATGCTTCAGAAAGGTGAAAAATGGTCCGTTTTCAAATGTTTTAGTTTTTGAACGTCAGTTCACATTTGTAGGTGGATCATCAGTTCTAGAGATGAAATTAGCATGTTTAAAGTGATTTTTATGCTTCCAGGGGCCCTAAACACAACATTTGTGGAATGGTTAAAAGTGCATGAAAATGACCAATTTACTCACTCTGAGGTCTCAAAAAGTGTTTCTTCACCCCGAGAAGTGAATTAAATACCATTTGGAGGCATTAAATGTTCAAGCAACAACGGCTGATTTTTTACAAAAGAGATAACACCCCCCATTACGTCATGCTTCAGAAAGGTGAAAAATGGTCCGTTTTCAAATGTTTTATTTTTGATCGTCAGTTCACCTTTGTAGGTAGATCATCAGTTTTAGAGCTAAAATTAGCATGTTTAAAGTGATTTTCATGCTTCCAGGGGCCCGGGAAGTGAATTAAAAAACATTTGGAGGCATTTAATGTTCAAGCAAAAACAGCTGATTTTTGACAAAAGAGATAACCCCCCCCCCATTACGCCATGCTTCAGAAAGGTGAAAAATGGTCCGTTTTCAAATGTTTTAGTTTTTGAACGTCAGTTCACATTTGTAGGTAGATCATCAGTTCTAGAGATGAAATTAGCATGTTTAAAGTGATTTTCATGCTTCCAGGGGCCCTAAACACAACATTTGTGGAATGGTTAAAAGTGCATGAAAATGACCAATTTACTCACTCTGAGGTCTCAAAAGGTGTTTCTTCACCCCGAGAAGTGAATTAAATACCATTTGGAGGCATTTAATGTTCAAGCAAAAACGGCTGATTTTTTACAAAAGAGATAACACCCCCCATTACGTCATGTTTCAGAAAGGTAAAAAATGGTCCGTTTTCAAAAGTTATATTTTTGATCGTCAGTTCACATTTGTAGGTGGATCATCAGTTTTAGAGCTAAAATTAGCATGTTTAAAGTGATTTTCATGCTTCCAGGGGCCCAGGAAGTGAATTAAAAAACATTTGGAGGCATTTAATGTTCAAGCAAAAACAGCAGATTTTTGACAAAAGAGACAACACCCCCCCCCCATTACGTCATGCTTCAGAAAAGTGAAAAATGGTCCGTTTTCAAATGTTTTATTTTTGAACGTCAGTTCACATTTGTAGGTGGATCATCAGTTTTAGAGCTAAAATGAGCATGTTTAAAGTGATTTTCATGCTTCCAGGGGCACTAAACACAACATTTGTGGAATGGTTAAAAGTGCATGAAAATGGCCAATTTACTCACTCTGAGGTCTCAAAAAGGGTTTCTTCACACCAGGAAGTGAATTAAATACCATTTGGAGGCATTTCATGTTCAAGCAAAAACGGCTGATTTTTGACAAAAGCGATAACACCCCCCCATTACGTCATGCTTCAGAAAGGTGAAAAATGGTCCGTTTTCAAATGTTTCATTTTTAACATCAGTTCACATTTGTAGGTAGATCATCAGTTTTAGAGCTAAAATTAGCATGTTTAAGGTGATTTTCATGGTTCCAGGGGCCCGGAAAGTGAATTAAAAACCATTTGGAGGCATTTAATGTTCAAGCAAAAACGGCTGATTTTTGTTAAAAGAGATAACAACCCCCATTACGTCATGCTTCAGAAAGGTGAAAAATGGTCCGTTTTCAAATGTTTTATTTTTGATCGTCAGTTCACATTTGTAGGTAGATCATCAGTTTGTTTTAGAGCTAAAATTAGCATGTTTAAAGTGATTTTCATGCTTCCAGGGGCCCGGGAAGTGAATTAAAAAACATTTGGAGGCATTTAATGTTCAAGCAAAAACAGCTGATTTTTGACAAAAGAGATAACACCCCCCCCCCATTACGTCATGCTTCAGAAAAGTGAAAAATGGTCCGTTTTCAAATGTTTTGTTTTTGAACGTCAGTTCACATTTGTAGGTGGATCATCAGTTTTAGAGCTAAAATTAGCATGTTTAAAGTGATTTTCATGCTTCCAGGGGCCCTAAACACAACATTTGTGGAATGGTTAAAAGTGCATGAAAATGACCAATTTACTCACTCTGAGGTCTCAAAACGTGTTTTTTCTCACCAGGAAGTGAATTAAATACCATTTGGAGGCATTTCATGTTCAAGCAAAAACGGCTGATTTTTGACAAAAGCGATAACACCCCCCCCCCCCCCATTACGTCATGCTTCAGAAAGGTAAAAAATGGTCCGTTTTCAAATGTTTTATTTTTGAACGTCAGTTCACATTTGTAGGTGGATCATCAGTTCTAGAGATGAAATTAGCATGTTTAAAGTGATTTTCATGCTTCCAGGGGCCCTAAACACATCATTTGTGGAATGGTTAAAAGTGCATGAAAATGACCAATTTACTCACTCTGAGGTCTCAAAAAGTGTTTCTTCACCCCGAGAAGTGAATTAAATACCATTTGGAGGCATTTAATGTACAAGCAAAAACAGCTGATTTTTGACAAAAGAGATAACACCCCCCATTACGTCATGCTTCAGAAAGGTGAAAAATGGTCCGTTTTCAAATGTTTTATTTTTGATCGTCAGTTCACATTTGTAGGTAGATCATCAGTTTTAGAGCTAAAATTAGCATGTTTAAAGTGATTTTCATGCTTCCAGGGGCCCGGGAAGTGAATTAAAAAACATTTGGAGGCATTTAATGTTCAAGCAAAAACAGCTGATTTTTGACAAAAGAGATAACCCCCCCCCCATTACGTCATGCTTCAGAAAGGTGAAAAATGGTCCGTTTTCAAATGTTTTAGTTTTTGAACGTCAGTTCACATTTGTAGGTGGATCATTAGTTCTAGAGATGAAATTAGCATGTTTAAAGTGATTTTCATGCTTCCAGGGGCCCTAAACACAACATTTGTGGAATGGTTAAAAGTGCATGAAAATGACCAATTTACTCACTCTGAGGTCTCAAAAGGTGTTTCTTCACCCCGGGAAGTGAACTAAATACCATTTGGAGGCATTTAATGTTCAAGCAAAAACAACTGATTTTTGACAAAAGAGATAACACCCCCCATTACGTCATGTTTCAGAAAGGTAAAAAATGGTCCGTTTTCAAAAGTTTTATTTTTTAAGGTCATTTCACATTTGTAGGTAGATCATCAGTTTTAGAGCTTAAATTAGTATGTTTAAAGTGGTTTTCATGCTTCCAGGGGCCCGGGAAGTGAATTAAAAACCATTTGGAGCCATTTAATGTTCATTTAAAAACAGCTGATTTTTTACAAAAGAGATAACACCCCCCATTACGTCATGCTTCAGAAAGGTGAAAAGTAGTCCGTTTTCAAATGTTTTATTTTTGAACGTCAGTTCACATTTGTAGGTGGATCATCAGTTTTAGAGTTAAAATTAGCATGTTTAAAGTGATGTTCATGCTTCCAGGGGCCCTAAACACAACATTTGTGGAATGGTTAAAAGTGCATGGAAATGGCCAATTTACTCACTCTTGGGTCTCAAAAAGTGTTTCTTCACCCCGGGAAGTGAATTAAATACCAGTTGGAGGCATTTAATGTTCAAGCAAAAACGGCAGATTTTTGACCAAAGAGATAACACCCCCCCATTACGTCATGCTTCAGAAAGGTGAAAAATGGTCCGTTTTCAAATGTTTTATTTTTTAAGGTCATTTCACATTTGTAGGTAGATCATCAGTGTTAGAGCTGAAATTAGCATGTTTAAAGTGTTTTTCATGCTTCCAGGGGCCCGGGAAGTGAATTAAAAACCATTTGGAGGCATTTAATGTTCATTTAAAAACAGCTGATTTTTTACAAACGAGATAACACCCCCCCATTACGTAATGCTTCAGAAAGGTGAAAAATGGTCCGTTTTCAAATGTTTTAGTTTTTGAACGTCAGTTCACATTTGTAGGTGGATCATCAGTTCTAGAGATGAAATTAGCATGTTTAAAGTGATTTTTATGCTTCCAGGGGCCCTAAACACAACATTTGTGGAATGGTTAAAAGTGCATGAAAATGACCAATTTACTCACTCTGAGGTCTCAAAAAGTGTTTCTTCACCCCGAGAAGTGAATTAAATACCATTTGGAGGCATTAAATGTTCAAGCAACAACGGCTGATTTTTTACAAAAGAGATAACACCCCCCATTACGTCATGCTTCAGAAAGGTGAAAAATGGTCCGTTTTCAAATGTTTTATTTTTGATCGTCAGTTCACCTTTGTAGGTAGATCATCAGTTTTAGAGCTAAAATTAGCATGTTTAAAGTGATTTTCATGCTTCCAGGGGCCCGGGAAGTGAATTAAAAAACATTTGGAGGCATTTAATGTTCAAGCAAAAACAGCTGATTTTTGACAAAAGAGATAACCCCCCCCCCATTACGCCATGCTTCAGAAAGGTGAAAAATGGTCCGTTTTCAAATGTTTTAGTTTTTGAACGTCAGTTCACATTTGTAGGTAGATCATCAGTTCTAGAGATGAAATTAGCATGTTTAAAGTGATTTTCATGCTTCCGGGGCCCTAAACACAACATTTGTGGAATGGTTAAAAGTGCATGAAAATGACCAATTTACTCACTCTGAGGTCTCAAAAGGTGTTTCTTCACCCCGAGAAGTGAATTAAATACCATTTGGAGGCATTTAATGTTCAAGCAAAAACGGCTGATTTTTTACAAAAGAGATAACACCCCCCATTACGTCATGTTTCAGAAAGGTAAAAAATGGTCCGTTTTCAAAAGTTATATTTTTGATCGTCAGTTCACATTTGTAGGTGGATCATCAGTTTTAGAGCTAAAATTAGCATGTTTAAAGTGATTTTCATGCTTCCAGGGGCCCAGGAAGTGAATTAAAAAACATTTGGAGGCATTTAATGTTCAAGCAAAAACAGCAGATTTTTGACAAAAGAGACAACACCCCCCCCCATTACGTCATGCTTCAGAAAAGTGAAAAATGGTCCGTTTTCAAATGTTTTATTTTTGAACGTCAGTTCACATTTGTAGGTGGATCATCAGTTTTAGAGCTAAAATGAGCATGTTTAAAGTGATTTTCATGCTTCCAGGGGCACTAAACACAACATTTGTGGAATGGTTAAAAGTGCATGAAAATGGCCAATTTACTCACTCTGAGGTCTCAAAAAGGGTTTCTTCACACCAGGAAGTGAATTAAATACCATTTGGAGGCATTTCATGTTCAAGCAAAAACGGCTGATTTTTGACAAAAGCGATAACACCCCCCCATTACGTCATGCTTCAGAAAGGTGAAAAATGGTCCGTTTTCAAATGTTTCATTTTTAACATCAGTTCACATTTGTAGGTAGATCATCAGTTTTAGAGCTAAAATTAGCATGTTTAAGGTGATTTTCATGGTTCCAGGGGCCCGGAAAGTGAATTAAAAACCATTTGGAGGCATTTAATGTTCAAGCAAAAACGGCTGATTTTTGTTAAAAGAGATAACAACCCCCATTACGTCATGCTTCAGAAAGGTGAAAAATGGTCCGTTTTCAAATGTTTTATTTTTGATCGTCAGTTCACATTTGTAGGTAGATCATCAGTTTGTTTTAGAGCTAAAATTAGCATGTTTAAAGTGATTTTCATGCTTCCAGGGGCCCGGGAAGTGAATTAAAAAACATTTGGAGGCATTTAATGTTCAAGCAAAAACAGCTGATTTTTGACAAAAGAGATAACACCCCCCCCCCATTACGTCATGCTTCGAAAAGTGAAAAATGGTCCGTTTTCAAATGTTTTGTTTTTGAACGTCAGTTCACATTTGTAGGTGGATCATCAGTTTTAGAGCTAAAATTAGCATGTTTAAAGTGATTTTCATGCTTCCAGGGGCCCTAAACACAACATTTGTGGAATGGTTAAAAGTGCATGAAAATGACCAATTTACTCACTCTGAGGTCTCAAAACGTGTTTTTTCTCACCAGGAAGTGAATTAAATACCATTTGGAGGCATTTCATGTTCAAGCAAAAACGGCTGATTTTTGACAAAAGCGATAACACCCCCCCCCCCCCCATTACGTCATGCTTCAGAAAGGTAAAAAATGGTCCGTTTTCAAATGTTTTATTTTTGAAACGTCAGTTCACATTTGTAGGTGGATCATCAGTTCTAGAGATGAAATTAGCATGTTAAAGTGATTTTCATGCTTCAGGGGCCCTAAACACATCATTTGTGGAATGGTTAAAAGTGCATGAAAATGACCAATTTACTCACTCTGAGGTCTCAAAAAGTGTTTCTTCACCCCGAGAAGTGAATTAAATACCATTTGGAGGCATTTAATGTACAAGCAAAAACAGCTGATTTTTGACAAAAGAGATAACACCCCCCATTACGTCATGCTTCAGAAAGGTGAAAAATGGTCCGTTTTCAAATGTTTTATTTTTGATCGTCAGTTCACATTTGTAGGTAGATCATCAGTTTTAGAGCTAAAATTAGCATGTTTAAAGTGATTTTCATGCTTCCAGGGGCCCGGGAAGTGAATTAAAAAACATTTGGAGGCATTTAATGTTCAAGCAAAAACAGCTGATTTTTGACAAAAGAGATAACCCCCCCCCATTACGTCATGCTTCAGAAAGGTGAAAAATGGTCCGTTTTCAAATGTTTTAGTTTTTGAACGTCAGTTCACATTTGTAGGTGGATCATTAGTTCTAGAGATGAAATTAGCATGTTTAAAGTGATTTTCATGCTTCCAGGGGCCCTAAGCCACAACATTTGTGGAATGTTAAAAGTGCATGAAAATGACCAATTTACTCACTCTGAGGTCTCAAAAAGTGTTTCTTCACCCCGAGAAGTGAATTAAATACCATTTGGAGGCATTTAATGTTCAAGCAAAAACGGCAGATTTTTTACAAAAAGAGATAACACCCCCCATTACGTCATGCTTCAGAAAGGTAAAAATGGTCCGTTTTCAAAAGGTATATTTTTGATTGTCAGTTCACATTTGTAGGTAGATCATCAGTTTTAGGAGCTAAAATTAGCATGTTTAAAGTGATTTTCATGCTTCCAGGGGCCCGGGAAGTGAATTAAAAAACATTTGGAGGCATTTAATGTTCAAGCAAAAACAGCTGATTTTTGACAAAAGAGATAACACCCCCCCATTACGTAATGCTTCAGAAAAGTGAAAAATGGTCAGTTTTCAAATGTTTTATTTTTGAACGTCAGTTCACATTTGTAGGTGGATCATCAGTTTTAGAGCTAAAATTAGCATGTTTAAAGTGATTTGCATGCTTCCAGGGGCACTAAACACAACATTTGTGGAATGGTTAAAAGTGCATGAAAATGGACAATTTACTCACTCTGAGGTCTCAAAAAGTGTTTCTTCACACCAGGAAGTGAATTAAATACCATTTGGAGGCATTTCATGATCAAGCAAAAACGGCTGATTTTTGACAAAAGCGATAACACCCCCCCATTACGTCATGCTTCAGAAAGGTGAAAAATGGTCCATTTTAAATGTTTCATTTTTAACATCAGTTCACATTTGTAGGTAGATCATCAGTTTTAGAGCTAAAATTAGCATGTTTAAGGTGATTTTCATGGTTCCAGGGGCCCGGAAAGTGAATTAAAAACCATTTGGAGGCATTTAATGTTCAAGCAAAAACGGCTGATTTTTGTTAAAAGAGATAAAACCCACATTACGTCATGCTTCAGAAAGGTGAAAAATGGTCCGTTTTCAAATGTTTTATTTTTGAACGTCAGTTCACATTTGTAGGTAGATCATCAGTTTTAGAACTAAAATTAGCATGTTTAAAGTGATTTTCATGCTTCCGGGGGCCCGGGAAGTGAATTAAAAAACATTTGGAGGCATTTAATGTTCAAGCAAAAACAGCTGATTTTTGACAAAAGAGATAACAACCCCCATTACGTCATGCTTCAGAAAGGTGAAAAATGGTCCGTTTTCAAATGTTTTATTTTTGATCGTCAGTTCACATTTGTAGGTAGATCATCAGTTTTAGAGCTAAAATTAGCATGTTTAAAGTGATTTTCATGCTTCCAGGGGCCCGGGAAGTGAATTAAAAAACATTTGGAGGCATTTAATGTTCAAGCAAAAACAGCTGATTTTTGACAAAAGAGATAACACCCCCCCATTACGTCATGCTTCAGAAAAGTGAAAAATGGTCAGTTTTCAAATGTTTTATTTTTGAACGTCAGTTCACATTTGTAGGTGGATCATCAGTTTTAGAGCTAAAATTAGCATGTTTAAAGTGATTTGCATGCTTCCAGGGGCACTAAACACAACATTTGTGGAATGGTTAAAAGTGCATGAAAATGGACAATTTACTCACTCTGAGGTCTCAAAAAGTGTTTCTTCACACCAGGAAGTGAATTAAATACCATTTGGAGGCATTTCATGATCAAGCAAAAACGGCTGATTTTTGACAAAAGCGATAACACCCCCCCATTACGTCATGCTTCAGAAAGGTGAAAAATGGTCCATTTTAAATGTTTCATTTTTAACATCAGTTCACATTTGTAGGTAGATCATCAGTTTTAGAGCTAAAATTAGCATGTTTAAGGTGATTTTCATGGTTCCAGGGGCCCGGAAAGTGAATTAAAAACCATTTGGAGGCATTTAATGTTCAAGCAAAAACGGCTGATTTTTGTTAAAAGAGATAAAACCCACATTACGTCATGCTTCAGAAAGGTGAAAAATGGTCCGTTTTCAAATGTTTTATTTTTGAACGTCATTTCACATTTGTAGGTAGATCATCAGTTTTAGAACTAAAATTAGCATGTTTAAAGTGATTTTCATGCTTCCGGGGGCCCGGGAAGTGAATTAAAAAACATTTGGAGGCATTTAATGTTCAAGCAAAAACAGCTGATTTTTGACAAAAGAGATAACAACCCCCATTACGTTATGCTTCAGAAAGGTGAAAAATGGTCCGTTTTCAAATGTTTTATTTTTGATCGTCAGTTCACATTTGTAGGTAGATCATCAGTTTTAGAGCTAAAATTAGCATGTTTAAAGTGATTTTCATGCTTCCAGGGGCCCGGGAAGTGAATTAAAAAACATTTGGAGGCATTTAATGTTCAAGCAAAAACAGCTGATTTTTGACATAAGAGATAACCCCCCCCCCATTACGTCATGCTTCAGAAAGGTGAAAAATGGTCCGTTTTCAAATGTTTTAGTTTTTGAACGTCAGTTCACATTTGTGGTATGGTTAAAAGTGCATGAAAATGGCCAATTTACTCACTCTGAGGTCTCAAAAGGGGTTTCTTCACACCAGGAAGTGAATTAAATACCATTTGGAGGCATTTAATGTTCAAGCAAAAACGGCTGATTTTTTACAAAAGATATAACACCCCCCATTACGTCATGCTTCAGAAAGGTGAAAAATGGTCGGTTTTCAAATGTTTTTGTTTTTTTATCGTCAGTTCACATTTGTAGGTAGATCATCAGTTTTAGAGCTAAAATTAGCATGTTTAAAGTGATTTTCATGCTTCCAGGGGCCCGGGAAGTGAATTAAAAAACATTTGGAGGCATTTAATGTTCAAGCAAAAACAGCAGATTTTTGACAAAAGAGATAACCCCCCCCCCCCCATTACGTCATGCTTCAGAAAGGTGAAAAATGGTCCGTTTTCAAATGTTTTATTTTTGAACGTCAGTTCACATTTGTAGGTGGATCATCAGTTTTAGAGCTAAAATTAGCATGTTTAAAGTGATTTTCATGCTTCCAGGGGCACTAAACACATTTGTGGAATGGTTAAAAGTGCATGAAAATGGCCAATTTACTCACTCTGAGGTCTCAAAACGTGTTTCTTCACCCCGGAAAGTAAATAAAAAACCATTTGGAGGCATTTCATGTTCAAGCAAAAACAGCTGATTTTTGTTAAAAGATATAACACCCCCCCCATTACGTAATGCTTCAGAAAGGTGAAAAATGGTCCGTTTTCAAATGTTTTATTTTTGATCGTCAGTTCACATTTGTAGGTAGATCATCAGTTTTAGAGCTAAAATTAGCATGTTTAAAGTGATTTTCATGCTTCCAGGGGCACTAAACACAACATTTGTGGAATGGTTAAAAGTGCATGAAAATGGCCAATTTACTCACTCTGAGGTCTCAAAAAGTGTTTCTTCACCCCGGGAAGTGAATTAAATACCATTTGGAGGCATTTAATGTTCAAGCAAAAACAACTGATTTTTGACAAAAGAGATAACACCCCCCATTACGTCATGCTTCAGAAAGGTGAAAAATGGTCCGTTTTCAAATGTTTTATTTTTTAAGGTCATTTCACATTTGTAGGTAGATCATCAGTTTTAGAGCTTAAATTAGTATGTTTAAAGTGGTTTTCATGCTTCCAGGGGCCCGGGAAGTGAATTAAAAACCATTTGGAGCCATTTAATGTTCATTTAAAAACAGCTGATTTTTTACAAAAGAGATAACACCCCCCATTACGTCATGCTTCAGAAAGGTGAAAAGTAGTCCGTTTTCAAATGTTTTATTTTTGAACGTCAGTTCACATTTGTAGGTGGATCATCAGTTTTAGAGTTAAAATTAGCATGTTTAAAGTGATGTTCATGCTTCCAGGGGCCCTAAACACAACATTTGTGGAATGGTTAAAAGTGCATGGAAATGGCCAATTTACTCCCTCTTAGGTCTCAAAAAGTGTTTCTTCACCCCGGGAAGTGAATTACATACCAGTTGGAGGCATTTAATGTTCAAGCAAAAACTGCAGATTTTTGACCAAAGAGATAACACCCCCCCATTACGTCATGCTTCAGAAAGGTGAAAAATGGTCCGTTTTCAAATGTTTTATTTTTTAAGGTCATTTCACATTTGTAGGTAGATCATCAGTGTTAGAGCTAAAATTAGCATGTTTAAAGTGGTTTTCATGCTTCCAGGGGCCCGGGAAGTGAATTAAAAACCATTTGGAGGCATTTAATGTTCAAGCAAAAAAAGCTGATTTTTGACAAAAGAGATAACACCCCCCCCCCATTACGTCATGCTTCAGAAAGGTGAAAAATGGTCAGTTTTCAAATGTTTCAGTTTTTGAACGTCAGTTCACATTTGTAGGTGGATCATCAGTTTTAGAGATAAAATTAGCATGTTTAAAGTGATTTTCATGCTTCCAGGGGCCCTAAACACAACATTTGTGGAATGGTTAAAAGTGCATGAAAATGACCAATTTACTCACTCTGAGGTCTCAAAAAGAGTTTCTTCACCCCGAGAAGTGAATTAAATACCATTTGGAGGCATTTAATGTTCAAGCAAAAACGGCTGATTTTCGACAAAAGAGATAACACCCCCCATTACGTCATGCTTCAGAAAGGTGAAAAATGGTCCGTTTTCAAATGTTTTATTTTTGATCGTCAGTTCACATTTGTAGGTAGATCATCAGTTTTAGAGCTAAAATTAGCATGTTTAAAGTGATTTTCATGCTTCCAGGGGCCCGGGAAGTGAATTAAAAAACATTTGGAGGCATTTAATGTTCAAGCAAAAACAGCTGATTTTTGACAATAGAGATAACCCCCCCCCCATTACGTCATGCTTCAGAAAGGTGAAAAATGGTCCATTTTCAAATGTTTTATTTTTGAACGTCAGTTCACATTTGTAGGTGGATCATCAGTTCTAGAGATGAAATTAGCATGTTTAAAGTGATTTTCATGCTTCCAGGGGCCCTAAACACATCATTTGTGGAATGGTTAAAAGTGCATGAAAATGACCAATTTACTCACTCTGAGGTCTCAAAAAGTGTTTCTTCACCCCGAGAAGTGAATTAAATACCATTTGGAGGCATTTAATGTTCAAGCAAAAACAGCTGATTTTTGATAAAAGAGATAACACCCCCCATTACGTCATGCTTCAGAAAGGTGAAAAATGGTCCGTTTTCAAATGTTTTATTTTTGATCGTCAGTTCACCTTTGTAGGTAGATCATCAGTTTTAGAGCTAAAATTAGCATGTTTAAAGTGATTTTCATGCTTCCAGGGGCCCGGGAAGTGAATTAAAAAACATTTGGAGGCATTTAATGTTCAAGCAAAAACAGCTGATTTTTGACAAAAGAGATAACCCCCCCCCATTACGTCATGCTTCAGAAGGGTGAAAAATGACCCGTTTTCAAATGTTTTAGTTTTTGAACGTCAGTTCACATTTGTAGGTGGATCATCAGTTCTAGAGATGAAATTAGCATGTTTAAAGTGATTTTCATGCTTCCAGGGGCCCTAAACACAACATTTGTGGAATGGTTAAAAGTGCATGAAAATGACCAATTTACTCACTCTGAGGTCTCAAAACGTGTTTCTTCACACCAGGAAGTGAATTAAATACCATTTGGAGGCATTTCGTGTTCAAGCAAAAACGGCTGATTTTTGACAAAAGCGATAACACCCCCCCCCCATTACGTCATGCTTCAGAAAGGTGAAAAATGGTCCGTTTTCAAATGTTTTAATTTTTTAACGTCAGTTCACATTTGTAGGTAGAAGCTAAAATTAGCATGTTTAAAGTGATTTTCATGCTTCCAGGGGCCCGGGAAGTGAATTAAAAAACATTTGGAGGCATTTAATGTTCAAGCAAAAACAGCTGATTTTTGACAAAAGAGATAACCCCCCCCCCATTACGTCATGCTTCAGAAAGGTGAAAAATGGTCCATTTTCAAATGTTTTATTTTTGAACGTCAGTTCACATTTGTAGGTGGATCATCAGTTCTAGAGATGAAATTAGCATGTTTAAAGTGATTTTCATGCTTCCAGGGGCCCTAAACACAACATTTGTGGAATGGTTAAAAGTGCATGAAAATGACCAATTTACTCACTCTGAGGTCTCAAAACGTGTTTCTTCACACCAGGAAGTGAATTAAATACCATTTGGAGGCATTTCGTGTTCAAGCAAAAACGGCTGATTTTTGACAAAAGCGATAACACCCCCCCCCCCCATTACGTCATGCTTCGGAAAGGTGAAAAATGGTCCGTTTTCAAATGTTTTAATTTTTTAACGTCAGTTCACATTTGTAGGTAGATCATCAGTTTTAGAGCTTAAATTAGTATGTTTAAAGTGATTTTCATGCTTCCAGGGGCCCGGGAAGTGAATTAAATACCATTTGGAGGCATTTCGTGTTCAAGCAACAACGGCTGATTTTTTACAAAAGAGATAACACCCCCATTACGTCATGCTTCAGAAAGGTGAAAAATGGTCCGTTTTCAAATGTTTTATTTTTGATCGTCAGTTCACATTTGTAGGTAGATCATCAGTTTTAGAGCTAAAATTAGCATGTTTAAAGTGATTTTCATGCTTCCAGGGGCCCGGGAAGTGAATTAAAAAACATTTGGAGGCATTTAATGTTCAAGCAAAAACAGCTGATTTTTGACAAAAGAGATAACACCCCCCCCCCATTACGTCATGCTTCAGAAAGGTGAAAAATGGTCCGTTTTCAAATGTTTTATTTTTGAACGTCAGTTCACATTTGTAGGTGGATCATCAGTTCTAGAGATGAAATTAGCATGTTTAAAGTGATTTTCATGCTTCCAGGGGCCCTAAACACAACATTTGTGGAATGGTTAAAAGTGCATGAAAATGACCAATTTACTCACTCTGAGGTCTCAAAAAGTGTTTCTTCACCCCGAGAAGTGAATTAAATACCATTTGGAGGCATTAAATGTTCAAGCAACAACGGCTGATTTTTTACAAAAGAGATAACACCCCCATTACGTCATGCTTCAGAAAGGTGAAAAATGGTCCGTTTTCAAATGTTTTATTTTTGATCGTCAGTTCACATTTGTAGGTAGATCATCAGTTTTAGAGCTAAAATTAGCATGTTTAAAGTGATTTTCATGCTTCCAGGGGCCCGGGAAGTGAATTAAAAAACATTTGGAGGCATTTAATGTTCAAGCAAAAACAGCTGATTTTTGACAAAAGAGATAACCCCCCCCCCATTACGTCATGCTTCAGAAAGGTGAAAAATGGTCCATTTTCAAATGTTTTATTTTTGAACGTCAGTTCACATTTGTAGGTGGATCATCAGTTCTAGAGATGAAATTAGCATGTTTAAAGTGATTTTCATGCTTCCAGGGGCCCTAAACACATCATTTGTGGAATGGTTAAAAGTGCATGAAAATGACCAATTTACTCACTCTGAGGTCTCAAAAAGTGTTTCTTCACCCCGAGAAGTGAATTAAATACCATTTGGAGGCATTTAATGTTCAAGCAAAAACAGCTGATTTTTGACAAAAGAGATAACACCCCCCATTACGTCATGCTTCAGAAAGGTGAAAAATGGTCCGTTTTCAAATGTTTTATTTTTGATCGTCAGTTCACCTTTGTAGGTAGATCATCAGTTTTAGAGCTAAAATTAGCATGTTTAAAGTGATTTTCATGCTTCCAGGGGCCCGGGAAGTGAATTAAAAAACATTTGGAGGCATTTAATGTTCAAGCAAAAACAGCTGATTTTTGACAAAAGAGATAACCCCCCCCCCCCATTACGTCATGCTTCAGAAAGGTGAAAAATGGTCCGTTTTCAAATGTTTTAGTTTTTGAACGTCAGTTCACATTTGTAGGTGGATCATCAGTTCTAGAGATGAAATTAGCATGTTTAAAGTGATTTTCATGCTTCCAGGGGCCCTAAACACAACATTTGTGGAATGGTTAAAAGTGCATGAAAATGACCAATTTACTCACTCTGAGGTCTCAAAAGGTGTTTCTTCACCCCGAGAAGTGAATTAAATACCATTTGGAGGCATTTAATGTTCAAGCAAAAACGGCTGATTTTTTACAAAAGAGATAACACCCCCCATTACGTCATGTTTCAGAAAGGTAAAAAATGGTCCGTTTTCAAAAGTTATATTTTTGATCGTCCGTTCACATTTGTAGGTAGATCATCAGTTTTAGAGCTAAAATTAGCATGTTTAAAGTGATTTTCATGCTTCCAGGGGCCCGGGAAGTGAATTAAAAAACATTTGGAGGCATTTAATGTTCAAGCAAAAACAGCTGATTTTTGACAAAAGAGATAACACCCCCCCCCCATTACGTCATGCTTCAGAAAAGTGAAAAATGGTCCGTTTTCAAATGTTTTATTTTTGAACGTCAGTTCACATTTGTAGGTGGATCATCAGTTTTAGAGCTAAAATTAGCATGTTTAAAGTGATTTTCATGCTTCCAGGGGCACTAAACACAACATTTGTGGAATGGTTAAAAGTGCATGAAAATGGCCAATTTACTCACTCTGAGGTCTCAAAAAGGGTTTCTTCACACCAGGAAGTGAATTAAATACCATTTGGAGGCATTTCATGTTCAAGCAAAAATGGCTGATTTTTGACAAAAGCGATAACACCCCCCTATTACGTCATGCTTCAGAAAGGTGAAAAATGGTCCGTTTTCAAATGTTTCATTTTTAACATCAGTTCACATTTGTAGGTAGATTATCAGTTTTAGAGCTAAAATTAGCATGTTTAAGGTGATTTTCATGGTTCCAGGGGCCCGGAAAGTGAATTAAAAACCATTTGGAGGCATTTAATGTTCAAGCAAAAACGGCTGATTTTTGTTAAAAGAGATAACAACCCCCATTACGTCATGCTTCAGAAAGGTGAAAAATGGTCCGTTTTCAAATGTTTTATTTTTGATCGTCAGTTCACATTTGTAGGTAGATCATCAGTTTTAGAGCTAAAATTAGCATGTTTAAAGTGATTTTCATGCTTCCAGGGGCCCGGGAAGTGAATTAAAAAACATTTGGAGGCATTTAATGTTCAAGCAAAAACAGCTGATTTTTGACAAAAGAGATAACACCCCCCCCCATTACGTCATGCTTCAGAAAAGTGAAAAATGGTCCGTTTTCAAATGTTTTGTTTTTGAACGTCAGTTCACATTTGTAGGTGGATCATCAGTTTTAGAGCTAAAATTAGCATGTTTAAAGTGATTTTCATGCTTCCAGGGACCCTAAACACAACATTTGTGGAATGGTTAAAAGTGCATGAAAATGACCAATTTACTCACTCTGAGGTCTCAAAACGTGTTTCTTCACACCAGGAAGTGAATTAAATACCATTTGGAGGCATTTCATGTTCAAGCAAAAACGGCTGATTTTTGACAAAAGCGATAACACCCCCCCCCATTACGTCATGCTTCAGAAAGGTGAAAAATGGTCCGTTTTCAAATGTTTCATTTTTTAACATCAGTTCACATTTGTACGTAGATCATCAGTTTTAGAGCTAAAATTAGCATGTTTAAAGTGATTTTCATGGTTCCAGGAGCCCGGAAAGTAAATTAAAAACCATTTGGAGGCATTTAATGTTCAAGAAAAACAGCTGTTTTTTGTTAAAAGAGATAACACCCCCCCATTACGTAATGCTTCAGAAAGGTGAAAAATGGTCCGTTTTCAAATGTTTTATTTTTGAACGTCAGTTCACATTTGTAGGTGGATCATCAGTTTTAGAGCTAAAATTAGCATGTTTAAAGTGATTTTCATGCTTCCAGGGGCACTAAACACAACATTTGTGGAATGGTTAAAAGTGCATGAAAATGGCCAATTTACTCACTCTGAGGTCTCAAAAAGTGTTTCTTCACCCCGGGAAGTGAATTAAATACCATTTGGAGGCATTTAATGTTCAAGCAAAAACAACTGATTTTTGACAAGAGAGATAACACCCCCATTACGTCATGCTTCAGAAAGGTGAAAAATGGTCCGTTTTCAAATGTTTATTTTTTAAGGTCATTTCACATTTGTAGGTAGGTCATCAGTTTTAGAGCTTAAATTAGTATGTTTAAAGTGGTTTTCATGCTTCCAGGGGCCCGGGAAGTGAATTAAAAACCATTTGGAGGCATTTAATGTTCATTTAAAAACAGCTGAATTTTTTACAAACGAGATAACACCCCCCATTACGTCATGCTTCAGAAAGGTGAAAAATAGTCCGTTTTCAAATGTTTTATTTTTGAACGTCAGTTCACATTTGTAGGTGGATCATCAGTTTTAGAGTTAAAATTAGCATGTTTAAAGTGATGTTCATGCTTCCAGGGGCCCTAAACACAACATTTGTGGAATGGTTAAAAGTGCATGGAAATGGCCAATTTACTTACTCTTAGGTCTCAAAAAGTGTTTCTTCACCCCGGGAAGTGAATTAAATACCAGTTGGAGGCATTTAATGTTCAAGCAAAAACGGCAGATTTTTGACAAAAGAGATAACACCACCCCATTACGTCATGCTTCAGAAAGGTGAAAAATGGTCCGTTTTCAAATGTTTTATTTTTTAAGGTCATTTCACATTTGTAGGTAGATCATCAGTGTTAGAGCTAAAATTAGCATGTTTAAAGTGGTTTTCATGCTTCCAGGGGCCCGGGAAGTGAATTAAAAACCATTTGGAGGCATTTAATGTTCAAGCAAAAAAAGCTGATTTTTGACAATAGAGATAACACCCCCCCCCCCCATTACGTCATGCTTCAGAAAGGTGAAAAATGGTCCGTTTTCAAATGTTTTTGTTTTTGAACGTCAGTTCACATTTGTAGGTGGATCATCAGTTCTAGAGATGAAATTGGCATGTTTAAAGTGATTTTCATGCTTCCAGGGGCCCTAAACACAACATTTGTGGAATGGTTAAAAGTGCATGAAAATGACCAATTTACTCACTCTGAGGTCTCAAAAAGTGTTTCTTCACCCCGAGAAGTGAATTAAATACCATTTGGAGGCATTAAATGTTCAAGCAAAAACGGCAGATTTTTTACAAAAGAGATAACACCCCCCATTACGTCATGCTTCAGAAAGGTGAAAAATGGTCCGTTTTCAAATGTTTTATTTTTGATCGTCAGTTCACATTTGTAGGTAGATCATCAGTTTTAGAGCTAAAATTAGCATGTTTAAAGTGATTTTCATGCTTCCAGGGGCCCGGGAAGTGAATTAAAAAACATTTGGAGGCATTTAATGTTCAAGCAAAAACAGCTGATTTTTGACAAAAGAGATAACCCCCCCCCCCCATTACATCATGCTTCAGAAAGGTGAAAAATGGTCCGTTTTCAAATGTTTTATTTTTGAACGTCAGTTCACATTTGTAGGTGGATCATCGGTTCTAGAGATGAAATTAGCATGTTTAAAGTGATTTTCATGCTTCCAGGGGCCCTAAACACATCATTTGTGGAATGGTTAAAAGTGCATGAAAATGACCAATTTACTCACTCTGAGGTCTCAAAAAGTGTTTCTTCACCCCGAGAAGTGAATTAAATACCATTTGGAGGCATTTAATGTTCAAGCAAAAACAGCTGATTTTTGACAAAAGAGATAACACCCCCCATTACGTCATGCTTCAGAAAGGTGAAAAATGGTCCGTTTTCAAATGTTTTATTTTTGATCGTCAGTTCACCTTTGTAGGTAGATCATCAGTTTTAGAGCTAAAATTAGCATGTTTAAAGTGATTTTCATGCTTCCAGGGGCCCGGGAAGTGAATTAAAAAACATTTGGAGGCATTTAATGTTCAAGCAAAAACAGCTGATTTTTGACAAAAGAGATAACCCCCCCCCCATTACGTCATGCTTCAGAAAGGTGAAAAATGGTCCGTTTTCAAATGTTTTAGTTTTTGAACGTCAGTTCACATTTGTAGGTGGATCATCAGTTCTAGAGATGAAATTAGCATGTTTAAAGTGATTTTCATGCTTCCAGGGGCCCTAAACACAACATTTGTGGAATGGTTAAAAGTGCATGAAAATGACCAATTTACTCACTCTGAGGTCTCAAAAGCTGTTTCTTCACCCGAGAAGTGAATTAAATACCATTTGGAGGCATTTAATGTTCAAGCAAAAACGGCTGATTTTTTACAAAATAGATAACACCCCCCATTACGTCATGTTTCAGAAAGGTAAAAAATGGTCCGTTTTCAAAAGTTATATTTTTGATCGTCAGTTCACATTTGTAGGTAGATCATCAGTTTTAGAGCTAAAATTAGCATGTTTAAAGTGATTTTCATGCTTCCAGGGGCCCGGGAAGTGAATTAAAAAACATTTGGAGGCATTTAATGTTCAAGCAAAAACAGCTGATTTTTGACAAAAGAGATAACAACCCCCATTACGTCATGCTTCAGAAAAGTGAAAAATGGTCCGTTTTCAAATGTTTTATTTTTGAACGTCAGTTCACATTTGTAGGAGGATCATCAGTTTTAGAGCTAAAATTAGCATGTTTAAAGTGATTTTCATGCTTCCAGGGGCACTAAACACAACATTTGTGGAATGGTTAAAAGTGCATGAAAATGGCCAATTTACTCACTCTGAGGTCTCAAAAAGGGTTTCTTCACACCAGGAAGTGAATTAAATACCATTTGGCGGCATTTCATGTTCAAGCAAAAACGGCTGATTTTTGACAAAAGCGATAACACCCCCCCATTACGTCATGCTTCAGAAAGGTGAAAAATGGTCCGTTTTCAAATGTTTCATTTTTAACATCAGTTCACATTTGTAGGTAGATCATCAGTTTTAGAGCTAAAATTTGCATGTTTAAGGTGATTTTCATGGTTCCAGGGGCCCGGAAAGTGAATTAAAAACCATTTGGAGGCATTTAATGTTCAAGCAAAAACGGCTGATTTTTGTTAAAAGAGATAACAACCCTCATTACGTCATGCTTCAGAAAGGTGAAAAATGGTCCGTTTTCAAATGTTTTATTTTTGATCGTCAGTTCACATTTGTAGGTAGATCATCAGTTTTAGAGCTAAAATTAGCATGTTTAAAGTGATTTTCATGCTTCCAGGGGCCCAGGAAGTGAATTAAAAAACATTTGGAGGCATTTAATGTTCAAGCAAAAACAGCTGATTTGTGACATAAGAGATAACCACCCCCATTACGTCATGCTTCAGAAAGGTGAAAAATGGTCCGTTTTCAAATGTTTTAGTTTTTGAACGTCAGTTCACATTTGTAGGTGGATCATCTGTTCTAGAGATGAAATTAGCATGTTTAAAGTGATTTTCATGCTTCCAGGGGCCCTAAACACAACATTTGTGGTATGGTTAAAAGTGCATGAAAATGGCCAATTTACTCACTCTGAGGTCTCAAAAGGTGTTTCTTCACACCAGGAAGTGAATTAAATACCATTTGGAGGCATTTAATGTTCAAGCAAAAACGGCTGATTTTTTACAAAAGAGATAACACCCCCCATTACGTCATGCTACAGAAAGGTGAAATATGGTCCGTATTCAAATGTTTTATTTTTGATCGTCAGTTCACCTTTGTAGGTAGATCATCAGTTTTAGAGCTAAAATGAGCATGTTTAAAGTGATTTTCATGCTTCCAGGGGCCCGGGAAGTGAATTAAAAAACATTTGGAGGCATTTAATGTTCAAGCAAAAACAGCTGATTTTTGACAAAAGAGATAACCCCCCCCCATTACGTCATGCTTCAGAAAGGTGAAAAATGGTCCGTTTTCAAATGTTTTAGTTTTTGAACGTCAGTTCACATTTGTAGGTGGATCATCAGTTCTAGAGATGAAATTAGCATGTTTAAAGTGATTTTCATGCTTCCAGGGGCCCTAAACACAACATTTGTGGAATGGTTAAAAGTGCATGAAAATGACCAATTTACTCACTCTGAGGTCTCAAAAGCTGTTTCTTCACCCCGAGAAGTGAATTAAATACCATTTGGAGGCATTTAATGTTCAAGCAAAAACGGCTGATTTTTTACAAAATAGATAACACCCCCCATTACGTCATGTTTCAGAAAGGTAAAAAATGGTCCGTTTTCAAAAGTTATATTTTTGATCGTCAGTTCACATTTGTAGGTAGATCATCAGTTTTAGAGCTAAAATTAGCATGTTTAAAGTGATTTTCATGCTTCCAGGGGCCCGGGAAGTGAATTAAAAAACATTTGGAGGCATTTAATGTTCAAGCAAAAACAGCTGATTTTTGACAAAAGAGATAACACCCCCCATTACGTCATGCTTCAGAAAAGTGAAAAATGGTCCGTTTTCAAATGTTTTATTT
Organism: Lissotriton helveticus; assembly: GCF_964261635.1. Taxonomy (NCBI): domain Eukaryota; kingdom Metazoa; phylum Chordata; class Amphibia; order Caudata; family Salamandridae; genus Lissotriton; species Lissotriton helveticus. The sequence continues at coordinate 1,273,034,151 of NC_136061.1, forward strand.
TTGAACGTCAGTTCACATTTGTAGGAGGATCATCAGTTTTAGAGCTAAAATTAGCATGTTTAAAGTGATTTTCATGCTTCCAGGGGCACTAAACACAACATTTGTGGAATGGTTAAAAGTGCATGAAAATGGCCAATTTACTCACTCTGAGGTCTCAAAAAGGGTTTCTTCACACCAGGAAGTGAATTAAATACCATTTGGCGGCATTTCATGTTCAAGCAAAAACGGCTGATTTTTGACAAAAGCGATAACACCCCCCCATTACGTCATGCTTCAGAAAGGTGAAAAATGGTCCGTTTTCAAATGTTTCATTTTTAACATCAGTTCACATTTGTAGGTAGATCATCAGTTTTAGAGCTAAAATTTGCATGTTTAAGGTGATTTTCATGGTTCCAGGGGCCCGGAAAGTGAATTAAAAACCATTTGGAGGCATTTAATGTTCAAGCAAAAACGGCTGATTTTTGTTAAAAGAGATAACAACCCTCATTACGTCATGCTTCAGAAAGGTGAAAAATGGTCCGTTTTCAAATGTTTTATTTTTGATCGTCAGTTCACATTTGTAGGTAGATCATCAGTTTTAGAGCTAAAATTAGCATGTTTAAAGTGATTTTCATGCTTCCAGGGGCCCAGGAAGTGAATTAAAAAACATTTGGAGGCATTTAATGTTCAAGCAAAAACAGCTGATTTGTGACATAAGAGATAACCACCCCCATTACGTCATGCTTCAGAAAGGTGAAAAATGGTCCGTTTTCAAATGTTTTAGTTTTTGAACGTCAGTTCACATTTGTAGGTGGATCATCTGTTCTAGAGATGAAATTAGCATGTTTAAAGTGATTTTCATGCTTCCAGGGGCCCTAAACACAACATTTGTGGTATGGTTAAAAGTGCATGAAAATGGCCAATTTACTCACTCTGAGGTCTCAAAAGGTGTTTCTTCACACCAGGAAGTGAATTAAATACCATTTGGAGGCATTTAATGTTCAAGCAAAAACGGCTGATTTTTTACAAAAGAGATAACACCCCCCATTACGTCATGCTACAGAAAGGTGAAATATGGTCCGTATTCAAATGTTTTATTTTTGATCGTCAGTTCACATTTGTAGGTAGATCATCAGTTTTAGAGCTAAAATTAGCATGTTTAAAGTAATTTTCATGCTTTCAGGGGCCCTAAACACACTATTTGTGGAATGGTAAGAAGTGCATGAAAATGACCAATTTACTCACTCTGAGGTCTCAAAAAGTGTTTCTTCACCCCGAGAAGTGAAATACAATTTAGAGGCATTTAATGTTCAAGCAAAAACGGCTGATTTTTGACAAAAGAGATGACACCCCCCAATTACGTCATGCTTCAGAAAGGTGAAAAATGGTCCGTTTTCAAATGTTTTGTTTTTGAACGTCAGTTCACATTTGTAGGTAGATAATCAGTTTTAGAGCTAAAATTAGCATGTTTAAAGTGATTTTCATGCTTCCAGGGGCTCGGGAAGTGAATTAAAAAACATTTGGAGGCATTTAATGTTCAAGCAAAAACAGCTGATTTTTGACAAAAGAGATAACCCCCCCCCCCATTACGTCATGCTTCAGAAAGGTGAAAAATGGTCCGTTTTCAAATGTTTTATTTTTGAACGTCAGTTCACATTTGTAGGTGGATCATCAGTTTTAGAGCTAAAATTAGCATGTTTAAAGTAATTTTCATGCTTTCAGGGGCCCTAAACACACTATTTGTGGAATGGTAAGAAGTGCATGAAAATGACCAATTTACTCACTCTGAGGTCTCAAAAAGTGTTTCTTCACCCCGAGAAGTGAAATACAATTTAGAGGCATTTAATGTTCAAGCAAAAACGGCTGATTTTTGACAAAAGAGATGACACCCCCCAATTACGTCATGCTTCAGAAAGGTGAAAAATGGTCCGTTTTCAAATGTTTTGTTTTTGAACGTCAGTTCACATTTGTAGGTAGATAATCAGTTTTAGAGCTAAAATTAGCATGTTTAAAGTGATTTTCATGCTTCCAGGGGCCCTAAACACAACATTTGTGGAATGGTAAAAAGTGCATGAAAATGACCAATTTACTCACTCTGAGGTCTCAAAAAGTGTTTCTTCACCCCGAGAAGTGAAATACCATTTAGAGGCATTTAATGTTCAAGCAAAAACGGCTGATTTTTGACAAAAGAGATAACACCCCCCCCATTACGTCATGCTTCAGAAAGGTGAAAAATGGTCCGTTTTCAAATGTTTTGTTTTTGAACGTCAGTTCACATTTGTAGGTAGATAATCAGTTTTAGAGCTAAAATTAGCATGTTTAAAGTGATTTTCATGCTTCCAGGGGCCCGGGAAGTGAATTAAAAACCATTTGGAGGCATTTAATGTTCAAGCAAAAACAGCTGATTTTTGACAATGAGATAACACCCCCCCCCATTACGTCATGCTTCAGAAAGGTGAAAAATGGTCCGTTTTCAAATGTTTTATTTTTGAACGTCAGTTCACATTTGTAGGTGGATCATCAGTTTTAGAGCTAAAATTAGCATGTTTAAAGTGATTTTCATGCTTCCAGGGGCCCTAAACACAACATTTGTGGAATGGTTAAAAGTGCATGGAAATGGCCAATTTACTCACTCTTAGGTCTCAAAAAGTGTTTCTTCACCCCGGGAAGTGAATTAAATACCAGTTGGAGGCATTTAATGTTCAAGCAAAAACGGCAGATTTTTGACAAAAGAGATAACACCCCCCCATTACGTCATGCTTCAGAAAGGTGAAAAATGGTCCGTTTTCAAATGTTTTACTTTTTAAGGTCATTTCACATTTGTAGGTAGATCATCAGTTTTAGAGCTAAAATTAGCATGTTTAAAGTGATTTTCATGCTTCCAGGGGCCCGGGAAGTGAATTAAAAACCATTTGGAGGCATTTAATGTTCAAGCAAAAAAAGCTGATTTTTTACAAAAGAGATAACACCCCCCATTACGTCATGCTTCAGAAAGGTGAAAAGTAGTCCGTTTTCAAATGTTTTAGTTTTTGAACGTCAGTTCACATTTGTAGGTGGATCATCTATTCTAGAGATGAAATTGTCATGTTTAAAGTGATTTTCATGCTTCCAGGGGCCCTAAACACAACATTTGTGGAATGGTTAAAAGTGCATGAAAATGACCAATTTACTCACTCTGAGATCTCAAAAAGTGTTTCTTCACCCCGAGAAGTGAATTAAATACCATTTGGAGGCATTAAATGTTCAAGCAAAAACAGCTGATTTTTTACAAAAGAGATAACACCCCCCATTACGTCATGCTTCAGAAAGGTGAAAAATGGTCCGTTTTCAAATGTTTTATTTTTGATCGTCAGTTCACATTTGTAGGTAGATCATCAGTTTTAGAGCTAAAATTAGCATGTTTAAAGTGATTTTCATGCTTCCAGGGGCCCGGGAAGTGAATTAAAAAACATTTGGAGGCATTTAATGTTCAAGCAAAAACAGCTGATTTTTGACAAAAGAGATAACCCCCCCCATTACGTCATGCTTCAGAAAGGTGAAAAATGGTCCGTTTTCAAATGTTTTATTTTTGAACGTCAGTTCACATTTGTAGGTGGATCATCAGTTTTAGAGCTAAAATTAGCATGTTTAAAGTAATTTTCATGCTTTCAGGGGCCCTAAACACACTATTTGTGGAATGGTAAGAAGTGCATGAAAATGACCAATTTACTCACTCTGAGGTCTCAAAAAGTGTTTCTTCACCCCGAGAAGTGAAATACAATTTAGAGGCATTTAATGTTCAAGCAAAAACGGCTGATTTTTGACAAAAGAGATGACACCCCCCCATTACGTCATGCTTCAGAAAGGTGAAAAATGGTCCGTTTTCAAATGTTTTGTTTTTGAACGTCAGTTCACATTTGTAGGTAGATAATCAGTTTTAGAGCTAAAATTAGCATGTTTAAAGTGATTTTCATGCTTCCAGGGGCCCGGGAAGTGAATTAAAAACCATTTGGAGGCATTTAATGTTCAAGCAAAAACAGCTGATTTTTGACAAAAGAGATAACACCCCCCCATTACGTCATGCTTCAGAAAGGTGAAAAATGGTCCGTTTTCAAATGTTTTATTTTTGAACGTCAGTTCACATTTGTAGGTGGATCATCAGTTTTAGAGCTAAAATTAGCATGTTTAAAGTGATTTTCATGCTTCCAGGGGCCCTAAACACAACATTTGTGGAATGGTAAAAAGTGCATGAAAATGACCAATTTACTCACTCTGAGGTCTCAAAAAGTGTTTCTTCACCCCGAGAAGTGAAATACCATTTAGAGGCATTTAATGTTCAAGCAAAAACGGCAGATTTTTGACAAAAGAGATAACACCCCCCCCATTACGTCATGCTTCAGAAAGGTGAAAAATGGTCCGTTTTCAAATGTTTTGTTTTTGAACGTCAGTTCACATTTGTAGGTAGATAATCAGTTTTAGAGCTAAAATTAGCATGTTTAAAGTGATTTTCATGCTTCCAGGGGCCCGGGAAGTGAATTAAAAACCATTTGGAGGCATTTAATGTTCAAGCAAAAACAGCTGATTTTTGACAATGAGATAACACCCCCCCCATTACGTCATGCTTCAGAAAGGTGAAAAATGGTCCGTTTTCAAATGTTTTATTTTTGAACGTCAGTTCACATTTGTAGGTGGATCATCAGTTTTAGAGCTAAAATTAGCATGTTTAAAGTAATTTTCATGCTTTCAGGGGCCCTAAACACACTATTTGTGGAATGGTAAGAAGTGCATGAAAATGACCAATTTACTCACTCTGAGGTCTCAAAAAGTGTTTCTTCACCCCGAGAAGTGAAATACAATTTAGAGGCATTTAATGTTCAAGCAAAAACGGCTGATTTTTGACAAAAGAGATGACACCCCCCCATTACGTCATGCTTCAGAAAGGTGAAAAATGGTCCGTTTTCAAATGTTTTGTTTTTGAACGTCAGTTCACATTTGTAGGTAGATAATCAGTTTTAGAGCTAAAATTAGCATGTTTAAAGTGATTTTCATGCTTCCAGGGGCCCTAAACACAACATTTGTGGAATGGTAAAAAGTGCATGAAAATGACCAATTTACTCACTCTGAGGTCTCAAAAAGTGTTTCTTCACCCCGAGAAGTGAAATACCATTTAGAGGCATTTAATGTTCAAGCAAAAACGGCTGATTTTTGACAAAAGAGATAACACCCCCCCCATTACGTCATGCTTCAGAAAGGTGAAAAATGGTCCGTTTTCAAATGTTTTGTTTTTGAACGTCAGTTCACATTTGTAGGTAGATAATCAGTTTTAGAGCTAAAATTAGCATGTTTAAAGTGATTTTCATGCTTCCAGGGGCCCGGGAAGTGAATTAAAAACCATTTGGAGGCATTTAATGTTCAAGCAAAAACAGCTGATTTTTGACAATGAGATAACACCCCCCCATTACGTCATGCTTCAGAAAGGTGAAAAATGGTCCGTTTTCAAATGTTTTATTTTTGAACGTCAGTTCACATTTGTAGGTGGATCATCAGTTTTAGAGCTAAAATTAGCATGTTTAAAGTGATTTTCATGCTTCCAGGGGCCCTAAACACAACATTTGTGGAATGGTTAAAAGTGCATGGAAATGGCCAATTTACTCACTCTTAGGTCTCAAAAAGTGTTTCTTCACCCCGGGAAGTGAATTAAATACCAGTTGGAGGCATTTAATGTTCAAGCAAAAACGGCAGATTTTTGACAAAAGAGATAACACCCCCCCATTACGTCATGCTTCAGAAAGGTGAAAAATGGTCCGTTTTCAAATGTTTTACTTTTTAAGGTCATTTCACATTTGTAGGTAGATCATCAGTTTTAGAGCTAAAATTAGCATGTTTAAAGTGATTTTCATGCTTCCAGGGGCCCGGGAAGTGAATTAAAAACCATTTGGAGGCATTTAATGTTCAAGCAAAAAAAGCTGATTTTTTACAAAAGAGATAACACCCCCCATTACGTCATGCTTCAGAAAGGTGAAAAGTAGTCCGTTTTCAAATGTTTTAGTTTTTGAACGTCAGTTCACATTTGTAGGTGGATCATCTATTCTAGAGATGAAATTGTCATGTTTAAAGTGATTTTCATGCTTCCAGGGGCCCTAAACACAACATTTGTGGAATGGTTAAAAGTGCATGAAAATGACCAATTTACTCACTCTGAGATCTCAAAAAGTGTTTCTTCACCCCGAGAAGTGAATTAAATACCATTTGGAGGCATTAAATGTTCAAGCAAAAACAGCTGATTTTTTACAAAAGAGATAACACCCCCCATTACGTCATGCTTCAGAAAGGTGAAAAATGGTCCGTTTTCAAATGTTTTATTTTTGATCGTCAGTTCACATTTGTAGGTAGATCATCAGTTTTAGAGCTAAAATTAGCATGTTTAAAGTGATTTTCATGCTTCCAGGGGCCCGGGAAGTGAATTAAAAAACATTTGGAGGCATTTAATGTTCAAGCAAAAACAGCTGATTTTTGACAAAAGAGATAACCCCCCCCCCATTACGTCATGCTTCAGAAAGGTGAAAAATGGTCCGTTTTCAAATGTTTTATTTTTGAACGTCAGTTCACATTTGTAGGTGGATCATCAGTTTTAGAGCTAAAATTAGCATGTTTAAAGTAATTTTCATGCTTTCAGGGGCCCTAAACACACTATTTGTGGAATGGTAAGAAGTGCATGAAAATGACCAATTTACTCACTCTGAGGTCTCAAAAAGTGTTTCTTCACCCCGAGAAGTGAAATACAATTTAGAGGCATTTAATGTTCAAGCAAAAACGGCTGATTTTTGACAAAAGAGATGACACCCCCCCATTACGTCATGCTTCAGAAAGGTGAAAAATGGTCCGTTTTCAAATGTTTTATTTTTGAACGTCAGTTCACATTTGTAGGTGGATCATCAGTTTTAGAGCTAAAATTAGCATGTTTAAAGTGATTTTCATGCTTCCAGGGGCCCTAAACACAACATTTGTGGAATGGTAAAAAGTGCATGAAAATGACCAATTTACTCACTCTGAGGTCTCAAAAAGTGTTTCTTCACCCCGAGAAGTGAAATACCATTTAGAGGCATTTAATGTTCAAGCAAAAACGGCTGATTTTTGACAAAAGAGATAACACCCCCCCCATTACGTCATGCTTCAGAAAGGTGAAAAATGGTCAGTTTTCAAATGTTTTGTTTTTGAACGTCAGTTCACATTTGTAGGTAGATAATCAGTTTTAGAGCTAAAATTAGCATGTTTAAAGTGATTTTCATGCTTCCAGGGGCCCGGGAAGTGAATTAAAAACCATTTGGAGGCATTTAATGTTCAAGCAAAAACAGCTGATTTTTGACAATGAGATAACACCCCCCCCCCATTACGTCATGCTTCAGAAAGGTGAAAAATGGTCCGTTTTCAAATGTTTTATTTTTGAACGTCAGTTCACATTTGTAGGTGGATCATCAGTTTTAGAGCTAAAATTAGCATGTTTAAAGTGATTTTCATGCTTCCAGGGGCCCTAAACACAACATTTGTGGAATGGTTAAAAGTGCATGGAAATGGCCAATTTACTCACTCTTAGGTCTCAAAAAGTGTTTCTTCACCCCGGGAAGTGAATTAAATACCAGTTGGAGGCATTTAATGTTCAAGCAAAAACGGCAGATTTTTGACAAAAGAGATAACACCCCCCCATTACGTCATGCTTCAGAAAGGTGAAAAATGGTCCGTTTTCAAATGTTTTACTTTTTAAGGTCATTTCACATTTGTAGGTAGATCATCAGTTTTAGAGCTAAAATTAGCATGTTTAAAGTGATTTTCATGCTTCCAGGGGCCCGGGAAGTGAATTAAAAACCATTTGGAGGCATTTAATGTTCAAGCAAAAAAAGCTGATTTTTGACAAAAGAGATAACACCCCCCCCCATTACGTCATGCTTCAGAAAGGTGAAAAATGGTCCGTTTTCAAATGTTTCAGTTTTTGAACGTCAGTTCACATTTGTAGGTGGATCATCAGTTTTAGAGATAAAATTAGCATGTTTAAAGTGATTTTCATGCTTCCAGGGGCCCTAAACACAACATTTGTGGAATGGTTAAAAGTGCATGGAAATGGCCAATTTACTCACTCTTAGGTCTCAAAAAGTGTTTCTTCACCCCGGGAAGTGAATTAAATACCATTTGGAGGCATTTAATGTTCAAGCAAAAACGGCAGATTTTTGACAAAAGAGATAACACCCCCCCATTACGTCATGCTTCAGAAAGGTGAAAAATGGTCCGTTTTCAAATGTTTTATTTTTTAAGGTCATTTCACATTTGTAGGTAGATCATCAGTTTTAGAGCTTAAATTAGCATGTTTAAAGTGATTTTCATGCTTCCAGGGGCCCGGGAAGTGAATTAAAAACCATTTGGAGGCATTTAATGTTCAAGCAAAAAAAGCTGATTTTTGACAAAAGAGATAACACCCCCCCCCCCCCCCCATTACGTCATGCTTCAGAAAGGTGAAAAATGGTCCGTTTTCAAATGTTTCAGTTTTTGAACGTCAGTTCACATTTGTAGGTGGATCATCAGTTTTAGAGATAAAATTAGCATGTTTAAAGTGATTTTCATGCTTCCAGGGGCCCTAAACACAACATTTGTGGAATGGTTAAAAGTGCATGAAAATGACCAATTTACTCACTCTGAGGTCTCAAAAAGAGTTTCTTCACCCCGAGAAGTGAATTAAATACCATTTGGAGGCATTTAATGTTCAAGCAAAAACGGCTGATTTTCGACAAAAGAGATAACACCCCCATTACGTCATGCTTCAGAAAGGTGAAAAATGGTCCGTTTTCAAATGTTTTATTTTTGATCGTCAGTTCACATTTGTAGGTAGATCATCAGTTTCAGAGCTAAAATTAGCATTTTTAAAGTGATTTTCATGCTTCCAGGGGCCCGGGAAGTGAATTAAAAAACATTTGGAGGCATTTAATGTTCAAGCAAAAACAGCACATTTTTGACAAAAGAGATAACACCCCCCCCCCATTACGTCATGCTTCAGAAAGGTGAAAAATGGTCCGTTTTCAAATGTTTTATTTTTTAAGGTCATTTCACATTTGTAGGTAGATCATCAGTTTTAAAGCTTAAATTAGTATGTTTAAAGTGGTTTTCATGCTTCCAGGGGCCCGGGAAGTGAATTAAAAACCATTTGGAGGCATTTAATGTTCATTTAAAAACAGCTGATTTTTTACAAAAGAGATAACACCCCCCATTACGTCATGCTTCAGAAAGGTGAAAAGTAGTCCGTTTTCAAATGTTTTAGTTTTTGAACGTCAGTTCACATTTGTAGGTGGATCATCTATTCTAGAGATGAAATTGTCATGTTTAAAGTGATTTTCATGCTTCCAGGGGCCCTAAACACAACATTTGTGGAATGGTTAAAAGTGCATGAAAATGACCAATTTACTCACTCTGAGGTCTCAAAAAGTGTTTCTTCACCCCGAGAAGTGAATTAAATACCATTTGGAGGCATTAAATGTTCAAGCAAAAACAGCTGATTTTTTACAAAAGAGATAACACCCCCCATTACGTCATGCTTCAGAAAGGTGAAAAATGGTCCGTTTTCAAATGTTTTATTTTTGATCGTCAGTTCACATTTGTAGGTAGATCATCAGTTTTAGAGCTAAAATTAGCATGTTTAAAGTGATTTTCATGCTTCCAGGGGCCCGGGAAGTGAATTAAAAAACATTTGGAGGCATTTAATGTTCAAGCAAAAACAGCTGGTTTTTGACAAAAGAGATAACCCCCCCCCCCCCCATTACGTCATGCTTCAGAAAGGTGAAAAATGGTCCGTTTTCAAAGTTTTATTTTTGAACGTCAGTTCACATTTGTAGGTGGATCATCAGTTCTAGAGATGAAATTAGCATGTTTAAAGTGATTTTCATGCTTCCAGGGGCCCTAAACACATCATTTGTGGAATGGTTAAAAGTGCATGAAAATGACCAATTTACTCACTCTGAGGTCTCAAAACGTGTTTCTTCACACCAGGAAGTGAATTAAATACCATTTGGAGGCATTTCATGTTCAAGCAAAAACGGCTGATTTTTGACAAAAGCGATAACACCCCCCCATTACGTCATGCTTCAGAAAGGTGAAAAATGGTCCGTTTTCAAATGTTTCATTTTTTAACATCAGTTCACATTTGTAGGTAGATCATCAGTTTTAGAGCTAAAATTAGCATGTTTAAAGTGATTTTCATGGTTCCAGGAGCCCGGAAAGTGAATTAAAAACCATTTGGAGGCATTTAATGTTTAAGCAAAAACAGCTGATTTTTGTTAAAAGAGATAACACCCCCCATTACGTAATGCTTCAGAAAGGTGAAAAATGGTCCGTTTTCAAATGTTTTATTTTTGAACGTCAGTTCACATTTGTAGGTGGATCATTAGTTTTAGAGCTAAAATTAGCATGTTTAAAGTGATTTTCATGCTTCCAGGGGCACTAAACACAACATTTGTGGAATGGTTAAAAGTGCATGAAAATGGCCAATTTACTCACTCTGAGGTCTCAAAAAGTGTTTCTTCACCCCGGGAAGTGAATTAAATACCATTTGGAGGCATTTAATGTTCAAGCAAAAACAACTGATTTTTGACAAAAGAGATAACACCCCCCATTACGTCATGCTTCAGAAAGGTGAAAAATGGTCCGTTTTCAAATGTTTTATTTTTTAAGGTCATTTCACATTTGTAGGTAGATCATCAGTTTTAGAGCTTAAATTATTATGTTTAAAGTGATTTTCATGCTTCCAGGGGCCCGGGAAGTGAATTAAAAACCATTTGGAGGCATTTAATGTTCATTTAAAAACAGCTGATTTTTTACAAAAGAGATAACACCCCCCATTACGTCATGCTTCAGAAAGGTGAAATTTAGTCCGTTTTCAAATGTTTTATTTTTGAACATCAGTTCACATTTGTAGGTGAATCATCAGTTTTAGAGTTAAAATTAGCATGTTTAAAGTGATTTTCATGCTTCCAGGGGCCCGGGAAGTGAATTAAAAAACATTTGGAGGCATTTAATGTTCAAGCAAAAACGGCTGATTTTTGACAAAAGCGATAACACCCCCCCATTACGTCATGCTTCAGAAAGGTAAAAAATGGTCCGTTTTCAAATGTTTCATTTTTTAACATCAGTTCACATTTGTAGGTAGATCATCAGTTTTAGAGCTAAAATTAGCATGTTTAAAGTGGTTTTCATGGTTCCAGGAGCCCGGAAAGTGAATTAAAAACCATTTGGAGGCATTTAATGTTCAAGCAAAAACAGCTGATTTTTGTTAAAAGAGATAACACCCCCCATTACGTAATGCTTCAGAAAGGTGAAAAATGGTCCGTTTTCAAATGTTTTATTTTTGAACGTCAGTTCACATTTGTAGGTGGATCATCAGTTTTAGAGCTAAAATTAGCATGTTTAAAGTGATTTTCATGCTTCCAGGGGCACTAAACACAACATTTGTGGAATGGTTAAAAGTGCATGAAAATGGCCAATTTACTCACTCTGAGGTCTCAAAAAGTGTTTCTTCACCCCGGGAAGTGAATTAAATACCATTTGGAGGCATTTAATGTTCAAGCAAAAACAACTGATTTTTGACAAAAGAGATAACACCCCCCATTACGTCATGCTTCAGAAAGGTGAAAAATGGTCCGTTTTCAAATGTTTTATTTTTTAAGGTCATTTCACATTTGTAGGTAGATCATCAGTTTTAGAGCTTAAATTATTATGTTTAAAGTGATTTTCATGCTTCCAGGGGCCCGGGAAGTGAATTAAAAACCATTTGGAGGCATTTAATGTTCATTTAAAAACAGCTGATTTTTTACAAAAGAGATAACACCCCCCATTACGTCATGCTTCAGAAAGGTGAAAAGTAGTCCGTTTTCAAATGTTTTATTTTTGAACGTCAGTTCACATTTGTAGGTGAATCATCAGTTTTAGAGTTAAAATTAGCATGTTTAAAGTGATTTTCATGCTTCCAGGGGCCCGGGAAGTGAATTAAAAAACATTTGGAGGCATTTAATGTTCAAGCAAAAACGGCTGATTTTTGACAAAAGCGATAACACCCCCCCATTACGTCATGCTTCAGAAAGGTAAAAAATGGTCCGTTTTCAAATGTTTCATTTTTTAACATCAGTTCACATTTGTAGGTAGATCATCAGTTTTAGAGCTAAAATTAGCATGTTTAAAGTGATTTTCATGGTTCCAGGAGCCCGGAAAGTGAATTAAAAACCATTTGGAGGCATTTAATGTTCAAGCAAAAACAGCTGATTTTTGACAAAAGAGATAACACCCCCCCATTACGTCATGCTTCAGAAAGGTGAAAAATGGTCCATTTTCAAATGTTTTATTTTTGAACGTCAGTTCACATTTGTAGGTGGATCATCAGTTTTAGAGCTAAAATTAGCATGTTTAAAGTGATTTTCATGCTTCCGGGGGCCCTAAACACAACATTTGTGGAATGGTTAAAAGTCCATGAAAATGGCCAATTTACTCACTCTGAGGTCTCAAAACGTGTTTCTTCACACCAGGAAGTGAATTAAAAACCATTTGGAGGCATTTAATGTTCAAGCAAAAACGGCTGATTTTTGACAAAAGAGATAACACCCCCCCCCCCATTACGTCATGCTTCAGAAAAGTGAAAAATGGTCCGTTTTCAAATGTTTTATTTTTGAACGTCAGTTCACATTTGTAGGTGGATCATCAGTTTTAGAGCTAAAATTAGCATGTTTAAAGTGATTTTTATGCTTCCGGGGGCCCTAAACACAACATTTGTGGAATGGTTAAAAGTGCATGAAAATGGCCAATTTACTAACTCTGAGGTCTCAAAAAGTGTTTCTTCACACCAGGAAGTGAATTAAATACCATTTGGAGGCATTTAATGTTCAAGCAAAAACGGCAGATTTTTGACAAAAGAGATAACACCCCCATTACGTCATGCTTCAGAAAGGTGAAAAATGGTCCGTTTTCAAATGTTTTATTTTTTAACGTCAGTTCACATTTGTAGGTAGATCGTCAGTTTTAGAGCTTAAATTAGTATGTTTAAAGTGATTTTCATGCTTCCAGGGGCCCGGGAAGTGAATTAAAAACCATTTGGAGGCATTTAATGTTCATTTAAAAACAGCTGATTTTTGACAAAAGAGATAACACCCCCCATTACGTCATGCTTCAGAAAGGTGAAAAATAGTCCGTTTTCAAATGTTTTATTTTTGAACGTCAGTTCACATTTGTAGGTGGATCATCAGTTTTAGAGCTAAAATTAGCATGTTTAAAGTGATTTTCATGCTTCCAGGGGCCCTAAACACAACATTTGTGGAATGGTTAAAAGTGCATGAAAATGACCAATTTACTCACTCTGAGGTCTCAAAACGTGTTTCTTCACACCAGGAAGTGAATTAAATACCATTTGGAGGCATTTCATGTTCAAGCAAAAACGGCTGATTTTTTACAAAAGCGATAACACCCCCCCATTACGTCATGCTTCAGAAAGGTGAAAAATGGTCTGTTTTCAAATGTTTCATTTTTTAACATCAGTTCACATTTGTAGGTAGATCATCAGTTTTAGAGCTAAAATTAGCATGTTTAAAGTGATTTTCATGGTTCCAGGAGCCCGGAAAGTGAATTAAAAACCATTTGGAGGCATTTAATGTTCAAGCAAAAACAGCAGATTTTTGTTAAAAGAGATAACACCCCCCCCATTACGTAATGCTTCAGAAAGGTGAAAAATTGTCCTTTTTCAAATGTTTTATTTTTGAACGTCAGTTCACATTTGTAGGTGGATCATCAGTTTTAGAGCTAAAATTAGCATGTTTAAAGTGATTTTCATGCTTCCAGGAGCACCAAACACAACATTTGTGGAATGGTTAAAAGTGCATGAAAATGGCCAATTTACTCACTCTGAGGTCTCAAAAAGTGTTTCTTCACCCCGGGAAGTGAATTAAATACCATTTGGAGGCATTTAATGTTCAAGCAAAAACAACTGATTTTTGACAAAAGAGATAACACCCCCCATTACGTCATGCTTCAGAAAGGTGAAAAATGGTCCGTTTTCAAATGTTTTATTTTTTAAGGTCATTTCACATTTGTAGGTAGATCATCAGTTTTAGAGCTTAAATTAGTATGTTTAAAGTGATTTTCATGCTTCCAGGGGCCTGGGAAGTGAATTAAAAACCATTTGGAGGCATTTAATGTTCATTTAAAAACAGCTGATTTTTTACAAAAGAGATAACACCCCCCATTACGTCATGCTTCAGAAAGGTGAAAAGTAGTCCTTTTTCAAATGTTTTATTTTTGAACGTCAGTTCACATTTGTAGGTGGATCATCAGTTTTAGAGCTAAAATGAGCATGTTTAAAGTGATTTTCATGCTTCCAGGGGCCCTAAACACAACATTTGTGGAATGGTAAAAAGTGCATGAAAATGACCAATTTACTCACTCTGAGGTCTCAAAAAGTGTTTCTTCACCCCGAGAAGTGAAATACCATTTAGAGGCATTTAATGTTCAAGCAAAAACGGCTGATTTTTGACAAAAGAGATAACACCCCCCCCATTACGTCATGCTTCAGAAAGGTGAAAAATGGTCCGTTTTCAAATGTTTTGTTTTTGAACGTCAGTTCACATTTGTAGGTAGATAATCAGTTTTAGAGCTAAAATTAGCATGTTTAAAGTGATTTTCATGCTTCCAGGGGCCAGGGAAGTGAATTAAAAAACATTTGGAGGCATTTAATGTTCAAGCAAAAACAGCTGATTTTTGACAATGAGATAACACCCCCCCCCATTACGTCATGCTTCAGAAAGGTGAAAAATGGTCCGTTTTCAAATGTTTTATTTTTGAACGTCAGTTCACATTTGTAGGTGGATCATCAGTTTTAGAGCTAAAATTAGCATGTTTAAAGTGATTTTCATGCTTCCAGGGGCCCTAAACACAACATTTGTGGAATGGTTAAAAGTGCATGGAAATGGCCAATTTACTCACTCTTAGGTCTCAAAAAGTGTTTCTTCACCCCGGGAAGTGAATTAAATACCAGTTGGAGGCATTTAATGTTCAAGCAAAAACGGCAGATTTTTGACAAAAGAGATAACACCCCCCCATTACGTCATGCTTCAGAAAGGTGAAAAATGGTCCGTTTTCAAATGTTTTACTTTTTAAGGTCATTTCACATTTGTAGGTAGATCATCAGTTTTAGAGCTAAAATTAGCATGTTTAAAGTGATTTTCATGCTTCCAGGGGCCCGGGAAGTGAATTAAAAACCATTTGGAGGCATTTAATGTTCAAGCATAAAAAGCTGATTTTTGACAAAAGAGATAACACCCCCCCCATTACGTCATGCTTCAGAAAGGTGAAAAATGGTCAGTTTTCAAATGTTTCAGTTTTTGAACGTCAGTTCACATTTGTAGGTGGATTATCAGTTTTAGAGATAAAATTAGCATGTTTAAAGTGATTTTCATGCTTCCAGGGGCCCTAAACACAACATTTGTGGAATGGTTAAAAGTGCATGAAAATGACCAATTTACTCACTCTGAGGTCTCAAAAAGAGTTTCTTCACCCCGAGAAGTGAATTAAATACCATTTGGAGGCATTTAATGTTCAAGCAAAAACGGCTGATTTTCGACAAAAGAGATAACACCCCCATTACGTCATGCTTCAGAAAGGTGAAAAATGGTCCGTTTTCAAATGTTTTATTTTTGATCGTCAGTTCACATTTGTAGGTAGATCATCAGTTTCAGAGCTAAAATTAGCATTTTTAAAGTGATTTTCATGCTTCCAGGGGCCCGGGAAGTGAATTAAAAAACATTTGGAGGCATTTAATGTTCAAGCAAAAACAGCACATTTTTGACAAAAGAGATAACACCCCCCCCATTACGTCATGCTTCAGAAAGGTGAAAAATGGTCCGTTTTCAAATGTTTTATTTTTTAAGGTCATTTCACATTTGTAGGCAGATCATCAGTTTTAGAGCTTAAATTAGTATGTTTAAAGTGGTTTTCATGCTTCCAGGGGCCCGGGAAGTGAATTAAAAACCATTTGGAGGCATTTAATGTTCATTTAAAAACAGCTGATTTTTTACAAAAGAGATAACACCCCCCATTACGTCATGCTTCAGAAAGGTGAAAAGTAGTCCGTTTTCAAATGTTTTAGTTTTTGAACGTCAGTTCACATTTGTAGGTGGATCATCTATTCTAGAGATGAAATTGTCATGTTTAAAGTGATTTTCATGCTTCCAGGGGCCCTAAACACAACATTTGTGGAATGGTTAAAAGTGCATGAAAATGACCAATTTACTCACTCTGAGGTCTCAAAAAGTGTTTCTTCACCCCGAGAAGTGAATTAAATACCATTTGGAGGCATTAAATGTTCAAGCAAAAACAGCTGATTTTTTACAAAAGAGATAACACCCCCCATTACGTCATGCTTCAGAAAGGTGAAAAATGGTCCGTTTTCAAATGTTTTATTTTTGAACGTCAGTTCACATTTGTAGGTGGATCATCAGTTTTAGAGCTAAAATTAGCATGTTTAAAGTGATATTCATGCTTCCAGGGGCACTAAACACAACATTTGTGGAATGGTTAAAAGTGCATGAAAATGGCCAATTTACTCACTCTGAGGTCTCAAAAAGTGTTTCTTCACCCCGGGAAGTGAATTAAATACCATTTGGAGGCATTTAATGTTCAAGCAAAAACAACTGATTTTTGACAAGAGAGATAACACCCCCATTACGTCATGCTTCAGAAAGGTGAAAAATGGTCCGTTTTCAAATGTTTATTTTTTAAGGTCATTTCACATTTGTAGGTAGGTCATCAGTTTTAGAGCTTAAATTAGTATGTTTAAAGTGGTTTTCATGCTTCCAGGGGCCCGGGAAGTGAATTAAAAACCATTTGGAGGCATTTCATGTTCATTTAAAAACAGCTGAATTTTTTACAAACGAGATAACACCCCCCATTACGTCATGCTTCAGAAAGGTGAAAAATAGTCCGTTTTCAAATGTTTTATTTTTGAACGTCAGTTCACATTTGTAGGTGGATCATCAGTTTTAGAGTTAAAATTAGCATGTTTAAAGTGATGTTCATGCTTCCAGGGGCCCTAAACACAACATTTGTGGAATGGTTAAAAGTGCATGGAAATGGCCAATTTACTTACTCTTAGGTCTCAAAAAGTGTTTCTTCACCCCGGGAAGTGAATTAAATACCAGTTGGAGGCATTTAATGTTCAAGCAAAAACGGCAGATTTTTGACAAAAGAGATAACACCACCCCATTACGTCATGCTTCAGAAAGGTGAAAAATGGTCCGTTTTCAAATGTTTTATTTTTTAAGGTCATTTCACATTTGTAGGTAGATCATCAGTTTTAGAGCTAAAATGAGCATGTTTAAAGTGATTTTCATGCTTCCAGGGGCCCTAAACACAACATTTGTGGAATGGTAAAAAGTGCATGAAAATGACCAATTTACTCACTCTGAGGTCTCAAAAAGTGTTTCTTCACCCCGAGAAGTGAAATACCATTTAGAGGCATTTAATGTTCAAGCAAAAACGGCTGATTTTTGACAAAAGAGATAACACCCCCCCCATTACGTCATGCTTCAGAAAGGTGAAAAATGGTCCGTTTTCAAATGTTTTGTTTTTGAACGTCAGTTCACATTTGTAGGTAGATAATCAGTTTTAGAGCTAAAATTAGCATGTTTAAAGTGATTTTCATGCTTCCAGGGGCCAGGGAAGTGAATTAAAAAACATTTGGAGGCATTTAATGTTCAAGCAAAAACAGCTGATTTTTGACAATGAGATAACACCCCCCCCCATTACGTCATGCTTCAGAAAGGTGAAAAATGGTCCGTTTTCAAATGTTTTATTTTTGAACGTCAGTTCACATTTGTAGGTGGATCATCAGTTTTAGAGCTAAAATTAGCATGTTTAAAGTGATTTTCATGCTTCCAGGGGCCCTAAACACAACATTTGTGGAATGGTTAAAAGTGCATGGAAATGGCCAATTTACTCACTCTTAGGTCTCAAAAAGTGTTTCTTCACCCCGGGAAGTGAATTAAATACCAGTTGGAGGCATTTAATGTTCAAGCAAAAACGGCAGATTTTTGACAAAAGAGATAACACCCCCCCATTACGTCATGCTTCAGAAAGGTGAAAAATGGTCCGTTTTCAAATGTTTTACTTTTTAAGGTCATTTCACATTTGTAGGTAGATCATCAGTTTTAGAGCTAAAATTAGCATGTTTAAAGTGATTTTCATGCTTCCAGGGGCCCGGGAAGTGAATTAAAAACCATTTGGAGGCATTTAATGTTCAAGCAAAAAAAGCTGATTTTTGACAAAAGAGATAACACCCCCCCCATTACGTCATGCTTCAGAAAGGTGAAAAATGGTCAGTTTTCAAATGTTTCAGTTTTTGAACGTCAGTTCACATTTGTAGGTGGATTATCAGTTTTAGAGATAAAATTAGCATGTTTAAAGTGATTTTCATGCTTCCAGGGGCCCTAAACACAACATTTGTGGAATGGTTAAAAGTGCATGAAAATGACCAATTTACTCACTCTGAGGTCTCAAAAAGAGTTTCTTCACCCCGAGAAGTGAATTAAATACCATTTGGAGGCATTTAATGTTCAAGCAAAAACGGCTGATTTTCGACAAAAGAGATAACACCCCCATTACGTCATGCTTCAGAAAGGTGAAAAATGGTCCGTTTTCAAATGTTTTATTTTTGATCGTCAGTTCACATTTGTAGGTAGATCATCAGTTTCAGAGCTAAAATTAGCATTTTTAAAGTGATTTTCATGCTTCCAGGGGCCCGGGAAGTGAATTAAAAAACATTTGGAGGCATTTAATGTTCAAGCAAAAACAGCACATTTTTGACAAAAGAGATAACACCCCCCCCATTACGTCATGCTTCAGAAAGGTGAAAAATGGTCCGTTTTCAAATGTTTTATTTTTTAAGGTCATTTCACATTTGTAGGCAGATCATCAGTTTTAGAGCTTAAATTAGTATGTTTAAAGTGGTTTTCATGCTTCCAGGGGCCCGGGAAGTGAATTAAAAACCATTTGGAGGCATTTAATGTTCATTTAAAAACAGCTGATTTTTTACAAAAGAGATAACACCCCCCATTACGTCATGCTTCAGAAAGGTGAAAAGTAGTCCGTTTTCAAATGTTTTAGTTTTTGAACGTCAGTTCACATTTGTAGGTGGATCATCTATTCTAGAGATGAAATTGTCATGTTTAAAGTGATTTTCATGCTTCCAGGGGCCCTAAACACAACATTTGTGGAATGGTTAAAAGTGCATGAAAATGACCAATTTACTCACTCTGAGGTCTCAAAAAGTGTTTCTTCACCCCGAGAAGTGAATTAAATACCATTTGGAGGCATTAAATGTTCAAGCAAAAACAGCTGATTTTTTACAAAAGAGATAACACCACCCCATTACGTCATGCTTCAGAAAGGTGAAAAATGGTCCGTTTTCAAATGTTTTAGTTTTTGAACGTCAGTTCACATTTGTAGGTGGATCATCAGTTCTAGAGATGAAATTGGCATGTTTAAAGTGATTTTCATGCTTCCATGGGCCCTAAACACAACATTTGTGGAATGGTTAAAAGTGCATGAAAATGACCAATTTACTCACTCTGAGGTCTCAAAAAGTGTTTCTTCACCCCGAGAAGTGAATTAAATACCATTTGGAGGCATTAAATGTTCAAGCAAAAACGGCAGATTTTTTACAAAAGAGATAACACCCCCCATTACGTCATGCTTCAGAAAGGTGAAAAATGGTCCGTTTTCAAATGTTTTATTTTTGATCGTCAGTTCACATTTGTAGGTAGATCATCAGTTTTAGAGCTAAAATTAGCATGTTTAAAGTGATTTTCATGCTTCCAGGGGCCCGGGAAGTGAATTAAAAAACATTTGGAGGCATTTAATGTTCAAGCAAAAACAGCTGATTTTTGACAAAAGAGATAACCCCCCCCCCCCCATTACGTCATGCTTCAGAAAGGTGAAAAATGGTCCGTTTTCAAATGTTTTATTTTTGAACGTCAGTTCACATTTGTAGGTGGATCATCAGTTCTAGAGATGAAATTAGCATGTTTAAAGTGATTTTCATGCTTCCAGGGGCCCTAAACACATCATTTGTGGAATGGTTAAAAGTGCATGAAAATGACCAATTTACTCACTCTGAGGTCTCAAAAAGTGTTTCTTCACCCCGAGAAGTGAATTAAATACCATTTGGAGGCATTTAATGTTCAAGCAAAAACAGCTGATTTTTGACAAAAGAGATAACACCCCCCATTACGTCATGCTTCAGAAAGGTGAAAAATGGTCCGTTTTCAAATGTTTTATTTTTGATCGTCAGTTCACCTTTGTAGGTAGATCATCAGTTTTAGAGCTAAAATTAGCATGTTTAAAGTGATTTTCATGCTTCCAGGGGCCCGGGAAGTGAATTAAAAAACATTTGGAGGCATTTAATGTTCAAGCAAAAACAGCTGATTTTTGACAAAAGAGATAACCCCCCCCCCATTACGTCATGCTTCAGAAAGGTGAAAAATGGTCCGTTTTCAAATGTTTTAGTTTTTGAACGTCAGTTCACATTTGTAGGTGGATCATCAGTTCTAGAGATGAAATTAGCATGTTTAAAGTGATTTTCATGCTTCCAGGGGCCCTAAACACAACATTTGTGGAATGGTTAAAAGTGCATGAAAATGACCAATTTACTCACTCTGAGGTCTCAAAAGGTGTTTCTTCACCCCGAGAAGTGAATTAAATACCATTTGGAGGCATTTAATGTTCAAGCAAAAACGGCAGATTTTTTACAAAATAGATAACACCCCCCATTACGTCATGTTTCAGAAAGGTAAAAAATGGTCCGTTTTCAAAAGTTATATTTTTGATCGTCAGTTCACATTTGTAGGTAGATCATCAGTTTTAGAGCTAAAATTAGCATGTTTAAAGTGATTTTCATGCTTCCAGGGGCCCGGGAAGTGAATTAAAAAACATTTGGAGGCATTTAATGTTCAAGCAAAAACAGCTGATTTTTGACAAAAGAGATAACACCCCCCCCCATTACGTCATGCTTCAGAAAAATGAAAAATGGTCCATTTTCAAATGTTTTATTTTTGAACGTCAGTTCACATTTGTAGGTGGATCATCAGTTTTAGAGCTAAAATTAGCATGTTTAAAGTGATTTTCATGCTTCCAGGGGCACTAAACACAACATTTGTGGAATGGTTAAAAGTGCATGAAAATGGCCAATTTACTCACTCTGAGGTCTCAAAAAGGGTTTCTTCACACCAGGAAGTGAATTAAATACCATTTGGAGGCATTTCATGTTCAAGCAAAAACAACTGATTTTTGACAAAAGAGATAACACCCCCCATTACGTCATGCTTCAGAAAGGTGAAAAATGGTCCGTTTTCAAATGTTTTAGTTTTTGAACGTCAGTTCACATTTGTAGGTGGATCATCAGTTCTAGAGATGAAATTAGCATGTTTAAAGTGATTTTCATGCTTCCAGGGGCCCTAAACACAACATTTGTGGAATGGTTAAAAGTGCATGAAAATGACCAATTTACTCACTCTGAGGTCTCAAAAGGTGTTTCTTCACCCCGAGAAGTGAATTAAATACCATTTGGAGGCATTTAATGTTCAAGCAAAAACGGCTGATTTTTTACAAAAGAGATAACACCCCCCATTACGTCATGTTTCAGAAAGGTAAAAAATGGTCCGTTTTCAAAAGTTATATTTTTGATCGTCAGTTCACATTTGTAGGTAGATCATCAGTTTTAGAGCTAAAATTAGCATGTTTAAAGTGATTTTCATGCTTCCAGGGGCCCGGGAAGTGAATTAAAAACCATTTGGAGGCATTTAATGTTCAAGCAAAAACAGCTGATTTTTGACAAAAGAGATAACACCCCCCCATTACGTCATGCTTCAGAAAGGTGAAAAATGGTCCGTTTTCAAATGTTTTATTTTTGAACGTCAGTTCACATTTGTAGGTGGATCATCAGTTTTAGAGCTAAAATTAGCATGTTTAAAGTGATTTTCATGCTTCCAGGGGCCCTAAACACAACATTTGTGGAATGGTAAAAAGTGCATGAAAATGACCAATTTACTCACTCTGAGGTCTCAAAAAGTGTTTCTTCACCCCGAGAAGTGAAATACCATTTAGAGGCATTTAATGTTCAAGCAAAAACGGCTGATTTTTGACAAAAGAGATAACACCCCCCATTACGTCATGCTTCAGAAAGGTGAAATATGGTCCGTATTCAAATGTTTTATTTTTGATCGTCAGTTCACATTTGTAGGTAGATCATCAGTTTTAGAGCTAAAATTAGCATGTTTAAAGTGATTTTCATGCTTCCAGGGGCCCGGGAAGTGAATTAAAAAACATTTGGAGGCATTTAATGTTCAAGCAAAAACAGCTGATTTTTGACAAAAGAGATAACCCCCCCCCATTACGTCATGCTTCAGAAAGGTGAAAAATGGTCCGTTTTCAAATGTTTTATTTTTGAACGTCAGTTCACATTTGTAGGTGGATCATCAGTTTTAGAGCTAAAATTAGCATGTTTAAAGTAATTTTCATGCTTCCAGGGGCCCTAAACACACTATTTGTGGAATGGTAAGAAGTGCATGAAAATGACCAATTTACTCACTCTGAGGTCTCAAAAAGTGTTTCTTCACCCCGAGAAGTGAAATACAATTTAGAGGCATTTAATGTTCAAGCAAAAACGGCTGATTTTTGACAAAAGAGATGACACCCCCCCATTACGTCATGCTTCAGAAAGGTGAAAAATGGTCCGTTTTCAAATGTTTTGTTTTTGAACGTCAGTTCACATTTGTAGGTAGATAATCAGTTTTAGAGCTAAAATTAGCATGTTTAAAGTGATTTTCATGCTTCCAGGGGCCCGGGAAGTGAATTAAAAACCATTTGGAGGCATTTAATGTTCAAGCAAAAACAGCTGATTTTTGACAAGAGAGATAACACCCCCCCATTACGTCATGCTTCAGAAAGGTGAAAAATGGTCCGTTTTCAAATGTTTTATTTTTGAACGTCAGTTCACATTTGTAGGTGGATCATCAGTTTTAGAGCTAAAATTAGCATCTTTAAAGTGATTTTCATGCTTCCAGGGGCCCTAAACACAACATTTGTGGAATGGTAAAAAGTGCATGAAAATGACCAATTTACTCACTCTGAGGTCTCAAAAAGAGTTTCTTCACCCCGAGAAGTGAATTAAATACCATTTGGAGGCATTTAATGTTCAAGCAAAAACGGCTGATTTTCGACAAAAGAGATAACACGACCATTACGTCATGCTTCAGAAAGGTGAAAAATGGTCCGTTTTCAAATGTTTTATTTTTGATCGTCAGTTCACATTTGTAGGTAGATCATCAGTTTCAGAGCTAAAATTAGCATTTTTAAAGTGATTTTCATGCTTCCAGGGGCCCGGGAAGTGAATTAAAAAACATTTGGAGGCATTTAATGTTCAAGCAAAAACAGCACATTTTTGACAAAAGAGATAACACCCCCCCCATTACGTCATGCTTCAGAAAGGTGAAAAATGGTCCGTTTTCAAATGTTTTATTTTTTAAGGTCATTTCACATTTGTAGGCAGATCATCAGTTTTAGAGCTTAAATTAGTATGTTTAAAGTGGTTTTCATGCTTCCAGGGGCCCGGGAAGTGAATTAAAAACCATTTGGAGGCATTTAATGTTCATTTAAAAACAGCTGATTTTTTACAAAAGAGATAACACCCCCCATTACGTCATGCTTCAGAAAGGTGAAAAGTAGTCCGTTTTCAAATGTTTTAGTTTTTGAACGTCAGTTCACATTTGTAGGTGGATCATCTATTCTAGAGATGAAATTGTCATGTTTAAAGTGATTTTCATGCTTCCAGGGGCCCTAAACACAACATTTGTGGAATGGTTAAAAGTGCATGAAAATGACCAATTTACTCACTCTGAGGTCTCAAAAAGTGTTTCTTCAACCCGAGAAGTGAATTAAATACCATTTGGAGGCATTAAATGTTCAAGCAAAAACAGCTGATTTTTTACAAAAGAGATAACACCCCCCATTACGTCATGCTTCAGAAAGGTGAAAAATGGTCCGTTTTCAAATGTTTTATTTTTGAACGTCAGTTCACATTTGTAGGTGGATCATCAGTTTTAGAGCTAAAATTAGCATGTTTAAAGTGATTTTCATGCTTCCAGGGGCACTAAACACAACATTTGTGGAATGGTTAAAAGTGCATGAAAATGGCCAATTTACTCACTCTGAGGTCTCAAAAAGTGTTTCTTCACCCCGGGAAGTGAATTAAATACCATTTGGAGGCATTTAATGTTCAAGCAAAAACAACTGATTTTTGACAAGAGAGATAACACCCCCATTACGTCATGCTTCAGAAAGGTGAAAAATGGTCCGTTTTCAAATGTTTATTTTTTAAGGTCATTTCACATTTGTAGGTAGGTCATCAGTTTTAGAGCTTAAATTAGTATGTTTAAAGTGGTTTTCATGCTTCCAGGGGCCCGGGAAGTGAATTAAAAACCATTTGGAGGCATTTAATGTTCATTTAAAAACAGCTGAATTTTTTACAAACGAGATAACACCCCCCATTACGTCATGCTTCAGAAAGGTGAAAAATAGTCCGTTTTCAAATGTTTTATTTTTGAACGTCAGTTCACATTTGTAGGTAGATCATCAGTTTTAGAGTTAAAATTAGCATGTTTAAAGTGATGTTCATGCTTCCAGGGGCCCTAAACACAACATTTGTGGAATGGTTAAAAGTGCATGAAAATGACCAATTTACTCACTCTGAGGTCTCAAAAAGTGTTTCTTCACCCCGGGAAGTGAATTAAATACCAGTTGGAGGCATTTAATGTTCAAGCAAAAACGGCAGATTTTTGACAAAAGAGATAACACCACCCCATTACGTCATGCTTCAGAAAGGTGAAAAATGGTCCGTTTTCAAATGTTTTATTTTTTAAGGTCATTTCACATTTGTAGGTAGATCATCAGTGTTAGAGCTAAAATTAGCATGTTTAAAGTGGTTTTCATGCTTCCAGGGGCCCGGGAAGTGAATTAAAAACCATTTGGAGGCATTTAATGTTCAAGCAAAAAAAGCTGATTTTTGACAAAAGAGATAACACCCCCCCCCCATTACGTCATGCTTCAGAAAGGTGAAAAATTGTCCGTTTTCAAATGTTTTAGTTTTTGAACGTCAGTTCACATTTGTAGGTGGATCATCAGTTCTAGAGATGAAATTGGCATGTTTAAAGTGATTTTCATGCTTCCATGGGCCCTAAACACAACATTTGTGGAATGGTTAAAAGTGCATGAAAATGACCAATTTACTCACTCTGAGGTCTCAAAAAGTGTTTCTTCACCCCGAGAAGTGAATTAAATACCATTTGGAGGCATTAAATGTTCAAGCAAAAACGGCAGATTTTTTACAAAAGAGATAACACCCCCCATTACGTCATGCTTCAGAAAGGTGAAAAATGGTCCGTTTTCAAATGTTTTATTTTTGATCGTCAGTTCACATTTGTAGGTAGATCATCAGTTTTAGAGCTAAAATTAGCATGTTTAAAGTGATTTTCATGCTTCCAGGGGCCCGGGAAGTGAATTAAAAAACATTTGGAGGCATTTAATGTTCAAGCAAAAACAACTGATTTTTGACAAAAGAGATAACCCCCCCCCCCCATTACGTCATGCTTCAGAAAGGTGAAAAATGGTCCGTTTTCAAATGTTTTATTTTTGAACGTCAGTTCACATTTGTAGGTGGATCATCAGTTCTAGAGATGAAATTAGCATGTTTAAAGTGATTTTCATGCTTCCAGGGGCCCTAAACACATCATTTGTGGAATGGTTAAAAGTGCATGAAAATGACCAATTTACTCACTCTGAGGTCTCAAAAAGTGTTTCTTCACCCCGAGAAGTGAATTAAATACCATTTGGAGGCATTTAATGTTCAAGCAAAAACAGCTGATTTTTGACAAAAGAGATAACACCCCCCATTACGTCATGCTTCAGAAAGGTGAAAAATGGTCCGTTTTCAAATGTTTTATTTTTGATCGTCAGTTCACCTTTGTAGGTAGATCATCAGTTTTAGAGCTAAAATTAGCATGTTTAAAGTGATTTTCATGCTTCCAGGGGCCCGGGAAGTGAATTAAAAAACATTTGGAGGCATTTAATGTTCAAGCAAAAACAGCTGATTTTTGACAAAAGAGATAACCCCCCCCCCCATTACGTCATGCTTCAGAAAGGTGAAAAATGGTCCGTTTTCAAATGTTTTAGTTTTTGAACGTCAGTTCACATTTGTAGGTGGATCATCAGTTCTAGAGATGAAATTAGCATGTTTAAAGTGATTTTCATGCTTCCAGGGGCCCTAAACACAACATTTGTGGAATGGTTAAAAGTGCATGAAAATGACCAATTTACTCACTCTGAGGTCTCAAAAGGTGTTTCTTCACCCCGAGAAGTGATTTAAATACCATTTGGAGGCATTTAATGTTCAAGCAAAAACGGCAGATTTTTTACAAAATAGATAACACCCCCCATTACGTCATGTTTCAGAAAGGTAAAAAATGGTCCGTTTTCAAAAGTTATATTTTTGATCGTCAGTTCACATTTGTAGGTAGATCATCAGTTTTAGAGCTAAAATTAGCATGTTTAAAGTGATTTTCATGCTTCCAGGGGCCCGGGAAGTGAATTAAAAAACATTTGGAGGCATTTAATGTTCAAGCAAAAACAGCTGATTTTTGACAAAAGAGATAACACCCCCCCCCATTACGTCATGCTTCAGAAAAATGAAAAATGGTCCATTTTCAAATGTTTTATTTTTGAACGTCAGTTCACATTTGTAGGTGGATCATCAGTTTTAGAGCTAAAATTAGCATGTTTAAAGTGATTTTCATGCTTCCAGGGGCACTAAACACAACATTTGTGGAATGGTTAAAAGTGCATGAAAATGGCCAATTTACTCACTCTGAGGTCTCAAAAAGGGTTTCTTCACACCAGGAAGTGAATTAAATACCATTTGGAGGCATTTCATGTTCAAGCAAAAACAACTGATTTTTGACAAAAGAGATAACACCCCCCATTACGTCATGCTTCAGAAAGGTGAAAAATGGTCCGTTTTCAAATGTTTTAGTTTTTGAACGTCAGTTCACATTTGTAGGTGGATCATCAGTTCTAGAGATGAAATTAGCATGTTTAAAGTGATTTTCATGCTTCCAGGGGCCCTAAACACAACATTTGTGGAATGGTTAAAAGTGCATGAAAATGACCAATTTACTCACTCTGAGGTCTCAAAAGGTGTTTCTTCACCCCGAGAAGTGAATTAAATACCATTTGGAGGCATTTAATGTTCAAGCAAAAACGGCTGATTTTTTACAAAAGAGATAACACCCCCCATTACGTCATGTTTCAGAAAGGTAAAAAATGGTCCGTTTTCAAAAGTTATATTTTTGATCGTCAGTTCACATTTGTAGGTAGATCATCAGTTTTAGAGCTAAAATTAGCATGTTTAAAGTGATTTTCATGCTTCCAGGGGCCCGGGAAGTGAATTAAAAACCATTTGGAGGCATTTAATGTTCAAGCAAAAACAGCTGATTTTTGACAAAAGAGATAACACCCCCCCATTACGTCATGCTTCAGAAAGGTGAAAAATGGTCCGTTTTCAAATGTTTTATTTTTGAACGTCAGTTCACATTTGTAGGTGGATCATCAGTTTTAGAGCTAAAATTAGCATGTTTAAAGTGATTTTCATGCTTCCAGGGGCCCTAAACACAACATTTGTGGAATGGTAAAAAGTGCATGAAAATGACCAATTTACTCACTCTGAGGTCTCAAAAAGTGTTTCTTCACCCCGAGAAGTGAAATACCATTTAGAGGCATTTAATGTTCAAGCAAAAACGGCTGATTTTTGACAAAAGAGATAACACCCCCCATTACGTCATGCTTCAGAAAGGTGAAATATGGTCCGTATTCAAATGTTTTATTTTTGGTCGTCAGTTCACATTTGTAGGTAGATCATCAGTTTTAGAGCTAAAATTAGCATGTTTAAAGTGATTTTCATGCTTCCAGGGGCCCGGGAAGTGAATTAAAAAACATTTGGAGGCATTTAATGTTCAAGCAAAAACAGCTGATTTTTGACAAAAGAGATAACCCCCCCCCATTACGTCATGCTTCAGAAAGGTGAAAAATGGTCCGTTTTCAAATGTTTTATTTTTGAACGTCAGTTCACATTTGTAGGTGGATCATCAGTTTTAGAGCTAAAATTAGCATGTTTAAAGTAATTTTCATGCTTCCAGGGGCCCTAAACACACTATTTGTGGAATGGTAAGAAGTGCATGAAAATGACCAATTTACTCACTCTGAGGTCTCAAAAAGTGTTTCTTCACCCCGAGAAGTGAAATACAATTTAGAGGCATTTAATGTTCAAGCAAAAACGGCTGATTTTTGACAAAAGAGATGACACCCCCCCATTACGTCATGCTTCAGAAAGGTGAAAAATGGTCCGTTTTCAAATGTTTTGTTTTTGAACGTCAGTTCACATTTGTAGGTAGATAATCAGTTTTAGAGCTAAAATTAGCATGTTTAAAGTGATTTTCATGCTTCCAGGGGCCCGGGAAGTGAATTAAAAACCATTTGGAGGCATTTAATGTTCAAGCAAAAACAGCTGATTTTTGACAAGAGAGATGACACCCCCCCATTACGTCATGCTTCAGAAAGGTGAAAAATGGTCCGTTTTCAAATGTTTTATTTTTGAACGTCAGTTCACATTTGTAGGTGGATCATCAGTTTTAGAGCTAAAATTAGCATGTTTAAAGTGATTTTCATGCTTCCAGGGGCCCTAAACACAACATTTGTGGAATGGTAAAAAGTGCATGAAAATGACCAATTTACTCACTCTGAGGTCTCAAAAAGAGTTTCTTCACCCCGAGAAGTGAATTAAATACCATTTGGAGGCATTTAATGTTCAAGCAAAAACGGCTGATTTTCGACAAAAGAGATAACACGACCATTACGTCATGCTTCAGAAAGGTGAAAAATGGTCCGTTTTCAAATGTTTTATTTTTGATCGTCAGTTCACATTTGTAGGTAGATCATCAGTTTCAGAGCTAAAATTAGCATTTTTAAAGTGATTTTCATGCTTCCAGGGGCCCGGGAAGTGAATTAAAAAACATTTGGAGGCATTTAATGTTCAAGCAAAAACAGCACATTTTTGACAAAAGAGATAACACCCCCCCCATTACGTCATGCTTCAGAAAGGTGAAAAATGGTCCGTTTTCAAATGTTTTATTTTTTAAGGTCATTTCACATTTGTAGGCAGATCATCAGTTTTAGAGCTTAAATTAGTATGTTTAAAGTGGTTTTCATGCTTCCAGGGGCCCGGGAAGTGAATTAAAAACCATTTGGAGGCATTTAATGTTCATTTAAAAACAGCTGATTTTTTACAAAAGAGATAACACCCCCCATTACGTCATGCTTCAGAAAGGTGAAAAGTAGTCCGTTTTCAAATGTTTTAGTTTTTGAACGTCAGTTCACATTTGTAGGTGGATCATCTATTCTAGAGATGAAATTGTCATGTTTAAAGTGATTTTCATGCTTCCAGGGGCCCTAAACACAACATTTGTGGAATGGTTAAAAGTGCATGAAAATGACCAATTTACTCACTCTGAGGTCTCAAAAAGTGTTTCTTCACCCCGAGAAGTGAATTAAATACCATTTGGAGGCATTAAATGTTCAAGCAAAAACAGCTGATTTTTTACAAAAGAGATAACACCCCCCATTACGTCATGCTTCAGAAAGGTGAAAAATGGTCCGTTTTCAAATGTTTTATTTTTGAACGTCAGTTCACATTTGTAGGTGGATCATCAGTTTTAGAGCTAAAATTAGCATGTTTAAAGTGATTTTCATGCTTCCAGGGGCACTAAACACAACATTTGTGGAATGGTTAAAAGTGCATGAAAATGGCCAATTTACTCACTCTGAGGTCTCAAAAAGTGTTTCTTCACCCCGGGAAGTGAATTAAATACCATTTGGAGGCATTTAATGTTCAAGCAAAAACAACTGATTTTTGACAAGAGAGATAACACCCCCATTACGTCATGCTTCAGAAAGGTGAAAAATGGTCCGTTTTCAAATGTTTATTTTTTAAGGTCATTTCACATTTGTAGGTAGGTCATCAGTTTTAGAGCTTAAATTAGTATGTTTAAAGTGGTTTTCATGCTTCCAGGGGCCCGGGAAGTGAATTAAAAACCATTTGGAGGCATTTAATGTTCATTTAAAAACAGCTGAATTTTTTACAAACGAGATAACACCCCCCATTACGTCATGCTTCAGAAAGGTGAAAAATAGTCCGTTTTCAAATGTTTTATTTTTGAACGTCAGTTCACATTTGTAGGTAGATCATCAGTTTTAGAGTTAAAATTAGCATGTTTAAAGTGATGTTCATGCTTCCAGGGGCCCTAAACACAACATTTGTGGAATGGTTAAAAGTGCATGAAAATGACCAATTTACTCACTCTGAGGTCTCAAAAAGTGTTTCTTCACCCCGGGAAGTGAATTAAATACCAGTTGGAGGCATTTAATGTTCAAGCAAAAACGGCAGATTTTTGACAAAAGAGATAACACCACCCCATTACGTCATGCTTCAGAAAGGTGAAAAATGGTCCGTTTTCAAATGTTTTATTTTTTAAGGTCATTTCACATTTGTAGGTAGATCATCAGTGTTAGAGCTAAAATTAGCATGTTTAAAGTGGTTTTCATGCTTCCAGGGGCCCGGGAAGTGAATTAAAAACCATTTGGAGGCATTTAATGTTCAAGCAAAAAAAGCTGATTTTTGACAAAAGAGATAACACCCCCCCCCATTACGTCATGCTTCAGAAAGGTGAAAAATGGTCCGTTTTCAAATGTTTTAGTTTTTGAACGTCAGTTCACATTTGTAGGTGGATCATCAGTTCTAGAGATGAAATTGGCATGTTTAAAGTGATTTTCATGCTTCCATGGGCCCTAAACACAACATTTGTGGAATGGTTAAAAGTGCATGAAAATGACCAATTTACTCACTCTGAGGTCTCAAAAAGTGTTTCTTCACCCCGAGAAGTGAATTAAATACCATTTGGAGGCATTAAATGTTCAAGCAAAAACGGCAGATTTTTTACAAAAGAGATAACACCCCCCATTACGTCATGCTTCAGAAAGGTGAAAAATGGTCCGTTTTCAAATGTTTTATTTTTGATCGTCAGTTCACATTTGTAGGTAGATCATCAGTTTTAGAGCTAAAATTAGCATGTTTAAAGTGATTTTCATGCTTCCAGGGGCCCGGGAAGTGAATTAAAAAACATTTGGAGGCATTTAATGTTCAAGCAAAAACAGCTGATTTTTGACAAAAGAGATAACCCCCCCCCCATTACGTCATGCTTCAGAAAGGTGAAAAATGGTCCGTTTTCAAATGTTTTATTTTTGAACGTCAGTTCACATTTGTAGGTGGATCATCAGTTCTAGAGATGAAATTAGCATGTTTAAAGTGATTTTCATGCTTCCAGGGGCCCTAAACACATCATTTGTGGAATGGTTAAAAGTGCATGAAAATGACCAATTTACTCACTCTGATATCTCAAAAAGTGTTTCTTCACCCCGAGAAGTGAATTAAATACCATTTGGAGGCATTTAATGTTCAAGCAAAAACAGCTGATTTTTGACAAAAGAGATAACACCCCCCATTACGTCATGCTTCAGAAAGGTGAAAAATGGTCCGTTTTCAAATGTTTTATTTTTGATCGTCAGTTCACCTTTGTAGGTAGATCGTCAGTTTTAGAGCTAAAATTAGCATGTTTAAAGTGATTTTCATGCTTCCAGGGGCCCGGGAAGTGAATTAAAAAACATTTGGAGGCATTTAATGTTCAAGCAAAAACAGCTGATTTTTGACAAAAGAGATAACCCCCCCCCCATTACGTCATGCTTCAGAAAGGTGAAAAATGGTCCGTTTTCAAATGTTTTAGTTTTTGAACGTCAGTTCACATTTGTAGGTGGATCATCAGTTCTAGAGATGAAATTAGCATGTTTAAAGTGATTTTCATGCTTCCAGGGGCCCTAAACACAACATTTGTGGAATGGTTAAAAGTGCATGAAAATGACCAATTTACTCACTCTGAGGTCTCAAAAGGTGTTTCTTCACCCCGAGAAGTGAATTAAATACCATTTGGAAGCATTTAATGTTCAAGCAAAAACGGCTGATTTTTTACAAAATAGATAACACCCCCCATTACGTCATGTTTCAGAAAGGTAAAAAATGGTCCGTTTTCAAAAGTTATATTTTTGATCGTCAGTTCACATTTGTAGGTAGATCATCAGTTTTAGAGCTAAAATTAGCATGTTTAAAGTGATTTTCATGCTTCCAGGGGCCCGGGAAGTGAATTAAAAAACATTTGGAGGCATTTAATGTTCAAGCAAAAACAGCTGATTTTTGACAAAAGAGATAACACCCCCCCCCATTACGTCATGCTTCAGAAAAGTGAAAAATGGTCCATTTTCAAATGTTTTATTTTTGAACGTCAGTTCACATTTGTAGGTGGATCATCAGTTTTAGAGCTAAAATTAGCATGTTTAAAGTGATTTTCATGCTTCCAGGGGCACTAAACACAACATTTGTGGAATGGTTAAAAGTGCATGAAAATGGCCAATTTACTCACTCTGAGGTCTCAAAAAGGGTTTCTTCACACCAGGAAGTGAATTAAATACCATTTGGAGGCATTTCATGTTCAAGCAAAAACAACTGATTTTTGACAAAAGAGATAACACCCCCCATTACGTCATGCTTCAGAAAGGTGAAAAATGGTCCGTTTTCAAATGTTTTAGTTTTTGAACATCAGTTCACATTTGTAGGTGGATCATCAATTCTAGAGATGAAATTAGCATGTTTAAAGTGATTTTCATGCTTCCAGGGGCCCTAAACACAACATTTGTGGAATGGTTAAAAGTGCATGAAAATGACCAATTTACTCACTCTGAGGTCTCAAAAGGTGTTTCTTCACCCCGAGAAGTGAATTAAATACCATTTGGAGGCATTTAATGTTCAAGCAAAAACGGCTGATTTTTTACAAAAGAGATAACACCCCCCATTACGTCATGTTTCAGAAAGGTAAAAAATGGTCCGTTTTCAAAAGTTATATTTTTGATCGTCAGTTCACATTTGTAGGTAGATCATCAGTTTTAGAGCTAAAATTAGCATGTTTAAAGTGATTTTCATGCTTCCAGGGGCCCGGGAAGTGAATTAAAAACCATTTGGAGGCATTTAATGTTCAAGCAAAAACAGCTGATTTTTGACAAAAGAGATAACACCCCCCCATTACGTCATGCTTCAGAAAGGTGAAAAATGGTCCGTTTTCAAATGTTTTATTTTTGAACGTCAGTTCACATTTGTAGGTGGATCATCAGTTTTAGAGCTAAAATTAGCATGTTTAAAGTGATTTTCATGCTTCCAGGGGCCCTAAACACAACATTTGTGGAATGGTAAAAAGTGCATGAAAATGACCAATTTACTCACTCTGAGGTCTCAAAAAGTGTTTCTTCACCCCGAGAAGTGAAATACCATTTAGAGGCATTTAATGTTCAAGCAAAAACGGCTGATTTTTGACAAAAGAGATAACACCCCCCATTACGTCATGCTTCAGAAAAGTGAAAAATGGTCCGTTTTCAAATGTTTTATTTTTGAACGTCAGTTCACATTTGTAGGAGGATCATCAGTTTTAGAGCTAAAATTAGCATGTTTAAAGTGATTTTCATGCTTCCAGGGGCAATAAACACAACATTTGTGGAATGGTTAAAAGTGCATGAAAATGGCCAATTTACTCACTCTGAGGTCTCAAAAAGGGTTTCTTCACACCAGGAAGTGAATTAAATACCATTTGGAGGCATTTCATGTTCAAGCAAAAACGGCTGATTTTTGACAAAAGCGATAACACCCCCCCATTACGTCATGCTTCAGAAAGGTGAAAAATGGTCCGTTTTCAAATGTTTCATTTTTAACATCAGTTCACATTTGTAGGTAGATCATCAGTTTTAGAGCTAAAATTAGCATGTTTAAGGTGATTTTCATGGTTCCAGGGGCCCGGAAAGTGAATTAAAAACCATTTGGAGGCATTTAATGTTCAAGCAAAAACGGCTGATTTTTGTTAAAAGAGATAACAACCCTCATTACGTCATGCTTCAGAAAGGTGAAAAATGGTCCGTTTTCAAATGTTTTATTTTTGATCGTCAGTTCACATTTGTAGGTAGATCATCAGTTTTAGAGCTAAAATTAGCATGTTTAAAGTGATTTTCATGCTTCCAGGGGCCCAGGAAGTGAATTAAAAAACATTTGGAGGCATTTAATGTTCAAGCAAAAACAGCTGATTTGTGACATAAGAGATAACCACCCCCATTACGTCATGCTTCAGAAAGGTGAAAAATGGTCCGTTTTCAAATGTTTTAGTTTTTGAACGTCAGTTCACATTTGTAGGTGGATCATCTGTTCTAGAGATGAAATTAGCATGTTTAAAGTGATTTTCATGCTTCCAGGGGCCCTAAACACAACATTTGTGGTATGGTTAAAAGTGCATGAAAATGGCCAATTTACTCACTCTGAGGTCTCAAAAGGTGTTTCTTCACACCAGGAAGTGAATTAAATACCATTTGGAGGCATTTAATGTTCAAGCAAAAACGGCTGATTTTTTACAAAAGAGATAACACCCCCCATTACGTCATGCTTCAGAAAGGTGAAATATGGTCCGTATTCAAATGTTTTATTTTTGATCGTCAGTTCACATTTGTAGGTAGATCATCAGTTTTAGAGCTAAAATTAGCATGTTTAAAGTGATTTTCATGCTTCCAGGGGCCCGGGAAGTGAATTAAAAAACATTTGGAGGCATTTAATGTTCAAGCAAAAACAGCTGATTTTTGACAAAAGAGATAACCCCCCCCATTACGTCATGCTTCAGAAAGGTGAAAAATGGTCCGTTTTCAAATGTTTTATTTTTGAACGTCAGTTCACATTTGTAGGTGGATCATCAGTTTTAGAGCTAAAATTAGCATGTTTAAAGTAATTTTCATGCTTCCAGGGGCCCTAAACACACTATTTGTGGAATGGTAAGAAGTGCATGAAAATGACCAATTTACTCACTCTGAGGTCTCAAAAAGTGTTTCTTCACCCCGAGAAGTGAAATACAATTTAGAGGCATTTAATGTTCAAGCAAAAACGGCTGATTTTTGACAAAAGAGATAACACCCCCCATTACGTCATGCTTCAGAAAGGTGAAAAATGGTCCGTTTTCAAATGTTTTATTTTTGAACGTCAGTTCACATTTGTAGGTGGATCATCAGTTTTAGAGCTAAAATTAGCATGTTTAAAGTGATTTTCATGCTTCCAGGGGCACTAAACACAACATTTGTGGAATGGTTAAAAGTGCATGAAAATGGCCAATTTACTCACTCTGAGGTCTCAAAAAGTGTTTCTTCACCCCGGGAAGTGAATTAAAAACCATTTGGAGGCATTTAATGTTCATTTAAAAACAGCTGAATTTTTTACAAATGAGATAACACCCCCCATTACCATGCTTCAGAAAGGTGAAAAATGGTCCGTTTTCAAATGTTTATTTTTTAAGGTCATTTCACATTTGTAGGTAGGTCATCAGTTTTAGAGCTTAAATTAGTATGTTTAAAGTGGTTTTCATGCTTCCAGGGGCCCGGGAAGTGAATTAAAAACCATTTGGAGGCATTTAATGTTCATTTAAAAACAGCTGAATTTTTTACAAATGAGATAACACCCCCCATTACGTCATGCTTCAGAAAGGTGAAAAATAGTCCGTTTTCAAATGTTTTATTTTTGAACGTCAGTTCACATTTGTAGGTGGATCATCAGTTTTAGAGTTAAAATTAGCATGTTTAAAGTGATGTTCATGCTTCCAGGGGCCCTAAACACAACATTTGTGGAATGGTTAAAAGTGCATGAAAATGACCAATTTACTCACTCTGAGGTCTCAAAAAGTGTTTCTTCACCCCGGGAAGTGAATTAAATACCAGTTGGAGGCATTTAATGTTCAAGCAAAAACGGCAGATTTTTGACAAAAGAGATAACACCACCCCATTACGTCATGCTTCAGAAAGGTGAAAAATGGTCCGTTTTCAAATGTTTTATTTTTTAAGGTCATTTCACATTTGTAGGTAGATCATCAGTGTTAGAGCTAAAATTAGCATGTTTAAAGTGGTTTTCATGCTTCCAGGGGCCCGGGAAGTGAATTAAAAACCATTTGGAGGCATTTAATGTTCAAGCAAAAAAAGCTGATTTTTGACAAAAGAGATAACACCCCCCCCCCCCATTACGTCATGCTTCAGAAAGGTGAAAAATGGTCCGTTTTCAAATGTTTTAGTTTTTGAACGTCAGTTCACATTTGTAGGTGGATCATCAGTTCTAGAGATGAAATTGGCATGTTTAAAGTGATTTTCATGCTTCCATGGGCCCTAAACACAACATTTGTGGAATGGTTAAAAGTGCATGAAAATGACCAATTTACTCACTCTGAGGTCTCAAAAAGTGTTTCTTCACCCCGAGAAGTGAATTAAATACCATTTGGAGGCATTAAATGTTCAAGCAAAAACGGCAGATTTTTTACAAAAGAGATAACACCCCCCATTACGTCATGCTTCAGAAAGGTGAAAAATGGTCCGTTTTCAAATGTTTTATTTTTGATCGTCAGTTCACATTTGTAGGTAGATCATCAGTTTTAGAGCTAAAATTAGCATGTTTAAAGTGATTTTCATGCTTCCAGGGGCCCGGGAAGTGAATTAAAAAACATTTGGAGGCATTTAATGTTCAAGCAAAAACAGCTGATTTTTGACAAAAGAGATAACCCCCCCCCCCATTACGTCATGCTTCAGAAAGGTGAAAAATGGTCCGTTTTCAAATGTTTTATTTTTGAACGTCAGTTCACATTTGTAGGTGGATCATCAGTTCTAGAGATGAAATTAGCATGTTTAAAGTGATTTTCATGCTTCCAGGGGCCCTAAACACATCATTTGTGGAATGGTTAAAAGTGCATGAAAATGACCAATTTACTCACTCTGAGGTCTCAAAAAGTGTTTCTTCACCCCGAGAAGTGAATTAAATACCATTTGGAGGCATTTAATGTTCAAGCAAAAACAGCTGATTTTTGACAAAAGAGATAACACCCCCCATTACGTCATGCTTCAGAAGGGTGAAAAATGGTCCGTTTTCAAATGTTTTATTTTTGATCGTCAGTTCACCTTTGTAGGTAGATCGTCAGTTTTAGAGCTAAAATTAGCATGTTTAAAGTGATTTTCATGCTTCCAGGGGCCCGGGAAGTGAATTAAAAAACATTTGGAGGCATTTAATGTTCAAGCAAAAACAGCTGATTTTTGACAAAAGAGATAACCCCCCCCATTACGTCATGCTTCAGAAAGGTGAAAAATGGTCCGTTTTCAAATGTTTTAGTTTTTGAACGTCAGTTCACATTTGTAGGTGGATCATCAGTTCTAGAGATGAAATTAGCATGTTTAAAGTGATTTTCATGCTTCCAGGGGCCCTAAACACAACATTTGTGGAATGGTTAAAAGTGCATGAAAATGACCAATTTACTCACTCTGAGGTCTCAAAAGGTGTTTCTTCACCCCGAGAAGTGAATTAAATACCATTTGGAAGCATTTAATGTTCAAGCAAAAACGGCTGATTTTTTACAAAATAGATAACACCCCCCATTACGTCATGTTTCAGAAAGGTAAAAAATGGTCCGTTTTCAAAAGTTATATTTTTGATCGTCAGTTCACATTTGTAGGTAGATCATCAGTTTTAGAGCTAAAATTAGCATGTTTAAAGTGATTTTCATGCTTCCAGGGGCCCGGGAAGTGAATTAAAAAACATTTGGAGGCATTTAATGTTCAAGCAAAAACAGCTGATTTTTGACAAAAGAGATAACACCCCCCCCCCCCCATTACGTCATGCTTCAGAAAAGTGAAAAATGGTCCATTTTCAAATGTTTTA
Organism: Lissotriton helveticus; assembly: GCF_964261635.1. Taxonomy (NCBI): domain Eukaryota; kingdom Metazoa; phylum Chordata; class Amphibia; order Caudata; family Salamandridae; genus Lissotriton; species Lissotriton helveticus. The sequence goes on from NC_136061.1 coordinate 1,273,072,147, forward strand.
TTTTTGATCGTCAGTTCACATTTGTAGGTAGATCATCAGTTTTAGAGCTAAAATTAGCATGTTTAAAGTGATTTTCATGCTTCCAGGGGCCCGGGAAGTGAATTAAAAAACATTTGGAGGCATTTAATGTTCAAGCAAAAACAGCTGATTTTTGACATAAGAGATAACCACCCCCATTACGTCATGCTTCAGAAAGGTGAAAAATGGTCCGTTTTCAAATGTTTTAGTTTTTGAACGTCAGTTCACATTTGTAGGTGGATCATCAATTCTAGAGATGAAATTAGCATGTTTAAAGTGATTTTCATGCTTCCAGGGGCCCTAAACACAACATTTGTGGAATGGTTAAAAGTGCATGAAAATGACCAATTTACTCACTCTGAGGTCTCAAAAGGTGTTTCTTCACCCCGAGAAGTGAATTAAATACCATTTGGAGGCATTTAATGTTCAAGCAAAAACGGCTGATTTTTTACAAAAGAGATAACACCCCCCATTACGTCATGTTTCAGAAAGGTAAAAAATGGTCCGTTTTCAAAAGTTATATTTTTGATCGTCAGTTCACATTTGTAGGTAGATCATCAGTTTTAGAGCTAAAATTAGCATGTTTAAAGTGATTTTCATGCTTCCAGGGGCCCGGGAAGTGAATTAAAAACCATTTGGAGGCATTTAATGTTCAAGCAAAAACAGCTGATTTTTGACAAAAGAGATAACACCCCCCCATTACGTCATGCTTCAGAAAGGTGAAAAATGGTCCGTTTTCAAATGTTTTATTTTTGAACGTCAGTTCACATTTGTAGGTGGATCATCAGTTTTAGAGCTAAAATTAGCATGTTTAAAGTGATTTTCATGCTTCCAGGGGCCCTAAACACAACATTTGTGGAATGGTAAAAAGTGCATGAAAATGACCAATTTACTCACTCTGAGGTCTCAAAAAGTGTTTCTTCACCCCGAGAAGTGAAATACCATTTAGAGGCATTTAATGTTCAAGCAAAAACGGCTGATTTTTGACAAAAGAGATAACACCCCCCATTACGTCATGCTTCAGAAAAGTGAAAAATGGTCCGTTTTCAAATGTTTTATTTTTGAACGTCAGTTCACATTTGTAGGAGGATCATCAGTTTTAGAGCTAAAATTTGCATGTTTAAAGTGATTTTCATGCTTCCAGGGGCAATAAACACAACATTTGTGGAATGGTTAAAAGTGCATGAAAATGGCCAATTTACTCACTCTGAGGTCTCAAAAAGGGTTTCTTCACACCAGGAAGTGAATTAAATACCATTTGGAGGCATTTCATGTTCAAGCAAAAACGGCTGATTTTTGACAAAAGCGATAACACCCCCCCATTACGTCATGCTTCAGAAAGGTGAAAAATGGTCCGTTTTCAAATGTTTCATTTTTAACATCAGTTCACATTTGTAGGTAGATCATCAGTTTTAGAGCTAAAATTAGCATGTTTAAGGTGATTTTCATGGTTCCAGGGGCCCGGAAAGTGAATTAAAAACCATTTGGAGGCATTTAATGTTCAAGCAAAAACGGCTGATTTTTGTTAAAAGAGATAACAACCCTCATTACGTCATGCTTCAGAAAGGTGAAAAATGGTCCGTTTTCAAATGTTTTATTTTTGATCGTCAGTTCACATTTGTAGGTAGATCATCAGTTTTAGAGCTAAAATTAGCATGTTTAAAGTGATTTTCATGCGTCCAGGGGCCCAGGAAGTGAATTAAAAAACATTTGGAGGCATTTAATGTTCAAGCAAAAACAGCTGATTTGTGACATAAGAGATAACCACCCCCATTACGTCATGCTTCAGAAAGGTGAAAAATGGTCCGTTTTCAAATGTTTTAGTTTTTGAACGTCAGTTCACATTTGTAGGTGGATCATCTGTTCTAGAGATGAAATTAGCATGTTTAAAGTGATTTTCATGCTTCCAGGGGCCCTAAACACAACATTTGTGGTATGGTTAAAAGTGCATGAAAATGGCCAATTTACTCACTCTGAGGTCTCAAAAGGTGTTTCTTCACACCAGGAAGTGAATTAAATACCATTTGGAGGCATTTAATGTTCAAGCAAAAACGGCTGATTTTTTACAAAAGAGATAACACCCCCCATTACGTCATGCTTCAGAAAGGTGAAATATGGTCCGTATTCAAATGTTTTATTTTTGATCGTCAGTTCACATTTGTAGGTAGATCATCAGTTTTAGAGCTAAAATTAGCATGTTTAAAGTGATTTTCATGCTTCCAGGGGCCCGGGAAGTGAATTAAAAAACATTTGGAGGCATTTAATGTTCAAGCAAAAACAGCTGATTTTTGACAAAAGAGATAACCCCCCCCATTACGTCATGCTTCAGAAAGGTGAAAAATGGTCCGTTTTCAAATGTTTTATTTTTGAACGTCAGTTCACATTTGTAGGTGGATCATCAGTTTTAGAGCTAAAATTAGCATGTTTAAAGTAATTTTCATGCTTCCAGGGGCCCTAAACACACTATTTGTGGAATGGTAAGAAGTGCATGAAAATGACCAATTTACTCACTCTGAGGTCTCAAAAAGTGTTTCTTCACCCCGAGAAGTGAAATACAATTTAGAGGCATTTAATGTTCAAGCAAAAACGGCTGATTTTTGACAAAAGAGATAACACCCCCCATTACGTCATGCTTCAGAAAGGTGAAAAATGGTCCGTTTTCAAATGTTTTATTTTTGAACGTCAGTTCACATTTGTAGGTGGATCATCAGTTTTAGAGCTAAAATTAGCATGTTTAAAGTGATTTTCATGCTTCCAGGGGCACTAAACACAACATTTGTGGAATGGTTAAAAGTGCATGAAAATGGCCAATTTACTCACTCTGAGGTCTCAAAAAGTGTTTCTTCACCCCGGGAAGTGAATTAAATACCATTTGGAGGCATTTAATGTTCAAGCAAAAACAACTGATTTTTGACAAGAGAGATAACACCCCCATTACGTCATGCTTCAGAAAGGTGAAAAATGGTCCGTTTTCAAATGTTTATTTTTTAAGGTCATTTCACATTTGTAGGTAGGTCATCAGTTTTAGAGCTTAAATTAGTATGTTTAAAGTGGTTTTCATGCTTCCAGGGGCCCGGGAAGTGAATTAAAAACCATTTGGAGGCATTTAATGTTCATTTAAAAACAGCTGAATTTTTTACAAATGAGATAACACCCCCCATTACGTCATGCTTCAGAAAGGTGAAAAATAGTCCGTTTTCAAATGTTTTATTTTTGAACGTCAGTTCACATTTGTAGGTGGATCATCAGTTTTAGAGTTAAAATTAGCATGTTTAAAGTGATGTTCATGCTTCCAGGGGCCCTAAACACAACATTTGTGGAATGGTTAAAAGTGCATGAAAATGACCAATTTACTCACTCTGAGGTCTCAAAAAGTGTTTCTTCACCCCGGGAAGTGAATTAAATACCAGTTGGAGGCATTTAATGTTCAAGCAAAAACGGCAGATTTTTGACAAAAGAGATAACACCACCCCATTACGTCATGCTTCAGAAAGGTGAAAAATGGTCCGTTTTCAAATGTTTTATTTTTTAAGGTCATTTCACATTTGTAGGTAGATCATCAGTGTTAGAGCTAAAATTAGCATGTTTAAAGTGGTTTTCATGCTTCCAGGGGCCCGGGAAGTGAATTAAAAACCATTTGGAGGCATTTAATGTTCAAGCAAAAAAAGCTGATTTTTGACAAAAGAGATAACACCCCCCCCCCATTACGTCATGCTTCAGAAAGGTGAAAAATGGTCCGTTTTCAAATGTTTTCGTTTTTGAACGTCAGTTCACATTTGTAGGTGGATCATCAGTTCTAGAGATGAAATTGGCATGTTTAAAGTGATTTTCATGCTTCCATGGGCCCTAAACACAACATTTGTGGAATGGTTAAAAGTGCATGAAAATGACCAATTTACTCACTCTGAGGTCTCAAAAAGTGTTTCTTCACCCCGAGAAGTGAATTAAATACCATTTGGAGGCATTAAATGTTCAAGCAAAAACGGCAGATTTTTTACAAAAGAGATAACACCCCCCATTACGTCATGCTTCAGAAAGGTGAAAAATGGTCCGTTTTCAAATGTTTTATTTTTGATCGTCAGTTCACATTTGTAGGTAGATCATCAGTTTTAGAGCTAAAATTAGCATGTTTAAAGTGATTTTCATGCTTCCAGGGGCCCGGGAAGTGAATTAAAAAACATTTGGAGGCATTTAATGTTCAAGCAAAAACAGCTGATTTTTGACAAAAGAGATAACCCCCCCCCCCCCATTACGTCATGCTTCAGAAAGGTGAAAAATGGTCCGTTTTCAAATGTTTTATTTTTGAACGTCAGTTCACATTTGTAGGTGGATCATCAGTTCTAGAGATGAAATTAGCATGTTTAAAGTGATTTTCATGCTTCCAGGGGCCCTAAACACATCATTTGTGGAATGGTTAAAAGTGCATGAAAATGACCAATTTACTCACTCTGAGGTCTCAAAAAGTGTTTCTTCACCCCGAGAAGTGAATTAAATACCATTTGGAGGCATTTAATGTTCAAGCAAAAACAGCTGATTTTTGACAAAAGAGATAACACCCCCCATTACGTCATGCTTCAGAAAGGTGAAAAATGGTCCGTTTTCAAATGTTTTATTTTTGATCGTCAGTTCACCTTTGTAGGTAGATCGTCAGTTTTAGAGCTAAAATTAGCATGTTTAAAGTGATTTTCATGCTTCCAGGGGCCCGGGAAGTGAATTAAAAAACATTTGGAGGCATTTAATGTTCAAGCAAAAACAACTGATTTTTGACAAAAGAGATAACCCCCCCCCATTACGTCATGCTTCAGAAAGGTGAAAAATGGTCCGTTTTCAAATGTTTTAGTTTTTGAACGTCAGTTCACATTTGTAGGTGGATCATCAGTTCTAGAGATGAAATTAGCATGTTTAAAGTGATTTTCATGCTTCCAGGGGCCCTAAACACAACATTTGTGGAATGGTTAAAAGTGCATGAAAATGACCAATTTACTCACTCTGAGGTCTCAAAAGGTGTTTTTTCACCCCGAGAAGTGAATTAAATACCATTTGGAAGCATTTAATGTTCAAGCAAAAACGGCTGATTTTTTACAAAATAGATAACACCCCCCATTACGTCATGTTTCAGAAAGGTAAAAAATGGTCCGTTTTCAAAAGTTATATTTTTGATCGTCAGTTCACATTTGTAGGTAGATCATCAGTTTTAGAGCTAAAATTAGCATGTTTAAAGTGATTGTCATGCTTCCAGGGGCCCGGGAAGTGAATTAAAAAACATTTGGAGGCATTTAATGTTCAAGCAAAAACAGCTGATTTTTGACAAAAGAGATAACACCCCCCCCCCCCCATTACGTCATGCTTCAGAAAAGTGAAAAATGGTCCATTTTCAAATGTTTTATTTTTGAACGTCAGTTCACATTTGTAGGTGGATCATCAGTTTTAGAGCTAAAATTAGCATGTTTAAAGTGATTTTCATGCTTCCAGGGGCACTAAACACAACATTTGTGGAATGGTTAAAAGTGCATGAAAATGGCCAATTTACTCACTCTGAGGTCTCAAAAAGGGTTTCTTCACACCAGGAAGTGAATTAAATACCATTTGGAGGCATTTCATGTTCAAGCAAAAACAACTGATTTTTGACAAAAGAGATAACACCCCCCATTACGTCATGCTTCAGAAAGGTGAAAAATGGTCCGTTTTCAAATGTTTTAGTTTTTGAACGTCAGTTCACATTTGTAGGTGGATCATCAGTTCTAGAGATGAAATTAGCATGTTTAAAGTGATTTTCATGCTTCCAGGGGCCCTAAACACAACATTTGTGGAATGGTTAAAAGTGCATGAAAATGACCAATTTACTCACTCTGAGGTCTCAAAAGGTGTTTCTTCACCCCGAGAAGTGAATTAAATACCATTTGGAGGCATTTAATGTTCAAGCAAAAACGGCTGATTTTTTACAAAAGAGATAACACCCCCCATTACGTCATGTTTCAGAAAGGTAAAAAATGGTCCGTTTTCAAAAGTTATATTTTTGATCGTCAGTTCACATTTGTAGGTAGATCATCAGTTTTAGAGCTAAAATTAGCATGTTTAAAGTGATTTTCATGCTTCCAGGGGCCCGGGAAGTGAATTAAAAACCATTTGGAGGCATTTAATGTTCAAGCAAAAACAGCTGATTTTTGACAAAAGAGATAACACCCCCCCATTACGTCATGCTTCAGAAAGGTGAAAAATGGTCCGTTTTCAAATGTTTTATTTTTGAACGTCAGTTCACATTTGTAGGTGGATCATCAGTTTTAGAGCTAAAATTAGCATGTTTAAAGTGATTTTCATGCTTCGAGGGGCCCTAAACACAACATTTGTGGAATGGTAAAAAGTGCATGAAAATGACCAATTTACTCACTCTGAGGTCTCAAAAAGTGTTTCTTCACCCCGAGAAGTGAAATACCATTTAGAGGCATTTAATGTTCAAGCAAAAACGGCTGATTTTTGACAAAAGAGATAACACCCCCCCATTACGTCATGCTTCAGAAAAGTGAAAAATGGTCCGTTTTCAAATGTTTTATTTTTGAACGTCAGTTCACATTTGTAGGAGGATCATCAGTTTTAGAGCTAAAATTAGCATGTTTAAAGTGATTTTCATGCTTCCAGGGGCAATAAACACAACATTTGTGGAATGGTTAAAAGTGCATGAAAATGGCCAATTTACTCACTCTGAGGTCTCAAAAAGGGTTTCTTCACACCAGGAAGTGAATTAAATACCATTTGGAGGCATTTCATGTTCAAGCAAAAACGGCTGATTTTTGACAAAAGCGATAACACCCCCCCATTACATCATGCTTCAGAAAGGTGAAAAATGGTCCGTTTTCAAATGTTTCATTTTTAACATCAGTTCACATTTGTAGGTAGATCATCAGTTTTAGAGCTAAAATTAGCATGTTTAAGGTGATTTTCATGGTTCCAGGGGCCCGGAAAGTGAATTAAAAACCATTTGGAGGCATTTAATGTTCAAGCAAAAACGGCTGATTTTTGTTAAAAGAGATAACAACCCTCATTACGTCATGCTTCAGAAAGGTGAAAAATGGTCCGTTTTCAAATGTTTTATTTTTGATCGTCAGTTCACATTTGTAGGTAGATCATCAGTTTTAGAGCTAAAATTAGCATGTTTAAAGTGATTTTCATGCTTCCAGGGGCCCGGGAAGTGAATTAAAAAACATTTGGAGGCATTTAATGTTCAAGCAAAAACAGCTGATTTTTGACATAAGAGATAACCACCCCCATTACGTCATGCTTCAGAAAGGTGAAAAATGGTCCGTTTTCAAATGTTTTAGTTTTTGAACGTCAGTTCACATTTGTAGGTGGATCATCAATTCTAGAGATGAAATTAGCATGTTTAAAGTGATTTTCATGCTTCCAGGGGCCCTAAACACAACATTTGTGGAATGGTTAAAAGTGCATGAAAATGACCAATTTACTCACTCTGAGGTCTCAAAAGGTGTTTCTTCACCCCGAGAAGTGAATTAAATACCATTTGGAGGCATTTAATGTTCAAGCAAAAACGGCTGATTTTTTACAAAAGAGATAACACCCCCCATTACGTCATGTTTCAGAAAGGTAAAAAATGGTCCGTTTTCAAAAGTTATATTTTTGATCGTCAGTTCACATTTGTAGGTAGATCATCAGTTTTAGAGCTAAAATTAGCATGTTTAAAGTGATTTTCATGCTTCCAGGGGCCCGGGAAGTGAATTAAAAACCATTTGGAGGCATTTAATGTTCAAGCAAAAACAGCTGATTTTTGACAAAAGAGATAACACCCCCCCATTACGTCATGCTTCAGAAAGGTGAAAAATGGTCCGTTTTCAAATGTTTTATTTTTGAACGTCAGTTCACATTTGTAGGTGGATCATCAGTTTTAGAGCTAAAATTAGCATGTTTAAAGTGATTTTCATGCTTCCAGGGGCCCTAAACACAACATTTGTGGAATGGTAAAAAGTGCATGAAAATGACCAATTTACTCACTCTGAGGTCTCAAAAAGTGTTTCTTCACCCCGAGAAGTGAAATACCATTTAGAGGCATTTAATGTTCAAGCAAAAACGGCTGATTTTTGACAAAAGAGATAACACCCCCCATTACGTCATGCTTCAGAAAAGTGAAAAATGGTCCGTTTTCAAATGTTTTATTTTTGAACGTCAGTTCACATTTGTAGGAGGATCATCAGTTTTAGAGCTAAAATTTGCATGTTTAAAGTGATTTTCATGCTTCCAGGGGCAATAAACACAACATTTGTGGAATGGTTAAAAGTGCATGAAAATGGCCAATTTACTCACTCTGAGGTCTCAAAAAGGGTTTCTTCACACCAGGAAGTGAATTAAATACCATTTGGAGGCATTTCATGTTCAAGCAAAAACGGCTGATTTTTGACAAAAGCGATAACACCCCCCCATTACGTCATGCTTCAGAAAGGTGAAAAATGGTCCGTTTTCAAATGTTTCATTTTTAACATCAGTTCACATTTGTAGGTAGATCATCAGTTTTAGAGCTAAAATTAGCATGTTTAAGGTGATTTTCATGGTTCCAGGGGCCCGGAAAGTGAATTAAAAACCATTTGGAGGCATTTAATGTTCAAGCAAAAACGGCTGATTTTTGTTAAAAGAGATAACAACCCTCATTACGTCATGCTTCAGAAAGGTGAAAAATGGTCCGTTTTCAAATGTTTTATTTTTGATCGTCAGTTCACATTTGTAGGTAGATCATCAGTTTTAGAGCTAAAATTAGCATGTTTAAAGTGATTTTCATGCGTCCAGGGGCCCAGGAAGTGAATTAAAAAACATTTGGAGGCATTTAATGTTCAAGCAAAAACAGCTGATTTGTGACATAAGAGATAACCACCCCCATTACGTCATGCTTCAGAAAGGTGAAAAATGGTCCGTTTTCAAATGTTTTAGTTTTTGAACGTCAGTTCACATTTGTAGGTGGATCATCTGTTCTAGAGATGAAATTAGCATGTTTAAAGTGATTTTCATGCTTCCAGGGGCCCTAAACACAACATTTGTGGTATGGTTAAAAGTGCATGAAAATGGCCAATTTACTCACTCTGAGGTCTCAAAAGGTGTTTCTTCACACCAGGAAGTGAATTAAATACCATTTGGAGGCATTTAATGTTCAAGCAAAAACGGCTGATTTTTTACAAAAGAGATAACACCCCCCATTACGTCATGCTTCAGAAAGGTGAAATATGGTCCGTATTCAAATGTTTTATTTTTGATCGTCAGTTCACATTTGTAGGTAGATCATCAGTTTTAGAGCTAAAATTAGCATGTTTAAAGTGATTTTCATGCTTCCAGGGGCCCGGGAAGTGAATTAAAAAACATTTGGAGGCATTTAATGTTCAAGCAAAAACAGCTGATTTTTGACAAAAGAGATAACCCCCCCCATTACGTCATGCTTCAGAAAGGTGAAAAATGGTCCGTTTTCAAATGTTTTATTTTTGAACGTCAGTTCACATTTGTAGGTGGATCATCAGTTTTAGAGCTAAAATTAGCATGTTTAAAGTAATTTTCATGCTTCCAGGGGCCCTAAACACACTATTTGTGGAATGGTAAGAAGTGCATGAAAATGACCAATTTACTCACTCTGAGGTCTCAAAAAGTGTTTCTTCACCCCGAGAAGTGAAATACAATTTAGAGGCATTTAATGTTCAAGCAAAAACGGCTGATTTTTGACAAAAGAGATAACACCCCCCATTACGTCATGCTTCAGAAAGGTGAAAAATGGTCCGTTTTCAAATGTTTTATTTTTGAACGTCAGTTCACATTTGTAGGTGGATCATCAGTTTTAGAGCTAAAATTAGCATGTTTAAAGTGATTTTCATGCTTCCAGGGGCACTAAACACAACATTTGTGGAATGGTTAAAAGTGCATGAAAATGGCCAATTTACTCACTCTGAGGTCTCAAAAAGTGTTTCTTCACCCCGGGAAGTGAATTAAATACCATTTGGAGGCATTTAATGTTCAAGCAAAAACAACTGATTTTTGACAAGAGAGATAACACCCCCATTACGTCATGCTTCAGAAAGGTGAAAAATGGTCCGTTTTCAAATGTTTATTTTTTAAGGTCATTTCACATTTGTAGGTAGGTCATCAGTTTTAGAGCTTAAATTAGTATGTTTAAAGTGGTTTTCATGCTTCCAGGGGCCCGGGAAGTGAATTAAAAACCATTTGGAGGCATTTAATGTTCATTTAAAAACAGCTGAATTTTTTACAAATGAGATAACACCCCCCATTACGTCATGCTTCAGAAAGGTGAAAAATAGTCCGTTTTCAAATGTTTTATTTTTGAACGTCAGTTCACATTTGTAGGTGGATCATCAGTTTTAGAGTTAAAATTAGCATGTTTAAAGTGATGTTCATGCTTCCAGGGGCCCTAAACACAACATTTGTGGAATGGTTAAAAGTGCATGAAAATGACCAATTTACTCACTCTGAGGTCTCAAAAAGTGTTTCTTCACCCCGGGAAGTGAATTAAATACCAGTTGGAGGCATTTAATGTTCAAGCAAAAACGGCAGATTTTTGACAAAAGAGATAACACCACCCCATTACGTCATGCTTCAGAAAGGTGAAAAATGGTCCGTTTTCAAATGTTTTATTTTTTAAGGTCATTTCACATTTGTAGGTAGATCATCAGTGTTAGAGCTAAAATTAGCATGTTTAAAGTGGTTTTCATGCTTCCAGGGGCCCGGGAAGTGAATTAAAAACCATTTGGAGGCATTTAATGTTCAAGCAAAAAAAGCTGATTTTTGACAAAAGAGATAACACCCCCCCCCCATTACGTCATGCTTCAGAAAGGTGAAAAATGGTCCGTTTTCAAATGTTTTAGTTTTTGAACGTCAGTTCACATTTGTAGGTGGATCATCAGTTCTAGAGATGAAATTGGCATGTTTAAAGTGATTTTCATGCTTCCATGGGCCCTAAACACAACATTTGTGGAATGGTTAAAAGTGCATGAAAATGACCAATTTACTCACTCTGAGGTCTCAAAAAGTGTTTCTTCACCCCGAGAAGTGAATTAAATACCATTTGGAGGCATTAAATGTTCAAGCAAAAACGGCAGATTTTTTACAAAAGAGATAACACCCCCCATTACGTCATGCTTCAGAAAGGTGAAAAATGGTCCGTTTTCAAATGTTTTATTTTTGATCGTCAGTTCACATTTGTAGGTAGATCATCAGTTTTAGAGCTAAAATTAGCATGTTTAAAGTGATTTTCATGCTTCCAGGGGCCCGGGAAGTGAATTAAAAAACATTTGGAGGCATTTAATGTTCAAGCAAAAACAGCTGATTTTTGACAAAAGAGATAACCCCCCCCCCCCATTACGTCATGCTTCAGAAAGGTGAAAAATGGTCCGTTTTCAAATGTTTTATTTTTGAACGTCAGTTCACATTTGTAGGTGGATCATCAGTTCTAGAGATGAAATTAGCATGTTTAAAGTGATTTTCATGCTTCCAGGGGCCCTAAACACATCATTTGTGGAATGGTTAAAAGTGCATGAAAATGACCAATTTACTCACTCTGAGGTCTCAAAAAGTGTTTCTTCACCCCGAGAAGTGAATTAAATACCATTTGGAGGCATTTAATGTTCAAGCAAAAACAGCTGATTTTTGACAAAAGAGATAACACCCCCCATTACGTCATGCTTCAGAAAGGTGAAAAATGGTCCGTTTTCAAATGTTTTATTTTTGATCGTCAGTTCACCTTTGTAGGTAGATCGTCAGTTTTAGAGCTAAAATTAGCATGTTTAAAGTGATTTTCATGCTTCCAGGGGCCCGGGAAGTGAATTAAAAAACATTTGGAGGCATTTAATGTTCAAGCAAAAACAACTGATTTTTGACAAAAGAGATAACCCCCCCCCCATTACGTCATGCTTCAGAAAGGTGAAAAATGGTCCGTTTTCAAATGTTTTAGTTTTTGAACGTCAGTTCACATTTGTAGGTGGATCATCAGTTCTAGAGATGAAATTAGCATGTTTAAAGTGATTTTCATGCTTCCAGGGGGCCCTAAACACAACATTTGTGGAATGGTTAAAAGTGCATGAAAATGACCAATTTACTCACTCTGAGGTCTCAAAAGGTGTTTTTTCACCCCGAGAAGTGAAATAAATACCATTTGGAAGCATTTAATGTTCAAGCAAAAACGGCTGATTTTTTACAAAATAGATAACACCCCCCATTACGTCATGTTTCAGAAAGGTAAAAAATGGTCCGTTTTCAAAAGTTATATTTTTGATCGTCAGTTCACATTTGTAGGTAGATCATCAGTTTTAGAGCTAAAATTAGCATGTTTAAAGTGATTGTCATGCTTCCAGGGGCCCGGGAAGTGAATTAAAAAACATTTGGAGGCATTTAATGTTCAAGCAAAAACAGCTGATTTTTGACAAAAGAGATAACACCCCCCCCCCATTACGTCATGCTTCAGAAAAGTGAAAAATGGTCCATTTTCAAATGTTTTATTTTTGAACGTCAGTTCACATTTGTAGGTGGATCATCAGTTTTAGAGCTAAAATTAGCATGTTTAAAGTGATTTTCATGCTTCCAGGGGCACTAAACACAACATTTGTGGAATGGTTAAAAGTGCATGAAAATGGCCAATTTACTCACTCTGAGGTCTCAAAAAGGGTTTCTTCACACCAGGAAGTGAATTAAATACCATTTGGAGGCATTTCATGTTCAAGCAAAAACAACTGATTTTTGACAAAAGAGATAACACCCCCCATTACGTCATGCTTCAGAAAGGTGAAAAATGGTCCGTTTTCAAATGTTTTAGTTTTTGAACGTCAGTTCACATTTGTAGGTGGATCATCAGTTCTAGAGATGAAATTAGCATGTTTAAAGTGATTTTCATGCTTCCAGGGGCCCTAAACACAACATTTGTGGAATGGTTAAAAGTGCATGAAAATGACCAATTTACTCACTCTGAGGTCTCAAAAGGTGTTTCTTCACCCCGAGAAGTGAATTAAATACCATTTGGAGGCATTTAATGTTCAAGCAAAAACGGCTGATTTTTTACAAAAGAGATAACACCCCCCATTACGTCATGTTTCAGAAAGGTAAAAAATGGTCCGTTTTCAAAAGTTATATTTTTGATCGTCAGTTCACATTTGTAGGTAGATCATCAGTTTTAGAGCTAAAATTAGCATGTTTAAAGTGATTTTCATGCTTCCAGGGGCCCGGGAAGTGAATTAAAAACCATTTGGAGGCATTTAATGTTCAAGCAAAAACAGCTGATTTTTGACAAAAGAGATAACACCCCCCCATTACGTCATGCTTCAGAAAGGTGAAAAATGGTCCGTTTTCAAATGTTTTATTTTTGAACGTCAGTTCACATTTGTAGGTGGATCATCAGTTTTAGAGCTAAAATTAGCATGTTTAAAGTGATTTTCATGCTTCCAGGGGCCCTAAACACAACATTTGTGGAATGGTAAAAAGTGCATGAAAATGACCAATTTACTCACTCTGAGGTCTCAAAAAGTGTTTCTTCACCCCGAGAAGTGAAATACCATTTAGAGGCATTTAATGTTCAAGCAAAAACGGCTGATTTTTGACAAAAGAGATAACACCCCCCCATTACGTCATGCTTCAGAAAAGTGAAAAATGGTCCGTTTTCAAATGTTTTATTTTTGAACGTCAGTTCACATTTGTAGGAGGATCATCAGTTTTAGAGCTAAAATTAGCATGTTTAAAGTGATTTTTATGCTTCCAGGGGCAATAAACACAACATTTGTGGAATGGTTAAAAGTGCATGAAAATGGCCAATTTACTCACTCTGAGGTCTCAAAAAGGGTTTCTTCACACCAGGAAGTGAATTAAATACCATTTGGAGGCATTTCATGTTCAAGCAAAAACGGCTGATTTTTGACAAAAGCGATAACACCCCCCCATTACATCATGCTTCAGAAAGGTGAAAAATGGTCCGTTTTCAAATGTTTCATTTTTAACATCAGTTCACATTTGTAGGTAGATCATCAGTTTTAGAGCTAAAATTAGCATGTTTAAGGTGATTTTCATGGTTCCAGGGGCCCGGAAAGTGAATTAAAAACCATTTGGAGGCATTTAATGTTCAAGCAAAAACGGCTGATTTTTGTTAAAAGAGATAACAACCCTCATTACGTCATGCTTCAGAAAGGTGAAAAATGGTCCGTTTTCAAATGTTTTATTTTTGATCGTCAGTTCACATTTGTAGGTAGATCATCAGTTTTAGAGCTAAAATTAGCATGTTTAAAGTGATTTTCATGCTTCCAGGGGCCCAGGAAGTGAATTAAAAAACATTTGGAGGCATTTAATGTTCAAGCAAAAACAGCTGATTTGTGACATAAGAGATAACCACCCCCATTACGTCATGCTTCAGAAAGGTGAAAAATGGTCCGTTTTCAAATGTTTTAGTTTTTGAACGTCAGTTCACATTTGTAGGTGGATCATCAGTTCTAGAGATGAAATTGGCATGTTTAAAGTGATTTTCATGCTTCCATGGGCCCTAAACACAACATTTGTGGAATGGTTAAAAGTGCATGAAAATGACCAATTTACTCACTCTGAGGTCTCAAAAAGTGTTTCTTCACCCCGAGAAGTGAATTAAATACCATTTGGAGGCATTAAATGTTCAAGCAAAAACGGCAGATTTTTTACAAAAGAGATAACACCCCCCATTACGTCATGCTTCAGAAAGGTGAAAAATGGTCCATTTTCAAATGTTTTATTTTTGATCGTCAGTTCACATTTGTAGGTAGATCATCAGTTTTAGAGCTAAAATTAGCATGTTTAAAGTGATTTTCATGCTTCCAGGGGCCCGGGAAGTGAATTAAAAAACATTTGGAGGCATTTAATGTTCAAGCAAAAACAGCTGATTTTTGACAAAAGAGATAACCCCCCCCCCCCCATTACGTCATGCTTCAGAAAGGTGAAAAATGGTCCGTTTTCAAATGTTTTATTTTTGAACGTCAGTTCACATTTGTAGGTGGATCATCAGTTCTAGAGATGAAATTAGCATGTTTAAAGTGATTTTCATGCTTCCAGGGGCCCTAAACACATCATTTGTGGAATGGTTAAAAGTGCATGAAAATGACCAATTTACTCACTCTGAGGTCTCAAAAAGTGTTTCTTCACCCCGAGAAGTGAATTAAATACCATTTGGAGGCATTTAATGTTCAAGCAAAAACAGCTGATTTTTGACAAAAGAGATAACACCCCCCATTACGTCATGCTTCAGAAAGGTGAAAAATGGTCCGTTTTCAAATGTTTTATTTTTGATCGTCAGTTCACCTTTGTAGGTAGATCGTCAGTTTTAGAGCTAAAATTAGCATGTTTAAAGTGATTTTCATGCTTCCAGGGGCCCGGGAAGTGAATTAAAAAACATTTGGAGGCATTTAATGTTCAAGCAAAAACAGCTGATTTTTGACAAAAGAGATAACCCCCCCCCCATTACGTCATGCTTCAGAAAGGTGAAAAATGGTCCGTTTTCAAATGTTTTAGTTTTTGAACGTCAGTTCACATTTGTAGGTGGATCATCAGTTCTAGAGATGAAATTAGCATGTTTAAAGTGATTTTCATGCTTCCAGGGGCCCTAAACACAACATTTGTGGAATGGTTAAAAGTGCATGAAAATGACCAATTTACTCACTCTGAGGTCTCAAAAGGAGTTTCTTCACCCCGAGAAGTGAATTAAATACCATTTGGAAGCATTTAATGTTCAAGCAAAAACGGCTGATTTTTTACAAAATAGATAACACCCCCCATTACGTCATGTTTCAGAAAGGTAAAAAATGGTCCGTTTTCAAAAGTTATATTTTTGATCGTCAGTTCACATTTGTAGGTAGATCATCAGTTTTAGAGCTAAAATTAGCATGTTTAAAGTGATTTTCATGCTTACAGGGGCCCGGGAAGTGAATTAAAAAACATTTGGAGGCATTTAATGTTCAAGCAAAAACAGCTGATTTTTGACAAAAGAGATAACACCCCCCCCCATTACGTCATGCTTCAGAAAAGTGAAAAATGGTCCATTTTCAAATGTTTTATTTTTGAACGTCAGTTCACATTTGTAGGTGGATCATCAGTTTTAGAGCTAAAATTAGCATGTTTAAAGTGATTTTCATGCTTCCAGGGGCACTAAACACAACATTTGTGGAATGGTTAAAAGTGCATGAAAATGGCCAATTTACTCACTCTGAGGTCTCAAAAAGGGTTTCTTCACACCAGGAAGTGAATTAAATACCATTTGGAGGCATTTCATGTTCAAGCAAAAACAACTGATTTTTGACAAAAGAGATAACACCCCCCATTACGTCATGCTTCAGAAAGGTGAAAAATGGTCCGTTTTCAAATGTTTTAGTTTTTGAACGTCAGTTCACATTTGTAGGTGGATCATCAATTCTAGAGATGAAATTAGCATGTTTAAAGTGATTTTCATGCTTCCAGGGGCCCTAAACACAACATTTGTGGAATGGTTAAAAGTGCATGAAAATGACCAATTTACTCACTCTGAGGTCTCAAAAGGTGTTTCTTCACCCCGAGAAGTGAATTAAATACCATTTGGAGGCATTTAATGTTCAAGCAAAAACGGCTGATTTTTTACAAAAGAGATAACACCCCCCATTACGTCATGTTTCAGAAAGGTAAAAAATGGTCCGTTTTCAAAAGTTATATTTTTGATCGTCAGTTCACATTTGTAGGTAGATCATCAGTTTTAGAGCTAAAATTAGCATGTTTAAAGTGATTTTCATGCTTCCAGGGGCCCGGGAAGTGAATTAAAAACCATTTGGAGGCATTTAATGTTCAAGCAAAAACAGCTGATTTTTGACAAAAGAGATAACACCCCCCCCATTACGTCATGCTTCAGAAAGGTGAAAAATGGTCCGTTTTCAAATGTTTTATTTTTGAACGTCAGTTCACATTTGTAGGTGGATCATCAGTTTTAGAGCTAAAATTAGCATGTTTAAAGTGATTTTCATGCTTCCAGGGGCCCTAAACACAACATTTGTGGAATGGTAAAAAGTGCATGAAAATGACCAATTTACTCACTCTGAGGTCTCAAAAAGTGTTTCTTCACCCCGAGAAGTGAAATACCATTTAGAGGCATTTAATGTTCAAGCAAAAACGGCTGATTTTTGACAAAAGAGATAACACCCCCCATTACGTCATGCTTCAGAAAAGTGAAAAATGGTCCGTTTTCAAATGTTTTATTTTTGAACGTCAGTTCACATTTGTAGGAGGATCATCAGTTTTAGAGCTAAAATTAGCATGTTTAAAGTGATTTTCATGCTTCCAGGGGCAATAAACACAACATTTGTGGAATGGTTAAAAGTGCATGAAAATGGCCAATTTACTCACTCTGAGGTCTCAAAAAGGGTTTCTTCACACCAGGAAGTGAATTAAATACCATTTGGAGGCATTTCATGTTCAAGCAAAAACGGCTGATTTTTGACAAAAGCGATAACACCCCCCCATTACGTCATGCTTCAGAAAGGTGAAAAATGGTCCGTTTTCAAATGTTTCATTTTTAACATCAGTTCACATTTGTAGGTAGATCATCAGTTTTAGAGCTAAAATTAGCATGTTTAAGGTGATTTTCATGGTTCCAGGGGCCCGGAAAGTGAATTAAAAACCATTTGGAGGCATTTAATGTTCAAGCAAAAACGGCTGATTTTTGTTAAAAGAGATAACAACCCTCATTACGTCATGCTTCAGAAAGGTGAAAAATGGTCCGTTTTCAAATGTTTTATTTTTGATCGTCAGTTCACATTTGTAGGTAGATCATCAGTTTTAGAGCTAAAATTAGCATGTTTAAAGTGATTTTCATGCTTCCAGGGGCCCAGGAAGTGAATTAAAAAACATTTGGAGGCATTTAATGTTCAAGCAAAAACAGCTGATTTGTGACATAAGAGATAACCACCCCCATTACGTCATGCTTCAGAAAGGTGAAAAATGGTCCGTTTTCAAATGTTTTAGTTTTTGAACGTCAGTTCACATTTGTAGGTGGATCATCTGTTCTAGAGATGAAATTAGCATGTTTAAAGTGATTTTCATGCTTCCAGGGGCCCTAAACACAACATTTGTGGTATGGTTAAAAGTGCATGAAAATGGCCAATTTACTCACTCTGAGGTCTCAAAAGGTGTTTCTTCACACCAGGAAGTGAATTAAATACCATTTGGAGGCATTTAATGTTCAAGCAAAAACGGCTGATTTTTTACAAAAGAGATAACACCCCCCATTACGTCATGCTTCAGAAAGGTGAAATATGGTCCGTATTCAAATGTTTTATTTTTGATCGTCAGTTCACATTTGTAGGTAGATCATCAGTTTTAGAGCTAAAATTAGCATGTTTAAAGTGATTTTCATGCTTCCAGGGGCCCGGGAAGTGAATTAAAAAACATTTGGAGGCATTTAATGTTCAAGCAAAAACAGCTGATTTTTGACAAAAGAGATAACCCCCCCCATTACGTCATGCTTCAGAAAGGTGAAAAATGGTCCGTTTTCAAATGTTTTATTTTTGAACGTCAGTTCACATTTGTAGGTGGATCATCAGTTTTAGAGCTAAAATTAGCATGTTTAAAGTAATTTTCATGCTTCCAGGGGCCCTAAACACACTATTTGTGGAATGGTAAGAAGTGCATGAAAATGACCAATTTACTCACTCTGAGGTCTCAAAAAGTGTTTCTTCACCCCGAGAAGTGAAATACAATTTAGAGGCATTTAATGTTCAAGCAAAAACGGCTGATTTTTGACAAAAGAGATAACACCCCCCATTACGTCATGCTTCAGAAAGGTGAAAAATGGTCCGTTTTCAAATGTTTTATTTTTGAACGTCAGTTCACATTTGTAGGTGGATCATCAGTTTTAGAGCTAAAATTAGCATGTTTAAAGTGATTTTCATGCTTCCAGGGGCACTAAACACAACATTTGTGGAATGGTTAAAAGTGCATGAAAATGGCCAATTTACTCACTCTGAGGTCTCAAAAAGTGTTTCTTCACCCCGGGAAGTGAATTAAATACCATTTGGAGGCATTTAATGTTCAAGTAAAAACAACTGATTTTTGACAAGAGAGATAACACCCCCATTACGTCATGCTTCAGAAAGGTGAAAAATGGTCCGTTTTCAAATGTTTATTTTTTAAGGTCATTTCACATTTGTAGGTAGGTCATCAGTTTTAGAGCTTAAATTAGTATGTTTAAAGTGGTTTTCATGCTTCCAGGGGCCCGGGAAGTGAATTAAAAACCATTTGGAGGCATTTAATGTTCATTTAAAAACAGCTGAATTTTTTACAAATGAGATAACACCCCCCATTACGTCATGCTTCAGAAAGGTGAAAAATAGTCCGTTTTCAAATGTTTTATTTTTGAACGTCAGTTCACATTTGTAGGTGGATCATCAGTTTTAGAGTTAAAATTAGCATGTTTAAAGTGATGTTCATGCTTCCAGGGGCCCTAAACACAACATTTGTGGAATGGTTAAAAGTGCATGAAAATGACCAATTTACTCACTCTGAGGTCTCAAAAAGTGTTTCTTCACCCCGGGAAGTGAATTAAATACCAGTTGGAGGCATTTAATGTTCAAGCAAAAACTGCAGATTTTTGACAAAAGAGATAACACCACCCCATTACGTCATGCTTCAGAAAGGTGAAAAATGGTCCGTTTTCAAATGTTTTATTTTTTAAGGTCATTTCACATTTGTAGGTAGATCATCAGTGTTAGAGCTAAAATTAGCATGTTTAAAGTGGTTTTCATGCTTCCAGGGGCCCGGGAAGTGAATTAAAAACCATTTGGAGGCATTTAATGTTCAAGCAAAAAAAGCTGATTTTTGACAAAAGAGATAACACCCCCCCCCCCCCCCATTACGTCATGCTTCAGAAAAGTGAAAAATGGTCCATTTTCAAATGTTTTATTTTTGAACGTCAGTTCACATTTGTAGGTGGATCATCAGTTTTAGAGCTAAAATTAGCATGTTTAAAGTGATTTTCATGCTTCCAGGGGCACTAAACACAACATTTGTGGAATGGTTAAAAGTGCATGAAAATGGCCAATTTACTCACTCTGAGGTCTCAAAAAGGGTTTCTTCACACCAGGAAGTGAATTAAATACCATTTGGAGGCATTTCATGTTCAAGCAAAAACAACTGATTTTTGACAAAAGAGATAACACCCCCCATTACGTCATGCTTCAGAAAGGTGAAAAATGGTCCGTTTTCAAATGTTTTAGTTTTTGAACGTCAGTTCACATTTGTAGGTGGATCATCAGTTCTAGAGATGAAATTAGCATGTTTAAAGTGATTTTCATGCTTCCAGGGGCCCTAAACACAACATTTGTGGAATGGTTAAAAGTGCATGAAAATGACCAATTTACTCACTCTGAGGTCTCAAAAAGTGTTTCTTCACCCCGAGAAGTGAATTAAATACCATTTGGAGGCATTTAATGTTCAAGCAAAAACAGCTGATTTTTGACAAAAGAGATAACACCCCCCATTACGTCATGCTTCAGAAGGGTGAAAAATGGTCCGTTTTCAAATGTTTTATTTTTGATCGTCAGTTCACCTTTGTAGGTAGATCGTCAGTTTTAGAGCTAAAATTAGCATGTTTAAAGTGATTTTCATGCTTCCAGGGGCCCGGGAAGTGAATTAAAAAACATTTGGAGGCATTTAATGTTCAAGCAAAAACAGCTGATTTTTGACAAAAGAGATAACCCCCCCCATTACGTCATGCTTCAGAAAGGTGAAAAATGGTCCGTTTTCAAATGTTTTAGTTTTTGAACGTCAGTTCACATTTGTAGGTGGATCATCAGTTCTAGAGATGAAATTAGCATGTTTAAAGTGATTTTCATGCTTCCAGGGGCCCTAAACACAACATTTGTGGAATGGTTAAAAGTGCATGAAAATGACCAATTTACTCACTCTGAGGTCTCAAAAGGTGTTTCTTCACCCCGAGAAGTGAATTAAATACCATTTGGAAGCATTTAATGTTCAAGCAAAAACGGCTGATTTTTTACAAAATAGATAACACCCCCCATTACGTCATGTTTCAGAAAGGTAAAAAATGGTCCGTTTTCAAAAGTTATATTTTTGATCGTCAGTTCACATTTGTAGGTAGATCATCAGTTTTAGAGCTAAAATTAGCATGTTTAAAGTGATTTTCATGCTTCCAGGGGCCCGGGAAGTGAATTAAAAAACATTTGGAGGCATTTAATGTTCAAGCAAAAACAGCTGATTTTTGACAAAAGAGATAACACCCCCCCCCCCATTACGTCATGCTTCAGAAAAGTGAAAAATGGTCCATTTTCAAATGTTTTATTTTTGAACGTCAGTTCACATTTGTAGGTGGATCATCAGTTTTAGAGCTAAAATTAGCATGTTTAAAGTGATTTTCATGCTTCCAGGGGCACTAAACACAACATTTGTGGAATGGTTAAAAGTGCATGAAAATGGCCAATTTACTCACTCTGAGGTCTCAAAAAGGGTTTCTTCACACCAGGAAGTGAATTAAATACCATTTGGAGGCATTTCATGTTCAAGCAAAAACAACTGATTTTTGACAAAAGAGATAACACCCCCCATTACGTCATGCTTCAGAAAGGTGAAAAATGGTCCGTTTTCAAATGTTTTAGTTTTTGAACGTCAGTTCACATTTGTAGGTGGATCATCAGTTCTAGAGATGAAATTAGCATGTTTAAAGTGATTTTCATGCTTCCAGGGGCCCTAAACACAACATTTGTGGAATGGTTAAAAGTGCATGAAAATGACCAATTTACTCACTCTGAGGTCTCAAAAGGTG
Source organism: Lissotriton helveticus (assembly GCF_964261635.1). Classification (NCBI taxonomy): domain Eukaryota; kingdom Metazoa; phylum Chordata; class Amphibia; order Caudata; family Salamandridae; genus Lissotriton; species Lissotriton helveticus. The sequence continues at coordinate 1,273,093,958 of NC_136061.1, forward strand.
TTTCTTCACCCCGAGAAGTGAATTAAATACCATTTGGAGGCATTTAATGTTCAAGCAAAAACGGCTGATTTTTTACAAAAGAGATAACACCCCCCATTACGTCATGTTTCAGAAAGGTAAAAAATGGTCCGTTTTCAAAAGTTATATTTTTGATCGTCAGTTCACATTTGTAGGTAGATCATCAGTTTTAGAGCTAAAATTAGCATGTTTAAAGTGATTTTCATGCTTCCAGGGGCCCGGGAAGTGAATTAAAAACCATTTGGAGGCATTTAATGTTCAAGCAAAAACAGCTGATTTTTGACAAAAGAGATAACACCCCCCCATTACGTCATGCTTCAGAAAGGTGAAAAATGGTCCGTTTTCAAATGTTTTATTTTTGAACGTCAGTTCACATTTGTAGGTGGATCATCAGTTTTAGAGCTAAAATTAGCATGTTTAAAGTGATTTTCATGCTTCCAGGGGCCCTAAACACAACATTTGTGGAATGGTAAAAAGTGCATGAAAATGACCAATTTACTCACTCTGAGGTCTCAAAAAGTGTTTCTTCACCCCGAGAAGTGAAATACCATTTAGAGGCATTTAATGTTCAAGCAAAAATGGCTGATTTTTGACAAAAGAGATAACACCCCCCATTACGTCATGCTTCAGAAAAGTGAAAAATGGTCCGTTTTCAAATGTTTTATTTTTGAACGTCAGTTCACATTTGTAGGAGGATCATCAGTTTTAGAGCTAAAATTAGCATGTTTAAAGTGATTTTCATGCTTCCAGGGGCAATAAACACAACATTTGTGGAATGGTTAAAAGTGCATGAAAATGGCCAATTTACTCACTCTGAGGTCTCAAAAAGGGTTTCTTCACACCAGGAAGTGAATTAAATACCATTTGGAGGCATTTCATGTTCAAGCAAAAACGGCTGATTTTTGACAAAAGCGATAACACCCCCCCATTACATCATGCTTCAGAAAGGTGAAAAATGGTCCGTTTTCAAATGTTTCATTTTTAACATCAGTTCACATTTGTAGGTAGATCATCAGTTTTAGAGCTAAAATTAGCATGTTTAAGGTGATTTTCATGGTTCCAGGGGCCCGGAAAGTGAATTAAAAACCATTTGGAGGCATTTAATGTTCAAGCAAAAACGGCTGATTTTTGTTAAAAGAGATAACAACCCTCATTACGTCATGCTTCAGAAAGGTGAAAAATGGTCCGTTTTCAAATGTTTTATTTTTGATCGTCAGTTCACATTTGTAGGTAGATCATCAGTTTTAGAGCTAAAATTAGCATGTTTAAAGTGATTTTCATGCTTCCAGGGGCCCAGGAAGTGAATTAAAAAACATTTGGAGGCATTTAATGTTCAAGCAAAAACAGCTGATTTGTGACATAAGAGATAACCACCCCCATTACGTCATGCTTCAGAAAGGTGAAAAATGGTCCGTTTTCAAATGTTTTAGTTTTTGAACGTCAGTTCACATTTGTAGGTGGATCATCTGTTCTAGAGATGAAATTAGCATGTTTAAAGTGATTTTCATGCTTCCAGGGGCCCTAAACACAACATTTGTGGTATGGTTAAAAGTGCATGAAAATGGCCAATTTACTCACTCTGAGGTCTCAAAAGGTGTTTCTTCACACCAGGAAGTGAATTAAATACCATTTGGAGGCATTTAATGTTCAAGCAAAAACGGCTGATTTTTTACAAAAGAGATAACACCCCCCATTACGTCATGCTTCAGAAAGGTGAAATATGGTCCGTATTCAAATGTTTTATTTTTGATCGTCAGTTCACATTTGTAGGTAGATCATCAGTTTTAGAGCTAAAATTAGCATGTTTAAAGTGATTTTCATGCTTCCAGGGGCCCGGGAAGTGAATTAAAAAACATTTGGAGGCATTTAATGTTCAAGCAAAAACAGCTGATTTTTGACAAAAGAGATAACCCCCCCCATTACGTCATGCTTCAGAAAGGTGAAAAATGGTCCGTTTTCAAATGTTTTATTTTTGAACGTCAGTTCACATTTGTAGGTGGATCATCAGTTTTAGAGCTAAAATTAGCATGTTTAAAGTAATTTTCATGCTTCCAGGGGCCCTAAACACACTATTTGTGGAATGGTAAGAAGTGCATGAAAATGACCAATTTACTCACTCTGAGGTCTCAAAAAGTGTTTCTTCACCCCGAGAAGTGAAATACAATTTAGAGGCATTTAATGTTCAAGCAAAAACGGCTGATTTTTGACAAAAGAGATAACAACCCCCATTACGTCATGCTTCAGAAAGGTGAAAAATGGTCCGTTTTCAAATGTTTTATTTTTGAACGTCAGTTCACATTTGTAGGTGGATCATCAGTTTTAGAGCTAAAATTAGCATGTTTAAAGTGATTTTCATGCTTCCAGGGGCACTAAACACAACATTTGTGGAATGGTTAAAAGTGCATGAAAATGGCCAATTTACTGACTCTGAGGTCTCAAAAAGTGTTTCTTCACCCCGGGAAGTGAATTAAATACCATTTGGAGGCATTTAATGTTCAAGCAAAAACAACTGATTTTTGACAAGAGAGATAACACCCCCATTACGTCATGCTTCAGAAAGGTGAAAAATGGTCCGTTTTCAAATGTTTATTTTTTAAGGTCATTTCACATTTGTAGGTAGGTCATCAGTTTTAGAGCTTAAATTAGTATGTTTAAAGTGGTTTTCATGCTTCCAGGGGCCCGGGAAGTGAATTAAAAACCATTTGGAGGCATTTAATGTTCATTTAAAAACAGCTGAATTTTTTACAAATGAGATAACACCCCCCATTACGTCATGCTTCAGAAAGGTGAAAAATGGTCCGTTTTCAAATGTTTTATTTTTGAACGTCAGTTCACATTTGTAGGTGGATCATCAGTTTTAGAGTTAAAATTAGCATGTTTAAAGTGATGTTCATGCTTCCAGGGGCCCTAAACACAACATTTGTGGAATGGTTAAAAGTGCATGAAAATGACCAATTTACTCACTCTGAGGTCTCAAAAAGTGTTTCTTCACCCCGGGAAGTGAATTAAATACCAGTTGGAGGCATTTAATGTTCAAGCAAAAACGGCAGATTTTTGACAAAAGAGATAACACCACCCCATTACGTCATGCTTCAGAAAGGTGAAAAATGGTCCGTTTTCAAATGTTTTATTTTTTAAGGTCATTTCACATTTGTAGGTAGATCATCAGTGTTAGAGCTAAAATTAGCATGTTTAAAGTGGTTTTCATGCTTCCAGGGGCCCGGGAAGTGAATTAAAAACCATTTGGAGGCATTTAATGTTCAAGCAAAAAAAGCTGATTTTTGACAAAAGAGATAACACCCCCCCCCCATTACGTCATGCTTCAGAAAGGTGAAAAATGGTCCGTTTTCAAATGTTTTAGTTTTTGAACGTCAGTTCACATTTGTAGGTGGATCATCAGTTCTAGAGATGAAATTGGCATGTTTAAAGTGATTTTCATGCTTCCATGGGCCCTAAACACAACATTTGTGGAATGGTTAAAAGTGCATGAAAATGACCAATTTACTCACTCTGAGGTCTCAAAAAGTGTTTCTTCACCCCGAGAAGTGAATTAAATACCATTTGGAGGCATTAAATGTTCAAGCAAAAACGGCAGATTTTTTACAAAAGAGATAACACCCCCCATTACGTCATGCTTCAGAAAGGTGAAAAATGGTCCGTTTTCAAATGTTTTATTTTTGATCGTCAGTTCACATTTGTAGGTAGATCATCAGTTTTAGAGCTAAAATTAGCATGTTTAAAGTGATTTTCATGCTTCCAGGGGCCCGGGAAGTGAATTAAAAAACATTTGGAGGCATTTAATGTTCAAGCAAAAACAGCTGATTTTTGACAAAAGAGATAACCCCCCCCCCCATTACGTCATGCTTCAGAAAGGTGAAAAATGGTCCGTTTTCAAATGTTTTATTTTTGAACGTCAGTTCACATTTGTAGGTGGATCATCAGTTCTAGAGATGAAATTAGCATGTTTAAAGTGATTTTCATGCTTCCAGGGGCCCTAAACACATCATTTGTGGAATGGTTAAAAGTGCATGAAAATGACCAATTTACTCACTCTGAGGTCTCAAAAAGTGTTTCTTCACCCCGAGAAGTGAATTAAATACCATTTGGAGGCATTTAATGTTCAAGCAAAAACAGCTGATTTTTGACAAAAGAGATAACACCCCCCATTACGTCATGCTTCAGAAAGGTGAAAAATGGTCCGTTTTCAAATGTTTTATTTTTGATCGTCAGTTCACCTTTGTAGGTAGGTCGTCAGTTTTAGAGCTAAAATTAGCATGTTTAAAGTGATTTTCATGCTTCCAGGGGCCCGGGAAGTGAATTAAAAAACATTTGGAGGCATTTAATGTTCAAGCAAAAACAGCTGATTTTTGACAAAAGAGATAACCCCCCCCATTACGTCATGCTTCAGAAAGGTGAAAAATGGTCCGTTTTCAAATGTTTTAGTTTTTGAACGTCAGTTCACATTTGTAGGTGGATCATCAGTTCTAGAGATGAAATTAGCATGTTTAAAGTGATTTTCATGCTTCCAGGGGCCCTAAACACAACATTTGTGGAATGGTTAAAAGTGCATGAAAATGACCAATTTACTCACTCTGAGGTCTCAAAAGGTGTTTCTTCACCCCGAGAAGTGAATTAAATACCATTTGGAAGCATTTAATGTTCAAGCAAAAACGGCTGATTTTTTACAAAATAGATAACACCCCCCATTACGTCATGTTTCAGAAAGGTAAAAAATGGTCCGTTTTCAAAAGTTATATTTTTGATCGTCAGTTCACATTTGTAGGTAGATCATCAGTTTTAGAGCTAAAATTAGCATGTTTAAAGTGATTTTCATGCTTCCAGGGGCCCGGGAAGTGAATTAAAAAACATTTGGAGGCATTTAATGTTCAAGCAAAAACAGCTGATTTTTGACAAAAGAGATAACACCCCCCCCCCCCCCATTACGTCATGCTTCAGAAAAGTGAAAAATGGTCCATTTTCAAATGTTTTATTTTTGAACGTCAGTTCACATTTGTAGGTGGATCATCAGTTTTAGAGCTAAAATTAGCATGTTTAAAGTGATTTTCATGCTTCCAGGGGCACTAAACACAACATTTGTGGAATGGTTAAAAGTGCATGAAAATGGCCAATTTACTCACTCTGAGGTCTCAAAAAGGGTTTCTTCACACCAGGAAGTGAATTAAATACCATTTGGAGGCATTTCATGTTCAAGCAAAAACAACTGATTTTTGACAAAAGAGATAACACCCCCCATTACGTCATGCTTCAGAAAGGTGAAAAATGGTCCGTTTTCAAATGTTTTAGTTTTTGAACGTCAGTTCACATTTGTAGGTGGATCATCAGTTCTAGAGATGAAATTAGCATGTTTAAAGTGATTTTCATGCTTCCAGGGGCCCTAAACACAACATTTGTGGAATGGTTAAAAGTGCATGAAAATGACCAATTTACTCACTCTGAGGTCTCAAAAGGTGTTTCTTCACCCCGAGAAGTGAATTAAATACCATTTGGAGGCATTTAATGTTCAAGCAAAAACGGCTGATTTTTTACAAAAGAGATAACACCCCCCATTACGTCATGTTTCAGAAAGGTAAAAAATGGTCCGTTTTCAAAAGTTATATTTTTGATCGTCAGTTCACATTTGTAGGTAGATCATCAGTTTTAGAGCTAAAATTAGCATGTTTAAAGTGATTTTCATGCTTCCAGGGGCCCGGGAAGTGAATTAAAAACCATTTGGAGGCATTTAATGTTCAAGCAAAAACAGCTGATTTTTGACAAAAGAGATAACACCCCCCCATTACGTCATGCTTCAGAAAGGTGAAAAATGGTCCGTTTTCAAATGTTTTATTTTTGAACGTCAGTTCACATTTGTAGGTGGATCATCAGTTTTAGAGCTAAAATTAGCATGTTTAAAGTGATTTTCATGCTTCCAGGGGCCCTAAACACAACATTTGTGGAATGGTAAAAAGTGCATGAAAATGACCAATTTACTCACTCTGAGGTCTCAAAAAGTGTTTCTTCACCCCGAGAAGTGAAATACCATTTAGAGGCATTTAATGTTCAAGCAAAAACGGCTGATTTTTGACAAAAGAGATAACACCCCCCATTACGTCATGCTTCAGAAAAGTGAAAAATGGTCCGTTTTCAAATGTTTTATTTTTGAACGTCAGTTCACATTTGTAGGAGGATCATCAGTTTTAGAGCTAAAATTAGCATGTTTAAAGTGATTTTCATGCTTCCAGGGGCAATAAACACAACATTTGTGGAATGGTTAAAAGTGCATGAAAATGGCCAATTTACTCACTCTGAGGTCTCAAAAAGGGTTTCTTCACACCAGGAAGTGAATTAAATACCATTTGGAGGCATTTCATGTTCAAGCAAAAACGGCTGATTTTTGACAAAAGCGATAACACCCCCCCATTACATCATGCTTCAGAAAGGTGAAAAATGGTCCGTTTTCAAATGTTTCATTTTTAACATCAGTTCACATTTGTAGGTAGATCATCAGTTTTAGAGCTAAAATTAGCATGTTTAAGGTGATTTTCATGGTTCCAGGGGCCCGGAAAGTGAATTAAAAACCATTTGGAGGCATTTAATGTTCAAGCAAAAATGGCTGATTTTTGTTAAAAGAGATAACAACCCTCATTACATCATGCTTCAGAAAGGTGAAAAATGGTCCGTTTTCAAATGTTTCATTTTTAACATCAGTTCACATTTGTAGGTAGATCATCAGTTTTAGAGCTAAAATTAGCATGTTTAAGGTGATTTTCATGGTTCCAGGGGCCCGGAAAGTGAATTAAAAACCATTTGGAGGCATTTAATGTTCAAGCAAAAACGGCTGATTTTTGTTAAAAGAGATAACAACCCTCATTACGTCATGCTTCAGAAAGGTGAAAAATGGTCCGTTTTCAAATGTTTTATTTTTGATCGTCAGTTCACATTTGTAGGTAGATCATCAGTTTTAGAGCTAAAATTAGCATGTTTAAAGTGATTTTCATGCTTCCAGGGGCCCAGGAAGTGAATTAAAAAACATTTGGAGGCATTTAATGTTCAAGCAAAAACAGCTGATTTGTGACATAAGAGATAACCACCCCCATTACGTCATGCTTCAGAAAGGTGAAAAATGGTCCGTTTTCAAATGTTTTAGTTTTTGAACGTCAGTTCACATTTGTAGGTGGATCATCTGTTCTAGAGATGAAATTAGCATGTTTAAAGTGATTTTCATGCTTCCAGGGGCCCTAAACACAACATTTGTGGTATGGTTAAAAGTGCATGAAAATGGCCAATTTACTCGCTCTGAGGTCTCAAAAGGTGTTTCTTCACACCAGGAAGTGAATTAAATACCATTTGGAGGCATTTAATGTTCAAGCAAAAACGGCTGATTTTTTACAAAAGAGATAACACCCCCCATTACGTCATGCTTCAGAAAGGTGAAATATGGTCCGTATTCAAATGTTTTATTTTTGATCGTCAGTTCACATTTGTAGGTAGATCATCAGTTTTAGAGCTAAAATTAGCATGTTTAAAGTGATTTTCATGCTTCCAGGGGCCCGGGAAGTGAATTAAAAAACATTTGGAGGCATTTAATGTTCAAGCAAAAACAGCTGATTTTTGACAAAAGAGATAACCCCCCCATTACGTCATGCTTCAGAAAGGTGAAAAATGGTCCGTTTTCAAATGTTTTATTTTTGAACGTCAGTTCACATTTGTAGGTGGATCATCAGTTTTAGAGCTAAAATTAGCATGTTTAAAGTAATTTTCATGCTTCCAGGGGCCCTAAACACACTATTTGTGGAATGGTAAGAAGTGCATGAAAATGACCAATTTACTCACTCTGAGGTCTCAAAAAGTGTTTCTTCACCCCGAGAAGTGAAATACAATTTAGAGGCATTTAATGTTCAAGCAAAAACGGCTGATTTTTGACAAAAGAGATGACACCCCCCCATTACGTCATGCTTCAGAAAGGTGAAAAATGGTCCGTTTTCAAATGTTTTGTTTTTGAACGTCAGTTCACATTTGTAGGTAGATAATCAGTTTTAGAGCTAAAATTAGCATGTTTAAAGTGATTTTCATGCTTCCAGGGGCCCGGGAAGTGAATTAAAAACCATTTGGAGGCATTTAATGTTCAAGCAAAAACAGCTGATTTTTGACAAGAGAGATAACACCCCCCCATTACGTCATGCTTCAGAAAGGTGAAAAATGGTCCGTTTTCAAATGTTTTATTTTTGAACGTCAGTTCACATTTGTAGGTGGATCATCAGTTTTAGAGCTAAAATTAGCATGTTTAAAGTGATTTTCATGCTTCCAGGGGCCCTAAACACAACATTTGTGGAATGGTAAAAAAGTGCATGAAAATGACCAATTTACTCACTCTGAGGTCTCAAAAAGTGTTTCTTCACCCCGAGAAGTGAAATACCATTTAGAGGCATTTAATGTTCAAGCAAAAACGGCTGATTTTTGACAAAAGAGATAACACCCCCCCCATTACGTCATGCTTCAGAAAGGTGAAAAATGGTCCGTTTTCAAATGTTTTGTTTTTGAACGTCAGTTCACATTTGTAGGTAGATAATCAGTTTTAGAGCTAAAATTAGCATGTTTAAAGTGATTTTCATGCTTCCAGGGGCCCGGGAAGTGAATTAAAAACCATTTGGAGGCATTTAATGTTCAAGCAAAAACAGCTGATTTTTGACAATGAGATAACACCCTCCCCCCCATTACGTCATGCTTCAGAAAGGTGAAAAATGGTCCGTTTTCAAATGTTTTATTTTTGAGCGTCAGTTCACATTTGTAGGTGGATCATCAGTTTTAGAGCTAAAATTAGCATGTTTAAAGTGATTTTCATGCTTCCAGGGGCCCTAAACACAACATTTGTGGAATGGTTAAAAGTGCATGGAAATGGCCAATTTACTCACTCTTAGGTCTCAAAAAGTGTTTCTTCACCCCGGGAAGTGAATTAAATACCAGTTGGAGGCATTTAATGTTCAAGCAAAAACGGCAGATTTTTGACAAAAGAGATAACACCCCCCCATTACGTCATGCTTCAGAAAGGTGAAAAATGGTCCGTTTTCAAATGTTTTACTTTTTAAGGTCATTTCACATTTGTAGGTAGATCATCAGTTTTAGAGCTAAAATTAGCATGTTTAAAGTGATTTTCATGCTTCCAGGGGCCCGGGAAGTGAATTAAAAACCATTTGGAGGCATTTAATGTTCAAGCAAAAAAAGCTGATTTTTGACAAAAGAGATAACACCCCCCCCCATTACGTCATGCTTCAGAAAGGTGAAAAATGGTCCGTTTTCAAATGTTTCAGTTTTTGAACGTCAGTTCACATTTGTAGGTGGATCATCAGTTTTAGAGATAAAATTAGCATGTTTAAAGTGATTTTCATGCTTCCAGGGGCCCTAAACACAACATTTGTGGAATGGTTAAAAGTGCATGGAAATGGCCAATTTACTCACTCTTAGGTCTCAAAAAGTGTTTCTTCACCCCGGGAAGTGAATTAAATACCATTTGGAGGCATTTAATGTTCAAGCAAAAACGGCAGATTTTTGACAAAAGAGATAACACCCCCCCATTACGTCATGCTTCAGAAAGGTGAAAAATGGTCCGTTTTCAAATGTTTTATTTTTTAAGGTCATTTCACATTTGTAGGTAGATCATCAGTTTTAGAGCTTAAATTAGCATGTTTAAAGTGATTTTCATGCTTCCAGGGGCCCGGGAAGTGAATTAAAAACCATTTGGAGGCATTTAATGTTCAAGCAAAAAAAGCTGATTTTTGACAAAAGAGATAACACCCCCCCCCCATTACGTCATGCTTCAGAAAGGTGAAAAATGGTCCGTTTTCAAATGTTTCAGTTTTTGAACGTCAGTTCACATTTGTAGGTGGATCATCAGTTTTAGAGATAAAATTAGCATGTTTAAAGTGATTTTCATGCTTCCAGGGGCCCTAAACACAACATTTGTGGAATGGTTAAAAGTGCATGAAAATGACCAATTTACTCACTCTGAGGTCTCAAAAAGAGTTTCTTCACCCCGAGAAGTGAATTAAATACCATTTGGAGGCATTTAATGTTCAAGCAAAAACGGCTGATTTTCGACAAAAGAGATAACACCCCCATTACGTCATGCTTCAGAAAGGTGAAAAATGGTCCGTTTTCAAATGTTTTATTTTTGATAGTCAGTTCACATTTGTAGGTAGATCATCAGTTTCAGAGCTAAAATTAGCATTTTTAAAGTGATTTTCATGCTTCCAGGGGCCCGGGAAGTGAATTAAAAAACATTTGGAGGCATTTAATGTTCAAGCAAAAACAGCACATTTTTGACAAAAGAGATAACACCCCCCCCCCCATTACGTCATGCTTCAGAAAGGTGAAAAATGGTCCGTTTTCAAATGTTTTATTTTTTAAGGTCATTTCACATTTGTAGGTAGATCATCAGTTTTAGAGCTTAAATTAGTATGTTTAAAGTGGTTTTCATGCTTCCAGGGGCCCGGGAAGTGAATTAAAAACCATTTGGAGGCATTTAATGTTCATTTAAAAACAGCTGATTTTTTACAAAAGAGATAACACCCCCCATTACGTCATGCTTCAGAAAGGTGAAAAGTAGTCCGTTTTCAAATGTTTTAGTTTTTGAACGTCAGTTCACATTTGTAAGTCGATCATCTATTCTAGAGATGAAATTGTCATGTTTAAAGTGATTTTCATGCTTCCAGGGGCCCTAAACACAACATTTGTGGAATGATTAAAAGTGCATGAAAATGACCAATTTACTCACTCTGAGGTCTCAAAAAGTGTTTCTTCACCCCGAGAAGTGAATTAAATACCATTTGGAGGCATTAAATGTTCAAGCAAAAACAGCTGATTTTTTACAAAAGAGATAACACCCCCCATTACGTCATGCTTCAGAAAGGTGAAAAATGGTCCGTTTTCAAATGTTTTATTTTTGATCGTCAGTTCACATTTGTAGGTAGATCATCAGTTTTAGAGCTAAAATTAGCATGTTTAAAGTGATTTTCATGCTTCCAGGGGCCCGGGAAGTGAATTAAAAAACATTTGGAGGCATTTAATGTTCAAGCAAAAACAGCTGATTTTTGACAAAAGAGATAACCCCCCCCCCCCCATTACGTCATGCTTCAGAAAGGTGAAAAATGGTCCGTTTTCAAAGTTTTATTTTTGAACGTCAGTTCACATTTGTAGGTGGATCATCAGTTCTAGAGATGAAATTAGCATGTTTAAAGTGATTTTCATGCTTCCAGGGGCCCTAAACACATCATTTGTGGAATGGTTAAAAGTGCATGAAAATGACCAATTTACTCACTCTGAGGTCTCAAAAAGTGTTTCTTCACCCCGAGAAGTGAATTAAATACCATTTGGAGGCATTTAATGTTTAAGCAAAAACAGCTGATTTTTGACAAAAGAGATAAAAACCCCCCTTTACGTCATGCTTCAGAAAGGTGAAAAATGGTCCGTTTTCAAATGTTTTATTTTTGAACGTCAGTTCACATTTGTAGGTGGATCATCAGTTTTAGAGCTAAAATTAGCATGTTTAAAGTGATTTTCATGCTTCCAGGGGCCCTAAACACAACATTTGTGGAATGGTTAAAAGTGCATGAAAATTACCAATTTACTCACTCTGAGGTCTCAAAACGTGTTTCTTCACACCAGGAAGTGAATTAAATACCATTTGGAGGCATTTCATGTTCAAGCAAAAACGGCTGATTTTTGACAAAAGCGATAACACCCCCCCATTACGTCATGCTTCAGAAAGGTGAAAAATGGTCCGTTTTCAAATGTTTCATTTTTTAACATCAGTTCACATTTGTAGGTAGATCATCAGTTTTAGAGCTAAAATTAGCATGTTTAAAGTGATTTTCATGGTTCCAGGAGCCCGGAAAGTGAATTAAAAACCATTTGGAGGCATTTAATGTTTAAGCAAAAACAGCTGATTTTTGTTAAAAGAGATAACACCCCCCATTACGTAATGCTTCAGAAAGGTGAAAAATGGTCCGTTTTCAAATGTTTTATTTTTGAACGTCAGTTCACATTTGTAGGTGGATCATCAGTTTTAGAGCTAAAATTAGCATGTTTAAAGTGATTTTCATGCTTCCAGGGGCACTAAACACAACATTTGTGGAATGGTTAAAAGTGCATGAAAATGGCCAATTTACTCACTCTGAGGTCTCAAAAAGTGTTTCTTCACCCCGGGAAGTGAATTAAATACCATTTGGAGGCATTTAATGTTCAAGCAAAAACAACTGATTTTTGACAAAAGAGATAACACCCCCCATTACGTCATGCTTCAGAAAGGTGAAAAATGGTCCGTTTTCAAATGTTTTATTTTTTAAGGTCATTTCACATTTGTAGGTAGATCATCAGTTTTAGAGCTTAAATTATTATGTTTAAAGTGATTTTCATGCTTCCAGGGGCCCGGGAAGTGAATTAAAAACCATATGGAGGCATTTAATGTTCAAGCAAAAACGGCAGATTTTTGACAAAAGAGATAACACCCCCCCATTACGTAATGCTTCAGAAAGGTGAAAAATGGTCCGTTTTCAAATGTTTTATTTTTGAACGTCAGTTCACATTTGTAGGTGGATCATCAGTTTTAGAGCTAAAATTAGCATGTTTAAAGTGATTTTCATGCTTCCAGGGGCACTAAACACAACATTTGTGGAATGGTTAAAAGTGCATGAAAATGGCCAATTTACTCACTTTGAGGTCTCAAAAAGTGTTTCATCACACCGGGAAGTGAATTAAATACCATTTGGAGGCATTTAATGTTCAAGCAAAAACGGCAGATTTTTGACAAAAGAGATAACACCCCCCCATTACGTCATGCTTCAGAAAGGTGAAAAATGGTCCGTTTTCAAATGTTTTATTTTTTAAGGTCATTTCACATTTGTAGGTAGATCATCAGTTTTAGAGCTTAAATTAGCATGTTTAAAGTGATTTTCATGCTTCCAGGGGCCCGGGAAGTGAATTAAAAACCATTTGGAGGCATTTAATGTTCAAGCAAAAAAAGCAGATTTTTGACAAAAGAGATAACACCCCCCCCCCATTACGTCATGCTTCAGAAAGGTGAAAAATGGTCCGTTTTCAAATGTTTCAGTTTTTGAACGTCAGTTCACATTTGTAGGTGGATCATCAGTTTTAGAGATAAAATTAGCATGTTTAAAGTGATTTTCATGCTTCCAGGGGCCCTAAACACAACATTTGTGGAATGGTTAAAAGTGCATGAAAATGACCAATTTACTCACTCTGAGGTCTCAAAAAGAGTTTCTTCACCCCGAGAAGTGAATTAAATACCATTTGGAGGCATTTAATGTTCAAGCAAAACGGCTGATTTTCGACAAAAGAGATAACACCCCCATTACGTCATGCTTCAGAAAGGTGAAAAATGGTCCGTTTTCAAATGTTTTATTTTTGATAGTCAGTTCACATTTGTAGGTAGATCATCAGTTTCAGAGCTAAAATTAGCATTTTTAAAGTGATTTTCATGCTTCCAGGGGCCCGGGAAGTGAATTAAAAAACATTTGGAGGCATTTAATGTTCAAGCAAAAACAGCACATTTTTGACAAAAGAGATAACACCCCCCCCCATTACGTCATGCTTCAGAAAGGTGAAAAATGGTCCGTTTTCAAATGTTTTATTTTTTAAGGTCATTTCACATTTGTAGGTAGATCATCAGTTTTAGAGCTTAAATTAGTATGTTTAAAGTGGTTTTCATGCTTCCAGGGGCCCGGGAAGTGAATTAAAAACCATTTGGAGGCATTTAATGTTCATTTAAAAACAGCTGATTTTTTACAAAAGAGATAACACCCCCCATTACGTCATGCTTCAGAAAGGTGAAAAGTAGTCCGTTTTCAAATGTTTTAGTTTTGAACGTCAGTTCACATTTGTAAGTCGATCATCTATTCTAGAGATGAAATTGTCATGTTTAAAGTGATTTTCATGCTTCCAGGGGCCCTAAACACAACATTTGTGGAATGATTAAAAGTGCATGAAAATGACCAATTTACTCACTCTGAGGTCTCAAAAAGTGTTTCTTCACCCCGAGAAGTGAATTAAATACCATTTGGAGGCATTAAATGTTCAAGCAAAAACAGCTGATTTTTTACAAAAGAGATAACACCCCCATTACGTCATGCTTCAGAAAGGTGAAAATGGTCCGTTTTCAAATGTTTTATTTTTGATCGTCAGTTCACATTTGTAGGTAGATCATCAGTTTTAGAGCTAAAATTAGCATGTTTAAAGTGATTTTCATGCTTCCAGGGGCCCGGGAAGTGAATTAAAAACATTTGGAGGCATTTAATGTTCAAGCAAAAACAGCTGATTTTTGACAAAAGAGATAACCCCCCCCCCCCCCCATTACGTCATGCTTCAGAAAGGTGAAAAATGGTCCGTTTTCAAAGTTTTATTTTTGAACGTCAGTTCACATTTGTAGGTGGATCATCAGTTCTAGAGATGAAATTAGCATGTTTAAAGTGATTTTCATGCTTCCAGGGGCCCTAAACACATCATTTGTGGAATGGTTAAAAGTGCATGAAAATGACCAATTTACTCACTCTGAGGTCTCAAAAAGTGTTTCTTCACCCCGAGAAGTGAATTAAATACCATTTGGAGGCATTTAATGTTTAAGCAAAAACAGCTGATTTTTGACAAAAGAGATAAAAACCCCCCTTTACGTCATGCTTCAGAAAGGTGAAAAATGGTCCGTTTTCAAATGTTTTATTTTTGAACGTCAGTTCACATTTGTAGGTGGATTATCAGTTTTAGAGCTAAAATTAGCATGTTTAAAGTGATTTTCATGCTTCCAGGGGCCCTAAACACAACATTTGTGGAATGGTTAAAAGTGCATGAAAATTACCAATTTACTCACTCTGAGGTCTCAAAACGTGTTTCTTCACACCAGGAAGTGAATTAAATACCATTTGGAGGCATTTCATGTTCAAGCAAAAACGGCTGATTTTTGACAAAAGCGATAACACCCCCCCATTACGTCATGCTTCAGAAAGGTGAAAAATGGTCCGTTTTCAAATGTTTCATTTTTTAACATCAGTTCACATTTGTAGGTAGATCATCAGTTTTAGAGCTAAAATTAGCATGTTTAAAGTGATTTTCATGGTTCCAGGAGCCCGGAAAGTGAATTAAAAACCATTTGGAGGCATTTAATGTTTAAGCAAAAACAGCTGATTTTTGTTAAAAGAGATAACACCCCCCATTACGTAATGCTTCAGAAAGGTGAAAAATGGTCCGTTTTCAAATGTTTTATTTTTGAACGTCAGTTCACATTTGTAGGTGGATCATCAGTTTTAGAGCTAAAATTAGCATGTTTAAAGTGATTTTCATGCTTCCAGGGGCACTAAACACAACATTTGTGGAATGGTTAAAAGTGCATGAAAATGGCCAATTTACTCACTCTGAGGTCTCAAAAAGTGTTTCTTCACCCCGGGAAGTGAATTAAATACCATTTGGAGGCATTTAATGTTCAAGCAAAAACAACTGATTTTTGACAAAAGAGATAACACCCCCCATTACGTCATGCTTCAGAAAGGTGAAAAATGGTCCGTTTTCAAATGTTTTATTTTTTAAGGTCATTTCACATTTGTAGGTAGATCATCAGTTTTAGAGCTTAAATTATTATGTTTAAAGTGATTTTCATGCTTCCAGGGGCCCGGGAAGTGAATTAAAAACCATATGGAGGCATTTAATGTTCAAGCAAAAACGGCAGATTTTTGACAAAAGAGATAACACCCCCCCATTACGTAATGCTTCAGAAAGGTGAAAAATGGTCCGTTTTCAAATGTTTTATTTTTGAACGTCAGTTCACATTTGTAGGTGGATCATCAGTTTTAGAGCTAAAATTAGCATGTTTAAAGTGATTTTCATGCTTCCAGGGGCACTAAACACAACATTTGTGGAATGGTTAAAAGTGCATGAAAATGGCCAATTTACTCACTTTGAGGTCTCAAAAAGTGTTTCATCACACCGGGAAGTGAATTAAATACCATTTGGAGGCATTTAATGTTCAAGCAAAAACGGCAGATTTTTGACAAAAGAGATAACACCCCCCCATTACGTCATGCTTCAGAAAGGTGAAAAATGGTCCGTTTTCAAATGTTTTATTTTTAAGGTCATTTCACATTTGTAGGTAGATCATCAGTTTTAGAGCTTAAATTAGCATGTTTAAAGTGATTTTCATGCTTCCAGGGGCCCGGGAAGTGAATTAAAAACCATTTGGAGGCATTTAATGTTCAAGCAAAAAAAGCAGATTTTTGACAAAAGAGATAACACCCCCCCCCCATTACGTCATGCTTCAGAAAGGTGAAAAATGGTCCGTTTTCAAATGTTTCAGTTTTTGAACGTCAGTTCACATTTGTAGGTGGATCATCAGTTTTAGAGATAAAATTAGCATGTTTAAAGTGATTTTCATGCTTCCAGGGGCCCTAAACACAACATTTGTGGAATGGTTAAAAGTGCATGAAAATGACCAATTTACTCACTCTGAGGTCTCAAAAAGAGTTTCTTCACCCCGAGAAGTGAATTAAATACCATTTGGAGGCATTTAATGTTCAAGCAAAAACGGCTGATTTTCGACAAAAGAGATAACACCCCCATTACGTCATGCTTCAGAAAGGTGAAAAATGGTCCGTTTTCAAATGTTTTATTTTTGATAGTCAGTTCACATTTGTAGGTAGATCATCAGTTTCAGAGCTAAAATTAGCATTTTTAAAGTGATTTTCATGCTTCCAGGGGCCCGGGAAGTGAATTAAAAAACATTTGGAGGCATTTAATGTTCAAGCAAAAACAGCACATTTTTGACAAAAGAGATAACACCCCCCCCCATTACGTCATGCTTCAGAAAGGTGAAAAATGGTCCGTTTTCAAATGTTTTATTTTTTAAGGTCATTTCACATTTGTAGGTAGATCATCAGTTTTAGAGCTTAAATTAGTATGTTTAAAGTGGTTTTCATGCTTCCAGGGGCCCGGGAAGTGAATTAAAAACCATTTGGAGGCATTTAATGTTCATTTAAAAACAGCTGATTTTTTACAAAAGAGATAACACCCCCCATTACGTCATGCTTCAGAAAGGTGAAAAGTAGTCCGTTTTCAAATGTTTTAGTTTTTGAACGTCAGTTCACATTTGTAAGTCGATCATCTATTCTAGAGATGAAATTGTCATGTTTAAAGTGATTTTCATGCTTCCAGGGGCCCTAAACACAACATTTGTGGAATGATTAAAAGTGCATGAAAATGACCAATTTACTCACTCTGAGGTCTCAAAAAGTGTTTCTTCACCCCGAGAAGTGAATTAAATACCATTTGGAGGCATTAAATGTTCAAGCAAAAACAGCTGATTTTTTACAAAAGAGATAACACCCCCCATTACGTCATGCTTCAGAAAGGTGAAAAATGGTCCGTTTTCAAATGTTTTATTTTTGATCGTCAGTTCACATTTGTAGGTAGATCATCAGTTTTAGAGCTAAAATTAGCATGTTTAAAGTGATTTTCATGCTTCCAGGGGCCCGGGAAGTGAATTAAAAAACATTTGGAGGCATTTAATGTTCAAGCAAAAACAGCTGATTTTTGACAAAAGAGATAACCCCCCCCCCCCATTACGTCATGCTTCAGAAAGGTGAAAAATGGTCCGTTTTCAAAGTTTTATTTTTGAACGTCAGTTCACATTTGTAGGTGGATCATCAGTTCTAGAGATGAAATTAGCATGTTTAAAGTGATTTTCATGCTTCCAGGGGCCCTAAACACATCATTTGTGGAATGGTTAAAAGTGCATGAAAATGACCAATTTACTCACTCTGAGGTCTCAAAAAGTGTTTCTTCACCCCGAGAAGTGAATTAAATACCATTTGGAGGCATTTAATGTTTAAGCAAAAACAGCTGATTTTTGACAAAAGAGATAAAAACCCCCCTTTACGTCATGCTTCAGAAAGGTGAAAAATGGTCCGTTTTCAAATGTTTTATTTTTGAACGTCAGTTCACATTTGTAGGTGGATTATCAGTTTTAGAGCTAAAATTAGCATGTTTAAAGTGATTTTCATGCTTCCAGGGGCCCTAAACACAACATTTGTGGAATGGTTAAAAGTGCATGAAAATTACCAATTTACTCACTCTGAGGTCTCAAAACGTGTTTCTTCACACCAGGAAGTGAATTAAATACCATTTGGAGGCATTTCATGTTCAAGCAAAAACGGCTGATTTTTGACAAAAGCGATAACACCCCCCCATTACGTCATGCTTCAGAAAGGTGAAAAATGGTCCGTTTTCAAATGTTTCATTTTTTAACATCAGTTCACATTTGTAGGTAGATCATCAGTTTTAGAGCTAAAATTAGCATGTTTAAAGTGATTTTCATGGTTCCAGGAGCCCGGAAAGTGAATTAAAAACCATTTGGAGGCATTTAATGTTTAAGCAAAAACAGCTGATTTTTGTTAAAAGAGATAACACCCCCCATTACGTAATGCTTCAGAAAGGTGAAAAATGGTCCGTTTTCAAATGTTTTATTTTTGAACGTCAGTTCACATTTGTAGGTGGATCATCAGTTTTAGAGCTAAAATTAGCATGTTTAAAGTGATTTTCATGCTTCCAGGGGCACTAAACACAACATTTGTGGAATGGTTAAAAGTGCATGAAAATGGCCAATTTACTCACTCTGAGGTCTCAAAAAGTGTTTCTTCACCCCGGGAAGTGAATTAAATACCATTTGGAGGCATTTAATGTTCAAGCAAAAACAACTGATTTTTGACAAAAGAGATAACACCCCCCATTACGTCATGCTTCAGAAAGGTGAAAAATGGTCCGTTTTCAAATGTTTTATTTTTTAAGGTCATTTCACATTTGTAGGTAGATCATCAGTTTTAGAGCTTAAATTATTATGTTTAAAGTGATTTTCATGCTTCCAGGGGCCCGGGAAGTGAATTAAAAACCATTTGGAGGCATTTAATGTTCATTTAAAAACAGCTGATTTTTTACAAAAGAGATAACACCCCCCATTACGTCATGCTTCAGAAAGGTGAAAAGTAGTCCGTTTTCAAATGTTTTATTTTTGAACGTCAGTTCACATTTGTAGGTGAATCATCAGTTTTAGAGTTAAAATTAGCATGTTTAAAGTGATTTTCATGCTTCCAGGGGCCCGGGAAGTGAATTAAAAAACATTTGGAGGCATTTAATGTTCAAGCAAAAACGGCTGATTTTTGACAAAAGCGATAACACCCCCCCATTACGTCATGCTTCAGAAAGGTAAAAAATGGTCCGTTTTCAAATGTTTCATTTTTTAACATCAGTTCACATTTGTAGGTAGATCATCAGTTTTAGAGCTAAAATTAGCATGTTTAAAGTGATTTTCATGGTTCCAGGAGCCCGGAAAGTGAATTAAAAACCATTTGGAGGCATTTAATGTTCAAGCAAAAACAGCTGATTTTTGTTAAAAGAGATAACACCCCCCATTACGTAATGCTTCAGAAAGGTGAAAAATGGTCCGTTTTCAAATGTTTTATTTTTGAACATCAGTTCACATTTGTAGGTGGATCATCAGTTTTAGAGCTAAAATTAGCATGTTTAAAGTGATTTTCATGCTTCCAGGGGCACTAAACACAACATTTGTGGAATGGTTAAAAGTGCATGAAAATGGCCAATTTACTCACTCTGAGGTCTCAAAAAGTGTTTCTTCACCCCGGGAAGTGAATTAAATACCATTTGGAGGCATTTAATGTTCAAGCAAAAACAACTGATTTTTGACAAAAGAGATAACACCCCCCATTACGTCATGCTTCAGAAAGGTGAAAAATGGTCCGTTTTCAAATGTTTTATTTTTTAAGGTCATTTCACATTTGTAGGTAGATCATCAGTTTTAGAGCTTAAATTAGCATGTTTAAAGTGATTTTCATGCTTCCAGGGGCCCGGGAAGTGAATTAAAAACCATTTGGAGGCATTTAATGTTCAAGCAAAAAAAGCTGATTTTTGACAAAAGAGATAACACCCCCCCCCCCATTACGTCATGCTTCAGAAAGGTGAAAAATGGTCCGTTTTCAAATGTTTCAGTTTTTGAACGTCAGTTCACATTTGTAGGTGGATCATCAGTTTTAGAGATAAAATTAGCATGTTTAAAGTGATTTTCATGCTTCCAGGGGCCCTAAACACAACATTTGTGGAATGGTTAAAAGTGCATGAAAATGACCAATTTACTCACTCTGAGGTCTCAAAAAGAGTTTCTTCACCCCGAGAAGTGAATTAAATACCATTTGGAGGCATTTAATGTTCAAGCAAAAACGGCTGATTTTCGACAAAAGAGATAACACCCCCATTACGTCATGCTTCAGAAAGGTGAAAAATGGTCCGTTTTCAAATGTTTTATTTTAGATCGTCAGTTCACATTTGTAGGTAGATCATCAGTTTCAGAGCTAAAATTAGCATTTTTAAAGTGATTTTCATGCTTCCAGGGGCCCGGGAAGTGAATTAAAAAACATTTGGAGGCATTTAATGTTCAAGCAAAAACAGCACATTTTTGACAAAAGAGATAACACCCCCCCCCCATTACGTCATGCTTCAGAAAGGTGAAAAATGGTCCGTTTTCAAATGTTTTATTTTTTAAGGTCATTTCACATTTGTAGGTAGATCATCAGTTTTAGAGCTTAAATTAGTATGTTTAAAGTGGTTTTCATGCTTCCAGGGGCCCGGGAAGTGAATTAAAAACCATTTGGAGGCATTTAATGTTCATTTAAAAACAGCTGATTTTTTACAAAAGAGATAACACCCCCCATTACGTCATGCTTCAGAAAGGTGAAAAGTAGTCCGTTTTCAAATGTTTTAGTTTTTGAACGTCAGTTCACATTTGTAAGTCGATCATCTATTCTAGAGATGAAATTGTCATGTTTAAAGTGATTTTCATGCTTCCAGGGGCCCTAAACACAACATTTGTGGAATGATTAAAAGTGCATGAAAATGACCAATTTACTCACTCTGAGGTCTCAAAAAGTGTTTCTTCACCCCGAGAAGTGAATTAAATACCATTTGGAGGCATTAAATGTTCAAGCAAAAACAGCTGATTTTTTACAAAAGAGATAACACCCCCCATTACGTCATGCTTCAGAAAGGTGAAAAATGGTCCATTTTCAAATGTTTTATTTTTGAACGTCAGTTCACATTTGTAGGTGGATCATCAGTTTTAGAGCTAAAATTAGCATGTTTAAAGTGATTTTCATGCATCCAGGGGCCCTAAACACAACATTTGTGGAATGGTTAAAAGTGCATGAAAATGGCCAATATACTCACTCTGAGGTCTCAAAAAGTGTTTCTTCACACCAGGAAGTGAATTAAATACCATTTGGAGGCATTTAATGTTCAAGCAAAAACGGCAGATTTTTGACAAAAGGGATAACACCCCCATTACGTCATGCTTCAGAAAGGTGAAAAATGGTCCGTTTTCAAATGTTTTATTTTTTAACGTCAGTTCACATTTGTAGGTAGATCATCAGTTTTAGAGCTTAAATTAGTATGTTTAAAGTGATTTTCATGCTTCCAGGGGCCCGGGAAGTGAATTAAAAACCATTTGGAGGCATTTAATGTTCATTTAAAAACAGCTGATTTTTGACAAAAGAGATAACACCCCCCATTACGTCATGCTTCAGAAAGGTGAAAAATAGTCCGTTTTCAAATGTTTTATTTTTGAACGTCAGTTCACATTTGTAGGTGGATCATCAGTTTTAGAGCTAAAATTAGCATGTTTAAAGTGATTTTCATGCTTCCAGGGGCCCTAAACACAACATTTGTGGAATGGTTAAAAGTGCATGAAAATGACCAATTTACTCACTCTGAGGTCTCAAAACGTGTTTCTTCACACCAGGAAGTGAATTAAATACCATTTGGAGGCATTTAATCTTCAAGCAAAAACTGCTGATTTTTGACAAAAGAGATAACACCCCCCATTACGTCATGCTTCAGAAAGGTGAAAAATGGTCCGTTTTCAAATGTTTTATTTTTTTAACGTCAGTTCACATTTGTAGGTAGATCATCAGTTTTAGAGCTTAAATTAGTATGTTTAAAGTGATTTTCATGCTTCCAGGGGCCCGGGAAGTGAATTAAAAACCATTTGGAGGCATTTAATGTTCATTTAAAAACAGCTGATTTTTTACAAAAGAGATAACACCCCCCATTACGTCATGCTTCAGAAAGGTGAAAAATAGTCCGTTTTCAAATGTTTTATTTTTGAACGTCAGTTCACATTTGTAGGTGGATCATCAGTTTTAGAGCTAAAATTAGCATGTTTAAAGTGATTTTCATGCTTCCAGGGGCCCTAAACACAACATTTGTGGAATGGTTAAAAGTGCATGGAAATGGCCAATTTACTCACTCTTAGGTCTCAAAAAGTGTTTCTTCACCCCGGGAAGTGAATTAAATACCAGTTGGAGGCATTTAATGTTCAAGCAAAAACGACAGATTTTTGACAAAAGAGATAACACCCCCCATTACGTCATGCTTCAGAAAGGTGAAAAATGGTCCGTTTTCAAATGTTTTATTTTTTAAGGTCATTTCACATTTGTAGGTAGATCATCAGTTTTAG
This sequence comes from Lissotriton helveticus, assembly GCF_964261635.1. Taxonomy (NCBI): domain Eukaryota; kingdom Metazoa; phylum Chordata; class Amphibia; order Caudata; family Salamandridae; genus Lissotriton; species Lissotriton helveticus. The sequence continues at coordinate 1,273,116,543 of NC_136061.1, forward strand.
AGCTAAAATTAGCATGTTTAAAGTGATTTTCATGCTTCCAGGGGCCCGGGAAGTGAATTAAAAACCATCTGGAGGCATTTAATGTTCAAGCAAAAAAAGCTGATTTTTGACAAAAGAGATAACACCCCCCCCCATTACGTCATGCTTCAGAAAGGTGAAAAATAGTCCGTTTTCAAATGTTTTATTTTTGAACGTCAGTTCACATTTGTAGGTGGATCATCAGTTTTAGAGCTAAAATTAGCATGTTTAAAGTGATTTTCATGCTTCCAGGGGCCCTAAACACAACATTTGTGGAATGGTTAAAAGTGCATGAAAATGACCAATTTACTCACTCTGAGGTCTCAAAACGTGTTTCTTCACACCAGGAAGTGAATTAAATACCATTTGGAGGCATTTCATGTTCAAGCAAAAACGGCTGATTTTTGACAAAAGCGATAACACCCCCCATTACGTCATGCTTCAGAAAGGTGAAAAATGGTCCGTTTTCAAATGTTTCATTTTTTAACATCAGTTCACATTTGTAGGTAGATCATCAGTTTTAGAGCTAAAATTAGCATGTTTAAAGTGATTTTCATGGTTCCAGGAGCCCGGAAAGTGAATTAAAAACCATTTGGAGGCATTTAATGTTCAAGCAAAAACAGCTGATTTTTGTTAAAAGAGATAACACCCCCCCATTACGTAATGCTTCAGAAAGGTGAAAAATGGTCCGTTTTCAAATGTTTTATTTATGAACGTCAGTTCACATTTGTAGGTGGATCATCAGTTTTAGAGCTAAAATTTGCATGTTTAAAGTGATTTTCATGCTTCCAGGAGCACCAAACACAACATTTGTGGAATGGTTAAAAGTGCATGAAAATGGCCAATTTACTCACTCTGAGGTCTCAAAAAGTGTTTCTTCACCCCGGGAAGTGAATTAAATACCATTTGGAGGCATTTAATGTTCAAGCAAAAACAACTGATTTTTGACAAAAGAGATAACACCCCCCATTACGTCATGCTTCAGAAAGGTGAAAAATGGTCAGTTTTCAAATGTTTTATTTTTTAAGGTCATTTCACATTTGTAGGTAGATCATCAGTTTTAGAGCTTAAATTAGTATGTTTAAAGTGATTTTCATGCTTCCAGGGGCCTGGGAAGTGAATTAAAAACCATTTGGAGGCATTTAATGTTCATTTAAAAACAGCTGATTTTTTACAAAAGAGATAACACCCCCCATTACGTCATGCTTCAGAAAGGTGAAAAGTAGTCCTTTTTCAAATGTTTTATTTTTGAACGTCAGTTCACATTTGTAGGTGGATCATCAGTTTTAGAGCTAAAATTAGCATGTTTAAAGTGATTTTCATGCTTCCAGGAGCACTAAACACAACATTTGTGGAATGGTTAAAAGTGCATGAAAATGGCCAATTTACTCACTCTGAGGTCTCAAAAAGTGTTTCTTCACCCCGGGAAGTGAATTAAATACCATTTGGAGGCATTTAATGTTCAAGCAAAAACAACTGATTTTTGACAAAAGAGATAACACCCCCATTACGTCATGCTTCAGAAAGGTGAAAAATGGTCCGTTTTCAAATGTTTTATTTTTTAAGGTCATTTCACATTTGTAGGTAGATCATCAGTTTTAGAGCTTAAATTAGTATGTTTAAAGTGATTTTCATGCTTCCAGGGGCCTGGGAAGTGAATTAAAAACCATTTGGAGGCATTTAATGTTCATTTAAAAACAGCTGATTTTTTACAAAAGAGATAACACCCCCCATTACGTCATGCTTCAGAAAGGTGAAAAGTAGTCCGTTTTCAAATGTTTTATTTTTGAACGTCAGTTCACATTTGTAGGTGGATCATCAGTTTTAGAGTTAAAATTAGCATGTTTAAAGTGATTTTCATGCTTCCAGGGGCCCTAAACACAACATTTGTGGAATGGTTAAAAGTGCATGGAAATGGCCAATTTACTCACTCTTAGGTCTCAAAAAGTGTTTCTTCACCCCGGGAAGTGAATTAAATACCAGTTGGAGGCATTTAATGTTCAAGCAAAAACGGCAGATTTTTGACAAAAGAGATAACACCCCCCCCATTACGTCATGCTTCAGAAAGGTGAAAAATGGTCCGTTTTCAAATGTTTTATTTTTTAAGGTCATTTCACATTTGTAGGTAGATCATCAGTTTTAGAGCTTAAATTAGCATGTTTAAAGTGATTTTCATGCTTCCAGGGGCCCGGGAAGTGAATTAAAAACCATTTGGAGGCATTTAATGTTCAAGCAAAAAAAGCTGATTTTTGACAAAAGAGATAACACCCCCCCCCCCATTACGTCATGCTTCAGAAAGGTGAAAAATGGTCCGTTTTCAAATGTTTCAGTTTTTGAACGTCAGTTCACATTTGTAGGTGGATCATCAGTTTTAGAGATAAAATTAGCATGTTTAAAGTGATTTTCATGCTTCCAGGGGCCCTAAACACAACATTTGTGGAATGGTTAAAAGTGCATGAAAATGACCAATTTACTCACTCTGAGGTCTCAAAAAGAGTTTCTTCACCCCGAGAAGTGAATTAAATACCATTTGGAGGCATTTAATGTTCAAGCAAAAACGGCTGATTTTCGACAAAAGAGATAACACCCCCATTACGTCATGCTTCAGAAAGGTGAAAAATGGTCCGTTTTCAAATGTTTTATTTTAGATCGTCAGTTCACATTTGTAGGTAGATCATCAGTTTCAGAGCTAAAATTAGCATTTTTAAAGTGATTTTCATGCTTCCAGGGGCCCGGGAAGTGAATTAAAAAACATTTGGAGGCATTTAATGTTCAAGCAAAAACAGCACATTTTTGACAAAAGAGATAACACCCCCCCCCCATTACGTCATGCTTCAGAAAGGTGAAAAATGGTCCGTTTTCAAATGTTTTATTTTTTAAGGTCATTTCACATTTGTAGGTAGATCATCAGTTTTAGAGCTTAAATTAGTATGTTTAAAGTGGTTTTCATGCTTCCAGGGGCCCGGGAAGTGAATTAAAAACCATTTGGAGGCATTTAATGTTCATTTAAAAACAGCTGATTTTTTACAAAAGAGATAACACCCCCCATTACGTCATGCTTCAGAAAGGTGAAAAGTAGTCCGTTTTCAAATGTTTTAGTTTTTGAACGTCAGTTCACATTTGTAAGTCGATCATCTATTCTAGAGATGAAATTGTCATGTTTAAAGTGATTTTCATGCTTCCAGGGGCCCTAAACACAACATTTGTGGAATGATTAAAAGTGCATGAAAATGACCAATTTACTCACTCTGAGGTCTCAAAAAGTGTTTCTTCACCCCGAGAAGTGAATTAAATACCATTTGGAGGCATTAAATGTTCAAGCAAAAACAGCTGATTTTTTACAAAAGAGATAACACCCCCCATTACGTCATGCTTCAGAAAGGTGAAAAATGGTCCATTTTCAAATGTTTTATTTTTGAACGTCAGTTCACATTTGTAGGTGGATCATCAGTTTTAGAGCTAAAATTAGCATGTTTAAAGTGATTTTCATGCATCCAGGGGCCCTAAACACAACATTTGTGGAATGGTTAAAAGTGCATGAAAATGGCCAATATACTCACTCTGAGGTCTCAAAAAGTGTTTCTTCACACCAGGAAGTGAATTAAATACCATTTGGAGGCATTTAATGTTCAAGCAAAAACGGCAGATTTTTGACAAAAGGGATAACACCCCCATTACGTCATGCTTCAGAAAGGTGAAAAATGGTCCGTTTTCAAATGTTTTATTTTTTAACGTCAGTTCACATTTGTAGGTAGATCATCAGTTTTAGAGCTTAAATTAGTATGTTTAAAGTGATTTTCATGCTTCCAGGGGCCCGGGAAGTGAATTAAAAACCATTTGGAGGCATTTAATGTTCATTTAAAAACAGCTGATTTTTGACAAAAGAGATAACACCCCCCATTACGTCATGCTTCAGAAAGGTGAAAAATAGTCCGTTTTCAAATGTTTTATTTTTGAACGTCAGTTCACATTTGTAGGTGGATCATCAGTTTTAGAGCTAAAATTAGCATGTTTAAAGTGATTTTCATGCTTCCAGGGGCCCTAAACACAACATTTGTGGAATGGTTAAAAGTGCATGAAAATGACCAATTTACTCACTCTGAGGTCTCAAAACGTGTTTCTTCACACCAGGAAGTGAATTAAATACCATTTGGAGGCATTTAATCTTCAAGCAAAAACTGCTGATTTTTGACAAAAGAGATAACACCCCCCATTACGTCATGCTTCAGAAAGGTGAAAAATGGTCCGTTTTCAAATGTTTTATTTTTTTAACGTCAGTTCACATTTGTAGGTAGATCATCAGTTTTAGAGCTTAAATTAGTATGTTTAAAGTGATTTTCATGCTTCCAGGGGCCCGGGAAGTGAATTAAAAACCATTTGGAGGCATTTAATGTTCATTTAAAAACAGCTGATTTTTTACAAAAGAGATAACACCCCCCATTACGTCATGCTTCAGAAAGGTGAAAAATAGTCCGTTTTCAAATGTTTTATTTTTGAACGTCAGTTCACATTTGTAGGTGGATCATCAGTTTTAGAGCTAAAATTAGCATGTTTAAAGTGATTTTCATGCTTCCAGGGGCCCTAAACACAACATTTGTGGAATGGTTAAAAGTGCATGGAAATGGCCAATTTACTCACTCTTAGGTCTCAAAAAGTGTTTCTTCACCCCGGGAAGTGAATTAAATACCAGTTGGAGGCATTTAATGTTCAAGCAAAAACGACAGATTTTTGACAAAAGAGATAACACCCCCCATTACGTCATGCTTCAGAAAGGTGAAAAATGGTCCGTTTTCAAATGTTTTATTTTTTAAGGTCATTTCACATTTGTAGGTAGATCATCAGTTTTAGAGCTAAAATTAGCATGTTTAAAGTGATTTTCATGCTTCCAGGGGCCCGGGAAGTGAATTAAAAACCATCTGGAGGCATTTAATGTTCAAGCAAAAAAAGCTGATTTTTGACAAAAGAGATAACACCCCCCCCCATTACGTCATGCTTCAGAAAGGTGAAAAATAGTCCGTTTTCAAATGTTTTATTTTTGAACGTCAGTTCACATTTGTAGGTGGATCATCAGTTTTAGAGCTAAAATTAGCATGTTTAAAGTGATTTTCATGCTTCCAGGGGCCCTAAACACAACATTTGTGGAATGGTTAAAAGTGCATGAAAATGACCAATTTACTCACTCTGAGGTCTCAAAACGTGTTTCTTCACACCAGGAAGTGAATTAAATACCATTTGGAGGCATTTCATGTTCAAGCAAAAACGGCTGATTTTTGACAAAAGCGATAACACCCCCCCATTACGTCATGCTTCAGAAAGGTGAAAAATGGTCCGTTTTCAAATGTTTCATTTTTTAACATCAGTTCACATTTGTAGGTAGATCATCAGTTTTAGAGCTAAAATTAGCATGTTTAAAGTGATTTTCATGGTTCCAGGAGCCCGGAAAGTGAATTAAAAACCATTTGGAGGCATTTAATGTTCAAGCAAAAACAGCTGATTTTTGTTAAAAGAGATAACACCCCCCCATTACGTAATGCTTCAGAAAGGTGAAAAATGGTCCGTTTTCAAATGTTTTATTTATGAACGTCAGTTCACATTTGTAGGTGGATCATCAGTTTTAGAGCTAAAATTTGCATGTTTAAAGTGATTTTCATGCTTCCAGGAGCACCAAACACAACATTTGTGGAATGGTTAAAAGTGCATGAAAATGGCCAATTTACTCACTCTGAGGTCTCAAAAAGTGTTTCTTCACCCCGGGAAGTGAATTAAATACCATTTGGAGGCATTTAATGTTCATTTAAAAACAGCTGATTTTTTACAAAAGAGATAACACCCCCCATTACGTCATGCTTCAGAAAGGTGAAAAGTAGTCCTTTTTCAAATGTTTTATTTTTGAACGTCAGTTCACATTTGTAGGTGGATCATCAGTTTTAGAGCTAAAATTAGCATGTTTAAAGTGATTTTCATGCTTCCAGGAGCACTAAACACAACATTTGTGGAATGGTTAAAAGTGCATGAAAATGGCCAATTTACTCACTCTGAGGTCTCAAAAAGTGTTTCTTCACCCCGGGAAGTGAATTAAATACCATTTGGAGGCATTTAATGTTCAAGCAAAAACAACTGATTTTTGACAAAAGAGATAACACCCCCATTACGTCATGCTTCAGAAAGGTGAAAAATGGTCCGTTTTCAAATGTTTTATTTTTTAAGGTCATTTCACATTTGTAGGTAGATCATCAGTTTTAGAGCTTAAATTAGTATGTTTAAAGTGATTTTCATGCTTCCAGGGGCCTGGGAAGTGAATTAAAAACCATTTGGAGGCATTTAATGTTCATTTAAAAACAGCTGATTTTTTACAAAAGAGATAACACCCCCCATTACGTCATGCTTCAGAAAGGTGAAAAGTAGTCCGTTTTCAAATGTTTTATTTTTGAACGTCAGTTCACATTTGTAGGTGGATCATCAGTTTTAGAGTTAAAATTAGCATGTTTAAAGTGATTTTCATGCTTCCAGGGGCCCTAAACACAACATTTGTGGAATGGTTAAAAGTGCATGGAAATGGCCAATTTACTCACTCTTAGGTCTCAAAAAGTGTTTCTTCACCCCGGGAAGTGAATTAAATACCAGTTGGAGGCATTTAATGTTCAAGCAAAAACGGCAGATTTTTGACAAAAGAGATAACACCCCCCCCATTACGTCATGCTTCAGAAAGGTGAAAAATGGTCCGTTTTCAAATGTTTTATTTTTTAAGGTCATTTCACATTTGTAGGTAGATCATCAGTTTTAGAGCTTAAATTAGCATGTTTAAAGTGATTTTCATGCTTCCAGGGGCCCGGGAAGTGAATTAAAAACCATTTGGAGGCATTTAATGTTCAAGCAAAAAAAGCTGATTTTTGACAAAAGAGATAACACCCCCCCCCCATTACGTCATGCTTCAGAAAGGTGAAAAATGGTCCGTTTTCAAATGTTTCAGTTTTTGAACGTCAGTTCACATTTGTAGGTGGATCATCAGTTTTAGAGATAAAATTAGCATGTTTAAAGTGATTTTCATGCTTCCAGGGGCCCTAAACACAACATTTGTGGAATGGTTAAAAGTGCATGAAAATGACCAATTTACTCACTCTGAGGTCTCAAAAAGAGTTTCTTCACCCCGAGAAGTGAATTAAATACCATTTGGAGGCATTTAATGTTCAAGCAAAAACGGCTGATTTTCGACAAAAGAGATAACACCCCCATTACGTCATGCTTCAGAAAGGTGAAAAATGGTCCGTTTTCAAATGTTTTATTTTAGATCGTCAGTTCACATTTGTAGGTAGATCATCAGTTTCAGAGCTAAAATTAGCATTTTTAAAGTGATTTTCATGCTTCCAGGGGCCCGGGAAGTGAATTAAAAAACATTTGGAGGCATTTAATGTTCAAGCAAAAACAGCACATTTTTGACAAAAGAGATAACACCCCCCCCCCCATTACGTCATGCTTCAGAAAGGTGAAAAATGGTCCGTTTTCAAATGTTTTATTTTTTAAGGTCATTTCACATTTGTAGGTAGATCATCAGTTTTAGAGCTTAAATTAGTATGTTTAAAGTGGTTTTCATGCTTCCAGGGGCCCGGGAAGTGAATTAAAAACCATTTGGAGGCATTTAATGTTCATTTAAAAACAGCTGATTTTTTACAAAAGAGATAACACCCCCCATTACGTCATGCTTCAGAAAGGTGAAAAGTAGTCCGTTTTCAAATGTTTTAGTTTTTGAACGTCAGTTCACATTTGTAAGTCGATCATCTATTCTAGAGATGAAATTGTCATGTTTAAAGTGATTTTCATGCTTCCAGGGGCCCTAAACACAACATTTGTGGAATGATTAAAAGTGCATGAAAATGACCAATTTACTCACTCTGAGATCTCAAAAAGTGTTTCTTCACCCCGAGAAGTGAATTAAATACCATTTGGAGGCATTAAATGTTCAAGCAAAAACAGCTGATTTTTTACAAAAGAGATAACACCCCCCATTACGTCATGCTTCAGAAAGGTGAAAAATGGTCCATTTTCAAATGTTTTATTTTTGAACGTCAGTTCACATTTGTAGGTGGATCATCAGTTTTAGAGCTAAAATTAGCATGTTTAAAGTGATTTTCATGCATCCAGGGGCCCTAAACACAACATTTGTGGAATGGTTAAAAGTGCATGAAAATGGCCAATATACTCACTCTGAGGTCTCAAAAAGTGTTTCTTCACACCAGGAAGTGAATTAAATACCATTTGGAGGCATTTAATGTTCAAGCAAAAACGGCAGATTTTTGACAAAAGGGATAACACCCCCATTACGTCATGCTTCAGAAAGGTGAAAAATGGTCCGTTTTCAAATGTTTTATTTTTTAACGTCAGTTCACATTTGTAGGTAGATCATCAGTTTTAGAGCTTAAATTAGTATGTTTAAAGTGATTTTCATGCTTCCAGGGGCCCGGGAAGTGAATTAAAAACCATTTGGAGGCATTTAATGTTCATTTAAAAACAGCTGATTTTTGACAAAAGAGATAACACCCCCCATTACGTCATGCTTCAGAAAGGTGAAAAATAGTCCGTTTTCAAATGTTTTATTTTTGAACGTCAGTTCACATTTGTAGGTGGATCATCAGTTTTAGAGCTAAAATTAGCATGTTTAAAGTGATTTTCATGCTTCCAGGGGCCCTAAACACAACATTTGTGGAATGGTTAAAAGTGCATGAAAATGACCAATTTACTCACTCTGAGGTCTCAAAACGTGTTTCTTCACACCAGGAAGTGAATTAAATACCATTTGGAGGCATTTAATCTTCAAGCAAAAACTGCTGATTTTTGACAAAAGAGATAACACCCCCCATTACGTCATGCTTCAGAAAGGTGAAAAATGGTCCGTTTTCAAATGTTTTATTTTTTTAACGTCAGTTCACATTTGTAGGTAGATCATCAGTTTTAGAGCTTAAATTAGTATGTTTAAAGTGATTTTCATGCTTCCAGGGGCCCGGGAAGTGAATTAAAAACCATTTGGAGGCATTTAATGTTCATTTAAAAACAGCTGATTTTTTACAAAAGAGATAACACCCCCCATTACGTCATGCTTCAGAAAGGTGAAAAATAGTCCGTTTTCAAATGTTTTATTTTTGAACGTCAGTTCACATTTGTAGGTGGATCATCAGTTTTAGAGCTAAAATTAGCATGTTTAAAGTGATTTTCATGCTTCCAGGGGCCCTAAACACAACATTTGTGGAATGGTTAAAAGTGCATGGAAATGGCCAATTTACTCACTCTTAGGTCTCAAAAAGTGTTTCTTCACCCCGGGAAGTGAATTAAATACCAGTTGGAGGCATTTAATGTTCAAGCAAAAACGACAGATTTTTGACAAAAGAGATAACACCCCCCATTACGTCATGCTTCAGAAAGGTGAAAAATGGTCCGTTTTCAAATGTTTTATTTTTTAAGGTCATTTCACATTTGTAGGTAGATCATCAGTTTTAGAGCTAAAATTAGCATGTTTAAAGTGATTTTCATGCTTCCAGGGGCCCGGGAAGTGAATTAAAAACCATCTGGAGGCATTTAATGTTCAAGCAAAAAAAGCTGATTTTTGACAAAAGAGATAACACCCCCCCCATTACGTCATGCTTCAGAAAGGTGAAAAATAGTCCGTTTTCAAATGTTTTATTTTTGAACGTCAGTTCACATTTGTAGGTGGATCATCAGTTTTAGAGCTAAAATTAGCATGTTTAAAGTGATTTTCATGCTTCCAGGGGCCCTAAACACAACATTTGTGGAATGGTTAAAAGTGCATGAAAATGACCAATTTACTCACTCTGAGGTCTCAAAACGTGTTTCTTCACACCAGGAAGTGAATTAAATACCATTTGGAGGCATTTCATGTTCAAGCAAAAACGGCTGATTTTTGACAAAAGCGATAACACCCCCCCATTACGTCATGCTTCAGAAAGGTGAAAAATGGTCCGTTTTCAAATGTTTCATTTTTTAACATCAGTTCACATTTGTAGGTAGATCATCAGTTTTAGAGCTAAAATTAGCATGTTTAAAGTGATTTTCATGGTTCCAGGAGCCCGGAAAGTGAATTAAAAACCATTTGGAGGCATTTAATGTTCAAGCAAAAACAGCTGATTTTTGTTAAAAGAGATAACACCCCCCCATTACGTAATGCTTCAGAAAGGTGAAAAATGGTCCGTTTTCAAATGTTTTATTTATGAACGTCAGTTCACATTTGTAGGTGGATCATCAGTTTTAGAGCTAAAATTTGCATGTTTAAAGTGATTTTCATGCTTCCAGGAGCACCAAACACAACATTTGTGGAATGGTTAAAAGTGCATGAAAATGGCCAATTTACTCACTCTGAGGTCTCAAAAAGTGTTTCTTCACCCCGGGAAGTGAATTAAATACCATTTGGAGGCATTTAATGTTCAAGCAAAAACAACTGATTTTTGACAAAAGAGATAACACCCCCCATTACGTCATGCTTCAGAAAGGTGAAAAATGGTCCGTTTTCAAATGTTTTATTTTTTAAGGTCATTTCACATTTGTAGGTAGATCATCAGTTTTAGAGCTTAAATTAGTATGTTTAAAGTGATTTTCATGCTTCCAGGGGCCTGGGAAGTGAATTAAAAACCATTTGGAGGCATTTAATGTTCATTTAAAAACAGCTGATTTTTTACAAAAGAGATAACACCCCCCATTACGTCATGCTTCAGAAAGGTGAAAAGTAGTCCTTTTTCAAATGTTTTATTTTTGAACGTCAGTTCACATTTGTAGGTGGATCATCAGTTTTAGAGCTAAAATTAGCATGTTTAAAGTGATTTTCATGCTTCCAGGGGCCCTAAACACAACATTTGTGGAATGGTTAAAAGTGCATGAAAATGACCAATTTACTCACTCTGAGGTCTCAAAAAGAGTTTCTTCACCCCGAGAAGTGAATTAAATACCATTTGGAGGCATTTAATGTTCAAGCAAAAACGGCTGATTTTCGACAAAAGAGATAACACCCCCATTACGTCATGCTTCAGAAAGGTGAAAAATGGTCCGTTTTCAAATGTTTTATTTTAGATCGTCAGTTCACATTTGTAGGTAGATCATCAGTTTCAGAGCTAAAATTAGCATTTTTAAAGTGATTTTCATGCTTCCAGGGGCCCGGGAAGTGAATTAAAAAACATTTGGAGGCATTTAATGTTCAAGCAAAAACAGCACATTTTTGACAAAAGAGATAACACCCCCCCCCCCATTACGTCATGCTTCAGAAAGGTGAAAAATGGTCCGTTTTCAAATGTTTTATTTTTTAAGGTCATTTCACATTTGTAGGTAGATCATCAGTTTTAGAGCTTAAATTAGTATGTTTAAAGTGGTTTTCATGCTTCCAGGGGCCCGGGAAGTGAATTAAAAACCATTTGGAGGCATTTAATGTTCATTTAAAAACAGCTGATTTTTTACAAAAGAGATAACACCCCCCATTACGTCATGCTTCAGAAAGGTGAAAAGTAGTCCGTTTTCAAATGTTTTAGTTTTTGAACGTCAGTTCACATTTGTAAGTCGATCATCTATTCTAGAGATGAAATTGTCATGTTTAAAGTGATTTTCATGCTTCCAGGGGCCCTAAACACAACATTTGTGGAATGATTAAAAGTGCATGAAAATGACCAATTTACTCACTCTGAGATCTCAAAAAGTGTTTCTTCACCCCGAGAAGTGAATTAAATACCATTTGGAGGCATTAAATGTTCAAGCAAAAACAGCTGATTTTTTACAAAAGAGATAACACCCCCCATTACGTCATGCTTCAGAAAGGTGAAAAATGGTCCATTTTCAAATGTTTTATTTTTGAACGTCAGTTCACATTTGTAGGTGGATCATCAGTTTTAGAGCTAAAATTAGCATGTTTAAAGTGATTTTCATGCATCCAGGGGCCCTAAACACAACATTTGTGGAATGGTTAAAAGTGCATGAAAATGGCCAATATACTCACTCTGAGGTCTCAAAAAGTGTTTCTTCACACCAGGAAGTGAATTAAATACCATTTGGAGGCATTTAATGTTCAAGCAAAAACGGCAGATTTTTGACAAAAGGGATAACACCCCCATTACGTCATGCTTCAGAAAGGTGAAAAATGGTCCGTTTTCAAATGTTTTATTTTTTAACGTCAGTTCACATTTGTAGGTAGATCATCAGTTTTAGAGCTTAAATTAGTATGTTTAAAGTGATTTTCATGCTTCCAGGGGCCCGGGAAGTGAATTAAAAACCATTTGGAGGCATTTAATGTTCATTTAAAAACAGCTGATTTTTGACAAAAGAGATAACACCCCCCATTACGTCATGCTTCAGAAAGGTGAAAAATAGTCCGTTTTCAAATGTTTTATTTTTGAACGTCAGTTCACATTTGTAGGTGGATCATCAGTTTTAGAGCTAAAATTAGCATGTTTAAAGTGATTTTCATGCTTCCAGGGGCCCTAAACACAACATTTGTGGAATGGTTAAAAGTGCATGAAAATGACCAATTTACTCACTCTGAGGTCTCAAAACGTGTTTCTTCACACCAGGAAGTGAATTAAATACCATTTGGAGGCATTTAATCTTCAAGCAAAAACTGCTGATTTTTGACAAAAGAGATAACACCCCCCATTACGTCATGCTTCAGAAAGGTGAAAAATGGTCCGTTTTCAAATGTTTTATTTTTTTAACGTCAGTTCACATTTGTAGGTAGATCATCAGTTTTAGAGCTTAAATTAGTATGTTTAAAGTGATTTTCATGCTTCCAGGGGCCCGGGAAGTGAATTAAAAACCATTTGGAGGCATTTAATGTTCATTTAAAAACAGCTGATTTTTTACAAAAGAGATAACACCCCCCATTACGTCATGCTTCAGAAAGGTGAAAAATAGTCCGTTTTCAAATGTTTTATTTTTGAACGTCAGTTCACATTTGTAGGTGGATCATCAGTTTTAGAGCTAAAATTAGCATGTTTAAAGTGATTTTCATGCTTCCAGGGGCCCTAAACACAACATTTGTGGAATGGTTAAAAGTGCATGGAAATGGCCAATTTACTCACTCTTAGGTCTCAAAAAGTGTTTCTTCACCCCGGGAAGTGAATTAAATACCAGTTGGAGGCATTTAATGTTCAAGCAAAAACGACAGATTTTTGACAAAAGAGATAACACCCCCCATTACGTCATGCTTCAGAAAGGTGAAAAATGGTCCGTTTTCAAATGTTTTATTTTTTAAGGTCATTTCACATTTGTAGGTAGATCATCAGTTTTAGAGCTAAAATTAGCATGTTTAAAGTGATTTTCATGCTTCCAGGGGCCCGGGAAGTGAATTAAAAACCATCTGGAGGCATTTAATGTTCAAGCAAAAAAAGCTGATTTTTGACAAAAGAGATAACACCCCCCCCATTACGTCATGCTTCAGAAAGGTGAAAAATAGTCCGTTTTCAAATGTTTTATTTTTGAACGTCAGTTCACATTTGTAGGTGGATCATCAGTTTTAGAGCTAAAATTAGCATGTTTAAAGTGATTTTCATGCTTCCAGGGGCCCTAAACACAACATTTGTGGAATGGTTAAAAGTGCATGAAAATGACCAATTTACTCACTCTGAGGTCTCAAAACGTGTTTCTTCACACCAGGAAGTGAATTAAATACCATTTGGAGGCATTTCATGTTCAAGCAAAAACGGCTGATTTTTGACAAAAGCGATAACACCCCCCCATTACGTCATGCTTCAGAAAGGTGAAAAATGGTCCGTTTTCAAATGTTTCATTTTTTAACATCAGTTCACATTTGTAGGTAGATCATCAGTTTTAGAGCTAAAATTAGCATGTTTAAAGTGATTTTCATGGTTCCAGGAGCCCGGAAAGTGAATTAAAAACCATTTGGAGGCATTTAATGTTCAAGCAAAAACAGCTGATTTTTGTTAAAAGAGATAACACCCCCCCATTACGTAATGCTTCAGAAAGGTGAAAAATGGTCCGTTTTCAAATGTTTTATTTATGAACGTCAGTTCACATTTGTAGGTGGATCATCAGTTTTAGAGCTAAAATTTGCATGTTTAAAGTGATTTTCATGCTTCCAGGAGCACCAAACACAACATTTGTGGAATGGTTAAAAGTGCATGAAAATGGCCAATTTACTCACTCTGAGGTCTCAAAAAGTGTTTCTTCACCCCGGGAAGTGAATTAAATACCATTTGGAGGCATTTAATGTTCAAGCAAAAACAACTGATTTTTGACAAAAGAGATAACACCCCCCATTACGTCATGCTTCAGAAAGGTGAAAAATGGTCCGTTTTCAAATGTTTTATTTTTTAAGGTCATTTCACATTTGTAGGTAGATCATCAGTTTTAGAGCTTAAATTAGTATGTTTAAAGTGATTTTCATGCTTCCAGGGGCCTGGGAAGTGAATTAAAAACCATTTGGAGGCATTTAATGTTCATTTAAAAACAGCTGATTTTTTACAAAAGAGATAACACCCCCCATTACGTCATGCTTCAGAAAGGTGAAAAGTAGTCCTTTTTCAAATGTTTTATTTTTGAACGTCAGTTCACATTTGTAGGTGGATCATCAGTTTTAGAGCTAAAATTAGCATGTTTAAAGTGATTTTCATGCTTCCAGGAGCACTAAACACAACATTTGTGGAATGGTTAAAAGTGCATGAAAATGGCCAATTTACTCACTCTGAGGTCTCAAAAAGTGTTTCTTCACCCCGGGAAGTGAATTAAATACCATTTGGAGGCATTTAATGTTCAAGCAAAAACAACTGATTTTTGACAAAAGAGATAACACCCCCCATTACGTCATGCTTCAGAAAGGTGAAAAATGGTCCGTTTTCAAATGTTTTATTTTTTAAGGTCATTTCACATTTGTAGGTAGATCATCAGTTTTAGAGCTTAAATTAGTATGTTTAAAGTGATTTTCATGCTTCCAGGGGCCTGGGAAGTGAATTAAAAACCATTTGGAGGCATTTAATGTTCATTTAAAAACAGCTGATTTTTTACAAAAGAGATAACACCCCCCATTACGTCATGCTTCAGAAAGGTGAAAAGTAGTCCGTTTTCAAATGTTTTATTTTTGAACGTCAGTTCACATTTGTAGGTGGATCATCAGTTTTAGAGTTAAAATTAGCATGTTTAAAGTGATTTTCATGCTTCCAGGGGCCCTAAACACAACATTTGTGGAATGGTTAAAAGTGCATGGAAATGGCCAATTTACTCACTCTTAGGTCTCAAAAAGTGTTTCTTCACCCCGGGAAGTGAATTAAATACCAGTTGGAGGCATTTAATGTTCAAGCAAAAACGGCAGATTTTTGACAAAAGAGATAACACCCCCCCCATTACGTCATGCTTCAGAAAGGTGAAAAATGGTCCGTTTTCAAATGTTTTATTTTTTAAGGTCATTTCACATTTGTAGGTAGATCATCAGTTTTAGAGCTAAAATTTGCATGTTTAAAGTGATTTTCATGCTTCCAGGGGCCCGGGAAGTGAATTAAAAACCATTTGGAGGCATTTAATGTTCAAGCAAAAAAAGCTGATTTTTGACAAAAGAGATAACACCCCCCCCCCCATTACGTCATGCTTCAGAAAGGTGAAAAATGGTCTGTTTTCAAATGTTTCAGTTTTTGAACGTCAGTTCACATTTGTAGGTGGATCATCAGTTTTAGAGATAAAATTAGCATGTTTAAAGTGATTTTCATGCTTCCAGGGGCCCTAAACACAACATTTGTGGAATGGTTAAAAGTGCATGAAAATGACCAATTTACTCACTCTGAGGTCTCAAAAAGAGTTTCTTCACCCCGAGAAGGGAATTAAATACCATTTGGAGGCATTTAATGTTCAAGCAAAAACGGCTGATTTTCGACAAAAGAGATAACACCCCCCATTACGTCATGCTTCAGAAAGGTGAAAAATGGTCCGTTTTCAAATGTTTTAGGTTTTGAACGTCAGTTCACATTTGTAGGTGGATCATCAGTTCTAGAGTTGAAATTGGCATGTTTAAAGTGATTTTCATGCTTCCAGGGGCCCTAAACACAACATTTGTGGAATGGTTAAAAGTGCATGAAAATGACCAATTTACTCACTCTGAGGTCTCAAAAAGTGTTTCTTCACCCCGAGAAGTGAATTAAATACCATTTGGAGGCATTAAATGTTCAAGCAAAAACGGCTGATTTTTTACAAAAGAGATAACACCCCCCATTACGTCATGCTTCAGAAAGGTGAAAAATGGTCCGTTTTCAAATGTTTTATTTTTGATCGTCAGTTCACATTTGTAGGTAGATCATCAGTTTTAGAGCTAAAATTAGCATGTTTAAAGTGATTTTCATGCTTCCAGGGGCCCGGGAAGTGAATTAAAAAACATTTGGAGGCATTTAATGTTCAAGCAAAAACAGCTGATTTTTGACAAAAGAGATAACCCCCCCCCCCCATTACGTCATGCTTCAGAAAGGTGAAAAATGGTCCGTTTTCAAATGTTTTAGTTTTTGAACGTCAGTTCACATTTGTAGGTGGATCATCAGTTCTAGAGATGAAATTGCCATGTTTAAAGTGATTTTCATGCTTCCAGGGGCCCTAAACACAACATTTGTGGAATGGTTAAAAGTGCATGAAAATGACCAATTTACTCACTCTGAGGTCTCAAAAAGTGTTTCTTCACCCAGAGAAGTGAATTAAATACCATTTGGAGGCATTAAATGTTCAAGCAAAAACGGCTGATTTTTTACAAAAGAGATAACACCCCCCATTACGTCATGCTTCAGAAAGGTGAAAAATGGTCCGTTTTCAAATGTTTTATTTTTGATCGTCAGTTCACATTTGTAGGTAGATCATCAGTTTTAGAGCTAAAATTAGCATGTTTAAAGTGATTTTCATGCTTCCAGGGGCCCGGGAAGTGAATTAAAAAACATTTGGAGGCATTTAATGTTCAAGCAAAAACAGCTGATTTTTGACAAAAGAGATAACCCCCCCCCCCATTACGTCATGCTTCAGAAAGGTGAAAAATGGTCCATTTTCAAATGTTTTAGTTTTTGAACGTCAGTTCACATTTGTAGGTGGATCATCAGTACTAGAGATGAAATTGCCATGTTTAAAGTGATTTTCATGCTTCCAGGGGCCCTAAACACAACATTTGTGGAATGGTTAAAAGTGCATGAAAATGACCAATTTACTCACTCTGAGGTCTCAAAAAGTGTTTCTTCACCCAGAGAAGTGAATTAAATACCATTTGGAGGCATTAAATGTTCAAGCAAAAACGGCTGATTTTTTACAAAAGAGATAACACCCCCCATTACGTCATGCTTCAGAAAGGTGAAAAATGGTCCGTTTTCAAATGTTTTATTTTTGATCGTCAGTTCACATTTGTAGGTAGATCATCAGTTTTAGAGCTAAAATTAGCATGTTTAAAGTGATTTTCATGCTTCCAGGGGCCCGGGAAGTGAATTAAAAAACATTTGGAGGCATTTAATGTTCAAGCAAAAACAGCTGATTTTTGACAAAAGAGATAACACCCCCCCCCCCATTACGTCATGCTTCAGAAAAGTGAAAAATTGTCAGTTTTCAAATGTTTTATTTTTGAACGTCAGTTCACATTTGTAGGTTGATCATCAGTTTTAGAGCTAAAATTAGCATGTTTAAAGTGATTTTCATGCTTCCAGGGGCCCTAAACACAACATTTGTGGAATGGTTAAAAGTGCATGAAAATGACCAATTTACTCACTCTGAGGTCTCAAAACGTGTTTCTTCACACCAGGAAGTGAATTAAATACCATTTGGAGGCATTTAATCTTCAAGCAAAAACTGCTGATTTTTGACAAAAGAGATAACACCCCCCATTACGTCATGCTTCAGAAAGGTGAAAAATGGTCCGTTTTCAAATGTTTTATTTTTTTAACGTCAGTTCACATTTGTAGGTAGATCATCAGTTTTAGAGCTTAAATTAGTATGTTTAAAGTGATTTTCATGCTTCCAGGGGCCCGGGAAGTGAATTAAAAACCATTTGGAGGCATTTAATGTTCATTTAAAAACAGCTGATTTTTTACAAAAGAGATAACACCCCCCATTACGTCATGCTTCAGAAAGGTGAAAAATAGTCCGTTTTCAAATGTTTTATTTTTGAACGTCAGTTCACATTTGTAGGTGGATCATCAGTTTTAGAGCTAAAATTAGCATGTTTAAAGTGATTTTCATGCTTCCAGGGGCCCTAAACACAACATTTGTGGAATGGTTAAAAGTGCATGGAAATGGCCAATTTACTCACTCTTAGGTCTCAAAAAGTGTTTCTTCACCCCGGGAAGTGAATTAAATACCAGTTGGAGGCATTTAATGTTCAAGCAAAAACGGCAGATTTTTGACAAAAGAGATAACACCCCCCATTACGTCATGCTTCAGAAAGGTGAAAAATGGTCCGTTTTCAAATGTTTTATTTTTTAAGGTCATTTCACATTTGTAGGTAGATCATCAGTTTTAGAGCTAAAATTAGCATGTTTAAAGTGATTTTCATGCTTCCAGGGGCCCGGGAAGTGAATTAAAAACCATCTGGAGGCATTTAATGTTCAAGCAAAAAAAGCTGATTTTTGACAAAAGAGATAACACCCCCCCCCCATTACGTCATGCTTCAGAAAGGTGAAAAATAGTCCGTTGTCAAATGTTTTATTTTTGAACGTCAGTTCACATTTGTAGGTGGATCATCAGTTTTAGAGCTAAAATTAGCATGTTTAAAGTGATTTTCATGCTTCCAGGGGCCCTAAACACAACATTTGTGGAATGGTTAAAAGTGCATGAAAATGACCAATTTACTCACTCTGAGGTCTCAAAACGTGTTTCTTCACACCAGGAAGTGAATTAAATACCATTTGGAGGCATTTCATGTTCAAGCAAAAACGGTTGATTTTTGACAAAAGCGATAACACCCCCCATTACGTCATGCTTCAGAAAGGTGAAAAATGGTCCGTTTTCAAATGTTTCATTTTTTAACATCAGTTCACATTTGTAGGTAGATCATCAGTTTTAGAGCTAAAATTAGCATGTTTAAAGTGATTTTCATGGTTCCAGGAGCCCGGAAAGTGAATTAAAAACCATTTGGAGGCATTTAATGTTCAAGCAAAAACAGCTGATTTTTGTTAAAAGAGATAACACCCCCCCATTACGTAATGCTTCAGAAAGGTGAAAAATGGTCCGTTTTCAAATGTTTTATTTTTGAACGTCAGTTCACATTTGTAGGTGGATCATCAGTTTTAGAGCTAAAATTTGCATGTTTAAAGTGATTTTCATGCTTCCAGGAGCACCAAACACAACATTTGTGGAATGGTTAAAAGTGCATGAAAATGGCCAATTTACTCACTCTGAGGTCTCAAAAAGTGTTTCTTCACCCCGGGAAGTGAATTAAATACCATTTGGAGGCATTTAATGTTCAAGCAAAAACAACTGATTTTTGACAAAAGAGATAACACCCCCCATTACGTCATGCTTCAGAAAGGTGAAAAATGGTCCGTTTTCAAATGTTTTATTTTTTAAGGTCATTTCACATTTGTAGGTAGATCATCAGTTTTAGAGCTTAAATTAGTATGTTTAAAGTGATTTTCATGCTTCCAGGGGCCTGGGAAGTGAATTAAAAACCATTTGGAGGCATTTAATGTTCATTTAAAAACAGCTGATTTTTTACAAAAGAGATAACACCCCCCATTAAGTCATGCTTCAGAAAGGTGAAAAGTAGTCCTTTTTCAAATGTTTTATTTTTGAACGTCAGTTCACATTTGTAGGTGGATCATCAGTTTTAGAGCTAAAATTAGCATGTTTAAAGTGATTTTCATGCTTCCAGGAGCACTAAACACAACATTTGTGGAATGGTTAAAAGTGCATGAAAATGGCCAATTTACTCACTCTGAGGTCTCAAAAAGTGTTTCTTCACCCCGGGAAGTGAATTAAATACCATTTGGAGGCATTTAATGTTCAAGCAAAAACAACTGATTTTTGACAAAAGAGATAACACCCCCCATTACGTCATGCTTCAGAAAGGTGAAAAATGGTCCGTTTTCAAATGTTTTATTTTTTAAGGTCATTTCACATTTGTAGGTAGATCATTAGTTTTAGAGCTTAAATTAGTATGTTTAAAGTGATTTTCATGCTTCCAGGGGCCTGGGAAGTGAATTAAAAACCATTTGGAGGCATTTAATGTTCATTTAAAAACAGCTGATTTTTTACAAAAGAGATAACACCCCCCATTACGTCATGCTTCAGAAAGGTGAAAAGTAGTCCGTTTTCAAATGTTTTATTTTTGAACGTCAGTTCACATTTGTAGGTGGATCATCAGTTTTAGAGTTAAAATTAGCATGTTTAAAGTGATTTTCATGCTTCCAGGGGCCCTAAACACAACATTTGTGGAATGGTTAAAAGTGCATGGAAATGGCCAATTTACTCACTCTTAGGTCTCAAAAAGTGTTTCTTCACCCCGGGAAGTGAATTAAATACCAGTTGGAGGCATTTAATGTTCAAGCAAAAACGGCAGATTTTTGACAAAAGAGATAACACCCCCCCCATTACGTCATGCTTCAGAAAGGTGAAAAATGGTCCGTTTTCAAATGTTTTATTTTTTAAGGTCATTTCACATTTGTAGGTAGATCATCAGTTTTAGAGCTAAAATTAGCATGTTTAAAGTGATTTTCATGCTTCCAGGGGCCCGGGAAGTGAATTAAAAACCATTTGGAGGCATTTAATGTTCAAGCAAAAAAAGCTGATTTTTGACAAAAGAGATAACACCCCCCCCCCCCATTACGTCATGCTTCAGAAAGGTGAAAAATGGTCCGTTTTCAAATGTTTTAGGTTTTGAACGTCAGTTCACATTTGTAGGTGGATCATCAGTTCTAGAGTTGAAATTGGCATGTTTAAAGTGATTTTCATGCTTCCAGGGGCCCTAAACACAACATTTGTGGAATGGTTAAAAGTGCATGAAAATGACCAATTTACTCACTCTGAGGTCTCAAAAAGTGTTTCTTCACCCCGAGAAGTGAATTAAATACCATTTGGAGGCATTAAATGTTCAAGCAAAAACGGCTGATTTTTTACAAAAGAGATAACACCCCCCATTACGTCATGCTTCAGAAAGGTGAAAAATGGTCCGTTTTCAAATGTTTTATTTTTGATCGTCAGTTCACATTTGTAGGTAGATCATCAGTTTTAGAGCTAAAATTTGCATGTTTAAAGTGATTTTCATGCTTCCAGGGGCCCGGGAAGTGAATTAAAAAACATTTGGAGGCATTTAATGTTCAAGCAAAAACAGCTGATTTTTGACAAAAGAGATAACCCCCCCCATTACGTCATGCTTCAGAAAGGTGAAAAATGGTCCGTTTTCAAATGTTTTAGTTTTTGAACGTCAGTTCACATTTGTAGGTGGATCATCAGTTCTAGAGATGAAATTGCCATGTTTAAAGTGATTTTCATGCTTCCAGGGGCCCTAAACACAACATTTGTGGAATGGTTAAAAGTGCATGAAAATGACCAATTTACTCACTCTGAGGTCTCAAAAAGTGTTTCTTCACCCAGAGAAGTGAATTAAATACCATTTGGAGGCATTAAATGTTCAAGCAAAAACGGCTGATTTTTTACAAAAGAGATAACACCCCCCATTACGTCATGCTTCAGAAAGGTGAAAAATGGTCCGTTTTCAAATGTTTTATTTTTGATCGTCAGTTCACATTTGTAGGTAGATCATCAGTTTTAGAGCTAAAATTAGCATGTTTAAAGTGATTTTCATGCTTCCAGGGGCCCGGGAAGTGAATTAAAAAACATTTGGAGGCATTTAATGTTCAAGCAAAAACAGCTGATTTTTGACAAAAGAGATAACACCCCCCCCCCCATTACGTCATGCTTCAGAAAAGTGAAAAATTGTCCGTTTTCAAATGTTTTATTTTTGAACGTCAGTTCACATTTGTAGGTGGATCATCAGTTTTAGAGCTAAAATTAGCCTGTTTAAAGTGATTTTCATGCTTCCAGGGGCACTAAACACAACATTTGTGGAATGGTTAAAAGTGCATGAAAATGGCCAATGTACTCACTCTGAGGTCTCAAAAAGGGTTTCTTCACACCAGGAAGTGAATTAACTACCATTCGGAGGCATCTCATGTTCAAGCAAAAACGGCTGATTTTTGACAAAAGCGATAACACCCCCCCATTACGTCATGCTTCAGAAAGGTGAAAAATGGTCCGTTTTCAAATGTTTCATTTTTAACATCAGTTCACATTTGTAGGTAGATCATCAGTTTTAGAGCTAAAATTAGCATGTTAAAGGTGATTTTCATGGTTCCAGGGGCCCGGAAAGTGAATTAAAAACCATTTGGAGGCATTTAATGTTCAAGCAAAAACGGCTGATTTTTGTTAAAAGAGATAACAACCCCCATTACGTCATGCTTCAGAAAGGTGAAAAATGGTCCGTTTTCAAATGTTTTATTTTTGATCGTCAGTTCACATTTGTAGGTAGATCATCAGTTTTAGAGCTAAAATTAGCATGTTTAAAGTGATTTTCATGCTTCCAGGGGCCCGGGAAGTGAATTAAAAAACATTTGGAGGCATTTATTGTTCAAGCAAAAACAGCTGATTTTTGACATAAGAGATAACCCCCCCCCATTACGTCATGCTTCAGAAAGGTGAAAAATGGTCAGTTTTCAAATGTTTTAGTTTTTGAACGTCAGTTCACATTTGTAGGTGGATCATCTGTTCTAGAGATGAAATTAGCATGTTTAAAGTGATTTTCATGCTTCCAGGGGCCCTAAACACAACATTTGTGGAATGGTTAAAAGTGCATGAAAATGACCAATTTACTCACTCTGAGGTCTCAAAAAGTGTTTCTTCACCCCGAGAAGTGAATTAAATACCATTTGGAGGCATTTAATGTTCAAGCAAAAACAACTGATTTTTGACAAAAGAGATAACACCCCCCATTACGTCATGCTTCAGAAAGGTGAAAAATGGTCCGTTTTCAAATGTTTTATTTTTTAAGGTCATTTCACATTTGTAGGTAGATCATCAGTTTTAGAGCTTAAATTAGTATGTTTAAAGTGATTTTCATGCTTCCAGGGGCCTGGGAAGTGAACTAAAAACCATTTGGAGGCATTTAATGTTCATTTAAAAACAGCTGATTTTTTACAAAAGAGATAACACCCCCCATTACGTCATGCTTCAGAAAGGTGAAAAGTAGTCCGTTTTCAAATGTTTTATTTTTGAACGTCAGTTCACATTTGTAGGTGGATCATCAGTTTTAGAGTTAAAATTAGCATGTTTAAAGTGATTTTCATGCTTCCAGGGGCCCTAAACACAACATTTATGGAATGGTTAAAAGTGCATGGAAATGGCCAATTTACTCACTCTTAGGTCTCAAAAAGTGTTTCTTCACCCCGGGAAGTGAATTAAATACCAGTTGGAGGCATTTAATGTTCAAGCAAAAACGGCAGATTTTTGACGAAAGAGATAACACCCCCCCCCATTACGTCATGCTTCAGAAAGGTGAAAAATGGTCCGTTTTCAAATGTTTTATTTTTTAAGGTCATTTCACATTTGTAGGTAGATCATCAGTTTTAGAGCTAAAATTAGCATGTTTAAAGTGATTTTCATGCTTCCAGGGGCCCGGGAAGTGAATTAAAAACCATTTGGAGGCATTTAATGTTCAAGCAAAAAAAGCTGATTTTTGACAAAAGAGATAACACCCCCCCCCCCCCATTACGTCATGCTTCAGAAAGGTGAAAAATGGTCCGTTTTCAAATGTTTTAGGTTTTGAACGTCAGTTCACATTTGTAGGTGGATCATCAGTTCTAGAGTTGAAATTGGCATGTTTAAAGTGATTTTCATGCTTCCAGGGGCCCTAAACACAGCATTTGTGGAATGGTTAAAAGTGCATGAAAATGACCAATTTACTCACTCTGAGGTCTCAAAAAGTGTTTCTTCACCCCGAGAAGTGAATTAAATACCATTTGGAGGCATTAAATGTTCAAGCAAAAACGGCTGATTTTTTACAAAAGAGATAACACCCCCCATTACGTCATGCTTCAGAAAGGTGAAAAATGGTCCGTTTTCAAATGTTTTATTTTTGATCGTCAGTTCACATTTGTAGGTAGATCATCAGTTTTAGAGCTAAAATTTGCATGTTTAAAGTGATTTTCATGCTTCCAGGGGCCCGGGAAGTGAATTAAAAAACATTTGGAGGCATTTAATGTTCAAGCAAAAACAGCTGATTTTTGACAAAAGAGATAACCCCCCCCCATTACGTCATGCTTCAGAAAGGTGAAAAATGGTCCGTTTTCAAATGTTTTAGTTTTTGAACGTCAGTTCACATTTGTAGGTGGATCATCAGTTCTAGAGATGAAATTGCCATGTTTAAAGTGATTTTCATGCTTCCAGGGGCCCTAAACACAACATTTGTGGAATGGTTAAAAGTGCATGAAAATGACCAATTTACTCACTCTGAGGTCTCAAAAAGTGTTTCTTCACCCAGAGAAGTGAATTAAATACCATTTGGAGGCATTAAATGTTCAAGCAAAAACGGCTGATTTTTTACAAAAGAGATAACACCCCCCATTACGTCATGCTTCAGAAAGGTGAAAAATGGTCCGTTTTCAAATGTTTTATTTTTGATCGTCAGTTCACATTTGTAGGTAGATCATCAGTTTTAGAGCTAAAATTAGCATGTTTAAATTGATTTTCATGCTTCCAGGGGCCCGGGAAGTGAATTAAAAAACATTTGGAGGCATTTAATGTTCAAGCAAAAACAGCTGATTTTTGACAAAAGAGATAACACCCCCCCCCCCATTACGTCATGCTTCAGAAAAGTGAAAAATTGTCCGTTTTCAAATGTTTTATTTTTGAACGTCAGTTCACATTTGCAGGTGGATCATCAGTTTTAGAGCTAAAATTAGCCTGTTTAAAGTGATTTTCATGCTTCCAGGGGCACTAAACACAACATTTGTGGAATGGTTAAAAGTGCATGAAAATGGCCAATGTACTCACTCTGAGGTCTCAAAAAGGGTTTCTTCACACCAGGAAGTGAATTAACTACCATTCGGAGGCATCTCATGTTCAAGCAAAAACGGCTGATTTTTTACAAAAGCGATAACACCCCCCCATTACGTCATGCTTCAGAAAGGTGAAAAATGGTCCGTTTTCAAATGTTTCATTTTTAACATCAGTTCACATTTGTAGGTAGATCATCAGTTTTAGAGCTAAAATTAGCATGTTTAAGGTGATTTTCATGGTTCCAGGGGCCCGGAAAGTGAATTAAAAACCATTTGGAGGCATTTAATGTTCAAGCAAAAACGGCTGATTTTTGTTAAAAGAGATAACAACCCCCATTACGTCATGCTTCAGAAAGGTGAAAAATGGTCCGTTTTCAAATGTTTTATTTTTGATCGTCAGTTCACATTTGTAGGTAGATCATCAGTTTTAGAGCTAAAATTAGCATGTTTAAAGTGATTTTCATGCTTCCAGGGGCCCGGGAAGTGAATTAAAAAACATTTGGAGGCATTTATTGTTCAAGCAAAAACAGCTGATTTTTGACATAAGAGATAACCCCCCCCCCATTACGTCATGCTTCAGAAAGGTGAAAAATGGTCAGTTTTCAAATGTTTTAGTTTTTGAACGTCAGTTCACATTTGTAGGTGGATCATCTGTTCTAGAGATGAAATTAGCATGTTTAAAGTGATTTTCATGCTTCCAGGGGCCCTAAACACAACATTTGTGGAATGGTTAAAAGTGCATGAAAATGGCCAATTTACTCACTCTGAGGTCTCAAAAGGTGTTTCTTCACACCAGGAAGTGAATTAAATACCATTTGGAGGCATTTAATGTACAAGCAAAATCGGCTGATTTTTTACAAAAGAGATAACACCCCCCATTACGTCATGCTTCAGAAAGGTGAAAAATGGTCCGTTTTCAAATGTTTTATTTTTGATCGTCAGTTCACATTTGTAGGTGGATCATCAGTTTTAGAGCTAAAATTAGCATGTTTAAAGTAATTTTCATGCTTCCAGGGGCCCGGGAAGAGAATTAAAAAACATTTGGAGGCATTTAATGTTCAAGCAAAAACAGCTGATTTTTTACAAAAGAGATAACACCCCCCATTACGTCATGCTTCAGAAAGGTGAAAAATGGTCCATTTTCAAATGTTTTATTTTTGAACGTCAGTTCACATTTGTAGGTGGATCATCAGTTTTAGAGCTAAAATTAGCATGTTTAAAGTGATTTTCATGCATCCAGGGGCCCTAAACACAACATTTGTGGAATGGTTAAAAGTGCATGAAAATGGCCAATATACTCACTCTGAGGTCTCAAAAAGTGTTTCTTCACACCAGGAAGTGAATTAAATACCATTTGGAGGCATTTAATGTTCAAGCAAAAACGGCATATTTTTGACAAAAGAGATAACACCCCCATTACATCATGCTTCAGAAAGGTGAAAAATGGTCCGTTTTCAAATGTTTTATTTTTTAACGTCAGTTCACATTTGTAGATAGATCATCAGTTTTAGAGCTTAAATTAGTATGTTTAAAGTGATTTTCATGCTTCCAGGGGCCCGGGAAGGGAAATAAAAACCATTTGGAGGCATTTAATGTTCATTTAAAAACAGCTGATTTTTGACAAAAGAGATAACACCCCCCATTACGTCATGCTTCAGAAAGGTGAAAAATAGTCCGTTTTCAAATGGTTTTTTTTTTAACGTCAGTTCACATTTGTAGGTGGATCATCAGTTTTAGAGCTAAAATTAGCATGTTTAAAGTGATTTTCATGCTTCCAGGGGCCCTAAACACAACATTTGTGGAATGGTTAAAAGTGCATGAAAATGACCAATTTACTCACTCTGAGGTCTCAAAAAGTGTTTCTTCACCCAGAGAAGTGAATTAAATACCATTTGGAGGCATTAAATGTTCAAGCAAAAACGGCTGATTTTTTACAAAAGAGATAACACCCCCCATTACGTCATGCTTCAGAAAGGTGAAAAATGGTCCGTTTTCAAATGTTTTATTTTTGATCGTCAGTTCACATTTGTAGGTAGATCATCAGTTTTAGAGCTAAAATTAGCATGTTTAAATTGATTTTCATGCTTCCAGGGGCCCGGGAAGTGAATTAAAAAACATTTGGAGGCATTTAATGTTCAAGCAAAAACAGCTGATTTTTGACAAAAGAGATAACACCCCCCCCCATTACGTCATGCTTCAGAAAAGTGAAAAATTGTCCGTTTTCAAATGTTTTATTTTTGAACGTCAGTTCACAGTTGCAGGTGGATCATCAGTTTTAGAGCTAAAATTAGCCTGTTTAAAGTGATTTTCATGCTTCCAGGGGCACTAAACACAACATTTGTGGAATGGTTAAAAGTGCATGAAAATGGCCAATGTACTCACTCTGAGGTCTCAAAAAGGGTTTCTTCACACCAGGAAGTGAATTAACTACCATTCGGAGGCATCTCATGTTCAAGCAAAAACGGCTGATTTTTTACAAAAGCGATAACACCCCCCCATTACGTCATGCTTCAGAAAGGTGAAAAATGGTCCGTTTTCAAATGTTTCATTTTTAACATCAGTTCACATTTGTAGGTAGATCATCAGTTTTAGAGCTAAAATTAGCATGTTTAAGGTGATTTTCATGGTTCCAGGGGCCCGGAAAGTGAATTAAAAACCATTTGGAGGCATTTAATGTTCAAGCAAAAACGGCTGATTTTTGTTAAAAGAGATAACAACCCCCATTACGTCATGCTTCAGAAAGGTGAAAAATGGTCCGTTTTCAAATGTTTTATTTTTGATCGTCAGTTCACATTTGTAGGTAGATCATCAGTTTTAGAGCTAAAATTAGCATGTTTAAAGTGATTTTCATGCTTCCAGGGGCCCGGGAAGTGAATTAAAAAACATTTGGAGGCATTTATTGTTCAAGCAAAAACAGCTGATTTTTGACATAAGAGATAACCCCCCCCCCATTACGTCATGCTTCAGAAAGGTGAAAAATGGTCAGTTTTCAAATGTTTTAGTTTTTGAACGTCAGTTCACATTTGTAGGTGGATCATCTGTTCTAGAGATGAAATTAGCATGTTTAAAGTGGTTTTCATGCTTCCAGGGGCCCTAAACACAACATTTGTGGAATGGTTAAAAGTGCATGAAAATGGCCAATTTACTCACTCTGAGGTCTCAAAAGGTGTTTCTTCACACCAGGAAGTGAATTAAATACCATTTGGAGGCATTTAATGTACAAGCAAAATCGGCTGATTTTTTACAAAAGAGATAACACCCCCCATTACGTCATGCTTCAGAAAGGTGAAAAATGGTCCTTTTTCAAATGTTTTATTTTTGATCGTCAGTTCACATTTGTAGGTGGATCATCAGTTTTAGAGCTAAAATTAGCATATTTAAAGTAATTTTCATGCTTCCAGGGGCCCGGGAAGAGAATTAAAAAACATTTGGAGGCATTTAATGTTCAAGCAAAAACAGCTGATTTTTTACAAAAGAGATAACACCCCCCATTACGTCATGCTTCAGAAAGGTGAAAAATGGTCCATTTTCAAATGTTTTATTTTTGAACGTCAGTTCACATTTGTAGGTGGATCATCAGTTTTAGAGCTAAAATTAGCATGTTTAAAGTGATTTTCATGCATCCAGGGGCCCTAAACACAACATTTGTGGAATGGTTAAAAGTGCATGAAAATGGCCAATATACTCACTCTGAGGTCTCAAAAAGTGTTTCTTCACACCAGGAAGTGAATTAAATACCATTTGGAGGCATTTAATGTTCAAGCAAAAACGGCATATTTTTGACAAAAGAGATAACACCCCCATTACGTCATGCTTCAGAAAGGTGAAAAATGGTCCGTTTTCAAATGTTTTATTTTTTAACGTCAGTTC